>NC_091810.1:86382500-87632500 GCF_041296235.1 Equus asinus | reverse complement strand
TAAACTATCCTTTTCATATGCTCCGTCTAAGTTACCTAAATGGTTTTTACAATGCTAGCACTATCCAGATACCAAAACTGGACAGAGCCCTCACATAAATTTCAGACATTTATTTCACTTTACAACCCTTCCCTGGAGCTGTCATACACTATAGTGTGACCCTGACACATGACTAGATCCAGATCAACACAGTGGCCAAGAAAGGGTCCATGTAAAACGGAGCTGTGCATGTAACAAAGCTGGCAATTCACATCAGTGAAGAAATGATGGATTATTCAAATTTTGGGATAAGTGATTAAACAGGCCATAAATGATTGTTAAATTTGCGATCATGTTACTTTAAAACAAGTACAATTTTTAAGATAAGAGAGTTAAGAGACCAAAGAGAGCAAAAAGATGAGCAAGCGACTGTGAAGAAATGGAGACTCAGGGAACACAAAGATCTCTCAGGGCAGTCACCAGACGCATTGCCTGCCCATCACACCCAGCGCAGACCAGCGCCCACCAAATGGACAGAAGTGGGTCAGGAGTGATAATCTCCAACGCTCAGGAAGTCCAAGGGAAACAGGTACTTTCATCTACCGCCAGT
This sequence comes from Equus asinus, assembly GCF_041296235.1. Classification (NCBI taxonomy): domain Eukaryota; kingdom Metazoa; phylum Chordata; class Mammalia; order Perissodactyla; family Equidae; genus Equus; species Equus asinus. The sequence continues at coordinate 87,631,911 of NC_091810.1, read as the reverse complement.
GGGAGTATAAATTGGTGCAGCTTTTTGGAAGAACAATCTATTAATATAAAAATAAGCATATACTATAAACTGGCGACTCCTTTTCTCAGTATCTACCCTAGATAAATAGTTGCACACATACACTGCAGCAATTTTTAAGAGAAAAACTGGAAACAATCTAAATAGCCCTTAGAAAGAAATATACACATCCTGGATATATATCTCTACATTATGAAATATTATGCAATGATTCAAAGGAACGAGATAAATCTATATATACCGACATGGCAACACAGCAAAGACAGTGAGTGCAAAAAAAGGACAAGTTCTAGAACACACATTTTTTCCTGTGACTTATGTAAAAGTAGATCACTTATTCCTACATAGTCCATACATACTCACATACACATACACACGTATATATACACATATATAAATGCACTGAAAAAGGACTGGTAGGAAAACAGATAATCATTATTTGTAGGAAAGACTCTGTGATTGGTGGAAGGCGGTCAAGAGAAACATGAGTGTATTCGTGTGTTCTTTTTCTCCAACATTCAATTAGGAATATTTACATATACAGAAAGGTTGAAAGAAATGCAAGTGGACATCCATAAACCCACCTAGATTCTAGCTAAAATTCTACTATTGCGTTTCAGGTTGCAGATGTCAGCACACCTCACCTCTGAACACTTCAGCAGGCATACTAACTAAAATTGAGGCGAAAAAGTTACATTCAGTGAAATACACAAATCTCCAATGTACCTTAGACGGGTTTTGACAAATGCATTCGCCTATATGATTCAAAACCTCTATTTCAAGATAGAGAACACTGTCACTGCCCTGTAAAGTTCTCTCATGCCCCTTCCCAGGCAATCTCCACGCCCACTGTCCCAGAGGCAAACACCATTCTGGGTTTTTGTTGCTTCTTTTAGAACTTCATATAAATGAAATCACATAGTGTGTAGTCTTCTGCTCAGCCTCACTGTGAGATTCATCCGTGTCTTGTGTATCTGTACTTCGTTCTTCTACTGCTGAGAAGTACTCTACTGTGTGGACACACCAGTTTATCCATTCTCCCGCTGATAGACACCTGGGCTGTTTCCAGTTGAGCTACTACGAATATTCTTGTACAAGTATTTTTTATGGACATATGTTTTCATTTCTCTTAGGTAAACACCTAGGAGTGGAACTGCTGAATCACGGGGTAGGTGTATGTTTACTTCTGTAAGAAACTGCCAGCCCTTTATCCAAAGTGGATATACCACGTGTTACGTTGTAAAAAGCATTATAGTTAAGAGAGGTTACCCAGAGAAGAAGCTGAGGATGACGGTGGACTTACTGATTACAGTCCCGTAGTGCATAATGACCATTTGGTCAACGACAGACCCCATATAGGTTGGTGGTCCCATATAGCCTAGGTGTGAATAGGCTGTACCATGTAGGTCTGTCTCAGTACTGCAGGGGAGGAAGAAATTTTCCTGTATGCGTCTACGTCCTTCTGGCTGGTCTAAGAATTAAATTGACATGAGACAGAATGACAGGAGAAAAACAAAAGTTTAATAACATGGATACATGAGAGAAATCCAGGAAAACTGACTAACTTGCCAAAATGGTGGAAGCTCTCCCCTTAAACACCATCCTCAGCTAAAGATAAAAGAAGATGCTGGGGGTGGGAGGAGAGTCAGGGACTTCAAAGGGAAGGAAGGCAGTTCACAGGCAGGTGAAAAGGAGCGAATGTTTGGAAAACAAGTGTGTGTTTGGCCACAGAAACAGAAGAACAGAGCGGAGCCCAACAAACAGGCTTTTCTAGGTTCCTCCCTGTCTACCACCTAGTTCATGTTATGCTAAGGTGACAGCTCGCTTCCCCCCTCCGAGACAGGTTTATCTGAATCCTTCCAGGGAGTTAAGGGGGAGGGAGTAAGGAAAACTCTGAGTCTTTGTTTCTTAAAAATAATCAGCCTAAAATAATCCTCATGTTAAAGAGGTACACTTTGGGGTGGCAAATTTTGTTCCCCTTCAGTACACTCTGATGTTCGCACAATGACAAAATCCTCTAACGATGCATTTCTCGGAAGGCAGCCTGTTGTTAAGCAACACATGACTGTATCCACATCTGTACTGTAAAAATTCAAACAATGCTGTTACTTTTGTTATATGAAAAGAACGAAGCCGAGAGTCCACATCCCATTTAAGACCAGCTCAGGTTTCTGGGGTCAGCCTACACTGACCACTAACCGTAACTTCTCAAGTGGAGGTCAGCAAACCACAGCAGCTGCCTGTTTTTGTAAATAAAAGATTGAAACAGAGCTGGGCCCAGCAGTTTACATATTGTCCGAAGCTACAAGAGCAGAGTTGAGTAGCTGCAACACACACTATACGGCTGGCAGAGTCTAAAACATTATCTGGTCCTTCAAAGAAAAAGTTTGCCACCTCCAGTTCTAAAGCATTTGTACAGGCCTTGTTTTTCATTCCCAAGTGACATTTGAAACATCTCATGCAACTTTTCTCTTCTAGAGCAAATTAAGACCAAGAGATTGAAAATGAGTAACTAGCCTAGATGGAGACGGCAAACTAGACTTTAGGGCTAGGTTTTGAGTCCTACTCTGGTCATCTTCTCAGAATTTTGGTATGCTTCTCAGATTAAAAATATTATGTACCCACAGGCTCACTTTGACTGTGATGTCCTATCTGGAAACTTTCAAATGAATGAGAAGTTGAGTGGAACAGAATCATGATGAGCTAAGGGGAGTCATGGCTTTATGTACAAGTATCTCCACAAATAAGACTTTCACAGCACGGAGCTATACCAATTAACCCACAATACCCTCAACTTTAGCCCAAGGAACAGGTGAATCACAAGCTGAAACTGATTAAATGACAATCTGTTCATCAGAAAAATAGCACATGCTTACTACATGCGAGATGCCATGGGGCTGTAAAGTGCAGAGGTAAATCCTGCTCTGTGAGAACAGCCAGTGAGTAGGAGCAACACACACAGACTATAATCCAGGACGCAAAGGTGCAGGTGTCACAGGAGATAAATGTGGCATTACTTTCCCCTAGGCATATCAGAGAAGGCTTACAGCAGAGCTGGGCACTCAAGCTAGGTCTGTGGAGGAGGGAAGAATTTATAATGCAGAGAATGAAGGGCAGAGGGAGGGAATGAGCAGGGCATTCCAAACCAGGGAGCCTCAGATACACCGATTTGGCTACAACATGTGGTGTATGGGGAGTAAAGTGGGAAATGACAGGTTTTAAGGTTGGAAACTTAGTTCTAAGCTGATATGTAATAATCCTGGAATGCCAGGCTGTCTGGAATTTATTTAAACCTTCTGAAAGCGATGGGGATCCAAATACAGTTTTAGGGTATGGTGAGTAGCATGATCAAAGCTGCAGCCTTAGAAATAATCTGATAGGAGTGAGGTCACACTGGTTTGGGTCACAAGGATTCCAACTGATTCCTTGGATCTTTCTGCCACAGCATGGCCACCGACCAGCAGTGTAGGTCAGCACCCAGGAACCGAACCCGGGCCACCAAAGTGGAGCGTGCCAAACTTAACCAGTAGGCCACCAAGGCCGGCCTGACACTATACTTTTTTTAAAGGAGTAGATAAAAGTTGGAAAGCCAGTGGTCTATTTGAAATTGGAGCAACTTTGAAAAAAAAAAACCTCTTCATCTGATGCTTTAAGTTTTGTAATCAGAGAATTTATAAGAAAAGACATTACCAGGAGCCGGCCCCCTGGCCTAGTGGTTAAATTTGGTGCCTTCCACTTCAGCGGGCTGGGTTTGCATCTTCAGATTCCAGGTGCAGAGCTACACGACTCGTCAGTCAAGCTGTGGTGGCAACCCACATACAGAATAGTGGAAGACTGGCACGGATGTTAGCTCAGGGCTAATCTTCCTCAAGCAAAAAGAAGATTGGCAACAGATGTTAGCTCACAGCACATCTTCTTCAGCAAAAAAAGGAAAGAAAAGGCACTACCAGATCCTCATACAGTGGGGACAGGGTTGGTCGGAATGTTAAGGGCTAAGAAATTTGAAATGAGTGGTTAGCATTATGAAGCTGGGAAAAATGAGCACCCTGGGCTGCCTCTGAATGTGTGCTTTCACACGATATGGGGGGCGGGTACGGGAGTGGTGAGTAGGTCAGAAAAAGTTCACTCCCAAATTAACAGCAGTAGTGATAATCAGGGTGTGGGTCAGATTCAAGAGATGTTTGGAAATAGAATTGGCAACAGGTGGCCAGGTTTAGAGCCCAGATGACAAAATGATGGTGACACTGTTTTCAAAAACTGCAAATATAGGAGCAACTGAGAACTTCAGTGGCGGAGGGGGTGAGTGTGCTGTTTACCAGGTGACACCTAAGATACTAGAGTTAGAGAGCTCATTAAGAGAGCTAAGCCTCACTCTCCCAGATTTATGGGATATGCAGCAAGCAAGTGGAATCTGAGAGAGATGTTAACCGAGAAGCAAAATTCGTGAGTGATCTCTGCAGTTGTTTTATGAGATTGCCAGAATGAAGATGAAGACAAAACAAGGCCACCCAGCACCTGGGAAACACACATTCAGGAAACAAGACAAGGGCAGACAGGAAGGGACCAGGAAATGACTGGAGCTGTATGGAGCCGGTGTCCGGGTATAAAGGGCCACTTTTTTTTTTTTTTAAGATTTTATTTTTCCTTTTTCTCCCTAGAGCCCCTCAGTACATAGCTGTATATTTTTAGTTATGGGTCCTTCTAGTTGTGGCATGTGGGATGCTGCTTCAGCATGGCTTGATGAGCAGTGTCATGCCCGCACCCAGGATCCGAACCAGCGAAACCCTGGGCCGCCAAAGTGGAGTGTGCAAACTTAACCACTTGGCCACGGGGCCGGCCCCTGAAGGGCCACCTTTTATGGGCCAGAAACTGCCAAGAGAAAAGTACCTTACGCCTTGGATGAGGGTCAGTTCTGAAGCCAGACCCTAACAGGGCATTAGCAAAGCACCAGGTGGAGGTGACAAGTAAGTGCCAGCTCCACAAAGGGCTCAGCAACACCGTCTAGACAGGAGACGTGGGAGGCTGTTAAGTTAGAGAATTCTTTTCAGAAATATTATTAGTGGGCCAGCCCGGCACAGTGGTTATGTTTGCACATTCCACTTTGGTGGCTCGGGTTTGCTGGTTCGGATCCCGGGTACAGACCTTGTCAAGCCACGCTGTGGCAGGTGTCCCACATATAAAGTAGAGGAAGATGGGCACGGATGTTAGCTCAGGGCCAGTTTTCCTCAGCAAAAAAGAGGAGGACTGGCAGCAGATGTCAGCTCAGGGCTAATCTTTCTCAAAAAACAGAAAAAAGAAATATTATTAGTAACAGCACCCTGTTGGGGAGAGGACAACACGGTTAAACATACTCTCACTAAATGTGAAAGCAGGTAGGTTAAAAAAAAAAACGGCCTTTCTGAGGGTCTCCTAAGAGCAGTCTAAGAAGCTGAACAGAGCAGGAAGCAAGAGACTTGGATAACAACCCTGTTCTGTTATCCTCATCAGATGCACAACCCAGGCGTGTCACAAACTCAGCTGAGTCTCCAATGAGAAAGCTAAGCGGAAGCTTCTTCCCAACACTCAACTTCTATGAAAATGCAAAGTACTGCAGGAAAAAGAGGAAAAAAAAACAGAAAAAGGAAAATACCCAAATACTGGAGGAATCGTTACACTATGATACACCAATACCATCAAAGACATTAAAAACAATGTTGCAGAAGACTAATTAAATGGGAACATTTCGTAATACCGCTCGTTCATTCAACCAATTTTTATTACGTTCCTACTAAGTGCGAGGCATCAGGCTAGGTGTTAGGGAATCAAAGATGAGTGAGACGTTAATCAGAAGTTTACAGTCTGGTAAACAGCCAACAAGCACACTACATAAGGTCATAAATGTTACCATAAAAAAGGTATTGTGAGTCACATAGCAGCACTTGACCTGGTCTTAAGGCAAAGAGGGATTCAAAGATGTTTGCCAGAGATCAGTATCAAAGCAGACACCTGAGTAGCCAGGCAAAGGTGAAGGAAGAAGGCCCAGAAGGGGCAGGAGAGAACCATGTGGAACAGTAGAGAGATGAGAGGGGAGAGAGAGAAACCAGCGAGATGACAGTTTGTATGTCATGCTAAGGAGCCCCTGAGGACAACGGAGGTTTCGAAGAACAGGTGCCTATGAAACATCCAACTGAAGATTTCTGACAGGTAGTTGATGGTAAGAACATAAAAAAGCCATACGGACTAGAGATGCAGATTCGAGAGTCCCAACAGAGAGAGTAACTAACACCACCAGAACACAGAAATTCTAGCGGAAAGTGTGGACAATCCCCACAGAGGGGACAGAAAGGGCCAGAGATACCCCAACACATCAACCTCTAAGTAGGAGGCAGAGGAATAAAAACCATTCCCTTTAAACATTAAATGCTAAAACTAGGTATCAGTGTATTTTTAAATTTACTTATACATTTCCTAAAAATTTATTTACATATAGGAGAAATACTATGAAAATGTTAACAGTAGTTATTCTAAGTAGTTAAAGACTACAGGTGATTTTACTTCAAAATCAATGTAATGAATGCATAATTAGAAGTAATTTACCTTTCAAAATTAAATGGTTTCTTCCTCCCATCACATAATCAGTGTTAAATGAGTGGGTCTTAATCAAACATGACAAATCATGGAAAAGTAGTTACTAAAGATAGGAGGGCTTTTTAACTTCTCTTAATACAACTAATTTAACTCTACAGATATAAATTCAAAAGTCAATTTCAAAGAAATCAAATTATTTCGGGGGTGGGGGGAGGCTGCGCTTTAACAACAGTCAAGCACACACTCCGGTAATTACAATGGCCTCTGGAACACAAGACATACACTTACCCCTTTCCCTCCCTTCCACTACCAGTCCAGAAGTGCTGTCTCCCGCTGGGTGATGGCTCAGTAGGCCTCTGCTGCTGCCGCCGCCACACCCACCACTGACCTTCCTTTGCAGCCTGCACACAGGGTAAGGCAAGTCCTGTTACTTTGCCAACGATGCATATTTCTGCAAAGTTTCTTTAACATGTCACACTCCACAGGACAAAGAACAACACCTTACAAAACTATGTGATACCGGGAAAATAAGCACACTTGCCTTCTCCCCTACAGTCAGACACCCAAGATGGGATGGAGTCTGATCTCCAAAGCAGAGCCTTTACTGAGGCATGACCCAGAACGGGAGCAGGTGACTGAGAAAATGGCACTTCAAGGACCTATAATAAAACAAAAGGCACATGAACAAAATATAGGTATCAATCGTTTTGGTCCAGAATCCTGACTATGTTTGGAAATCTCTAACTCGAGTTTTAAGATAATACTAATATAAAGCACCTACTGACAGATAACCTTAAGACAATGAACTCCAAAGAAGCCCATAAGCAGATGCCATTAAATGACATCACGTCATGGCATAGTTTAAAAAAAAAAAAAAGGCTCTGCCTTGGAGAGTCTGAAGGCCAAGGAGTCTATCGCTAACCGAGTGACTGAATTCTGACAAATCAGATTTGTGGGTTCAATTTTCTCAACTACGAAATGGCATAGGGCTAGATTTAGCAGCTTTCAAGCTTTTTCTGACTGTGAACCACAGTAAGAAATACATTTTACCTCAGGGTATCTGTATATACAAAACACAGAAAAGTTTCAAGAAACAACGTTTTTCCTTAGAATAAATTTATTAGGAAGAATAAACTCTGATATTTCTGCTATTCTATTTCATTATTTAAAAAATGTTAATTGAAACACACAGTCTACTACTTACAGTTTAGATAACGTTAGATGATCTCTAAGCTTCCCTCTTTCACTCTCATTGTATTGAATGCATTTAGGTTTAATATTTGCAACATCAGCCGCAAGGTGCTACAGTTTCTTTGTCCTGTGTTTCCACTTATTCCTAATGTGTCGTACTGTTCTGCTTGAGAAACCAGCTCTAGGAACACTGTGATCACCTGCATGGTATGCTTTAGAAGGCTGTTGTGAAAATCCAATGAGGTGATTATACGCGTGTAAGCATTCTGCAACTGCTGTAACCAAGTGTAAGATATCAGCCAAATATACAAGAAGCTCCTCCAAACCTTTATATAGTTGTTTCAAACAAGGCAAAGTGATGTAACATGCAGTATTTCCACTTTACCCCAAATATGAATGGCAAAATTGCTTTTTAAATGTGTGCTTTTAATGTATCTAAGGCACTTGGAGAGAAACCTCAGATTAAATGGGACAAATGTACTAAAGACCTGAAGGTAAAAAGTAAAATCAGGAAACATCTTAAATGAATGTCTTCTAAAACCCCCGAGCTAGGGAAGGACCTTCTCTCCACAGCAGCAGACATAGCAACTTTTCCAAGGCCAAAAAAAGATGTAATCCCCTCACCACCACCACCTCCTCCATTAAATTCAAAAGCAACCAGAAAAAAACTTCCCACAAATGAGTTTTCTTTAAAAAAAAAAAAAAAAAGTGTAACATTTTCAAAACATAAAAGGTACATATACCATACATGACCTAGAAATTCCACCTGTAGAAACCTATCTCAAGGAAATAAATTTGCAAAAATGTACATGTAAGGGGGAATGGAATGGGAAGAGGACGGACCAGTACATATAATAATACACTGGTTAAAAAAATGAGGAGTTACTCATATTTCCCTATCTCCCACGCATACATGCGTACACATGTTAATAAATTTGTCCAAAAAAACTCACAGTACACCTAACTAGGCAATGGAACACTAGTTAGCTGTTAAAAGTGGCGATACAGATGTTTATTTATTAACACGGGAAGATGCCCACAACATCCTCAAAATATTATAAAACAACACTAACTGTATGGTCTCTTTTTGTTAAAAAAAAAAAATTAATGTTATATACATTTCTTAAGTCTGCCCAGAGACATACAGAAATATTAACAGTGGGTATCTCCGAGGTGATGCAATCTGGCAGCTAGCCCACATAGTGCCTCTGAGAATCAGAACCAGACAAGCCTCCTCCAGGCAGGCCCCCATGCTCCAGGGTACACAGCCTGGTGGGCTGAGTAGGATTTCCGCCTCCACCCATCACTCCCCCACATATCCTTGGAAGGATGCTCTTACGTTGGAAGAGGATTATGCGTAATTTTCACCTATTTATGCCATTCTGCACTGGCTTACCACTGTTACAAGAGGCATAGAAATTTACTATCCGTTGATAAGACTAACACTTATTTTCCATTTTGAAAAAAGGTCTTGCCTTAATCCTTCTAAGACTACTCCCAACTTTACTTGTGCTACTACTGCCCTTATACAATGCCTTAAACTTTGATAATTTGTGCACGTGTTCTCTATTTAAACGCATATACCAAACAAAATCTCTACCCCAACATCATATTACACAACGTTAGATAGAAAGCACTGCCTGCAGTAAGAAAAGTCCTTCCTACACAAAGTGAAGATACTTATCGGGAAATGAGAAGGCACTGAGGAAAGTAACCTACAGAAGTTAGTTCCTCTCCAGCACTCAAAAAATCCTCCAGCAAAAAGTTAGTACACTCCAGAAACAATAACAATTGTTCACCATTTTCCCCCAGTTAACTCCGGATGCAAGATTTATTTCCTCACCACACTAGTGGTTCCCATAAGACAGCCATTTCAATAAAAATCGTGAGTGATTACTATGCAGTTAGGCAAAGCATCTGTAAAATAATACAGCCGCTGGACTAGGATTAAAGGACAACTGGGTTCTTTTCCTGGCTCTGTGGAATATGTAATTTTACACAAAGCAAAAATCACCACCTCTCTGAGTCTCATTTTTCTCATCTTTGAAGAGGGGGTTGGACTCACAAAACCCCCAAGGCCCCTTCCAGCTCGTGACGGGACTCAAGCCGCCTTGCCCTGCCGGAGGAGCCGATCTCAGTCAGCAGCAACAGTTTATTTTCTGAGTCACAGCCAATTTACTCTCTCCATGCTTCTCTCAAAAATGTGCCCAAATAGCTCCCGACTCTAGACGTTTATTCTCACTCAGAAGAAAAGATGTATCAAGACCCACTAACAAAATATGTTTCAAAAGGCCAAGGGAAAACAAAATTAGTTTACTCAAGTATAAAGGCAAAAAAAACCCCAAAACAGCAGTAGTCCCTATTCAGAGATTAAAATAATTTTTCGGAAAAAGGAGGCATTCTAAAGCAGCAGCTCTACACGGGTGGATGGTTTGAATATTTCTTTTAAAACAAAGAACTCACGCAGAGAAAAACTGCTAACATCCACAACCATCACACGTTTTGAAAGCACAGGAAAAAAAACTGTGTCATTCAGAGGGGATTTACTTTCCCGAAAAGCGGCATATTTGCAAGGAAGAAAACGTCTGTAATTAAAAAGGAATTAGGGAGGAACGAACCTTTTCAGCGGTCTTGCCAGGGTCCCAATTCCAGCGCCCGGCAGTGGCCCGGCCCGCGAGCCCCTCCCACCGCACATCGGGCGGCCCCCACGCGGAACCCTCCCTCGCCCTTCCGACCGGCCGCGGCCGCAGCGTGGTCGGGTCACAAGATAGCGGCGGGAGTGGAAATTTCCTCTCCGCGCGCCGAGCAGCAGCCGGCTCTCGGGGCCGCCGGCGCCGCCGCCAGGGCCTCTCGCGCTCCGACAAAGGAGGCCGGGCGCGCGGCCCCGCACGCTCGCTCGGGCTCGGCTCCGGGCAGGGGTCCCCGGCTTCCGGCGCCGCTCGGGGCGGGAGGCCCGGGCAGCACGTGAGCCCGCTCCGGGCCCGGAGGAAGGAACCCGCCCGCCCCGCGAAAAATGAATGGGGCCGCGCGGCTCCGCCGCCGCCGCCGCCGCCGCCCGGGGAGTGCGGAGGCCGGGGGCGCACCCCGCGGCCGCGTCCCCTCCCCGGCCCGCCGCCCGCTCACCCCAGCTCTTCGTGGTGCGCCCCAGGAACTCCCGGGTGGTCGGGTTGTAGAGGAAGAGCTTCCACTCGGCCATGCACTGGCTGAAGGACTTCTTCTCTTTCTTCGCCATGGTGTCCGCGCCGATAGCGAGCGGAGCGGCGGCCGCGGGGTGGAGGCGGCGAGGGGCGCGGAGGCGCGTCCCGGCTCTGGCGGCGCAGCCCGGCGGCGGAAGGCGGCACGGCCGAGGACACCTCCGCGCTGCCGTGCGCGCTGGAGCCGACTGCGCCGCGCCGCGCCGGGCGACCGCTCGGGCCGCGGGAGCCTGACGTCTCCGCCCACCGCAGCCAATCCCCGCGCCGCTCGGCCCGCGCCGCCGCCGCCGCAGCCGCCGCGACCGCCTCCCCCTCGCGGCCCGGCGCAGCCCGGTCAGCGAGGACGCCCCGCCCCCGGCCCCGCCCCGCCCCGCTCGGCGCTCCCTCGGCCCCGGCCGCGCGAAGCAAAAACCACACCTAGCAGCTTAAAAATTCTCGAGGGCTCACGGAGGAGCACGTTTATGATAAGAAGCGAAAGGTGGGCGGCCCCGCCCGGCAGGTTCCCGGGAGGAGGACTCTGGGGAGATGCTGCGGGCGGCCGGGCCGGCACCCCACTTCGGCTCCTTGCGGGAGGCGGCGCGGGACGAGGAGAGCACGGAAACGACTCGGCTCTGCCCAAGGCGTCTGCGCCCGGTAGGAGCCCTAACCTCCCTGTCCCCATCCTCCCTCCCAGACCATCTCCAGGCGTGGTCCTTTGGGCTCTATGACGTAACGAGAAGATCGTCTGCTGTATATACCAGCGTCTTACGTACTGCTGCTCAGAGGCTGTCCTCGCTTGCCTCTTGACGGATTCAACCAGGAGTTTGGGGTCAATGGGCATTTCATTTTAAATATGCCAGTAATTAAATGGAGTGTAGTTTTCCTCCAGGTTTAGTAGAAACTGTCAATGAAATCAATATACATGCTTTCCTGAGGTTCCTGTCAATGAAAAGATCCTCTTCTTTTTCTTGTTCAAACTCTGATCTACAGGAAATCGCTTCTTCGTTTAGTGTTGCTGCCTAAATAATGTCCCCGGCTTTCTCTCTATTCCGCTGCAGTGGATGCTGCCCTTGATCGAGCTGAGGGCGCAGTCAACGTTTTCCTACACGAGATGGAGCTGAAGTGCCCTGCGGCTGTGCGACAGCAGGAAAAGACGTCAATAGGAGTTTGGGCAGAAGGTGCATTTTTTTAGAAAAAAGAAATGGAGCACTGCCTCTGTTTTATTAGCCAATAAAAAATATGAATAAAGAAATGTAGCATACATCTTATTGTTTGGAATGATGACTTTTAATCCATCAGGAAGTTTAAATACAGCCTGCAAATGCTTTAAAGGAGTTAAATGGATAACGAAATTCTGGCATGTCTCTTGTTTCCTCTCTGCTTATCAAAACAAGGAATTGTGAATTACGTCTCCCGCAAGTGGAAAAGAGGAGAATATGTTATTACAAAGTGATTTTTCCCCCTGTGCTTAGGAAAGCTAAATTTATAATTATGACTTTGGGAATGATAACCAAAATCCAGTTAACTTTTTTGAGCCAATGACATCAAAAGATTTGTAGAAGCATTTTGTAAAATTTGGCATGAAATTAGTATTAGAAATAGCAAAACATTGTGCATGCAGACTAGAATACACTTCTTGTTCATAAGCAAGGTTGAAACAGAACTTAGGAATGGAAGGAGTTAACTATCTTTATCTCATTAAGAATCTGACTACAAATCAGAGGAGAGCTAAAATATTGGTGGAGTCAATAATGGGCTTTTTAGTTTAGATAAGAGGAAAGATAGAGAGTCTCTTTGAAATAAAATATAAACCCATCTGCTTTATTGTGTGTGTGTGTGTGCTAGTAACAAGCACACTTTGAGAAATAATTACTTGGGACACAAAGAAAATATGGTTAACAAGAACATTATGAAATAATGTTCCAAAGATATTGAATGCTGTCAGAGATTTTTAGTGGTCATTAATGTGAATTTCATAGATAGTGCTTTGTGGTTTTCCAAATAAGGATTTAAATACAAATATAATTCAGTAAGTAGTTTCATAAACCCATGCCTAGTTCAGAATAGTGACTAGATCCAACAGATTTCAGTTTGGATAAAGTTTTACATTCTACTCCAAAACATGGAACCTATTTGTTTCTCTGATAGGTGACACTTGAACAGTACCTGGAAGAGAAAACACTGAGTGTATTGGGGAATGTTGGCCTATCAAGTATGAGTAGATGAAATATCAAATCTAATCACAGCTTTATTCTCTGCAGGTTTATTTCACTATACGTAAGGCTCCCTTTTAAAAGAGAAGTTATTTTGCCAGATAAAATACAGGATGCCCACTTCAATTTGAATTTCAGATAGGCGATGGATAATTTTTTAGTATAAGTATATTCCAGTAATATTTGGGACATACTTAGACTAAAGAAATTATTCTTGCCTATCTGAAATTCAAACTTAACTGGATATCCTGTATTTTTGTTTGCTAAATCTAGCTCCACTGCCTGTAGAGAATACCCATGAATTCCGTAGTAGTAATGACAACGATCATTTATGCATTCTTAAGTCCTAGGCCCTCTACTGCTAGTTTAGTGTAATTTCTTTCTTCATCTTCACAAACACCCTAAGAAGGAGGTATTGTTTCCCTAATTTTGTAAATGAGGAAACTGAGGTTTAGAGAAATTAAGTAACTCACCCATGGTCAAAAAACTATCCAACAGCACACGGATTCAAATGCCGGTCTCCTGCGCCACCCAGTACTGCCTGTGCAGCGAAGGATGGCAGCACTCTGGGGAGATTTCCCAAAGCTGAAAGAGGCAGAATGAGAGAAACAGTGGTGGACCACTGGTTGAGCATACTCTCCAATCAGTAGAATCCATTTTCTACTTTCTATGGGCATAAACAAGATATTTTAGCTCTTAATTTGCTGAAACTCTTAGTTTATTCCTGAATTTTCAAGTCATGTGTACAGAAAAAGTATTTCAGTTCCTATAGCAGCATCTCATTTATAACTTGGTGTGATAACTGATGTGACTATGGTACTGGGTCATGGAAAGGCCATTATTTGTCCCTCAGAGAATAGATATTAAGATTCCTTGGAAATAGTCCTTCCCCGCAGGCAGCAGCTGCAATTGTGTCAGGATTTTATTGTATCTGAGAAACACAGTCATGAATGCATACTCGTCTTCACTGAAAATGTCCTTTTCCACACACTGGTTTTAATACTGAATGCTTTTCCTAATCCTTTAACAAACAGCATCTCTACATTCTTTGCAGGTTAAAGAGCAGATGCTTATATTAGTGACCATCTTAAATTAAATGAACCAGTGTTTTTTCTGTTGTTAAAATTTTTAATACCATCATCCACTGTGTTAGGTGCCTTATGAAAAAGTATATGAATAGGATCTAACAGGATAACTTACTAAATGAAAAATAAATTCAAATGAACCCAGTGTGAAAGATTATTGAATTAATAATTCAGTTATAAAAATTTACAGGAGCGGGTGGAGGCATAGGTGAAACAAGAATGGCAGAATGTTGATATTCATTGAAGCTTGGCGATGGGTGCATGGGGTCCATTATACTTTGTTTACTTTGTATATCTTTGAAATTTTTTATAGTAGAACATTTTTAAAAATTGGGGGCAAAGGATAGGCAATTTTCCTGACGCACATTTTTCAAGTTCACTTAGTTGAAAAATAACCGAAAGAAGATATAGAGCCAGCTGTGATGGCCTAGTGGTTAAAGTTTGGCGCTCTCCCTGCTTTGGCGGCCTGGGTTCACTTCCTAGTCACAGAATCACACCACCCATCTGTCAGTAGCCATGCTGTGGCGGTGGCTCACACAGAAGAACTAGAAGGACTTACAACTTGGATATACAACCATGCACTGGGGCTTTGGGGAGGAAAAAAAGGGGAAGATTGGTAACAGATGTTAGCTCAGGGTGAATCTTTCCCTGCAAAAAAAAAAAAAAAAGAAAAAGTTTAAAAAAGAAAAAGAAGAAGATATAGACTTAGGATTTTCAAAAAAACTATTAAAAAAGAAAAAAGCTGACCTCATAGGAAATGAATAATCCTAGGAACCTAAGAGAATTTTTTTAATTCTATTTAGCGATCAGGAAAATTTGAGAAGCTATTTTAGCCATAAAACAAGAACAAGTTGAGATTTTATATATGTATATATACATATACACACACATATATATGATTTTGTATATATATAAATAGTACATATATATGATTTTATGTATACATAAAATCATATATATGTATATATGTAATCAGAGACAAAAACGAATTATGGGAAATTAAAAATATAATTCCAAAAATAAAAAAATCAACATAAGGGCTGAAAGAAAAGGCCAGTGGAATCTCCCAAAGTGTAAAGCAAAAAAACAAAGGAAAAAAATATTTTTAGGGGCTGCTCTAGTGGCCTAGTGGTTACATTGGCATGCTCCACTTTGGCAGCCTGGGTTTGGTTCCCACGTTCGGACCTGCACCACTTGTCTGTCAGTGGCCATGCTATGGTGGTGGCTCACATACAAAAAGAGGAAGATTGGCAGCAGATGTTGGCTCAGGACGAATCTCCCTCAGCAAAAAAAGAAAGAAAGAAAGAAATATTTTTAAAAGTCCAACGACTATATTGGGTCAATCCAGGAGGAACAATATTCAACTAATAGTCGCAGAAGGAAAAAAGAGAAAGCAGGGGAGAAAACAATGAGAGAAATAATAGGAGATTTCCTAGAGTTAAGGAAAGATAGGAGTCTTCAGACTCAAAGAACATACTGAGCGCCAAGCAAAATAAACAAAAATGTCTCACACTTACCCATGACCTTGTGATTTTATAGTACATTAAATACTAAGAGAAGATCCTGAAAGCTTCCAGAGAACAAACAGGTCAGCTACAATGGAATGAAAATCCGATTGGCAGCAGTCTTCTCATCAACAACACTCAGGGCCAGAAGAAAGTGGAGCACTGCCCTCAGAGTTCTGAGGCTCTGAAACCAAACCCAGCCAAGCTCTCACTCAGCTGTGAGGGTACAATGCAGATGTTTAGACATGTAAGAACTCAGAAAGTCTGCCTCTTAAAATCCTTTCTTAATAAATCAATTAAGGACGGACCAGTAAAAAGAAAAAGAATCCAAGAAAGAGAAAAACCTGGGATCTAAGAAACACTAGTCCTAACCCTGGCGGGCAGTGAAGGAAGGCGTAGAAGGACAGCTGGACAGCAGGGCGAGAAAGCAACTGTTTCAAAGGGAAAAGAATGTCTTCAGGCAGAAAGTAGATTCCATGCCTCAGAGACTGGGATTAAGAGCCTGGATAAATTTAGTCATATGGTGAAGCCATATGCTTTTTTTGTTAAGAAGGAAAATAGAAAGCAATTAAAAACAGCCCAAAACTGTGTTCCAAATATGAAGCAAACTAAAATGTGGTATTATTTTGAGCAATTAATGAAGTGTTTGAAAATGTAATTGTTTGATCTTGAAGTTGGGAACATCCGTTCTATTGGCACAAGGCTGGAGATACAGCTTTACCTTTCCTATTCTAACTGATGCATTTTGTTCTACAGGGAGTGCTATTTACATAATCAAAATAACATAATTGCAACTTTCAATACTAGAGTTAACTGAATGACCATTCATAGAACAAAATTGAATGTTATAGGCTGACGATATAAAGTAATGGTGCAGTTGACAGAAGTCAAGAGGTCTATGGAAGAGAGAGTTGGAGAAAGAAAGTTGAAGGGAAAGGCAGAAGTGTTCCTCTTCTTACATGGTGAGGGGATAGGGAGGTAAGAGAGAGGGCTGAAGAGTTTAAAGATGTTGGAGCTGGAAACGGGGGTTTAAGTATGCTCTTTAAAGTTATAAATATAATTAGTAGAAAAACAAAGTAAATACTAAATAATACTATGTATTATTAATATTAAAATAATACTTTAACGAGATATGAAATAGAAGATGAAGTGAGACATAGGACATAAATAGCTCGTTGATCATCTTCATTGGCAAGGTGTTCTTAGTGTTTAATGCTGACAAATAAAAAAATAGGTATGGGGCCGGCCAAGTGGCAAGCAATTAAGTTCGTGTGCTCCACTTTGGCAGCCCGGGGTTCGATATTTCAGATCCCAGGCACGGACCTACATACCGCTTATCAAGCCATGCTGTGGCAGCATTCCACATATAAAGTAGAGGAAGATGGGCACAGATGTTAGCTCAGGGCCAGTCTTCCTCAGCAAAAAGGGGAGGATTGGCAGCAGATGTGAGCTCAGGGCTAATCTTCCTCAGAAAAAGAAAGAAAAAAGGAAAAAGAGAAAGATCTAGAGTGATTGCCTCCAGGGAGCTCCATGAGGGTCATGTATGTTTCCCCAGAGGGACAGGGGACAGGATACATGTAATATTCATTTTTAGTCCTTTTCTACTGCTTGACTTTTAAGGAAAAAACAAAACATGTTTTTTAGTACATGTTGTACTACTTTGATAGTTTAAATTAAATGGTTGGGGAAAAAACACTGTCATAATACAGGCTCCTCCCATTACAAACTCTGAGACCCATAATCCCTAACTGCAAACTTTTTTTCCTCCTTAAAGGAAGATTTAAGTTATTCAGTAACAGAGTAAGAACGGTTATTTAAATAAATGAGTTACAAGGCATTGGGTGAAACCAAATTAAATTTTGACCTATGAAGATAGCAGTTTCATATGGCTCAACTTAATATATGCTCTTTTCACTAAAAAAGTGCAAATGAAGCCAAAACTGCAATTATGGCCTGTTAGAGACCACACATTTAGTTTTTCATATTGACTTTTCTACTTAATTTAACTAAAAAAAATATTTTTAAAGCCCACAGAGCTCTGTCAAAAACACAAAACTATTTTCAGTCAAAGAAAGGGCTGAGCCCTCAGCCTCCAGTGAATTTGGTTGACTTTCGTTTAATCCATCTGTTACAGAGCAGCCTGCTAACTTAACTTAAATTTGAAACAAAGAGGATGCAGGCCGGCCCGGTGGCGCAGCAGTTAAGTTCACACATTCTGCTTTGGCAGCCCAGGGTTCGCCAGTTCGGATCCAGAGTGCGGACATGGCACTGCTTGGCAGGCCATGCTGTGGTAGGCGTCCCACATATCAAGTAGAGGAAGATGGGCACAGATGTTAGCTCAGGGCCAGTCTTCCACAGCAAAAAGAGGAGGGTTGGTGGCAGGTGTTAGCTCAGGGCTAATCTTCCTCAAAAGAGCAAAAAATTTATTAATAAAAAAAAGAAAGAAAAGGATGCCATGTGAAGGCATCTATTAAATAGTCAGGCCCCTTGGACATGTAATATGCTAAGGCAATCCATACTGCAATTTTTCTCTTTTGTCATGAAGAACACTAACTAAAGAGGGAGCAGAAAGAATTTTTTTGTACAGGGGCAAAGCTGATTTAAGAATAATGTCTCACGCTTAGTCATTGTTTTACAGCAAACCTTGATAGTGTCTGAATCTCAAAAGTTAGCCCTAGGCCTTTTCAAAAAAATACTCCTGCCAAATTCGAGGTATTTGATTCCCTAATCCAGAATCCTTTGTGAGTATTGTCTTTCTAAAGCTGATAACTTATTTCTCATTGTTTCCATGAAGGACTAAAAGCTACAGACAATGTGTAGTTTCAAATTATAGCTCTTGATATTGTAGTAAGATAAGCATATTGCTCATAGATTTCTGCATCTCTAGGGAAGGGACCCTTAAAGTTCAGCTGGTCTAAGGCCCTCTGTTCACAAGTGAGGAAACTGAAGCCAGAGAGACTGAGAAATCTAGTTGACACACAAAGTTAGTGACATACACAAAGTGACCAAAAAGCACTGACTTCCTGGTGAGACCTTCTTTCTGCTACCCTGTGCAATTTTATTCACTCAGAAACTCACCATCAAAAATGTCAGTGCTGGGAAAAAAAAAAAAAAGTTATTTAAAAATGGACTTTTATAAACCTGGAAAATCATGATTCTCCAGAAATTCTATAAATAAAACAATGTTGCCCCTCAGAGGTCAGAAATAATGACGGTGAACAAAATACTTTCCATATCCCAAAGTCTAGGGCATCCTTCTACGAATAAAGAAATGTGGGCTAAAAGAATAGTAGTCCTGTCTTTCCATAGTCCATCTTTATTTGAACAAAGATATCTCACAAATGGCAATCAGGACTCATTTCCCTCTATTCAAATAAGCTGTGGGCTTCTGGTGTGTTTGCCAGACAACTCCTAGGGCAAAGTTTGAGCAATTCAAAACTTGAATCCAATTTTCTAATTGCCAGAATTGTGTTACCTGAAAGTATTAATAAATAACTGACAAAATTTAAACCATCTCTTTTCCTTTTAGTTTGCTGTTTTGTTTAGTGGAAAATAATTGTGTCAGAGAAGTGACTATGTTCTTTTAAGCAGGAACTATCTGTCACAATCTGACCAAGAGGAACATGAGGAAAAATTTAAATGTCACTTTAGGCAATATCACAACATTATTTCCTAAGAGACTTGATATTGTCTCCAGGGGCGTGGGAAATCCAGCTCCTTGATTCTAATTACTGTTCTGCAACTGAGTCACTGTTTGATCGTAGCTTAAATACTTTTACGCGAATCCATTATCTCTAACGCATTGTGTACAAGCATTTAGCTCTGCATTACTGGGGATATTACAAGGAAAATGGTCTTCTGTTTAAACGATGGTTTGGGAGTTAGGAAATCCCCATAAGTGCATACTGTGCTTCAACTTCCTGTAAATCACATAAGCTTACATTAGTTAATGGTCTTTCCATATCAAGAAAACATAAAGCAAGCTCAAATTGACTTAAACAATAAGGAGAACGTATAGGTGAACATAGCTTAAAGTCCAGAGGTTACTGGCTTCAGGAAAGGATTGACCCAGGGTCCAAATGAAGTAAATAAATCCTGGAGTCTTGCTTTCCACTTATTGGTTCCATTACCTTAGGGTTGGTTTCCAGAAGCTTCCAGGCCTACGTACTTCCAAGTTCAACTCCAGCAGAAAAAAGAGACTCAGCATCCTCGATAGCTTAAATAACATTCCCAAATGTTGGGGCCGGCCCCGCAGCCTAGTGGTTAAGTTTGGCACACTACACTTCAGTGGCCTGGGTTTGCGGGTTCAGATCCCAGGTGCGGACCTAGCACCACTTGTCAGCCATGCTGTGGCGACGACCCACATAAACAGTAGAGGAAGATTGGCACAGATGTTAGCTCAGGGCTAATCTTCCTCAAGCGAAAAAAGAGGAAGATTTGCAACAGATATTAGCTCAGGGCTAATCTTCCTCAACAACAACAACAACACCAAAACAAAAAACTCCCAAATGTCATCTCATTGGCCTCCCCCTGCACTAACTTGGGTGTTGTTTGTCCTAAACCAACTGTGAAGGTCGGAGAGGCAGGATATACTGATCGGATCAAGCCCAGGAGGGTCTAGTCTTGCCCTGGGGGTGGGATCAATCCCTCTCAAATACATGGTTCAGAAATTTGGAGTAGGGCTGGCCCCATGGCTAAGTGGTTAAGCTCACATGCTCCACTTCAGCAGCCCAAGGTTTCACTGGTTCAGATGCTGGGCACAGACATGGCACCTCTTGTCAGGCCATGCTGAGGTGGCGTCCCGCATAGCACAACTAGAAGGACCTAAAACCGGAATATACAACTATATGCTGGGGGGCTTTGGGGAGAAGAAGAAGAAAAAAAGAAATTTGAAATAGTGTTAGGAAGAGGAAAGGGGAGATGAATTCCATAACCTTCTATTTAAATGTCCTCAAAAACTAGCGTCTCAACCTAGAGTCATTCTTGCATTCATTGATTGCATTCAACTAACAGTTCTTCAGGGCTCACTATATGTGAGGTCTTGACACCATTCTTTTCCACTGCATTTCCAGGTTCCCTTTTAAGAGCAAGCACCAAGAATTGCACCTCAGACTGGGGGCAGAATTAAGACAGATTAGGAAAACTGGTCTCCCAAGTACTTCCACATCTTTAGGGCTCTTTCCTTACATTTCAGATTTCTGGGAAAGGAAGAGAAACAGCCACCTCACTATCCACACACCCTCCCCAGCCACGTCTTCCAGCTGTCCTATTTACACTTTCTGGAGTTACCAGACTCCTCCAAGCCCATTCACAGGCCTGGGTTAAGAACCCTTGGGCTATATGATCATGAAGATATATAAATGATCCACTTCTGGATACAAGATTTATGATAACATTATGATGTGACAGTGATATTTGAAACAGTCTTGCTTTTCTGAATGGCCAAGGAAAGACAAGCATATCTACTTTTTGGGAGAAATCACCCCTTACCTAAATTGAAAGGAGGGGTAGTCACGGCATATAGTGGTTGGACTTAGGTTCCCAAATGCCACCCAAGTCCCGGGTGGAGTTCGATCAGAACGCTTCATCTCTCCGGCACGTAGGTTATACAAAATAGGAAGGGACAGGAAGTGTTCATATATTTTAAATGTTCCCACTGGCTGGGCAGGAAGCAGCAAGAGAGATGAGGTGATTAAGGCCTCTTCCCAGGCTCCCTCTGTGAAAGCAGCCTTTAGGAAAACATGTGCAGAACATGAGAGACAAGTACCACTGAGATGCTTTCGGCCATGCTTTGACTGTGCCTGCCCTGTCTACAAAGCATTCTGAAATAACACAATGAAGTTGCTACACATCTAGGATATCCTGAAGAGAGGGAGGGCCTGGTGCTTGGATTATGGCCTGCTATTAGGCACAGCTCTCTCTCTTTCTGTTTTTTTAGCTCGCTAAATCTGTGGACCCTGAGGATGCATTTATATTTCCTTTTCTAGGAGGAAGAAATGTTTTGGTGTTCAACAGGATGCTCTGATCCCCCCAGTGTTGACTTTGGGACTTGTTCCAGTGCCCTTGTTTGATGGCAGGCCAACCTAAAGTCAACTTGGAAGGTGGGAGAAGAAATGCAAAAGAGAAGACAAATTGGAAAATAGAGAAAGATGACAGCAGGCCTTGTGACCCAACTGGGCAAAATGGTGGGAAATGAGACATCCTTTGATTCTTTCCCAGATTTGACTCTATGTTTACAGTAAATATTTTAGTGAAGTCCTTTCACTGTTATTGAGGGAGAAAATGGCAGGAAATGGGAGAAAAAGAAAGGTGGGGTCTTATTGCTAAGACAAATGCCAGTTGGCCGGGAGAAAACTCAATCCAAGCTTTAGTCCCCATCTTGGCCCCATGCTCTTCTGCAAGACATCCCCCCAGAGCATGGCTTCTGAGCTGACACTTCCACTTGCTGCCTGTGGACTTTGGGGAGAAAGTGTCTCAAACAGGCTAATGCCAGAAGCGATTAGCTTCCTTTTGTGTTGCCCAGATTTACAAATAGAGCTGATCCTCAAACAGTCACATTGGCAGTTAGGGCAACATGCTGACCTGTAAGGTTTTGTGACAAGGGTTTGGTTGGGTGATATCCTTCAGGCACTTTGGACTTCTTGGATGAGCTACCTTCTAAAGTGAATGTGTTTTGATTTCTGGAGCAAACTTGTGAGTTGGAAGGGGGTTCACACACACTAAACACAAGACTTGTTGTCTTCATAATTTTTTCGGCCCCTGTTAGACTCAGGAGACAAGTGGGTCTTCTCGTTGTGGTTGCTTGTCAACCCCTTCTCATGGCAACTGAGATTCTGAGGAAGCAGTGCATTTGTCTGGAGTAACGAACTTGTCTTGGAGCTCTTGCTTGGCTCCTTACTACTTTATCTCCCACCTCCAGGCTCAGCACTGCCTCCAACTCTACAGACAGTGCTTGTGGGCAAAAGGCCTTCGGAGCCCTAGTCAGAAACTCATTGGCACAGGATGGAGTTGCTCTTGCTCTTTCCTGCCACTGTCTTGACCTTGGTTTCTGGGTTTCTAGTAACCAAATATCTGCTAACTGTTGTGTTCCTGGCTGAACTTTGCTCTGTTCCTAAATCCCTAATAATTATATTTCCCTCCCAGTTCCGCAGTGAGATTATTGCCCTCTATCCCCTCCAGGAACTATATTTGTCTAACCTTGAACCCTAAACTCCTATGTGTGAGCCATCCTCATAGATTGCACCCCTTCTTGGCATGGAATCTCTTGCCTAAACAGGTATAAGAGTGTTAGTATTTTTGTCTTGGCCATATATTTCACTTAGTTTTAATTTTTTTTGTTTTTAATATGCAGAAAATTTCATACCTGAGCTATTAGATTTATTGAATGCCCTGAATCTTACTGAGAATAACTCATTAACTTGCTAAAATCAAATTGCATCAGCTGACAGGAACACAAATAAGATGGGCTCGATAAACTGGACAATCGCCTAACACCTCACAACATAAGCAGGAGAAAGCTTAACTACTGGTGTGACATGGCCAACAACCAGTGCAGACATTCAATAAAATGTGCACCTGCTGTAATAGCCATCTGGTCAAGAAGCCCATTTCAGTTTTTATAAGAGATCAAAAGCTTACAAATTAAGAATCATAGTCAGGGACCAGTCCTGTGGCTGAGTGGTTAAGTCTGCGTGCTCTGCCTTGGCAGCCCAGGGTTCGGGGGTTCGGATCCTGGGTGCAGACCTATGCAACGCTCATTGGGCCATGCTGTGGCGGTGTCCCACATAGAAGAACTAGAATGACGTAGAACTAGGATACACAACTCTGTACTGGGGCTTTGGGAGTCGGGGGACAGGACGGTTGGCAACAGATGTTGTTAGCTCAGGGCCACTCTTCCTCACCAAAAAAGCACTACAAAAAAGAAAAAAAAAGAATTGTAGTCATAACAATTGCTATAATCATCTTGCTGTTTAAAACAGGATGGAAAAACATTGATATATTCTGTTTTGTCTCTAAATTACCTTGGCAAACAAACAAAATAAATGTGCTTCAATTTGCAGGTAAGAATTTGTTTGAAGTATATCTCCTTAAAGACAGGGGTTTCTGTCTCTGTTTTGTAGTTGAAACCATTCAATTGACTGCAGTATAAGATTTAAAAGAAAAAATTGCCTTTCAAAATGGTGTATGAAAGCATCTAGTTGTAATGTGAGGATTATGGAAGACCAAATGCAAAATAAGCTGTAAAGCTCTTGAACTTTTCCTGGACTCTGAAACCATTGATATTATCTTGGGTATTTATGCTGTAAAAGTTTGATAGAGCTCACATATTTTAGTCAGAGTATTTTCAGGTGCCCGTAAGAAAAAAATCAAAGAAAAGTGGCTTATACAGCAAGAACATATTGTTCTCCTGTAGGAGTTCCCAGAGTTAGTTCAGCGCTCAACAACATCGTAGAGAATCGGAGCTCTTGCAGTTTCATTCTCAGTGGGTCAGCCATGTGTTCCCTCAGGGTTGCAAGATGGCTGCAGGAGATCCACAGGGTCATGTCCCCAAAAAGGGAGGGAGGAGGAGCGTCTCCTCACCATCCCTCTCTTTTTATTAGAGAAGAAAACCTTTTCCCAAGGCATATACCCTACTCTCCCTCTTCTTTCATCTCATTGACCCAAACCTGGTCATACAGTATCTTTAGCTGAAAAGTGATCATCTGCTGTTGGTGAGCTTTCTACCTTTTACTAAGCCATTGGGACATTTTGTAACTGAAAGTTCGGTCTCTGAACCCGATGCCAATCCAAATAACAAGAACAGAGTCTTGAGTGGAAGAGGAAAGGTTTTTACTATGCCAGGCACAGGGAGCAAAGCAAGGGCTCATGCCTCAAAAACTGCTAGCTCCCCAATGAGGAATGGGTAGGGACTTTTATTTGGGGTTTTGGGTAGGGGAGGGGGCGCATGTAGCTGTGCAGGCTAGCGTTTTCCCACCAGCCTGCGTTTGGCCTTGAGAGGCTGCTTGCAGCAAGGCGTGGGGGATGGTGAGATAGGAGGATGGCAGGTGGGCTTCCTCCGCGCCGTTGTCTCGTCTTGTTGTTTGAGGCGGGTTCATGCGCAGGGAGTCGAGGAGTTGAGGTCTGGGAAGCCTCCGCTCCTTGATACTCTTGAGACAGCGGCTTTCCTGGCAAACTCAAGGACACATGATTAGCTAAACTTTAGTGTGCCTCCAACTCCAGGCCACCTGGGCTTTTAACAATTTGTAACTCCCATTTAGTTGTAAAGCTCAAAGAGTCCAAGTTTCAAGAAACAGGTATTTACATATGAGTGGAGCTGGAGAAGCAGGAAAGGGGGTGGTGGGTTTTAGTTTTAACCCCATATACGCTGCGTTCAATGTGGGGAACTGATATCAGGGCTGATGTTAAGAGCCTGTAACAATTTCATACTTATGGAGTCTATCTCCTCCTTGAAGTCTTGGTAGTACTCAACCTTATAGGCCATGTGGACTTGTTTTCTTTTTTTGTTTTTCCTCTTCTTCTCCCTAAAGCCCCCCAGTACATAGTTGTATATTCTAGTTGTGGGTCCTTCTATCCCTGCTATGTAGGACGTTGCCTCAGCATGGCTTGACGAGCGGTGCCATGTCTGCACCCAGGATCCAAACCAGCAAACCCTGGGCTGCCAAAGCAAAGCATGAACTTAACCACTCAGCCAAGGGGTTGGTCCCTTGATTTCTTTTTTGAAGGCAGATTTTTGCACTTGTTTCTTGTGTTATAATTGGTAAGTTCAGGCTTTCTATTTCTTGAGTCAATTTTGGTAATTTATATTTTTCTAGAAAGTCATTCCCCATGGTCTGGATTTTTAAAGTAATTGAAATAAAGTTGTACATAGCATTAAAATTTTTTTAAATCTGTACATCCTGTTTTCATTCCTAATCTTATTGTGTCTTTTTGCTTTCTTTCTTTTCTGGATTGTACTTGCCAAAGAGTTTCTATGTTTTGATCTTGTCAAAACATAGAATTTAAGTCTATTGTTTTTGGTTTTCTATTTCACATTATCTATTTTATCTTTATTAATTCCTTCCTTCTACCTTCTTTGGTTTATTTGTTATTTCTTTTCTAGTTTCTGGAGTTGAAAGCCAAGTTCATTTATTTTCAACCTTTCTTGCTGTCTAACATCTGGATTTAACATTATAATTTGCTCCCTGAGAAACAGTTTTGTTATGACTCAGAGTTTGAGATGCTTTGTTCTCATTGTCACTGGTTTCTAAATAATTCTACTGCTTCACTCTGTGGGAGAATTATACTTCCTTACTCCATTGATGCTAGACTTGGCATTGCTACTTGCTTTAGCCAATAAAATATGAATGGAAATGAAGCCCACATTTTAAGAGTCACAGTGTGATTCCATCATCTTTCTTTTCTTTTTGCAACAAGACCAGCAATGTCCTAGACAGGGCTTCTCCTTCAGCCTGCATACCAGACTGAAGATGACAAGGAGTGTGGCAGCTGACCTGGGATGGTGATGTAGTGTGAGTGAGAAATAAATCTTTGTCGTTCTAAACTCCTGATACAGTCTTAAATGCTTCAGTATGCATTTCTAAAGAATATCTTCCTATATAGCCAAAAATGACTTTTCACATCTAACAAAATTAATTATGATTTCTTTTTTTAAGATTTTATTTTTCCTTTTTCTCCCCAAAGCCCCCCAGTACATAGTTGTGTGTGTACATATATATATGTATATATATATATATATTTTTTTTTTTTGAGGAAGTTTAGCCCTGAGCTAACATCTGCTGCCAATCCTTCTCTTGTTGCTGAGGAAGACTGGCCCTGAGCTCACATCTGTGCCCATCTTCCTCCACTTTATATGTGGGATGCCTACCACAGCATGGCTTGCCAAGCGGTGCCATGTCTGCACCCAGGATCCAAACCAGCGAAACCCAGGCCGCTGAAGTGGAATGTGCGCACTTAACTGCTGCACCACTTGGCTGGCCCTCCTAGTTGTGTATTTTTTAGTTGTGGGACCTTCTAGTTGTGGCATATGGGACGCCCCCTCAGCATGGCTTGATGAGCGGTGCCACGTCCATGGCCAAGATCCAAACCAGCGAAACCCTGGCTGCCGAAGCAGAGCGTGTGCGCACCTTAACCACTCAGCCACGGGGCCAGCCCCTATGATTGCTTAATATTATCTAATACTTAATATATATTCAAATTTCTTCTTTGGCCCCAAAATGTCCTTTATGGTTGGTTTGTACAAACCATGAACCAATCTAGAACCACACATTCCATTTAATTGTTATGTCTTTTAACCTGAAACAGTCCCTTTTCTTATTACACTGATTTGTTGAAGAGCCCAAGCCACTTGTCCTCAAGAATGTGCCACCTTTAAGATTTGCTTGCTTCCCCATATTGTTGTTCAGCTTGTCCCTATGTCCCCTATATTTCACGTAAATGAGTTAGAGATAAACATCTCGTTAGATTCAAGTTAAACATTTTTGGCTAGAATACAACATACACAATGTTGTCTACTTCACATTGCATCACATCAGAAGACACATCACAGCTGCTTATCTCACCATTAGCACTGCTAGTGGGATAGATGACCACTGGGTTCAGGCAGGAACAGCCTGATGTCTCCATTATGTAGCTCTATTTTTATCTCTTGTGACCAGCAAGTAACCTGCTTGGTGCCATATGAATAACCACTTCCCATCCACAGAGGTTTCAACAACAATTGCTAATCCTTGCCTGAGTCAATAATTTCGTTAAGGATTATAAAATGACTCTTTTGTAAAGTAGGCCTTTCCCTTCTCAACTGGAGCCATTTGGTTTCTGCAGGGGAGTTGCCACTGGAAAGGCAGGATAAATGCTTAATTCTTTCCTTATAGTAATCCATTTCCAAAGACTTGGTTCAAATGGTGATAAGTGAGTTTTTCCCTGTATTTCTCTTGTCATTATGAACGTCTGGATTTTCTGAGATTGGATGTGTTTTAATCAACTATTGTATTACTCTTCTTCATGTTCAAATTGTTTCTAATGCAATCCCTAATGAAATTATTAACTATAGTAGAATCCCTCACACGGGGAAACAAAGGCAAAGAAACCGAAGTCACTGGACTCAGTAAGTCAATGGAATGGTCAGAAAGCGGAAAAACACAGGACAGATAGCCAGGACAACAGCCACACGTCTCCATTTTCCTGAGAGAGATGCACGGTGCGTCCCTGTGAACAGGAGGAATCTCATTCGTCGCTTCGTGTAACAACCCAAAGAATGGAAAGCCGCCGTCACCATTAGCTCTCGGAAAGAGTCACCTTGATGGAACTGAGACTCGCCATGTTTACGGATATACCAGAATGGCCAAACTGTTTCCACAGGCTCCTGCTCCTGAGCCCAGGCAATGGGTTTCTCTCTGGAGTGCAAACAGCAAACACCAAAGGGAAAATCCATCAATTAGTCAACACATCTCCTTCAGACACACACATTGTATCGGTGAAATAAAGAACTGGTTACACGCCTCCAATGATTTACAATCCAATTGGGAAGACTCATTCAGTTAACAAATACTTATTGACAAGATAAGGTGATGGTAGCTATCAAACCGTCAGTGCTACCCAGATTCCCAAGAGGGAGGAATCTCTCCCAGCTGCAGAGCTCAGGGGAGTTTCACTGACAGAAATGGGGCTGGAATGGGGCCCTGAAGTAGCTCACGTGGGAAGCTGTGGGTCGGAGGGCAGGGAGCACAAGCTGGAGAGAGCAGACAGTTTTATACAGGATTCCAGGGAAATAAGCTTTGAATGGTGGGTTAGGGCCAGGCTACGTAGGCCTGTGAATTCCTGGCTAAAAGTTTAGATGGGATTTGGTAAGTAATAGGGAACTAATATGAGGTTTTCAGAATGACGAGGAGGAATTGATGGCCAGGTTCTTGAATTTAAGTGTTTAATGATCAGGCTCAGAAATATACCCCCCACACACACTTTATAAATTACTAATAACTAATATGCAGGGATTATCGAGAGCATAGTAAGTGGAAAAAAAAAAACCCGTGCAGAGCAGTTTTCTTCAATTTGCATCAGAAATGCAACAGCTAAGATTTTACATGTCAAGAATATGTCGGAGGATCCAGGAGCCACTGGGGGCTGCGGCTGCCGCTTAGTAGAGAAAGTGGGCGCTGGGTACTCTGAATCACTGGTTACAGTGATTCTGTAATAAAATTAGCTAGATGAGGAAGCAGCGCTTAATTTCAGTTTGGTTTAGTTTAGTTTTTAATCACAAGAGGGTGGGCATCGTGTGAGAACACAGGACGAGATATCAGAGGGCCAGTGTGATCCAGCCTCTGCTCCTTTTTTAACATCGTGTGACCTTAGGAAAGACACAATCACTCCAGGATTCAGCTCCTTCATCTGGGAAATAAGGACAAGAACACCTTCCTTACAGGGGTTTGATGATAACTTACATGAAGCACCATGTAAACGAAAATTTTGAAAAATTAGTAAGTCAAAAATGTTTCGTGTGCTCGGGGGCTGGCCCAGTGGTGCAGCGGGTAAGTTCGCACGTTCTGCTTCAACGGCCTGGGGTTCGCCGGTTGGGATCCTGGCTGCAGACATGGCACCACTTGGCAAACCATGCTGTGGTAGGTGTCCCACATAGAAAGTAGAGGAAGATGGGCACGGATGTGAGCTCAGGGCCAGTCTTCCTCAGCAAAAAGAGGAGGATTGGCAGCAGTTAGCTCAGGGCTAATCTTCCTCAAAAAAAAAAGTTTCATGTTCTGGAAATGCCTGGAACTTTTAGATTCAGTTCTGATGATTTTTAAGATTGAGACTTGCCTGTGGCTTCCTGGTGCAGACCGGTGAGGGTGGACGGGGCAGGCTGGGCAGACCTACCCACTGCTCATGGGCAGAGCCTTGGCATCCCAGACTAGGTGGAAGGAAACTCACAAAACCATCACAAAGGGTCAGATTCCCTCTCTTCCAGACCGAGCAACTGATAAGAGATTTCTAAAAAAACTATGCACAGGATGAAGCTTTCTAACCAATAGGCTGGGTTTTGCTGTTCTTAACAAGCCACAGGGGACGGAAGAATCCCTCACTTTTCCTCGCCTGCACCTTTGACCAGCTGCTGTCCCCTTTCAGCACAGTCACCTTTCACAGGAAGGTCTCCAGAACTCCTTAATTTCTGCCGTTAGGTCTGAGGAGTGATGTGTGGGATGTCCTCTCTGGAAAGCAAAGTGTAATACAGAGCACTGATTTAATTCTGATGCCAGAGGGTCTACCCAGACATCTGCTTATAGACAACGCTAATGGAGGCCATTGATTCCCTGGCCCCGCTTGGGAAATGGTACAAAAACTGGAGCCTGGGAAGGACTGCCCAACGTCCTTTTTCATTTTGCAATTTATATCCAAGTCCATATTAGGCAATAGGAAAAAAGTCTGTGCAATGTCATCAACTGTGATCTGGAAAGGGGGCACACCCTCCTCCCAGGACTTCCCTCTTCACACACAAAGCTTTTCCCTTTTGAATATGAGATTTTTATTCTATTTATAGAAGAAATGTGTGCTCTTTTCTCAAACTGTAGTCTAAGACTAAGTCAATTTCAGATCACGTCAAAGCTGACCCTTCCATACGTTTGCATGGAACTGGTGATTTTTGCTAGTGAATCATGTCCCAGAACAAAGGCAAAACAGACTGCTTTCATTTATCTGAGGGCAAGGTTGGATGAAGGGCACACAGAGAAGAGTAAAAACGAAGGGAGAAGACGTGAACTAAGGAGGAACAATGTCCTTTTAGTGCAATGTTAGGAAATTATTTTATACAGGACTTTCTACCTGATAAATACTTTATGGGTGGGGGGGGCAGCTCCGTGGCCGAGTGGTTAAGTTCGTGCGCTCCACTGCGGTGGCCCAGGGTTCGGATCCTGGGCGCGGACATGGCACCACTTGTCAGGCCACGTTGAGGCGGCGTCCCACATCCCACAACTGGAATGACGTGCAACTAAGATATACAACTGTGTACGGGGGGCGCTTTGGGGAGATAAAGCAGAGAAAAAAAAAAAAAAGATTGGCAACAGTTGTTAGCCCAGGTGCCAATCTTAAAAAAAAAAAAAAAAAAAAACTTTATGGGCATTTCAGTAGTTAATACAGCAACCCTATGAGATAAGTACAATTGTCATCCGGATTTTAAGATAAGGAAACCTCACACAGAATGCTTAAACAACTCGCCAAAGGTCCCACACTGAACCTTAGTCTCTGGTAAAGATACTGCTTCCCAGAAACCCTTTCGGGAGGAGCTTTTTTTTTTTTTAATCTCCCCTGCACACCTTGGAGCGCTGGGCCCGGCGTGGGTAGGTGTCCTCATTTCTCCTGATTGCTGTTTCAAGATGCTTGCCACTTTCTCTTCCACAGCTCATGGCTTTGACGCACGTGTTATCAGACTCTATTTCTAAATATTCCTCTTTGCTGAATCAACTGTAGACCCTGGGGGTCTTGAAGATTTTTGTTCCCTGTCACTCTTTCTAAATTCATGGTAATTTCCAAACCCATTTGGACCCTCTTGCCCACACCTTGCCTGCCAGCATCTCCACCTCGGCTCATCAGTGATCTTGTCCTTCCGCACTCCCTGCGCAGGAGGCCGGCTGCTTGCTCACCAAGTCTATTTCCCGGCCCAATTTGCAGTTGGGTGTGGCATCGGGACTGGGAGCCAAAGGACTATGGAAACCGCCCTGCAGGCCTCCGCTTGCTCGCTCTTTCTCATTATCTGCCAGCAAGATGGAGAGGATCCAGCGGAGGGTTCCGAGGCCTTAGAACGGCACCGACCAGCAGGAATGTAATGAGGGTCACGTACGTGATTTTAAATTTTCTAATAGCTGCACTAAAAAATGGAAAAAGAAACAGGTGAAATTCATTTTGATAATACATCTTATTTAACACAATATATTAAAAAATGAACATTTCAACATGCAATCAGTATAAAAATTACTCATGAGGCGTTTTATATTCTTCTTTCATCTTTATCTTTGAAATCTGGTGTGTAATTTATACTTTTAGCACTTATGAACAGGTGCTAAATTATCATAAAAAATACTTGATCTGTATTTAATTTCACAAAGTAAGTGGACACACCCAAATCATTCCATTCTTTCAAATATTTAAATTAATTTAAATAAAACGAATAAAATTTAAAATTCAGTTCTTTAGTTGCGCAAGCCACATTTCAAATGCTCAGTATCAGAAAACATGGCCCTGGAGCATGGGATGAATACTACAGAATGTAGTTTTTTTGGAAGGGAGCCTGACGTTTCATTTATCATTACGTCTGTGGGATTCACTCATTGCAAGTACAATAGTT
This sequence comes from Equus asinus, assembly GCF_041296235.1. NCBI lineage: Eukaryota > Metazoa > Chordata > Mammalia > Perissodactyla > Equidae > Equus > Equus asinus. The sequence continues at coordinate 87,599,835 of NC_091810.1, read as the reverse complement.
CATTCTTTTTCGTTGCTGTGCAATATTCCATTGTAGGAGTGTACAACAATCTATTTACCTATTTTATTGATTGTGACAGACTTAAGATGGCCTCAAATTCTTCCCACTGAGAGTGGGTTCTGTGTCTTCTTGAATTGGGCTGGCCTGTGACTGCTTTGATCAACAGAATATGGTGGAAGTGAGCCTATGCTAATTCCAGGCCTAGCTTTCAAGAGGTTGGGCAGTTTCTGCTTCCTTCTTCTTGGAGCCTGGAAGTACTATTTAAGAAGACTTGCTACCCTGAAAGCAACATGCTACAAGGAAGCCCAAGCTAGCCACACAAAGAGGCTGAAGGTAGGAAAAGAGAGATGTCCTGCCAGGATTGAATGAATGAATGATTTGAAAGTTGCCCTTTTTGTAACTGTGATAGTGTTATATTACTAGCATATATCTTTTTGGTGTTTTTTGCTAGCCTATATCTTGATTAAAAGGGTGGTTTCAATCAAGACACTCTTTAGAGGATTTTTGGTCTTCAAGACCTCTCATAGCTTGGTTGATGGCCATTGTCCATCTGCAGGGTGTTTTTGCTTTAGATCAGAAATATAGGGACCAGAATATTTAAACTGGACATTATTAACTCTCATATTCTATTTTCTCATATGTAAAAGGAATGTAACTTGGAAGTTTCCATCAGTCTTGCCAAATTATCAACCTAAGACGTTGAATCTCATTTGGATACTGCCCATCAGGCAGGTGTATGCGTGTGTGTGTGTGTTTGTGTGTGCGTGTGTGTGTGTGTGTTTGGAGGGGAGAGAACCACTTGGGGTTCAATATCAAATATTTCACTCTATGGTTTGGCATAATCAATCAACCTCTTATAATTAAACGAAATCAGGAGGAAGCTCAAAGAAAGAAGAAAACCTAAAGGTCAACCAGCTGTTTCATTAAAAAGTCTGCTTTCCTTAAAAGTGGAGACCATCCAGCCTTTACAGTGAGAAGCGTATTCCTTTGTAGCCCAGAGAAGACGGAAGCTTACCAGGCTGTCATTTAGCTAGCATGGTAGCTTGCGTGTGAGTGGAAGAAATTGAGCTCTCACATCCTCTAAGGAGACCTGAGATCCTCTTAGTGAGATATTCAATATAACACAAAGATAGAAAGAATAATACAACAAATGCCCAGATACCTACCATCCCTTATTAATGCAAGTAAAATCCCTTGTGCCCCACCCCCAGTGAACAAATCATAGAATAGAACTTTCTTCCAGCGATCAGTGAGCATGGCTAATTGAAACCAAATTAACAGGGAAAAGATTCAATGCACCGTATATCCAGAAATATTAACTGGATGAGAAAGAACATCAGCTCCTTGCAGGGTATTTAGAACAGAAGATCAAGGTGAGTCATGATGGGGGGTGCAGATATCTGGAGTGCCCTTATGTGGACGAGTGAGTGCATTTCTGTATCATTCCAGAATGTCTAGCCCAGCTCTTCACAGGGCTGGATGTTGGATGCAGTCCAACACCAGCATGCTTGCCCTAACACACAGGCAACTTCTGAACTGGGTTTTTATTTCTTCATCCCCCAGTTCACTGGATTCCTTTTCTACTTAGAGCCTGGAAGCTGGCTCTCAAACCTGACCCTTGGCCCAGCCTCTGGCCTAGCAACGTTTTCCTTCGTTACGATTACATTTCTCCTCAGAATGCTGCCTCCAGCTCTCTGGGTAAATATCCTGCGGTGTTGGCCAAGACTCACCAACAGGACCTGGACTCAGAAGAGAAACTGGGTCCAGGAATTCCAGTTGCAGGTGGGGAGGTCTCAGCTCCATGACGTGAAAGAGGCTCCTTTGGAAAGCTGAGACCCTATCATTGAGCATGTGCAAGAAGTAGCTGGAGGGCCACCTCTCTGAACAGAGTGTAGGGAACTTCTGTACCGTGAAGGGGTTGAAGGTCATCACCCCAAAAGTCTCTTCCACATCTAATTTCCCAAGGGCCCCAGAACTGACGCTACAAAGTGGTCTAGGACCAGCCACGGATATAACTCTAAGTGGATGTCCATTTTGTGTTCCAGAAAACAGTGATGTTGTTCCAGATTTAACCATCTGGAGTCTGTTTCTTCAGCTCAAAAAATCAGGAAAATAAAAATACTCTACCACAGGGGTTATTGTGAGAATTAATAAACTTTCTGTTGTGTGAATTATAAAACTCTTGAAAATGTAAATAGGTTTGGGAGGAAATAAACCAAATTATTGACAATGGTTACCTCTAATGAGTGGCCTTGAATAAAGGCCTTTGAATTTTTTCAATGGGCATATATTACTTTTGCAACCAAAAAAATAAAGATTTAAAGATATTACATATAGTACATACTGATTCTGTAATTACATGTGAACCCACAGCTGTATTTCTATGAAGATATATACCCTTTCAGCCTTTTCCCTCTTTGGGTTGATACTGTGAACTATCCTTTTATAATATGAGTTAACATCATTCCATGCTCTTAAGCATTCTTTGATAACCTCTCTGTAAGGATGTACAGAGATTTACTTCATTGGTTCCTTATTGCACTGTCTGGGTTGTCTCCAGTTTTTCTTTTCATTTTATTTTATTTAATTAATTAATTTTTTTTTTTTTTTGAGGAAGTTTAGCCCTGAGCTAACATCTGCGCCAATCCTCCTCTTTTTGCCGAGGAAGACTGGCCCTGAGCTAACATCCGTGCCCATCTTCCTCCACTTTATATGTGATACACCTGCCACAGCATGGCTTGCCAAGCAGCGCCATGTCCGCAACTGGGATCCGAACTGGTGAACCCTGGGCTGCGGAAGTGGAACATGCAAACTTAACTGCTGTGCCACCGGGCCGGCTCCTCCAGTTTTTCCATAGTATAAACAATACTTAATAAATATTTTTGGGTCGATTGTCTGATTATGCTCTTAGCATGGCCTCCTAGAAGTAGAATTCCTGGGTCAAAGGCAAAGCACATTTTCCAGACTTCTGATTAGTAATGCCAAATAACCTCCAGAAAGATGGTACTGGGGGATCAGAATTTGCCACCTAAAATGTGTCTCTTTGGCTTGAATATTTTTAAGGACAAAAGACTTCAAAAGAAACTTTGACTTTTCCCCTCACTGCCTAAGAGAATTTAAGATAAAAGGCCTGTACATCGATAACTCTAGGTATGATAGACTGGGAGGATCCTTGCTAAGCCCATTTTCATCAAGGTTCTCTCTCCTACATTGTCTGTAGATAGCCCAGCAAACATTTATTTATCAAATATTTGCTTTTCCATCTCCATGTGGATTGTCTTCCTCCTCTTTGATGTCCCAAACCACTACCCCCAACATCTTCCTTTGTCTTTAGCTGAAGATGGTGTTTAAGGTGGTACCTCCAGCCACTTTGGTGAGTTACTCAGTTTTCCTGGGTTTCTCCCATGTAGATATGCTATTAAACTTTGTTTGATTTTCTCCTGTTATTCTGTCTCATGTCAATTTAATTCTTAGACTAGCCAGAAGGACCTGGAGGGTAGAGGAATAGTTCTACCTCCCCTACAATACCAATTATGCTTCTGCCAGCAGTGTATTGTCAGAAAAATGTAAGTCCAACACACTGAAACAATGGAAATCCAAAATAAACCACGGCAGCTGGATGGCTTCTCTATCCGATGACTCAGGAAACTTTGAGTTGAGGGGGGAGATTCATGGGCTGGTTCGGGCCCTGTAGGGAAATCTCACTCCACTGAAGCCATGAAATCTGTAGACTACTTCAAATCCTCTGCATTTTATCTCTCCCAGTGAGAAGCCCATCAGGTCAGATACACTCTCCTCTGGCAAAGTTCACTCGGGCACCTCTTGCCATAAGCAGGAAGGGTGACCCTCCCTCCAGCTCACCCAGGCCCACTTTCTCTGAGCCAAGTAGATAGATCGATGGCCCAGCAGAGCCCCACCTGCTTCTTGCACGGCCTGCAGCTAAAATGAGCACCTCACTGTCCTTTCCCCCCAATTATCTGAGAGTTGTCTGTGGATCGAGCCCTGCATAGGAACAGAAGCCCAGACAGCAGGGGGTGCTGCCAGCCACTTTGCCTTTCCTCTCCTCTTGTGCAGAAGTGGAACCCCTTCCGTGCCTGAGGTTTTTAAGAACCTGGGCCCAGCCTTACCAGCAATTCCAATAAGCTCAGTACTTTCTCCTCTATTTCCCCCGAAGACCTGGAGGAAATGAATAAGAATTCTTTTCGTGCTTTTAAGTACTCTTTGTTGTTGTTACTATTGTTATCAGAAGTCAAATCTGAAGCAGAAAGGAAGAGAAGCCTCTGGAAAGTCTTTGACCTCCTATTTCTTCAATAGCTTTTGGTTCTCAGCTTGTACTGTAATGTTTTGACATTTCCAAGCTAAACAGCAGATGAAGTGGTAGGGATGGGGAAGTGTGTTTTGGGGAGAAAGTATCATTTTTGGACAGTAAAGAGATAGAAAACACCTGTGGATTAGTGAAAAAAGACCATTGGACTCCATATACTGGGAGTCTCCAAAATACTGTTATTCATCATAGTTCCAAACTGGAAGGATCCTTATATCTAGTCACAGTAGAATGGATAAATAAATTGTGGTATAGGCACACAATAGAATACTATACAGCAATGAAAAAGAATAAGCTACACTCACACATAACATGGGTGGCTCTCACAAATATAACGTTGGGTGAGAAAAATCTGACCCAGAAGAATATATATGGTCTAACCCCGTTTATATGAAGTTCACTAATGGGTGAGAATGTAACTATAGTGTTTAGGGATGCTTATTAGGCAGTGCACTATAAAGAAAAGTAGAGAAGTGGTTTCTGTAAAAGTCAGGGTAGTTGTCACCTCTGGTAGAAGAGACGTGGAGGTCGTGATGGGGAAGCAGCACAAGGGGGCTTCTGAGTGCTGGTGATGAGTTGTTTCTTGACCTGGGAGGTAGTTACATGAGATTTTACTTTATGACAGTCTGTTGAGCTTGCCTTCTTCTGTTTTGTCCATTTTTAGGTATGCATGTTTGTTGTTTTTCACAGTTTAAAAACTGTGTCTGTGTCTGCTTAGAAAGATTAAGGGTGGTCCGTATGTTCTGGAGTCAGTTACTGGTTGACACAAACATTCTCTCTGTGTGATGTGTGTCTGTGATGTATATCAAGGACACCCTGAGCCTACACCCCGTTAGGACACTCTGGAGGAGGACAATCAGGACTGTGTGACAGGGCAGAGAAAGGAGACCGACCCAACTACAGAGTCACCAAGTGTTTACATCCTTACCTCTTTAACCTTCTCAAAGACAAGGGCAGCAGGAATCACAAAAGAGTCGTTCCAGTTTAAAAAGTGGAGGATAATCTACTAGAAAGAAGTTGGTTAGGGTCAGATAGCCTGAGTCAAAACTTGTCCAAGCCTGAGTGAGCTATAAAAACAAGTGGAATGACTGTCCTTCTAGGGCTTCGGGGAGGAATAAATGAGCCAATTTGTAAAGTCCCTGACACACATAGATAATAAATAGTAGAAATGTTATCCTCATTTTACTCAAGAAGACACAGAGCCCGGGTGGGGCTGGGACTTACCCAAGGTCACCCAACTAGCAAGGGAAGGACTAGAGATTGAAATCTGGGTGTTCCCCTCTGGGAGCCCACGACACCCCCTCCCCCGCTCCCCTCTGCAGCGTGTTGTAACAGAAGTTTACTGAGGCACCTCGGGGCAGGGAGCGGCTGCCTGGGTTGAACAGGAAGGCATGTCACAGAAGATGTGACTTTGAGCTAACCTTGAAGAACAGGAGAGGCATGCTAGGCAGAAAAGTGAGCACACACCAGCCTAGGAGATGTGAAAATTCTTAGAATCATGGGGGAATGGTGGGGATGGTTGAGTCTCTGAACTTCTCTAAGCATCAGGTTCTCACACATGGGAATGAGGTGTGAATAGCTGCCTTGCTTATTTCAAAGGGTTATTCCAAGGATCAAAGGAGAGTATATTTGAAAGTTCTTCATAAATTGTTCGGTATTATACAAGTGTAAGTTTGTGTGCGTGTGTATGTACCACAGGGAAAATTTTAAACTTGATTGATGTCTTGGGGTAAAAGAGGAAATCATGACCTTACCTTTTGACCTATAGAAAGACCACTCCCAAGCATAGGGCTCAGGAGAATAAAGAGAAATTCCTGGGAATACTAACCTGGAAGTTACTTAATACATCCAATTAAGCCTAGAGGCTATCTGTAATGTTAAGCCAAACTTTGGTAATTAGAGATTATTGTTAATCAGTATAGAATTGTTAACACAAACTCTAGGATGTCCAGGATCTCCTGGCAGCAAATATAAATTTAAGGAGGCAAGGATGAGCCCATCTTCTCGAAAAACTCAGTGTTCAAAGGACTGACTTTCATTAGCAAAATCATTCACATCTTCTTGGCATCTTGCGATCCGCTGAAAACATTAACAGCTAACACTTCCTCTGTGCTTACCTACTGTGTGTGAGACACTTGTATAAGCCCTTTATATGATTTCTCACTATTAAATTAATAATTATAAAACATTGCTAACTGTCACAATAACGCTATGAGATATGCCACTTCACTTATCTCCATTTTACAGGTGGGGAGAGCTCAGCTGTGTGGTCAACGTCACACAGCTGGTAGGTGGGATTTGAACTCAGGCAGGTCTGATTCTGGAGTCCACAGGCTTACCCATTTCCCTCTACTGTCTTTCAGCCTACTTAATTTATTAATGACAGTGACCATTTATAAGAAGAGACTCTCATTGATGAGGATTATTCCAGGCTGGTTAATTTTAAAACTGCAGATGAGAAGCAGGCTCCGAGGAGTGGAGTTTGCTTGCCCTTTGAGAGACATTTGCATTTGTGAAAGGAGGGAGACGACCTTGTCTCTAGAAACTCTTAATGGGGAAGGCAAGAACTTAAGTTGGTTACTGTCTGGCAATCTCATGTAACTGATTTAGGGTGGTGGCTTCTGACCTTTACTTAATCCGATTTGATTCTTATCTAAAAGTCATGAGATCACCCAATAACCAGACCCCACCTGCACTGATACCATTTTAACTTTTTTTCATATTCTTTCCTTTGTCTTGTCAAGAGATAACTCACATACCTATGCCTTAAAATTAGCCCTACACTCAGCTCATGTTTGCAGCAGAAGCGGCAGCAGCAACATGCCAGCAGCAGCTCTGCCTGCCCATGGGTCCTGTCCCCATGCCAGTGGTGGCAGCAGTAGTGGGGGTAGCAGTAGCGGCTCCTCCTGCCCGTGGGTCCTGTCCCCACGCAGCAGCCTGACTGCCCATGGGTCCTGTCTCCATGCCAGCAGCAGAAGCTCGGACTGCCCATGGGTCCTGTCCCCATGCTATTCCACACTATTCTCTAAATAAAAGAGCACTACTGCCAGATCTTGAGAGTCCAAGAAATCTTTCTTTTGACTCCTGGGCTCACCGACACCGCATCATCATTATTTACTTTATCTTTGAAATTCAGCCTAGAATCTCTATACTTCTTAGAGTCTAACTTCGGTCACGTACTTTGAATCCAATGCAATGTATGGAATGTTTGTGAGGGTCACCTGTACCTCTAGAGATGTTTCTGAATGTTTATTTACTTGTCCAAAGTTTTGAGAGTTTCAAAAAGTATAAAAATGGCTGACACAGGTTCAAGAACTTCGAGAAATTCTAATGAAACCACGGAGAAGAGAGAAAATGGGCAGGGACTGAAATGAAGCTGTGTGGTGACAGTGAAGACTGAGAGAAAAGAGTGAAGAAATAGCCTGGGAAGGATTCGGAGTCTGAGACCCATGGGCTTCACCTGACAGAAGACTCAACAAGTCCCTGTAATGCGGGATGCTGAAGGCGACATTGTGCACACTGACAGAAATAACAATTTTTAATTCATAGCCACTAAGATCTGCCAGAACAGCCCACCAGGACACACAGATAAGTAAAGACAATTTAGCTGGTTTATCCATGATACTCTCTATCCTGCTTGCTTAACATCCTTTCTTAAATTGCCTTCTGAGCTCACAACAGCCCCGTGGCGAGTGAGCTGTGGCTGGCTCTGCTGCTGACCTGCCGGAAGTCAAGGGTCTCCAGGCTCTCTGTCCCCAGCTCACCACCCCAGGTGTCACAGAACCTGTCAACCTCCGTGCCTTTCTGCTACAGATGATTAAGACATACCCACCTCAGGTGGGCTGTGCTATTGTCCGGCTTTGAGACACAAAGACAGCGGATTCACTTGAAGTGAGATTTTTCCTCAAGCAGAAAAAAAACTGGCAATCGATAGAACTAAGGAAACAAGCTGAGAAAAAGCCAAACGGAGAACAGTGGTTGGATGATTCATGAGGTGGGGTGCTCCTTTCTGGCAAAAAAATAATATTATTCTAAGATTGTAATCTGCTGGCGGCTGTCTTGTTCTGTAACGACCACGTTCTCTTTCAGAATTCTAAATGCAGGCTAGTGCCGGGAAGGGGGCAAAAGGTTGAAACGGAGGACTTTTGTTATAAGCAGGTCCATTGCTTTGCCTTCCCTTCCTGCCGGGGCTGCAGACATGACTGCATTGGCAGCCCTCCCCCGGGAACGCTGCTCATGATGCTTCGCCACATTGGAAGACGCGAGGAGGCAAGAGCTTTTAACATTCTGCCTTAGTTTGCTCCAAAAAGACCTGGGGATTATTTGCTAGTTACATTATCTCTGGGCCCAGTAATTTTTCCTCATCGCTATTGTGAGTGCTTTCATTGTTTTAAGCAAATAATAGCCTAGGAGCAGCCAGGACTCTTTTCTTCTGACAGGAAGACCCCAGGAAGAGCTGTCAATTAGCAACTGTTCACAGCATACAGTTGGTGGGTGTCTGTTGTTTCCAGTGCTTCTGAAGAGCTAAAAGTTCGGACATCCAACTCTGAGCAGATCCAGGAGAGGGAAATCGCAAACAGTGTCCCCTCAGGCTACACCCGGAAGGTTTGCTTCAAGAATAGTAGTTTCATCAATCAGAAAAGAAGTTTAAAAAACATGAAGTTAGATAAAAATCCTTCTATTAGGAGGAGGTGAGGAGTGACAGGCGTGGGGGTAGGTGGGGGTGTAGGATAGCAGGGCCAAGAGTCCAGTCACGAATGTGCTCCTGGAGAACTGAGGAGGGACCAGCCTGGCCTGGAGGGAACAGTAGATTGCAGTTCCCTTCCACCATTAAAAATAAGGGATGCGCTGATGATCTGTGGTTAAATTTGGGTTTTGGACATTGCCTGTCTGGATTTGAACCTGGGATCTTCAAAGTATTTGTTGTGTGTCCTTTATCTAGTTACTTAACCTCTTTGTGCTCCCTGAGCCTACATGTAAAATGGGGATATAATGATACCAACACCGTGGGGCTGCAGAGGGATCAGGTGATCAATTCCTGGCGAGCGTGGAGTAGGTGCTCAGCAGACGTTAGTATTACCGTCACTGGGCTACGGCATCACAATAGCCCTTCTGTAGCACAGAAATTCCAGAAAGTTTTTAATTAGCTGTGTGATCTTGGGGCTGAATTTTCTCATCTTTAAAATGAGGGAGTTGGATCAGATAAGGTCTAAATAGACCTTAAAAGCCTAGAATTACACTCCTTGCGTTTTCCTAATGGAAATACTTGGGTATACAAGTAGCACCTGTTCTGGACATGTGGCAGCCCAATGACCATCAGGCGAGGAGGTAACTGGCCACCAATCCCTAGGTGCCACTGGTTTTCTATTATCTTATCAGAAGATCACAGCCCAGGGCTCACGGGAGTGCAACCTGCCGCAACCTTGCTGGAGGTCGATGCGGCAATATTTATCAAAAGCCTTAAAATTAGGTTTCTAGGAGTTTCTAGACAATTCTATTTCTAGCAGTTTATCCTAGGAGGATGATAAATAATAATTAAGGATGTTGCAAGAAAACTACAAGGATGTTCATTATAGAATTATTCGTAATAAGAAAAACGAAAAATATTGATAATCAAAACAGAGGACTGGTTGAATTATAGTGCATCTGTGAAATGAAATGCAGTAGTAAAAAATGATTAACAAGGAATTTTTTTGACATGGTAAGATGCTTACGGTACATTGTTAAATGAAAACACAAATTATCAGACAATATATATCCTATCATCCCAGAGTGGTTAAAAACCAATATATACATCTCCACCAAATAATCCACCAAACCCCTCAAATAAATAACTAGTCCACTAAATACATCCACCCAAAACCACCAAAATACAAACAGCGCTTCTCTCAGGAAAATGGTAGGTATTTTCTTTTTTGTATTTAGTTTTTTTACTAATTTTGTCCAATGAACATGTTGTGCTTTTTTCTGAAACATAAAAAAGAGGAAAAATTGTGATAGCCCCCCCACCCCCACTGTGTACCCATCACTAAATATTAGCAATTATTAACTCATGGCAAACCTTGCTTCATCTTGTATTACTTTCTTTTTTTGGTGAGGAAGATTGGCCCTGAGCTAACATCTGTTGCCAATCTTCCTCTGTTTGCTTGAGAAAGATTGTCACTGAGCTAACATCTGTGCCAATCTTCTTCAATTTTGTATGTGGGGCACAACCACAGCATGGCTTGATGAGCAGTGTGTAGGTCTATGTCCAGGATTCGAACCTGCAAACCCTGGGCCACCAAAGCAGAGCTTGTGAACTTAACTACTACACCACCCGGCCAGACCCAATCTTGTATTACTTTTTAAAAGGAAAAAAAAAACTACTTAAAAAAATTTTCAAGACTCTAACATTAAAGGAATTATTGTTCATTTCACTCCAACTATAGGACAAATAATAAAGAAATTAGTTCAAGATTCACAGTGTTCTAGAGCATCACATTTTTAATCATATCAGGAGCAAGTTAGAGCTGTTCCGCACAGACCCAGGCCAGGTCTTCATCAGGCAAACTTCCGGTCAAGGTTAGCTTCTGGTACAAGTCACTGAGACCCACCTTTAACAGTGAATGTGGGAAGCAGTTGGCTCTTGCGATCCCACGGGAGGGCAGGCAGAGGTGAGGGTAGCTGATGGATGCAGAGGGTGCCCCGGGCCTCAAACCTACTTCTTCTCTCACGCCTCAAACCGGAGGCCCAGGAATGTCAGCTCCCTGCTCTCAGCAAAGGAGAGAGGGAGTCCCACTGCTCTCAGACACACAACTTGGAGAGGCCTCTGTCTGGTCTGTCTTGGGTCAAGTCCCTTCCCTGTCGCCAGGGGGGAGAGAGCCAGGACCACCTTGAGATGTTTAGAGGTTCTAACAATGGTAATAACAGCAACAACTTATAAATATATAGCACCTACTCTGTGCCAGGCACTGTCTGGCTACTCTGTGCCTTACAACAACCCTAAAAGGTAGGCGCTATTATTGGCATCATTATCCTATTTTAGAGATGGGGCAACTGAGACTAAAAAAAAATAAGGAGCTTGCCCAAGGTCACACAACTAGTAAGTGACAGATCCAGGATTCAAACCTAAGCCGGCTGACCCCAGGGTTGGTGCAATTAACCACTGTGATTCCATTGCTTGAGATTCTGAGCACTAAAAATATTGTGCCTCTTATCATATGTAAGCCAAATCCGAATGACACTACATTCCTAATTAGCGTAAGGGAGTTTAAAAAATTTTTCAATTTTCCCTATGAGTGCTTTGATATTTGCTATTGCATGCTTTTCTCACAGTTTGGGGGCTGGTGCCCTGGGTAACACTTTGTCTGCCACTTGGATTATTGGCCCCAGGGATTTGTGGTGAGCAGGCTGCGCACAGACATAGTTCTACCATCAAAGGTGTGTTGGATGGCCTTGTCCCGCAGGGACGCCTCCAGCCCCACTTTGGGGACTCTCACTTTGGGGACCCTGGAAGCAACTGTAGACCTGAGAGCCCACTCCTCTTTTTTTAAAGATTTCGTTTTTCCTTTTACTCCCCAAAGCCCTCTGGTACATAGTTGTGTATTTTCAGTTGTGGGTCCCTCTAGTTGTGGCATGTGGGACACCGCCTCAGCAGGGCTTGATGAGCGGTGCTATGTCCGTGCCCAGGATCCGAACTGGTGAAACCCTGGGCCGCCAAAGCGGAGCACGAAAACGTAACCACTCGGCCACTGGCCGGCGCCGAGAGCCCACTTCTGTAGGGGCTGATGTGCATCCCTCTGGCTTCCCTTCTTCCTTCTTTCCTTCCCCTTTAATTCTGTAAACTTGTTTGATAATCAGAAACCCTACTCTCAGTGCAAATCTAGACCTTTAAGAGGCCAATTATCTTCTTAGTAGCCTGAGGGTAGGAGGGTAGGTTTGACAGCTCAAATCCTCTGGTCTCAAGATGGCCGCCCCAGGACAAGGCATCACTGTCCTCTTATAACATAACTTAAACATTAGAAAAAGGAGGCAAGGGGCTGGACCAGTGGCGCAGCAGTTAAGTTCACACTTTCCACTTCTTGGCGGCCCAGAGTTCGCCGGTTTGGATCCCGGGTGCAAACATAGCACCGCTTGGCAAAAGCCATGCTGTGGCAGGCGTCCCACGTATAAAGTAGAGGAAGATGGGCATGGATGTTAGCTCAGGGCCAGTCTTCCTCAGCAAAAAGAAGAGGATTGGCAGCAGTTAGCTCAGGGCTAATCTTCCTCAAAAAAATAAAAATAAAATAAAAAAGAAAGAAAAGAAAACACACAAGCATGAATTAAAAAAAAAAAAAAAAAAGGAGGCAAAAGGACTTTGTTTCATGTAGTTCTCTCTTACATAGGCCAAAAAGTCCATCCTAACAGGCGTCTGTTTATTTCGCATTGGCCAGAGTGAGGTCACATGACCATGCCTAGACCAATCATTGGCAAAGGGGATGTTGGGCTTAGACCAATCACGATCCATCCCCTAGGCAAGGCCATGGGGCTTCCCTGAACACTATTTGCCATCTATGTGCAAGAAAGAAGGAGAGATGGGTATTATGGCAGCCTATAGGGTAGGCTGCTATATAACCCCTTTTTTCTTCCTCATGTCCTTCTTCCCAAAAGGTCTAAAAAGTAGAAAGCCTGGGGCAGGGGCAGGTCATGGTCCGGAAACGGGGGACATGGTTTGCTCATTAGTGAACTTCATAGTTATTCCTTTGCAGAATAAATGATCTCTGCGTTTTCCTAACTCTCTGAAGTCCTCAGAAAATTCTTTAATACCAAGGCAGGAAAAAATATGCTGTACCCTGTACCGGTTCCCTATGGCTGCTGTAACAAATTGCCACAAGTTTAGTGACTTAACACAAATTTATTTTCTTATAACTTTGGAGGCCAGAAATCCAAAATCAGTTTCACTGAGCTAAAAGTCAAGGTGTTGGCTGGGCTGGTTCCTTCTTGAGGAACTGTAGAGAATTCATTTCCTTGCTTTATTCAGTTTCTAGTGGCTTCCTCTATTCCTCAACTTGCGGCCCCTTTCTCCATCTTCAATGTGTAATTCCACCAATGGCATCTGCTTCCCTGTATCCCACAGCCTTCTCTTCTGACTCCTGAATCCCTCTTGGAAGGAGGGTTGTGATTATTAATGCAGGATTATCTCCGTATCTCAAGATCCTTAAACTAATCACACCCACAAAGTCCCCTTTGCCACATGGGGTAACACTTATAGGGACTTTGAACATGAATATGTTTGGGAGCCATTATTCAACCCTCTACACATGCCAATACCTGATCCTGCAATCTCAAAGGTCTAGGGGGGGTCTTACAGGGCACGAGGGTGTTCTAACGTCTTCTCAGTGATGCTCAGCAGCCCTGAAGCTCTTAGCTGTGGCTTTGGGGTCTATGGCTTAGGTTTGTGGCCGGTGCTTGGGGTGGTGTTTGTGTCTGAAGGACAGAATTCCCATCAGAAGGAAGTCTTTCTCGGGAGCCTGTGGGGGGCACTCATAACTCTCTCTGTGTGTTTTGTATTTTTGCAGATTAATGAATCACATTTGCTTTAAGTCAGTGCACATGGAAGAGGTGGCAGATCCCATTAATATGAAGTGACTTCCTTGAAATCATGTGCTGACACTAGCTTCATCACATTGTTAATGAACCCCCACTGTGAAGCAATGATTCAATCTCTCAGAATACTATGTAGAATTTTGGTAGTGAGCTTACAGACCCCTCAGCCCTTTTCCTCTGTCTGCTTCCTTTCCTTTTGTTCGGGTTCCGGTGCTTGCCCCTGGCTTTCATGTTCTCGGACTCTCATCTTTCATCCAGCTTTCCTGACATTCCTCAGCCTTTCTGCCCGGTGAGCATCTCCCATGAGGAATGGCTTGTGAATCCTTGGTTGGTTTCTCCCCTGCAGCCTTGCCCACCCCTGCAAACGGGATCAAAGCCTCGGGCAGACCCTGCAGGGTCCTGGCAGAGTCACAATTGACCAACCAGAGTATATTTCAGGGACAAGTCAGTAACGTGCTGGTAAACGCTCAACAACCCACTCTCCAGAGCAAACAAGCCCTAATCTGTAGGATTTGCTGCTCTTCCTGATGATACAGTGCAGATACACCCACTGTGGCCTAATTCAAGTACCATGGTGAGGTCACCCTGAACGTGGAGCTGGAGCTGGGAAGAGGTGTGCACAGTTGGCTCCAGCACAGCACGGAGCCAAGTGCAGGCACGTCCTCATGACACAATAGTTCCATAGCCCACTCCTTCTGAGACCGGGAAGAGCTAGTCAAGCACATTCTCTCTGGAATTTTTTCCAAAGGAAACCTTCCACACACTCTCATTCTCCCCAAGTTAGTCTTTGGCCGGGGGTGTGATTAGAAGTAAGCTGTGATTGGGAATTGTATTTCGCTCTTAGTCTTTCCTGCTTTCCTCCTTCTTACTGGTGCGAGGTAATGCTGGCTTATAGTCATTTTACTGGCAAAATGGTCACCATGCAGGGGAAATAAGTGAAAGGGCTAAATATAGGCGATCTGGCTCCTTCTGTGTGTCTCAAGTGCTACATGCAAGAAAATTCTCAACTTCACATAGCATCTGAGGCTAATTAGCTGAGTTATCTACAGCAATAATAAAAAAAAAAGGAGCTGGTTCCAAAATCAGACTGATTTATTTCTCTTCCTTTCTGCATTCCTACACACAGTGGGGGAGGGCACAGCGAGTGACAAAATGACCAAAAATGGACTGTGGGAGAGAGAGGCAAGGTGACCAGGTAGTCTACAGACTGCCTGTCAGACCTAAGTGACTTGGAATTGATCCCACACTGAACCATGGCGGGAACTGTTGCTGATGAAGACATGCACAGTAGGAACAATGGTGTAAGCTCACATGTCTGGGCAGAGCTGTGCCCTGCGGTATATGCTGGTTTATGGGCCTCGCCCGGAACACCACCCAGCAGAGGCGAGCCCCGGAGGGCACACCGCTCCCCGGGAAGCCAGGCACAGACAAGGGCATCCCAATGTTTGTTTGACTGAGCTGTTATTTCACCATTGTCTGCCTTGTTACCAGTTATGACATGTGCCAGGGAGGCCTTCGCCCCTTCATTCCACTGGCATTTGTTAAAACAACATTCACCAGCATCTAGGGTGGATGTGTCTTTCAGTCTTCCTGTAACTTTCCACTTTAAGGAAGATGTGATAAGGAGTTTACAAGTCCTAATTCCACAGCTTTTTTTTTAAAGGGTTGCTTTTTTTTTTTTAAGATTTTATTTTTCCTTTTTCTCTCCAAAGCCCCCTGTAACATCGTTGTGTATTTTTAGTTGTGGGTCCTTCTAGTTGTGGCACGTGGGATGCCACCTCAGCATGGCCTGATCAGCGGTGCCATGTCTGCGCCCAGGATTTGAACTGGCAAAACTTTGGGCCGCCGAAGCGAAGCATGTGAACTTAACCACTTGGCCATGGGGCTGGTCCCCTAATTTCACAGCTTTTTAAGAACAAGGATTTTAAAGCATAAACCTGGGAGAAATTCTTTTAAAGAAGAGAGGAAGAGGGGAAGCTGAATTTTGGCTCCTAAATCCGCCCAGGCATTGTGCTTCCTGGTCCTTGGCATCCACTAAAAGATGACAAGAGGAGCGGGACAAATTATTGATCCATATTGTCTAATAGAGATATGCAGCCAAGGGAGAAATCTTCAAGATGGGCAAGGTCTGTCCTGGACTCTATTCCCATCTCCTACAACAGGGCCTAGCATACGGCCAACCCTGAATTAGCATTTGTTGAATGAATGAATGTAGATGATTCTTCCTGAGGATGCAAAAAAAATAAAGGAATATAGTTTCAAAAGGACTTTTCTAAGTTTCTACACCTGAGCAGTCTAGTCCACAGGACCACTTCTAGGGTGTGTGAAATGAAAGGCCTAAGGTGCAAAACTGAAGGAGCCAATCGCTTTCAGTTTCATACAAGTTTCGATGCTGCACTTGCATGACCTTGAGAGTGAGCGTCCCCTTAACTATTGTGCCCTAGGCGTTTTGCCTCACTCTACTCACCCCCCTGCCTCCCTCCCCCCCGCCCCCGCCCTCCCGGCTAGTTCATTTAGGGCCTACATGATATCTCTTTAAAAATTATTTCTTCCCGGGGCTTGGTCCATTAATCCTATTCCCGTAGGAGACATTTTAGGGAAAAGGGACAGAGGCAGTTCCTAGCTCGGGAAACCATGAGCTCGTAGTCAAGAGTTGTCAGGTAGAGCTGGGTTTCCTCAGCACTTACTGCGTTCTTGGACGAATCAGTTAACCTCTGGAGCTTTCTTTTCTTCATCGATAAAGTGCAGTTAATAATACCCACTTCACAGGATGGCTGTGAGCACTGGGAGTAATATACAAAAGGTGATAAGCACAGTGCCGGGTACATGGTAGGTGCTCAAGAAATGGAAGCTTTTATTGCCTCATTATTATTGGTAGCAATAGGGCTGATGCTGGCAACATCACCTGGCCAACTTTTTGGGTGGGAGAGAACATAGACAGACTTGCCAAAAAACATAGACAAAAGCTGTACCAGAGGACAGGTCGGACAGATCTGGGCAACCAGGCAGAGCTCAGACTGTGTGCCAGGTGCTGGGCTCAGAGTTTTCCTGCGTTTTCTTTAATCCTGACCAAAGACTATTCTTAGTTGATTATCTGTACTCCTGGACAAGGGATAATGTTAAAAGTATGGCTCATGCAAAATTTGGGACATACTTATACTAGAAAAAATTAATTTGTTGGTTTCTGCAATCCAAATTTAACTGGACGTCCTGCATTTGAACTGGCGAACCTCAGAGAAGAGTGGCTAGTGCAGGGACTCCAAAATGGTGCCCACCTCTGGGTGTGCCTCTGGAATGCACGTTTGCACTGATGGCCTTGCTCTCAGCACGCTCTGCACCATGCACAGGTGGACTTCTGAAGCCGTCCTTGGTTCTTCTGGCTCCTGGCTTTCTCCTGCCTGCCTCTCCTTCCCCGACAGCTTCTCCTGCTGCACTCAGGAACTGTGAGCATGGCAGGAATGTATGAGACAGCTGGCAGCGCAGATGGGAAAGGCAGGGCGAGGAGAATTGGTTTAAAAATAAATATAATAGTCAGCTGGTCCCATGCACCTCAACCAAACTCCCGGGGAAATGCGAGCCATTTTCTGGGCTCGCCACCACTCCCACCAGCCCTGTTTATGGGCTCTTCTTTCTGCTGTGTGTTTCATATGAGAACAAAAAGAGAAAGCTCTTGCTGAAAACTTTTGCTTATGGAAACAGAATTTCAAAAATATGCCTCAAGTTCCTTGATGGCATTGTGATATTCCAGGTTGTGTTACTGGATAACCCTCAAAAAAAAAAAAAAAAAAAACGGGTAAAGTCATGACTGTCATACAGAAATAAAAATGAACACAGTATAAAGATTTTATTTAACTCATCAATGAAGGAACTGCACTACAGCCAGTTCAGAGAAGTAACAAAAACTACAAATTTATGTGGAGTAAAGGAATGAGCAAATGGACATAAAACTGGCTCTGGGACTGTTATGGGCTGAAATGTGTCTCCCAAAGTTTATATGTTAAAGTCCTACCCCCAGGTGCCTCAGAATGTGACTGTATTTGGAGATCAGGTCTGTAAAGAGGTAATTAAGTTCAAATGAGATCCTGAGGATGGGTCCTAACCCAATATGACTGGTGTCCCTATGAGCAGAAGATATTAGGACACAGACACACAGAAGGGAGACCATGGGCAGACAGAAGAAGACGGTCATCTAGAACTCAAGGAGAGAGGCCACAAAAGAAACCAACTCCGCGGACACCTTGATGTGGAACTTCCAGCCTCCAGAACTGTGAGATAATACATTTCTGTTGTTTAAGTCACTCAGCTGGTGGTACTTTGTTATCATAGCCCTAACAAACTCCTACAATGGGGGAAGGGTCATTTGCATGTCTAGACAAGAATTATTTTGCATTCGCATTAGTTACCCACAATTTCTAGAGTTGTAAAATAGCTCTGTTAGAATCAGATAGCCCAGTCAGTTTAATAAGACTTGATTTATGACTAGGACCCATAAACTACTGCTTGTAGGCCAAATCCAGCCCCGCCATCTGTTTTTGTAAATAAAGCTTTATTGGCACACAGCCACACCCCATCCTTTACACATTGTCTCTGGCTGTTTTCCCACTACAAAGGCAGAGTTAAGTACCTGTCGTCTGCAAAGTCTAAAATATTTACTATCTGGTCTTTGGCAGAAAAATTTTGCAGATTCTCCTCTGGACAATGCATCATTTTCCACTGAAGCACAAATGTTTCCCTAAAATTGGGATGCCATTCAAGGTCAGCCAGGCCAGGGGTTCCCAGAATTTGAGATCTCATGGGTCAGTGAAATTAAGAAAAAATTGAGAGATGGTCATGGGGGCTCCAATTTTTACTTTTGTCAAATACCAGCTACTTCATAAAAGAAGACATTTTAACTACTTCTAAAAAGGATATTTAAAATAATTATTAGCCTATATATACATATAAATATATATAAAATATAAAAGATTTGCCTTGAGCTAACATCTGTTACCACTCTTCCTTTCTTTTGTTTTCCTCCCCAAAGCCCCAGTACATAGTTGTGTATTCTAGTCTTCTATATGAGCCACTGCCACAGCATGGCTACTGACAGATGAGTGGTGTGGTTCTGTGCCTGGGAACCAAACCTAGGTTGCTGAAGTGGAGTGCACTGAACTTTAACCGCTAGGCCATCAGGGCTGGCTCAAAAGAAGATATTTTAAAGTGAATAGCACATGAAACACTTGCTGCATTGTCCCTCTTTCTTTCATTTCTCTGAGGTTTGGTAGATACTTAACCCCTGACCAGCCACAGTTCTTGGTCTGCATTGTGGAACCACTAATCTGGCCCAACCTTAGGCACCAGCTGCTGGCTCTCTCCAGGGAGATTCCGCTGGCTGGGACCAGGAGTCCTGGCCTTACTTGCAGTTCCCAGGCTGATGCCCTTGGCCTGAGAGGAGAGTCCTCGGGGGCAGGTTACTGCCAGAGCCAGCACAGGCATGCGCCACAAACCCAGGTTCAATTATGATGCTTCTTGCCCTGCTTTAAATAATATACTTTTTTTCTGATCTTTGAAAGAAAGATGTGTTCAATGCAGAAAACTTGGGGGAAAAAATGGGAAGAATAAAATTCATCTCCACTGAGAGAAAGATAAAGATTTACTGATCCACAGGGGAATAAAAGCACTTTCCAATCTGAAAATCCTAAACGGATAAAACCCAGGTATCACCCACAACCAAAATGGAGCCTGGCACAGGGCAGGCACCAATATTCATTGAAAGAACAACTAAATCTAAGTAGCTGCAATGATTTTTCCTAGATCATCCAAGAAATTTCAAGAAATCTTTTCTTTTTTTTTTTTTTATTAAGGTTATGAAAGTTAACATCCTTGTGAAATTACAGTTGTACATCATTATTAGTCATGTTGTAGGTACACCACTTCACCCCTAGTGCCCTCCCCCCACCCCCCTTTCCCCTGGTAACCACCGATCAGTTCTCTTTGTCCATACGTTAACTACCACCTATGAGTGGAGTCATCCAGAGTTCGTCTTTCTCTGTCTGGCTTATTTCACTCAACATAATACCCTCAAGGTCTATCCATGTTGTTGTGAATGGGACGACTTTGTCCTTTTTTATGGCTGAGTAGTATTCCATTGTATATATATACCACATCTTCTTTATCCAATCATCAGTTGCAGGGCTCTTAGGTTGGTTCCATGACTTGGCTATTGTGAATAATGCTGCGATGAACATAGGGGTGCATGGAACTTTTGGAATTGCTAATTTCAGGCTCTTTGGATAGATACCCAGTAGTGGGATGGCTGGGTCATAAGGTATTTCTATTCTTAACTTTTTGAGGAATCTCCATACTGTTTTCCATGGTGGCTGCACCAGTTTGCATTCCCACCAACAGTGTATGAGGGTTCCCTTTTCACCACAGCCTCTCCAACATTTGTCACTGTTGGTTTTGGATATTTTTGCCATTCTAACAGGTGTAAGGTGATATCTTAGTGTAGTTTTGATTTGCATTTCCCTAATGATTAGTGATGATGAGCATCTTTTCATGTGTCTATTGGCCATCCATATATCTTCTTTGGAAAAATGTCTGTTCATGTCCCCTGCCCATTTTGTAATTGGGTTGTTTGATTTTTTATTGTTGAGTTGTGTGAGTTCTTTGTATATTATGGAGATTAACCCTTTGTCAGATAAATAACTTGTGAATATTTTTTCCCAATTAGTGGGCTGTTTTTTTGTTTCAATCCTGTTTTCCCTTGCCTTGAAGAAGTTCTTTAGTCTGATGAAGTCTCATTTGTTTATTCTTTCTATTGTTTCCCTCATGTGAGGGGTTATGGTGTCCGAAAAGATTCTTTTGAAGCTGATGTCAGAGTGTACTGCCTATATTCTCTTCTAGAAGACTTATTGTTTCAGGCCTAATCTTTAGGTCTTTGATCCATTTTGAGTTTATTTTAGTGAACAGTGAAAAAGAATGGTCAATTTTCATTCTTTTACATGTGGCTGTCCAGTTTTCCCAGCACCATTTGTTGAAGAGACTTTCTTTTCTCCATTGTAGGCCCTCAGCTCCTTTGTTGAAGATTAGCTGTCCATAGATGTGTGGTTTTATTTCTGGGCTTTCAATTCTGTTCCATTGATCTGTGCATCTGTTTTTGTACCAGTACCATGTTGTTTTGATTACTGTAGCTTTGTAGTATGTTTTGAAGTCAGGGATTGTGATGCCTCCAGCTTTGTTCTTCTTTCTCAGGATTGCTTTAGCAATTCAGGGTCTTTTGTTGCCCCATATGAATTTTAGGATTCTTTGTTCTATTTCTGTAAAGAATGACATTGGAATTCTGATTGGGATAGCATTGAATCTGTAGATTGCTTTAGGTAGTATGGACATTTTAACTATGTTTATTCTTCCGATCCATGTGCATGGAATGTCTTTCCATCTCTTTATGTCGTCATCGATTTCTTTCAAGAAGGTCTTGTAGTTTTCGTTGTATAGATCTTTCACTTCCTTGGTTAAATTTATCCCAAGGTATTTTATTCTTTTCGTTGCGATCGTGAATGGGATTGAGTTCTTGAGATCTTTTTCTGTTAGTTCATTGTTAGCATATAGAAATGCTACTGATTTATGTATGTTGATTTTATACTCTGCAACTTTGCTGTAGTTGTTGATTGTTTCTAATAGTTTTTCTATGGATTCTTTGGGGTTTTCTCTATATAAGATCATGTCGTCTGCAAACAGCGAGAGTTTTACTTCTTTGTTGCTATTTGGATTCCTTTTCTTTCTTTTTCCTGCCGAATTGCTCTGGCCAAAACCTCCAGTACTATGTTGAATAAGAGTGGTGAAAGTGGGCACCCTTGTCTTGTTCCTGTTCTGAGAGGGATGGGTTTCAGTTTTTGTCCGTTGAGTATGATGTTGGCTGTGGGTTTGTCATATATGGCCTTTATTATGTTGAGGTACTTTCCTTCTATACCTATTTTATTGAGGGTTTTTTATCATAAATGGATGTTGGATCTTGTCAAATGCTTTCTCTGCATCTATTGAGATGATCATGTGGTTTTTGTTTCTCGTTTTGTTAATGTAGTGAATCACGTTGATTGACTTGCGGATGTTGAACCATCCCTGTGTCCCTGGTATAAATCCCACTTGATCATGGTGTATAATCTTTTTGATGTATTGCTGTAATCGGTTTGCCAAAATTTTGTTGAGGATTTTCGCATCTATGTTCATCAGTGATATTGGCCTGTAGTTTTCCTTCTTTGTGTTGTCCTTGTCAGGTTTGGGGATCAGAGTGATGTTGGCTTCATAGAATGTATTAGGGAGTGCTCCCTCTTCCTCTATTTTCTGGAATAGTTTGAGAAGGATAGGTATTAAATCTTCTTTGAATGTTTGGTAGAATTCTCCAGAGAAGCTGTCTGGCCCTGGACTCTTATTTTTGGGGAGGTTTTTGATTACTGTTTCTATTTCTTTACTTGTGATTGGCCTATTCAGATTCTCTAACTCTTCCTGATTCAGTTTGGGTAGGTTGTATGAGTCTAGGAATTTATCCATTTCTTCTAGGTTGTTCAATTTGTTGGCATATAGTTTTTCATAGTATTCTCTTATGATCCTTTGTATTTCTTCGGTATCTGTTGTGATTTCTCCTCTCTCATTTCTAATTTTATTTATTTGAGACTTCTCTCTTTTTTTTGTAGTGAGTCTGGCTAAGGGTTTGTCGATTTTGTTAATTTTTTTGAAGAAACAACTCTTTGTTTCATTGATTCTTTCTACTGTCTTTTTTGTTTCAATATCATTTATTTCTGCTCTAATTTTTATTATTTCCCTCCTTCTACTAACTTTCGGCTTTGTTTGTTCTTCTTTTTCTAATTCTGTTAGGTGTTGTTTGAGGTTGTTTATGTAAGATTTTTCTTGCTTATTGAGGTGAGCCTGTATTGCAATGAATTTCCCTCTTAGGACTGCCTTTGCTGCGTCCCAAATCATTTGGTACGGTGTGTTTTCATTTTCATTTGTCTCCAGATAATATTTGATTTCTTCTTTAATTTCTTCAGTAATCCATTGTTTGTTCAGTAGCATGTTGTTTAGTCTCCACATTTTTGGCCCTTTTCCAGCTTTATTCTTGTAGTTGATTTCTGGTTTCATAGCATTATGATCAGAAAAGATGCTTGATATTATTTCAACCCTCTTGAACTTATTGATGCTTGCTTTGTTTCCCAAGATATGGTCTATCCTTGAGAATGTTCCATGCATGCTTGAGAAGAATGTGTAACCTGCTGTTTTTGGATGAAGTGTCCTATATATATCTATTAGGTCCATCTAATCTAATTTTTCATTTAATTCTATAATTTCCTTGTTGATTTTCTGTCTGGATGATCTTTTCTTTTTAACGTTTCGATAATCAAAATGGCTAATATGGTGAAGTCTTCCAGGCAAAAAAATATTTCATGCATCTATTTTTTTCCTTGTATCATTTTTTTTCTTTTTTGAGGCTTATAACTGCCAAGAACAACCATTTAAGAAGCAAGAGTTATGTATCTTCATTAATTGGTTTTCATCATCTTTTATTGTCCAAACAATTTAAGTAAGTTGTCTTATTAATAAACTGCCCTAATGATACATACAATATAATGATCTTTAAAAGTTGATTTGGTAGATTCTTATGATATGAAATGCCATTCTTTTTTTTTTAAAGATTGGCACCTGAGCTAACATCTGTTGCCAATCTTCTTTTTTTTTTTTTTCTTTTTCCTTGTTCTCCCCAAAGCCCCCTGGTATATAGTTGTATATTTTAGTTGTGAGAGCCTCTGGCTGTACTATGTGGGACACTGCCTCAACGTGGCTTGATGAGTGGTGCCATGTCTGCACCTAGGATCCGAACCAGCAAAACGCCGGGCTGAGGAAGTGGAGCGTGCAAACTCAACCACTGGGCCACGGGGCCAGTCCCTGAAACGCCATTCTTAAGAAGCAAAGTTTAAATTATTGAATTATTTCACATTCATGCCTGGTCACCTCAATGAGAAACATCTTAAATTTGATATTCAAAATAAACGAGAATATTTTTTAACTCTGTGTGGCTGGCAATCTTAAAATCAGTAATTCACTATTTCCTATGAAAACACCATCCATACCTTCTGCTTTGCAGTTCTAAATCCCTTCAAGCAGTGTATCAAATCCATCTCCTTTAGGAAACAAACATTTCAAATAATCCCTGACAAATAGGAAGAATAAAAATGACTTCTCCCTGGCCCGGCCGGTGGTGCAGCGGTTAAGTGCACACGTTCCACTTTGGCGGCCCGGAGTTCACAGGTTCGAATCCTGGGTGCAGACATGGCACCACTTGGCCAAGCCATGCTGTGGTAGGTGTCCCACATGGAAAGTAGAGGAAGATGGGCATGGATGTGAGCTCAGGGCCAGTCTTCCTCAGCAAAAAGAGGAGGATTGGCAGTAGTTAGCTCGGGGCTAATCTTCCTCATGACTTTTCCTGAGTTCTTCCTTGTCTGAATATTTCACTCATAGATGTTTTTGTTTCTCCTGATGTCTCATTACGTTTTTAGAATTTTCCTATAAAAACATAAGCTCATTTTAACTTTTTAAAAATAAGTCAGCATCATCCCTTTTCAAAACACACTTTCTTCTTTTGATGAGACATCTGGTTGCATCTTATTTAAGTCTTTCCTTGAATCCCATCTACAACCATTTGCATTTGCTTATTTCTCGCCAACCTTTAACCTCCCCAATCAGCTCTGTCCCTCACTGTGCCCTGCCCTTATCCAGATGAGCGTCCCTCACTCTGACTTGGCCCAGGTGGGTCTCCCACCTGGCATATGAGGAGGATGAAGCCTAGGATGCATCCCAACAACTCCACTTATTCTAATCAGATTTTTCTTTCATTGTGCATGAAAACCTTCCTTCTCAGCCACTCCCTGGGACTAGCCCTCTTCCTTCTCTCACCTCCTCTGGAACTTTTAATTAACATGGCTGGGATCAGCCCTTAATAGTTTTGTGCCCTGACTTAGAATTGATGGACTTGCTGCTACTTACTGACCACGGTCTTGAATTTATTATGCCCCTACATGTCACGTACTAGATGCTTCATACACGTTATTTCTAGTCTTCACAACAACCCTGCAAAGCTTTCTGAACTTGGACAGGCTCCAAAACCTCTATGAGCCTCAGTTTCCTCATTTAAAATGTGGATAATAACAACAGGAGTCTGCCTTCTGCACACACCACACCACACGGCTTTTCTTAGGTGGTTTGTCTTATTTCTCTACGGCGTCCCCGATACTTCCCAATATGGGCTCAGGGTATCGTTAGAGCTCAGCACATGCTTACTTGATGATTGTGTGAACATACGTATCTCATTCAGTTATTTTCCTGACTTAGTTCTAAGAAATGAAAACACAGATTTGTATTTCAAGCTATTGAAAGCAGTAGATACTCACATGAAGGAACCAAGTTAATAAGATATTACTTTTAAACGTCTAATGTGTGTAAAGCTAAATTCTGAGACCTCTACTCTTGGAATGCTCTGGCTAATTGGATTTCTGTTAACTGTTAGTTTTTTGTTAAAGTAGACTTGTCATAAATTTAACAAATTTTAATCCACTTTCTTGCCTTAGGAAAAAACAATCTGCTGGACACACCTGTCTCCTGCCTCGGTGACTCAGGACTCGGCAGTGTCTCCAGGGTGGGATGCGGAGCTTCAGGGAGCTCGCTGAGGATGGAGGAGCAGGAGGGTGAGTGGAATGTGCAGCCCCCAAGACTCAGCTCCAAGAGGATTTCTTCCTACTCAGTCCAGATACGGTTAACGCCGTCTTGTAGTTGAGGATTACTATTAGCTAGATTCAGTAAACCAAAATATTTTTGCTTACTATTTTTACAACTCTTGGATCCCTTGCTCAAGGGACAAAACTTTTAAAACAACTTCAGTCAGGATTCTCACCACTGGGACAAGTGAGATTTCCTTATGCATACATACATACATATATATATATTATTTTAATATAATCACCCCAGGTTTATATTTGTGTCCAAAATATCTTTTATAGCCTTAGAATTCTCACTTCGGCTGTGCTTTTGAGATGTGCTAATTCTACAATAAAGTGCTGGCTGGGCACCCACTTTAAATGAGGTCACCGTTTGTTCAAATTAGTTTCTAACCCCGTATTTCTCCCTCAGGTCTTGAAACAGCCCAGAGATCTACCTCTCAAGATATATATGAGGAACTAAAGTGTGCAAAGGCAAGAAAATGTACAAGATGAATACAGATTATCTTCAGTTTCATTTACACTGACATTGCCAAAATTACATGTTTTTTGGGTATATGAAAAGTTGCTGTCAAAATGTATAATTGGAGCCATAGGCAATCACCTTTAAATCTACGTGGCTGTGGTTCCCAAATTTTTCTGAACACGAGAATCACCCGAGAGCTCTTGAAATTCGAGATGCCCAGGCTGTGCACAAGACCAATTAAATCTGGGAGTGGGAGGGGGCTGGCCGGCCCTGAGGCCCAGTGGTTAAGTTCGCGGGCTCCGCTTTGGTGGCCCAGGGTTTTGCCGGTTTGGATCCCGGGCGTGGACATGGCACTCCTCATCAGGCCGTGCTGAGGCGACATCCCACATGCCACAACTAGAAAGACCCACAACTAAAAAAAATACACAACTATGTACCGGGGGGCTTTGGGGAGAAAAAGGAAAAAAGAAAATAAAATCTTTAAAAAAAATCTGGGGGTGGGAGTCACACATTAGTATTTTTTTAAAGATCCTTAGGTGATTTCAACGTCCAGCAAAGTTTAGGAACTGATGGCATAGGGAATTGCTGGTGTAAGAAACTTGTAACATATTACTTAAAGGACTGAACTTATGGAATACTCTAATTTGCAGACCTCATGTATATTTACATTTAAAACGCTTTCACGTTATAATGTAAATTATTTCAAAAAAATGAAAAACAGACTTTCATTACATTAAAAATTATTCTGTTATCTGAAATATTGCCAAAATATTACAATTCACTCCTTTTTAGGGGGAGGATATCAGGAACATTTATCTCCAGCTTCAAAATTCTTTTTATAAGTACAGAAGCAGAAGAAATAATGAAAGATGAAGGGAAGAAAGGATATAAACAAAGAAAAACTAACACGATTATTTACTAAGAATTGCAAATGGTCATTTTCTGAGTACACCACAAAGTTCCATTCTCTGTTCCTAGGACTTTGCGTAATTTTCAGAGACATGATGGTGGAGGCCTCATGCTTTTAGTTTATCAAAACAACCCTGAGTGTTCCTTTCCCCAGCCCTCAGTGAAACTGAGACTTTAGTCAGAAAGAAAGAGAAAAAGAAAGAAAGAGGGAAGGAAGGAAGGAAGAAAAAGAAAGAAAGAAAAGAAAGAGGGAGGAAGGGAGAGAAAGCATTTCCCAGTGAGCTCGCCTGTCCTTTGAACTGCTCCAGGTTGAAATGCCCCTCCTGATTGATCAGTCCTCACTCAACAGATTTTCATGTCTTAGGAACAGTCAAAGACTATGTCAGCTGAGACTCCTGTTGCCCATCTGATAGAGAGAACAATTTATAATAACAAACACACACCAGACTTGGATGAATTGCCCTCCTGACAACATGCGGGCCTGTTGGGGTCGTTCAATTCTTCAAACAGTCCCGTTTCTATAATCTCCTCCTGCCATGCTATGGGGACAGCACCTGTTGCAAATCTTTGGAAGAATGTCTTATCTTTGTCATCAAATTCGACCCCCCGAACCTCAGAGAAATCATCAATTTCATCGATGTCTTTGGCATAAACCACTGAAGGGTCTGGCACAAATGGGGGTTCAACTAGGCCGGCTTCCAGGCGAGGAAAGTTGATGGTTTTGAAGAAAGGGTGTTTCCTAGGATCATCGGACTTTTCTCTGTGAAGAAAGCAGATGGTCAGCCTGAGACACAATAACAAACCCAAATAGGAAATGTTCTAACCATACAAAGTGTGTAGCGTCCTTTTCCTATAATACATTTCATTTAATTGCAAAGACAATATAACATAAAGAATAATTTTGAAAAATAATAACTTTAAAAATTCCCCACAATTCCACCATACACAGACAGTAGCATTTCACTGTTTGTCGACAGCCTTCACAGGCAGATGTAATTTTCAAAGAGTCAAGTGATTGACATGACTTTTATTCTTGGTGTTTCATGGAAACATCTGGAAAATTCAGTGGGGCCAGAATCTGCTTGCCTGCACCTTCCAGTCATTGACTCTTGCTCTGTCCTTCAGGGTCACACAGAACAAGTGAAGCATGTCTCTTCCCACATGACCACCATTCACATTTTAAAAGCTAGCACTCATATCTCCTCACTCTTCATATGACATGGTTTTTAGGAGTCCCAACCCCCTCCTCCGATTGCCACAATAGTCTCTTTTTTTTTGGGTGAGGAAGATTGGCCCTGAGCTGACATCTGTTGCCAATCTTCCTCTTTTTGCTTGAAGAAGATTGTCACTGAGCTAACATCTGTGCCAATCTTCCTCTATTTTGTTTGTGGGATGCCACCATAGCATAGCTTGATGAGCAGTCTGTAGGTCCGCACCTGGGAGTCAAACCTGCAAACCCTGGGCTGCTGAAGCAGAGCGTGTGAACTTAACCACTATGCCACCAGGCTGGCCCCCACCATAGTCTTTAAAGACTTAAAAAAAAAAATCCATTAGTAATTTTTAGAGGCATCAATAAGCACACATTCAGTGCTCAAGACTATAGTTATTTGTTCTCAAGCCCTCCTTCCTTATGCTAGAAATTATTCTGATATTTACCTTAGAATAAGGGGAAAAGTGTATGTTCCCAACTTTGTAACCTCTTATATAAGTTATCTATTGCTATGTAACAAATTGCCCTAACATTTAGTGGCTAAAACAACAAACATTTATTATCTCACAGTTTCTGTGGATCAGGAATCTAGACACGCTTTACTGGGTGCCTCTGGCTCAAGGTATCTCATGAGGTTGCTGTAAAGCTGTTGGCCAGAGCTGTGATCTCCGCTGAAGCTTTGTGTTGAGGGGGAGGGAATCTTCTTCCAAGCTCACTTGTGGTTACTGCAAGCCTCCATCCCTCACCACGTGAGCCTCTCCACAGGGCTGCCTTGTTGCACCTGGCTTTCCCCAGAGCAAATGACGAGAGAGAGGGAGAGGAAGAGAGCCCAAGATGGAAGGCACAGTCTTTTTATTACGTAACACTGGAAATGACATCTCACTGCTTCTGCCGTATTCTATTTGTTAGAAGCAAGTCAACAAGTCCAGCTCATCCTTAAGACAAAGGGATTACACGAGGGTGTGGATGCCAAGAGGTGAGGATCTTTGGGGACCATAGCAGGGGTGGCCACCATGCACTTCTCTTGCTTCCTCTTAAGCCCAGGTTTTAAAGAAATAAAAAGGGGGCTGTTTTGTGGCACCAGATTCAAATGATTTTTTTCTTTTTCTTTTACATGAATAGATATGCTGGTCTGACTATGAAATGTCTTCCTTTTGGAAGGAGTCAGTTTCTGTCATAAATCAACCTTAATAAAAATTAATCACATTCATGGTCTTTCCTTTCACATTTTCCATTCCAGTTACCAAAAAGCTTTCTGAAAAGGACTGAAGACTTCCCTGATACATCTCCTTCAGAGAGTCCCCGCCATGTAAGATGATAACCACAGCAGACTCTGCCCAACAAGGTGACCAGACTCCAAACACAACAATGACATTCCGAATAAGAACAATGAGAAGAACTAACATTTATTCAGAGCTTACTCTCAGCTAACACAACATTAATCTCTTCATTTATGTTATCACATTTAACCATCACAACAGCCCTGTCTTTTAATTGTATTTTAAACTTCTTTTTAACCTCTTTACTTGCTTCTGCATTTATAAATGGCTGTGCAACTGAGAAAGCCAGAAAATACAGGTGAAGTTTTCAAAGGAAAAATTATAATTAAGTGTTATTATGGAAAAAAATTCACTTGGAGGCATCTGACATTCGGCTAATTCCCTGGTGGTGTTCTGTGATTTATTTATTTATTTATTTATTTATTTTTTGAGGAAGATTAGCCCTGAGCTAACTGCTGCCAATCCTCCTCTTTTTGCTGAGGAAGAGTGGCCCCGAGCTAACATCCATGCCCATCTTCCTCTACTTTCTATGTGGGACACCTACCACAGCATGGCTTTTGCCAAGCGGTGCCATGTCCGCACCCGGGATCCGACTCGGCGAACCCCAGGCCGCCGAAGCAGAACGTGCGAACTTAACTGCTGCGCCACCGGGCCGGCCCTGTTCTGTGATTTAGATCTACCCCCATGCAGAAAGACCCATCCAGGACTCCTTGGACCTTTCCCATTACGACCCAACTGAAAAGACAGGTATGGAGAGAGTTGCATCGTGAGATACTACAAAGTGTCTCTTTTCTTCCAAAAGCCACCAGATCTCCATCAGTAAAGGCAAAATGCAAGGCTGCCATCTATTAGAACCTGCTGACCAATGTCTGTGTTGTTTATGTTACGCAGAGTAAGAGCCTTGAGGGAGGGTTACTGAGATAAATTGAAGCTTCATGGATGGATTTTTGAAGTTTGGTTTATTGAGGTGTTATTTACCCAGCAACATTCATCATTTTCAAGGTATCAGATAGATTTTAAACATGGCAGAACAAGGATAGAGCTAGAATTCCAACCAAGCAGAATCAAGAATAAACCCTGGGCCTATGTATCTCAAAGAGAACAAACAAGCTGGAATGGGACCAGGTGCCACAAGGAAGGAGCTTGAACCAGCTGGATAGCTGCAGGCAGGCATGCACACTCTGTCCCAGAGGTCAAGAGGGCACCTTCAATTCAGTCTGAGTAGCTGTAACAAGGGAGAGTGCCCAGGGGCTTGGGAACCTCGGGAAACTTGCCAGGCCAGTCTTTACTTCAGCAGGAACGTCTCAAGCAACATCTCAAGCAACCAGGCCCGAATGGCCTTGGCTTGTCCATCAGAGATGGCCGACTACAGCCCTTTTGCAACTAGTTACAAAGGACAAGGGAACCATGGGCCACCCTGAGGTTTTCTTTGTGTTCCCAATACCGCCAACGAGAAGTTCCTGGAGGGCAGGACCCATGCCTTACGCCCTTTTCCAATAAATGTCTGCGGCTGCTGATGCTAACAACAAAAGACTAGGCTTTCCAAACTCCATTCCTTTTACTCTTGTGTCCGGGCCACCGCAAAGCTGATCACTTAGATCTTTTACGCTAATGACTCTCACCTCAGCTCTGTAATTAGAAATAGCACGAAGAGTATTTTACTCTCGAATCTCTCCCTAGCAGGGCTCTTTGGGCCATAATCATGCAGTGCACTTTGGACAAATGGCTATCGACGGAGGCAGCCTCTTTTGTAAGAGCCAAATAGGCAGCTGCAGGAAGTTTTCTCCTGCTTGGAGTGGAATGCATTTCCGAGCATTAACAGAGGCTCTTGTGTCACTGAATCCTACACAGAGGTTATAATGGCATTTCTTATAACACTTCATGAAGAAAAGATACCACCTACCCATTCATGAAGACCACAATGTGGCATTTGGTTGGCCAAGAATAGTGGGTATTGGCTTGAAATTGCGTGTCAGAGAAGCACTTAAGTCAGAGACATTTATGGTTCATTTGCTTTTGTTCTGCTGTGTTGACTGATCAGAATAAAACCGGCAAAAACACTTAAGTGGTCTTCATCTTTTATTTTATTAGAAAACACCATAGTTGACCCTATCTGGAGCCCCTGTGAGATGCTCAGAAAAGCTTTTGGCTGCTCCGCAAAATTAACTCACAGACCCACAAGGGCAAAGGAGGAAATCCTCTTCAGTGAGGTC
Organism: Equus asinus; assembly: GCF_041296235.1. Classification (NCBI taxonomy): domain Eukaryota; kingdom Metazoa; phylum Chordata; class Mammalia; order Perissodactyla; family Equidae; genus Equus; species Equus asinus. The sequence goes on along the minus strand of NC_091810.1, from coordinate 87,568,125 downwards.
AAAAGAAGGAGAAGGGTTTTAACTTATTTCAAATGCTTGTAAATGCAAGGGGCGGGGTGGGGAGCTGTGGGGGGGGCGGTGGTGGGGGGGGGGTGGTGGCAGTTGACCTCTGCTGTGTAAAGTCCTGTTTAGTTATTTGTTCGGCTTTGGAGGACACCCGATACATTAATCAAACGTTATCTTATTTGAATGAAGTTTTTAAAAATACAAAGAGCTGAAATGAAAACCTTGGAAGGTTTTCTCTTTCACTGAACAGCTGTTTTTTATATGCCTTTTCTTTAATGTTGTAAACAGTTTTATTCAAAACAGTCACAACAACAGATGCTTTATAAAAAGGTTCTGCTTGATGGAGCGGCTTCAAGCAATGATCCAGTGCCTTAAGGTGGCATTTTCCTGAAGAAGTTCGTCAGTATTTCATTTGACAGACCCAAAGTGTGCTTACAAAGTATTGAAATAGATTTTCAATCAAACGCACCAAGTGGGTGGTGTCCCCTTCAGGGAAGTTATCTAAGGAGGCTGTTCACTTCCCCCACTGCCTCTGTCACTGTTGGTTTTCTCTCTGATGCTCCCTGCCCTTGATAACCAGGTCGGTAAGATGGTCAGTGGTACCAGAGCTGGTTCTCCTCTCCTTCCTGGGCACACAGAGGATGTCACCAGCCAGCCCCCTCAACCCTGGGCAGGGCCGAAGGACTCATTCTGGACAACAGAAGTGTGTGTGGAGTGATGTGGGAAGTGGGTCACTTCCTGGCTGAGGTAATACAGAGCTCCCTAGTTCTCTGAGCTCTCTCTTCTCTTGCCACAGCAGCTGGAAGCCAATGGAGCCGTAAGAGGGAAGCAGCCCAGATCTCTGAGTCACTGCTCAGAAGAGAGAGAACTTGGAGAGCCGCTGGAGCCATAACGGATTTTGTGTGAATGAGATATAATCCTTTTGTTTTAAGCCAATGAGACTTTGGGATTTGCTTGTTATCATAACATGACCTATTCTGACCATACTAACACAACAACGTTGGAATCTACACAGGAAAATCAGTTTCACATTTTACTTCACATAATGTAGAGTTCCAGCTAATTTCAAAATACTCATTGTTAGTTTGGTTATCTGTCATGCTTGGAAAGTTATTACAAGTGGACTTTGATTCACTATTTTAAAAAATCAGGTCAAAACTTAAAAGCTTGCTTCCATACTCGAACATTTTGAGCTAAGGTAGCCCTGTTCTAGATCCTTCACTGGCAACTGCTTGGAAGATTCAGAGTCATTTGGTGGCTCAGTTCTAGTGTCATATTGAAAACCAGTCATCTTACTCTCTGGTTGTAGCTTTCATGTTTGTATAGATTTTTAGATTCTGAAAATTCAATTCAAGTAATTCAAGACATTCAAGCTCATAGTTTAGTCAAAATATTATCTATCTCCCTTAAAACAAAGTAATAATATTTGCTATCATTTATTCAATGATTCCTAACACACATTATATCTAACCTTACATACGTTACATCTAAACCTCAAAATATCCCACTGAATTAGTCAGGGCTCCCTGGAGAAACAGGACCACAGGATGTTGAAGGGCTCCAGGCTGTACCACGGTGGCATAAATATTATTTTGAGCTGAAGGCATTTGAGCATCAACAGACGAAGGTTTTGAACTCCCCTTATCTGCCTAAAAGCAGAGCTTCCCCGAAGAACTCAATTCATAAATCCTCCCCCTGGGAGTTTCACCGAGTTGAGAGGTTTGGAACCAGGGAAGACTGACTCTTATCACCAGTGACAGAAATCAGCACCACGCCCAAATAGACATTGTGACAAAACTATCATATTTTCCCATCTACTCTCCTGAGGGCCCATTTATCTTTCCTAAAAGTCATTTGTTCTCCTGTGAGGGCCCTTCCCTGCACCATTTCTGAGAAGTCATTTGTTTTCCTGTAAGTGCCCTCCCCCCGCTCCCCTATTAAAGTGGTATATAAGCCCCCAATTCTAACCACCTCCTGGTCACATTTTTCTGTGAACTCCTGTGTATGTATATGAATTAAAAATCTGTCTTTTTTTTCTTGCTAATGTGTCTTTTGTCACTTCAATTTGCAGGCCTCCATCCCTAAACATAAGGAGGTAGAAGGAAAATTTCTCCTCCCTGACAATATCTGTGTACGTATATGAGAGAGAGAGAGAGGGGGAGAGGGAGAGAGAGGGAGAGAGAGGGAGAGGTTTATTTTAAGGAATTGGCTCATGCGATTCTGGAGGCTTGGCATGTCCAAATCTGCAAGGTAGGCTGTAAGGCTGGAGACCCAGGGAAGAGTTGCAGTTCAAGTCCAAAGGCGGTTTGCTGGAGAATTCCCTCTTCACCCAGGGTGGCCAGTCTTTTTCTACCAAGGCCTTCAACTGACTGGATGAAGCCCATCCACATTATGAAGAATAACCTGCTTTACTCAAAGCCTACTCATTTATACGTTAATCTCACCTAAAAAGCACCAGTACAGAAACATCTAGAATGTTTGATCAAATATCTGAGTACTGTGGCCTAGTCAAGTTGACACATAAAATTAACCATCACCCCTTCCTGCCCCCCCATTTTATATATGAGGATATTGAGACTCAGAAAAAGTAATTCAGTTGCTTGAGGTAAAATGACCAGTACATAGCAGAGCTGGGATGTGATTCTAATCTGTGACTCTAAAACCCTTGGTTTTCTTCCGTGACACAGTCACCCACAGCCAAAGATCTTTTCACAGGTCATCTTTCACTTATTTTTTTCTTCTAAAATATCTTGATCTTATTAATCCATTGTAAGCAATAAAACTTGACTTTCCTCAAAACGAATTTCAACCATACTTAACATAGCTGACAGCACCATATGTACTTTCTAAATATCTGCTGACTGATATTTTACAGAGACGTTTAAAAGAGGCAGAATTTTCCAGAGCTATGACTATCAGTACTGATGGTTTTTATTTTAAGTTTTAATTTTATTCATTGTCGAGTACGTAATTTATTCAACATGTTCAAAATTCAAAAGATACTAAGGTTCTCTAGTGAAAATCCTCCTTTGCATTCCTGTCACTAGCTCCCAATTTCCCTTTATTAGAGGCAGCTAATCCTATATACGCCTTGTATACTCTGCTGGAAATATTCTATGCAACTATTTGAATTGTATCTTCTTTTTCTTCTTTTTTATGAATGCTGTTTTGCGCCTCAGTATTTCGTTTTAAAATGTATCCTGGAGGATTTTCCGTATCAAGTGCTCATAGTGTTTGAAAGCACTGGAAATACCAAACCATATAATATGCAAATAATAATAGGAAAATAATACTACTACTCAATCCCAAGGCTTTGTCACTGACTCAAAGTGTTTTCCCAATCCCTGTGGACAATGCTAACATCACCAATCACCTCCGTTATCCAGAAGCTTACCTGCTTCCTAAGCGTTGCTCTGGTTTCTTAGCCAAGAAGAGTCGGCAGATATCTTTTGCTTCCTCTGTGAAGTTATCATGTTGGAATGCGACCTCCTCTTTCAGGGTTCTTTGCTTTAAATCCTCTTTACTGACTTTTTCCTTGTAATCTTTGAACGGTGTTCGTCCAGCAACCATTTCATAAATACTGCATCCCATTGCAAACCAGTCCACAGGATAGGAATAGCTTACTTTTTCCATCAGGATTTCAGGAGCCATATAGCCATTGGTTCCAGCCTGTAACACCCCAAACAAAAACCAAAAGAGATCAAAAACATGAATGGGAGGGTAACAGATGCTGCTGATTGCCTACTCAATACCCATTCTCCTTTTCTTACTTTGTTAAGGGAATATGAATTTATTTGGGGTGGCAATGTATCTAACTTAGTCTATTCCCTGCTTTCCCAGCAGCCTCTGGTGCAGTCAGGGCAGGCCATGTGATCCATTCTGGCCAATGAGACAGAAAGAGGATTTGGCTGGAGGGCATTATAAAAGGGACAGATGTGGCTGCTCTCGAAGTGGGAAAATCACACAGCCTCTCTTAGTTTCAGCACCTCATCTTTAAGGTGAAAAGTGCAAGTGGCTGTCTCTAAGATTCCCTAAGCTCTGCCTATTTCATTCACAGATTAATTAGATGCACGATTTTTTAAAGGTTGAGCACTTTATTGCTAATATTGATGTTCACATAATATTATCTAGTCTATGATGTTGCTTACTCTATTTGCTATGTAATGATATTACTATCACACATCTCTGCCTGCAAAAATGCACACTGTCATTTTAATCTAGAAAGTCTCCACATGAAACTTCATTTAACACGCATGACTACATATTGCAGCCCCTCTTCTACTGACAATATATGCCAAATGACCACTGGGTTAAAATATATATATATATATATATATATATGTAAAATACATATATAACATAAAATTTGCCATCGTAATCATTTTTAAGTGTACAGTTTAATTAAGTGCATTCACATTGTTGTGCAACCAATCTCCAGAATTCTTTTCATCCTGTAAGACTGAAACTCTGTTCCCATTAAACAACAACTCCCCATTGCCCCCGCTCCCCAGCCCTGGCAACCACCATTCTACTTTTTGTCTCTATGAATTTGACTACTCTAGGAACCTCATATAAGTGGAATCATGCAGTATTTGTCTTTTTTGACTGTGTGTGATTTTAATACACTCATTCATTTAACAACTATTTAATGAATACCTACAACATACCAAGTATAAACTTACATCATAATATGTTTTCACAAAAATTAAGCTGCTTTTGGTTAAAGTATAATGTATACCCTCTGCAGCAATTAAAAATACAAACAAAGAGAACAGCCTAGAGTGACAATAAGCTTCTATTAGTACATAAAAATGATAATGATAATATAAATTATTGGTAGAGTTGTGAGAAACGGTTGTGCTCTGTAAACTGCCTCAGACTTCCAGGAGAGCAGTAAGACGTGGAGCAACAGAAAATAAGGACCAGTTACTTAACTTTGGAGTATATACCTCAAAGAAAGGATTCCAAAGAAAGAAAAAGGACTCTATATCGAGATGGTCATAGCTCCATTATTCACAATGGTCATAAGCTGGAAACATCCAGATGCCCATAAGTAAAGACAATAGACCAGAGTTTATTGTTAATACTACAAATTTATATATGTAATGGGTTTCACACATTGCTTACAAATATGCATTTCAGTACAGCAAAAATGGTTGGAAAGAGTTTTTAGCTGTTAATTAGGTGATCTTTTTCTGTCTAATTGCTTAAGTATATGTTTTTTATGTGCACAGTGTGTGTAATGCCTTAGGAATATTAAATTTCATGGATAATTTTTACATGGATAACAACAACGAAGAAAATAAATGACTCAAGACCCAACGAAGAGTAATTGGCCTGTGCAAGAAGATTCTGGAAGTGACCGGGGTCTGACAGGCTGGGCATGAGTCAGTGTGGCATTGCTGTTTTCATAGAACCTGGTATATAATTTGGATGACCATATGTTCCGGTTTGCCTGGGACAGTCCCGGTTTACATCTGTTGTCCTGATGTCTTGTCCGGTTTTGCATCTGCCCAGACAAAAGGGTTCTGTAGGCTCCTCGGAAGCCCAGGATATAGACTTACTCATCTTCGTTTGCAAACCAGGTACTGACCACAGGGCCTCACTTAGTGCATGCCCAACAAAACAACAGTAAAGATGGTAACGAGATGTTTTCTGTTCACTATCCAACAAATATTTATTGAGCTGCGTCCTGCAGTGAGTTCTAGGGACACCAAAACATGTAAGGCCCGGACCCTGCTCTTGAGGATTTATAGGCTGGTGGAGACAGACAGGTCAAAAGGTTGATTCAGTAAAGTAGGATAAATGCCAGAATGGGAGTGCTAAACAAGCACAGGGAGGCCAGAGTGGGGGGTGTGTGTGTGTTCACTGAAGAGCGAAGGCTGAGCTGAGACATGTGGGAAGAATCTGTCTCATAGAGAAGACTATCCAGGTAATGAGCATGTGCAAGAGATGGAGTCAGAAAAAATGTGGGGCGTTCGGGAACTTTAAAGAATTTGGTATTTCTGGAATTTAAGATCTGTGGGATGCAATAGTGGGAGGGGAGACTGGTGGGGCAGACAGGGATGAGACTGAGAAACGCTGTATGCCAAGGTAGAAAAGTCCATCCCCAGACTCCCTTTTCCCTTGTATCCCTCTACTACGGAGGCCAAAGGCTGAGTACTCCACCTCCAGCCTCCTGTGCACCCAGGTGGCCACACGATGTGAGTTTTATTTGAGAGGTGTGCAAGGCAAAGGTGCTGAGGGTGGGCAAAAAGGGAAGTGAGCTTACCTGGAAATACACAAAAGATATAAGACAGATTAATGGGTCAATAGAGGGATGAATAGAGGAGCAGACACCCAATAAAGCGAATCTACTAAAACGTTAATAATATACAATGGAAGAGTGTTTGGCCATAAAAAGGAATGAAGTGCTGATACACGCCACAACATAGATGACCCCTGAAAACATGATGCTGAGTGAAAGAAGCCAGTCACAAAAGACTACTTATTGTATGATTCCGTTTATATGCAATGCCCAAAATAGGCAATTCCACAGAGCCAGAAAGCAGATTTGAGGTTGCTTAGGGCTGGGAGAGGCAGAATGGAAGTGACCGCTAAAGGGTATGCGGTTTCTTTTGCGAGTGAATAAAATATTCTAAAATTGTGATAATGTTTGCATGTCTCTGTGAATATAGTGAAAACTACTGAATTGTACACTTTAAATGGGTCAATTTTCTGGTATTTAAATTATATCTCAATAAAACTGATTAAAATGTCAATGTCAACTCTAGGTAGTGGATATACAGGTGCCCACTGTGAAATTCTTTCAACTTTCCTGTATATTTGAAAGTTTCGGTATAGAATGTTGAGGGAAAAAGGAGTGAGGGAAGTGGGGGTGATGCCAGGCACAAGAGACTCTTCAGGAAGGGTCACAAGGAGGAACCAGAGGAGAGAGCAGCTGGGGCGAATCTAGCTGCCTAGCTGCCTCCCATCTCCCATTTCCATTAGTCAAGATTACCCCAAAGCTAACTTGTCTATATTTCCAGATACGGCATCCAGACCCTCAGCAGCTCCTGGAAACCAGGTCCCGCATCCCACAGTGTGATATTTCAACCAATTCTGAAAGTGCGGGAGCAAGCCAGCCTAGAAGTGGTGCCCACAGGGCGCCGTCCGAGAGAGAAGGAGGCAGTGGAGGACTATAAGAATGTGTGTGAGGGCTCAGGTCTGCGGCCCAGGAAAGCAACCTTATGAAATCTCTCCAGGAGGGACTTTGCGTGGGGCTCTTTCTTCCACAGTGCTGGCTACTTACTGGCCTCTCAATCCAGAAACCAGCAGCTATCGGCACTGGGAAATTTTCTCATTTCTTTGATCATTTTCTCCCTTCCGTTTTCTTTCCTCTCTGTTTTTGAGAATCCTGAATTTATCCTTTACATTTCTTATCTTGTGCTCCTATTTTCCATCTCTTTGTCTTTTATCATTCTTTTTCTGAGAGACTTCCTGTATTTTTCCTTCCAACTCTTTTATTTTTTTTTTAAAAGTGTTTTATTATGGGAAATTTCAAACATATAAAAAAGAAGAGAGACTAGAATAGTAAACCCAGGGAACGCTACACGCAGCTTCAACAATCATCAACACACGCCAGCCTTGTTTCATCCGTGTCCCCAGCGCCGCCCATTGCCCCACACTATCCTTAGACATCGTATCATTTGCATTTCACTACAAATCTCTAAAAGATAAAGTCACTTAAAACCAGCAAACAAAATCAAAACATTACCATTATCTCACTTTAAAAATAACAACAATTCTTTAATATTATCAAATATCTGCACGCGTTTACACTTTTTCAATTGTCCTATAAACCTTTCCTCTAGACAGTTTGTTTAAATTTGGATCCACACAGGCTTCATGCCATGTGATTGACTGACATGTCTCTTAAATCTCTGTGAATATGTAAGTTCCTCCTCTGCAAGCTTTTATTTTTTGGAAAAAATTGGCTAAACTGTAGAGTTTCCCACAGTCAAAGTTTGTTGACTGCATCCCTGTGGTGTCATTTTATTTATTTATTTATTTATTAGGAAGATTAGCCCTGAGCTAACTGCTGCCAATCCTCCTCTTCTTGCTGAGGAAGACTGGCTCTGAGCTAACATTGTGCCCATCTTCCTCTACTTTATATGTGGAACGCCTACCACAGCACGGCTTGACAAGCGGTGCCATGTCCGCACCCTGGATCCGAACCGGTGAACCCCCGGCCGCTGAAGCAGAACATGCGCACTTTACCACTGTGCCACCGGGCCGGCCCCTCTGTGGTGTCATTTTATATGTTCCTCTGTTCTTTGTGTTTCCTGTAAATTGATGGCTAAACCTACAGGCTTAACCCTTCTTTTGAACATCTCCTTTCTGCAAATGTTTTTTTACTAACATACAATTAACATAGAATAATGTGCACAGATCTTAGATATTTAGTTCAATAAATTTTAACAATTGAATATACTCATGTAAATACCACCCAAACAAGAAATAGAACATTTCCATCCACCCAGCAAGTTCCCTTGTGCCCTTTTCTAGTCTATTCTCCTCCTCGCTTCCCAGGCAAGCACTTTCTGATTTCTGTCACCGCAGATCACTTCTGTCTGCTCTTGGATTTCATGTAAATCGAATTGTATGGTAGATATTCTTTTGTGTGTGACTCTTTTTTTTTAACATAATGTTTTTGAGACTTATCCATGTTGTTCTGCAAACATATTTATGTATCTTTTATTTCCAAATGTCCTTGGTCTTCTCAGAATGTTCTTTATTTCATAGCAGCTGTTCTTGTTTCATGGATGTAATACCTTCTCTTAAATCTCAAAAGATATTAACTATAGGTTTTAAAAAATATTCTTGGGCCAGCCTTGGTGGCCTAGTGGTTAAGTTCGGTGCGCTCTGCTTTGGCAGCCTGAGTTCAGTTCCGGGGCAAGGACCTACACCACTCGTCTGTCAGTGGCCATGCTATGGTGGAAAAAGAGAAAGATTGGCAATGGATGTTAGCACAGGGTGAATCTTCCTCAGCAAAAAAAAAAAAGAAAAAAGAGAAAAGTTCTCTTCTACACCTTGCAATGTTCCTGTTTTCTACAAGTTTCTTTCTTTTGTTTGTTTTGGCATTGTCTGTCATTTTGGAGGGTTTTTTTTCAAGTGACACATGGTCTTTGACTATTTGTTCATGTTTAAGAATGTAACACCAAAAGTGAAAGAAGCTTGTCAACTGAGGGGCTTCACTGGAGGACGATCCTGCACAGCCATTTCCCTGGGGCCCCTACCTGTGAGTATCTGTAGACTTTTTCTGTTAGGCTGCTCAGCTTCCCCAGAGAGATCCTCCAATACCCCACCTGAGAGGTGTTGGCTGCTGGCCCTCATTCTGGAAGCCGAGGCGGGAAGGGGCTGAGGTCTCCCTGTATGTAGTGTTTCACTCTCCGCCACTCTCACTTGGCTCTGTGTTCCGGGGTCCCACACTCCCTGGTTCCATCTCTTCTGCCGGGTGGGACAGGCAGGAAGAAAGACTACAAATAGCCTCCAGCTGCAGTTCAGACGGTGAGGATCGGGAAGTTCCGCTCGGCAGCGTTTACTAGGAGTTTGCTCCGTGTGTGGCACCCTTCCAATGAGCAGATTTCAGAGGTGAGTGACTGTGAGGATTAAAATTGCTAACCAGGACCCTGGATAAACCTCAGACCCTCAGTAGAAGGTGCAGGATGAAAGTAGAGAACATGCCTGTCTGGGACAAAGGACTGTGAGATGCTTGCTGGGAGAAAAATTGGAAATAACAATGGACAATACTCACTGAGTGCTTATTACATGCTAAACATTTTCTTAAGTGCTTTCCCTGAATTTCTCATTTAATCTTTATGATAACCCTATAAGATAGAGACCACTTTACCCCCCATTTTGCAGATTAAAAAACTCAACTGCAGAGAGGTTAAATCTTGCCCAAGGTCACCCATCCAAGATCCACACACCGGCCTGCACTTGGCACCACTAGTGGCCTCATACTATCTGTGCAAGTAGGGGAGGGGGGGCTTTCTTACTCCCCCAAGATCCCTTCAGGCTTTCTTTTCTCCTTAGCGTCCCCTCCTTCCCTCTCCACGGCTGTCAAGTACTAAGTCCTCATCCTGGTCCATTCCTGCTTCAGCTGCTTCCCTTCCCCTTTCCCAACAAATTCTCCATTTTTTGCTCATCAGGCTGCCTGGGCTGCTCCACACCACACAGGTGGCTGGGAGGTGGGGACCAGACCTTCAGCTATGCCCTGGGGCCACCCTGCTCCCTCCCCAAGGAAATAAATGAAGAATTGGCCTGCTGTCTTTATGCTCTATAGCTCTCTGGTGTAGTGGAAAGAGCACGAGACAGCATGCAGGGTAGCCATAAATTCATTCCAAATAATTCTCAGGACTAAATTTACCTTTTGGTCCTAAAGACAGAAAATGTCAGTGATGGAATTTAGAAGGGCACCTCCTCCTTGACGAGTGGAGGTATTTCACAGAGGAGAAGAATGGAATTAGAGGCGCACGCCAGAGTCTAAGCACCCAAATTCCATTGCAGCCTCCAGCTGAAAAAATTAATTGCCTGGCCTTTATGCCATTTGTCTTCCGCATGTGAAATGCCTCCTCAGAGCGGGGTGGGAGGAGAGACCAGACCAAGCAGCATGGGGCAGGGTCCAACCACGCAGACCTCTTGCGGCTGGGTTTAACGCCTGCAGTTACAAAGGGCCCCCGCACACCAGTCTCTGTGTCATCAAAACAGTCACTTTCTGTCCGTGTGACCGGCACTGCCACTGCCAGGGCTGTGGGGATCACCCGAGTGTCAGCAGCAATGGAGCTCTCGCTGGAGGTTTTTGTGCGTGGTTTACCTTTTTTAAAAAAATTTTTTTCTTCATTTTGTTTTGCTTTTGGTTTTATAGTGCCCTTTGGCGGCCCACACAGTCAACACCTGGTCAGGCAGAGTACACCCAGCATGGCAGGTGTCAAGCATCAGACAGCACAGCATTTAGGGAGCCAGGGAGGCCCCCCCCGCAACCCACTGCCCCCGGGAGGCAGCAAGAGGTCCATCTACCACAGTCATCACATGTGGCTTACTTGGTCCCATCAGGGCCACCTGTCCCCTACAGGTACCAGACCTTGAGGAAGGTGGACACCCTAATGTGGGATCAGGATCAGAGCCAGCTTGTGGGGACCTGCGCAGACACCCCCTCCATCGCTCCTGCTGTTGATGCTGGCTTCTGCTGGCCCTGTCATTGTTGTCACTCTCACCCCTGGGTCCATAAGAGCTGAGTAGCAGGGCCCGGGGCCGGGGGGAGGATTCTGGACTCTGAGTAGTTCCAGTGTGGCTCTGGACAGAAGGGGACTGTGGCCTTGGCAGTGATGAGAACAGCGAGGGGCCTGCCAGTGGGGCTGAGAAGGCACGGTTCACATCTTAATAGTTTCACATGTCCATGAAGAAGTGTACGTGTGTGTATGCATGTGCATGCGTGCGTGTGCACATGCAGGTCCTTCAAGGTCAAGGTCATGAGTAAACCTCCAGCTCCCACTGCATCTGAAAAGCTGGCAACCTTCAATTCCATCATTAGAAGAAACGCTGGTGTCTTGTCTCTGGTGTGGCCAGGCCCGGCTGGATTTGATGACCCGAGCAGGAGAAAGAGGAAGAAAAGGAAGCTCTCTGCACTTCCTGGAGGCGACGGCCCAGCAAACCGGCCCTAGGAGCAAGCAAGACACTGCCCGCGGGTGCCTCTTCCCCCCAGCTCATCACAAACCAGATCCACTCGACAGCACAATCCAAACAGAAGAAGGAATCAGAATGTACATCTTTTGTTTGCCGTGGCAGGAGAACTGTTGAGCAGAGGAAAAAAACAAGCTGAGCTTAGCGCTATCAGCTCTTTCCTGGGGCTCGCTCCTTCCTTCCTCCGAGGGGGGCCTGGCCGCTTTGTTCTCGTTCCCAGCTGCTCCTCTGCGCCTTTAAGCGGTGGCCTTTGCAGACCTCAGAGGAATGTGCCCGAGACCCCGGGAGACTTAGCTCCGAGGCTCCGCCTGCCCGCATGCTCGGCCCCAGGCTGCAGCCTCCACCAGGGCCTGCTTTTGCTCCTCTGCCAGCCACTTCCTGGGCGGGGAGCACAGCCTCACCCGAGGTGGTGTCCTGCTTTCTCTGACACTCCCGGGAGGACACCCGTTTCAGAGAGGATCCAAACGGGGATCCAAAACGGGGGTCCCTGCAATAATGCTTTCTGCAGCTCTACAGTCTGGCATCAGTCTGCTGTGGTTCGCTTTTCAGCTCTACCAATTATTAGCTGGTCACCCTCGTCCAGTAACTCAACCTCTCTGAGCTTCACAGCTCTTGCCTCACAGGATGGTGATGAAGATTAAAGCGAATACCTCACACATAGCAGGCCCTTGGTAGGTGTGAGCAACCATGATGAGCAAGCCTGGTTCTGGGTCTCAGGCAGGGCAGCCACACAAGAAGAAAAACCTAGAAGCCTCTTAGGCTCTATCAGATTGAAGATGGGCCTGGCACATTGTCAGAGATCGACAGTTGTGATTCTTCCACTGGGGAGCGTTGGTTGGTGGTTTCATGTTCTGTGAATCTATCAGCAGTGGGCTGAGGCGTATTTTCCACGGTGTCTCTAAGATGCTCAGGATAAAACCACAAGCGAAGCTCCACGCGCCTCTTGGCTCAGCCCAGAGGTGAGCTGCGCCCTTGCCCACTCGGCTGCAGCCTTGGGGTCCTCTGGTCCCTGTGCCTCTCAGAGAACAAAGCACAGCTGCGAAGGTCATTTGAGTAGATACAGTGCCTGTCAGGTGAAGTGGAAACAATGCAACAGTGGGCATTGTCATTGAAGGTCTTGCGCTTGGCTTCTTGTCGAATAATGATAGCAATCATTTCTTGAGGGCTTACCAAGTGGCTGACCCCCTGTTAGGCATTTATCTACCTTGTTTCTTAATCCTCTCATCAAGCCTAAGAGGCAGGCCGTATTAACCAGGCTCAGAGAAGAGGCATGACTTGCCTGGGGTCAAGTGCAATTAGAAAATGCTATTCACATGGCTGGGTACATATAACACAGGCTGACTCTCAGTCCTCACTGTCCCCATGGCTAGGCGTCCCAAATGAGGGGTCAGCCTGCACTTCTGAACAGAGCAGCCACAGTAAGTGGCAGAACCAGGGTCGGCACACTCACACTCCTTCCATCTCGTTGATCCTGAGGACCACATTTCATCACCTGCACTTGATCTGAATGGATGCTCTGAGCTTCCAACGTGTGTCTGTAACAAATTAGATGTTGCAGCAAACTTTTGGTCCCTGGATTGCGTCATCTTGCATGCTGTGCCCTGCAGACCTCCTGGCTCTCTCTCCCTACTCCCACATCTCACTAGACCATACGCCGTCCACCCAGTTCCCAGACCCTCTGCCTCACTCCCCTCCTTTCTACCCTCACCCAACCCCCTCATCCTGCTTGTCCTTCCAAGGCTGATCTTGTCACTTCCCTGCCTGAAAGCATTCAATGGCTCCCTAGCGCTCCTGGCATCAGGTTCAAATGGCCTTGTCCCCTCCAGCCCCCAGAGTCTGACAACTCTCTACACTCTCCAGTCGTACCTTTGTCACCCCTCCCACCCTGTGACTCCACACTCCAGGCAGCTGCAGAGCCACTCCACTCTGTGACCGAACCCCACGCCCCTCGATCCAGGCTTTTCCGGGGCCAGGGTTTTTCAACCACGGCACTACGGATGTCGTGGGCCAGATCATTCTTGCGGCGGGGGCCTGCGCTGTGCATTGTAAGATGTTAGCAGTATCCCTGGCCACTACCCGCTACATGCCAGCAGCATTTCCCCAGTGAAGACAGCCAAAAATGTCTCCAGACATTGCCAAAAGTCCCCTGGGGGCCCAAATTGTCCTCAGTTGAGGAGCCCTGACCTCTGATGGTGCCTGTGCCTGGCCCACTGTGCTCCCTCCTCAGCTGCCTGGCTTCTGTTTACCTTGTCAGTCTCCTCTTGGTTATCATTTCCTCCTGGAAGCCCTTCCTGACCCCATGACCCCATATTGGGCCAGGTGTCCTTCCTATGCCCCCAACTCGGACAGCCCTCGCCACACTGTATTGTCACTGCTCTTTCCTTGTTGGTCTCTTCTCCGTCCGGGGGCTTCCTGAAGGCAGGTTCCCTACTGTACTCAGGGCCCAAGTCTGTTCCTGCCACACAACCTCTCCTAATAAATCACCCTTGACAGCCCCTCTCCCTTACGCATATCAAATCGTCACTGAGGCCTATTCATTCTGAAATCTCTCCCGTTTGCCCATGGTGTTCCGGCTCCACCTCCTACTCTGTGGGCTGAGCTGCCACCATCTCTCACCTGGATTACAAATGGCCACAGTCCACCTGAATCCCCTCTGATCTGGTCTCACTTCAGACGGAGGAAGTTTTTCAAAACAGAATTCTAAGCACGTTGCCCCCTTGGTTAAATCCTTTCAAAGGCTTTTTTTTCTTAAGCAAAAAGCCGAAGTCCTTACCACAGCCTGTAATGCAGGTGTGGTCTGGCCCTGCCACCCCTCTGGCTTCATTTGAACCACTTTTCCTCTTGCTTTGTGCTTTTCATCTCCCCTAAAGCAGCAGCTACTGTGCACTGGCTGCTCCCATTGCCTGACCTGCTGTGCCCCTCCTGGAGTGGCAGCCGGGGTACTCTGCCCAGATCCCCTCTTCAGGGTCGCAGCCTCCACTCCTCACCTGCTGGGACCAGGGTCGGCCTCCAGTGCGGTGGAACAGGGCCCTGTGCTCAGAAGCAGCCCTGTGCTGGGGTTTCATGCTGTGTGGAGGCTGTCTTGACAAATTTTTGCATTTGTATTTCATAAGTTAAGTCCAGTGAGACGATATTGCCTGTGCCCAGGTCTTGGAGCCTCGGCTCACACACAGTCCTGTCTCCCGTTACCTTCCTGCCTCCCAGCAATGGGTCCTTGGCTGTCTGCTCCCCTGTCTCTGCTCAGCAACTGTTGCTATCTGGTGTCCCGCTGGGAGCCTGGACTGGGATGCAGGGAGGGTTGGGGTCAGACACGTGCTTTCTCAGGTCCAGTTGTGGGGTGGGGCCCCGGGTGTCTCTGAGGGTCTCCATTCACCCCTCCTGTGTCCCCGAGCCTGAGGGAGTGGGATATTAAACAGCAATTAAAAAAACACCAGGACTTGTTGAAAGATTGAGCATGGAAGAAAAGAGACACTTTTTCCTGATATTTGAATAAGGGGTCCTGCATTCTCACTTTGCAATGAGCCCTGAAGATTATGTAGCCAGGCCAGGCTGGGACTGTTGACTGCTGGTAGCTCACAGCTGCCCCCATCCCCAAGCACCGCCCTGTGCAACAGGGAGCCGCCTCGCCCGAGCTACCCCTTCTGGCAGCTAGCCAAGGCTACTGACTGGCTCCTGGAGGGGCACAAAAGCCCAGACCCCACCTCGATTTGGGCCATCCCAACTCCAGAGCTAGCTGAAGGATTAACTGAGGTCTTAGCTCTGCCTCACCATGGGTCAGCTCCTCCCTCCGCCCAACCCTGCCTTCCTCAGGCACGTATCTCGCGAGAGTGCTCCCTAATGAATCTCCCGCACGCACGTCTGTCTCCGAGTCTTTTTCTAGGGAAACCAACCTACGCCCCTACCCCAGCTACTTTGTTGAGTGAACTCCCATCTGTCCTTCTGATATCAAGTGAGTTGTATTTCCTCTGTGCTTAACTCTCGGATCCTCACACATTAAGTCAGATCCTCTTTGGAGAGCCCCATGGACCACATCTTCACAGCATTTATCATAATTGAAATTTTACATTCATCTGAGTGATTGTGAAGTGCTACTTCCCCCACTAGACTATCAGCTCCATGAAGGCAGGAAATCATGTCCATTTTTGCTCATTGTTCTATCCTTCATGTTGAGCACAGTTCTGGCACCTGGGAAATGCTCAAATGAATCTACGTGGAATGAATGATGAGTGAATAAATGAATGACTGTCTTTTGAATGAAGGAATGTTAAAAATAATTCCAAGACTGTCATGAATATTTTTGAATTCCCTTCATAGTGGTAAATACTTTGAAGACGGATTTCAAGTTTTAGTAGTGGTCCAAAGTTACTAGGAACTAAATTTAGTTAATGATGGTGGTTATAATTTTGGTGAGACCAGTGTGTGACCATGAAGTAACCAGGATGCCTCTACTGTGTGGCTCTGAAACTGGTTCTCAGAAGTAAATTCTCAAAGAGAAAAAATTCTGGAGCAGGGTCATAGTGGTTGTGCCGTATATAGGTATTAACATCCAGTGAAAGACATTCAGAGATCTTTTTTTTTTTTTGAGGAAGATTAGCCCTGAGCTAACATTCGCTGCCAATCCTCCTCTTTTTGCTGAGGAAGACTGGCCCTAAGCTAACATCCATGCCCATCCTCCTCCACTTTATATGCAGGACGCCTCCCACAGAATGGCTTGCCAAGCGGTGCCATGTCTGCATTCAGGATCCGAACCAGCGAACCCAGGGCCGCCAAAGCAGAACGTGCATATGCACTTAACCGCTGTGCCACCGGGCCGGCCCCCAGAGACCTTTTAAAAATTACTTATTCAGTGTGTCTCTAGCGTTACAATAGAGGCTTCAAAACAAATATAATGCCCAAACTCTGTCACCCATTATCCCTCTGAATGTGAGGACTTGGTCAGAAGCTTCAGGACAGGACAAGGTAGCTATGTTACAAGCTTTTGGGATGCGGTTCTAATTTCATTCCCATTCCTGACAAAACAGCAAGTTTTAAGGACTCATGTTCCATAAAATCGGAAGGTCACTGTTCTCCACATAGAATGCTGGAACTGAGAAATCCCAGCATGAGCCCCACTGCCCAATTTTCCTATGACGTGTTTCTGGAGTCTCTAAGAAGTGATATGAGCTAGTTTTATTGTGCACACATAGACGTCAGCTGAGACCAGGCAGGAGGGCTTATCTCACGCTTTAAAGGTGGATGCAGACAGTGGCTGGACCACATTTAATTATACGGTGCCCAGCGTGGGAGGCTGGCTCTGAGACGTTAGTCACCTCGCTCCTTTTGCGTAGGCTGGAATGCTCCTTTTCTGAACTCTTGGCTCTGTCAGAGGTTCAGCTAGACTTGTGGTTGGTGTCCATATCAGACCAGACTGAGGAAGATACGCTAATGTTATCACATGCTGTTATTCCGTCTGAGTTGTACTGGGTGGGGAGCCTTTTAAAGCATTAAAAACCATAGGCCATATTCTATCCTATTTGTGACCTTCACAAGGTGGAGTCAAAACAGTAAGTGCTCTTGAATCTGACGTACCTGGGTTCACAGCACATACTGGCAATGTGACTTTGTGTGGGTAACTTACCCTCTCTGATTCTCAATTTCTCCATCTGTAAAATGGGGCTAATAACAGTCCCGACATCGTAGAATCTTTTTGAAGAGGATCTAGATCTCATCACCCCTTGATTAAGGGGTCAGAACGCTTCCAAACTTTTCAAACCATTGAGGTAACAGCAGTTATTAGGAGCAGCCACTGTTTTCGCCTGTCTGACATCCATTTCCTCTTCTTTTCCATCCTGATTTTCCTTTGGAGAACACATTTCTCTCCTTTCAGTCCATGATATTTAGATGGGACCGACGGTCTCCCTGGCTCCTGGGAGCAGCTGTGATCCAGTCCTGCCCAGCAGAGTTGGCCGTGGTCGGGCACGTGACCAGAGTTGTCCATTGAGAGTCTTCCCTGGGATTGTGAAGGAACTACCTGTCAGGAAGTGCTTTCTCTCCATGGGGTGCTCAGTTGGTAGGATACGTGAGGAGCTGCTGGTGGCCTCTATGTGGGGAGCCCCTGCCTGAGAGTGAGGCCAACACCAGAGAGCAGAGCTGGGAACGGAGGAAGAGACTCCCAGGGACACTGCTCAGACACCTGCCGCAGGCCAAGCCTCGGGGCTTCTTAGTTATGTGAACCAGCAATTTGATTGTCTTAAGCACCTTTGTTTGGTCCTGTAGGAACCCTGCATGATAGTCCAGTAAACCACAGTAACTTATTCCATGTTTAATCTTTAGAGTTTACAAGTCTTTTCCTCCAAATAATCCAAAGACTATCTCACAGACTCCTAAGATCTTGGAGATTAGAGATGTCCCATGGTCTGCCTGTGATGGCAGACACGATGAATGAGGGATAAGCCTGGGACAGGGACCTAGGTTTTCTGCCTCCCAGCCCCGTGCTCATTAGCATCCCTGCCTCGCCTTGCGGGGCCACCACAGTCTGTCTCAAACCTGGGCAGAGCCACCTGTGCCTTTAGGGGCCTCCCTCAGTCACCACATTCTAGGAGTGGTTCTGTGCCCTCCCTGCCACTCCACTGAGGACGGCCACCTTTAAAAAGAAGTAAGTACAGATGTGGGTCTTGATGGAGCCTCAGTGAGAGGCCAGGGGGCTGAGCTCCGGACGTGGGACTGCGGCACCCAGGGCCCTACCTCAACCCCCTTGCCTTCCGTGTGGATCATGACTGTAGCTCTCTGCAGATTCCCCTTTCTCCCAACCTCAGTCTCTTTCTCCTTCAACTCATCTTACATAGTGTCAGAGTCATCTTCCTAAGAATCACTCTGGTCCTTGCACTTTCCTGCCGAAAAACCCTCAATGACTCCCTACTGCCTGCAGAGCAATGGCCCAAGTACCTCACCTAGTGTCCCCCCAGTTGCCTGAAAGGGCCTGTGTCCCTCCAGGAGGCCAGCTCCTACCTAGGCAAGAGCTACCCACTTGGAAGAATTTCAAATTCTGTTACAGCCTCAAGTTCTATGATAACAGATGGCAGGCATGGGCGCTCTGAGCCCTGTTGGAAAGTAAGGTACTGTCCCTCTAACAATGTCCAGCACCTTGCAATCTTCTCCATTAATTCTGATGCTATCATACAAAAAATCTTTCCTCTGGCTGCCTTCCTTTGCTAACAATTTGTAGGAGTTTTCTATTGCCGTGTAACAAATTACCACAGACTTAGTAGCATAAAACAACACCTGTTTATTAGCTCGCAGTTCCGTAGGTCAGAAGTTTGGGCACAGTGGAGCAGGCTCCTTTGGTCAGGTCTCAGAAGGCCAAAGTCAAGATGTCTGCTGGGCTGCATTCTCATCTGGAGCTCAGGATCCTCTTCCAAGTTCACACGGTCATGGGAGAATTCAGTTTGTTGTGGTTGTAGGACTGAGGTCTTTGTTCCCTTGCTGTCTGTTGCCAGGGGCAGCTCTCAGCTCCTAGAGACCACCACATTCCTTGCCACATGCTCCCTCCATCCTCAAAGCCAGCAATGGAGTCTTGAAGCCCTCTCATGCTTTAACTTTCTGACTTCTGCTGCCTCTACTTCTATTCCCATATTTAAAGGACGCAAGTGCTTAGGTCAGGCCCATCTGGATAATTTCTCTTTTGATTAACTCAAAGTCAACTGAGTAGTGATCTTAATTATATCTTCAAAAATCTATTTTGCCCTGTAATGCAAATATAGTCCTTGGAATGATATCTCTTCATATTCACAGGTCCAAGAGGAGGAGATCATACAAGGGCAAGGGTCATTGGCCGTCATCTTAAATGCTGCCTCCCACACCACTGTAACAATTATTCTCTTGTTTTAATGGCTGTGTGAGTTAAGAAGCTGAGTCAGAGTTCCTAATCCTTATTAATAAGATGTTTTTTTTTTCCTGGGGGCTGATGTGACAGATGCTCCCAGCTCACCCAACACCTATTCTCACTCCCCCTCTCCCCTACTATGCCTTAAAATAGAGGCTAGAATGGGAAAAAGTCTATTTTTCAGGCTCCCTTGCAGCTAGTGGTGAACACATGGCCTGGTCCTGGCCAACAGGATATAAGCAGAAGTCTGCTGCCATTGCTCCTCTCTCCCTCTTTCTTCTGTCCTGGAATGTGGACTTGATGTTTGGAGTTGTAAAAATCATCTTGTGACAAGAAGCAAAAGGGCAGGAGGGTTTTACAGAGAACTTGGCCCTGGAATTGTCGAGAATCTGGCATTCTGTTATATGTAGCAGGAAGCACTCCTAACTCGCACAAGACTGCCTGAGTAGTTGAACGAGCAGTTCCCAAAGCCACGATGCCTGAACATTTCTGGAACGACTGCACAGAGTCAATGCAGACAGCAGCCTTTAGAATCAGGCTGATTTTTCCTTCTCACCTTATTCATAGTGTTCACAGGAATTCTTTATACAGTATCTTGACATCAAAACAATGTTAGTGGTCACAGACGCCCTGTAAACATGTCATTTTTCATTTCTTGTGTGAAACGTCGTAAGTGTAATGACCTTAAAATCCACTTGGGGGCCCCGTTACACGTGTGGGAGCTGCAGCAAATAGGAGACCGAGGGGCTTTGCCTCATGTGTCGAGGGGTAAACTGTGACGGAGGGAGGCTTTCCTTTCTTCTGTTTTTTTTGTCTTCCAATCTTGCTCTCTGACTCTTTCGCCCCCATTCCTCCCAACGGTCCCCTGGGCTTCAGCAGCAGGCACGGGAACTGGGGCATAAAACTTCTTGGATGGGGCAAGTGGTCTCAACCTTGAAGTTTGATCTCATGGGGCAGAGAGGGACTCATGAAAGGCCAAAGAGCCAGAGGCCTCTAGGCAGTAAGCTTCTCCACCAAATGCATTTGTACAGCGGACATGATTCCTGCAGGTTCCAAAAGAGCCAGAGACCTGGATGCAGGAGCCCCTGAAGGAACCGTCCTTAAAATTCTCTTGGAGCCAGCCCTGATGGTCTAGTGGTTAAAGTTTAAGGTACGCCTTGCTTCGGTGGCCCGGGTTGAGTTCCTAGGTGCAGAACCATGCCATCCATCTGTTAGTAGCCATGCTGTGGCAGCAGCTCACATAGAAGAACCAGAACAACTTACAAGTATACACAACTATGTACTGGGGCTTTGCAGGGTTGGGAGGAGGAAGCAAAAAAAAAAAAAGGGAAGAAGATTGGCAACAGATGTTAGTTTAGGGTGAATCTTCCCCTGCAAAAAAGAAAAAGTCCAAAAAGAGCTAAAATCTTTTTTTAAAAACCTCTCTTGGCCCATGAACAGAGCTGGAGGAAGACTGAGAAGGGATTTAAAAGAGAGAGACAAAGCTACGTGTCTCTTAAGCCCCCAGCAAGGTGCAGCTATGTCACCCACTAGCATGACGCACAATAGGGGACACTCAGAAGGAGCATTTCTGCTCTGCATAACCGACAATACAAATTCAAAACCCTGAAGTAATGCTTTTCAGGGTTTTTTCGTGTACAGACAGCATGAATTCACTCCATTCCTGTTTCCACAGCAAGGTCCCAAGGAGACAGCCACTGCCTCCTCCTTCTCGTCCCTCCTCCCTGCCCATCAGTAGACAGTGTGACAGAAGTCCTCCATGCCGCCTGCCTCTCCCTTGGTTTCTCCACCATCATTCAGCCTCTTTCCTTCCTATAGAACCAGCACTTTCTCTCCTGGTTCTTATCTCAGCATCTAAGTCTGCTCCACTCTCCCCACCTTAAGACTCCACCCTCCTCACTGTGTCCCCCTTCCAGCAACCGGCCTCCCTCCTTCCTTAGTCTCACTCCTGACTTCCAGGTCAATCCAACCTTCACAGTCTCAGTTTAGACCTTGGAAATTGCGCTCACTGAGGACACTGGTCTCCAAACTGCCACATTGCACAGCCTGCAAGACCTCTCTGCAGCATTCAACAGTGCCGACATTCTCCTCCCCAAAACCTCCCTCCTCTGGCTCCTGTGGCAGAGGTCACCAGTTACCTGCTCTATGTGCAGCATTTCTTCTTCCTTACTAACTAGAATTTCCTTCTCCCCCTCCAAAAAACACACCACAAATGTCATTTATCAATTTCCCCGACAGATAGGGGTGGCCAGATAATAGCTCTAGCTAATAAGATTTAAATGGAAGCTGTCAGATGGGACTTCCAGGAAAGCTCCTTAAAGAGAGGCACACTCAGCTGCAACCCCATTTACTCCTGACTCTTCCTCCTTTCTCCTGCCTGGAACATGGACCTGATGGCTGGGGCTAGAGCAGCCATCTTGCAACACATGGAAAAGGCTAAAATCACAGAGACATTGATCCCATCATCCTACAGCTGCTCAACTAATGCCAACCACTGCTTATCTCCACACTACTTGTTACATAAGAAAAATAAACCCCTCTTATTTAATCCACTGTTATTAGGGTTTTCTATGATAAGCTGCTGAAATCAACCGTTAACTGATACAGCTCCCGTGACTATGCCACTCCTTCTCTACTCCTACTTCTTTAACCTTCTCAAGGCCCCTCTTCTTCCACGTCCCCTACATGTGGATGATGCTCAGCTTCCATCCCTGGTCCTCTTCCCTCACTGTCTCCCAAATGACTCAGTGGTGTCTGGTTCTTCCCAAGCCATGGTGAATCCAAATCCGGATATCTAGCCCAGATCTTTCCCCACAGCACCAGACCTATCCGTACAAATGTCCAGTGGACATCTCTACCTGCCCTTTGCCCAGGAGCCCCATGCACAATACGATCACAGTCGAACACGCCAGCTTTCCCAGAATTCCGCTCCTCCTCTGGTCACTGGAGGTAGAGACCCTCCCCGTCCCTCACCCTCATACCCAGCTGGTCCTGAAGTCTTATCAAGTGTCTTTCCAATAGCTTCAATTGACTCCCACTTCTTCAATCCTGCCATCTTATACAGCACCTGGGCCACTGCATTAGCCCCCTAACTAGCTCCTCTGCCTCTCATCTACCTTCCAAATTGGCCATTAAAAATGCAAATCTAATCATGTCATTCCTCTTCTTAAAACCCTTCAGTGGCTCCTTGTCCCCACAAGAAAGCGTTCCAATGCCTTTGCACGATCTGAGCCCTGCACATCTTGGCAGCACCCCTTCCATTACAGCCCCATAAAACCACCTAAACTTTCCCAAACATGCCAAGATCTTTTTCACCTCCTTGCAGGACTGTTCTCTCTGCTTTGCAAGCTGGAATCTGTGCAAAAATAAACTTTTAAGTGAATATTTAGGAACCTGACTTGGGCCCTTGTCTTCCTGGGGAATCTCCCAGACACACAGTGGTAAAGATCTATCAGAATGCCAGAGATAATGTACTGTTCACTTAACATAACTGCTTAAGTACAATTCCATTTTTGATCAAAAAATTCTCTGCAAGTCACTTTGTACCAAATTGGTCAAAATCAACATAAGTTGCCTTTGTTCTCTTCTATATATTTTCATTTAAAATTTCACCTTTCTCCAATGTAAAACATTCTCCCATCCCACACTCAACAGGAAAGGAGATATTTACTTTAATGTGCTAAGTGTTAGGGTGTTCTTCTTTTTCTTTTTCTTACCTTATTAAAATTTACCTCCTAGGATTCTGAAATTTCAGGGCGCAACCCCTAAAATTTTCCAGAAGAGGAAATTAAGGCTCTATTGACTCAGGAACATGGCACCAGGGGG
The DNA here is from genome assembly GCF_041296235.1 of Equus asinus. Taxonomy (NCBI): domain Eukaryota; kingdom Metazoa; phylum Chordata; class Mammalia; order Perissodactyla; family Equidae; genus Equus; species Equus asinus. The sequence goes on along the minus strand of NC_091810.1, from coordinate 87,544,709 downwards.
GTGGTTATTGGTGGAACATAGCTAGACCCTAACTATGGATTCAGCTCTTGCCATCTCACCATGAAAGCACAGACCATCTCCAGCCTACAAAGATCACTCCCCTCTGACTCCAATGAGAGGAGAGCAAAGTAGCCCCAAACAGCCAGCTAAGCTAATCCTCTTACACCGCTCTACTCAAGACAAGAGGACAACATAAAGGCTTTGGGAAAAAGGAAACTAGAAGAATTACATCCAAGGCTCTGTAGTCTTAAACAGCCCTCTCCCCTCCTCTCCGACTCTGTGCCCCATCCTTGGCGCAGATGGAGAGCCACTCACCCTCTGGGTGATGGGCTTGTCATCCTGGATCTGCACGGCCAGCCCCAGGTCAGACAGCCTGCAGTTGCCGAGGTCGTCCAGAAGCACGTTCTCAGGCTTCATGTCCCGATAGACGATGCCGAGGGAGTGGAGGTGCAGCACGCCACAGGTGATCTGGGCCGAGTAGAAGACCACTCTGCTCATGGCCAACCCCCGCGTGCCCACGCTGTAGATGTGGAACTTGAGGTCGCCCCCATTCATCAGGCTCATGACCAGGCAGAGATGGGACTTGCTCTCGAAGGCATAGGCCAGAGAGACGATGAAAGGGCTGCTGATCCTCTCCAAGATTTCCTTTTCCGAGAGAGCCATTTTCTCGCCATTTTTCTTCTTCAGCCGCTTCTTGTCCAGTTTCTTACAGGCATACATCTTACCGGTGTTTCTCACCTGAACAGCACATACCTTAAGGAGAGAAAGAGAGGGAGAGGAAGAGGCAGAAGTAAACGGCACTGGAGGGAACAAGGAGAGGATAATGCGAGGGGTGGAGGGGTGGAAATCAGCCAAGGTGAAAAGATGGCAGGCTTGTGAGAAAAGAGAAGCTGTAAGTAAGAAGTGTTCTTTAAGAAAGAGCTGGGACCCCAAGGAGGTTCCACTTCACTCCCATGAGGTGGGCCATAATAAAAGAAAAAGGGAAAATAAGTGTTGGTGAGGATGTGGAGAAACTGGAACCCTCGTGCACTGCTGGTGGGAATGCAAATGTGGAAGAGCATATACGCAAGAGAAATGAAACTAGGTATTCAAACAAACACTTGTACATGAATGTGCATAGCAGCCCTATTCACAACAGCCAAAAGGCAAAACAACTCAAGTGTCCATCGACAGACGAATGGATAACGAAATGTAGTATACCCATACCACAGAATACTATCCAGCCATAAAAAGGAAGGAAGTACCGATACCCGTTACAATGACTGAACCTCCAACACATCATGCTGAGAGAAAGCAGCCAGACACAAAAAGTCACGTATTGTCTGATTCCATTTATAGGAAACATCGGAATAGGCAAACCCATAGACAGAAAGCAGACGAGTGGTCACCAGGGGCTGGGGGCGGGAGTCTTGGCAGGGGGAGTAACCGTTAATGGGTATAGCAGTGATGAAAATGTCTTAGAACTGGATATGGGGGATTGTTACACAACACTGTACTGTACTAAATGCCCCTGAATTGTACACTTTAATGGTTAATTGTTAATTTTATGTGAATTTTAAATTAAAGATTTTTTTCTACTTAAAAAAGGAAAGAGCTGAGCACAGCAGTGGTGCAAAATGAATTCTCAGCTTTACTTCAAGATGAGTGTTTTCTTAGATATTTGAAGTTTTTCTCAAATTACCTCTGTTACCACAATTACAGGGGAAGGGAGCTCTCCCACGTATGTTGCTACACTTTCCAAAGTGTCCAGGGCATCTGAATGTGTTCCTGGTGTGTGCCTCATGAGAAAGATTCTTGGCCAGTTCCACATTTTGTCTTTCCTGTGCCACTCTCATTTTATTTCACATGGTGAACAGAAAGAAGAGGTGACAGCCAGCTAAGAATGCTCTGCACGTGGCTCTGAAATCAGTTCTAAGGTCCCTTGAGACAAAAAAAAAAAAAAGTGAAACAAAACCCTTTGGTGCCGTATCCTTCACCTTCCAGCCTGGTTATGCAGAGACACTTACCTCCCCAAAGCCACCTTTCCCCAGCACCCGGAACTCAGTGAAGTAGTTGTCTGATACGGGTTGCATCTCAAAGACTTTCCACTGCAGAAACTTGTCATAGAAGGGGCTGGCCAGGAAATCCCGGAAGGGCTGGTCCTGCAAGAAGGCCATGGCCTCGGCCTTGGCCAGCGCCACTAGGCCCACTCGCTCTTCATTGGTGGTGGCTGCTTCGCACTTGGTGACCAGAGCTGGGCTGAGGAAGGGGTGCGGGTGCCCTGGGGCCGGGGCCGCCGCACAGGTGGCCACCAGCCCCTGCAGCATGCTGTTCTTGTCGGGGCCCTCCTCAGCCAGCTCCCAGCTCTGCGCCTCTTCCAGGAAGGCCCCGGCCTCTTGGTACGGGGGCACCGTGGCTAGAAAGTCCCGGAAGAGGCGGCGGCCGATGGGCTGCTGCTCGCACAGGCTGTCGAAGTCCTGGGGCAGCGCCTGGCGGATCTCGGCGCAGCACTGCGGCCCGGGCAGCATCAGGCTCCGGCGCCGCCGCTGCAGCTCCTTGCAGTCTCCCTCCGAGGTCTTCCGGGCCTGCAGGTAGGCCGTGTTGGCGATCAGGTTGTCTAGGCCCCCCATGTCGACCATGGCTGAGCACGGAGCGCGTTCCCCAGGAAAGCAAAGCAAGGACGAGGGCTGCCGCGGAGACTCGGCACGTCTGGGGCCCAGCTGGCCGGTTCCTGTTCTAACTTCCAGGGGATTTGCAGCGATTGCCCCGGTCTGCGCGTGGGACTGGCGGAGGGTGCAGGAGGGTTCTCTTGTAAGAAGCTTTGCTGGCTATGTATAGCCGACCGGGGAAGGGCACAGCGCATGGTAAGCCCCCCGCCCACCGAGGCGAAAGCAGCCTGAAGCACACGCAGGGGCTACTTGCTCATCATGGGGGCCTCTCTCCATCTACACCTGCTCCCTGAACACACAGCTACCATTTCCCAAGGAAGGGAGTCCTAATAAGGTGGCGTTATTTGTTGCTGACAGCAGTAACCTATTTCTAATGTTACATGTTTCAGGCGGGCTCAGGCTCTGTAAACTCCCAGGAATAACAAATAGGCCAGGAGGACGACTGTGAGGAGCTGGAGAGGTTCTCTTCCTTGGGTCTTGCAGCCTGACGCAGAGCAGGTTACAGAAGGGAATGCTGCGACCTTGAGTCCTGAAGCGTGTTCCCAGAGGCCCTTGGGGACTCAAGTCGTGGCCCTCAGCGTGCGCGGTGACCCTCCACAGCCTGCTGCATCCTGAACAACCTGCAGAGGTCCTCCAGCTACGGCTTTCTAGTTCTGAGGGGTCTAAGACCTAAAGTCCCTGGGTTACAAAATTGGGGGGGGTGGGGTGGGGGGTGGGGGGTCACCTTGACCCAAAACATCCCATGAAGTGACATAAGCAGGAAAGGTGTTCCGCTTCACGGCACGTGGTCCAGACCATTCCAAGGGCACAGTCTAACCAGTGGAATCTGTGTGCAAAGGAGCCTTATGTCGAGACCCAGAGCAGAGACCTCTCAGACATGGCCCCTGGACATCTTTGCCCAGGCTCCCTCAGGAGGCCAGGAAGCTCCCCTCCACCAACATCACTCAGAGCCGTCCCAGACCGCGACCTCACAAAGAACAGAAATTGGTTTAGACAGAGATCAGGCTAAGAACCTCTCCTCCAAAAATAACACTTGTGTTCTACAGGGAAAGAATACTCAGGCTTTTTCTTCACAAAGCAAGGCTAAGGCAGCTTAAAAACAAAGCCATTCACTATTATACCAGAGTGTTTAAAAGGGAAAAAAAGAGAGAGAGAGAGAGGAGGGAGGAGGGGAAAAAAGCTGGCCAGTCTTTTTCCAAACAAACAACCTCCAGCACATACTCTGTCCAAACATCGTCACGACCGGGTCGGTCTGCCTGTCAGAGCCTGCCCACCGTTCCCCAGAGCAGATAGCGCTTGGCCTCAGCTACCAGGAATTATGTAATGAACTCGTGGGCGCCCTTTGGCTTTGCACCGCTGTGCTGTAACGCTCACCGGTATGGCCGAGATGGGCGATCTGCACCAGTGGCCACTGCTCAGCATCACGCGAGCTGCTTTGAGTCCCACACAAGAAATGTTGGTACTTTTTTTGTTCTCAATGTGTCATCCCAGCTCCACATTTCTGAGTAGTGAAAAATCAGTCTGAGAATCTCTCCTGACAAGGAAATGCCTTTTCTCGTGGTTCTTATGAATATAGTGGCAATATAAGAGGGCAGAACTTTGAGAATATGGTAGGATTGTCATCACATAGATATTTAACCTTATCACCGAAAAAGCACTAATGAATATATATGCTATGAACTGCTTGCTTCCACTTGCCCCTATACTTTCATTATTCCTGAGTAATCACTTAACCCAGCACTGGCCAAGAGAAATATGCAAAGCTGCAGATGGAATTTAAGATTGTCTAGCAGCCACATTAAAAAGGTAAAAAGAAACAGGTGAAATTAACTTTAATAATATGTTTTATTTAGCCCAGTATAGCCAAAATATCATTTCAACATGTAATTGATATAAAAGTTGCTAATTGGATATTTTGCATCCTTTTTTGTGCCCTGAATTTTCAGAATCTGCTTTTTATTTTATGCTTAACACCCATCTCAGTTCAAACCGGCCACATTTCAAATGCTCAGTAGCCACATGTGGCCAGTGGCTGCCTTATTGGACAGCACAGACTTAACCCTTCTTTATGTAGCGCTGTCATTCATAAATAAGAGGAAGTTTTTCTTATTTTGGTTGTTTTCTAATCAGTAATACCATAGACCATCTGGGTAAAAAACCTCACACTCTTAGTAATTAAAAATTATCTGACTGATGAGGATAGAATTTAGAGAATATTTGAACACAAAGTTTAGACGTTATACAATGACTATAATGTTGCCTACTGGCAATTTTAAACAGAGTATCACTATTTTTTAAGTTTTACCTACCTGAAGAAAAAAAGAGAAGTCTATTTATAATGGAACACTTTATGTGATTGCTAACAGCTAGGGTCCAGGGCTTTTCCCAACTTGATGAGACAGTAATTGTAGATCCAATTAAAGAATAGCACTAAATCCTTAGCTTAGACAGAGCCAAGTGCCGGGCACATTCAGGATACCTTGCGCCAGTGGGGAAGAGTACCAGAAATCCTGGAGATGTAGCCCAACGGTTACAAGCACTAACTCCAGCACTGCTTAGGAGAGCTGAGTCCTGGCTCCAGCAGGTCCTAGCTGTGTGATCTTCAGCAAGTTACTTAACCTCTCTCAGCCTCAGTCTCATTATCTGAAAACAGAAATAATAAATGTTGATTCTTGAGTATGTTCTTGAGAGAAGTAAATGCCAAATAGTGCCTGGCACTAAGAAGTGATCAAAAAGTATTAGCTTTTAAATGATGACTATCAATGATCAAAACCTGATACAAAATTATGCTTTTCTGATATGCAGATTAGAGACAGGAGAGACCTCAGCAATGTGGAAGAAGGTGGGTGCGTGTGTCCAATGTCCCCCTAGCATAGGACAGCCAACTCGGGGTTTCGCGTGAGCTCGGAAAGCTGCAGGGTCTGGTGAAGCTGGAAGACAGGGAGATTGGACTAACTGACATGCGAGATTTCTAACAGCAAACTATTGCAACTAAATGATTATTATGTTCTGTCACATGAAAAGAGGAGATATTTTATTTTGAAAGAAAAATCAACTTTTATGATAGGAGAAAACAACAAAAGTATTTTAGTATCTTTTATGACTAATTTTGTAACCTAGAGAAAAGGAAAAAAATGCTCTTTACCCAGATCTTCCATTACATTTTGCATCATGGTGTTTAAAGCATTATTTATAATGTGTCTGTCCTTACATTTTAAAATGCTCTGATGTCACAACATTAGAAACATAAAGAACATAAAAAAGTTTAGGTTAATGAATAGTAATAAGGTATGCTTGGTTTGTTTCTCTTTCAAAGGATTTTTAATTTTGAAAATACATCCTAGGCTAAGGAACCTTGTAAAGCTAGGTTTCTGGTAAGAATGTGACTTTCCTTCACAACGCACCATTCTCTGCATGGTCCGGTAGAACGTTTATTTGAGGATCAAGAATTATGAGATAACATAACTTGATATTCTATGGTCTCAGAAACAAAAGACATTTTAGCAGTGTAAATTCTGAAGGAGACTAATATGTTAGCATTAGGATACCCACAGAATCCAGATTATTCTTCAACTTCTGATTTAAATCCTTCCATACTAAAGATGTTACTTTTTTTCTTTCAGTAGAAGCCCTCTACTGGAAGGGAAAGCAAAAGAGTCTTTATCCTTCCAACCTAGCTGACCACACTTTATATTTTAATAATTTGGAAAAATCAAGGATATTTTGTTGGTTAAAATTTGTTGACTATAAAACAAAGAAGAGGTGGAGCTAGATAGATTTTAGACTATTGTTTCAATGTGGTAATAGAATTTTTTCACAAAAATTTGGTTTTAAAGCACTTTGTCTTTTAAAAAAATTATTTTATTGAGGCCATATTGGTTTATAACACTGTGTAATTTGAGGTGTATGTAATTATATATCAGTTTCTGTATAGACTGCATCATGCTCACCACCAATAGTCTAGTTTCTATCCCTCACCATATATATGTGCCTCTTCAGCTCTTTTGCCCACCCACCCAGCCAATCCCCTTCCCTCCCCTCTGGTAACCATCAGTCTGTTCTCTTTATCCATGTATTTGTTTATCTTCTATATATGAGTGAAATTGTACAGTGTTTGTCTTTCTCTGTCTGGCTTATCTCGCTTAACATAATACCCTCAAGGTCCATCCATGTTGTTGCAAATAAGACAATTTTGTCTTTTTTTATGGCTGAGTAGTGTTCCATTGTATATATATACCACATCTTTATCCATTCATCAGTCACTGGGCACTTGGGTGCTTCCATGTCTTGGCTATTGTGAATAATGCTGCAATGAACATAGGGGTGCATAAGTCTCTCTGAGTTGTTGATTTCATGTTCTTTGGATAAATACCCAGTAGTGGGATAGCTGGGTCTATGGTATTTCTATTTTTCATTTTTTGAGAAATCTCCATACTGTTTTCCATAGTGGCTGTGCCAGTTTGCATTCCCATGAGCAATGTATGAGGGTTCCCCTTTCTCCACATCCTCTCCAACAATTATTATTTCTTGTCTTGGTAATTATAGCCATTCTGATGAGTGTAAGGTGATGTTTCATTGTGGATTTGATTTGCATTTTCCTAATAATTAGTGATGTTGAACATCTTTTCCTGTGCCTGTTGGCCATCTGTATATCTTTGGAAAAATGTCTGTTCATAGCCTCTACCCATTTTGTGATCAGGTTGTTTTTTTGCTGTTGAGTTGTATGAGTTCTTTAAATTAACCCCTTGTTGGATATATGATTTACAAATATGTTCTCCCAGTTGGTGGGTTGTCTTTTTGTTTTGTTGATGGTTTCCTTTGCCTTGCAGAAGCCCTTTAGTCGGATGTAGTCCCATTTGTTTATTTTTTCTTTTGTTTCCCTTGCCCGAGTAGACATAGTATTCGAAAAGATGCTACTATGACCCATGTCGAAGAGTGTACTGCCTATACTTTCTTCTAGGAGTTTTATGGTTTCAGGTCTTACCTTCAGGTTTTTAACCCATTTGAGTTAATTTTTGTGTATCGTGTAAGATAATGGTGTATTTTCATTCTTTTGCATGTGGCTGTCCAGTTTTCCCAGCACCATTTATTGAAGAGACTTTCCTTTCTCCATTATATGTTCTGGCTCCTTTATCAAAAATTAGCTGTCCATAAATGTGTGGTTTTATTTCTGGGCTTTCAATTCTGTTCCATTGGTCTCTGTGTCTGCTTTTTGTGCCAGTACCATGCTGTTTTGATTACTGTAGCTTTGTAGTATATTTTGAAGTCAGAGATTGTGAGCCTCCAGCTTTTTTCTTTTTTCTCATGATTGCTTTGTCTATTCAGAGTCTTTTGTTGTTTCATATAAATTTTAGAGTTCTTTGTTTGTTTCCATGAAGAATGTGATCGGGATTTGGATTCAGAGTGCATTGAATCTGTAGATTGCTTAAGGTAATATGGACATTTTAACTATGTTTGTTCTTCCAATCCATGACCATGGAATACCTTTCCATACCTTTATGTCTTCTTTGATTTCTTTCAATAATGTCTTATAGTTTACATTTTACAGGTCTCCTTGGTTAAGTTTATTCCTAGATTTTTTATTCTCTTTGTTGTGACCATAAATGGGATTGTATTCTTGACTCCTCTTTCTACTAGTTCATTATTAGTGTATAGAAATGCTGATTTTTCTAAGTTGATTTTGTATGCTGCAACTTTGCTGTAGTTGTTGATTACTTCTAACAGTTCTCTGGTAGATTCTTTAGGGTTTTCTATATATAGAATTGTGCCCACAAACAGTGAGTGTTTTACTTCGTCCTTTCCAATTTGGATACCATTTATTTCTTTTTCTTGTCTAATTGCTCTGGCCAAAACTTCCAGTACTGTGTTGAGTAGGAGTGGCGAGAGTGGGCACCCTTGTCTTGTTCTTGTTCTCAGAGAGATGGCTTTCAGTTTTCCCCCATTGAGTGTGACGTTTGATGTGGGCTTGTCATATATGGCCTTTATTATATCGAGGTACTTTCCTTCTATACTAATGTCATTGAGAGTTGTTTTGGTTTTTTGAGGTTTTTTACCATAAGCAGATGTTGGATCTCGTCAAATGCTTTCTGTGCATCTGTTGAATCATCATGTGATTTTTATTCCTCATTTTGTTAACATGTATACACATTGATTGATTTGCAGATGTTGAACCATCCCTGCAGCCCTGGTATAAATCCCACCTGATCATGGTGTATGATCCTTTTAATGTATTGCTGTATTTTATTTGCCAACATTTTGTTGAGGATTTTTGCATCTATGTTCATCAGAGATAATGGCCTGTAATTTTCCTTTTTTGTGTTGTCCTTGTCTGGTTTTGGTATCAGTGTAATGTTGGCCTCATAGAATGAGTTAGGAAGTGTTCCATCTTCTTCAATTTTTTGGAAGAGTTTGAGAAGGATAGGTATTAAATCTTCTCTGCATGTTTAGTAGAATTCTCCAGAGAAGCTATCTGGTCCTGGACTTTTGTTTTCTGGGTGGTTTTTGATTACCATTTCAATCTTTTTATTTGTGCTTGGTCTGTTTGGATTCTCTATTTCATCTTGATTCAGTTTTGGAAAGTTGTATGAGTCTAAGAATTTATCTGTTTCTTCTAGATTGTCCAATTTGTTGGCATATAGTTTTTCAAAGTACTCTCTTATAATCCTTTGTATTTCTGTGGTATCCATTGTAACTTCTCCTCTTTCATTTTTGATTTTATTTATTTGAGCTTTCTCTCTTTTTTCTTAGTGAATCTGGCTAAGGATTTGTCAATTTTGTTTATCTTCTCAAAGAACCAGCTCTTAGTTGCATTGATCCTTTCTATTGTGTTTTTAGCCTCTGTTTCATTTATTTCTGCTCTAACTTTTATTATTTCACTTCTTCTGCTGACTTTTGGCTCTGTTTGTTCTTTTTCTAGTTCTGTTAGGTGTAGTTTAAGATTATTTATTTGAAATTTTTCTTGTTTATTGAAGTAGGCCTGTATTGCTATAAATTTCCCTCTTATGACTGCTTTTGCTGCATCCTATTTGAGTTGGTATGTTGTGTTTTCATTTTCATTTGTCTCCAGGTATTTTTTGATTCCTTCATTGACCCAATGGTCATTCAGTAGCATGTTGTTTAGTTTCCACATACTTGTCACTTTCCCAGCCTATTTTTTGTTGTTGATTTCTAGTTTCATACCATTATAGTCAGAAAAGATGCTTGATATGATTTTAGTCTTCTTAAATTTATTGAGGCTTGCCTTGTTTCCCAACGTATGGTCTATCTTTGAGAATGTTCCATTTGCACCTGAAAAGAATGTGTATTCTGCTGTTTCTGGATGGAGTGTTCTCTATGTATCTGTTAAGTCTAGCCAGTCTAGTGTTTCATTTAAGGCCACTGTTTCCTTGTTGACTTTCTGTCTGGATGATCTATCCATTGATGTAGGTGGAGTGTTGAGGTCCCCTACTATTTTGTGTTGCTGTCAATTTCTCCTTTTAGGTCTGTTAATAGTTGCTATATACTTTGGTGCTCCTGTGTTAGGTGCATATACATTCATAAGTTTTATATCCACTTGGTGGAGTGTCCCTTTTATCATTATATACTGCCCCTCTTTGTCTCTAATTGTCTTTTTTATCTTGTAGTCCACCTTGTCTGATATAAGTATGGCAGCACCTGCTTTCTTTTCTTGCCGTTTGCTTGGTGTATCATCTTCCATACCTTCCCTCTGAGCCTATGTTTGTCTTTAGAGCTGAGATGTGTTTCACGGAGGCAGCATATTGTTGGGTGTTGTTTTTTAATCCATCTAGCCACTCTGTGTCTTTTGATTCAAGAAGTCAATCCATTTACATTTAGAGTGATTATTGATATATGAGAGTTTAATACAGCCATTTTATCTGTTGTTTTCTGGTTGTTCTATATTTCCATTTTTTTCTCTTCGTTTGTATGTCTCTCTATTTTTGCTGAGGAAGATTCATCCTGAGCTAACATCTGTTGTCAATATTCCTCTTTTTGTATGTGAGCTGCTGGGACAGCATGGCCACTGAGACGAGTAGTGTAGGTCCCTGCCCAGGAACTGAACCCAGGCCACCAAAGTGGAGCACGCTGAATTTAATTACTAGGCCACAGGGGCTGGCCCTCTTCCCTTGTATTTCCAACTGCCATTTCAGTTTGGTGGTTTTCTGTGATGGTTTTCTCAGTTTTCTATTTATTTATGATTTGTGGCTCTATTCTGATTTTCTGTTTAGTGGTTACCATGAGGTTTGTATAAAAGATCTCATAGATGAGATAGTCCATTTTCTGTTAGCCTCTTATCTCACTTAGCCTAAGCAGGTTCTATCCCTTTCCCTTTCCCCTTCTGAGTTATTGTTGTCACAAATTATTCTTTTTTCTGTTGTGAGTTTGTGACTAAATTGAAGTGATTATAGTTAATTTTGATGTTTTCCTTTCTTTTATCTTTTATGATATAACTAAGTGTTTTCTAACCTATTCTGATATAGAGCTGTAATCTTCTGATTCTATCTATGTATCTCCTTTTTCAAAGTTTTGTAAACCTTTGCTTTTTAGTTTCAAATGGGAGGGGTCCTTTCAATGTTTCTTGTAAGGCAGGCCTAGTGGTGATGAACTCTCTCAGCTTTTGTTTATCTGGGGAAGCTTTCATTTCCCCATAATATCTGAAGGATAGTTTCACTGGCTAGAGTATTCTTGGCTGAAGGTTTTTGTCTTTCTGTATTTTGAGTATATCATTCCACTCTCTCCTAGCTTGTAAGGTTTCTGCTGACAAATCCACTGAAAGCCTGATAGGAGTTCCTTTGTAGGTTATTTTCTTCTGCCTTGCTGCCTTAATATTATTTCTTTGCCATTGACTTTTCCAGCTTTCTTATTATATGCCTTGGAGAAGGTCTTTTTACACTGATGTAATTAGGAGTTCTATTAGCTTCATGTACTTCTAAGTCCAGTTCCTTCCCCAGGTTTGTTCTTCCCCAGGAAGTTCTCAGCTACTATTTCTTTAACAAACTCTCTGCTCCTTTCTCCCGCTCTTCTCCCTCTTGAATACCTATAATCCTTATGTTGCTTTTCCTAACTGAGTTGGATATTTCTCAAAGAATTTCTTCATCATCTAAAATCTTAGTTCTCTCTCCTTCACCTGAAGCGTTTCTATATTTCTATCCTCTAAATCACTGATTCTGTCCTCCATAATGTCAGCTCTATTTTTTATGGTTTCTAGATTATTCTTTATCTCATTAATTGTGTTCTTCATATCCAGAATTTGTTTTCTTTTGGCTTTTTTTAGAGCTTCAATGTCTTTGGTGAAGTATTCCTTCTGTTCATTAATTTTATTCCTGAGCTCACTGAACTGTCTTTCTGACTTTCTTGTAACTCATTGAGTTTCTTTATGACAACTATTTTGAGTTCTCTGTCATTTATATTGTACATTTCCATGACTTTGGGATTGGTTTCTGGAGACTTTTAATTTTATTTCTGCTCTGAGGTGTTGCTGTAGTTCTTCATGGTGTTTGATGAATTGACCCTTTACCAGCATCATATTTGTGGTAGTATCAGGTCACAGATCCCACCTGCCACCAGTGGGGGAGGAGAGCAGGAGTTGTATTTTCTGATCCTTCCCCATCTGCTGGAAGTTGTGCTGGTAGGGCTGCTCTGCATTTTGAGGCTGGCTGCAGCCTCTTGGTGGGTCACACATACACGTGCAGGGAGAGCCTCTATGCCCTGTTAGTGGGTCAGTCTCATGCTGGTGGACCACTGTGCTCAGCAGGGGACCAGCTGAGCTGCTGTGCCAGGCAGGAGGGGAGGGGCACTTTCTTTCAAACATGGGCTGGCTGTGTGCTTATGGGCAGCTCAGCTGAGCTGCTGCACTTGGTGGGCAGGACTCCTTGCAGGGGCTGAGCTGCCACCATTTGGTGGGAGTGTTCCCATGAGCAGGGTTGCTCTGATATGGTGGGCATTCCCATAGTCTGGGCTACTACTTTGAAAGTGTTCACCTGCAGGCAGGGTAGCCCTGGACTCTTCTTACAGTCAGCTGCTGCATGAGGACCCATGTCCTGGATTGCTGCCACCAGGAGAAGGAGGAGGCGTGTGCTTACCTACTTCCACTGCTTCCTGGAGATCTGGTCCAACCACCTTCAGATGCATGGCTGTGAGGATCTCTCAGGTGTCCTATTGTGCTGTATAGGGAATCCTCTGTTGCTTAATGAATGTCCATTTAGTTATAACTTAGAGGTGAGAGACAAGGGGAACAACTCACTCCGCCATGATGTAATGACACTCCCCAAGCACTTTTGTCTTTCCTGTTGAAATACTGAACAGGAACTGCCTGATTTTCTTTAGCAGAGTTCTAGAGACAATTGAGGTTTTCTTAGTGAAATTAGGAAGGAGTGCTACACAAGGTATTTTCAGAGAAATAAGTATAAAAATCAAACGGAATAAAATCACCATTTTATCACACTATTTCTAGACATCTTTTTGTTATGGGAAATCTCAAACACAGATAAAAGTAGAGAGAATAGTAAAATGAACTCTCATATACTCAACACCTGACTTTATTATCAGCATTTTGCCCATTCTCTTTCATTTAAAACCCCTACCCCCATTTTTTTTTCAGGAAGATTAGCCCTGAGCTAACATCTGCCAATCCTCCTCTTTTTGCTGAGGAAGACTGTCTCTGAGCTAACATCCGTGCCCATCTTCCTCTACTTTATACATGGGACACCTGCCACAGCATGGCTTGACAAATGGTGCCATGTCCACACCCGGGATCCAAACCGGTGAACCCCAGGCCGCCGGAGTGGAATGTGCGAACTTAACCGCTGCTCCACTGGGCTGGCCCACCCCCATTTTTTAAAAGACTTAATTTTTTTTTTTAAGATTTTATTTTTTTTTCCCCTTTTTCTCCCCAAAGCCCCCGGGTACATAGTTGTATATTCATTGTTGTGGGTCCTTCTAGTTGTGGCATGTGGGACGCTGCCTCAACATGGTTTGATGAGCAGTGCCATGTCCGCGCCCAGGATTCGAACCAACAAAACACTGGGCTGCCTGCAGCGGAGCGCGCGAACTTAACCACTCGGCCACGGGGCCAGCCCCTTAAAGACTTAATTTTTTAAGAGCCATTTTAGATTCACAACAAAATTGAGAGGAACATACAGAGATATCTCATACACCCCCTGTTCTCCACATATGCGTAGCCTCCCCCACTATCAACATTCCCCTCCCACAGAGTGGTATATTTGTTACAATTAATGAACCTACGCTGACACTTCATAACCACCCAAAGTCCATAGTTTACATTAGGGTTCCCCATATCCTGCTTTTTTTTTTTTGATGGAGTGTTTTAAAGGAAATCCCATGTCATTAATACTTTGGTATTTACACATATATACACATGCATATATGCACATTTATACACACATATACTATAGATGTCTATTTTATGTAATATAAACAAACATAAACAGGGGTGGGTGAAGCAGCTCAGAGGTTAGCTCTAGCTGAAAGCTACTCCTACCTCTCTGGCTAGAGGGACAAAGGGAGGAGGAGGTTTTACCAGAGCCCATGAGCCACAAACACCCAGTGGACCATGGAACCGTGATGGGGGCTGCAGTGGGTTGAATGATATGTTTAAGTCCTAAACCCTGGTACCTGTGATGTGACTTTATTTGGAAATAGAGATTTTGGAGATGTAATCCAGCTAAAATAAAGTCATACTAGATTAGGGTGGGTCCTAAATCCAATGACTGATGTCTTTATAAGAAGGAGAGAGATATTTGGAGACAGAGACACAGAGGAGACATATAGAGAGAAGGCAACATGAAGATGGAGGCAGAGATTGGTGTGATGTGTCTACCAGCCAAGGGATGTCAAGGATTACTGACAATCACCAGAAGTTAGGAAAGAGGCATGGAACAGATTCTCCCTCAGAGTCTTCAGAAGGAACCAACCCTGTTGACACCTTGATTTTGGACTTCTGCTCTCCTGAACCACGAAAGAATAAATTTCAGTTGTTTTAAGCCAAGAAGTTTGTGGTAATTCATTATGGCAGCCACAGGAAGTAATACAGGGGCTGTCTGGTAGGAGCTGGGACCAGGGAGGGAGAGATTGTCCAGTGGCAGCTGAAATATCGGAGGAGATGCAGCCACTGCCATAGACACCACAGGAAGCTGAGAGAGAGCATCCTACCTCCATTCACGGAATCAGGCCAGAAGCCAGAAGGTGAGTGCTATGGAATTAATTGTACACCTAACCCCAATTGATATGTTGAAGCTCTAACCCCCAATGTCATTGTATTTGGAAATGGGGTGTTATGAGGTAATTAAGGTCAAGTGGGGTCATGAGTGTTGGGCCCTATAGGATTGATGGCCTTGTAAGAAGTGGAAGATCTCCCACCCCTACCTGCTGCCATGTGAGGACACAGCAAGAAGGTGGACGTCTCCAAGCCAGGAAGAGAGCTCTCACCAGAACTTGATCATGCTGGCACCCTCATCTCAGACTTCCAGACTCCAGAACTATGAGAAAATAAATTTCTATTTCAGGCATCCAGTCTATGGTATTTTGTCATGGCAGCCCTAGCAGGCTAATACAGCATGGAAAGCTGGGAGGTGAGCCCCCTGAGATACAGATCAGACAAGAGCAAAGTCAGAGAAGTATCTGAGAACAAGTAGGCCAATGATCAGCAATAACTATCATGCCATTATCACCCCTAACACAATTACCAACAATCCCTTAATATAATCTAATATCCAGCAATAAACTTTCATCTGTTAAGGCTTGAGATGTGGGGGTTTCTTTATTACCCAGCCCAGTTTAGCTTATTTTAAAATTGTTTATTAGCCTGTATATGTTACTCCTGGCACGTGGCCAAGTGCTTTCTGCAAACGTTCATGTGTGCATTCATTTGTTCCGAACACTGACTGGGCACCTACTGTGTGTCAGAGATATAACCAGATCCTAAGGGTACAATGATGAATAAGGTCCTTGCCACCTGCCTTCTTTCTTTCTACCTTCAACATGTATTTATTGGGGTCTGCCTGCCTGGCATTGTACTGGAACTGTGGCCACAGTGGGGAGCAAAAGCAGATACTCTCACAGAACTTATCATCTATTGAGGAGGACAGAATTAACCATGTGATTTTCCATTTGCGTGAAGTTATCCAACAGAGAGTTATGTGATACCACGGCAAGGTAAGGCAGGGGAGTTGGCCACCTTACCTTGCCGTGGTATCATGGAAGGTCCAGGAAGGTTGACGTCTGTCCCAAAGGAAGAGTAGAGAGGAGGGAGCATTTGCAGAAGAGGGAGCAGCCCACGAGACGCCAAAGACCAGAGTAGCTGGAGTGTCATGAATGAGGGGGGAGGCATGTGGTACCAGATGAGGCTGTAGGGACAGCCAGGAGTCAAACCGTCCTTTCAACGATTTGGTCTCTGTCCCAAGAACAGTGGGAGGCCACTAGAGTATTTGACCATATAACATGGCCATATCTGTGCTTTTGAGAAGATCCCACTGGCTGCTGTGTGGTGAAAAGAGTGGGAGCAAGGAGTCTGAGGGGAGGAAACTGTGGCAGCCCAGTGAGTAACGATGTGGCAGTAGAGATGGAACAAAGCAGAATGAGTCTCAACCTATTCAGAAGGCATAATAGATGGGAGATGGTGAAATGGAGGGTGAGGAAGAAAGAGATGAAGGGATGACTCCAGGGTTCTGGCTTGAGGAAACTGGACAGATAGTTGTATTACTCACCAAGATAGGGAAAACCTGGAAGAAGGCTTGGTTTGAATTCCGTTTGGGACATGTGGAGTTTGGGGTGCCCATGGGACAGCTAAGTGGAGATGTCAGGTGGGCAGTTGGATACAAGGGTTTGGAGTTCAGGGGAGAAGTCTGAGGGGGGGATGCACATTTGTGAGCCATGGTGGTGTAGGTGATAATTGATGCAGTTATTGAAAAACCTATCTAGAGAGTGAGTGAGACCTGAAGAGAGACTAGGACTGAGCCTTGAGGATTTTCAGCATTTAACAGTCAGAGGGAGGAGGAGGAGCCTGCAAAGGAGACTGAGAAGGAATGGCCAGAGAAGTCAGGGAAAAGTCGGGAAGTATAGCACTACAAAAGCCAGGGAGAGAGTGGTCAACTATACTGAATGCTGCTGAGAGGTGGAGAAGATGAGGACGAAGAAATGATGACTCATTGGGCAAGACAGAAATCATGGGGTCCTGGTGGCATTGTGGGGTTGGGTTGTAAGCCTGACTCAAGTGGGTTGAGGAGGAAAAGAAGATGAAAAAGTGGGGATCGCAACAGAAGAACTTTGGCTGTGAAGAGAAGGAGAGATGCAATGGGGAGCCAGAGGGAATGTGGGGGAGAGGGGAAAAATTAATGGTAGTGTCTTATGTATGTGAAAGGCTGATGGAGGATTGAGTGTAGAGCGCATGGTCACAATATGAGAATAAATGCATAAGATTCCTGAGAAGACGGGAGGAGTTCAAAGGAGAGGTGAAGGATTTTAGGATGAAGGGCAGCTCTCCAATCATAATGAGAGAGAAGGAGGGTGGGTCTGGGTGCCAGAGTTTTACGTTTGGTATCTCCATTTAACATAATAACCATGACACTGTGTGGCTAAGGCCATCATGGAGCTGGGCACCAAATCCAATGGGAGAAGACGGAGCAATTAATTTCTAGTTTTTAGGAAATGTCAGTTTAAACCAAGCATTTTCTTATTAACTCCAAACATTATCCAACAGCCACAGACTTAGAATTGAATGAAATATTACATAAGTAACCTTAGTGTTGACCTGGTCTAAGCTCTCACTGTACCTGAAGAAAACTAAGACCAGAAAAAAAAAAAAAAGTGCTAGATCTGGACTACAAACTCAAGGTCCCACTTTTTAGTCAAGGACTTTTTTCACTCTGCCTGTCTCTGTGGCACAGAGAAGCTATGGAGTCAAAAGGACCCAGTATGGGACTGGAAGAAGCTGGGATTGTATTTAGAAATGATTCTTGTGCTTTATTTCTTATCAGAATGGCAGATTTTCTAGTTATGAGTCTTGCAGGGTGTCATGATATAACATTAAGCGTCTAGTTCAGCTCTATTCCAACTGATAATGAAACATTTACCATGAATCTGAAGGAAAAATCCTTTTATTAACAGAAATTCTGACTTTCCTTAAAAGCCATACCAAGAATAGATAGTGAAAAATTGTGCTTTTGAGGCTACTTAAGATAGAAGAAGTTGCAAATACTTTAATAGGTGCAAAAGAATCTGTGGACCTGTTTAAAATTTCTTGTTTTTATCATAAATTAAATTCATAAATATTGAACCTTAAGATCTAAAATCTGGCACAACATAAACATCTTCCCCTCTAACCAAGACTCTAATTGTTTTAATAATAACTACACATCCTAACAGAGAATATCCTTCTTAAACAAGGAGCCACAGTAGCTGAGAGAGAAAATTAAGTAATTGGTATATTTGAAGGGAATAGAAAATACTTCCTGACAGAGGTTCAATTTGCAAATGAATTATGGCAGATATACAAAAGAAAGTGAATTGTATATGTTCACACAATGAGATAAAAAAATTTAAAACAACTCTCTGGAAAGTAAGAGATTTTATTAAAGAAGACTAAGAGATTATTAGAGAAGACCAAACAAGACAAGGTTAGCCAAAAAATAAATAAATAAAGTCTACAAAACATATATTTGTTATGTGAGGGAAAATGTAGGAATTAGCTGGAAAAAGTTCTTGTGGTTATACTGCAGAATAAAACAGGGAGATAAAAGTCAAAGTTATTTTTAGTAGAACATAAAAGACTATTCGGGAATGGAGAAGTATTAATTGTTTGCTACAAATTTTTGTAATCTGTTTCTAAAAATTTTCTTTTTTCATAGTCAGTAAAGAATAAAAATAAATAAGAGTTGAGAGAATAAGGGAATTATAAGCAAAAGTGAACAAGTTAAGCAAGAGACCACAGCTAAATGTCCACAAATGGGGTGGGGGGAGTTATGTTAAAAAATATTTTAGAGTATATGAACACCAAGTTTAATAAAAAACAGTAACATTAGGGTCATTTGGTAGAGGTAAACCAGATGCGAGCCTTATTTCCATAGATAGTAGGGCTCATAACAGAAGGCTAGACTCCGGCATGCGTTATGCTAAAGAAAATGCAACACCAGATGCAGTTGGTGAGACTCATGCACCTCATACCTGATATGATGTTGCAAGTAATGACCTTGATGTATAAAGGGGAATTAGTAAAGGCAGAATTGAGTCCTAAGTCATACCAACTAAAACCCAGATACCAATTGTTCTGGTGTGCATTTCATTTGTATATTGTCTATTCATTTACCTTATTGTTATATAGATATAGGTAGGTAGGTAGATAGATAGATAGATAGATAGATAGATAGAGCCTATTATGTCAGGCACTATTCTAGGCACTGAGTGTGCAGCAGTAAACAAAATAAACAAAAATCTCTGTCTTTATGGAGATTACATTTTAGTGGGTGAGACTGTCAATAAATAAGATAAATACCATATATAATATATTAAATTGTAGTATTACAAACCACCCCCAAACTTAATAACCTAAAATAATCATTTGTGATTTCTCATGATTCTGTGCCCTGATCCGGCAGCTCCTAGCTGGCTTCACGCAGGCGGCTGCGTTTAGATGGTGGGCGGGTGGACCCTGAGCTCAGCTGGGAGAGCTGGGAAGCCGTGGGAGGTTCTCAGCAGAGCACTGCTATGCTTGGGTGGACATGTCAGGAAAAGCTGGTATCCTAGCAGCTTAGTGAGGAAAGGTGTCAAGAAAGACAATGATCAACTGTGGCAAATGCTGTTGGCAGGTCAA
This sequence comes from Equus asinus, assembly GCF_041296235.1. Lineage (NCBI taxonomy): Eukaryota > Metazoa > Chordata > Mammalia > Perissodactyla > Equidae > Equus > Equus asinus. Next base: position 87,525,239 of record NC_091810.1, on the reverse strand, counting down.
GCAGGATAAGGGACTGAGAATTAACTGTTGTTGACGGTTTTATGTACTGGTTTCTTTGTGACGCTGAAAAGAAACATTAAGTGGGGTGAAAAGTGCCAATTTTATTTATAAAAGTGGGTACATATAAATGAGACGGTATACTATGCATAAAGGAAAAAACAAAACAAAACAAAAACCTAGCAGTATCATCAGGTGGGTGGCCCACTGGCATTTATTCTTCGGGTGGATAAAATAATTCTGCTTGAGAGCTCTATGTTTCTTTTAATTTAGGATTTTTCCAAGGTCCAGTTTTTAGTCGCAAACTTGACTTTGAAATATTTCTGTTGGTCAGCATGATCAAGGATATTTGAAACCACCACTGTGTCCTGCTGTGTATTCTTGGGCGAGTGGGAGACAAAATTAACATATTCTTGATTAAGAGTAGTTAAGTATTCTATTTTAATAAAATATTGAAACAAAAAAAGGTACCAATTTGGAGTCACTAGGGAGCTTGACAGGAGAATTTTCAGTGGAGTGGCGTGATGAAACCCTCATTAAGTCAGTTCAGTAGAGAATGGAAGGAGGTACATTTGGAGCAGCCAGTATATTCTTTTGAGGAGTTTTTCTCAAGGGTACAGCCACTGGAGTGAGTGGCCAAGGTAGGGGTGGAGAAGGAAGATCACTGGAGAAGGGGAGGTCAGAGGATTGAGAGGCCAGGGTATTAGAAGCTTCACCCACATGAATATTGAAATCACCAAAAATTATCCAGACTAGTGATGGAGAGACTGACAGAGAGCTGGAAGCTAGCGTCTTCATAGAATGAAGGGGAGTGACTTGTGGGGTCACAAGAAGACTGCAATGAGTGGTGGTCTAATGACATGACAGTCAAAGCTGGGCGTTTTTAGGGAGGGAAGCTGCAACCAAGAGAAATGAAGATGTCTCACACAAGGCCAGGTCCAGCAGTATAAGGGGAGCAGGAGGGTTGCAGAAGCAGCAACGTTCTCAGGGGAGAACCAGGTTTTAGGGAGAATAAGAAAGTGAAGGGAACTTTCAGAGAAGGATGAGGATGGAGGACATTTTGTTGGTGTAAATACCAGAGGACACAGAGGAAGAGTTTCAGAAGCTGGGGAGGAGTGGGAAATGGAGGAATGAGAGGGAATGTAAAGATCTACTTTGGATTAGATTTAAGAAAATGCGAGGTGACCTGGAAAGTCTGGGTTTCTTATGTTGACTGACTGAACTAGGGATAAAAGGCAGGATAAGATTGATGGTCTCAAAGCAGCTGGTGGTGGCCAGGCCCTGAATTTTCGGGGCAGGGACAGGTGCCTTCCTGGTGTGGGCACCCGGGATTCTGGAGCGCCCACTGGATCACTGCTACTGGAGTTGAGAGATGTCTCAGGCGGAGCACTTGGGCCCCTTCTCACCCTGGCCTATGTATGTGGAGCCGGCAGAGGGCTGGTCTGACCTGAGCTGGGAGGACCTGGAGAATTCGCATAGGTAAATGGTGGGTTTGAGGGCTGCGGACAGACTGTACAAGGATTTTCAGAGTAACTCCTTTACTTTGCATCTGCCTTACTGATCTTACAGCAGGGCTGTGATGGAGTTGGGACTCCAGCACTTCCAAGCTTTATTAGGGGGTCTGTATGGACCCACAAGACCTCAATTCTGGGCCACCTGTCTGACAGAAACCCAACTCTATGGCCTCAGGGCTGTCAAGGGCTATTTTAAGCATGAGGTATGGGAAAGACCCACATCCATATCTTTTATCCTTAAGAAGATCTATCTAAGCCTGTTAGAAAAGTCCAGAGTTAGAATTAGAAAAGTCCAGAGTTAGTGCAGTTAGAGTTTAGAATTCAGTGAAGAATTTCAGGCTGCACTAAAATTTTCATCTTATAACTGGGGGCAGTTCCAAGATTTTGTACATTTAAAACCCTGAAAAACATTCTAGAAGAGGATTTGATAAAAACATTTCCCCTTTTAAAAAATTGCTTTGTCCATTAGCTCTTTTTTCTGCATTTTGCTAAACTTCTTGAAAATGTAGCACTTCTAATTAACTCCAAGGAGCGTTCTCAGATTAGCTCCACAGGAGACCAGAACAAGATGAGAAGCACAATTATTTTGATTTGAGTGCTTTCGTGAAGAGTTGAACAATAAGACAAATGGAACAACCATTAATGCATTTCCTTGTATTTTCCACTTAGTAGCGAATGTAAAAGGGTGTTGGTTGTGGTCTTAGATAATAATACCCATCTCTCTTTTTTTAAAAATTCAGATTTATTTTACATAAAATATACAGCCCTTAAGTGTACAGTCTGAAGAGTTTTGATGAATGTATAAACTCATGTAACCATCACCCAAGTGAATATATAGAACATTTCTATCCCTGTTGAAAGCTTTCTTGTGCCCTTTTCCTGTCAATAACCCACTGAGAAGCAACCATTCTTCTGATTTCTATCACTAAAGATTAGTTTGCCTGTTCTTGAACTTTATATAAAGAGAATCATACAGTGAAGTACTTTTCTGTGCCTGGATTCTTTTGCTCAATGTAATGTTTTGAGATTCATCCATGTTGTAGCATGCATCAGTAATTTTTTTTTTTTTTTTTACTGCTGAGTAGCATTCCATTCTATGATTATACCACTCTTCTTTTGTTGATGGACATTTGGGTTGTTACCAGTTTGGGGCTGTTATAAATATGAAAAAAATGGCTTTGCATATTCATCTATGTCTTTTTTTGGACATAGGTTTTCATTTCTCTTGGGCAAATACCCAGGAATAGAATTGCTGTGCCAAAGGAGAGATGCTATTTAACTTTTACAATACTTCCCTGCTGTTTTCCAAAGTGGCTGTTCCATTTTTCATTCCCACCAGCAATGTATGAGAGTTCTGGGTCCTCCATATGTTCACCAAGACTTGGTGGTAGTATCAGTCTTTTTAACTTGAGCTATTCCAGGGAGTGTGCAGAGGTACACCATTGTGATTTTGACTTGCATTTCTTATGAAGAATGTTAGGCATCTCTTCATGCACTAACCGCCTACTTGTATGTTTTCTTTGTGAAGTATCTTTTCAATTATTTCCCCCAATATCTCTTTAATTAAGCTTTTGTTGAGAATATGGCCTCATCAGTCAGTATTCTGTTGACTGAGCATGTTCTTTAATAGAGAAGCTGAATGTTGTGCAGACATTGAGGCAGCAATGGCAGAAATAAAATACCTAGGTAAGAGCATTAGATTTAGAACTTTCCAAACAGTTTAAGTTTCTGAGGACAATTATATAAGCAACCATTTTATTTGTAAAAGGCTCCATGTGCTATTTCACTTCAACGTTTCAACATACAAAGAACAATTACTCTATAATTTCTGCATAAAATTAGAGTTGGGGAAATAGCTAAAAGTGGTGTTACAGCCTCTATAACATGATTCTTTTACAGTTATATTGAGAAATACAATTTTATTCAAGGACTATCCAAATTGGTTCATAATAGACATGTGCCAAAGGCCCATTAAAAATTTTTGCTTTGTAAGTCAGCATATTAAAAAATAAAGAGGAATGATGTTAGCATCATAGTGGAGTGAGCACTTCCCTTAGTCTCTTCCCCCTAAGATACAATGAAAAGGACATTCATAAACCAAAAGAGGACGTTCACACAATAAAATAGATGTCTGAGAGATCTACACAGCTATACGTCTGAAGGTGGGGGTACTGGGCCCCCCTCAACTGGCAGGCAGTGGAAGGAGGTAACTGGAACTCCTCTCCCTGCCCCAGTGGCAGTGGCAGTGATCTAGGGCATGGGATATCATATGGCAGCCAGCGCACAACTCTGAGAGGAGAATGGGGAAAAGGCAGCCCTCTATGGAAATGCTTTCACTCTTGGAGCTGCCTCCCAGCCTCCTGAGGGAACACTCCACACTGAGGTGGTAAAGCAACCACAGGGGCATTCCCGCCAAGCTGAGCAGCCCAGGTGAGCAGACAGTAAGTGCAGAGTGGGATTGCATGGGATCAGGCATGTGAAAGAAAGTCCCCATCCCACCGTTTCTGCTCAGTGCACCAGCTCAGCCAGTCAGCTAGAGGAGGGGATCCCCGCCAGAGAGCCTGTGCCTACATGTGTAAAGCAGCAATGGCCACCAGGCAAATGCAGATGGGCCCTGTCAGCAGAGCTTCCAACACACCTGCACAACTGCCAGGGATTGCAGTGGGCTCAAAAAAAATAAAAACAGCTCCTGTCCGCCCGCAGTAGTGGCAGGTGGAGTCAGTGACCAGATACTACCACTATGCAATGGCAAAAGTCCACTCCAACAAATAGCATGAAAAAGTAGATTAACACTCCAGACCAGAAGGAAAATGACAAGCACCCAGAAATCAAACCTGAAGTCACAGAAATTTACAATCTAAATGACACAGAATTCAAAATAGTTATCATAAAGAAACTCAACAAGTTACAAGAAAAACCAGAGACAGTTCAATAAGCTCAGGAATAAAATGAATGAACAGAGGCAATTTTTCACAAAACAGATCGAAACTATAAACAAATCTGAAATGTTGGAGATGAAGAACACAATAAATGAGATAAAGAAAAATCTGGAATCTTTAAAAAAATAGCTATTATGGAGAAGAGAATTAGTAATTTAGAGGATAGAAATACAGAAATGCTTCAGATGGAGGAGGAGAGAGAACTAAGACTAAAAAGAAACGAAGAAATTCTCTGAGAAATATCCAACTCAATTAGGAAATGCAACATAAGGATTACAGGTATTGCAGAGGGAGAAGAGACGGAGAAAGGAGCAGAGAGCTTGTTCAAAGAAATAATGGCTGAGAACTTATAAAACTGGGGAAGGAGCTGGAATTACAAGTAAATTAAGCCAATAGAACTCCTAATTACATCAGTGTAAAAAGACCTTCTCCAAGGCATATATTAGTAAAACTGGCAAAAGTCAATGACAAAGAAAAAATATTAAGGGCAGCAAGGCAGAAGAAAATAACCCACAAAGGAACCCCTATCAGACTTTCAGCAGATTTCTCAGCATAGACCTTACAGACTAGGAGAGAGTGGAATAATATATTCAAAATTCTGAAAGACAAAAACCTTCAGTCAAGAATACTCTATCCAGCAAAACTATCCTTCAGATATGAAGGAGAAATAAAAAGTTTCTCAGATAAACAAAAGCTAAGGGGGTTCATCACCATAAGAGTCTCCCTGCAAGAAATGATCAAGAAGGCCCTCATATCTTAAAAAAAAACAGAAAGGGTTTACAAAGCCTTGAGCAAGGAGATAAACAGATGACAAAATCAGAAAATTGCACCTATCTATCAGAACAGATTAGCAAACACTTAAACAGTAAATATAAAGGGAAGGAAAGCATCAAATTAAGTATTATCACTTCATTTTAATCACAAACTCATAACACAAAATGGAATAAGTTGTGACAACAATAACTTAGGGAAGAGGAAAGAGATAGAACCTGCATAGACTAAGGAAATAAGAGGCTATCAGAAAATGGACTATCTCATCTAAGAGATCTTTTGTACAAACCTCACAGTAACCACTAAACAAAAAATCAGAACAGAGACATAAATGATAAATAAAGAGAAAACTAAGAAAATCATCACAGAGAATCACCAAACTGAATCAGTGGTTGGAAATACATGGGACAAGAAACAAGGAAAGTACAGAACAACTGGAAAACAAGAGATAAAATGGTAGTATTAAGCTCTCATATATCGATAATCACTCTAAATATAAGTGGACTGAATTCTCCAATCAAAAGACACAGAATGACTGGATAGATTACAAAACAACAGCCAACAATATGCTGCCTACAGGAAACACATCTTAGCTCTAAAGACAGAGGCTTGGAGTGAAGAGATGGGAGACAATACTCCAAGCTAATGGCAAACCAAAGCAAGTAAGTGTTCCCATACTTATATCAAAGTAGACTTCAAGATAAAAAATGAATGAGAAACAAAGAAGGGCAGTATATAATGATAAAAGGGACACTCTACCAAGAGGACATAACACTTATCGATATATACACACTTAATACAAGATCACCAACATACATAAAACAACTATTAATAGACCTAAAATGAGACATTAACAGCAACACAGTAAGAGTAGGGGACCTCAACACCCCACTTACATCAATGGATAGATCATCCAGACAGAAAGTCAACAAGGAAACAGTGGCCTTAAATGAAACACTAGACCAGATGGACTTAACAGATACATAGAGAAAATTCTATCCAAAAACAGCAGGACACACAGTCTTCCCAAGTGCACATGGAACATTCTCAAAGATAGACTATATTTGGGGAAACAAGGCAAGCCTCAATAAATTTAAGAAGACTAAAATTATATCAAGCATCTTTTCTGACCATAATGCTATGAAACAAGAAATCAACTACAAAAAGGCTAGGAAAGTCACAACTATGTGGAGATTAAACATGCTACTGGACAACCACTGGATCAATGAAGAAATTAAAGGAGAAATCATAAAATATCTGGAGACAAATGAAAATGAAAATATACCATACCAACTCAAATGGGATGCAGCAAAAGTGGTCCTAAAAGGGAAATTCATAGTATACAGGCCCACCTTAACAAACAAAAATCTCAAATAAGTAATCTTAAACTACACCTAACAGAACTAAAAAAAGAAGAACAAACAAAGTCCAAAGTCAGCAGAAGGACGGAAATAATAAAAATTAGAGAAGAAATAAATGAAATTGAAACGAACAAAAATACAGCAGAAAAGATCAATGAAACTAACAGCTGCTTCTTCGAGAAGATAAACAAAATTGACAAATCCTTAGCCAGATTCACTAAGAAAAAAATAGAGAAGGCAAAAATAAATAAAATTAGAAATGAAAGAGGAGAAATTATAACAGATACCACAGAAATAGAAAGGATTATAAGAGAATACTATGAAAAAGTATATGCCAACAAATTGGACAATCTAGAAGAAATGGATAAACTCTGAGATGCATACAATCTCCTAAAACTGAATCAAGAAGAAACAGAGAATCTGAATAGACCAATCAGAAGTAATGAGATTGACACAGTAATCAAATCTCCCAAAAAAGAAAAGTGCAGGACCAGATGGGTTCTCTGGAGAATTCTACCAAACATTTAAAGAAGATGTAATGCCTTTCCTTCTCAAAATATTCCCCCCAATTGAAGAAGATGGAACATTTCCTAACTCATTCCACAAGGTCAATGTTATGCTGATCTCAAAGGCAGACAAGGACAATAAAGAAAGAAAATTACAGGCCAATATTGCTGATGAACATAGATGCAAAAATCCTCAACAAAATATTGACAAATCAAGTAAAGCAATACATTAAAAGGATCATACACCATGATCAATGGGATTTATACCAGGGACACAGGGATGGTTCAACATCCACAAATCAAACAATGTGATACACCACATTAACAAAATGAGGAATAAAAACCACATGATCATCCCAATAGATGCAGAGAAAGCAACTGACAAGATGTAACATCCATTTATTATAAAAACTCAATAAAATGGGCATAGAAGAAAAATACCTCAACAAAATAAAGGCCATATATCACAAACCCAGAGCCAACATTATACTCAGTGGTGAAACACTGAAAGCCAATCCTCTGAGAACAGGAACAAGACAAGGGTGCCCACTCTCACCACTCCTATTCAACATAGTACTGGAGATTTGGGCCAGAGCAATCAGGGAAGAAAAAGAAATAAAACGTATCCAAATTGGCAAGGAATAAGTGAAACTATTGCTATTTGCAGACGACAGGATTCTATGTATAAAAAATTCTAAAGGATCCATTGGAAAACTATTAGAAATAATCAACAACTATAGCAAAGTTGCAGGGTACAAAATCAACTTAGAAAAATCAGTTGTATTTCTATAATAATGAACTAAAAGAGGGAGAACTCAAGAATACAATCCCATTTACAATTGTAACAAAAATAATAAAATATCTGGAATAAACTTAACCAAAGAGGTCAAAGACCTATAGAATAAAAATCATAAGACATTATTGAAAGAAATTGATGATGACATAAAGAAATGGAAAGATATTCCATGCACATGGATTGGAAGAATAAACATAGTTAAAATGTCCATACTACCTAAAGCAGTCTATAGATTCAACGCAATCCCAATCAGAATCCCAACAATATTCTTCATGGAAATAGAACAAAGAATCCTAAAATTCATATGGGGCAACAAAACACCCCAATACCTAAAGCAATCCTGAGAAAAAAGAACAAAGCTGGAGGCATCATAATCCCTGACTTCAAAATATACTACAAAACTATAGCAATCAAAACAGCATGGTACTGGTACAAAAACAGGCACACAGACCAATAGAACAGAGTTGAAAGCCCAGATATAAAACCACACATCTACACACAGCTAATCTTCGACAAAGGAGGCAGGAACATACAATGAAGAAAGGAAAGTCTCTTCAATAAATTGTGCTGGGAAAACTGGACAGCCACATGCACAAGAATGAAAGTAGGCCATTATCTTACACCATAAATGAAAATTAACTCAAAATGGATTAAAGACTTGAAAGTAGGATGTGAAACATGAAACTCCTAGGAGAAAATATAGGCAGTACACTCTTTGACATCATTCTTAGCAGCATCTTTTCAAATACCATGTCTACTCAGGCAAGAGAAACAAAAGAAAAAATAAACAAATGGGACTACGTCAGACTAAAAAGCTTCTGCAAGGTAAAGGAAACCATGAACAAAATGAAAAGACAATCCACCAACTAGGAGAAAATATTTGTAAATCATATATCTGACAAGGGGTTAACCTCCAAAACTTATAAAGAACTCATACAACTCAACAACAAAAAAACCAAACAACCTGATAAAAAAATGGGCAGAGGATTTGAACAGATATTTTTCCAAAGAAGATATACAGATGGCCAACAGATGCATGAAAAGATGTTCAACAGCACTAGTCATCAGGGAAATGCAAATCAAAACTACAATGAGATATCACCTTACACCCATCAGAATGGCTATAATTACCAAGACACGAAAGAACAAATGTTGGAGAGGATGTGGAGAAAAGGGAACTCTCATGCACTGCTGGTAAGAATGCAAACTGGCAGAGCCACTATGGAAAACAGTATGGAGATTTTTCAAAAAATTAAAAATAGAAATACCACACGACCCAGCTGTCCCACTACTGGGTATTTATCTAAAGAACTTGAAATCAACAGTTCAGAGACTTATACACCCCTATGTTCATTGTGGCATTATTCACAGTAGCCAAGACATGGAAGCAACCCAAATGCCCATCGACTGATGAATGGATAAAGAAGATGTGGTGTGTATATACATATGTGTGTGTGTGTGTGTATATATATATATATATATATATACAATGGAATACTACTCAAGTCATAAAAAAAGACAAAATTGTCCCATTTGCAACAACATGGATGCACCTCAAAGGTATGATGTTAAGTGAAATAAGCCAGAGAAAGACAAACACTGCATGATTTCATTCATATGTGGAAGATGCGCAAACACGGACAAAGAGAACAGATTAGTGGTTACCAGAGGGGAAGAGGTCTGGGGTGTGGGCATAAGGGGGAAATGGGCACATATATATGGTGACTGACAAATAACGTACAACTGAAATTTCACAATGTTATAAACTATTCTGACCTCAATAAAAAAAAATAAACACAAAGATGCCATCTCAGCAATAAAATGACTTCTAAGATCCTTCCTAATTCTAAGAGTTTATGAAAGTACATGTAGCAGTAAGTCCCCAAATATTAACAATCATTAAATTATTTGTTAATACTAATTGTGACAGATAATCTAGGTTGACTAATTCAACACCTATTCCCAATTACTTTTCCCGTTTTCTTCCTCTGCTGTAAAAGCTGGAAAGCCAAACACTTCATCTCCCATTTTCCTTTGCATCTAGAAGTGGCCATCTGACATAACTCTGCCCAATGAGTTATAGACTAAGGACACCAGGGAGGGCAACCCTTCCCAAGTAAAATTCAAAATCTTGTTAAAGAAAACAAATTCCTTTGCCCCTCACTTTTCCCCAGGAATGAATATGACATTTGAAAATACAGCAGCTCCCTTGGGACTAAGAGGGAAAGGGACTTTAGGCTGAAGATGTCAAAAGCCTGGTTCCTGAGGGATCCACTGACCATTGTACTAGCCCTGGACTTCCTAGCCTAGACTTCTCATTGTGTGAGACCATAACCCCCTATCTGCTTAAGCCAGTGTAGTCGGCTTTTCTGATATTTGCAGACAAATGTACCACCAACTGATTCACTTGCGTTTAAAAGCAGATACCACACCAAACATGAGAGTAACTGTCCATATTATGCACCATTCTCTCCTTATGGAGCCTGGCTTTACTAAGGACACAACTGCTTTCCAAGGAACTCCAAGTATTGAGACCTAATTATATTTTAACATGAGCAGACGGGCTTCACATTTTCACCATATTATCTATTCCAGAAACCAAATTAAAAAACATTGATAAATCTAGTAATAACCTGCTCCAATACTGTTTTAGCATTTATGAAAAATGTACCAAACATTTTGATATATTACTTTTTACCAGTGATCTCTTCATATGTTTCTAGTCTTTGAAAACAAACAAACTCCTTTTTCAGTGCATGAATGTTTGAATTTGGATCAGCTATGACAGCAGTGTACGAGTATGCAACAAAATGGTATAGAACATGATGAAATGCCTTGGCCAATAGTTTGAAAACACGTAGGACACAGCTCTGAAATACAACTATGGATGAAGAAGTCTGCATGTAGCTTTACCGGAATAAAAACGGAAATGTGTGAACAAACTTTAGAAAAGTAATTTTGGAGAAAAATATGTTCAAATAAGGTATTCTATTGAGACAGTACAACCTGGTGGTGAAGAACATGGATTCTAGAGCTGGTCTGCCTGGGTTCACAGGCTGCTTTCCATTCACTAGCTTTGTAACCCCAGGCAGCTGTCTTAGCTCAGGCTGCCATAACAAAATATCGCAGACTGGGTAGCTTAAATGACAGAAATTTATTTTCTTACAGTTCTGGAGACTGCAAAGTCTAAGACCAAGATGTCAGCAGGGCCAGTGGCTGGTGAAGACTCTTCTTGGGTTGCAGATGACCACCTTCTCACCGTGTCCTCACATGGCCTTTTCTGGGAGCACGCACGAAGAGAGATCTCTCTCTCCCTTTTCTTATAAGCCACGAATCCTATTGGATTAGGACCCACTCTTCTGACTTCATTTTACCTTAATTACTTTCTAAAGCCTCATCTCCAAATATAATCACATTGGGGCTTAAGGCTTCAACATATATATTGAAGGAGTGGGGGAAATTCCATCCATAGCAGTCAGTTACTTAGCCTCTCAGTGCCTATGTCTTTTTTAGCTGTGAAAAGAGTTAATAATAATAGAAAAGGATTTCTGTGAGGATTAGATGAGTTAATACATGTAACGCTCTTAGAAGAGAATTTGGCACATAGTGTTATACAAGTTTTATTATTATTGTTGACAATATTTCAGCAAATTTCTCATAAGGAATTCTAACTTCTCAAAAATATTAGCAAAATGTATATAATTACTATCAATCAGGGTTTTCAACCTGGCACTATTTACATTTTGGGCCCAATAACTCTTTGTTGTGGGGGCTGTCCTGTGCACTGCAGGATGTTTAGCAGCATCCCTGGGCTCCACCCACTAGATCCTAGTAGCACCCCCATCCTCTGTTGTGACAACCACGAATATCTCCAGACATTGCCAAATGTCCCCAACAGGGCAAAATCACCCCTGGTCGAGAGCCACTGCTATAAACTTACCAAGGCCATAAAAGCAGCTACATAAATATATAGCTTAAAATATTGTGACTTTGAAAACATAAGAAATTCTTACAAGACATAAAGAACAGGAAACTGCGTCAACAATCCTTTTTTTATACTTAATACTGAGGTGTTTCACGTAATTTTGGATCTTTATGTTTGGGTTAATTTTTTTCCCTAGGTGCAGTGAATTGACCAGCTAAAAGTTTAAAAATGTGTTATTCTCTTTGTCAAGGATAAGATTTAACTGTAAAAGAAGGCTCATTGTTCAACATTCTAGTTTCCAGAGATAATCTTTTAAAGGGATAGTGGAAGGTCACTTAAAACAGAATTTCATATGACTGAGGCTCCCATGATTCCTAAATTCTGATAGAATAGACCTTATCAACAGATGGTCTACACCAGCAGTGTCCAACAGAACTTTCTTCAATGATGGGAATGTTCTGTTCTGTGATATCCAATATGGAAGCCACGATCCACATGTGATTATTAACAATGAAATGTGTCTAGTATGACTAAGGGACTGAATTTAAAATTTTATTTTAATTAGCTAAAATTTAAATTTAAATAGCCACATGAGGCTAGTGGCTATACTATCAGATAGCACAGATCTATACCGTTCAAGAAAGAAATGAAAGCTCCATATGCTATGGAGCACATACATACCATGTGTTGTTAAGTAAAACGGAAATAGGTTTTCATAATCCACACAGGAACTGGTCCTTGTAGCACACTGTCTACGCTGCAGGCGGATGTGTCTGCCCTGCTACTACCCAGGGCACTGCGCGTCTCTCAGCAGGTTCACTACAGCAGGGCTCACAGTTCTGCTCTAAGTCCAACGCTCCCTGACAGACCTCTCAGCCTCTGAAGACACAAAACTTATCTGTATTCAAACTCTTCCTATATTATGGCAAAGCCTCATATAGAGCAGGCAAGCAATAAATATTTTTATTATAAATGTACAATGTTATAAATATATAATTTCCCTAAGAGCAGAAAAGGCAGAGCAGGAGTTAGCATAGCAGAGGTTGATTTATAACTAAAGGCTAAGAATCACCACTGAAGAGTTACTGACGATTGTCCCCACCATGCAAAACTTGTTCCGTACTATGTATTTTTTTGATTTATAAAGTCACACCCCGGGTAGTCTGGCAAGAATTCGGATTATTCTATTACACTAAAATTTTGATACAAAATAATTTAGTTGCATTTTTTAATATAAGTCCCAATAAATTTAAGTAGTAGGTAGCTCCTTAGAGTCTGGGATAAAATGCAAATGTCACAGAACATTTCGTGTGTATTGAAGTAGTTCCAAATCTTTAACTGAGATTTCCTCTGGGCAGCTGCTTCCCACTCTCCTCCCAGCCCTGTTCACCACAGACTTCGGGAACCATTGTGGGAGGGCCTACAACTGCTGATGGGAACGTGTTTTTCAGATACGTTGGGGTGGTTAAAAAAAAGGTTGAAAACCACTCTCCTAAAAACTCACGTTGGCAGTTCTTCACAGGTGTGGGTGCACACAAACATCGTAACTCTTACAAGAAGCATCACTGCAAACAAGACACCTTCTTAAGAGCCATTCTCTAATTAAGGCAGAGGTCAGCAGTGGCAGCAGTCATCTCAACAATGGCTGACATTTACTGAGCGCTTACTATGTTTCAGGCACTGTTCTAGGCAGTGACATGCAGTAATTCATAGCAACTGTTGAGGTAGATAATATTGTTATTCCCATTTTAGTTGAGGAAATACGCACAGAGAAGTTAAAGATTTTGTACAAGATCACACAGGTAGTAAATCAGAGTCAAGATTCCAGGTCAGGCTGAGTGACTCCAAAATTGCAGCTAAATGCACCCAGGGAAAGCGTGCTTGCAGCCAACCTAGGACAGGCAGGCTGTGTTCTAATCACCGACTCAGGCTCATCAAGTGCATAGATGAGAAAGCAGCAGGTTGACGGTAAAGCTTACTCCTGCTCTGAAAGGCTGGGAAAATTGAGGGCAGTAAAAAAAGGGTTAATTTTCTGAACTATATGGCTATCCCCCAAATCAAGTGGTTAAAAAATGTACCTCTATATTCATACCTGCAAGATTCCAACAAAATATTTCTAAGATGGAAAACCTAAAATTAAAACAAGAGCTCAACATTTACAAAACCTTTTTTTAATATAAAATCTGGAAATCATGCTGACCAAATGATTAGAAAAAATATAACAGGCAAGTCATTCAGGCCTCATTTCCATCCTTCACAAAAGCTCACAGTGCTACTAGTAATGTAACATGTTTACAACAATTAGCTTTTTCTTAGGAAATTTTTATGGAGTACACTTAGGAGTGCTTTACCCCATAACTAAAAGCACATTATTTTTAAAGTGTCACTTTTATTTAAAGGGGCTTCCAAAAATGACTAAATGAAATCGTAACAGTAGCTTAGCACGTGCTAGAAACTGTTCTGAGAATTTTACGTGGGTATTAATCCACTTCGTCTTCAATCCTCACAAGATCTGGTGAGTGAGGTATTATTATGATTACCTACATTGTCCACGAGGAAACTAAGCTTTGGAGAGGTGAAGTAACGTGCTCAAGGTCACACAACAAATGACGGTGCTGTGGTTCCAATCCAGGTGTCGCAGCTCTAAGTCTCAGCTGTCGGCCACTAGGCTGAGGATCAAAATGTAGAGAAGAAACTTTTCCTCTAAGACATACTTTGTTGAACAAAATCGAATCACGGCAGAAATGGAATGACATAAAGATGACAAAATAGGAACTTTCATGCAAACACTTCTCATGCGTTTTTTTATTCCATTCAAACGTTCAACGTAAAATAGCTTAAAATTAAATATATCTTTGTACTTTAATACCAATTTTCCTTATATTCAAATAAGTAGTATTTTTCCTTTAAATATTCTTTTGAACAAGGGCTTACTGAACAGTTTACAGTGACTGGCCTCTATGAACTCTACTTTCTAGGTTAGCAGCTACTCAAAAATCTGAACCTTTTATACCTTTTAGTTATTTTGTGTGTGTCATTTACGCAGTTTCTGGGAGACTGCTGCAACAAAGTATACACGGCAACTGCCTACTGGACAAGCACCTAGATTAGCGCCCCCGAAGAAACCAATACTACCTCTAAAGGGGATGTTTTGAAAATTTGGGATGGTCTCACACGATGAAACATAGTTCAGCATCCTGCATGACTTTTGAATATCCACTCACATTGTAGAAAAACCTGTTTATCTGAGCCTAGAACCTAACTTTTTCTTACATATACTTTTTTGCACAGCTTTAAAAATCCATGTAAGTTTCCAAATATGCAACTAATACATAAACCAAAAGACTGTAGGTTTTTTGTTCAGACCTTTTAAGAACAATCCACCATTTTGGGGGGGAAAAGTCCTATCAATGGAAATACATGTTTCTGAGTCACAACAATCTACACTGTTGCTGTCTACACGTAGTGATCTCTCTCTCTCTCTCTCACACACACACACGCATCAGCTCCCTTCATTGTGTCTTCTGGTGTAATTATGGCCAAGCATTTAGATACTGAAATACAAATGAAGTATAAATTACTTTCCTTTTACCTCTATTTTATATTACAATTAAATTATTAAATTCTATGTGTGGAAACATCTTTATGAATTTCACTTCAGGATAGCAAAGAGGATGTAATTTTTATAAAAAGGAAGTAATGGGTTTGATAAGGTGAGATTTATTCACTTGGCTATCAGCTGTCCAACTTGTACAGATGGAAAATTAAATAGCTAAAGGCGACAAACGTCTGTTTCCAACCCACTAGTACAATAAAATTCAACAGTTTAGTCAAATGGAAAGGAAAACCTGTTCAGTTCCTAACTTTTGCGTTGAAACTCACAATGAAAGGCCCCAGCGTGTTCTTTCCGATGAAACAGTACATACTACTTTCAGACGGCTAGGCAGAGGAGCGCTATCACCCAGGATGGGCAGGGTCAGAGCTGCTTTGTCCCAGTCCCTCCTGCTCCTCTGCCCGCAATGCCCGTGTCCAACAGAAACAGAGCTTTGCTAGGTGGTGGGCCTGCAGTTCTGCTGTGTGGAAAATCAAAGTATTACCACCGTCCTCCACATTTCATTTACATACTGTCATACTGACTAAAATAACTCGACATTCTTACTGTTTCTCTCTTCACTGCAAAGCCAAATATTTGGCTCGCATTTTATGGATACAACTTTTTAAAAAGGTCAAAGGAAAAGCTGCCAAAATAGTTCACTGCACAACGATAAGCACATTCAAATGGTCAAACAGTTGTATACTGCAATTAATTTTCTCTGTAGACAACTGTGAAAGAATACACGAGCAAAAATTTCCAAAGAAATCTGATTAATAAATGGTACGCAATGTGACAGCATACACAATTCTAATTTTTATTCTAATTATTGTTTTGTTAACATTCTTTTATCTAGCCACATTCTTGAGATTTAAAAAGATTCATACTGGCAAACTGAAATTGCAGAAGTGGAATGGTCAAGATTTTAAGGTTTTAGTTTTTTAAATTTGTAGCAGCAGCCTCTATTATGGAAAAATTCAAAACGAACTCGTGGCCCATAAATTATTACAAGGTAACCTCCACTAAGTGTAAATGAGTTTGATAAAATTTAATTATTTTCTCACACTTATATGTTTCTAGGTAATAAACTTTAAATTTTACTATTACCAAACAAGAGTATATGAATATTTTTTCAAATGAAATGAAAGCACTCACTTGACAAATTAGTTTATTAAATTTTAAGCTTGTGCATAAAATTGCAATAATGACAATTCAAATGAAGTAACAGAATAAACTATTTATTAAAACACCATGTGATAAAATAAACTTTCTGATCTAACGCTACAGTGGTAAACATTTTCCCCTCATTAACATTCCACCTAAAACAGTTAAATTACAACATAATCTGACCAGAACTTGAAAATACTTCTGTCCTTTACCACTCAGCGATTGAACAGTGAGGTGAGTGCAGATTCTGGGTTTTCTTGAGGAGTCAAAGGTGGAGAATGATATAACCTAATGACAATCGAAAGCCCATACACCCAAAGGTCAAATTTCATCTGTCCTGTGCACTGGTACAACCTTAAAATTCTCATTATATCAAATAAGGATTTAATGAATCACCCCCTCTTCACCAAAAATAAATATTAGGACAAATTAAGGAGAAGAGTTGGGTTTTAAACTGCACTTTATTTGTTACTGTAACATTTTCTTCTTTTAACTGATCAACTGTAAGCATGCAAAAAATTCTCTTCTGAATGGAACTGCTTCCACAGCCCCTCAGCTATCAATAAGTAAATTATCAAAGTCATTCAATTTGTAGCTCTCTCCTCCTTTATAGCACTTCTAAGCAGTGTATATGACACATACCACAGAGGTAGGAAAGACCATCTTTAATAAATTATCTTCTTAATTGTAGACAATTTCTGAAAATAAAACTGACAAAACGCTAAACCATGCCTTTCATGAGTCCCATAGGACCACAGATCCATTTCCTCCCATTCCAAGATTCAGTCCCCTGGAATGTTCTAGCCTTTGTAGGGCACTTGATGACGAGATCCAACAGGGCTCCGAACAGCTACACTGAGAAGGCCTTCCAGCACTCTCATTTGCCAATTCTCTGGACCACCCAGTCCTGCTGGCAGAGAGGGCAGCGATTGTTCTGTTTCACCCACAGGGACATGCAGCAGTTGTGGAAGGAATGATTACACTCTCCCCAGACCACTGAAAGAAAACAAGAATATCTGACATTACATATTTCACTTTCAATTACTGAGCTCAGAATTATAGCTTATTTTGTGTTATGAATAATAATCATGGTTCATAATTCTGAATAAACATGGTTAATTGGTCAAAATAATTTTTTCTGTCTACAAAGAAATAGAAACTTACATGTGTAAATTACACTTAAGGGAGATAAGGCACTGTGCTTGGGAGACTCTCCATCACTGTTTTAGATTCTGCGGGTGATGTGGTGGCTCCCCAGTTCCTACATAGCTCCACATGCTGTCTTCCCGACGTTAGGAGATTAAAGGCTTGAGCCTTCCTTAGATCCTAGACTTTCTCAGTCATGCACTGATCTTGCAGATCTTTTCGGTTTTATTTTATTGAAAAATGTCCTCCTGATTTTTATTTACCGAAATATAGAGTTTCAAATGTTTTCAGTTCATAGCAGGTTATTACAAATAGATGACATGCTTCTATACATTATACTTGTACATCTACTGATTTGTTTCCTAGAAGTGGTGAGGAACTGTTACGTCATCTATAAGCAGTGCGACTCTTCATGTAACAAACAGAATAAAATTTTCAAAGTGGCTGTGTGGAAAAAGAGGCCTCTCTGTGATCAAAGAAAGCTGGCCTATACCTCACATTCCCAAACTAATATTTTTTAAACAAACAGCATGAAAGAAAAATCTTAAACCAAGGGAAATCACCCACAATCTGAAATACAATCTCAAACATAAGCTTCATTTGTCCTTTGCTTGACCAGCTGAGCTCTATAACAGAATGATGAGAGAAACAGAAAAAAAGGAGAAAAGAAAAAAGTCTTCTTATGAAAACTGGCTGTAGGGGTAGGAAGCAAGAGGGAATCATTCTAAGTGTTTCGAGTGGAAGACACAGGATTTGATCAAAACTGCTAAGAAGCTGTACGTAAACTACACAAAGTACAAAGTTAATCTTTTATTCTAGGAAAACTTTTAAACACCTATATATAGCAATCTAGAAGTGATGACCTCAAGAACTAGGACAAAAACTATTGAATTGCTTAAAAGATTTAGCCTAAGACAACTTTTGCAGTCCCAGACTCTAAGGAAAATTTATTAGATTTCTATATACAAACTACATTCCAAAAAAAAAAAATCTGGAGATTTAGAATCTTTTCTACCTTAGTTGAAAAGTTATATACTGTATCATAAAAGAGTACTGAAAACTGAAATGCTTTATTGGAATAAAATCTTATGGAACTGACCTATAACAGTCAAAATTTAAATAATGTTTTGGCAAATTCTTTATTTTATAATTTTCTTAATAGAAGAGAATTATTATTTTTTTTTGATTATCAAAATGTTCACTGTGCCCATGTCAGGAACATATAAACAATTCTTCTTAATTACAGGCAATAAAAGGACTTGAAGATTAATTCCACTAAGGCTTTCTGAGAAACAACACATTTTATATTAACAATGGATCACTGCTTTACAGTTTATTTTTGTGTATTGATAAAGTCAATCTTAATTGCAAATTCAAACATCCCCACTGAGAGAAAACCTTTAGTTGAAAAGGCAAGAGAACGAAATTACAACATACCAACACAATCCTCCTGTTTGTTTTCAGCTTGACATCTAAGACAGGCATCTGAAAGTAAACAAACAGCAATCCTCATTCTGATGCTCTAAATGCAATTTTTAAAACCTAGATACTTCAAAGTCAAATAAAAGCCTAAATGGCTAGAGATGGAGAGAAAACACTCCTACTATTAATTTCTCATCTGAACATTGTTTAAAAATGAGTAAAGTACAAGGCACTCCACTAATTTATTTATGACCTGGGGCCATTTCACAAGGGTTACCGACCCTTTATTACAAGCTCTGAAGAAAAGATGTCCTGATGTTTATTTTCAAGACATCCTTTTAAATAAGCCATGCATATATACTGGTATTTGCTTATACATACATAAACTCTAGAAAGATTAATAATAAAGTTTACCTTGGAGGCCATGGAATGGGAAGGAATTTTCATTGCATTTTTTCCTAATTTTTGAATTATGTGACTGTATAATCTACATAAAAATCAAACAAAGAAACCCTCCTAAATACTAAGTTCTCTTTTTTTCCTTAAGAAAATGTTCCCTTTACAAATAAGTCTGAGCCCAAAGTATTTACCCAACAATGGCAAAGTATTTTAATAAAGTATTTGAGAGTAAATACTAGGAATGAGAACCTAAAGGATATGCTAGAAGTTTTCAAAAATCAGTCTGTATTACCATTGGATTGATGAAGGGGGTAACAGAACATTTTAGGGACCAATGTAATGGATTCATTCACTAGCTGGAAAAGGAGTCAAAGTTGGGTAAAAGGAAGTTCAAACCAACAGAAAAAAGTAGTTTTTAACATAAAGTGGAGAAAAATACTTTGGTTAAACTAGCCCCACGGTGGGGCTGAAGTCTGCTTCTCTTCTTACCCCAGGCTCTGCTGCGGCATTTGTGTACTTCTCTCTGCATGCCCTGATCCTAAAAATCACACTGCCTCTCCAGTACGGATTAAAAACAACCACTGCCTCCGGAGGCTTTCTTCAATCCCACAATTACTGAGTATCCAGTCTGTGCAAGGAGTTATGCACTGCAGACACCAAAATGACCAAGTCTGGGTCCCTGGCTCACCAGCAAATGGGAGGTAGACCGGCAAACAACTGAATACCCTAAGGATTGTGATCTAACAGTGAAGACATGGCTCTGGTTCTGTGCAATGACAGAATGAGCATCTGTGATCCCAACTGCCTCTTTTACAAATTAGGAAAACAAGGGCCCCAGAACGTTATGTCAAATGTTTAAGTTAACATACAGCCATGAAGGTTACTCTGGCTCTTTAGAACTTGGCAGTACTAGCAAACCTATTCCCCTCTTCCTCATCAGCACTTGCTCACGGTGCCATCTGCTCCTTTCAGAATGAGGGGAGAAGAGTGGAAACCAAGGAAGAGAGAGTTAACCACATGGGAATGGGCTGACAGGTAAATTTTGGATCAAGAAGTCATAATACATCATTTAGGTGTATGAGATGAATTTCAACCATTAAGGAAATGGGATTAAGGTGACTCTTTTTGTAGAATCTAGAAATCTCTGAATTGTGCTTATAGTTTTGATTTGGATTATCAAAAACTGACTTAAATGGATGAAATACCTAAAGTTTCAGATAAAAGAAAAACATTTCTTTGGGGGATATTCCTAATATCTAAAAGAGCACTTTCTAAGGAGTATAGTAACAGTAACACCTTTTAGAAGGATGCTAGGGTAATGGGTGGGAAGTCTGAAAAACAAACTTGCTTCTGCAGTCACCTGACCACTAAGTGGATTTTCACACCTCATAAACAAAATACAAAGGTCTAGTCCAGAATACTTTCCTGAACCCAAAGTACAGCTGTTGTCCGTCTGCAACATTAATCCACAGTAGCAGAATATCTGCTATAATTAGAAAGTTAATGTGAGGCATTTATAGCTCATACTTTGACTTGCTTTAAATATCCCAGTAAAGTTTATTTGTTGCAAAATTTCAACCATTATTTTAAATTCTGCATTTCCACTTACTATTTTAAAATTTTTCTTTGGGGAGAAAAAGAAACATTGTTGCAAAAGACCAAAAGATTAAGTTGCCTGGAAAAGTTAAAAATGCCACCCATACTGGAAATTATGATTCTAGCTCTCAAGGGGAGAAATGAGGGGCTGCACTGCAGGCCAGTAAACAAGATGCTTTTAAAACCTAATATGCAAAATAAGTGCATCATGTCTGAAATCAAGCCCTTTCAAAAGTAAAAAATAAAAACTACTTGAATCCCATTGTGGTAAATTCTCTTTGAAACAAGCCTTTATGAATAAAAACCGAGAGCATACTAAAGAGTATAAATTGAGAAATCTTTCGATTCTGGTAGGTTTAAAATTTCATCCCTCGAGAAGTGAGAGAAATTCTCTTTTAGCTATTTTCTCCAATTCTCTCGTTTTGCAGAGCAAGACAAAGTTTTCGCACTACAGAAACGTCAGGTTTCTTCATCTACCCTCAAGAAACGACATTTAAGATACTCTCTCCGTGATTTTAAACGCCCCATTTCAAAACATAACTTGCATTTAAACAGCCCCTCTTTTTCAAGGTGGTCTGAAATCTTAAAACAGAAACCATATAAAAACATAGCGGGATAAAGCTGTTCTGAAAGGTTTCACTCAGTCCAATATTTTTATTCAAAATATCATAGAAAGAAATAAGACTTCTTTGTAAAAGGGGGTTCTCCATAAAGGCCTGACTCAGAGCAGGGCACTGTCTTCTGCAGGAAACGACGTCCTATGGTGCGGGCAGGCCAGGAAGGGGACGAAGATTTACGTTTTTGAATAAAGCGCTTCCATTCTTCAATTCCCACGAAACTTAAATATTCGTGAACTACCCTGTACCCTCTTCACGCCGAGCGAGTGCCATCTGACCCGTCTTGAATCATCCGGATTTAAAAGCCAGCAGAAGAGCAGCAGCTAATCCAAGAAGGCAATGGCTGGGAACGCTTTTCCTCCCTGCGCCTCTCAGGAGCCGGGCTGAGGGCGTGGTTTTGTGGAAGATGACTCCAGAGCATCACTTTGCTGAGACCAAACCCATTAACGTGCCCTGCTGAATCAGGGCCTTCACCCTGCCCTCTCTGCGGCGTGCTTTTAGAAGAGGGTGCCGGGGCTGGCCACACAAACCGAAGCGGTTCCTCCCAGCTCCCATCAAATCTCCCAGTTTTCTTTTCTTGATCACACCCATCACTACCTCCGATTACCTTCTTTAATTCCTCTGCTTACTGCCAAACGGGCAGTAACGCTCTCTACAGATCGCCAGCCCCCAGCGCTGGGCGCCTGGTGAACGACCCCACGGCCCCAGGGGGCGGCTGCACGGGCGTGGCCCCAGTCCCCTCGCGCCGGCACACGGCGCCCCCGCCCCCACTCCTCCAGGGAGGGGTCTCTCCGAGGCCTCGTCCGTCCCCCGCGCCCGGAGCCGGCCCCGCGGAGGCCGCAGCGCGGCCCGGGCCTCGCGTGCAGCGCTTACCCATCACCTGGACCCTGCAGATGGCGCACGTATCGCACTCCACGTCCCAGCTCCACATGGCCACCGCGTTCCACTTCTTGAGAGAGAACATTTTGTCGCCTCCCGACTTGGAGCCTGCGCTCCCCGAGTGCGAGGACAGGGTGCAGGGCTCCTCGCCGTCTTCCACGTCGGCCATGGCGGCGGCGCGGAGCCGGCCGCGAAGACGTTGGGTCGCGGGAGGCGGGCGGCTATGGCGGCTCCGTGGGGCCGCCCGACGGCCCACAGCGCCGCCCGCCGGCCCGCGGGGCCTACGACACGGGCTGCCCGCGATTGGCTGGCGCGGCCCAGTGACGTCACCGCACGGCAGCGCCGGCGCATCCCCGCCCCCCGCGCGCAGGCGCCGCCGGCAGGGCAAACGGCTGAGGGCTGAGGGTCGCGGGCCGCCCGGCGGCTCCGGGTGAAGGCGACGCGTCGCGTCGGGTAGTGTCACTCCCGGGCGAGCGGGCGCACTCTGCGCAGGAGCACGTGTCCTGCTTTAGCCTTCAGGAGACTCACCGCTCTCATAAATTATCTTGTTAATGTATTCGTTTGTCTCGTCCCTCCCAAAGGTAAACCCCATCAGAGCGGGAACCACGTCTTTATCACCACTTTATCCTCGGTATCTGAAAAATGCCTGGCCTCGGGGGCGCACTTATTTGTTGAGTGAATCTTCTAGAAATCCGCTTCAGTGGTTCGCAAACTTTTTGGTCTCAGGACCCCTTCACACTAAAACATTCTTAGGACCTTAAAGAACTTTTATGTTATATATTATGTATATTATATATATATATATCCTATATATATGTATAATTTAAAGGAAAACTTAAAATGGAGGAAAAATTTAAAACGTGTTCGTTTAAAAATAATAGTAATCATCCAATTACAAGTCATTATTAAAACAGTAACGTCACGTATCGTGGAACTTCTGGAAAACTCCACTGTACACTCATATGAGAGAGTGGAAAGAAACAGCTCTGAATTATGCAAACAGTTTTGACCTCCTTGGTCAAGGCTCGCAGGAACCCTGGGGACCATACTGAGCACCTCTGATCTAGTTTAACCTTCTCCTTTTATATGTAGGAGTAATGGCGTCCAGTAAAGAGCACACTGCTATTAGGTGGAGGTTACAGTGTTTTGAGGCCAGGGTTGTTCTTTTCCTAGCCCAGTGTCAGATTTCCTATTATATTTTCTCAAGCAAAGCAGACAACATCTCCATTTAGAAGACGAGAAAACTGAGGCACGGAGAGCCTAAGGAGATGCCCGATTACCGCCGCCACCTAGTGGTGAACACCTGCTGTGTCAGATTCGGAATTCAGAGCCTCCCGTCTCTTCTTACCGGGCCTCGGCATCCCCTCATCTCCTGATGCCAGGCCCTGTGCCTGGAGGGGCCAACCAAACTCAAGGAGTCTGGCAGAGGAGACAAGGATGCTTAAATGTGTTTGTTACTAGTGCCGTGGAGTCGATTCTGACTCCTAATGACCCTGTGCGCAGCAGAGCGGAACCTGCCCAGTCTTTTGCGCCTCTCACCTTCCGGAGCTGTATCAGACAATGCTCCGCTGCCGTACACAGGGTTTTCACAGCCAGTTTTTTTGGAAGTGTGTGGTCAGGTCCTTCTTCCTGGCATAAATGTGTAAAAATATAAATATGGACACAGGGTCACATTTGACTAGATGCTAATGTGTGCTGTCTGTCGAATGGTGTGTTAAATGCTGTGAGGGACAGAGACATTCCTGAGGACTGACGCAGTGAGGGAGAGCCTTATGGAAGAGGTGAAGTTTGAACTCCGGGGGAGATGGGAGGTCCTGGAGGCCAGGAAATGAGTGAAGAAAGCAAAGCTCTACGAGCTGTCAGCCAGCGCAGAGCAGTAGCAGTGGTGGCGGATGTGAATCTGACCACGCTAACTTTGTGAGCCAGACAGAAATGCCAATAAACAAACCCAGCTGAACCATACAGAACACATGTTTTGTTTGTATTAAGTGACCACACATCTGACTAGAGATGGCTCCACATGCTAGACGGCTAATAAAGAAAGAAGGCAGGTACCAGATGAGGATAAAATGCACCCAGTTGGTGGGAACCGGGCTGTTTGAAAGAGAAAGGGAAGGGAACTCAGAAGAAAGGCTAGAGGATGGTTAAGAGCGAGGAATGGTACCTGCCCCGGCGGAGTCTGAACCTCATCACCTTGCCCCTGGATTATTGTGTGCTCACTTCCTTCCTGTCTCTCCTCCCCGGTCTAACTGCCTTTCAATCTAACGTGCCTGTTTAATTTTTCTCTACCTCCTTTTCCACCTGGCACTCTCTTGCTTAGAATGTTCCATGGCTCCGCATTATCATCAGAACAAAATCTCAGTGACCCAGTTGGTCATTTAAATCCTGCCACAATATGGCCTCAACCTACTTTTCTAGTGTCTTTCCCAAACACTCCTCTCCGAGATCCTCATCAAATTGGTCTGCTCAGTCATCCAAACACAGCCTGCTCTGTATTTTTTGTTTTTTTCTCACATTTTAGCATTTCTGAAATTGCCCTCCGCACTTAGGAAAAACTTACTCATCTTTGTGTTCTCACCGACCATTCTTTGTCACCATTTATTCATGTCCTTCCAGGAAATCATAGCACATCTCTCTTTTGGCACCAGGTCACATAGCAACTAAAAAATGCTGCTACTGATGTTTATCAAACAATTTTAAGTTTTTTCTAATTGACAGCTCGTAAATGATAAAAACATTAAAATAGTAAAATGAGTATATAATGAAAAAAAAAGCAAGTACTGTTAATGGACTCTCCAGAAATTCCTATATATGTGGAAGCAGACACATAGTACATCAGCTCATTAAAAAAATTTTTAATTTTGGTAAAATACACATAACGTGAAGTTTGCCATCCTAGCCATTTTTAAGTGTACAGTTCAATAGTATTAAGTACATTCACATTGTTAACACAACCAATCTCCAGAACTTTTTCGTCTTCCAAAACTGAAACTCTATACCCTTTAAACAACTCTCCATTTCCCTCTCCTCTTCCCCTGGCATCCACCATCCTACTTTCTGTTTCTGAGTTTGACTACTCTCAATAGCTCATATAAGTGGAATCAAACAGTCTTAGTCTTTTTGTGACTGGTTTATTTCACTCAGCATGATGTCCTGAAGGTTCATCCATGTTGTAGCATGTGTCAGAATTTCCTTCCTTTTTAAAGCTGAATAATATTCCATTGTATATATAGACCATATTTTGTTTATCCATTCATTTGGGTTGCTTCCACCTTTGACTATTGTGCATAATGCTGCTATGAACATAGATATACAAATAGCTCTTCAAGATCCCGCTTTCAATTCTTTTGTGTGTATACTCAGAAGTGAAATTGCTGGCTCATATTACATCACTTCACTTTTAATATGAGTTTTTCACATATACTATTCTCTAGACTGCTCTTTTTGTTTAACAGTATTACTTTGTCTTTCTGTATAAGCATTTACATATCTACATTATTCCTCTTGATGGCTGCATAGTATTCCACCACATATATTTCCTGTGATTTGTTTCCCTGAGAATCCTCTGAGAACGTTTAGTTGTTTCCAGTGTATAATAAACAGTGCCTCAGTGAATATCCTCATGTATATTTCTTTGCACAGTGTGAGAGTGTATCTGTAAAATAAATTTCTAGAAGTAGAATATCTGGGTCAAAAGCTATGTATTTTTTATTTTGATAGACATGGCCAAAAGACCCCTAAAGAGAAACAGGTTTTACACTCTCACCCAGTGGATGTCAGTGGCAAATTTCCATTTTTTTTCCAAAATTTTTTTTAAAATCAGGAATAATTTCTCAGGAGGCCTCAGACATTGGATATTTAAATTCTGGAGATTTGCTAAATTGATCTCACTACTCTATAGCCTTTGTTACCCTCGATAATGACTTATATTATTTCAACTCTTATGCTCTATTATTGTTTACTTTTAATGTGTGACGATCTTGTCTTCCTAGCTAGATGCTAAGATCCTCAAGAGGACACATAATTTACTATACCCATCCCCACCCCCACAGTTAGTTTGGTTCCATGAACTTGCCAGTGCTTGTTACATTTGTACATAGAATGAATGACATTTTTTTTTTTACTTCAAAATACAGAGGTCCTAAGTCTTCATCTTTTTTTCTTTACTATTTTTCTTGTGTAGCTGTGCTAAGAGAAATAACTGGAATCACTCAATTCTAACATCAACAATAATAACAGCAATAATCAGAGCCACTAATATTTATTTGTGAGCATGTGCTATGAAACAAGTATTGACCTAAAATGCTTGCCATGTGTCCTCTCATTCAATGCTAACCAAATGAGATAGATGCTATTCTTATCTGTATCTTATATAAAGGGAAAGTGAGGCACAATGAGGTTAATTGACTTGCCCAAAGTCACACACTTGGAAAGCAGCTGGTTTCCACAAAGAATTCTTGTTCATCTAACTCCCCAGTCCATGCTTTTCATTCCTGCACCGTATTGTCCTGGCATATAAAATTCAAGTAATCCAATTTATCATCCATATATAGATTAACCACACTTCCTCCATTTCTGTCTGACATCTTCATGAGGGGTATGGTGATCAGAAGTTTCCTTATTTGGAGGAGATCCCCATTTGGAGGGATGCTGTCTTTTAGAAAGTGGTTATTATTTCCAAACATTACTATTGTTCCCAACTATAGATATATTTATGAAAGAAGATTCTTTCTGTCTTAGATAAAGAACATGACTTCCTTCAAATCATAAATTTCACATGTACAAGAGAAGAAGCCCCAGAAGAGAATCCCACCCATTTTCTCTAAGGCCTACTTGTGAAATTCACATTTTAGAAGTTGACAAGCACGATAGGATTAACACTACTTTGAATTTTCATAAAATTGTTTTGTCAAATTTTAGAACTTGAAAGGGGCTTGGTTACAGTGAAAAATATTATTATAGAACAAGCAATATCTTTCTAGGCATGTCTGGTTGGCCATAGAAATAGATGGCATCCATACTCAGTTTTTAACCTGTGAAATAGTTAACAGTAAATCATAAATTAAAAAAAGAGAGTAGTACTCAATAGAGAGTAAACATACGTAAATCATTACCCCCTAAGAGGCAGCACATGCTTCATAAAGAGCTCAGGTAAATTCACCATTTCAGCTCCACCATGGGCCACTAGGAACCAAGATTTGCCGGGAGGGTGAGGGAGTTGGAGAAGAGGCAGGGTTTGCACTAATATTTGAGGGAACTATGTTGTTCCCTTATTTCTTGTCCTTAGGTACAGTCATCATCCATCAGAATGGAATCATGGTCTAGGAGACTGTTACCTAGAACCCAAATTCTCATGATTTTATCAAGTGCAAAATCTGCTGTGAGGGCAGCCTCTACCCCAGCAGCACGCCCAGGCTCCATACAGCGCCCCCAATGGCTACTACTGTCTGATACAGACATCCAAGAACATACCTTTTTCTTCTTTTTACGGGTAATATTAGATTTCTTGCTATTTTTCCAAATAGATCGGAAGGTGTCTGAGGAGATCTGAGGAGTGACTGTAAGTTTTAAGACTGGCAGTTTACCTGAGAGGAGAAGAGCACAAGAGAATGTGGGCAGGATATCTCACAGCCCCATTTGACGGACTGGGTCTCAGGCTTCTGAGAGGGGCAGTCTCCCACATTCTTATTAACTGGGCAATAATTAATAACTAAATTTCCTCTCACCTAATACCTTTCCCTGTATCTTCTTGATGTGAGTGATCATAACAATTAGCTCATTTCTGTAATAACTTCTTATGCTAGTCCTTTCTTTTCCATTCTGTTAAAAAAAGGAACAACAGGCCCCAAATTGAGTCACTTGTGCTAAACCTCAGGACAGCAACCACAACTTAATACCTAATCTAATTGTAGTTCAGCCTCTCCCACGAGTGGAATTTTAAGCCAATCAGTCTGGAATTTCCTCATCAACACTAATGAGGTATGCTGCTCGATTCATAACTGTTTAATAAAGCCAATTAGATTTCCAGATTTACTCAGTTGAATTCTCTCTCTACTCCCCAGGCCATGGAGCAGCATTTCATTTCTTCCTCTCTCTTGCTCCTACCCATTTAAAAAAAAAAAAAAATCTTTATTGACATATCATTCACATACCTTAAAGTTCGTCTATATAAAGGGTCCAATTCAATGATTTTTAGTATGTTTCAGAATTCTCAATTGAATTTTGTTTTTGAACAGTTCTCACTGCCCTGTCTCTTAGCTGGATGACACAGCAGCCTTCTAACTATTCCTCCTAACGCCGGGCTTCCCCAACCCCAAATCCATCCTGGACTCTGTTTCCACATTAATCATCTGAAAGCAAAATTCTGATCTTGTCATTCATCAGCTCTAATCCTGTTATTGGCTCTCCATCTTTAGTGGACATCTCTTGTTTTTGCTTGCGCAGCTTCCACTTTAGCTTCTTTCTGGAACAGAACCTTGAGTTTCCTTTGGGGTCCCACTTCAAGGATGGGCACATAATCTGGGACTGGACGATTAGTGTATTCTCTCTGGCACAGTGATTGGTTAATGTGACTTGGGCACGAGTCCCATGTTTCGTGTGACTCATGATGGTCCAGTGAAATCAGGAGAAAGACTCTTTCTTCAGCTTAACCACTTTCAACTCATTCAGCTGTTTTTCATGGTGTTTATTGCCTTACTTCAAAGTGCTTATTATATTATTTCTCGATGTTTCCATTTGAAATTTTACATATTTGCTGTTGTCACTTCCTCTCGCCAAACCTTCCAGTGGAGATATATCACAATTTTTAGTTAAGTCAGCACTTGTTGTATTCACTGGTATGGTCATATATATTTTGTTCACAACGTTTCTTCTTAAGTTTATTTTGCTTTAGTTAATAATTGCCTTGTTTTTTTCATTTGCATAGTTTTCTGTGTACCTATTCAAAATATTTTCCCCAAAATTCTTTTGTTTCTCATACACCTATCAGTATTTCTTTCAAAATCCTTAAGTATTTCTAATGCTCAATTAATGCAGTTTTTACCCCGGTATTCCCCCTTTCCAAAGTCTTCTTCCATTTTTCTGCTCTGACCCTCAATCATCATCTGGGACTCCCTTTTCTACTTTTTTGTATTGGTCCTCCTAATTTCTGGGTTCTGCATTCTTTGTGGTTTATTCTCTCGTTTTGCTCATGCCTGTTCTCTGGAAGCTTCCTAAGAATGGATGCAGAGGAAGTACAGAGTTTGGGTTCTCGAGTAGTAAAAACATCTTCGTTTATCCTCACACTTGGTCAGAAGTTGGGAATGTAGAGTTCTCAGGGAGTTGTCATGGAGATGCTGCAGGGCCTCCAGCATCCAGCTGGGAAGTCTGATGTCCTTCCCATTTCCAGTCCTTTGCATGCAATTTTTCATTTTCTTTTTCTTTTACTAAGTTGTTAGGATCGCCCCTTTATTCCTAGTGCTCTAAATGCCATGATGATAGACCTTTTATCATTTGCTGTGCTGGGCACTCAATGGGCTCTTTCAGTATGCAGATTTATGTCCCTTGGTTCTGAGAAAGTTCTTGATTTATTCCTTTGATAATGCCTCTTCCCACTTTTCTCTCTTGCTGAAACTATGACTTAGACATGGGTGCTCTTAGACTGATCCTCTCTCATATTTTCTCATCAGCTTTTCGTCTCCCTATCTTTTGTTCTACTTTCTGAAGAATTTCATGACTTCGTATTTCAACATTTGTTCTGAAATTTTTATTCTGGCTATCATTTCTACTTTCCAAGAAGTTTTTCTTATTTTCTAATTACTATTCTTTTTTCATAGCATCCTGTTCTTATTTTACAGATGCATTATCTTCTATTTCACTGAGGGTGTTATAACTAATTTCTTTTTTTAATTTTTGGCATTGTCTCTGCATCTTCAGGGCTTGTTTTTTCCTCTCTGTTTCAGGTTTGGTTTCCTGTGTTGGAGACTTGCCTCAGTTGTCTAGAGATTCTCGGGTTTCTGTTCACAGTGAAGCATGAGGCATCCAAAGGCTGATGGGAAGCTCTTGTGTGTGTGCATGGCTTGCCTACCTGCCAGGCTTCTTTGAACGGTGAGGGGGTGGCCAGCTGTCAGCATCTGGAGTTCCTTCTCTAAGGCTGTTCAGTTTCTCATAGAATACCCCAGTCTTCTACATGGCTATCAGCCTTCTGGAAGCAGGGCAGACAAAGAAGCCTTGGGTAATGGTAAAGGCGGAGTCCCACCTATTCGGTGTGTAGAATTTTCCTTAATCCTCCTCTTTCCAGCTTCTCACCACACCCTCATTGCTGGATGTCCTAG
The DNA here is from genome assembly GCF_041296235.1 of Equus asinus. Lineage (NCBI taxonomy): Eukaryota > Metazoa > Chordata > Mammalia > Perissodactyla > Equidae > Equus > Equus asinus. Next base: position 87,494,300 of record NC_091810.1, on the reverse strand, counting down.
GTCTGCTGAAAGGCTCTGTTTAATTTTTCCAGAGAAACTCCCTAACTGGTCTCCCTGCTTCTGCCCTTGCCTTCAATCTCTTTTCAACATAGAGCTGGAGGGATCCTGTTAAAATGTGGGTCACATCAGGTCCCTCCTCTGCTTAAAATTCTCAAATGCCTTTCTATCTCAAGAGAGTTAAAAACGAAAGTCCTCATAATTGTCTAGAAGGGCCCCTGCCCTCTGTGCTTACTTGTTGGACTTTTTATGCTATTCCTCTCCCATTCTCTCTCGCCCCATCTCAGCCACGCTGGCCTCTGGACTGGCGCTAGAACACAGTAGGTAGGCTCCTGCTTTAAGGCCTTTGCACTTGCTGTTCCGTTTACCTGAGATGCTGGTCCCCCAGACAGCTACACGGCTTGCTCCTCGCTCTTTCTGGTCTTCACTCAAATGTCCCTTTTTAGTATAGCCTTCTCTTGCTGCCTGAACTAAAATTGCAACCCCTGCCCCCGACACTCTATCTCCTTTTCTTGCTTTGTTTTTCCCTTAAGTATGATCCCCATCTGCTGTACAATAGTATATATTTCACTTCTTTTTGTCGTTGTTGGTTTACTGTCTGTCATCCTCCACTAGGACGTAAGCTCCAAAAGGGCAGGAATTCATTGCTCAACTCACCAGTGTCGAGAACAAGGCCCGGCACACAACAGGCATTTAAGAAATGTATGTTGAAGGAAACAAATAAGTAAAGAATGAATAAATGAAATGACCCGGAAGTATTCTGAGGTTTTTTTATTACTTAAAAAGCAACCCTGTCAGATGTGGATAGCAGTTTGTCTCTTTTTTAACTTTTTCTTTAAGACGTGAGGTTGATGATGTTTCCGAGGAAGCTTTCACTGTGTGTGTTCCATCATTGCATTAAGGACTCCTTGGTAAATAAATGACCTTAGGCTGTTAACTTGAATTTCATGAAAGAAGTGGAATTAGAATTAGAAGTTAGCTTATTCACTTGTAAATGATAAGAACCCAGAAGCAATCAAAAGAAGAAGATTAGTTCTATGAGCAGTGATATTTCTAATTGCTTTTAATGTTTAAAATGATGCCATTAGAGCTAAATGGCAAGACTTTCCCTATGGAATCCAACCGGTTAACCCAGTTTTGAGGAGTCTTTCTTGGTGTTGAAAGTAACAGTCTGATTGAAAGTTTCCATCAGAAACATGCCATAATTATTTTGGTTCAGAAGGTGGATGCATTAAAGCTACTCATGATATATACATCTGGAAAAGTCCACTTTCTTCTACTATAAATTACTTTTTTTTAATTAATGTTATGATAGATTACAACCTTGTGAGATTTCAGTTGTACATTTTTGTTAGTCATGTTGTGGGTACACCTCTTCCCCCTTTGTGCCCTCCCCCCGCCCCCCCTTTTCCCTGGTGACCACCGATCAGATCTCCTTATCAATATACTAACTTCCACCTATGAGTGGAGTCATATAGAGTTCGTCTTTCTCTGACTGGCTTATTTCGCTTAACATAATACCCTCGAGGTCCATCCACGTTGCTGCGAATGGGCCAATTTTGTCTTTTTTTTATGGCTGGGTAGTATTCCATTGTGTATATATACCATATCTTCTTTATCCAATCATCAGTTTCTGGGCATGTAGGTTGGTTCCACGTCTTGGCTATTGTAAATAATGCTGCGATGAACATAGGGGTGCAAGGGACTCTTGGGATTTCTGATTTCAGGTTCTTAGGATAGATACCCAGTAATGGGATGGCTGGGTCATATGGTATTTCTATTTTTAACTTTTTGAGAAATCTCCATACTGTTTTCCATAGTGGCTGTACCAGTTTGCATTCCCACCAACAGTGTATGAGGGTTCCTTTTTCACCACATCCTCTCCAACATTTGTCGTTCTTGGTTTTGGATGTTTTGCCAATCTAACGGGTGTAAGGTGATATCTTAGTGTAGTTTTGATTTGCATTTCCCTGATGATTAGCGATGATGAACATCTTTTCATGTGTCTATTGGCCATATTTATATCTTCTTTTGAGAAATGTCTGTTCATGTCCTCTGCCCATTTTTTGATCGGGTTGTTTGTTTTTTTGTTGTTAAGCCGTGTGAGTTCTTTGTATGTTATGGAGATTAACCCTTTGTTGGATAAGTGGCTTGTAAATATTTTTTCCCAATTAGTGAGCTGTTTTTTTGTTTCAATCCTGTTTTCCCTTGCCTTGAAGAAGCTCTTTAGTCTGATGAAGTCCCATTTGTTTATTCTTTCTATTGTTTCCCTCAACTGAGGAGTTTATAAATTACTTTTTAACGCTATTTAAATGAGTATCTATATTTTCAGGTGGGTATTTCACAATTATCTTCCCATTTACGCAAATTGAACCATTTATTAAGCAAGCACCATGTATGCAGCTCTAAATGTGTACTTGATGATAAGCATTTTCCATGAAATCTTCTGAGACTGTCCACCATTAGCACTCACTATAGTAATGGTCAGAAGGTTGCCTGCAGCTTTCTATAATGTCGTCTGCTCAGCAGATAGTGAAAAAGTTACTACAGTGCCAAGAAAAACCTAAAGAAATCATTAACCTGCTTTCAGTTTATCGAGCTTAAATTAAAGTTAAATTTGAATTAATTTTAACAGAATAATTCTGTTGAATTTGAATTCAACTCAAATGGACTAGGAAGTTGATGTTCTATTTCTCTAAAATAAAGGGATAATTTTAAAATCTTGAAATCATTTGATTGGCCAGCAGAAACGGTAATACGATAGTTTTAGTTTAAAAATGGCAATGTAGGGGCCGGCCCCGTGGCCGAGTGGTTAAGTTCCTGCGCTGTGCTTCGGCGACTGAGGGTTTCGCCAGTTCGGATCCCAGGTGCAGACATGGCACCGCTCATCAAGCAATGCTGAGGTGGCATCCCACATACCACAACTTGAAGGACCCACAACTAAAAAAAATATGCAACTATGTACTGGGGGAGGTTTGGGGAGAAAAAAAAGAAAAGTAAAATTTATAAAAATGGCAATGCAATAGACAGTAATATTGTAATTCTTTTCTCTAAACCTGCCAGTGTTAAAAAAAAAAATCCAATCTAAAATTATGCCATGTCTCTAAGACTGTTTTATTGAAGAAATGATAAAGACCGAATGCTTGTACTACTTAATTCTCTCCACATAACCTGCCAGATAGTGCACCAAGATTTCTCCCCCCTTTTTTAAACATTGAATTTGGATTTTCAAATCTATTTATGATGTCTTTCACTGAGCTTTATTTAAAATCACATTTCCTCATCTTCTCTCATCAGCAGTAAGACTGGCTATCATTAACTCTGGTCATGCTTATTGGTGAAGGGGGCAAGGGAGATGGCCAATGTTAACTCACTCCATATGTGGTTCTCTAATTTTCAAAGGATTACATGGTCATAAAGTAGATTTAATGGTCTCCTGATGCCAATCACAATTGAACCATTCTTTGATGATCCAGAAAGCACATCAGAATCTTATGAGGGCTGTTACTTGCGTTTTCCAATTGATATCTGGAGAGATATTTGCAGGTTGGGTTGGGAAGGCGAATAGAGACTAGGAGAGAGTTCCTCAGAGAACAGGTGAGGATAAGAGAAAAGAGAGAAAAGAAAGGGTAACAGAGAAAATGTTGCCCAACAACATTCATTGCTTAGGTCAAAGACTACATATGACAGCATAAAAGTTCTTGAATTCTGCAAATCACTGGGCAATTTGACACAAAGATGGCTGGCCTGTGACAGTGTTCCTGGTCATCACATAGCTCGGGCCAGTAGTTTAATGAAAAACATGGAGCAAGTTTGGGGTAGTACAGCATTTGGGAAAGAGTGGATGTGGACAAGTAGAAGGGAACACAAACCAAAACACTCTACCTGTCTTTCTGGCTCGCAGTGCTTCAAGTATGTCAGCAGCAGCCCTTTCTCCCAGGCCATTGTTTCCAAGGTCAATTTCCCTTAAGTGGGCAGAGTATTTGATCAGGCTGACCAAAGGAAACGACAAAACAAAATGGCATTGTGCCAAGCACAGTTACTCAAAGAAACTCAATCCAGTTATTCTGGAGTATGATCTTTCTTTTCAGGTCCTCTCCAACCCCCCCGCCACGCCCCCCCACGCCCATGACCCAGGTTGAAGCTGGAGACATCTTGAATACGTTTTTTTCAATTTAATCTCTCTAGTTTGGATGCCTCTCCTAAGTAAGTTGGTAGGATAAGGATTTTCAGTTGCCTTAAATCTTCCATTCATTTATTTATTCAAAAGATGCGTAGGGCTTCCCAGTTTTTTAGATTTTACATATCAGTAAAATGTCGAAAAACTTGGGGGGACTGATGAAGGTCAGCTTGGTAACTTTTAGTATGTCAAATAAATAACAACTTCCACCCAACAACACTTATAAAAGAACAAATATTTTTACGTAAAATTAGGAAGGGCAAAGACTTGAAATAAAGTATAGCTTTTTAAATCAAGCAAATGTAGTTTTATGAAAAATGAACACTCTAGCTGTCTTTATTTTTTCTAATCTCTTTGAGGATTATTGAAAATTCCTTCATGTCCTCGCACTGGCCTGCCAATTGGTCTTTGAGAATTTCTGGCGTCATGAGTGGATGTGGAATCTGACTGAAGGCCTAGGTCCCGAGTCAGCTTCTTCCTCTTGTCAACCATATGCTCATGGGAAGGCCATGTGCCCTCTTGGGTTTCACCTTCCCCATCTGTAAAATTGGCCTGAAAAGAGCTGTTCTGCCTATTTCACAAGGTTGTGGTGAAAATGGAATGGAGCAGTTCATATAAAGCCTCCTGCAAAATGACATACCAATGATGCTATTATATTGAGTGCATACTTACTAAGTCTGTATTATGTGCTTAACACGGCAGGGATTAACAGGAATTTAACACATGATCTCTGCTCTGAAAAAATTATCATATGACTATCAGTAAAACAATTTTTAGCCCTTACTATGTGCGGGGGATATGAAATTTCAGTTGGGGTCAGTAGCGAATACAATGCCACTCTCTTGCTCCTTGCACACATTTTCTATGATTCGGCAGCCAGAATTCAAAGCCAGGGCTGCATGACCCTTCCAGACTCTCCCTCTCTAAGATCTTGCTCCCAAGGAAACAGTCTGTCTAATCAGGACTTGACTGGCTTTGGCTTCCTGAACTGCTTATGTTCAATTCCTTCAGATGAGATAAGTAAGAACAGGAATGCTTGAGGAGGAAGTGGGGGTGCACAGAAGGAGAGTGGAGAGTGTTGAAGGCAAACTTCACAACCTGACTGCAACTAGGTCTGATTCCAGAGGGCATGGATTTACCCACCACACGACACAGCCTCACATGAGCTTCGGTTTTGTGGGGCATTCACTACGCAAGAGATGTGATCAGGGCCACCCTTGTGATTAGAAGCACTTGTGCCCAGCACAAAGGGGCCTTCCAATGGTGTGAGTGGGGCTGAAATCCAGCCAAGCTCTGCTTGCCAAGTCCTGGGCCTGAGGCAGAGACCTGGAAAGGGTAACTTCCTCTGACTCATTGGCCAGAGGTGGCCAACTCTTTTAACTCATCTGTCCAGAGGGGCTCTTTTTCTAGTTTGTATAAAGGTGCCAGCTGCAGCCCTGGGTACTATATTTAGCATCTTACATACATGATCTCATTTAACCCTGTAGCAATCTCTGGAGTTAGACACTATTACTATCCTCAGTTTTACAAGTGAGGAAACCAAGATATAGAGAAGATATAGAGAAGTTAGTTAACTTGCTTAGGATTATACTGCTAGCAAACCGTGGAGCAGGGATGTGAACCCAGGCAGTCTGCTTGAAGATAACCATGATGCATGATTCACAGATACCAAGAAAATATGTTTTAATCTCCAATAGTTCCCAATTCTTACACTTAAAAAAAAAAGAACAAAAATATTTAAGTATTTAGTATCAGAACTAAAAAAACATGGGAAGGGAATTCCTGGCACTGGCGCGCATTGCTAGTGGTGTTTGTGTACCCTGACACGCAGAGCCGGCTTCACAGGTGTGGGGCCTGAGCTCAGAAGGGCTCCTCACTTGGTTTAGTTCTCTGCTATCAACATCTTGAAATTCTTAATTCATAATATTTGAACAAGAGCCCACGAGTTTCCATCTGCACTGGGTCCCCACGAATCCTATGGCCAGTTTTGCTGTCATGTTTAGCGTGCTCAGAGCAGAAAGCAAAATCTGCCAAAGGGTCAGCCTTAAGTAATTGTACTGTTCTGTCGGCCCCATAGAGCACTGCTAGATGAATCCTGATCAGAGGGAGGCCTGGGTCATGAGAGGGAGAACCAGCAGGGCCATTTGGCTCCTGCCTTAAGCTCAAAGAAGCCACCAATATTGGCTCTAGGGGTATTGGCTTTAGCAGATATTGAAAAAGAAGCCACTGATATCGGCTTTAGTAGAGCTTGGTAAGGCCTCATCACAAACAAAAGGCATGATATCCCATGTCCCTGGACCAGCTAATCTGAAGTTGAGGATAGACCCATGTGGTACCAAGGATGAAGAGGGCCAGTGGGTAGGCAGGTGATCAGTGCTCCATAATCTCCATCACTAAATCTTACCCCAACATAAATGCATATGCATAAGCCACTTTAAGTAAATATTCAATTAAGCAGACCCCAGGAGCTGACTTGCTGGCAGGCCCCCAGACAAGCCCCTTGGCTCCCCATCCATCCACTAAGCTCTTCCTCTGTAAATACTCAGGACTCTCAAGGGTAAAAGTTGAGGAGCCACAAATCTGTTCCCCAAAGTGCTCCTGGAGCCTGTTTGATCATCCTTCAACTCTCTCTCCAGCTGGCCCAGAACTGCGCTAGCCAGGGTAGGGTGGAGTTATGAAGATGATCCTTCTACTTCCAGGACACCAGCCTGTTAGCACTGCAGACAAGTGCCAAGGAGAGTGAGTGTTGAAGCTGAGAAGATGGAAATGAGGGAGGGGACCTGTCCTTGAGGTGAGCATGCAGCTCACTGCACAAGTCACGTCAGAAGGTCACCAACTGCCAGTGAGATGCAGTGAGGCTGAAAAGACCCAGAATAGATGAATGATACAAAGACCATGGATGCTAAATTTGCACTAAGCTGCCTTTATGAGTTCAAGTTGGTTAGGTCACTAGAGTAGTAAAGAGAAAGTCTTAAAAGCAGCCAGAGAAAAAAGACAAATTATGTACAAAAAAACAAAGACAAAAGTGACGGCACATTTCTCTTTAGAAACAATGCAAGCAGAAGACAGTGGACCAACATCTTGAAAGTATTAACTGTCAACCAAGAATTCTATACCCCTCCCCCAAAATCTTTAAAAATGAAGGCAAAAAAAAAGACTTTTAGACATACAAAAGATTAGAGAATTCACCACCAGCAAATCAGGACTATGAGAAGTGTATAAAGTAAGTCCTTCAGACAGAAGGAAAATAATATTACATAGAAATTTGGATATATCCAAAAGAATGAAGAACACTAGAAATTGTAAATATGTGAATAAATACAAAAGACTTTCCCCTCTTATTTAAAAAAATAAACTGCTTAAAACAAACATAATAATCATAATGTATTCTGTGATTTTTAACATTTGTAAAAGTAGAATATATGACAACAAGAGCACAAAGGACGGGAGGGAATGGAAGCGTACTGTTGTAAAATTCTCATACTATGAGTGACATAGTATATTAGTTGAAGGCAGCCTGTGATAGGGTAAAAATGAATGGTGTAAACACTAGAGCGACCACTAAAAAGAAAAAAGACAGAGGTATTAGCTAATGAGCCAATAAAAGAGATAAAAATGAAATTATAAACATTACTGAATCCCAAAACAGGCAGAAAACTAGTTAAAATAACAAATGAGACAAATAGAAAACAAATGGCAAGAAGGTAGATTAAAACCCAACTATATCGATAATCACATTAAGTGTAATGGTCTAAATGACAATTAAAAGATGGAGAATATCAAAACGGGTCAAAAAAGAAGGTCTCAACTATATGCTGTCTACAAGAAACCCAAATGGAATATAAAACACAGGTTAAAAGTAAAAGGATGGAGACAGATACATCATGCTAATATCAAGAGAAAGCTGGAGTGGCTATATTAATATAAGTCAAAGTATATTTCAGAGAAGGGAATACTACCAGAGATAAGAGATAAATATTACTAGGGACTTCAAATGATAATGAGGGTCAATTTGTTGAGAGATATTACAATCCTAAATGTTTATGCACCTAATAACAGAGCTTCAAAATACATGAGGTAAAACTGATTAAACTGCAAAGAGATATAAACAAAATCACAATAATCCCTCTCTCAATAATTGATAGAGCAAGTAAACAGAAAATTTGTAAAGACATAGAAGACCTGAACAACATTGTCAACCAATTTCACCTAATTGACATTTATGGAACATTCCATCCAATAATAGCAGAATACACATTCTTTCCAAGTACACATAGAACATTTACTAAGATAGACCATAATCTGGGCAATAAAACAAGTATGTTCTCCAACCACAGCAGGATTTAGTTAGAAATCAACAAGAGAAAAATATCTGAAAAATTTACAAATATATGCAAACTAAACAGTACTCTTCTAAATAACCCATAGGTCAAAGAAGAAATCAAAAGGGAAATTAGAAAATAGTTTGAATGAAATACAACATACCAAAATTTGTGGGATGCATTGAAAGAGTGCTTAGTGTTAGTACAAACTTTTATATTAGAAAAATAAAACGCTTTAAAATCAATGACTTATGCTTTTACCTTAATAAACTAGAAGAAGAGCATATTAAACCCAAGGTAAGCAGAATAAAGGAAACAATAAAGATAAGGGAATAAATTAATGAAATTGAAGAAAGAAAAACATTAGAGAAAAGGGAAAGCTGGTTCTTTGAGAAGATAAATAAAACTAACAAATTTCTTATCAGATTGACTAGAAAAAAAGAGAGAAAATAAATGATCAACATCAAGAATGAAAGAGGCAACATCACTACAGATCCTACAGACATTAAAAGGATTACAAAGAAATATTCTGAATAACTTTATGCCAATAAACTTGAAAACTTAGATAAAATGAACAAATTTCTTGAAAAACACAAACTACCACAGCTTTACTCAAGTAAAAATAACCAGAATAGCCTATATCTATTAAAGAAATTGAATTTGTAGTTTAAAATCTTCCCATATAGAAAATTCCAGGTCCAAATGATTTCACTGGTGAATTCTACCAAATATTTAAGAATAAAATAATGCCAATTCTGCACAAATTTTTTAATAAAATAAACAAGGAGGGAACACTTCCTAACTCATTCTGTAAAGCCAGAATTACCTTGATCCCGATACAGATGAAGACACTACAGGAAAAGAAGAGCAAGGACCAATATTCCTCCTGAACATAGATGCAAAAATCCTTAGCAAAATGTTAGTAATATACTAAAAGGATAATATGCCATCAATATATTAAATCTAGCAAATATATTAAAAGGGTAATAAAATGAAATTTATTAACATAATTCTAGAAATAGTAGCAAAGCTATCCATGTGGAAATCTTCCCAACCTTCCTAAGTAAGGAAGTAAAGTATGTTAGAGAAGAAATCTTTTTCCTCTAAAGTAATATGTAGCCATCAATCAAACCCTTGAGCCTCAGATCGAGACTGTGCTCCGCTGTCCTTGTCTGCTCCAAGGGGCTGTAAGTACAGATGTCCTGAGATGGTATAGCCTGGAGCCCTCTCCACAGCAAGCTTTCTTACAGTGCTGCAAATACTGACTCGTAGCTTGGCCCACTGGGTACCGGGTATGTGGATTCAAGAGAGCTGGACAGGGAGATGTCCAAGTTGTCAAGATAAACATGGCAAGGAAATATTCTGTTTTCCAGAAGCTTTTGAGAATAGCTGTGTCTTTCTGTCTAAGAAGATTGGGACAACTTTGTAATCAAACACAAGAGTGGTCACTTGAGTGGGCTGCCTTTCTTCCTCAGGTCACATTGCTATATTTGACATTATATCCTGATTTAGGGAAGAAGACCCTGGAGGTCATACCTCCTGTCTTTCCTCAGTTGCCAACTTCTTAAGATAGGGCTTCTAGTGAGGTCTTTGAGACCCCTTTGTGGGCTCACATGCAACTGTCTGCAGTGCCGTTTTTATGATTCCAGGCCTTCTCTTAAGACCACGTACCAAGACCAAGATGGGTCACTGCTTCCCTCTCAGAGCTGAAAAACCTCACTTGGCACTGGTAACAAGCTGCAGGTAAACCATCATCCCCATGATTTAACCCAAGCACCTAGTTTTGGAAGGTGAACAAATAGAACCTCTTAATTTTCTACTCACCATGTTAAAATCTGAGTGAATTCCAACAAGCCTTTTTCTCCTTCGTTTCCTTTTCCATCTATGCCATTATCTGCCAAATGCAATTTCACTAACCAAGGACCAGCTTCAGTCAAACCTTTAACTTTTTTCTTGATTCCTACAAGAAAAACTAGAGTATTTTATTATTTTTAGACAACAGTTCCACTGTTTACCACCACCTAAGTTGATTTTATTTTTTAAGATTGTACTTATTTGACTTGTGTGAGCAGATGCATTATGCAATATAGTCAAGGAAATACATATAATTTAAGAAGTCCTTTTAAAAAATACTCAGTACATCCTTTATTCTGTACAACAGAAAGCCCAAAATTGCTCTGTATGAGAGGAAATCTCATTTAAGATTTAGATTGTTGCCTTTACTTTGGCTAAAGAGGAAAATCAATGTTTCTGGAAATTTTTTGGTACAAGATGAATAAGTTGTCCACGTATCCTGGGAAAGTGATAGCCCTTATACAGAGATTCAGCCCTATAAAAAAGCCTGCAAAGTTGTCACATTTTTTGAGTTCTAGAAGGACATGTTTGAAGGGGAGAAACCATCCTGCCTTTGTAGATGTCACGACTGTGGTCAGTGGTCCTGGAGTCTGGTTCACCCTTGTCGGTCTATCCGGTTTCATAAAGCTCAGTGTCAGTGCTGCGGAGTGGCATCACGTACCCGTTCAGCTCACACCAGTTTAGGTTTAGGAGTTTAGCAAAAAACACCAAAAAAACAAACAAAAAAAACCCCCCAAACCACGAAGGGGATGGAGAAAGAGAAATCCAGACACGAACCTGGCTCACCCACGCAGTAAGTGTGAGATGGGAGAGCCGGATCTCCAGTCCCAGAGCCAGATCGCTTCCCGGGAGCCTCCAAGTGTTTGAAATTATATACTTTTTGCAACATGACCGCCCAAACACTAGCCAACTGCTGCATCTGGGGTTCAAGTGAGAAACAGCGATCTGTTCCAAAGCTGGGGAAGAAACCACGTGGAACTTACAGATAGTATGTCTACATGTCGTATTGTGTGGGCAATTCAAGGGGTTTTAAAGGACCATTTAGCTACACACTAATTGTGCCTAACATACTTGAGAACCTAGCCCCAGGGCTAGACGAGGACTCTTCTGCACTTGCATTCATTCGGCACTCAACAAATCTTTCTGAGCTCCTCTTCTGTGCCAGGCACCGTTCCTGGCAGTGGGACTGCAACAGGCAACAGAAGAGACAAAACCGCCTGGCCTCACGACGCTGACCTGAAGTGAGCCAACTGTGCGCAGGAAGAGAAGAGTCGCTGATAGCCAAGTGTAAGTTTTCAAGTCATGAAGGAGAACTGACCTTTTAGGAAAAGGTGATAACTTTGGATATTGGGCCATTCTAGTTTGCCAGTTCTTTAAAAAAAAAAAAGTATGCTTTACAAAAAGTCACTTGGTTTCTTTGGATAGGAATCTAATTTGCTGGGTTGTTGAACGAGATAGACAGGGTTTATTTTCCTTCAAAACATAGTTGGAGGGAAGAAAACTGCCTCATCCTTTAGTTTTATTGGGGATGGGCCTAATGTGTCCATATCTCATTTGTCCTTAAATCCAGGGCATGCGGCTGATAAGATAACAGTGCTAATAGACTAGAACATATCTGGAACATTGTAGGTTTTCAATAACTTTTTGTGGAATAAATGAACGAATCAATGAGCAGGGGAGTGCAGAGTGCAATCATAGCGTGGAAACTTCTATCTCACTGTTCATTGTTTTTCCAAGTACAGCACAGGTAATAATGCCTTGAGACCACTCATGAACATAAAATAGAATATGATTTTTCTATTTATAAAATCTCTTCACAAACATAAATGCCTTTGAAAAGTGAAGTTTATTGCCCGGAATGATTAACGATGTGGAGACTGATTGCATGTGGCACTCATTTCTTTTTGCCCCCTTCTGGCATGCCAGAAAGCAGCAGTGGTGAAACACGAGGCCAAGGGGGCCAAGGCCAAAGGCCAAAGGCCAAATTCCTGTGCAGCCACTCAGCTTTGCAAGGAGAGAAACCCTCTCAGCCAGGCTGCCCTGGCTTAGCTAGCGTGGCACAGATGTCTGCCCCTGAAGAGGAAAGGGGCTGCCCAGCCTGTGACTGTCCTGGTACAGCTTGCACCCCCGTGGGAAAAACAATCTAAATCTCCCTCCAACTGGGAGGGACATGTCACCTGTGCCTATGAAGAATAAACAGTTTGGAAAATGCTAGTCCAAACCCCTTTCCAGAATTTAGACCTCACGTGAGTCACAGTGCCCTGTTGAGGGGGGAAGGCCGAGGCTGCTTCATACAGGGATTGCCTGCTCCGGGCCTTCAACCAAAGTTCAAGCAGAACTAAACTCTTTTCTCTGGATGGAAAACAAATTCCTTGGAGTAAAAGTGAGTACATGCTGAGCCCCTGGTAATACCTGATCCACTCCAGCTGTATTCACTCCATCCTATTTTTACCTAATCTTACATTTCTCTGCTTTAAAACAAAACCAAGCTCACCAACAACGACCACTTTAACTTACCCCCCTCTGTCTCAGAGAACTTAGTGGGGGCATAGCGATGCCAGTTGTGCCTAAGAGGCAGAGTGGCGTAGAGATAGAAGCAGAGTCTCCAGGTTAAAAACCTCTTTCTGAAAAATGCTGTGTGACTCCCCAGAAAGTCACTTAGCTTCTCTGAAACTAAATTTCCTTATTGCTAACATAGAGATCATAATAGTCATCTCCTAGATGCATTGTAAAAATCGACTGGGAAGCATGGTGAAATAATGGTTGTAGAGGCTCTTAGTACACAGGAAATATTGCTGCCTAGCTTCCCAGCTTCAGTTCTGGATTCTGTAAGTCATTGAACACCGGCGTGGAGAAGCTCCATGTGTAACAAGTCCTCCCTTCTGCCACTGCCTCCTGAGGATCACACACATATTTCTGCCACCCGCACGCCTCTCCCTGGAAGCCGCTCCACAGATCCAAGAGGGACTCACTCAACCTTGGGCTCCCTCCCACTTTCTCTTTAGTTAATTGCCCAGATCCCCAAATTGTCCCTGATTTCAGAATCTTACAGCTCTCAGTGAACTGGCCACTAGGTCCTGTCAATCTCCCTCCGAAACAGATCCAGACTCTATCTTCCCATCACTCGGTTCTGCACTTCCGTGGTTCTACATTCTCTTGTCTGAACCGTCGTAAATGCCTCTGAACCAGCCTCCCATCCTCCAGACGTTCCTCTCTCTAAAGCACCTTCTGCAAAGCTGCCCGAAGTTCTGTTCAAAAATCCACTTCGCATTATGTCACTGTCTTGCTTCACAGCCATCATGGCTCCCGCTTTGCACACAGGACAAAGTCTAACTCTTTAACAGCAGTCATGGCTTTTGGCCATGTGGGTCCACTGGCCTTTCCAGCAACATCTCTAGCCACTCGCCCAACGACCGCTCTGTGGTGGACGTCACACCTCCCTCATGCTGACCACTGCCGGCTCTTGGCCCCCTGCACCCTTTCTCCCGTGCTTCCCTCCGCCTAGAATGCCCTCGCTCTCCCAGATGCCGAGCCTCTGCTCATCCCTTCCTGAGAGAGCTCTACTTCCTGTGTGGCCAGCACCCAGAGGGCAAGTGTAAACCTTCATAGACCAGAAGTTCCCCCCAAAAGGTTCCTCTTCTCTTCCCTGACTCTCCGGCCTCCTCTGGGACCACCAGGACACGGGGGCATCCGATTGTTTCACTTAACCACAGCTCTCTCCATCGGTGGACGCCGGGTCCTGGTCAGATCTCCTTGTTGAGGTTGACTTTTTTTAAACCTGTTAAAAATAGCTTCTTTCCATCAACAAGGAACACGCGTGATTTCCTGTGTAATTACCAGAGGTTTGTAAACCAAAACATAAATTCCGCTTGCTTGATTGCAAGACTTAAGGAAGCAGAGGGTAATTAGTGTCAGATGATTTACATCTTGGACCTTGGAACCTGCCTGTAAAGGTTTCCATTGTTTAGCTATCACTCCAGGATAAAATCCCAAAATAATTTCAGGATTATAACTGGTGACTTCCTGATTTGGAACTAATAAAGCTGTTCTGAAGATTACGTGTTAACTTTTGAACTTGACCTTTGCATTCCTTAATGCTGCTAGCATTCCTATGGACTCTGGCTAGCATACAAGCAATGACGCCTTATTTGGGGAAGTGAATTCACCCCTTGGGTGGCATTGGTGCTGTTGTAAAGGTCTGATCAATCCCAAGTGTGTGGACTGACCATTTTATGGTTAGATTTTGTCCCCTGTACATGTCTAAGTCATGCACTAGCCTTTCCAGTCCTAAATCCTCGAGAATTAAAACAATCCTGGGAGCTACGTGTGGGGCTTGAGCCAGGAAGCAGAGCAGGCTCAGGTGACAGGACACCTCTGCATCCTTGCTGGGTCTTTCTGGAACTTCTGGGGCTTTGAGATGATGAGGCAGGGCTGGGCGAAAGGGGCTCAGGGAAGCCATCTTCTCTGCAGATGACTATTCCTGACAACCTTTGGGTGACTTCTAGTCTTCGGCCATCTTCTGGCTCTTTATGAACAAGACAGGCTCGTGACTAGTCATAGGCCAAGCCAGACATCACCCACTTGAGTGTCGCCAGGCCCGGGTGGCCCAGGCCCTGTGTACCTGTGGGACAGTGTCACGGGGCTCAGAAGTGAGCCAGGCTGGCTCTAGAAGAGACAGAGAAGATGGAAGAGAAATGGGCCCGGGTGCTATTTGTTCTGTGGTTTCTATGGCAGAGAAGAGGCACGTAGGAGCCTCACTCTGCCCTCTGACTTTCTTTCCTGAGCAAAATAAAGCAAGAGTAGGCAATCTGATTTCTTTCAATTCTAAAACTCGTTCTCAAAGTGTGGACCCTGGACCAATTGCCTCGGCATCACCTGGGAACTTGATAGAAAAGCAAATTCTGCAGCCTTCCCTCAGATCTACTGATTCAGGACCTTGCGGGAGCAGGGCCCAGCAGCCTGTGTTCTAACAAGCCCTCAGGGTGCCTCTGCTGCGCAAGTTTGAGAACCTCTGATCTAATGATTCCTCATGTTCCGTGGTGCTTTGAGGCAGGTCTGGTATGCACAAACAGATGTCTAACCTCTGCAGGCACAGAAATGGAATACTTTGCCTCTTCTATCAACTTATAAATGGCTGCTAATGTAAAGTTGTTAGGTTCTTATAATTAAACATTCAGAGAGGAGCAATAAAAGGTGTCAGGCTTCTGAATAGGGGTTTTGATTTGTACCATATTGTGAGTTCGACTTCCTAAGCAGCAGGCCAAAAGCCTCCTGTTCACAAAGGGGTGAGCATAAAAATAGCTTGGCTGTTTCCACTTGGGACCAAATGGAAACCGTCTGGACTCCTCACCCAGGAGGCTGATGTAAACCAGCTCGGTCTGACTCTTTATTGTGAAACAAGTAAAACTCTCCCCAAGACCAAACTCACCCCCGAACAAACACCTTATGACTGTGAAGGTAATTATCCAATGTGGGAAAATTAACTTGTTTTGTGAACTCTGAAAAGCAAGAAAATGGTCTGTTCTGACAAGAAGCTACAAAATTGTTTTTATTGGTTCGAGGCAAAGGATATCTTGGGAGACGAAAGACTTTAATGGCTCCCATTGTCCACTGGACTAAGTCCAAACTCTCAGCCTGACATGCAAAGTCCTCCTTAACATGACCCACCCCTCTTGACGGGTCCACCCTCCCACATCCTCTTGTTCCAGCTAAACTTGTGTGCTTGTGGCTTGCATTGTTAAGGCCTTTCTTCATCACTTACATCCTTCCTCAGGTTAAGTCCTTTCTTTTTTTCCACCCTGCACCAGCAACTAGCTTATTCACAAAGCCTCCTCCCCCGTTCCAGACCTGGGAGAGAATGCTCTTCTCTGATCCCAGTGTCCATGCTTGGCCCTTGGCAGATGCTGCCTTGTGTGGCTATTTGTGTTCTGGGTGTGTATCCTGTTTCTAAACTGCATGTCCCCTTGCTATGAGTTGAATTGTGTCCCCTGCCAAAATTCATATGTTGAAGTCCTAACCCCCCTTCCCGTTATTCAGAATGTGACCTTATTTGGAAATAGGATTGTGGCAGAAGTAATTCGTTAAGAGGAGGTCATACTAGAGTAGAGTGGGCCCCTAATCCAATATGACCGATGTTCCTATAAGAAGGGGAGGATTGGACAAAGGCACACACAGGGAGAATGCCATGTGAACATGAAGGCAAAGATTGGGGTGATGCAACCAGAAGCCAAGGAACACCAAGGATGGTCAGCAAAGCAACAAAAGCTAGAGAGAGGCATGGAAAGATTCTCCCTCAGAACCCCCAGAAAGAACCAACTCTGCCAACACCTTGAGCTTGACTTCCAGCCTGCAGAACTGTGAGACAACATATTTCTGTTGTTTAAGCTCCCCCAGTCTGATACTCTGTTATGGGAGCCCTAGCAAATGAATACACCCCGAAAAGGCAGGAGCACCCCTTGTGCCCCGCACAGAGCTGGTGCTTGATAACAATTTTCTGTTGAGGCAGCTGCAGTGACCGGAAAGTAAGCTCCTTGGGGCAGGGACCAGGGATATCCCTCACTACATCCCTCACATACCAGCCCAAAATGACCCCGAGGACATTTCATTTCATCAGTGCTGACTGAAACAATGACCAGAGGCAGCCTGCAGTTCTTCAAGGCCTCTGCCTGTTCCCGGGCAAACCTCAAGATACTGGGCTCCTCCAGGGGCCTGGTGGGAGAGTATATCTGGTCATGAACATCAAAATAAGCATGTCTGGTACTTTTGTAATGGCTGTTAGTAGCTGAAAGGTATTGTGACCTGGGCCTCAACATACCTATTATTTAAAAGCTGAAGGATGAATAATTGTTTTGCTCTCTTTTTGACTTTTCCCTCAAACTATCCACCTTCTATGAAGGTTTAACATCTCCAGAGCCTACATGTGGGTGGGGAGCGAGGGTCTTGGGTTGGGGGTGGCACACAGGAGAAGTCGTATTCGCAAAGGGCCTCATATTCGCATCCTGGTGTCATCACCTGATGAGGTTATGCATGCGTTCTCTGTGTTTTTATGTGTATTAGAAGAGTTTGCTTGTTAAATGTAAAAACTTCAACTATTATGCAATTTTTTTAAACTTCTTTGCCATTAACTAATTTAATTTTTTTTTTTTTTTTATCAGGAAGGCTCAACAAATTGAAGTGGTCAGAGCCTCACTCCAGCCTGAGAAGCCTTGAAGTTCCCAGATAGATTTTGGCATTTCGGTCTTCCTGCAATGCCAAGTTGACGCACAGCATGATACAGACATTCAGTCTCTGTCCTTGTTACCAGTTTCTGTTAAAAGTCTACATACAGAGTTAGAATCAGAGACCCAGCACTCCTGCCCTCTCAGATGTCAAATGGCCCAGTGTAAGGACTGTCCCTCTATGGGGCCACCTGTCCTGGAGATGCCGATCATCCTCATCCCCACAGGACCCCAACCAATTCGTCTGAAAGGATATTTGGTTGAAAATATTCCCAAATGGCAACTGTCTAAAACAAATGATAACCTGGCATGGTTCTTTTTTTTTTTTTTCCTTTTAGTAGATTTCCCAAAATCTGCTAGTACTCTCCAGTGGAAAGACTATATTGACATCAGACAACAGAAAAAAGGCCTGATAAATTTTCTCACTTTATATTTTCATTTGGCTTTTTAGATCTTAAGAATTTATATTTTCTAATTCAGTGAGATTTCATGGAGGAGATATGTTAATTCAGAGACAGAAAAAAGACCAATCAAAACAGACGAAAACTGAGGAAGAGAAAGCCAAAGGGCAAAGAGCTTCATTACAAGGGCTTATTGCCTTTCACACACTAACCTTACAGAAAAAAAATGAAGTGGACTGAAACAGAACAACACGAAATTAGGTTAGCCTCCATGAACAGTCTCCCAAAGACTGTGCCCATGATACGCCCAGTGATCATCTTGTCCTGTCTCTTTACATCTTCAAATTGTTAAAGCTGGAGTGGAATTTAGGAAGCTGTGAGCGCAAAGTTCTCGAACTGCAGATTAGGATGCTGAGACGCGGGCATCGGGGCAGGTTCTGGGACTAGAATCCTGGCTTCCCAACACTTAGCTGCAAACCCTTAATATTGGACAGCTTCTCATTTAGTTTAATCTTGCTCAGAGGTTGTGGAGTTGGTGATTTCTTAAAATTCCCTCTAACTGACTCAGTTTCTAAGCAATGAGCGTAGGAGAGAAGTCCCCAAGCTGGATTGATCAGGTCCTGCTGGCGGTTTATTGCAGATATTCCCAGACCAGCCTGGGCCCCACCATCGTTTTGTGGCCTTGTTGAGTGTGCCAAGACTAATTCCCCTGGTGGATATGGCTAGCTGTTCTGTTTTTGGGTCATATGAAGCCATAAAAACCCTGAGTAATTTTTTTCTCCGCTTGAGTTTTTCTCTCTGTCTGGGGTAATTACTTCTGTAGTGGGAACACAGAGCCCATGAAAGGAGGAAGTGATGAAGGAAAGGAAGGAAGTGGGAGGAATAGCTGAAACAACACAACAACAATACCTTTCTTTCTCTTATTCTTCCCTGAAGTAGTTTTCACTGTTACAGCTCCAGATGACTTTGTAATCGGGTTCAAAGTTGAACTTGCTCTGTGGCTGACTGTATGAAAAAAGAAAAGCCTGTTCAAAGTTGCATGCATGGGTTTTTGACACACACTGAAATTGGTTATTGCCTTCATTTAATGTATACTTTGGGCAGAGATATTTCTCATAAGAGAATTATCTGACCCATTGTCAAAACCACATTCACTTCTGTTCAGTCCTGTCTTTTCCCTATTTCTCTCCTCAAAGGCGTGAGGAGAGCCTGTACCCAGGAGGGCCCCAAGAACTGTCATGCAAGGCCTTGTGTTGATTCTTCTTTACATTCCACAGCTGTGCTCTGTAAAAGTCACTCTAAACCTCTGGGATTAGTAAGAATATAGCAGAGAGGAACACATTCGGGGCACATTTAAAAAAAGTATATTAGTATATCATCACTCTGGAGTTGTTCTGGACTCTTCCTTTCCTTGCACCCATATCCATCCCTCAGGAAGTAGTACAGATGCTGAACCTACCACTTCTTACCACCCCGTGCTACCACCCTCACCTCACCTGGGGAGACACCTCTCACCACCACCTCTCACCTGGATGATGACAGCCTCCCAATAGGCCTCCCTGCTGCCCCCTCAAGGTATCCTTGCTGCCCAGATTGAGGGGTCCTTCTCAAACTTAGGTCCCATCAGTCACTCCTCTGCTCTTTCCTGGCTAACAAGGTCCTTGACCCTTGGCCCTTGTTATTGCCCAGGTGCCCTGCTGCTCCTTGTGCATCTTGGGGTCCTGTGGGCCTTGGAGCCTTGGCACAGGCTGTCCGCTCTGCCTGGACTGTTGTCCCCATTTATCTGCCGGCTCACTCCCTCACCTCCTGTGTCTGTAGACAAATGCTACCTTGTCCAGGAGGCCTACACTCAACCATCTATTTAAAATCACACCTGGTCCGACTTCTTCCTCAGACTCCCACACTTGCTTATCTTGCTCAACTTTTTCTTTTTCCACAGCAATCATCACCTTCTAACAAACTATATATAGCATATATATATTTATTATGTTTTTAAAATATTATCTGACTGCCCCCAAACACATACACCCCTGTACCACATGCCTCCTCGGGCCAGGGATATTTGTTTTACGTGCTAACGTATCCCAAGCACAGGGGAGAGTACCTGGCATATATTAGGAGATACACACCCACGTGTGGGCACACACACATTTGACAAAGGAAGGAAGCAGCATCATTACTAAGATTGTGTTTTACACGTTATAACGAGTAAATAAGAAAACAAACTTGTCATTGGATCATGAGGCATTCGTTTCTCTTTGTCAGCAACAGAAAGCCGCTTGCCTGACTCTGTCAGGAAGGA
The DNA here is from genome assembly GCF_041296235.1 of Equus asinus. Lineage (NCBI taxonomy): Eukaryota > Metazoa > Chordata > Mammalia > Perissodactyla > Equidae > Equus > Equus asinus. The sequence goes on along the minus strand of NC_091810.1, from coordinate 87,474,027 downwards.
GAAGGTGCTGGAAGGCCTGGGAGCAGCTCACAGAACAGGAGAGAAACCAAACATTTGTGCCTTACAAAGCAGCAGCCTCAAAAAATTTTTGCTCTCATAACACCCCAGAGGCATGTGGAAAAGCTATAGACTATCTTGCACGGTTTTAGGTATGCATTGTGGAAATTAATTAAAGAAACCTTAACTAAATTGGAGTCCAGAGGGCCTGTAGGGGGAGCTCTCCCTCCCCTCACGGTCAACTACACCAAACAACTAGAGACTGAGGGTTGAATTTCTGACAGGAAGTACAACTACTTTACTCCTGAGGGAAGATTTCTCTCCGACCCAGGAACAGCCCAGCCAATGAGAACTGCCACAGCTCAGCCAATAAGAAGCCATTGCTGCCCTGAACTGTTACTTTCCAACCCTGGACTTTCCTTTAGAACAGCCTCTCCTACTTCCACTTTTTCTCTATAGAAACAGTTCCCCTCCTTGTTTTTCTGGATTTGCTTGTGGTTTGCCATAGAATGCACATCCCAAATTGCAATTCTTTTGGCTATTCCTGAATAAACTCATTTTGAGATAAATAACAGATGAATTTGCTTTTTTTTTTTTTTTTAAAGATTGGCACCTGAGATGACATCTGTTGCCAATCTCCTTCTTTTTTTTTTTTTTTTCCTTCTTCTTCTCCCCAAAGCCTCACAGTACATAGTTGCATATTCTAGTTGTGAGTGCCTCTGGTTGTGCTGAATTTGCTTTTTAAGTTGACAATATCTAAAGTTTTTCATCATACATTTTAAAATTTAAAAGGATGAAATTTTTAGTTCATGGCAAATATTGACGTTTAAGAGTAAAATCTGTTATATCATTATCTTAAGTGTATCAACTGGACTCTAAGTTCCAAGAAATTTGCTACCCAACTTTATCCATTAAAAAATTCCCAAGCAACCCAAAACATGAGGAAACTCTTCTTTAGCAACTGAAAATTTTGCATTTTTCTCTTTTTTTCTTGTGCTTTCACTTGTATTTCCATTCCACTTACACTGCAGAATTTTATGTTTGAAAGTCTTTTCCAGGTCATCCTGTAGTACTTCTCTGTAAAAAAGAGATTCTTAAATTTCTTGGGACCATAAGGCGTTAAAGTATTAAAAATGTCTTTCACAGTTATTAATCAATTTTTAGAAGTGTATGATTGATTCATACCACATACACATTTTATAGATTTTGATAAATCCTAATTAAAGACAAAAATAAAATTTTATTGAATGTATCTCTCAATGACATGGATAGTGCTGTTTTATTTATTTGTTTTTACAATTAATTCATGTATTCAGTAAAAAATATTACTGCTAAAATGAGGCAGAGTTCAGCATTGATGCTATTTCTGTTTTTCGTTGTTATAGTTGTAAGTGCTGAGAAATCTTGTTCATACAGATGGGAATGGAATAGGATTTCCAGATTTAGCCTCACTCACCCCCCAAGTACAGGACACCCAGTTCAAATGTCAGATAAACAAAGAATAATTGTTTTAAAGTATATCCCAAACATTGCATGGGACGTAGTTATAATAAATTGTTTCTTTATCTAAAATTCAAATTTAACCAGGCAATCCTAGAAGAAGTTTTATCATAGCAGTATTATTCAATTCTTTGAACTCCTGAGTTATAGGCTAAAAACCACACAGTGGTTGATCACACACACAAAGATTTTGAATGAGCTGTCAGTTGATAATTTGATTAGGTCTTCCTTCAATTTTGTTAAAAGCAAAAATTGGAAGCCACTTGATGAGTAAAAAATGGTTTGTTACTGAATTATTTGTCATTCACTTTCTTAACACTTGCATTAATATTTTGAATTGTCTCTTTGTTTTTGCACCCTAGGAAAGACACTCTGCTCAGATACTGGATGGGAGAGAAGTATGCCTTTCTTCCGCAAAGTAGAATGATGATTGTGACCGAGGATATTCATCAGGCACTGGGTCCTATGGAAGCTGAGAATCTGCACATTTCTTTAAAACCATCTACATCCCCTTAAACACACGCACTAGGAGGTTTTCGTGTGCCTTTATTTCTGGAGCCTGGGAAGTCCAAGATCCAGGCACTGGGAAATTCAGTGTCTGGGAGGCCTGCTTCCCGCTTCACAGACAGCCTTCTCGCTATAACCTCATGTGGCAGAAGAGGGGAGGGAGCTCTCTGGGGTCTCTTTTAGAAGGGCACTAAACCCACAGGAGGGCTCTGCTCTCATGACCTAATCAGAGGCATCGCAAAGGCCTCTCAAAGGCCTCACCTCCTAATACCATCACCTGGGGGATTAAGACTTCAACATAAGAATTTTGGAGGTACGCAATTTTCAGTCTATGGCATCTTGGTTTCAAGACCAGGGTTGAAAAGGACAGGGACCACGGCAGCTTCAGGGATATGGAGCTAAGGCACAGGTTGTTAGGGGTGGGGCATCAGGTTCCTCAGCTCAGGAATAACATTTTAGGGTGGCAATGTCCAGCTGGTGGAGCTTGGGTCCTATATCTACCCATGGCCAAGGGAGGGCTGGTAATATACCATAATCATTTTTCTTGCCTCATAGGCCTCTTTTATTCTATCATTTAAGGCAAATCCTGCTGGCAAAGAAGTGAAATCAAGATAGGAAAACTAATTTACCCGCGCAGAGGTCTGTCGCTCCATCTCTGACATAGAGGGTACTTTGACTCTGTACTGGCATGTATGTTACTGTTAGGGACTGAATGTTCATGCCCCCTCACCCCCATTCATATGTTGGATGCCCACTGTAGACGTGTTTGGAGATGCAAGCTCTAAGGAAGTAAAGAAGGTTAAATGAGGTCATAAGGTGGAGCCCTGATCAGATTGACTAGTGTCTTTATAAGAGAGACACCAGAGAGCGCTCCTTCTCTCTCTTCAAGTGCACGCACCCAGGAAAGGCCGTGTGAGGACACAGCAAGAAGGCGGCCGTCTTTAAGGTCAGGAAAAGAACTCTCACCAGGAACTGAATCCCAGCTGATCTGGGACTTCTAGCCTTCAGAACTGGAGAAAACAAATTTGTTGTTTAAGCCGCCCAACCTGTGGTATTTTGTTATGGCAGCCTGAGCAGACTAATGCACTCGCCCAAAAGAACGTAGAATAGCTGAAATGCACAAGCTGAACTGGATCAAAATCAAGGTTCAAGTGAATATGATGTTGGAGACTGTTATAGTCAGCCTTAGGCGAAGAGAAGAACCTAGAAATGTACTTGTTGTGGGTTTTGTTGTTCTTATTGCTGAGATCCTGAGTAATGAGAAGAACTTGAAAGAGATTCTGTCTGTTGACCACTGACCACAGGGCCTGGCCCAGCTGGAGCAGTTTCCATCCCATCCGGGGTTGCTATGAAGAATGACAGGGCTGGCGCTCTCTGCGGTCAGCTCTGACTTGGCTTTTTTGGCAGTCTGGGAAGACAAATCCAGAACCCCTCAGATTAAGCCTTAATGCTTTTCTGGGCAGAAACCTCTTGGGACAACTGGAATAAGGGGTCTCCACGTTTCTTCTCCACATCCTTGTCACCTCACTTTTCCAGTCCCACACCTCTCACACCTGTCCCTGCCTGCACACACTAAGCCCTTGAGATGGTGCTTTTAGATTTCCAATTATTAAAAAAAAAAATCAGATTCATTAAGTTATTCAGATCCCAAAGTTATAATACAGGACATCATAAATAGGACTGTGGTTTTTTACAGTAATATTGGTAAAAATAGCAAAGGGAAGGTAATATTTGACAGCAAACACTATTTTCCAGCATGCTTTTGTATATTTATTGGGTCGACTGAATTATCAAGTTCAACAAATGAGCTATATAATTCTGATACCATGAAATTTCCTAAATGAGTGACAGTCATTATATTGAGGAATCTCTGTTAGTTGCAAGTTCTTTGCATTCATTTCCACAAAGTAGACTTGACTTCAGCTCTTTGTTTTTGTTGACAGTATGGTACTTCATTTAATGTAGATATTTACTGGCACAGAGTTAGACTTAATCCACTAGAAATGGAACATTTTCAGCATTTATATTTGATGTGGATATGCGTTATTACCAGAGATATACTATTTTCAATAAAATTTCATTAAAATTTTTTACAAAATGCAACCTTTTTTATCCATTATTTACCAACATTTAACAAATTGTGGCAGAGATTTATGTGTTTGTCTTGAGTTTGCACACGTCACTTTGTTTTGTACCCTGGAGCAAAATCCCCAGTCATTTTGAGGAATCAAAAGACTTGGAGAACATGGTGTCTCATAATCTAAGGGGGGTGTCACCAGGGCCCTGGGCCGGGGGATTGGCTCTGACCTTTACAAGCTCTGTAGCCTTGAGCTTCAGTCTCCTCAACCAGAAAATGGGGATTATCATAACTACTTTGCAGAGCAATTGTGATGGTTAAATGTACCTTCAGTTAGTTACATCTATGATTTAAAAAAATGGCTACATAATGATTTTGAGTCAGCTTTTTAAAAAATTGTAGTTTGGAGTATTTTATAGAGAAGAGAAGTTATAAAGCTAATGATGCTAACCCTCTCTTAACCCTCTTAACCCTGAGGCAACGAGATACCCGGATTGACAGGAATAAGACCAGGTAGCATCATTTTATCCCCAAAGGTTGACTCCCACTCATTATATGTTTGTGAATACACACTAGACCGCATAGCAATTATGCCCTATAGTTTTGGCTGAGTTTGGCCTAAGATTTCATTGGAGGTTCTCATTACATTCTAATTTAGTGATTTTCCCTACCATTTTGGTAAATATTTCTTGGAACTTTAGAACCCCATCTGCAGCTCAGGATGAGATGTAGCATAGTGGCAGGGAGAGAGTCTGGTCAGGAATCAGAAGATCTGGCTCCAGAAGAGCAAATTCAAGTAACATTTCTTAGTATCTGTCACATGCTGACATGCTGTCCAGCACTTCTGCATATACTACCTTTAAAGTCTTTATAACAACCCTGCAGGATAGGTATTATTATACCCATTTTACTGATGGAGTAGTGGTGAGAAGTGCATAGTTTTTGAGGTTTTTTTAACCCAATTTATTTAAACTAAAAGCAAAGCCAAAAGCAGTTCACCCATTTCAGCTCTTTATGTTCATTTTTTCCAGCAAGTACAGTGATTGTGTTCAACAACGTGCTTCGAGATTTTACTCTCCCAGGAAGAGACTGTTGCTGCTATAACGGTAATGATAATTAATATCCCTCAAGTGCTTACTGTGTGAAGGCATCGTGCTAACTGCTTTAGGCTATAACACTTAATCCCCACTATACACCATGGGGTACTTATCATCATTTTTATTTTGCAGCTGAAGAAGCTGAAGTTAGATCGATCCGATAATTCGCCCAAAGTCACGCACAGCTAGAGTAGGATTTGAACCCAGGTTCAACTCTAAGTCTGTGCTATTAACTACTTGCTATAGTTTACTGTTACCAATGATTAAAAGTAGTCAGCTTTAAAATGTGACATGAATATGTGTACTTGGGATCTATTAAAACAAATGAAAAGCCTTTCATAGGGGAGTAAGCAGCTGTTGTTCTTGTCAGTCCTGCGTCTGTGCCCCTCATCTGTCTACTTCTTGGGGACTGCCACTTCTCCACTGCAAATCGTGATTCTGGCAGGGCTGCCCCTCTCCACCCCTCCCCACCGTGGGTGTGTGATCCGTCCTGGCCAATCATGGTTTACCATGACCTGGGCCATAGGGCTGGTCCAAGAGGTAGTGTGTGACCCAAGAAGGGCCAGTTAGGGCCTTCCTATGGGATTCGACCCACAGCCACTGGAAGAAGGAGACTCACCCTTTCTGACTGATTACAAGTCATGATGATACAGCCCTGGGACTGCTGGCAGACATGTCAAGTGCTGTTTCCTGCTTGGAGGAAGATTGGCTGCTCTGGAAGAGAAGGCCAACCCTCGGAGGGGAAGAAGAGTCAAGAGCAGCAAACTCAGGGTCTCCTGCTAACATGATTTGAGCCTCTGAATTCAGCCATCTCTGAAGACAGCCCCACCTGTGGACGTCCCAGTTACTTGGGCCAATAAACCCCAATTTTTCTTTAATTCTGTTTGGGCTGCTTTCACTTTTAACTGGAAGAATTCCAATTAACATGCTATACTTGTTTCTTTTTGCTGCTGTAACAAATGACTACAAACTTAGTGGCTTAAACAATACGAATTTATTGCCTTACAGTTCTGGAGGTCAGGAGTTTGAAACGGGCCTTACAGGCAAAAGTTAAGACATTGGCAGCGCTGGGTTCCTCCTGAGACTCTGGAGAATTAGATTCTTTGTCCTTTCCAGCTACTAGAGGCTCATGGCCTCTTCCTCACATCACTCCGACCTCTCCTTCTACTGTCACATCTCCTTCTCTCTGACTCTGACCCCCTTGCCTCCCTTTTATAAAGATCCTTCTGATTACACTGGACACACCTGGATGATCCAGGCTAATCTCTCCATTTCAAGGTCTTTAATTTAATCACTTGATTTAATTTAAAAGGACTATAAGGTCCCTTTTGCCATGTGAAGTAACAGTCACAGGTTCTGAAGAACAGGACAAACTCATCTTTGAGGACCGTCATTCTGCTCCCACACATACTCAGGAAGAAGATTCTCCGTTGACCACTGGGAAGGTAATTTTAATCCCAAACCAAAGTTTTCCTCTTTTGGGTGGGCCCAAAAGGAATTTAAGGCCAAATTCTCCAGTGCTTACCTCCGAGAAGCTGAGGGGGATTCCTGGCGTCTGGTGAGGATATGGTGGGCCAGCCTTTGCCCTGCATCTCTGCATACTCTGCTAGGGGTCTGAGCAGAGCCAGAGCTCCAGAACATTGCAAGTAATTGCCGTCGAGGTGCAGCTCACTGGGGAAGGGGGCGAAACACACTGTTCATTTGGTGTTATTTCCACTTCCTCAAATTTGGATTTGAGGTCATCTCATAAAATAATAGATCTAGTTATAAAATAATAAATAATCATAATAAACAGACTATGTCACAAAAAAAATAGACCTTGTGACCATGTCATCTGGCCAAAAACATGTATTTGGCCTGCCACCCTTGATTTTCAAAAGTAAGTAAAGGATCTTTCTCTTATAATAAGAAAAAGAAACCAAAAGTAATTAGAAGGGAGAGAAAGATGATTAAAATCATAATGAAAAGTCAGGGGAACTCATAGCTAGTAGGCTCTGTAAACAAGCTGTGATACAACTCAAGACAGAGCAGTGCCAAGATGGGAGGGGGTGGGAAGGGGGACGCGTCTCACCGGACAGCACTCTGGCTTACGACTGAGCCCAGCGCTGGCCCGCTCCGTGGCCCCAGACCACAGTAACGCAGGCTGAGGCCTTGGAGCCTTTGGTTGTTCTCCAGGCCCAAGAAAATACGCTCAATTTCTTCAATTCCAAAGCTAAAAAGAAACGACAGGCACAAATTAGTGACTTTTAAAAGCTGTGTCACCCACCGGCTTACTGATTTGAAAGCCCTCTGCAGGGCAGGTGGAGGCACATCTGCTGATCCCCAGCGTGGGCTGCCTGGGCTGGGGCAGGCTGTGGGGGTGGGCTGGGTGGGCCGTGGGGGGCGGCCTGCGTGTGGAGGAAGGGGCACCCGGAGTCTGCTTCCTGGGCAAAGAGAGCAGAGGGCAGGTTGAAGCGCCCATTCGAGGGAGCAGACGGAGAGCAAGCTCTGACTCCTGAAGACAGGTGAACTGGCTGGCAGGGACGAAGGAGCCTGGGAGGACTCTGCGAGGAGGGGCCCGTTAAAGTGTGTCCAAAGCAGGCTCAGGAAAGTTCAACCTCCCACCCTCCTTTCACGGCTGGTGCTGCTTCTCACCTTGCACGGCACAGCCCTTAGAGTTTGCAAAGTGGAACCACAAGCATCGGCTCATTGACGCCAGCCACAGCCTCCGGGAAGGTATTAGGTGAGGGAACAGAGCATGGGGGAGGTAAGGGGACATCTTCAGGGAATGTGGAACATCAAGGCTTGAACTTTAAAATGAGGTGAGTAGTATTAACAGAAATAACTTTTAAAATCTATTAATTCACTTAACAAGTAATTATTGAGGGCCAGCTACCGCACTGATTGTGGGAATGTAGCGGTGCCTGAGAAAAAAGCACATGCTGCCTTCACAGCCTATCTGGGAAGACAGTGTGGAAAGAACTCCATCCCCGGGGGCTGGGACCCTGCGATTTCACTAGTGTTGACATCTCGGGTGTGATTCCCAGCTACCCAGCCCTGACAACTCTGGGTGTCTTAGCAGCAGCAGGATTTCAACTGACAATTAAAACAAGCTGTTTCCTGAAGGTGGGAATTCTTTCTTTCTCTTTCCACTAGGGCAGGTCTCCGGGTCCAGCCCAAGGGCTGGGGTCTTGAGGGTTCTCAGAGCAGTGGGGCTGGTTCCGCCCTGTGCGGTGCGGGAAGCTGGCAAGTTTCCTGAGGACCTTGGCCGGCTGCTGCCTTGCATTAGGAGACCTTGCCTAAGGCTCCTCTCAGCATTTTAGAAACCTAGAGAACCTCCACAGAGAACTCCCTCTCCCCAGCTTTTGCTGACAGACTCGTCCAGTGTCACAACCAGAGCCCTAATAAGACCCTTGTTCCTTGGGAGGGACTTTGAGTCTCTGTGGTGCCACTTCTCAAGCTTGAATCATCTCTGTCACCTCACAGCTCACTGGCCTTTTGAGTACAGGGTACCACCTGGCTACATGGGGATCGTCACAGAAGCATAGACTAGTGAAGTGGAGGAGATCATCTCATTATAGATCAGAGCGGCTGCATGACTTACCCAGATCACACAAGCAGTTTGAAATTGTCCATGGATGGTAAATTATAGACCCCAGCAATCTAGTGTCATGGATCAGAGGTGGGCTCTGATTCACTTCTAGGTTCCATCCCTAAGAGCTGAATGGCCTTGAATAAGCCAATTAATCCCCCGAGTCTTTTCTCATCCATAGTCTAAGGGTAGAAATGGTACATATCTATCATACATCTATATGTCACGGTACATATCTATCTCTTTTTGGGAGAATAAATGAGATAATCCATGTACTGTGCTTGGCACACAGTAAGCACTCAATAACCATTAGCTGGTATTATTATCATCAGTACCCTCTCACCCTGCCCTGACATGGTGGTGTCCCCGCCCTCTAAAGGACTCACTTGGCTCTTCCCTAGCATCACCTTTCCTCCCACATCCTCTCCTGGTAAATATTGACCCATCACCTCAGGAATTGTGCTTTCCGTTATCCAAACTACCACTAAAATGTATATGGACATCTTCTGTGATATTCAGGCTTTCTACTTTGCATTATACATAGTCAGGAGCATGTCTTCTCCTCTACTATCCCCCGGACTCCCTTGGTCAGCGGCATTGCCTTATATATATCTGTATCTTCCTTAGCAATGATCACAGTGTCTCGCACAAATTGGCCTTCAACAAATATTTGTTGAAAGAATAAATGAATGAATAGAGACTCTTTTTGAGAACCCCAACATTTACTCAGGAACATTAACTCTAAGGATGCACTAGAATTCCCTTTTCAGCAGTGACTTGATGAGGCACAAGGAACCAGGACATTGCCCTCCCCTGTCTCTGCCTCCTCCAGCTGACAGAAGTTAACAGCCCTGCAGGATTCACATTCCAGCCTTACTTGCAGTAATCCAGGACAAGAGAGTGCAAACTGCTGAACTGCAGAGCCTCCCCAAGTCTCCCGAGAGACCACGGATCCATCTTGCAATCAATGAGCTCTAGGGTGGTAAATGGGCAGGTGCTGCGCCCCTTCAACTCCAGAAGCGAAGCCTAAGAATGCAAGGTAAAAAGTTCTTACACAATGAAGACAAGAATGTTCTGTGTTTTAATATTGCTTAAAAGTCAATTGTGTTAATTACCTTAACATTTTTGGCTCTAAGATAACTTTCTAATTACCCAAAGAGAAAGTCGGATGAAAATAACATAATTTCCCTTTAGAATGAAGACTCATTGAGGAATTATATGGGAAACACCAAGCTTTATGATGAGATAAGACATTGGAGCACATCTTTTTAGATGTTATCATGGGCTGAATTGTGTCCCTCCAAATTCCCATGTTCAAGTCCGAACCCCAGCACCTCAGGATGGGGCTGTATTTGGAGACAGGGCCTTTAAAGAAGTAATTAAGCTAAAATGAGGTCATTAGGGTGGGCTCCACTCCAGTGTAACTGGTGTCCTTCTAAGAAAAGGACATTTGGACACAGATGTGTACAGAAAGAAGACGATGTGGAGACACAGGGAGAAGACGGCCATCTACAAGTCAAGGAGAGAGGCCTCAGCAGAAACCAACGCTGCCGGCATCTTGATTTCAGACCTCCAGCCTCCAGAACTGCAAGAAAATAAATTTCTGCTGTTTAAGCCACTCATTCTGTGGCACTTTGTCACTGCAGCCTGAGCAACTAATACAGATGTCACTATTCTTTTTTAAAATTTAATTAATTAATTACTTTATTGAGGTAACATCGGTTTATAGTATTATATAAATTTCATGTGCGCATCATTATATTTTGATTTCTGTGTTGACTACATCATGTTCACCACCCAGAGACTAATTATCATTCGTCATCACATGTATGTGCCCAGTTACCCCTTTCGCCCTCCTGCCTCCCCCTTTCCCCTCTAGTGTCCACTAATCTAATCTCTGTGTCTATCTGTTTGTTGTTTTTAACTTCTATTTACAAGTGAGATCATATGATATTTTACTTTCTCTGTTTGACTTATTTCACTTAGCATAATACCCTCAAGGTCCATCCATGTTGCTGCAAATGACAAGATTTTGTCTTGTTTATGGCTGAATAGTATTCCATTGTGTATACATACCACATCTTTTTTATCCATCTGTCCCTTGTTGGGCACTTAGGTTGTTTCCAAGTCTTGGCTATTGTGAATAATGCTGCAATGAACACAGGGGTGAATCTATCTTTATGCATTCATGTTTTCATCGTTTTTGGATAAATACCCAGTAGTGGAATAGCTGGATCACACAGTAGTTCTATTCTTAATTTTTTGAGCAATCTGTATAATGTTTTCCACAGTGGCTGTACCAGTTTGCATTCCCACCAGCAGTGTATGAGAGTTCCCTTTTCTCCACATCCTTTCCAACACTTGTTATTTCTTGTCTTGTTAATTACACCCATTCTGACGGGAGTGAGGTGATACCTCATTGTAGTTTTGATTTGCATTTTTCTAATAATTAGTGATGTTGAGTATCTTTTCATTTGCCTGTTGGCAGCCTGTATATCTTTTTTGGAAAGATGTCTGTTCAGATCTTTTGCCCATTTTTCAATTGGGTTGTTTTTGTTGTTGTTGTTGAGATGTATGAGTTCTTTATATATTTTGGATATTAACCCCTTATCAGATATATGGTTTGCAAATATCTTCTCTCAATTGTTAGGTTGTCTTTTGGTTTTGTTAATGGTTTCCTTTGCTATGCAGAAGATTTCCAGTTTGCTATAGTCCTATTTGTTTATTTTTTCTTTTGCTTCCCTTGCCTGGTCAGACATTGTATTTGAAAATATGCTGCTAAGACTGATGTTGAAGAGTGTATTGCCTATGTTTTCTTCTAGAAATTTTATGGTTTCCAGTCTTACATTCAAATCTTTAATCCATTTTGAGTTAATTTTTGTGTATGGTGGAAGATAATGGTCTACTTTCATTCTTATGCATGTGGCTGTCCAGTTTCCCCAACACCATTTATTGAAGAGACTCTCCTTTCTCCATTGTATGTTCTTGGCTCCCTTGTCAAAAATTAGCTGTCCGTAGACACGTTGCTTCATTTCTGGGCTCTTGATTCTGCTTCATTGATCTGTGTGTCTGTTTTTGTGCCAGAACCATGCTGTTTTGGTTACTATAGCTTTGTAGTATATTTTGAAATCAGGGAGTGTGATAGCTCCAGCTTTGGTATTTTTTTCTCAGGAATCCTTTGGCTATTTGGCATCTTCTGTTGCTCCATATAAATTTTAGGATTCTTTCTTCTATTTCTGTGAAAAATGTTGTTTGAACTTTGATAGGGATTGCATTGAATCTGTAGATTGTTTTAGGAAGTATGGACATTTTAACTATGTTAATTCTTCCAATCCAAGAGCATGGAATGTTTTTCCATTTCTTTGTGTCTTCTTCAATTTCTTTCAACAATGTTTTATAGTTTTCAGGGTACAGGTCTTTCACCTCTTTGGTTAAATTTATTCCCAGGTATTTTATTCTTTTTGTTGTAGTCATAAATGGGATTGTATTCTTAATCTCTCTTTCTGCTACTTCATTGTTAGTGTACAGAAACACAACTGATTTTTGTATGTTGATTTTGTATCCTGCAACTTTACTGTATTCATTTATTATTTCTAAGAGTTTTTTTGGTTGATTCTTTAGAGTTTTCTATAAATAAAATGATGTCATCTGCAAATAGTGACAGTTTCACTTCTTACTTTCCAATTGGGATTCCTTTTATTTCTTTTTCTTGCCTGATTGCTCTGGCTAGGACTTCCAATAATATGTTAAATAAGAGTGGTGAAAGTGGGCATCCTTGTCTGGTTCTTGTTCTTAAAGGGATGGCTTTCAGTTTTTCTCCATTGAGTATGATATTAGCTGTGGTTTTGTCATATATGGCCTTTACTTTGTTGAGGTACTTTCCGTCTATACCCATTTTATTCAGAGTTTTTATCATAATGGATGCTGTATCTTGTCGAGTGCTTTCTCTGCATCTATTGAGATGATCACGTGATTTTTATTCTTCATTTTGTTAATGTGGTGAATCATGGTGATTGATTTGCAGATGTTGAACCATCCCTGCATCCTTGGAATAAATCCCACTTGATCATGGAGTATGATTTTTTTGACATATTGTTGTATTTGATTTGCTAGTATTTTGTTGAGGATTTTTGCATAGATGTTCATCAGTGATATTGGCCTATAATTTTCTTTTTTTTGTGTTGTCTTTGTCTGCTTTTGATATCAGGGTAATGTTGGCCTCATAGAATGAGTTAGGATGCTTCCACTCCTCTTCAATTTTTTGGAAGAGTTTCAGAAGGAAAGGTGTTACATCTTCTTTGAATGTTTGGTAGAATTCACCAGGGAAGCCGTCTGGTCCTGGACTTTTATTTTTGGGGAGGTTTTTGATTACTGTTTTGATCTCCTTACTTGTGATTGGTCTATTCAAATTCTCTATTTCTTATTGATTCAGTTTTGGAAGGTTGTATGATTCTAAGAATTTATCCATTTGTTCTAGCTTATCCAATTTGTTGGTGTATAGCTTTTCATAGTATTCTCTTATAATCTTTTGTATTTCTGAGGTGTCCATTGTAATTTCTCCTCTTTCGTTTCTGAGTTCTCTCTTTTTTTTCTTGGTGAGTCTAGCTAAAGGTTTGTCAATTTTACTTATTTTTTCAACGAACCAGCTCTTAGTGTCACTGATTTTTTTCTATTTTTTTTTTGGTCTCTATTTTATTTATTTCTGCTCTTATTTTATTATTTCCTTCCTTCTACTGATTTGGGGCTTCCTTTATTCTTCCTTTTTTCTAGTTCCTTTAGGTGCACTGTTAGATTGTTTATTTGAGATTTTTCTTTTTTGTTGATGTAGGCCTATGTTGCTATAAACTTTCCTCTTAGAATTGTTTTTGCTGTATCCCATAAATTTTGGTATGTTGTAGTTTCATTTTCATTTGTCTCCAGATATTTTTTTATTTCTCCTTTGATTTCCTCATTGACCTAACAGTAACACTTTGTTTGATCTCCTCATATTTGTGGCTTTTCCAGTTTTATTCCTATAGTTTATTTCTAGTTTCATACTGTTGTGTTCAGAAAAGATGCTTGGTATTATTTCAATCTTCTTAAATTTATTGAGACTTGTTCTGTGGTCTAATATGTGATCCACTTTGGAGAATGTTCTATGTGCATTCGAAAAGAATGTGTATTCTGTGGGTTTTGGATGGAATGTTCTGTATATATCTTCTAAGTCCATCTGGTTTAACGTGTCATGTAAAGCCAATGTTTCCTTATTGATCTTCTGTTTGGATGATCTATCCATTGGTGTGAGTGCAGTGTTAACGTCTCCTACTATTATTGTGTTACTGTCTATTTCTCCTTTTATGTCTGCTAACAATTGCTTTACATATCTAGGTGTACCTATGTTGGCTGCATAGATATTTACAAGTGTTATATCCTCTTGTTGAATTGTTCCCTTTATCATTATATAGTACCCTTCCTTGTCTCTTGTTACAGTTTTTGCTTTAAAGTCTATTTTGTCTAATGTAAGTATTGCTACCCCAGCTTTCTTTTCATTGCCATTTGCATGGAGTGTCTTTTACCATCTCTTCACTTTCCATTTGTGAGTGTCTTTAGGTGTCTGAAGTGTGTCTGAAGTGTGTCTCTTGGATGCAGTATATATATGTATATGGGTCTTGTTTTTTTATCCAGTCAGCCACCCTATGTATTTTGATTGGAGCATTTAATCCATTGACATTTAAAGTAGCTATTGATAAGTATGTACTTATTGCCATTTTGTTACTTTTTTTCTGCGTGCTTTAGTAGTTCTTCTCTGTTCCTTTCCTCTTCTCTTGCTCTCTTCCCTTCTGGCTTGATGGCTTTCTTTAGCATTATATTTGGGTTCCTTTCTCTTAATTTTTTTGTGTATTTATTATAAGTTTCTGGTTTGTGATTGCCATGAGGTTCATATATACTAACCTAAATAAATAGCAATCTATATTAAGTTTATGGTTTCTTAAGTTTGACCTCTTGCTAATAGCTCTACTCTTTTACTCCCCTCTTCCTATATTTTATTTTCTTTATTTTTTTACACTTTGAGCTTCTTATTTTTTTTTTTATTCCTAATGGAGCAACAGCTCTTTGAGATGATTTTTTTTTTTTGAGGAAGATTAGCCCTGAGCTAACATCTGCGGCCAATCCTCCTCTTTTTGCTGAAGAAGACTGGCCCTGAGCTAACATCTCTGCCCATCTCCCTCCACTTTATATGTGGGACTCCTGCCACAGCATGGCTGCATAAGTGGTGCATAGGTCCACGCCTGGGATCTGAACTGGCAAACCCTGGGCTGCCAAAGTGGAATGTGCAAACTTAACTGCTGCACCACCAGCCTAGCCCCTGATTTTTTTTTAAGGTATGCTCTTTTTTTTTTATTGAGGAAGATTGACCCTGAGCTAACATCTGTTGCTAATCTTCCTCTCTTTTTTTTTTCCCCTTCCCCAAGGCCCTAGCACATAGTTGTACTGCCTAGTTGTAAATCCTTTTAGTTCTTCTATGTGGGCTTGGCTTGATGAGTGGTGTGTAGGTCCCTGCCCAGGATCTGAACCAGTGAACTCTGGGCTGCTGAAGCAGAGTCCGCAAACTTAACCAGTACGCCACAAGTCCAGCCCCATATTTTATGTTTTTGATATCATATTTAACCGCTTTTTTTTGTGTGTGTATTCATTAACCTTCTTTGTTAGAAACAGATAATTTTAGTACTTTTGTCTTTTGACCTTCATATTAGCTTTATAGGTGGTTGGTCTGCTACCTTTACTGTATATTTGCCTTTACCAGTGATTTTACTATTATTTTTTGGATAATTTTCTTATTCCTATTTGTGGTATTTTCTTTTCCACTTAAACAAACCCCTTTACCATTTCTTCTAAGGCTGGTTTATTGGTGATAAACTCCTTTAGTTTGTGCTTGTCTGGAAAACTTTTTATCTCTCCTTTCATTCTGAATGATAAGCTTGCCAGGTAGAGTATTCTTGGCTGTAGGTGTTTCCCTTTCAGCACTTCAAATATGTCATGCTACTCCCTTTTAACCTGTAAGGTTTCTGCTGAGAAGTCAGCTGATAGCCTTATGGGGTTTCCTTTGTATGTAACTTGTTGCCTTTCTCTTGCAGCTTTTAGGATTCTCTTTTTGTCTTTAGTTCTTGACATTTTAATTATAATGTATCTTGGTGTGGGCCTCTTTGGTGTTCTCTGTGCTTCCTGTACCTGGATATCTGTTTCCTTCCTTAGATTAGGAAAGTTTTCAGCTATTATTTCTTCAAATAGATTCTCTGCCCCTTTGTCTCTCTCTTCTTCTTCTGGTACACCTATAATATGGATGTTAGTGTGCTTGGAGTCATCCCAGAGGTCTCTTAGACAGTCTTTGTTCTTTTTAATTATTTTTTTTCTTTTATCTGTTCAGCTTGGATGATCTCCTCTAATATTTTGTCCAGCTCACTGATCTGTTCTTCTGTATCATCTACTCTGCGATTGATTCTCTCTGGTGAATTTTCCATTTCCATTATTGTATTCTTCAGTTCTGATTGGTTCTTTTTATATTTTCCAATTCTTTGTTGAAGTTCTCACTGTATTTATCTATTCTTCTCCCAAAATCAGTGAGCATCCTTATGATTATTAGTTTGTATTCTTTATCAGGTAGATTGTTTATCTCTGTTTTGTTTAGTTCTTTTTCTGAGGATTTGTCTTGTTCCTTTATCTGAAACATATTCCTTTGTCTCCTCATTTTGCCTATTTCTCTGAGCTTATCTCTATGTTTTAGGTAGATCAGCTATGTCTCACAATCTTGGAGAAGTGGACTTGTGTAAGAGATGCCTCATGAAGCCCAGGAATGGGCTTCCCTCTCATCATCAGTTCCAAATGTTGCAGGAGTGTTTCCTGTGTGGGATACATGTGTCCTTCTGTTCTGGCAGGGTTGCTCTTACTGCAGGTGCACGAGGAGGCTAGGCTGTCTCCCTGGCTGGCCGGTGGTAAGGCTCAGCTGTGAGTGGCTGCTATGGTCCTTTCAGCCACCTTATCAGGCATGGGGAGCCCCAGCACAGGTTTCTACAAGGTCCAATAGCACATTCTTGCTGCCATTTTTCTGTTAAGTGAGTAGGTGCCACGGTGGCTGGTTGCTAGGCTCAGGGGCTTACAATTGCTGTACGGCTCTGGCCTGGAAGTCTGTTATCAGCTCTCTCAGGAGCACAGCTGGGTAGGGCTGGCCCCAGGTGTGGCCACACACAATTGTTTCAGGCATTGGAACCTGGGGCTGATCCCCTATATGACTTGAAATTTCTCCCAGCTGTGAAGTTCTGCAGCTAGAACATGGCTTTTTCCCTCTCCAGAAAGGTATTTCTGCCTCTTCCACCTCGGTCAGCATTGTCCCTTGTTGTTGGGGTTCAGTTTCCAGTTCTCAGGGGTAATTGTTCCAAGGATACTTGTAAATTTGTTGTGTCCATGGGAGGAGGTGAGTTCAGAGCCCTCCTATAGCATCATCTTCCCAGCAATCCTCCAGATGTTGACATTCTAACCAACAAATTTATCCTCCTGTGGTTGTGTTCTTTTTAATACAGAAGTGTTGCTATACCAATCTTCCCATAATTAGATAAAAATTGTAATAGTCAAATGATCTCATAAATAATTTATATTCCTAGTTATAGTCATTATTAGGATTTAGAGGTCTGCTCAGAACTGGACTGTGCAAATGCAGCAACGAGGTGCTTCTCATGTTGAAGCAGCTGGACTGGTGGCAACACATGAGCATCTGGCGCCATCTCAAGTTCTCTGAATGGAGGGGTCTGTGGCAAGGTCATTTCTTGTGGTAACAAGGGATCCCAGTCACGGTTAAATCCCTTCCTAATTGACAGGAGAGAGTATGTAAAGCTACAAATCATGAAGGCCACCTTTTAGCAATTAGAATCACCATGACCTGAGGATTCCTTCCGTTCAGAATTTAAGCCTAAAAGAGGCTTTGGTGGCATTTGCAGGATTTAGTGTTTTTCAAGGTAATGACATGTTGGTCAGGGATAGGATTCCAAATTATACCTTGGCTGAAAATTAAAAAGCACTTGCAACCTTAACTACAGAGCTGGTGCCTGTGGCCTCTTTAATGAGAGAACGCCTAGTTTGAATGCTGGATTGGATTTCTCAAGCTGTCCTTCTGACAGAGGAGGCAATGTGGCACGTCAGTGTCTATGTGAACATTGGGCTGTGCAAAACAGGCTCTTGGCCAGGTCCCAAAGACTTCAACCTGTGGTTTGCAGTGTCGCTTCCTGGGGCAAGACCACAGACATGTACCATGAAGTCCTCAGCAGCCTCCTGACAACCAAGAGGGCTGCATTTTAAGGAGCTGTTCAGGATCACTCTTAACATGCATAGACTGCTTTCCATTTCCAGCTTGAATGGACTGGGCACCTTGACTGACTCTCTGAATAAAAACAACTAAAAATTCTGGTTATATACTTAAAATATCTTTTTTTACATTTATTTTTTAATTGTGGTAAAATACACATAACATAAAATTGACCATTTTAACCATTTTTAAGTGACAGTTCAGTGAATTAAGTACCTTCACATTGTTGTACAACCCTCACCACTTTCCATCTCCAGACTCTTTTCAGCTTGCAAAGCTGAAACTCTGTCCTCATTAAACAATAACTCTCATTCTCCCCTCCCCCCGGTTCCTGGCACCTACATTCTCATTTATGTCTTCATGATTTTGATTACTCTACATGCCTCATGTAAAGGAATCACGCAGTATTTGTTCTTTTGTGATGGACTTATCTCACTTTGCATAATGTGGTCAAGGTTGATCGTGTTGTAGCATGTGTCAGAATCTCCTTCCTTTTAGAGGCTGACTAATAGTCCGCTGTATGTGTATGCTGTATTCTCTTCATCCACTCATCTGTCAATGGACATCTGGGTTGCTTCCACCTTTTGGCTACTGTAAACATGCTGCTGTGAACACGGGTGTACAAATCCTTCTTCCAGACCTTGCTTTCAATTCTTTGGGGAATATACCCCAAAGTGGAATTGCTGGATCATATGGTGATTCTATTTTTAAAATTTTGAGGAACCACCATACTGTTTTTATAGTGGCCGCGCTATTCTACATTTTCACCAATAGTGCACAAAGGTTTCAATTTCTCCACATTGTCAACACGTGTTATTTTCTGGTTTTCTGAGAGCAGCCACCGCAATCATGTGAAGTGGGATCTCATCTCCATTCCTCCAGTGATTATGATGTGCTTTTCATGTACTTATTGGTCATCTGTGTGTCTTCTTTGGAGAACATCTATTCAAGTCCTTTTCCTGTTTTTAAATCGGGTTGCCTGGTTTTTTTTCTTGTTGAGTTGTAGAAGTTCTTTACATATTCTGGGTGTTAACTCCTCAACAGGTAGATGATGTGCAACTACTTTCTCCCATTCCATGGGTTGCCTTTTCATTCTGTTGAGTGTGTCCTTTGATGCATGGAACTTTTACATTTTGGTGTAGCCCAATTTATCTATTTTACTTTTGTTGCCTGCGCGTTTGCTGTCATATCCAAGAAATCATTGCCAAATCCAACGTCCTGAAGCTTTTCCTCTATGTTTTCTTTTAAGAGTTTAAAAAATATCGTTTTAAAATGTGTTGATTGACTGGCAGGTTAGTGAGTAAAGACCAAAGGCCAACTAATGAGAGAACGTGGGGACCTGGAGGGGTACGCAGGCCACTGAAGCCAGCTCTTCCCTTGAAAGCATCACTCAAGCAATTGGCTCTGGTTTTCATGGATCATGCAGTCCAGAGGACAGGAGATAAAGCCCAAGACCACTACAGGTGGAGTCCAGTAGAAAATACTGCATAAAGGGTGGTCTAAAACATAACGTGGCCCATAGTGTTATGCCCTTAGAGTATGGATAAACTAGGAATAAACCCAATTCTCCCCTCCCCCAAAGGATCCCGGGGGAAATTGCCTACCTCAAACTGATACTGAGTACACAGAAGACAATCTATCCCCTGAGATCTCACAACACAGGTTTCTACCTTGAATTAATACCACCTGGATGGTTCAAAGAAACCTCAGAGCCAGAATTTAATTTAATGTAGCCCTGAGATGGCAGCTCCCTGAGCATGTGGCAGAAGCAAATTCTCTCTGGAGGCAGCTACCTTCAAACTAGAGCTCAGTGAATTGCCACAACTATCTTTCCAGGCAATATGAGTTTACAGTAAAAAAAGAAATCACAAAAACACACAAAGGAATGTCACCATGTGTAAGAGCCAGTAGAAGCAAGAGTCGGCCATACCTGACCCCAAAATAATTGATTATTGAATCCGTTAGACATAGACTATAAAAAAGTTTAACACATTCAAAGAAGTAAAATAAGGGATTGCTAAAAGGCAGGAGACTAGAAAAATGGCCACTAATGCCCTCTCCCCATCTCTACTCCCTCTCACCTCCCTACAACAAGTTTTATGATAGTCAAACAGGATAGTTTTACCTGTTTTTTGAACTGTATTTAAATGCATACATACAGGATGTATTCCTTTGTGTCTCTCTTCATTTGTACATTACATTGGTGAGAGTCATCCTATTTTATTTTTGCATAGCTGTAGTTAGTTCATTTTCATTGCTATTTACAACATTCCATTGCTATTCTACAACATGAACATATCGCAATTTCTTTATCCATTCTACTGTTGATGGAATTTGGTTGCTTCCAGTTTTGGGCTATCATGATTAATGCTTCCACAAACATTTGTGTGTGTGTCTCCTGGTGCCTATGCGCACACCTTTATGTCAGGCACATAGCTGCAGAGTAGAATCGCTGGATCACAGACTTTGGTAACAGTAGATACTGCAATAAAATTTTCCATAGTGATTGCACCAGTTTCCACTCCTACCAAAGCGCATGAAAAATCCAGTCATTCCAAATCCTCATTAACATGATTTTATTTTCACTATCCCAGTGGCTATGCAGTAGTATCTCTTCATGTTTTTAATTTCCATTCTCCTCACTCCTCATGAGGTTAAGCACATTTTTATATGTTTATTGGCTCTTTGATATCTTTTTTTTGAAATCCCTATTCAAGTTTCTTGACTATGTTTCTATTGGATTATTCTTAAGTTGATGTATGAGAGTTCTTTATATATCCTACGTATGAACTCTTTTTGATTATATATGTAGCAAATATCTTTTCCAGATCTGTGGCTTGCCTTTTCACTCTCTTAATGGTGATTCTTTTTTTCCTTAAAGATTTAATTTTTTTCCTTTTTCTCCCCAAACTCCCCCCGGTACATAGTTGTATATTCTTAGTTGTGGGTCCTTCCAGTTGTGGCACATGGGACGCCGCCTCAGCGTGGCTTAATGAGTGGTGCCATGTGTGCACCCAGGATTCGAACCAAGGAAACACTGGGCCGCCTGCAGCGGAACGTGCAAACTTAACCACTCAGCCACGGGGCCGGCCCCTCTTAATGGTGATTCTTGTTGAACACAAGTTGTTAGTTTTAATGGAGTCCAATTTATCAATATTTTATGGGGGTTTTTTGTGTGCGTGTCCTGTTTGAGAAGTTTTTCTCCACCCAAAGTCATGATGATATTTTCCTATATTATCTTCCAGAAACTTTAGTGTATTGCCTTTGGAATTTACAATCCACTTGGAATTGATTCTGGGGTATGATGTGAGGTAGAGTCAAGCTTCTTTATCTCTCATACTGTGTATTTCAGCTTATCTTGTTGTCCTCAGTGAAAGGGTTGGTCTGAATGATCTATTTGCCCTTTCCAGAAGTAAAGTCCTTATATATGACTTCTCACTCGCAATAATGGAAGTTCAACTGAAAAAAATAATTATGGTTAGTCTCTAAGTGTATATCCAGCAAAGTTATCATTCAAGAATGAAGGTTATCCATGATATAACAGCCAAAATTAGTGAACATGGAGAAATCTCAACAACACAATGTGAGTAAAAAAGTAAGTCACAAAATCATACACAGTACAATTCCATTTATGTAAGTAAAAACATACATGCACGTGTCCTAAAAGTGTAAAAACATGCATGGGGTTGATACACAACAACTTTAGGCTAATGGCATCTCTGGGAAGTAGATGGTAGACAAAAGTGAGATGAACTTTAGCTACTGTATTTGTAAATATCTGCACTTTTTATTCCTTGAGAAAAGTGTATTACATGATGGAGGTGTGGGGTCTCGCATGCTCAGCAATACACTGTGAGCCCTTTAAGAGTCATGTGTCCTTCTGGCCCCCTTCTGGGCAGGACGCCAGGCTGCCGGGATTGGTAAGGATCCAGGGTCTGGCCAGCCCAGATCTTAACTTATCTCACTCACGGAACATCACGAAGGAACACAGAGCCCCTCCGCATGAGCTACAGCTCCTGGGAATGCTGGCCATGCCAGGGACAGCCCCTCTCGGCAAGCACATAGCCTTTGCGTCCCCTCGTAAGAAGCAACCCCCTCCTGCCCGTGGTAGTGGTACACAGCTCTGTCCAGCCGGCCGCCCCTAGACACACCCTCATGTAAGTCCCAATAACCTTATGTCTCGTACACTGTCTCCAGGTCTTTTCTTCGCTCTCTCTGCAACTTATCCCACACTGCCTACACAACTGGGCATGCAGCCAGACAGGTGGGTACATGGATGTCAGTTCAATTATATTTTGCATGTTTATATGTTTGAAATGTTTTATTTAAAAAAAATGTTTTTTTAAAAAAAGAAAACTTTGCAGCATGTCAGTCAACAACCAAATGACTAAAGTTGAATGCATGATGTAATATGCTTATATTCAATTTTAAGGTTAATTGAAGAAAATTTTTTTTCCTGAGGAAGATTTGCCCTGAGCTAACATCTATTGCCAATCCTCCTCTTTTTTCGCTTGAGGAAGATTAGCCCTGAACTAGTATCTGTGCCAATCTTCCTCCATTTTGTATGTAGGTCACTACAACAGCATGGCTGATGAGTGCTGTAGGTCTGTGCCAGGGATCCGAACCCATGAACCTGGGCCACCGAAGCAGAGCATGTGGAACTTAACCACTACACTATGGGACCAGCCCCTGAAGAAATAATTTTAAAATCCTTGACTCACGAGTCTGGCAATCTCTGGGTTGCTCAGTTGAAGGCCCCAGATGCAGATCTCTTTCCCCAGCGTGTAACACTCTTCTCGAATTGTCATAAGCAAAGGTTCCAAGGAAATCGGTGGGATGCTTGGCGGGGAGTCATCAGGTCTTACAAGTATAAACTGGAATGTAAGAAAAAACTACAGGTGGACATCATAAGGAGATGTCCATGCACCTGAATATGTGGAGAAAGAATATTGTCATTGAACAACATTCGAAGAACGTTTAATAGTTATTGACTTTGGATCAGGTACACATTGAGGCGGTAACTCAAGACAAATTCATGCAGTTCCTGCCATGTGCAGAGCTCCAGGGAAAGTCCTACAGGGCACAGATTTTCCCAGCAGGTCACTATCTATTGTTGGGTCGGGAAATCAGTTTAGCAGGTTGCAAGTAGCTTTTCTTTCTTTCTTTCTTTAATGAAATAGAAAAGGAGAGAAATTATCTGAGTGTATCCTATGCAATAAGGAATAATTGTCTCATGAGACTTTTAATTTAGTGAGATTCAAAACCAAAATGGAGACACCATCAAAGCAACTCATCCAACATAAACAGTCCTTATGGTCATACCGAGTCACACCAGTACTTATATACTGGGTCATTACGTCAATTGTATTTCCAATGGTGATTGTAACAAAAAAAAGTTTGAAAACATTGCTGAAGGGACTATAAATTTGAATAAGATTTATGATTTACCTTTATAATTAAATAACGGAAGCTAATTAGAAGAACTATAGTAGAAACAAATAAATTAGTAATTATTTTACCACAAAAAGGATGGCTCTGGGAAGCTCCTCCACTGGGATGAGCAGGGAGATGTGTGGGGAGCCTAGGGAAGGAACTGCAAAAGAAGGGATTAGGAAGACGGCAGATGGGGGAGAGGAGAACGGAGGAAGCGGGGTGAGAGCTGAAGAGACGGAGAGGAGAGGGTGGCAGCTGCCCTGGGCAGTGGAAGTTCAGATGGAAGAGAGAGATGGTTAGAGAGGAACTTCAGGAGGTTCTTTCTGTGTGGCATGCAATGTAATCAATCACCCTCCCATTCCCAAAAACAGCATTCAGGAAAAACATGGGTGGGATGGATTTGGGTCAAAGTCACCTTAGAATAGTGATGATCTTTTTCCTTAAGCACCCGTCTCTATTTAATTATCGTGTCTTGTTTAGCACTTGGCATTTCAGGCAATCAGTAGGTATTTGATTATTAAAACACAGACTGTCTTTCTGGGCTGGTGATAGAAAAGTCGTGAAGTTGGCAGTGTGTCTTTGCGGGCCAGGCTCCCCCTTCTGGCCTCCAGCCGCCCCTTCCCAGGAGCTGACCATTTAGTTTCAGTGCTGGCCTCCTTTCTTTTCCCCTCATACCCAATCCCGAGATTTAGTCTCAGAAGAGATATGACATCAGAATTCTTTCTGAAATCCAGGGCTTTTGGAGTCAGAATTATGTGTCTGCTGACCTCACTCTAAGCGAGACGGGAGGTGGGGGTGAGCTCAGGTCTGACCTGATGACACGGGCAAGTCAGCAGTCAGGGGAAGGAGACAGTCACATGGAGGGGTCAGGGCCGTGGCTGCAGTGCTGCGGAGGGAGGTCTCGCAACGAGGAAAAAGTGGTGCTTTTGAGCTGGACTTTCCAGATGTAGCATGGGAGAAGGGGACGGTTGGCCGTTCCAGATGTGAAGTGGTGTGAAGAAAGGCAGGCCCGTGGGAAGGCCTGCGGGAGCGGGGAGGTGTGGAAGTGCCAGCAGGCCAGGCTTTGGGCTTCGGTCAGGCAGGAATGCAGAGGGGGTGACACCACCACCTCTGGGCTTGGGAAGATGGAGGACCCATGATCATCGGGAGTAAACCCTACTCCATTTCACAGAGGTATAAACAGAGGAGACCATAAGCTCACCTTCCTGAGAATCTGTCCATTGTCAATGCCAGCTTTCAGGTCCCTCTTGACGGCCAGGCACACGGACGTCCGAGTCTGTGCACAGTGCTTCTCATACGTTCTCAGGAACTTCTGGAGAATTGGAACGACGGGCAGGGCTGCTCCTTTAGCTTTTTGTCTTCCTTCCTTCGCTCGCAGCATTGTCTCCCAGTGTTGGATTCCACATGGATTCTGAAAACAGTAACTTGCCCTGAGACCCGTCACACAGATGTCCTTTTAAGGAGCAGATCACACCTCCCTCACTAAAAACTGGCAAACATTGCGGCACATCGTTCTCTGAAAATCTTAAAGTGCTTCATTTATCTTAAAACGGGAGTAAGGAATCAAGAGCGAGACAGTTGAGTGGAATTGTTCAATTTCCAATTGCTATCTTCATGAGTCCATGTTTTTCTTTTAGATTCTTTAAAACGGGGGCAGTACCCATGGAACTCAATTCTAAAGGAATGCAGTTAACATTGATAGTGGGTACTAAATATGACCAAGGCCACATTGATTTAAAAATGGCATAATTCTCTTCATAGACACAGTTCTTGCCAGCCAGTGTATCACAGTGGCTGAGAACATGGGTTTTGGAGGTGAGCAGACTTGGACTTTAGACTTGTCTCCACCACTTGACTCCCTGGGTGGCCTCAGATAAGTTATGAAGCTTCTTCAAGCCTCTGTTGCCCCATCTGTAAAATGGATTATGGCCGTCATAAGGGTCAAGTGACGTAAATATATAAAGCACTTAGCACGAGGCCTGGCCCATCGTGGAAGCGCTCAATAAACTTATTATTATTGATGTTATTGTTACTCTGCTGGCCACAGGAAGCTACCCGATCAGTACTGATTTTGCTCTTTAAATTATCCAGTCCCAGAGGGCTCCTCCATGTGATAACTTACATAGCAGTTGGGTCACTGAACCGAGTTCACAGAGACAAAGGTTTATGGGAATTATTGGAGTTTTCCCAAATGGGAAAGTTTCCAGCTAGAGACTGTCCAAAAGTGTGTTTATTATCTTACAGTAAAAGGGGCTCTCCTTGTTAAATCCAGGCCTGGTGGAGCATCCCAAAGAAACTAGGAGGCAGGGGCTGTCGAGAAGGGCAGATATCCAAAGGAATGCCACTTCTTTGCTACGCTGCCATCACTTCTCCACTTGCATGACTGCAGCAGCCCGGCCTCTTAGGGCTGTTCTCCACCCAGTTACCAGAGCGATGTTCGAAATGTAAATCAGATCATGTGACTCTTCTGCTTAAACCTCTCCAATGGTTCCCCATTACACTTATCTTGACTGAATTTCATATACACTTATTCTGTCAGTTGTTGAGAGGTATATAAATGTAAATTTGTCTATTTCTGCTATTAATTCTGTAAATTTTTAAAAATATATTTTGAAGCTATCTTATTAGGTGCCTACAAATTTAGAACTGATAAATCTTCTTGGAGAATCTACCCTTTTGTCATTACTTAATACCGTGCATCTCTAGTAATGCCTTGTGTCTTAGAGCCACAGTTCCCAAACTGTGTCCCGAGGTGCTTAGAGGGACTGCAAACCTACAGGGCACTGTGGGGTATTTTAAGTATTCAAGAGAAAACTAGCAACGTCTGTTAGATGCTATTTGAACTACTGGAGGTAGTTCACAGTTTCAGATTAGATCACACTTGTATTGGAATCCTATTGCTGCATAAAAAATTACCCCATCATGAGCGAAAAACATTCTGGAAAGTCAGAATGATCCCAGCAGAATGTAGAGACACTCAGGTACTGGGGTAAGGGAAACTCACAATATTTTAGCTCTGGTTGGGACTTTACAGATTGTCTAATCCCAGGGAGCCATCACGAGGATGACCAACTGTCCCGGCTGTGAGTGCTAAAACCAGGAAAGTCCTGGGCAAACTTTCCTGGGAAGTTGTCTACCCTACCACTTCCCTCACCCATGGCCATTGGCCAGCTGCAGCCTCAGAATTCTGCTCCCGAGTCCGCTCCAGGCTGCTGCAGAGCAACCAGACTTGGCAGCTACCAGAAACCTATTTGCCATCTCGGGCCTGGGCTAACGTCTTGTTTCACACGTGATAAAAGAGGGGCTCAGGAAGGGAAGGAAGGGACTTGATCCAGCTGAGAACAGAACTGGGCTGCTGACTCCCAAGACTGTTTTTGGAAACCATCCCAGGTGAGTCCTACCATCTGGCAATTGGCAAAGACTGGCATGGCATTGTGGGAGTGGGCGGCTCAGGCTTTGGGTCAAGAGGGACTGGTTTGAATCCTGTGCCTGTCAATTATTAGTAGGCTGATTGTGGGAAATCACTTCTCTGAAACTCATTTTCTTCATCTGTAAAAATAGTGGGAATATCACCTCTTTGGTATTTGTGAGGATTAAATGAGACCACATATGCAGTGTTCTTCATCAGTAACATGGGAGTGATGGTGAGAAAGAATTGTTCCGAGGAATAATGAGTTACTACACGACCAATGCTAAGAACAGAGCCTGGCACATAGTAAATGCTTTGATGGGGAATCTGAGCCGGGTTAAGTGACTTGCCTAAGGACAGACACAGGCAAGTAGTGCAGTTGGGATTCGAATTCAGGCCATCTGGCTCCGGAGCCAAATTCTTAAGCAGTGTAAGGTACCACCTGTGCCACCTGTACTCTGTAAGGTACTGTTATGGACTAAATGCTTGCGTCCACCCAAAATTTATATGTTGAAGCCCTAACTCTGGGTGTGATGATATTTGGAGGTGGGGCCTTTGGGAGGTGATGAGGGCTAAGTTGAGGTCATGAGGGTGCGGCCTCAGAGCTGGTCAGATGGCTGCCATCTACAAGCCAGGAGAAAACGCCTTAAAATGAAACCTCCCTTGCTGGCGCCTCCATCCTGGATTTCCCAGCCTCTGGAACTGTCAGAAACAGATTTCCGCTGTTTAAGCCACCAGTCTGCGGCATTTTGTTGTGGCAGCAGAGCTAGGACGGGTGCTATACAATATCACTGTGCACAATAGGAAGTATTTTTCACCAGTCCGTTCCGGGTATTTACAGAGGCACAAAGTACACACTGATACATTCTACAAACACTCTGTTAAGACCCTCTGCAATCTTGAGTTTTTCACTTAATATTTTATCATGAGCATTTCTTTATGTCATTTCCATATCCGGTAGGTGTGTGGCCCGAGGCAGCAACCACCTAGGTTCTTAGGGGCAGCATTGATCCGCTGAGTCATGAATGGATGTCTCCTGAGGTCTAAGGAGTGTGTGCCCCACCCTACGCTAGGTGTGCTTATCCCACCTGAGGTGACTGTCCCCTCCTCGGCATCGGCGGGGTGGGGGCTGCAGGGGTGAGGGTGGGGGCGGGCAGGCGGGCCCTGCCGTCTGTCCCGGCTCTGAGTGCCCTGCTCGCCAGCTCAGACGGCTGCTGGCTGCCCCTCGGAGTCTCAGGGACAAGGAGAGGGCCGGCAGGAGGGGCTGCTTTCCGCTCCCTTTCCAAGGCTCCCGAGGCACGCAACAATTTCAGTAGATTCCAGAGAAAATCCTCACCACCCCTCGAGGCCGGGAAGGGCCCCTGCGGTGCGCCGGGCCCCGGGAGGGAGGGCGGGGGAGCTCGGGGCCAGGGGCGGGGGATGGGGAGGCGCGAGCCCGCACCCTCTCGGGGGAGCCCGGGCCCAACTCTGGCTCGAGCTTCCAACCAGGGGCGCCGGAGCAACCTTGACCAGCCTCGGGCACGCTCCCACCCCCGCCTGTGCCCGCACTCACTCGGCGCTCTGTGTCCCCGTCCCTCGCCGACCCGCTTCCCGCGTCGGTCCGCGCCCTGGAGACGGCAGCCGGGGCGGTCACAGCCAGGGGCGGAGGCTGCAGGGGGCCGGTGACCCGCGAGGGGCCGGGCGCGGAGGGAGAAGAGCGGGCGCTGGAGCGGGGAGGAGGGGCGGCAGGACATACTGTTCAAGGGCTGGTCGGGGCGCGGGCTGGGCCTGAGATCTCCTGGTGTCCTGCCGCAGGTCAAGGTGGTCGCAGCCAGTGGCCCTGAGAAGGACGGGGTCTAAGAGGGGACAGAAGTTGGGGACCCATGTCCTAGGTCATCACTGGGGCATCGGAGGGACAGAGGTGTCCAAAGGGTGGATGTCCCAGCCTGGTACCGCCGGCGCGAGGTCCGCTGTGGACCGCACCCCAGCCCTAACCCGGTTTCCCATAGAAACCAAGTTGCGAAGGGTGGTTGCGTCCCTCTACAACAGGCGGAAGCCGAAGGAGGGGGCTCTCCTGCCCACTGGAGAGGTTTCGTTGTGCGGGTTTTTTAACTTCCCAGGAGGAAGGCGGCGCCAGGATAAGGGAGGCAGCTTAGAGGCTGGGCCTGTGAGAGTTTTTGTGGAGAATATTGAGGAAAGAGATGCCAAAGCAGGTGCAGCTTTCGGAAGAAGTGGAGGGGAGAGGAAAAAGAGGCTTTTAAGAAATCTTGCTGTGGGCACTGGCTTGGGGGCTTGTAAATTTAAGGATTTAGGGGCAGAATAAAAGCCCCAAAGATATCCGTGCCCTAATCCTGAGAACCTGTGAATATGTTACTGTAGATGGCCAAAGTGACTATGCAGATGTGACTGAAGTTACAGACCTTGAGATGGGACTCTCATCTTGGATTATTCCCGCGGCGCCGGGCTAATTGCTTGAGTGGAGAACACGAAAGCGGAAACTCCCAGCTGGGTGAGAGAAAGAGACGAGAGATGAGGAGAAAAGTCCCAGGGATGCAATGAGAAGGGCTCCACCCGCTGTGGCTGACTTTAAAGATGGAGGAAGGAGGCAGCCTCTGGAAGCTGGGAGAGGTGTGGAAATGCATTCTCCACAAACCTCAAGAAGGAACCCAGCCCTGCCGACGCTCTGATTTTAGTTCAGTGAGATCCGTGTGGGACTTCTGGCCTCCAGAACTGTCAGATAATAAATTATCTCCATATAGCTTAGAATATAGAATAGGCTCTTAATGGATGTTTAATGAAAGAATGAGTAAAAAAGAATTTGGATTAAACTAATTCACAGTAAACTGCAAATGGAAAATAGTCCCTTAATTCCTCCAGGGCTGGCTGTAGTTTTCTAAGTATATATTTTAAACCCAAATGGCTCTAATTTAAGGAATTTTTGGCACAACGTGAAGCAAAGAGATGGGGAAGGCCAAGGAGAGCCAGGAGGGTGTCTTGCTTTTGGACAGATAGGACTTTCCAGTGAGCATGCCCCAGGCGTCATGCCCTGGGTTGTTTCTGCTTTGTGCAGCCTCTCCCTTACCCTCTGGGCCCTAGACCAGCCTTCCTAAGACATCACCACAGAAGGGCAGTGAGGGAGGAGCAGTCTGGAGTGGGGTGAGAGGCTGCACTTGCAGGTCACTGAGGTGGACTCAAAGCCGACGCTTAGGGAGCAGAGAATGAGAAGGAAGGCCAGAGTCCAAGAGGATACAGATGGAGCGAGGGTCAGAAACTAGATGGACCATCAGAAATGAGATGAGGAGTTCTTATGTGCAGTGGGCAGGTTCTTAAAGGAACTGTAACACTAGGATTAGTTTTAGCTAAGAGTGACAAAAACCCATTACCACTGGTTGAAACAATAAAGAAGTTCATTTCTCTTTCATGTAAATGGACTTCATGGGCTAGCGGTCCAGAGCTGCTGCAGAAGGTCCTAGATCATGAGGAATCCAGGCTTCTCCTACGTTATTGCTCTGCTATCCTCAATGTGTGACTTCTACCTCATGGCCCAAAATGGTTACTGAGCTCCAGCCATTTTGTTCCTGTTTCAGATAGAGGGAAGGAGAACTGGACAAGGAAAGGCATATTCTCTCCCTTTAAAGATGTTTCCCAGAAATTGCATGTATGCTTTTGCTTACATTCCATTGGCCAGACTTACATGATCTTACTTAGCTGCAAAGGAGGCTGGGAAATATGGTCTTTATTCCAGGCAGACACGTGCCCAGACGTGTGTCCAGACATGTACCAGCTGAAAACAGGAGCTTCTATTACCTACAGAAGAAGGGAAAGATGGTTATTGGGAGACAACTAGCAACCTGAGCCACACACAGCAGCTACCAGCTACCAGGAGCACGAGGATGGCCGGGGAAGCGGGTGGCATGGGTGCCGGTTTGTAAGTACTGTGTGGGTTCCTCATCCATTGAGCATTTGTCGCAGGGGCAGCCTGGAACTCAGTCCACAGCTGTTATCGTTTTAGGTGGGTCTCACCAGGGCTGAATTACCGGAGAGGCTAGGCGTGTGTTTTGGGTTCCAGCAAAACTGGGAGACGAAACAACAACAAAGGTGGGGAAAGAATTTGATATTGCATATTTCAAAAACACCTGCTCAAAGTAGTTTTGGGAAAAATCAGAACTTTGTCAGACTTCATTATCCGTATTTTGCTGTGCGGTGTTGTTTTGGTTTGTGATTTAAGCACAGAGGGGAGGTGGCTGTGCTGTCATCTTTCTGGTTCTCTGAGCCCTGATGGGGCCCTCAGAACTCAGGTCAGGGTCCGCCCACCCCGCCTGCCCACCTCCACTCCCTGCTGAGCCCGGCCACCTGAACTCTTAGAATTCTTAGCAGGGCTCTGGGTGGATTTGGCTTCCGGGGGAGGGAGCTGTTCTGCTACTAGATACACAGGAAATCATATGCCAGAGAGGAGGGAACCCAGGAGAACTCACGAGGGAGAAGACAAAGAAAGCAAGAGAGGAAAGAAAGGAGGCAAGTGAGAAGAGAGGGAAGAGAGACAAAGGAGGTGAGAGGTCAGAAGGGGAAGGGCTCACGGGCGGGCACCCCTGATGCGGTGGTTTGAAAATGCCTCCACAGAGATATCCACTTCTCTGTTCCAGAGGTGGAGCCTACTGCCCCTTTCCTTGAGTGTGGCTGGACCTGGTGACCTGATTCTAACGAATAAAATATGGTGGCAGCAACAGTGGGTGACAGGGTCATAAAAGGCATCACGACATCGTCCTTGCTCTCCCTTTGGGATCACTAGCTCCAGGAGAAGCCAGTCACCAAGTCATGAGGACACCCCAGCAGCCCAGGAAAGGCCCATGTGGCGAGGAACTGAGGCCTCCAGCCAACAGCCATGTGTGTGAGACGTCTTGGAAGCAGAGCCTTCAGGCCCAGTGAAGCCGTCAAGTCTCTGCAGCCTGGTGAGAAACCCTGAGCCAGAGCCACCCAGCGGAGCTGCTCCCAGAAGCCTGACTCTCAGAGGCCATCTGAGATGATAAGGGTTTGTGATTTAAGCCAGCATGTTTTGGAGTAATTTGCTCCACCACCAACATATATCCGACACACCTATGAACTTCTTTCTCAATAATGGAAGATTTACAGAGACCTAAGGGGAACATGGCCCAGCTGCTGGTGGTGACCAATATCCATTCCCCACTTCTCCCTTGCTAACAGAACTTAATTTGGCATGTGGGCCAATAAGCCAGGCTAGGGAGATGACATTCCCCAGCCTTCCTTGCATGTGGGGTAACCATGTGATGCAGCACTGGCCGACGAGACGTCAGCTCAAGTCGGTGGATGAAGCTTCCAGAAAGCCCTTTAAAAGGAGGCAGACCCAGGTGGCCTGAGCTTTTTGTCTTTTGTTCTTCCATTTCCTCTCACTTGGGATACGGTCACTGTGCTGAAAGTGAAGCTGCCATCCTGCACGTACAGAAGGACCAGATGTCAAACATGGCCTGGATGGCTGAGAAGATGGATGGAAGGAGATGGGGTCTCTGATTGCACCATGGAGCTGCTGAACCTGTCTAGGCTGCCCGCCTCTGGGTTCTCATTACGTAAGGAAAGGAACACCCCAATTTATTTAAGGCAAAGCCATTCAGATTTCTGTTACCCATAGCATATGGGGATTGATAGAAATGTGAGCTCCTTGACGGACCTATCTTCAGAAAATGTGCAAACATTCAATTCCAAAATTTAAAGAAGCATGTGGTGAGCAGGTTTCACATTTTTGAGTGGGATTGTTTCATCTAGAATTTGTATTGTTGACCCGTCTCTGCAGCACACAGTAACTGTTGTGAAGAGAGCGGGGATTACAGAGGCAAGAAATCTTCAAGGAGAACGCAGGATTTTAACTGGAGACATGAAAACCGGCCTTGCTGGCAGCCAGACCTGGTTTCCCAGCTGCATGTAAGTGATGCTCAGACAAACCTCTCACCCCTCGCCATGATTGGAGCTGGACGGAGACAAGACCATTCCCCAAACACAACAGGGACTAAATGTCTCTCTATTCTGAGGAATCTGAGTGATGCTGCCCCTTCACCAATTACAACCAACTCGAGTGCTCTGCCTTCTGGGGAAGATCAGATAGCCCGTTACCAAATTGCTCTCCTCTTCTTGACAGCATCCCATCTAGCAGCCCCCTCACTTCCTCCTGCCTCCTGAGAATCACCAGCACGAGCCCCTTCCTCTGAGAAGCCCCTCCCAGCGTCTTCTTCCTGGGCCTGGGGGGCTTTCGTTCCTGCTACAGCAAGACCGGTAAACCTCATGGCTTTTTTCATTGACTGCGGTAATCTTCGGTAAGTGGGCTTTGCCAGAACACCTCCAAGAGGGAGCTTTAAGCGCCTCCCACTCAAAAATAGAGGTGCAGGAATTGGGGCAAGGAGCTACCAGCAGACCGCAGCCCTGCAAGGGGCTGGAACTGTTGCTAATTCACTCAACCTTGGTCTCATATAACTGGTCCTCCAGCTATGTGTCTGTTTCTTCCAGCACTGACTGGAGAGATGACGGAAGGACAGTGGACTCTGAGCCTGGAGCCGCCGCCTCCCCCAGCCCAGCAGCCCAACCAGAGTTCTCAGGAAGCTCCCCTTGCCTGTTTGCTCCTTCCAGAGCCCTCGTTCAGTCCTGAAGGGACCTACGGGAAAAAGAGGCAAAACCGTCAGTGAGGAGACAGTGAGACCCTTCATCGGCGGGGAAGAGGGCATTTCTTCCAGGGTGTGCTTAGAGGGAAGAGGAGATTTGGGGCATGTCTGAAATTCATTGGCACTAGAGGTAGGGGTTCAGTGAGGACTGGCCTCGCAACCATTTGCAGGTGTTTCTAAAACACGGTCTGATTAGAAAAAACATCCCAAATGAAGTTTGTAACTTAAAGGGCCGAGGATTGTTTTCCAACAAAGAGACTCTATGGAGCAGGACATTTGAAAACAAGGTTCAAATCGTTATTCAATGAGATGAACGGGATAAGGGTATAAAACCGAGTCTTCACTGTGGCCTATAGCAGTTCTTCTCATCTCCAGCAACACCTTACAATCAGCTGGGAGAGCTAAAAAATGCCCGTGCCCAGGACCCAACCTCGGACCAACTACGTCAGAATCTCTGCGCTGGGGCCCGGGCATCAGGGTTTGCTCTCCATGGTCCTGGCCTGCAGCAGGTGGAAAGGCGCTGGTGTGCGGTAGAACACTGAGACCGGGAACCAGGAATCAGCTCTCCCCTTCCTCAAGCAAGGGATTTCACTCCTCTGCTCTGATTTTCCTCATCTTCAAAATGAGTGGGGGCGAAGGTTCGAGTTTCTAAAACTTTAATATGCTCACAAATCACATGGGGATCTTGTCAGCATGAGACTCTGGTGCAGTAGGTCTAAGGTGGGACCTGAGATCCTGCGTTTTAAGAAGCTCCTGCGTGATGCCGATGCTGCTGGTCCGTGGACCACACTTTGAGGAGCAAGTTGTAGGTTCACAGTTCTCAGAGTGTGGTTCTCAGAGCAGCAGCAGCATCACTGGGGAACTTGCTAGAAATGCACAATCTTGGACCCTGACCCAGCCCTGCTGAGTCAGAAGCTCTGGGGTGGGACCCAGCACCTGTTTTAACAAGCTCTCCAGGGGGTTTGGATGCACACTCAAGTCTGCGGACCGCGGCCGTGTGAATTCCCAAATCTCTTCCCACTCTGGGATTCCTTGGTGCCCAGTCTTTCTCATTGCTACAGAAACTGCTGACTCCTCCTCAGTACCCCAAACTGGAAATCTGTCAACACCAGAGGTGACCCTGGGGAGCCCCACTGCGTGTTCCTTCCCAGCACTGTCCAAGTTGTAGCTCCCTGAGGAGCCATCCCTTCTGGGAATTTGGAGCTATCACTGCCTCCCTAGTGTGATGGCTAGTTTTATGTGTCAACTTGGCTGGGCCATGGTGCCCTGATATTTGGTCATACGTTATTCTGGATGTTTCTGTGAAGATTTTTTTGGATGAGATTAACATTTAAATCCACAGATTTTGAGTAAAGCAGATTGCCCTCCATAATGTGGGTGGGCCTCATCTAGTCAGTTGAAGGCCTGAATGGAACAAAGACTGACCTCCCCTGAGAAACAAGTAATTGTGCCAGCAGACTGCCTTTGGAGTCAACTGCACCTCTTCCCTGAATCTCCAGCCAGTGGCCTATTCCATCAGATTCTGGACTCACCAAGCCTCTGCAATTGTTTGAGCCAATTCCTTAAAATAACTCTCCGTCTCTCTCTCTCTATCTACATATATACCTATCTACCTATCTATCTGTCTGTCATCTATTTATCTGCCTCCACATCCTGTAGGTTCTTTTTCTCTGGAGAACCCTGACTACACATCTATCATTTGAAAGTCCTTTCTGCTCCTCCCCATCTTCAATGCCTCTGCTTTTAAAAAATTATCCCCACATCTTTTTGTTCTCAAGGCCAGCTTCTCTGTGTAATAGTCAAGTATTTGAAGGGAAAAAATATCCAGAAACCTAATAGATCTCTCACCTTAAAGATCACAGTGCAAGAGCAGCATACTAGAAGAGCCCGGCTGAATGGAAATTCATCACCTTTACTTACAGTAGAATCTTTCTAATACTTTACTATCAGTTGCAAAATATCAGGCACTTCTTTTAGTAGTTGTTAATAAACAGGGAAGAATTATAATATTAAAGTCATTGCTGAAGTTGACAATTTTTCTTATTCAAATTAACTCAAATTAAGTTGAATATTCAATTTTTATTTATTTATTTATTTTTATTGCTTATTACTTTTTTTGGTGAGGAAGATTGGCCCTGAGCTAACACCTGTTGCCAATCTCCCTCTTTTTGCTCTGTTTTGTATGTGGGATGCCACCGCAGCATGGTTTGATGAGTGGTGTGTAGGTCCATGCACGGGATCTGAACCCCTAAACCCTGGGCCACCGAAACAGAACATGCAAACTTAACCACTATGCCACCGGGCTGGCCCCTCAATTTCTAATTTGGGTAGTAGGATAGAATTTTTTCCTCCCCCACATTCCCCCCACTGCCTGCACCAGAGAGGGAAAAACTCTATTTGGCCTTCCTCAGGGGTGGGTCCTGTCATTCACAGGCCCATCAGGATCTCAAGGAGCAGGACAGTGGGCTGGAGGGAGGCAGGGGTGCAGTTGCCAGGTGACAGGTGAAGAGGATGCCCGTCAGGGAGAAACAGTAACTGTTCCCTGGCATGAGCATCCCGAGGGTAGATATGTTGGGTAGCAAAGCATGCTTTGAAACAGTCCGTCTCAAAAGCTATCTTCAGTTGACATGGTCCTCAGTACCGTTGTCTTTCTTTGTGAAGGATGGCACACTTCTCTGCCGGGTTCCTGTATTCCACGCAGAATGGCCAAATGCAACTTGTTCTTCATGGTCATCTTTTGTGAAAAAGTCTCACAGAAGCGAGTTTGATTCAGGTGAGAAATTCACCCAGGTTCAAATATAAAAATGAGTTAAATAGTCCAGTTTAGAGTAAAAAATATAGAAAGGTGTAGAATTTGACATGATAATGTGCAAGTTATTTCCTGTTTTTGCTCAGCCTCACACCTGCCCTGGTACCCTCTGAACTATCGAGCCGAGAGTCTGCAAACTTCATTCCCAGGCTCTTTTGCCAGCTGGATCTCTGTCGAGTTCTGCCAGTTGGAGCACTGGTGGGAGACCAGAGGGGGAAAGGAGAGAGGAGACCTGCTTTGGCCCTCATGGTGTGGCACTTGTTGGCAGGTCCTAAGAGTTGCTGTCACGGCAGCAGAGGTGGGCTAATTCCTAGGCCCCAGCAGTCCAGACAGAGGAAGAACCTTTCAGTGGTTCCATCTCTTTGATGGGTTTAGCACCAAGTGCAACAGTGGCTCCCAAACTGTAGCAGCAGATGTAGGGTCCCAGGCTCCAGCTCCAGGTGGCATTGGTAGCTTCTGATATCTGGGTCTACCTGCCTTCCTGCCTTCCTTTCCTTCCACCCCCCGCCCCAAATCAATAGAGGGCTTTTATTGCATCTTTAAAATATCACAAACAGGTCTTATGAATCATCTGACACCTTGTTGCTTCCATAGCTGGACAACTCTTAGATCCTGTTCATCAGCCTAGGGCACTGATACAGACACCATGCAAACATTTTCTCATATCCTTGTTTCTAATTGTTGTGGCTTGCTGAATCAAAGCAGCTGAATTGGATACAAGTCCATTGCCATTTCCTTCAAGAATTAGCTCATCTTTCTGGGCTTGAGATACTTAAGTATTGCCTGGCCTCATCCGAACCCTGCAGATATATTTTTTGCACAAGAAATTTCAGATTTCAGCAAGAGACCCATTCTGCTGAAAAATGACATTGATGGGGACGTGAGCATACTCTGACCTCATCTTGTAATGGAAGCCCAGGGTAACACCCTCCTTCATGCTCTGCACCTGACACACAGAGCGCCAGTGGTAGCCCGGTCCTTTCAATTTCCTACCGTTTGTCAAGCTGGAGCCTCTTCCTCTTTCCCAGGGGACTCAGTTCTACAGTGGTGTGACTGAAGCCCCTCTGCAGGGTTCCTCTGGGGCCCTTCACAAGAACCGTGCTTCCCTTCAGAGTGATGTCGGCATTCTCTGGAACGTCGACATTCTGATTGCTGAGAATGGTCTTCATTCTCACCAGTAGATGCAGCAAAGAGCTCGCTGTTCCTTTCTTTTTGCTTCTTCTGCACTCCTCATCCTTCCTTTTGCTCTTCCAGTCCTTCTAACATCTTTGTAAAAAATTCCCCGAATTAAATTCCCTCTACTTGAAACACCTGGAGTGTTTTCTGTCTTTCTGACTGAAGCTTGACTGATAAAAAGCATGTGTTATTTCTGAGTTTCAAGGTGAGCAAACTTAATTCCTATGTTTAATCTGGCCCTGTTTAATTTTTGAGCTGTTTATAAGAATAGATTTTAGATCATTTTGGCCTCATCCATTTTTCTATGTTTTGGGTTTTTGTCAAGAAGAGCTCCCAGGGGCAAAATAGCATCTTTAAGGTGATCTCTGGCTGGAAGGACACAGAGCAGAGGCGTAAGTCTGGCTGAGAAGGCACACGCCTGTGGTGTACTTTGTGAGAGCTGCTCTGGCCCTTGTCTGGGATCTCTGGTCACCTCCTCCAGGCCTGGCCCAGCTTTACATCCTTGGCCTTCACATTTCTGGCCTCACCTGGAAGAGTTCTTGGTCTCTCCCATGTGAGCCCACTGCTGATCCTGACACCAGGCACTGTGACATTAGATTCTCAACCAAGGAGATAAAAACATCAGGAAACTCACTTTACGCCACTTTCTCTCCTTGAACTTACCAACTCTTTCATCCCAGCAGCTCTGAGGATCTTCACTCTCAGCCAGTCTGAACATTGGGAGTAAGAAACTGCTCCTCAGGGCCTGATCCACACCACACTCGCCTCTTGGGCGGGATGCCACGGGGCTCTCGTAGACAAACTCTGGTCATGCCACACTTCACCAGATGGAGGTGAACAAACACTCATTTTGAGGTAGTAAGTTTTGCCTACCAAATTAGCAGTGATTTTCAAAGAAAGATAATACTCAGTGACTCGGTGTTGAGTAGGTTGTGGCGAGAATGTGTCTCATATATGCTGATGGGAGTGTAAATGGGAACTTTCCTGGGGTGAGATTTGTCCGCATATATTAACAATCTGGATCTGGAAATTCCACACCTGGACCCTGCTCTAGGAAATCATTTAAATTTGGGTGCAGGAGTCAGAATGCTTTCAGCTGCCAGGGTCAGGAAACTCTCTAATGTAGCGGCAGTAATCGGACATTGATTGCTCATGTAACATGGAGTCAGTGGTAAAAAGTCCTTGGATTGGTTTGGTGCCTCTACGATGTAATAATGGACGCGGGATCTTCCTTTTCCCACTCGGCCACCCACGGGTTGGTGGGCGATGTTGTCTCCCCTGGTGGTGGCACTATCAGCTGTTGCAGCTCAAGGTGTCCTGTCATCATATGACAATGGTCAAGCAGAAAAAGAAGAGAGTAGGGGTAAAATGGATCTTCCCTAAGAAATGCCTTCCCAGAAGCCTCTGGAACACTTCCCTTCTTATTTCCTTGTTCAAAATGGGGCCACATGCACAACCCCCAGATATCTCATTAACAAAAAGAGTCAGGTTGCCATGATCGGCTCAGGCCATCCGTGGCTCATCAGGCACGTGGCTGCCTGAGTAACACTGCGGTATTATTCGTACGGAGGGAGGGTGAATGGCTTTTGGGGAAGTGGCCAACAGTGTCTGCCACAGGGAACCACAATTTTCATGCAAAAATGTTTGATGTAGTGTTATTCATAAATATAAATAAATGAAAACTATGTGGTTTACGAAATTACAGCACTTTTATTTGGATGAGGGAACCACTTAAACTGAGAAGGCGGAGAAGCTGGCTTCCAACAGGGCCGTCTGACTCCAAGTCCACTTGTCAGTTGCCACTTCCTCCTTGGGTTTACAAAGGCATTAACAATAGAAGCAAAAGCAATAGAAAACACTCTAAAACTTAGGTTACTTCATAGAAACAGTTCCTGGATTACAATACCCCCGTTATCCAAGGACTAGGGTTGATCGAGGAGTGTCTGACATCCTGCTCCCCATTGTCACTTTTGAGAGATCAGCAGACTCTTCTGAGACTCTTTGCCTGATTCCTGCTGAGAGACCCAAAGAGCCAAAAGTTAAAACAACGTTGGGGCTGGCCCCGTGGCCAAGTGGTTAAGTTCACATGCTCCGCTGCAGTGTCCCAGGGTTTCGCAGGTTCAGATCCTGGGCGAGGACATGGCACCGCTTGTCAGGCCATGTTGAGGCGACGTCCCACATGACACAACTAGAAGGACCCACAACTAAAACATACAACTATGTACTGGGGGGATTTGGGGAGAAAAAGAGAAAAAACAAGATTGGCAACAGTTGTTAGCTCAGGTGCCAATCTTTAAAAAAAAAAAAGAACAACGTCAGTTGAGGTTTCCATGGATTCTGACTGCTTTGCTGGGTCACTCATAGTGTAATTAAAACACCTAACCCCTTCAACCAAACCCGGGCTATGGGAAAAAGACTGACAAAGGAGAAGCAGCTATGGGAGAATTTGGATAATAGTGATATGATTTTCTGACAATAAAGGAAGAGAATTTTCCTAATTAAAGGGATTCTGGTTGCAACTCTTTGCCTCAGGCCCTCCGTCCTGACGTGTCTGCCGGTTCGGCTCTCCGAGGACCGATGGATTGTGCAGGTTGCGAACCTCACTGGCCTGTCACTTTTCCCAGGCCACCGCCTCCTAGAAATGTATAGTCTCCTCTCCCCTTTTGGTTCTTCTCTCAGGGAACAGGACGGGGTGTGGAGGAAAACCGGATGCCAAATTAGTCATCTGGTGAATTAACAGGTCTGGCTAAAGGTTTGATGGGAAAGAAGAATTGCTATCTTTCTTTAGAACCATAAGGTGGTTAGATGTAAAGTATCTAAAATTTAGACAGATCTCAAAATTCAAAATTTATTTTTTGAAATAAATCTCAAAGCTGTGCTGATGTTTATTCAGAATAACCACAACATCTTTCCTGCGCCTTGCCAGCGCCTCCGCAGGCTCACTCTGTCTGCTTTGTAGGAAGGGATCCCGGGGAACCTTCTGCAGTCGGCCCCCACCCAGAGGGAGGAGTCTGCACTGGTCGGGTTATTTGACAATTTCATGCTTATACCACAATCTTTTTACTTCAGAGATTCAATTTTCAGTTTAAATGTGCTCATGCTTTTGGAGGGGTTTGAAAAACAACAGTGACAACAACCACCATTTTGTCTTCAGCCTACGGTGAAAGTAAAAGTGTGGTGCGGATACACCCGTGAGAGCAGAGTCCAAGTTCTTACACAGTTCTCATGATGGTCTCTCCCGCCACACCCCTGGCCCCAGCGCCCACTTTGGAATTCTGGGCCTGCTGTTGTGGAATGTCTCTCTCTATCCCGACAACTCCTGCTCATCCTTCAGGACTCAACTCGAAGTTTCTTTCCTTCCATAGGGCCTCCCCAAGCTCTCAGGCAGAATTAGTCTCTCTCCTTTTGGTCCTCATGGCACATTACACCCACCCACATTGTATTAGGATGGTTTGGTTTTCTGTTTTCGTGACTATATTTCAAGCTCTTCCAGAGTCAAGATAGCGTGCTTATTTCATTTTTGTAGACTAATTAAAAAATTATGTAATGTTTCATATGTGCAATAGAGCATGTGTATATGTGTATACAATAGAATACATGTGTAAAACACATATAAGGTATAATAATGATGATGATGATGATGATAATAAAATAAATATCTGTGTAACCAACCTTCACTCTGTCCAGAGGCTGGGACGCCCGCCCGTGTGCCTCCCTCCCTTCTTCCCACCCTCCTGAGGTAACCGCTGCCCCCAAGTATGTATTCTTCCCTTGTTTTTCTTTATGGATTTACAACATATGTATACACCTTGTGTGAAAGAGTTCCTGTTACTCCCCAATCGTTGGGTTTTAAAATGTCGCCAATCTAGTGAGTGGAAAATGGTACTTCATTGTAATTTTAGTTTGCATATCCACAATTACTAATCAGTCTCAGCAAGGTTAAATGTGTTTATTGGTGGTTTGGATTACCTTTGTCAGTGAAAATCTGTTGCTGTCTTTACTGTATTTCACTATAGAGTTGTTTTCTTTTTCTTATTGATTTGTAGGAATTCTTTATATATTGGACACTAATCCTTTGTCGTTTATGTATATCGTGAACATATTCTCCTGGCCTTTGGCTTGTCTTTTCATTTTCTTTAATGGCTTTTTCAGGTGAACTCAACTTCCTGATTTTAGTGTGATTTAAGTTGTCACTTATTTCCCTTTTTGCATGACATTTTTGTGTCTCGTCTAAAAATCCTCTCCCCCATGGTCTTAAAGATTTTCTGTATTTTCTTTTAAAAATTTTAAAGTGTTATCTTTCACATTTAACTCTTTAAACTGTCAAGAAAAGCAGTAAGTGGAGAATCTGGATAACAGCAATGCGGACGTAAGGAACCCGACTGGCCCCAGCACCGTTCACTGAACAGCCGTCTCCTTGCCCATCTGCAGTGCACCTACTGTGTGCCACTCACGTGTGTGGGGCTCTGCTGTGGGCTTGCTTTTCTGATTCTTTGGTATATTTTTCTGTCCTTGGGCCAATACCACACTGTTTAAATTGCTAGAGCTTTATAGTAACTTGTATTTCCTGACAGGGCAATTCCCCCCAAAGTTCAGGAAAATTTTGGCTGTTTTTGGCCATTTCCTCTTTCATAAACCTTTTAAAAGGAGCCATTCAAGTTCCACGGAAAGCTCTGTTAGAATTTTGACTGGCATTCCATTAACTCCAAAAGTCAGCAGGGGATAATTAATGATTTGTGCTGTTGATTCTTTCTATCAGTGAACGTTTATTTAGGACTTATCCCACGTCTGTTGCAGAGAACTGTCTGGTCGTTCTCCAGGCCCGCTTCCGCCATCTTTAAATCACGGTTGGACTACAGTTTACCTCCCAGTGCAGTGCGGCCAGCGTGAGTTCTGAACAGCAAGACGAGGGCAGAGCTGGATTAGGTGACACTTCCAGGCCTGGTCCTCCCACGGGCTCCTGCTCGCCCTGGCTCTTCCTCCAACTGTAGAAGGATGCAGAGGCTCACAAAGAGGAGTCCGAGACCCCAAAAATG
This sequence comes from Equus asinus, assembly GCF_041296235.1. NCBI lineage: Eukaryota > Metazoa > Chordata > Mammalia > Perissodactyla > Equidae > Equus > Equus asinus. Next base: position 87,431,437 of record NC_091810.1, on the reverse strand, counting down.
ATGAGGCCACAAAATGGAAGACGCTGGGTCCCCCAGTCTCTGTGTGGAAGTCTTCCCACTGAACACCCCCAGTGAGCTGTTGGAAGAGCGGGGGAAAAAACTTCCAGTGTGTTATACCATCGAGCGTTTGGAATTTGTAGGAATAGTGAGTTTATACTAATACATATTTCAATTACGTTTCACAGTTTTTTTCCATGGATGCCTATGTGTCTTTTCTTGGATTTCCTCCTACGTACATTGTCTGTTTTATTGCTGTTATATATGATATTTCGTAAAAAAAAAAAAAAAAAAGGTTTTTTTCACTGTTGCTGGTATATAGAAACACAGCTGGTATTTGTATGTGATCTATGTCCAAAAATCTCAATCAAATCTCTTACTAATGCTATTAGTTTGGCTGTAGAGTCTTTGTGGTTTTTTATATAGACTATGATTTAATGTCAGTTTGATTTCTTCCTTTCCAACTTTTACATATTTTATTTCTTATTCTTTTCTGATTTGTGCTAGCTACAAATCAGGTTACGAGAGCAGGCATTTTTATGTTGTTCCAGTTTTTAAGCTTTCAGTGTTTCACCATTAAGAATGGTATTTGCAATAGTATTTTTGGGATGTCTTTTATCTGACATCTGGTTCCTAGTTTGTTTATAGTTTTGTATAATCATTATTCAATGCTTTTTCTGTCTTTACTGAGATGATCATCTTACTTTTCTTCTTTAATCTGTTCATGTGGTCAATTGCATTAGTAGATTTTCTTTTCTTTTTTTCTTTTCTGAAGATTGGCTCTGAGCTAACATCTGTAGCCAATCTTTTTTTTTTTCTTTTTCTCCCCAAAGACCCCTCAGTACATAGTTGTATATTCTAATTGTAGGTCCTTCTGGTTGTGGCATGTGGGATGCCGCCTCAGCATGGCCTGATGAGCAGTGCCAGGTCTGCGCCCAGGGTCTGAACCAGCAAAACTCTGGGCCGCTGAAGCAGAGCGCGTGAACTTAACCACTCGGCCACGGGCCCGGCCCTTAATAGATTTTCTAATGTTAAAAACAAGACACCAGGCCCAAAATGGAGTCACTCATGCTAAGTCCCATGTCACCAAACCAAGACTTAATTACAATTTCAACTCTCCCAGAAATGGAATCTTAAACCGGTCAGTCAGGAATCATCTGATCAGCACTAGTTAGGTAACCTGCAATAACCAATCTTCTTTTTGGCTAGTGTAACTTCCTTGTTCCTACTCCCTTCCGCCTATGAAAATCTCCCATTTTGTGCAGCTCCTCGGAGTTCCTTTCTATCTCCTAAATTGCATGCTTCCCGACTTACTCAGTTGAATTTTGTTTTTTACCACACATATTAAATCAGTCTGGTCTGAGAGAAACCCAGCCTGGTCATGTTGTATTATATTTGCTATTCAGTGCTTGATTTGGTCTGCTGCTACTCTCTTTAGGATTTTGCAGGTGTGTTCATGAGCAAGACGGCCTCAGCTTTTGTCTTGCTTTTTGTCTGTTCTGGGTCTCAAAGCCATATTCACTTCACACAATGAGTTGGAAAGTTAAAGCTTCTCAGCGGGTATTTTTGTCCCTTCTCCCCAGAGCCGAGGCCACTTTGGCAAGTTGTCTTGCCACCTCCCTTTGTGGGGTAGGTGTTTTCTCTGGATCATCCCATCACTCAGGGTGTCTTCTTTAAGGCCCCAGCATATTTGAGACTCTAAGCGCTGACTCCCTCCTTCCAGGGCCTCAGACAATATTGCTGCGCACCCCACCTCCCAGCCTTGAAAACTGGAGTTTTGCCTCCAGGCTTTGCTGATGCCCGGGTGCCCTCAAGCTTAGCTCTGTTTCACTTTTCTATCTTTGTGTGTGCTTTTTCTTTAATTTTGGCTTCTGAGGATTTCTCTTAATTTCATGTCAGCTTAGTCATGCATTTAAAAATATTGTTAAAAAAATATTTTCCCAGGGTTTTAGGTGTTTTCTGGTGAGAAGGTTTTAGGATCTCCAGCCCACCATATTGCTCTATGTAGGAGGCTTGTGTTTCTTTCATTAATCTTGTAAAAACATTTTTTTTGAACAATAGGTAATATAATCACATATTTCAAAATTCAAAGATACAGAAAGGTATACAATGAAGAATGTCTCATCCTTCGTCCCCGAATTTCCTCCCACCAGTGTTGGTACATCCTTCCAAAGGAATTCTATGCATAAAGAATATAAACGTTTCCACAAATGACAGTGTGTTGACCCCGCTGTTCTATGCGTCGCTATTTTTTTAACTTAATATTAAATCTCAGAGTCGGTTTCACATTAATACATAAAAGTCTTTCTCATTCTTTTTTATTCTTGTGTGGGTGTAACAGCATTTCTTTGATCAGACCTATTGGATATTTAGGATGTTTACAATCTTTGGCCATTTCAACAGGGGCTGCAGAGAATAACCTTGTACATGTGATTTTCTGCACATGTCTCTCTGTACACGCATAGGGTGACTGTCTGAGTGGAGCTGCTCAGGCAGTGGGGACGTGCATTTATAATCCAGTTGATATTGCTAAATTCCCATCTGTAGGCACATATTTCTAACAGCAATTTCTATAAGGAGCTATTTCTTCACACTCCAGCTAACACTGTATAAGACTTTCGTATTTTTGCCAAATTGATAGGTGAAAAATGATATCTTGTAGTTTTGATTTGTATTTTTTATTCCATGTGAGACTGAGCATTTCCCTATATGTAAAACCTAATTACATATTAGGGGAGAATATTTATATTCTGAGTAGTTAGCAAACACACATACTAACTACCCTCAAAATGTGTACTGAATTAATTTTTAAAAGTAATTTCTGCAATATTGATTGTGATCAGATATAACGTGTGCCATGTTTTCTTTTCCCCCTACAAAGTAAAGGATATGGTCCCTTTTAGAAAAATCTAAAATATACCAACAAATAAATCCGCCATTCCTGAGTATTTCATAAAATACCGTTTCATAGGCATAGAATCATGCCTTTGAGGCTGCATAGGAGTAAAAGTTTGTGAACCATTGGGGAAATTATTATATCAAAAAAGGACTTTTGTGGGGCTGGCCTGTGGCTGAGTGGTTAAGTTCGCGTGCTCCGCTGTGGCGGCCCAGGGTTTCGCTGGTTCGGATCCTGGGCACAGACATGGGACCGCTCGTCAGGCCACATTGAGGTGGCATCCCACATGCCACAACTAGAAGGACCTGCAACTAAGACATACAACTATGTACCAGGGGGGATTTGGGGAGATAAAGCAGGAAAAAAAAAAAAAGATTGGCAACAGTTGTTAGCTCAGGGGCCCATCTTTAAAAAAAAAAAGGACTTTTGTGGGTGACATAGCTGGGGCTCTCTAGAAAGCAAACCCAGGGCAGCAAGAGTGAGGGAAAAGCCTAGAGGGATGAAAAGAAAATGCAAAGTGGTGCCTTCCTGAGCTGGCCACAATCCTGCAGATGTTCACGACCAAGCCACTGGAAGCACCGCACCTCCGAACAGTCATGGAGGAGGTGAGAATTGAACTGTCACCTCCCTTCTGTCTCTCATGGGTCCATTCTAAGTCCCCTGCAGTTCTAGGTTGTGCCACCTGGCTCTCAGAGCAGCCACTGGGGAAGCAGAGCCCAGGCTCTGAAGCAAGTGTATCATCCGAGTCAGGAGGTAGTGGAGGTGGTCTCTGTGGGTTCTGGCATCGTGGACGTGAACGAGGCCAAGCCTGAGCGTGGCCTGCATGCCAGAGGGGGCTGAGACGAGTGTCAGGAGCGTGGCTGGGGGTCCTCACTGAGTAAGCAACTGAGGGCCCAGGAGGCAGGTGGGAGGCACCTAAATTGTACAGATTTCATGCGTATGTGACCATCGGCATGTTAGTATGTGGCTTTCGAGCTTCAGCCCAAGTGGCCTACTGTCATCCCTGGGGGGGAGTCTCCAAGCCCTAGAGCAGGAGTTGGAAAACTTTTTCTGTAAAAAGTCAGGTATTAATTAAAGCAGCAGCCATAGATAATTTGTAAGTGAATGGATGTGGATGTGTTCCAAGAAAACTGTTCATGGACACTGAAATTCAAATGTCATATAATTTTCATCTGTCGTGAAATATTATTTTTCTTTTGATTTTTTTCAACCGCTAAAAAAATGTATAGGATAGCTACTATCAACAAAAATGAAAATAAGTATTGGTGAAGATGTGGGGAAATTGGAACCCTTGTGCACTGTCGGTGGGAATGCAAATTGGGGCAGCCACTATGGAAAACAGTGTGGATGTTCCTCAAAAAATTAAAAATAGAAATACCGTATGATCCAGCAATTCCACTTCTGGATATATATCCCTCCCCCCAAAAAACCCCTGAAAACACTAACTGAGAAAGATACCTGCACCTCACGTTCATTGACGGATTACTCACAATAGCCAAGACATGGAAACAGCCTAGGTTTCCAGTGATGGATGAATGGACAAAAAAAATGTGGTATATATACAATGGAATATTATTCAGCATAAAAAAGAGTGAAGTCTTGCCATTTGCAACAACGTGGACGGACCTTGAGGGCATTATACTAAGTGAAATAAGTCAGACAGAGAAAGATAAATACTGTGATCTCACTTATATGTAGAATCTAAAAAACGCAAAACCAAAACATACCAAACCCAAGCTCATAGATACAGAAAACAGATCAGTGGGTGCCAGAGGTGGGAGCTTGAGTGGAGGTAGGAGATGGGTGAAACGGGGGAAAGGGTTCAAGAGGTACAAACTTCCAATTATAAAATGAATGAGTCATGGGGATATCACGTCCAGCATGGTGACTACAGTGCATAATACTGTATTGAATATTTGACAGTTGCAAAAAGAGTAGATCTTGAAGGTTCTCATCATAAGAAAAAACCATTTCGTAACTATGTATGGTGGTAGATGTTGACTAGACTTATTGTGATGACCATTTCACAGTGTATACAAGTATCAAATCATTATATTGTACACCTAAAACTAATATAATGTTATAGGCAAATATATTTCAATGAAAATAAAAAAATAAAATGACGCAGCTACTATGGAAAACAGTATGGTGGTTCCTCAAAAGTTTTAAGAGAATTACTGTATGATCCAACAATTCCACTTTGGGGTTTATGTCCAAAAGAATTGAACATAGAATCCTGAAGAGCTTATTTGTACAACCATGTTCATAGCAGCATAATTCACAACAGCCAAAAGGTAGAAACAACCCAAGTGTCCATTGACAGATGAATGGATAGACAAAATGTGGTAAAAACATACAATGAAATATTATTCCACCTTGACAAGGAAGGAAATTCTGACACATGTGACAACATGCATGAACTTTGAGGACATTAGGCCAAGTGAAATAAGCCAGTCACATGAAGACAAATACTGTGTGATCCCACCTATATTGAGTAGTCAGATTCACTGAGACGGAAAGTAGATGGCGGTTTCCGGGGGTTGGGGGAAGGAGGGCTGGGGAGTTGCTGTTTAAATGGGTATAGAGTTCCGGTTTTGCAAGATGGAAAGAGTTCTGGAGTTCTGGATGGTGGTGATGGTTGAACAACAGCATGAATGTGCTTAATGTCCCTGAACTGTACACTTAAAATGATATGTGCATCTTATCACAATTTTTAAAAATGTAAAAACCATTCTTCACTCATGGACTGTACAAAAACAGGTGTGGGCCACATTTGGCCCGTGGGCCACAGTTTACTGACCCCCCCCCATCCGATAGGTTTGTGTCAGCATCCAATCGCTCCTAGTTCAGAAATGGTCAAAAATCCCACGTGGCAAGGTAACGCGCAATGCAGTCCCTGAGGAAAAGCTTAGGTAGGTAATCTTTGTTTCATAGTGAGTGAAAGAAAAATGTGCTATTTGAAAAGCAGGAATGAACCTTGACAACGCTCAGTGAGCATCAACATGGAGAAACCCTTTTGAGCTTTTCCCCACACCCTGCTGCCCTCTGCCACGAGGCTGAGTGTGCCAATGCCTGGCGGTTCCGTCATGATTTGGGGAGTGAATCACCAGCCTCTAAACACCAGAGCATCTTTCCCCTTCTGTTCTCTCTGTTATTTTTGGAGGCGAGTGTAAGTTACTAGGTGCTTTTTTGGCTCCTTGACAAATAGCACTGTTTTCTATAAAAAGCTCATTGCAGACCGATTGCAGAGGGAGGACCAAGAAAATGATTGTAATTATAGCAACTATGTGAAATATTACACAGCCCTTTAAACAGTGAATGAGAAATCTATGTACTAACATGGAAAATATTGCTCGAATGGTCTGAAGAGGAAAAAATAGAAACAGTGACAGGTGGACGCAGTGACTTCAGCTATGCTAAATGTGTGCACGTGCGGAGTAGACCGGAAGGGGACTTCAGAAGTTAAAACGGCTGTGCAAGCATTTGGTGGGCTGTGGCCGGATTTGCTGCTATGAAAAGGACCAGCGTTCCAGACCCAGAGTGTTCTGACTTCAAATCCTGGCTCTCCCACTCCTTAGCTGTGTCATTTTGGGTGCCTAACTCAGCTACTCTGAGCTTCAACCTCCCTTTCTCCATTTGCAGGTTACAAGCAGAGATTAAGCGTGTGGCACTAGATAGGCCCAATAACCAGGAGGAATTGTCCTTACCGGAGAAGAATTTTTAAAGAACTGTTACAAAGTGGTTAAAATAATTTTAAAGACTTAAAAATACTTCTGATTAATAGTAGTACATGTTCATTACGGCAAGTTTGAGAAATACATAAAAATTAAAAAATGAAATAAAATTCACTTGTAATCATACCAGCCAGAGATGGCCACAGTTTCATACCTCAGGGCAGTGCTACTGACCGTTTCAGATCCTGGACCTGCCTGCCACCCCTTAGGAAGTTACTTAGTCTCAGACTTAGTTTCCTCTTCTGTAAAATGGGTCCAATAGCATCTACTCACAAAGTTGCGTGAGCACTAAATAAGGTAATATTTGTAAAACGCTCAGCATGGCAGATAAACGCTCAGATTGCTGATTATTAACGTCACTGTTGCACTGAGAGAGAAACATTTCTTCATGCCACTCCCCTCATACTCACAAACTCACGCACCGTTTGCCCCGGAATAAATATACTTTCTCTCTCTTGGTGTCAACCGTGCACCACAAAAATCCATGATTCCAACTCAGCCAGGAAGAAGAGGGACTCTAGGAGAAGCGTGACCAGTGCTAAGAAACAGAATTACCAACCTGTAATTTTTAAAAACTTCATGGACGTGTTACTGACATACAGTAAACTGTCCATCTTTAAGTATATAATGTGATAAGTGTTGACGCATGTAGTCACTGGTGAAACCATTCCCACCGATGGGGGCTCAGCGAGCCGAGGAGTCGAAAGAAAGCTTTCTTGGACTCTCAAGGTCTGGTAGTAGTGCTCCTTTATTCAGAGAAGAGCATGGACAGGACCCACGGGCAGTGAAGAGCTGCAGCACAGGGACAGGACCCGTGGGCAGTGAGTAGCTGCAGGCATGGGGACAGGACCCATGGGCAGTGAGTAGCTGCAGGCACGGGGACAGGACCCATGGGCAGTGAAGAGCTGAAATGGGTTGAGGGTTAGGGCTAAACTTACCAGGCATGGGTATGTGAGTTATTTCTTTACAAGACAAAGGAAAGATTATGTAAAACATCATTAAAATGGTATCAATGCAGGTGGGTCTGGTTAGCGGGTGGTCCTATAACTGTGGATACGAATCAGATCGGATCAGGTCGGGACGTCCTGTGCTTCCCAGGGATGATATAGATCGGTATGCAGACCAGGACGCCCTGGGCTCCCTCCCTGGGGCAGCCTTGATCCTTGTCACCCATAACCAAGAGAGTGGAGCATCCAACCCTCCTCAACACGGACTCGCGCCCTCTGATCCCCTCCCCCAGAGTCACTACAGATGAGTTTGCACTTTCTAGAATCTTGCACAAATTAATCACACAGCACGTACTCTTTCTTGCCCAGCTTCTTTCACACGGAACAGTGACTTCTGAGCAGGGAGGGTCACCCCTGTGTTGGGTGTGTCAGTAGCTCATCTCTTTATGCAGCTGAGCTGCGAGCCTTCCACTGCTGGGATGTGTTACCATGTGTTTATTGCTTCCCCTGTCAGTAGATGTTTGCGTTGTTTCCATTTTGGGACTTTACAAGTAAAGCTGCTATGAACCTTCTGTACAAGTCTTTGTGTGGATATATGTTTTTGTTTCTCCCAATCCAATTTTAAAAACCAGTGTTCTCTCCAAATGCATCATGTCCAGCCTTTTTCTCAAGAACGTAGAGTTGGGGACGGGAGGGAGGTTCACCCTGCTTTGGGGTCAGACTCTCATTTATTAGGTTTTTAACAGGGCTGTTCCTTTCTGCTATCATCACAGGACACTCCTTTCTCTCACATTAAGGGCACAAGCCACGCAGGTCAGCAGGACTTTTAGGCACGAGGTTTATGGCGGCCACTGTCGGGATCTGTAGTTATAGATTCTTCCCGAGGGCCTGGCTCCAGAAAAGACTGGAGGCCTGAGTCTGTAGCTGTGCCTGGGTTCTCAGCTCCCCCATGAGGCAGAGAAACAAGGGAAACTGAGGCACAGCAAAGGCAGAATCCTTTGAGATTGTTGGGCCAGGCACCTTCTGCCTGGACTGCTTTCCTGTCCCTGTTGGCCTGACCTTGCATTTTATTGAGAAGCAAGATGCCTGGAGCGATGTCACTTAGAAACAGGGGTTGACACATTGGGTCTTCTTAACTGAAAGGGAAGGTCTGCATTATTTACCGCTTAACTCCTTGCTCCTCCTCGGGGGCAGGGCCTCAGCCCCGGGGTTCTACAATCACGTAGGAAATATTTCCACTCTCACGATGCTCATCCAAAAATAAATAAATATCAGCACCCCCACAGATGTTTCCTTATTTGCCGAAGGAAAAAGAAGATCAACACAGTTATTGTGACTCACAATATTTGTGTAAAAGGCACCACAGCAGAGCCTTCCCAAGTCCTCCCAACAATAATATTTGGGGAACTTTAATTTTTATCTCGCGTGGCTCCAAGCCACTCTAACTCGGCCTCGGGCTTTTGCCCCGAGGTTAACGCCTGGGGTAAGTCAGAAGAGCTTTGGGGGTCGGCCTGGGGCTTCCAGGCGGGGGTCTTCTCCCCCAGACGCAGGGCTGCCTCCCCTCTTCAGCAGCGTCGGGGAGAACACCCGCAGAGTCCACAGCACTAGAGACCTTTCCAGACCAGCTCACCATCAGCCAGAGCAGGGGCTGTCCAACCTGAGCAGCCGTCAGAAGCCCCTGGATGGCCCGTTGACCAGGCCAATAGGCCTCGCCCCAGAGTGTGACTCAGGGTATCTGGGCTGGGGCCCGAGCATTTGCATTTCTATCAAGTTCCCAGGTGACAGTCATGCTGCTGGTCCTGGGACCTCCCTTTGAGAACCACACATCTAATGTTTCTCTTTTGTCCAAAGCTTCCTACAATGTCGGCTCACAGCTGGGGAACCGCCTGGCGGAGGCCTGGGAAGAGGCGGCGCCCACCCCACCGTCCTGGGGATTTGCGCTTAAATAGGGAGTTTAAGCAGGGCCGCATAAGAAAGGCCACTTTGCTGGTTCCCAGGCTTGGGTTAAGGGGTGTTGTCTCAAGGGGTCAAGAGTCTGACTGGCACCTGACAACCTTCTGAAAGGTACCCAGGCATGGTCGCTGCCTGGGGAGAACTCTGCTTGGAGTGGTCTGTCCTGGATTCTCCGTGGCTGTCTGAGGTTCAGGGTGTCTGAGGGACCTCAGCGGGGAGGGAGCCTGAGGCCTGAGCCTTGGGTCTAATCTGTCCGTGCTGCCAGAGAGGGTGTCCACGGCTGGGCAGAGAGCTCTGGCAAGGAACCGTTGGGTTCAAGAGTCGTACTGGGGTAGTCCGGCGAGCCGGAGCCCTGGCCCTGGTTGAGGGGTAAGAGGGCTTGTCCCCGGCCGCGGCCGTGCTGAGGAGCTGAGCAGACAGAGCATGGGGAGATGCAGGTGGAGACGGCTCCCTAGCTTGAGGGCAGGCCGCTTCCCACATGGTGCTCTGTCTCAGGACAGCAGAGGAGGCACTGTGCGGCTCTCAGGCATCGCAGGGCTGACCCAAGGGCTCCAGCCCTGGTCTGGCCAGGCCCCTGGCTGCTGACGTCTGATAGCACCTCCTTACTGGGCCTCCTCAGACTTCAGACGCACATGCTCCTGGATTGTCTGGTGTCAGACACCAAGGGGTCTGTTTTTGCTTTTTCCTAGTTCCTCATCCAGCTTCCCCATTCCTGGCCTCCATGCCCCCTCTGGGCCCCTCCCATTTGGAGGCTGGTCAGTGGGCCTGGCCACATTCCGTGACCCTGCTCCTTGCTTCTCAGTGGGATCGGAGACTCTCTGGCACTGAGGCCCTCACGAGTCTGCTTTCAAGCTCCTTTAAGCCTGGCCCTCCAGCTTCTACCCACTGGCCTGACAAGTGGGACTTCTGGGGCCACACCGTCCTCCTTGGGAAGATCACTTAGCCTCTCTGGGCATCAGATTCTCCCTTGGTGTTAGGACTGTTGTGAAGGTTATGTAAGACAGCTCTCATAAAAAGCATGTTAATGCCCCTCTAGTCCCCATCCCCGCTTCTAGAACTGTGGTCCACTTTGACCCCAGTGCCTAGCGCCAGAACCTTGCCCTGGTTGGCAATCTGTAGCTTGAGCAGTAGGCTGGGAGGAAGTGTGCATCGAGGCAGAGCCAGGTGAGGCTAGACATCAACCCATCATGAGCAGAGTCCCTGTCATCAGCATCAGTGAGCTGGGGGGTCTTCCCATGGGCTCCCTGGAGTCAGAAACCAACTCAACTCAAAGGACAGGGTAACCTCCTCCGTCACCTGGTCAGAAGCCTCCTCGGGGGCCTTCCTGGAGGCTGCCAGGACTCTTTGACGGGGCAATGAGCAGTCGGGGGGTGGGGTGCAGGTAACCTCACAACAGTCACACATTACTGTTGAGTGAGGCTTCGTCCAGAGTTCCCACCTGTTTGTGTGCCCACGGAAGGAACAGGCTTTCTTGGTAGAATCAGATGGGACCTTTGGGTCCCAGACCAGCAGCTGGTAGTGGACGTAAACATCATGACTGGTATCAGTAAGGCCAAAGGCCTGGAAGGAGAGCACCAGCCTCTGGGGACCTCTTGGGGCAGGAAGTGGGAACAGGTGTCCTTGCCACCCACTGGGCACCCAGGATGCCTGACTAGACTGTAGTGCATGGAGCCACTTCCAGATCTTGGCTGGGGCTGGTTACACACTCATCCACATACAGCTGAAAGGGCTCATGGGAGCTGCCAGCCATGGCAAATTCCACATGGAGCTCAGAGCCCGGGAAGACAGTTCTGGCGTTGGCAGGGTCTGGAGCCTCCAGCATGGCCTCATCCTGCTGTGGAGGAAGAGCCTGGAATCTCATGCTGAAGTCCAGATGTCCAGCCCCAGCCAGGGAGCCAGTCACCAAGGAGGCTGGGCAAGGTGGGGGCTCCGGGCGCCTGGCCACACAGCTGACTCCATGGCAAAGGTGGCAATGGGGGGCTGCTTGGAGCATCTAGTGGGGGTGTGTAGGCCAGATAGGCATTTTCCCAGAGCCCCTGCAGCTGCAGATACCCCAGAACAGGAGGAGCCACTGATGCGGGGTCGGTGAGCCGAGGAGTCGAAAGAAAGATTTCTTAGACTCTTAAGATCTGGCAGTAGTGCTCTTTTATTTAGAGAATAGTGTAGCATGGGGACAGGACCCACGGGCAGTCAGAGCTGGTGCGTGGGGACAAGACCCACGGGCAGTCAGAGCTCCTGCTGCTGCCCCAAGTTGAGGGTTAGAGCTAAATTTAAGGCATAGGTATATGATTCATCTCTTTACAAGACAAAGGAAAGAACATGAAAAAAAAGTTAAAGTGGTATCAGTGCAGGTGGGGTCTGGTCATTGGGTGATCCCATGACTTTTAGACAAGAATCAAATCGGATTAAGTAAAGGTTAAAAATGTTAGACGCCACCACCCTAAACCAGTTACATGAGATTGCCAGACAGCAACCAACTTAAGTTCTTGCCTTCCCCATTAAGAGTTTCTAGGGACAAGGTCATCTCTCCTCTTCTTCCTGGTACAGAGAGGGAGGCACGTTTTACAGGTAGAGATTTACCTTACAAATGTAAATATGTCCCAACAAGGGCAAGTGCCATTCCCCAGAGCCTCCTTCCCTGTCCCAGCCCATCAAAAGCAATCAGCCCAAAACAATCCTGATGCCAAAGAGACATATCCTGGGGTGGACAATTTCAGGTCCCTACAAGGTCATCCCCCCTTCCTTCACAAACGCAAATGTCTCAAAAGGGCAAGCAAAATTCCAGTCCTCGGAGCCTGCTTCTCATCTGCAGTTTTAAAAGTAACCAGCCTAAAAATCCTCATCATAAACCGTTTTAAAATTAAGCAGCCTAAAAATCCTCATCACCACGACCCCAGCGCCCCCATCTGTCTCACCATCTATATTTTATTTTCTAAATCTGGCAACCCTTGCCCAGGTGGAAGCCATGCTGTGATGGAAGCTTCTAGAGCCCTTTCTATCCCAATTCAGGATTGTTCAGGAACCAGGGACGATTGGCTTAGAGGCAGTGTTCAGGGACAGAGAGTTGTAGGGACGACAGAGGACAAGCCTGAGAGGCAGACAGGGCCTGCATGGGACAGTTTTGGTTCAGCACAGTGGGAAACTCTCCGGTGGCATGGGGCTGCCGTCACAGGGGACCTCCCACTCCACAAGGTTCTGCCCACCACTGCCTTGCCCGGGGGCTGATCCCTCTTCTCCTTCTTCTCCAAGGGAGCCCTTTGGCTACACCTTCCCCAGGCCTAGCGGCTGCCTGCAGCTCTTCCCAGGTGTGGAGTGGAGGTCTCTCCCGCTGCTAGAGCCCCACTGTCAGGCCTCAGCCCTCCTGCTGGCGACCAGCACAGCTCCCAACATCTCAGTTAAGGCCAGTCCAACCAGCAGAGCCCCACAAAGTCACCTTTGCTCCGCTGAGGACTGACGAAGCAGCTCTGAGGACAGAAGGGTTTCTTTGTTCCTCTTGGACAGTACTGACACAGATCTGCTCTGCACAGTGATTTCTGGCTATACTTCTCAGCCCAATGGTCTCTGTTGGGGACTAGAATTGGCCACCCCAAGATATGTCTCTTTGACATGAGGATTATTTTGGGCTGGTTGCTTTTAAAAACTGCAGACACGAGAAACTCTGAAAATCAGAAGTTACCCTTGTAAGAGACACTTACATTTGTAAGGGACATCTCCGTTTGTAAAGGTGTCTCCCTCTCTGTACCAGGAAGAGGAGGACGACCCTATCTCTAGCAACTCTCATCAATGCGTAAGGCAAGGACTTAAATCTGCATAATAACCTTACTCTTGTTTACTGTGCTTTTCTGGTCATCTCCCATATCTCACTGACTCCCCCACCCCCAACATCCTCCTTTGTCTTTAGCTGAAGATAGTATTTAAGGTGGCAGCTTTGGCCATTCTGGCGAGTTACACAGTTTTCCTGGGTCTCTCCCATGTACACACATTATAAAGCTTTGTTTGATTTTCTCCTATTATTCTGTCTCATGTCAATTTAATTTGTAGACAGGCCAGAAGGACCTAGAGTGGGTAGAGCAGTTCTGTTCCTCCCCTACAAGTGCTACTGTTAGTCCCTCCAGCTCCTTATTTGAGTCCAAATAAAAATCACCTTCACAAGTTGGTGCCAGCTTTGCTGTTCTAAGGCTGCTTTTTGTTTAGAAACTGTTAATAGATAAACTGAGGCATACTAAAGATTTTAAGAGTTTGAGCAAAAATCAATTGCAATTGTGCAATGCCAAACTGGAAGCGGCTAAGAGTCTGCAGACAGGAGCTTGGGGTGGCTTACATAGAGAAAGTGTAAATCGCAGAAAGAAAGGAAATTGTTTGATTGGCTGTAGCTTAAAGCCTAGTTGACTGTGATTGGTTGTCCTTAGCGTTTTGATTTCATAATCTTGAGGCATTTATAGGCTTAGATTTTGGTTTGTTTATGTAGGCCATCAGGACTTTAGAACCACCTCAGCCTAATGGCCTCCTTGCTTAATTAATTTACCACCACCTTGGGAGAATGGGTGCTGGGCTCTCTTCCTACACTAGCTGTCTCATCAGTGAGTCAGTTATTTCATTAACACCAGGACTCTATTTTATTAATTCCTCAAAGGATGATGGGAGGAGGATGGTAATACAAATTACAGGGTCTAACAGGGTCAATAACTTGGTCCATGGTCATGGAGCTTTGGGGGAGAGCTGGGAACATTCTGTCAGGAAGGGTCCACTGAAGGAACTGAATTACCTACACAAATAGTTGGGGTAGGGGTGTGAGTGGATGGCCCCCAAGGGGTTGTCTGGGTACTGAACTTGTAGAAGAATCTTCAGGTCACTCTGGTCCAGTCTCTAGCTTGACCATGAGCAACTTGAGAGCAGTATCTTAGGGTTCCTGGCATTAGCAGAGTGCTTAGTGAATAGCAAGAGCCCAATATTTTGTTCTTGAAGAGAGAAGCTTTAAAATTTTATCTGTGCAGGGAAACCAAAACCCAAAGGGGTTATTGACCAAGATCATAAAGGTAATTTCTAGCTGAGTCATGTCTTTCAACCAAGGCCCTAGCTGCTCCACCATTAGCCATAATATCATTCATTCATTGAATATTTATTGTCTTCCTCATCTAAAGGCAAGGGGCTGAGGGGTAAAGTCCCTCCCTAGCCCAGGATTCATTTACAATCTAGCGAGAAAGATATGATAAATGTATAAAACTAGATAAACATGTGCTTGTACTCACTGATTTAAATGGACCTGGTTTCCAGGAATCATTAATATGGACACAAACTACACACAACTTTCTCTCCTGTAGTCTTTCCCATCACAGCAAACGACCCCTCCTTTCTCCCCATTGCTTAGGCTACTGGATCTTCCTGGACTCCTTTCTTTCTCCCACATTCCGTCTGTCAATAAATCCTGTTGGTTCTACCCTCAAACATAACCAGAATCTAACCAGTCCTCACCAGCTGCTGTGCTGTCACCCCGGGAACCGGCCACCACTCTCTCTCACATGTTTAGGATGCTGGCCTATCCAGGCTTCCACTACCTACTACCTAGGCCCTCCTAGAGACTTGACACAGCAGTCAGAGCAATCCAAAAAAGCTAAGTCAACCACGTCACTTCCACTGCTCAAAGCTCTCCATCACACTCGTCTCCTGCTATTCCCCCTCACGAATCTCGCTCTGGCCACACCAATCTCCTTGCTGTTTTTGAGCAGGCCATGCACTTTATTTCTTCTACCTTGGAGGATCTTCCCCTACATATCCATATGACTCCCTTTCCTCACCAACTTCAGATCTTTGTTCAAATGTCTCCTTCCTAGTAAGGCCTTCCTTGCCACCTAATTTTGAGTTGTATCCCCACACAGCCCTCCCTCATGTAGTCCCATACGTAGTACTCCACCTCCTTTTCCTGCTTCACTTTGCTGTGTAATACTTGTTACCAGCTGACATATTTTACTTGTTTAGTCTTCTTCCTCTCCCCAGAAAGTAAGCTTCAAGGAGGCAGTGACTCTGGCTGTATCCTTGCTCCTGACACGTAGTTTTCACGTAGAGTTTAGGACTGAGACTTGGGGTCAGGATTTAGAATTTACCTTATCTCAGATTCCAGTGATTTCCAAACTTTAAAAACAAATGCCTCACATTAACACAAATATCTCAGGCTCCAGATTGGAAAGGGGCTCCAGGTGAGAACCATGGTCTCATCTACGCATCTGTATCAGTAAGATTTTGTCAAGATTTCCCAGTAGTTTGAATTACAAAAATAGGTGTTTATTTGCATTTTCAAGTGTAAAGTTATAATATCGACTGTGTCTTTTCAAACTCTATACATTCCCTCCCTGGAACATTCCCTTGCCTCAGGGAGATTCTGACATGCCTCTCTGGGGTCGTTCACCTCATCTTCATTGAGAATCTACCTAAAATGATGGGTGCTTCTTTAACAGTGCAAGCAGTGTGGCCTTCTCAGTTCTCAGTGGAGTTTAGAACTACGTTAAATTTGGAAAACAACGCTGTTAATACCAGACAGACAAATTCTTCCTTGATGAGCAAAAACTTCCCGTATCTAAGACTGAACTCCAAGTCAAAAAGTAGATCAGTACAAAGAAAGCACAAAGGTTTTGATGGTACGAGGAGGATTTCAAATAGTAGGCAGAAGCATTCACGGCTCTGGGAGAGGCCCGGAGAGAATCCCAGAGGGAGGGGCGACCCCCAGCTGCCATTGCCCGCCCCGTGAGGCTAGGGATTGCCGGAGATCTCGGAGAGGACTGGGGCTGGAGAGAGTTCCAGAGACCCAGCTTAGTAGCCTAGGGGGAAACCCTACAGGCTCACAGCAGCCTTAGGGAAAGCCTCTGCACAGCACCAGTAGAAGGCACCCAGCCGCCAGCCACAAGGCTGGAAGACCCCAGGGCAAAAGCAGCATAGCTAGGTGTACTAACCACAGACTGTAGAAGATGCCAATAGCTCTCCTGCGACCCATAGAGGACAAGTGAGATTAGGTGGGTGCCGAAAGCAACGGAGCGACAAATATAAGTGATCCCACCCCTGGCCGCGGGAAAAGCCCATAACACCGTTGCAGACCCCAAGGAGAGAGCACATCTAGGTGGGCTGCAACAGTAGGCACCTGCAGCCTGAAGCCCCCCTGTGACGGCCCCCACGGCAGAGGAGGGAATCCAAAGGGCCCTGTGGCTACGAAGAGGGGCCCAGGCCCAGTTAGCAACTGCGGACAGGGTTCCTGGTTGGTGAAGTATAAACAGCTGCTCCCCCACCGCAGCAGCTGAAACAAGTGAAAGGAGCAACTAAACTCTATCTCCATGCGGAAGCACAAATCAACATCAAGCAATATGAAAAAATACATTAAATCTCCAGAACAGAAAGAAAGTAACAAATACACAGAAAACAATCCCAAAGAAAATGAGATATATAACCTAAATGATGATGACTTCAAAACAGCCATCATTAAGATTCTCAATGAGTTAAGAGGGAATTCTGACCGACAACTCAACGAGTTCAGGAGCTATGTCACAAAAGAGTTTGATACGATAAAGAAGAACCAAACAGAAATATTGGAAACGAAGAACACAATAGAGGAGATTAAGAAAAATCTAGATGCTCTGAACAGTAGGGCCGATAATATGGAGGAAAGAATTAGCAATTTGGAAGATGGCAATATAGAATTGTTGCAGGCAGAGGAGGAGAGAGAAGCAAGACTTAAAAGAAATGAAGAAACTCTCCGAGAATTATCAGACACAATTAGGAGATGCAACGTAAGGATTATAGGTATACCAGAGGGAGAAGAGAAGGAGAAAGGGGCAGAAAACCTATTCAAAGAAATAATGGCTGAGAACTTCCCAAATCTGGTGAGGGAGATGGATCTTCAGGTGAAAGAAGCCAATAGTTCTCCAAACTTTATCAATGCAAGAAGACCAACTCCACGGCATATAGTAGTGAAGCTAGCAAAAGTCAACGACAAGGAGAAAATATTAAGGACAGCCAGGCAAAAGAAACTAACCTACAAAGGAACCCCCATCAGGCTATCAGCAGATTTCTCAGCAGAAACTTTACAGGCTAGAAGAGAGTGGAATGATATATTCAAAAATCTGAAGGACAAAAATCTACAGCCGAGAATTCTCTACCCAGCGAAAATATCCTTCAAATACGATGGAGAAATAAAAACTTTCCCAGATAAACAAAAATTAAGGGAGTTCATTGCCACAAAACCTCCTTTTCAGGAAATCCTCAGGAAAACCCTCATTCCTGAAAAATCCAAAAAAGGAAAGGGGCTACAAAACCAAGAGCAGAGGAGATAAGTAGAAGGACAACAACAGAGAGTAGCAGCTCCACATCAGAACAGATTAAACCATGGGAAGAGAAACAAAGGAAACGAAGAAAACCGGAAAACAAGACACAAAATGGTAGTGGTAGGCCTCCACGTCTCAATAATCACTCTAAATGTAAATGGATTGAACTCCCCAATCAAAAGACACAGAGTGGCAGGATGGATCAAAGAACAAGATCCAACAATATGCTGCCTCCAGGAAACATACCTCAGCCCCAAAGACAAACACAGACTCAGAGTGAAGGGATGGAGAACAATACTCCAAGCTAATAATGAACAAAAGAAAGCAGGTGTCGCTATACTAATATCAGACAAGGTAGATTTCAAAGCAAAACAGATAAAGAAAGATAAAGAGGGACAGTATATAATGATAAAAGGGACTCTCCACCAAGAAGACATAACACTTATAAATATATACGCACCCAACACAGGAGCACCAAAATTTGTAAAGCAACTCTTAATAGAACTAAAAGAAGACATCAACAACAATACAATAATAGTAGGGGACCTCAACACACCATTAACACCAATGGACAGAACATCCAGACAGAAAATCAACAAGGAAATAATAGAATTAAATGAAAAATTAGACCAGATGGACTTAATAGATATATATAGAACACTTCATCCAAAAACAGCAGGTTACACATTCTTCTCAAGTGCACATGGAACATTCTCAAGGATTGACCATATTTTGGGAACCAAAGCAAACATCAATAAATACAAGAGAGTTGAAATAATATCAAGCATCTTTTCTGATCATAACGCTATTAAACTAGAAATCAACTACAAGAAAAAAGCAGAGAAAGGTGCAAAAAAGTGGAGACTAAACAACACGCTTCTCAACAAACAATGGATCATTGAAGAAATTAAAGAAGAAATCAAATATTATCTGGAGACAAATGAAAATGAGAACACGACATACCAAATCATTTGGGATGCAGCAAAAGCAGTCCTAAGAGGGAAATTCATCGCAATACAGGCTCACCTCACTAAACAAGAAAAAGCTCACGTAAGCAACCTCAAACGACACCTAACAGAACTAGAAAAAGAAGAACAAACAAAGCCCAGAGTCAGTAGAAGGAGGGAAATAATAAAAATAAGAGCAGAAATAAACTACATTGAAACAAAAAAGACAACAGAAAGGATCAATGAAACAAAGAGTTGGTTCTTCGAAAGAATTAACAAAATTGACAAACCCCTAGCCAGACTCACCAAGAAAAGAAGAGAGAAATCGCAAATTAATAAAATCAGGAATGACAGAGGAGAAATCACAACAGATACCAATGAAATACAAGAGATCATAAGAGAATACTATGAAAAACTATATGCCAACAAACTGAACAACCTGGAAGAAATGGACAAATTCCTAGACTCCTACAATCTCCCCAAACTGAATCAGGAAGAAATGGAGAATCTGAATAGACCAATCACAAGTAAGGAAATAGAAACGGTAATCAAAAACCTCCCCAAAAACAAGAGTCCAGGACCAGACGGCTTCTCTGGAGAATTCTACCAAACATTCAAAGAAAACTTAATACCTATTCTCCTCAAACTGTTCCAGAAAATTGAGAAAGATGGAGAACTCCCTAACACATTCTATGAAGCCAACATCACTCTGATCCCCAAACCTGACAAGGACAACACAAAGAAGGAGAACTACAGGCCGATATCACTGATGAACAAAGATGCAAAAATCCTCAACAAAATTTTGGCAAACCGATTACAGCAATACATCAAAAAGATTATACACCATGATCAAGTGGATTTATACCAGGGACACAGGGATGGTTCAACATCCGCAAGTCAATCAACGTGATACACTACATCAACAAAATGAAAAACAAAAACCACATGATCATCTCAATAGATGCAGAGAAAGCATTCGACAAGATCCAACACCCATTTATGATAAAAACCCTCAGTAAAATGGGTATAGAAGGAAAGTACCTCAACATAATAAAGGCCATATATGATAGACCCACAGCCAACATCATACTCAATGGACAAAAGCTGAAAGCCATCCCTCTGAGGACAGGAACAAGACAAGGGTGCCCACTTTCACCACTCCTATTCAACATAGTACTGGAGGTGCTGGCCAGAGCAATTCGGCAGGAAAAAGAAATAAAAGGAATCCAAATAGGTAACGAAGAAGTAAAACTCTCGTTGTTTGCAGACGACATGATCTTATACATAGAAAACCCCAAAGAATCCACAGAAAAACTATTAGAAATAATCAACAACTACAGCAAAGTAGCAGGGTATAAAATTAACGTGCATAAATCAGTAGCATTTCTATACACTAACAATAAACTAACAGAAAAAGAACTCAAGAACTCTATCCCATTCACAATCGCAACGAAAAGAATAAAATACCTTGGGATAAACTTAACCAAGGAAGTGAAGGATCTATACAATGAAAACTACAAGACTTTCTTGAAAGAAATAGGCGATGACATAAAGAGATGGAGAAACATTCCTTGCACATGGATTGGAAGAATAAACATAGTTAAAATGTCCATACTACCTAAAGCAATATACAGATTCAATGCTATCCCAATCAGAATCCCAAGAACATTCTTCACAGAAATTGAACAAACAATCCTAAAATTCATATGGGGGAACAAAAGACCGCAAATTGCTAAAGCAATCCTGAGCAAGAAAAACAAAGCCGGCAGAATCACAATCCCTGATTTCAAAACATACTACAAAGCTACAGTGATCAAAACAGCATGGTACTGGTACAAAAACAGGTCCACAGATCAATGGAACAGAATTGAAAGCCCAGAGATAAAACCACACATCTATGGACAGCTAATCTTCGACAAAGGAGCAGAGGGCCTACAATGGAGAAAAGAAAGTCTCTTCAACAAATGGTGCTGGGAAAACTGGACAGCCACATGCAAAAGATTGAAAATTGACCATTCTTTTTCACCACACACCAAAATAAACTCAAAATGGATCAAAGACCTAAAGATTAGGCCTGAGACAATAAGTCTTTTGGAAGAGAATATAGGCAGTACACTCTTTGACATCAGTTTCAAAAGAATCTTTTCGGACACTGTAACTCCTCAGTTGAGGGAAACAATAGAAAGAATAAACAAATGGGACTTCATCAGACTAAAGAGCTTCTTCAAGGCAAGGGAAAACAGAATTGAAACAAAAAAACAGCTCACTAATTGGGAAAAAATATTTACAAGCCACTTATCTGACAAAGGGTTAATCTCCATAATATACAAAGAACTCACACTGCTTAACAACAAAAAAACAAACAACCCGATCAAAAAATGGGCAGAGGACATGAACAGACATTTCTCAAAAGAAGATATGAATATGGCCAATAGACACATGAAAAGATGTTCATCATCGCTAATCATCAGGGAAATGCAAATCAAAACTACACTAAGATATCACCTTACTCCCGTTAGATTGGCAAAAACATCCAAAACCAAGAACGACAAATGTTGGAGAGGTTGTGGAGAAAGAGGAACCCTCATACACTGTTGGTGGGAATGCAAACTGGTACAGCCACTATGGAAAACAGTATGGAGATTTCTCAAAAAGTTAAAAATAGAAATACCCTATGACCCAGCCATCCCATTACTGGGTGTCTATCCTAAGAACCTGATATCAGGTATCTCAAGAGTCCGTTGCACCCCTATGTTCATCGCAGCATTATTTACAATAGCCAAGACGTGGAACCAGCCTACATGCCCAGAAACTGATGATTGGATAAAGAAGATGTGGTATATATACACAATGGAATACTACTCAGCCATAAAAAAATACGAAATTGGCCCATTCACAACAACGTGGATGGACCTCGAGGGCATTATGTTAAGCGAAATAAGTCAGTCAGAGAAAGACGAACTCTATATGACTCCACTCATAGGTGGAAATTAGTATATTGAGAAGGAGATCTGATCGGTGGTTACCAGGGAAAAGGGGGGGGTGGGGGGAGGGTACGGAGGGGGAAGTGGTGTACCCACAACATGACTAACAAAAATGTACAACTGAAATCTCACAAGGTTGTAATCTATCATAACATTAATAAAAAAAAAAAACAAATAGTAGGCAGAAAACTAAACAAATCTTGATAGGACTTCAACTTAATTAAACAGGTTACACCTTCTCTGCTGTTAATATAAAATATAAAATATAGGCATCAGCTTAAAATATGGTGGTAAATGGTGTCACCAAACCAAGAAGTCAAATGGCAAAATGACAAGCCAAAAAAAGAAACCTCAGGTGAGGATGTGTATGAGGAATCAAGACCAAAGTTCTCTGAACACTGGTCAATTTATTTGAAGTATGTCATGTCTACTCAAAATAGGTTATCCTCTGAAGGGTCAGCACTGGCCATTGACTTGGAGTAGTAGAGAAACCTATGCCAGCGGCTGGAACCCAGCAGTGCCAAGCCATGTCTTGTTTCTTATGCTTGTGGCCCCAAAAAGGGACTCTGCTTGGCCTCAGTGTCTCTTGTTTCGGAATCACACAATTTGGAAAAGGAAACCCAACTAAAGGATGGTCCCCGCTCTCTCTAAAGAACTAGCTTGTTTACATCATAGAGGAGAACCCTGAGTCTTTCATGTTTCTGACAAGTTCTATTCTAATACACGGGCTCCCACAAGCAGGATTCTGGTGTTTTTATAAAAATAAGATCCTTAGAGATTGAGAAGCCTATTCCTTCCTCTTTATTAACTTGAAACTCTTCTGGAATCACAGGGGCTAAGTTTTATGAAGGTTTAATTAGGGATGCTAAGATGCACTAATAGGGGAGGATTCTGGCACAACTTACTGACGAACCTGGTCTTTGGTGCTGTCACTTTATATTCTCTAGACAATTCAGCAAAATGACACAACATGGTCAAATTCTAACATCCAGAAGGACGCACTGAAAGTCAAGCTGCTGGGTAGACTGACCTGCAGGAGTCAATGC
The DNA here is from genome assembly GCF_041296235.1 of Equus asinus. Classification (NCBI taxonomy): domain Eukaryota; kingdom Metazoa; phylum Chordata; class Mammalia; order Perissodactyla; family Equidae; genus Equus; species Equus asinus. Next base: position 87,408,627 of record NC_091810.1, on the reverse strand, counting down.
AGGACCTGAGTAACCAGAGGCTCTGATGTTGACTTCTTTGAGAAGAGTGGAACGTAGGATTCTTCAAAAAGTTGAACATAGGCTGAAAAACTCAGCTGTAAACTATTTATCCAGACAGGAGTGGAATATATTCCATACACTGGACGTGCCTGGCTCTAGGCAGGGATGGGATCCTGCATGGTGCCTGTACCCTGGAGGTCCTCAAAACAAGTCTGCTGAATGAATAAATGAATGAGGACCACAGTCCATCAAAAATCAGCCTGGTTAGATGTAAGAAAAGAACACTGAGTCCCTTCCAGATTGCTTCGTTCCTCTGTATCAAGGACTTCTCACTTCCGCTATTCCCTTACTAGTAGGCAAGGTACAATCATTTTAAACAGAAAGAATTCTTAAATCAGTAAGAAAGTAAAGTCTCACAAAAAACAGACAGGCTTCTTGTAATTTACTTGAGTTATTTCCAAGCGACAGTTACAAAAGTTTTTAATTTTTATAATACTCTTGATAAGAAAATAAAATTTAAATAAAAATACATTCCCAACAATACAACATGGTTACACAAATTCACTACATTAAATTCTGATAACTTACATTTTCAAACTGGACACTGTAAAAACCAATATTTACTAACAACATATTAATTTCCAAGTTAAAAAAATGGAAGCAGATAATTGATCAAGACTGGTAATTTAACTCTAGAATGAGTCCCGTATTTTTCACACACCGTAAGGACACCTAAAAGGCTTGACAGCATTCTGTCTTTACAGGATGTACCGTTAGAACAAATTAAAGGTGCTTTTACTTAAAAAAAAAAATTGGTTTGCTAAAACGTGGCATGAATGAGCCTTTCTGATAAATGAATGAAATTAGGCTTCAGAAACAGAAACAAAAGCTACATAATTCGTCACTTTTTTTTGTATAATAAGGAAAGCCTAGTTTTGACACTTAACCATTACCCATGATATTATAAACATATTTCTTTGGCAAATAAAATCATTCAATTTGATAAATTATATTCCTGGGAGTAAAAAACTTTGCTAAACAAAAAAACAAAACAAACAATAACAACAAGAAAACAAGTGACAGATCACCACAATTTCAACTGATGGAAATAGTTAAACTAAGAACCAGAACTGGCATTTATGGCAAGAGTTTCTCCATATCATCCTTTCTTTCTTTCTTGGGGTTTTCGAGTTTTTAGGGTGAAGTGAGCTGCCATATATTTTTTCAAGTGTGGAAAAGGCAGAGAGAGCAGACCAGTTGGTAAAAATCAAAGTACTCATACTATCAGCAGAGGAACGAGGCCCTTGGAAGCAAGTACCCTGGTTATCTTAGGGTCCTACTGACATGGTCTCTTATTTGAGAAGACTTTCCAAGAAAATTAATTTCACATTAATTCTTTTTAAGCTATGCCAAGCTGGTTAATTCCAGTCAAACTGGCTGTTTAAGAATGTCATGTGAAGAAAATAACGAGATGACTGAACTCTTCCCTTTAAACTCAGAGTTACGTGTTCACACAGCCTTGGTCCCTCTGATAAAAATTCCGTGATCTTTAAAAACAATCATAATTGGGGATTTGATATTAGAAATATTAGAGGAATATTTCTTCTGCCTTGAAAAAACAGCAGAGGATTAAAAAAGCCACTAAAGAGTAATGAGTGGTACCTGGCAATGCTCACATGTCCTTTTCAGATAGACACTTCAGAGACTCTTAAGAGGAACTTTAATCTGAATCAAATTCAACAATGAGAAATTTATTAAATGGTTAAATTCTTTCATATTTATAAATCAGTGTAGTTTATGGAATCTAAAATTCATAAAATTTAAAGGACTCTTTCAAACTTGTCTTCAAAATGGTCCAGGAATAACCTACCATAATGCAGACGAGCACTGATTCTTAAATAAAACCAACTGATTTCTACAAGTCATTTAGAGAAATACATTGCTCAGTTATAATCATTTATGGAAAAATTCTGATTGTGTGTCAATGGTCTTTAAAAATAATTACCTAGTAAAATATAATTTAAAAACAATTACTCACCAGTAACATAAGTGGCAAACTGTGTCTTGAAATATAGCTTATGCTCAGGGAAACAAAAATAGCATGGCTAGCTAGACTTACATTAATAAGTCACAGTTTTAAATAGAAACACGTGTAAATACTCCAAGGTTCAAAGTACCACATCTAGAAAATGTTCTGAATTTAAAAAGACAAAATAAGAGTACCATGGTTTTAATACTGATGAAGCAAAGTATATCCCTCTTAACATCAAGGTGGCAACTTGCTTCGCCTGCTTATTTACAGTTATGGTTTTTAGGATAAAAGTAAATTATTAGGGAAAAATAAGATTCCAACAGTTGCCTGCCCAAATTCCATTTGGCTGGGAGGCCATAAGGAAACAGCAACGAGATATAAACATTTTCAGGAAAGTACTATTTCTAGACTTAAACACTGATCATTCAACTGATCATAAGATTAGACACCACGGGGTATCTGAAGTAGACTCTGGGCAGCCCAGAGGGTTAAAGTGCGCCGAGTGACTGTTCTGAGTTAGTTCTCAACCTCCCACAGGAGGAGGGCATCCTGATGGTGACCCTTAGAACAATGTGGAGTAATGGTGAAGTCAAGTGATTTTCCCACCACCTTCTTTCACTCTATACTCTCTTCCTTTTCAGAAGAGATGTTCTTAGAATCATGTTAACCTGAACTCTCAAATCAAGAAAATGAGTACCTGATATTTAAAACAATGAAAAAAATTTAGTGGTCTCATTTTATTTCATCTGCCATCACTCTCCCAAATGTAAACAAGATGCACAAAATAGTACACGTTCCCTGATTCCTCCTGTCTGAGTTCTGTTTACATCTTTAAATAGGCAAAATGATCTACTAACTTCCAAGGATGCTCTGGCAGTTTTCCAAAGTTTCTGTCACTGTCCCTAACATAATCTGTAATGACTAATGGACTAGGGGGAAATCCCTTTTTTCTTTTTTAAAGAGGGAAGGTCTGGAGGAACGAAATGGAAACTCTGGATTGTCATGGGTTGGGGTTTTCTAGTAAAACACAATATTGGCAGTATAGAGCAGGCACTAATGGTAGTGAGAAGTCCACAGAACACGCAGTGTTACAAGAAGAGATGGTTTCTTGCTATGGAGGAGTTCTCCTTTTGTTACAAAGCTTCTTTAGGAAGATTCTTTCTATTAAAAAGAAGTGGCAGAAACATGGCTTTTAACACATAAGATATGAAGGGAATCTTGGGTTTCAAATTCTCTAGTAATACATCAATACCAGGATTCCCAAAGAGTTAATTTCAATTATTAAATATTAAATACAATGTGAATACAGATGACATTGAAGCCAATGTTCATTCTTAAATACTATGAACAAAATATATGATGAATTGAAAAACTCCAACAAAAATAATATTTTCCAGTTCTTCTGAATCAATTGGCCAAACTCTAAGATGTTTTCCCAACAATTGGATTTTCCCTAGAAAATAATAAAAGAAAATCATTTTTCAAAAGTTAAAAACATAAAATTTTAACACGTGACAAATACCACATAGTATCATTAAGTATTTATAATTTTCCCTGGATAATCTCTCATGAGTCTTATTTCATCAATTCAACAAGTATTTACTGACCACCTATTAAACGTCAGACACTGTTTTAGAAGCTCTGAATATAGTAGTGAACAAAACAGACAAAACTCTGCCCTATGGAGGCTACATACTGGTACAGGGTAAACAAAATGGACAAGTGAAACATTTAGTATGAGAAAGACTGGCATTCTTTAATAGACAAAAATGAAGCTGGGAAGGGGTAGAGTGTGTGGGTGTGGGCGACGGGGGTACTATTTAAGAAGGATGGTCAAGTATTGACTAAGATCTCATGGAAACTTCCCGGGGCTCCGAAAAAACTGCATTAGCACTGTTGGAAGAGAACCAATGATACTAAGGTAGAAAAGACAGGAACAGGATGCTGACAATGACCTTTCTCATGTACTGAGCCTTCCATCCAGAGAGAACATAAACATTTATACCTGTCAAACTGATTTTTATTGTTCACAAATCACAAATATAATTATTAATCCACATAATTTTAAAAGAATACTTACAATAGTGGGGCCAGGATTCAAAGCCCCCTCACTAATCAGCTGTGTAATGTTGGGCAAAGCACTTAACTTTCCTGAGCCTCAGTTTCACTAGCTGTAAAATGGGAATATAGCCATGCTGGGCTGATGTGAGGATCAACAAGACTGTGGCAAACACTTACTTGCTGGTCTAAGAACCATCCTCTCTATTTACTTCTGTGCAAACTGAACCCTGATTCTACTGCTACTCCTGGGCAGCACCGTGTTCCAGGGCAAGCTCGGAGTAACTTTAGATAAGGTTCTTTTCTTAGTGTGAAAGAAACAGCTCTTTCTGCCTCTGGACACTGTGAGATAGAAACATGAGGCTCTGAGCTATTGTGGCCCATCTGTGACCAGGAGGGGACAAGCCTGAGGAACACAGCAATCATCTTGTTGAAGATGGCTGAGCGGTTGGATGGTCCTTGATGACAACGTTGAGATGCTGAACTAACCAACTGTAGAAGTTAGGACTTAATGGGTAAGACTAAGAAATTTCTTAGTGGTTAAGCCACTTCAATTGGGATTTTTTCTTACTTGTTGCTTAAAACAATCTAAGTGATAAGATGTAAGGTTAAGTACAGTGCTCAGTGGTACAATAAACTCCTAATACATGATAGCTGTTGCTGTTGTTGCTGATGGACCCACCGTGGTATCCATCTACATCTGAGATGGATCCAAAGAATCAACTATAAAACACTTTTAGCACTTTCATAGCTGATTTTTTTTCTTACTAAGTATAAGTCACCGTGGGAGATAATAAGAAGGAAGACGATCAGTAAGAACAAAACAAAAGCAGAAAGCTACTAAGTATTCAATTTCATGAATTACATTAGAATATAACATTACAAGTGGTGATAAACTACAGCACCAACATAATGAAATGATACCAGAACTGAAAAGAAAGATCACTGCGTGATGGCCAGGGAAACTCTCGCACAAGAGAAAGGCTCTGAGCTGGGTCTTGAAAGAGGAAGGTGTGGCAGGAGGCCTGCATTCAGGTGTGAGTACAGAGTAGTAGACACAAGCTAAAACTGTGTTTAAAGGATCTTAAAAATACTTACTTGCTCCCATATTTTGCACTACTTGATCTTTTCTTCCTATACTTTTCATGAGGTTCATCTAGCTTCTCTATGATGCTTTTTACTTGCTGAATTGTCTTAAAGGTTGTTACAGAATCCTCGATTACAAAGTTAGAATAATCATCAGGCTCTTTCTGTGGTCCTTGATAGACTGCTATAGTTCCACAAGCCTCTACAAGGAGCAGTAAAATCTCTGATCAGACAACTAAATTCCATAAATGTAATTTGTAGCATAAATAAGAACTTTTCAAGAGTCTCAAGTTGGGGAGATTTCCCCTAGCAATGCATAGATAACCAAAATACATTCATTTTATTAATTATGATCATCACACTTATGCAAAAATAGTATTTTTACTTCATGAATATCTATGAAAAAGCCCCCTTTGGGTGTCTGTCAACTTTCATAGAAGTAACATTTTGGTAAATCTACGAGTATTTTCAACTTAGAGATAATGCTAAAGCAATACTTCAGGAACTGGTAATGAAGGATCATGGTTATATAAAAATATTTATTTTAGTTGTATTTACCTTCCATTTTCTGTAGCTTAGGTAAACTGAGAGTAAAAAGGGAATAAATTCTTTCTGTTTCTCTGTCTTCATCGATATCTATTTGGATGTCTGCAGGGATACCTCTATGGTAAAAATGAAATTAAAGACATTGGAAAAATTTCACTTCGTTAACATGTCAAAGACTTTCGATGGTTTGAGACTAAAAACAAAACCACAGAATTTTGCAAAAGGAACCTCAGAAATCTAGTCTCATTTGATAATTAAATAAAATGGGTCCAAAAGAGATTTAGTCATCATATGATTCTAATCAAAAGGAGGGCACTTTTAAAATGACATCATTTTCATAACCCTTACCCCGTCACAAAAGCAATACATTACTTCTGAAGTCTACAGGGCTATCATGGCTGTTCCATACAATTAGAAAAAGAATGCTAAACCCTTCTCTTGCTCAGGCTTGTGCATCTATTTAAACATTGCCCATTTTTTGACTTGTGCCAACCACTATTTAGTTGAGAACATTTTCATCACCCTTAAAAGAAACCCTGTATCCTATAGCACTCCCCATTCCTTCCTCCCTCCAGCCCCTTACAAGCATTAATCTCTTTGTGTCTCCATGAATCTACCTATTCTGACACTTCATATAAATGTTATCACATAGTATATGGCCTTTGTGTCTGGCTTCATCCACTTAGCATGTTTTCAAGGTTCATTCGTGTTGTAGCATGTATCAGGACTTCCTCCCATGTTATGGCTGAATACTATTCCACTGTAAGGATACATCACATTCAAACACTGCTTTTTAATCAGAAGGAAACTTACGCAGTACATGGCTTGCAGCCGTGAGCATTTTCACTGGTCTCCTGACAGCAGAGCCAGCTTCCGTTTAGATACGCAGAGGGATGATAAGAACTGAGCCTGTTCTGATTGCATCGGCTCACCCTGCAGAGCACATCTATCCATTCATTAGCTTCTACACAATTATTTGCCTGGACGTAGAGTGGTTTCTCCGTATGTATTACCTGGAACATCTTCATAGGCAATTAGGATAAAAAGTTAGTGACAGAGTCTAAAAACCAACACATAGTACCAAACAGGAAAAGGTATATCACAGAAATACAATTTGCTTGGCTAGATAACTGCCGCTCAAGTGTTTTATGAATTGTTACTTTTCAAGCAAGTTAGTCCCCAGGATAATCTGAGTCGCACAGTATTAAGCAGTACAATAGAACAGAATTTTTAGGAGCTACACATGTCGAAAGGGATGGACTATCACACAAATAGGAATAAAGGGAGGGAATTCCAGATGGAGGACAAAGTATGAGTAAAGGCAAAGCAGTGGGGAACTACAGAGAAACAAGGAAACTGTCTTGGTTGGTCTGAGTGTATGGTATGTACTAAGTGGTAGCAGAAAACAAGGTTGACAGATTGGTTGCGACTATACTATTAAAGATTTGAATGTCAAATTGAGAAGTCTGATAACAGGAAGTATTAAGAAAAGTACCTTTAAGTTAAGAGGTTAGGCAGACTATATAGCCATCAATAATAATGGACAATTTTAAAACAGAGTTCTAGCCAGCAATTATAAAGTATCAATGATCAATGGCAAATGCTAAAAACAAAACCTCTTGAAAAATTTCAACTAAGTAACATATACGTTTAAAAAGCTTTAAATAATTATTTATATAACTTACATTTTTCTTGTTGAAAGAGCTCTCTTCCAGTTTTTCCACAGCAAGAATGTTTTTCACTGGAATTGTATAAATTGCATCTTTGCCTAAATAATAAAAGTAGTAGAACAAAATTAAAATAATTTCCATCAGAATTACAAAAGTGAGAGGTTAATTCTGCAAGGTTTAAGCTCATCCTCTTGATGCGAGAAGTATAAGTAACAAATAGATTTCCAAATGGTACATAATAAATATTCTTTGCTTTATAGAACAGATGAATTTTGATTGCTTTCTCTAAAATGACTTCCTCTTTACTTTTTTCAATATAAAATTAAAACATTCTCAAGGAAAAATATGGGAATAAATTTGAACTCTATGTAGAAAACATTATAACATATTGCAACATTAATTATAAGGGGACTGAAAAAAATAATATACTTAGCAATAGAGGGCTACTCAAAACTTGCTGAGACATGGAATTTTCTTTCACCTAGTTATTACACGAGCAGTGAATCTGACTGTACCTAAGTGGATTTTTCTGTTTTGCCAATATAATATTTAATTAAGAGATTAATTCTCAAAACAATGATTTTAAATTGAAAAATTGTTCATTACTATCACATACAGGCTGGTCAGCTGACTAGAGCTACCAAATTTGCTCTAAGGATACAGGGAGCAAAAGTAAAAACTTTATTTGGTAGAGTGAATCCTTAATTTAAGAATTTGGAAATTTGAGTTTGCTAACGGAGCTCCACAATAATATCGCATGAGGACATGGGGCAATTCAACATATGATTTACCTGAGAATAGACTATATCTCAGATAGTCATAGAAACTATAAGCAAATATAATTATGACTTTTTCTGGTCGTTTGGTAATGTTCCTGGAAATCAAAGCTTTGCATTTTTTGCCCCCAAACTTTGCTTTGCTTTAATGACATGTAGATTGAAGTGCTGGAGGTTTACATTTTATATCAGTCCATGGATTAATGTATAGCTTTTTTGGCCAAAACAATTATTTGGTTAATAAAGGTTTTCTGACTTGAATAGAGAGGTCAACACAGAATATTTGCTAAGCTTGGTTCCTGGGGTAAAATAAAAAATTTGTGTAATTCAAGCAGATGTGATATACAATTTTTTCTTTTAAAGGACAGTCACTTAATTCAACTATCATACATTGAATGTCTACTATATACTAGATACTGTTTTAACAACTTGGGATACAGTAGTAAACAGAACATACGAGGCCCCTAAAGAAGTCTGCATTTAGGTCTGGGAAGACTGACAAAAGACATAAATATTAGGTAGAGTAGGAGTGGTTAGAAGAGTGCTTCAGGCCAGAGTCAAGGGACACAGAGAGCTGGGGGGGAGGGTTAGAAAAAAAAAGAATTAAGAAAAACAAACTGAGTCCCAGAGAGATCTGTGAGATAATATCAAGCATGCCAACATAAGTATAATTGGAGTCCTAGAAGGAAAGAAAAGAGACAGAAAAAATATTTGAAGAAATAAGTAAAAAAACTTCCCAGATTTGGTGAAAAACACTTGCTTATGCTTTAAAGAAACTCAATATAACTGCAACAACCTTGAAAAATTTTAAGTGCCAAGTAATACATTTTACATCCACTATAACAACAAAAAAGAAAAGAGAAAACGGGGTGATATTATGAAGAAAGGGAAAAATATAGGAAAATTTTTATCTTAATGAAGTTCAATTTATCTTTTTTAAAAACTGCTTAGTGCTTTTAATGAACTCTCGAAGAAATCCCTGCATACTCCATGGTTGCAAAGGTGTTCTCCTATGTTTTCACTGAGGCCTATGATTTTCTCATCTTCAATTAAAATTTGTGTGTAGTGTGAGGTGGAGTGAGGTTCATTTTCCCTCCATGTTTATCCAGTTGTTCCAGCACCATTTGTTGAAAAGCCTTTTCTTTTGCTATTGAATTGTCTTGACGTCTTTGTCAGAACTGAACTGACCATGAATACGTGTGTCTTTCTGGATTCTTGTCTGTTCATTGATATCTCTAGCTCTTATGCCAAAAGTACAGTCTTGAATACTGTTAAGTCTTAAAATCAGTCCTCCAACTTTGTTCTTTTTCAACATTGCTTTGGCTATGTTAAGTCTTTTGTTTTTCCATCCATACAAATTTTACAATCAACTTGTCAACTTTTACAAAAAAGCTTGTTGGGAATTGGAGTAGGACTGTGTTAAAATCAAGATGAATCTGAGAAGTGACTTCTTAAAAAATACTGAATCTTCAAATCCACAAAAACCTGATGTATGCCTCCTTTATTTGGGTCTTCTTTGCTTTATCTCTGCAATACTTTGTAGTTTTCAGCACAGAAGTCTTGTACTTCTTTTGTTAAATTCATTCCTAAGTATTTTATGTTTTTTGAAGGGAGCTGCTAGTGTAAACGGGATTTTTAAAAATTTCATTTTCTAACAGTTTGCTGCTAGTTTATAGAAGTACAGTTGATTTGTATATATGAATTATGTATCCCAAAGGCCTTCCTAGATTCACTTGTTAGTTCAAGCAGTTGTTTCGAAGATTCCTTAGGAGTTTCTATGTAACTATGTATGCTTTTTCTTTTCTTTCTTTTTTTGGTCTTATTGCATTGGCTACAATCTCTAGTATAATGTTAACTAGAACTGATGAAAGTGGATAATCCTTGCTTTGTTCCTGATCATAGATATGATGTTACATTTACTGTAATTATTGACATGGCTGGGTTTAAGCTATCATTTTGCTATTTGTTTTCTATTTGTCCCATCTAATTTTTGCTCCTTTGTTCTTCCTCTTCTGCTATATTTATTTATTTATTGGGCAGGAGGAGAGGGGATAGGTTATACTTTTTGTAAAAAAGTTTTGTTCTAGAGATTATAATATACACCCTTAACTCATTACAATCTACTGAAAATTATTTGTCACTTCATATAAGATCCTTGCAATAATTTACTCCATTCTCTTCCCTTGTGCTACTACTGTCATATATTTTACATCTAGATTTGTTATAAACTCTACAATTCAATGTTACAAATTTTGCATTAAACAATTACTCTTTAAAGAAATTGAGAAAAGAGAAAAGACATTCTTACACATTTACGTGCATATTTATCACTTCCAGGGCTCTTCATTCTTTCCTGTAGATTTAAGTTTCCATCTGGTGTTGTTTCACTTCTTCAGCCTGAAGAATTTCCTTTAGCATTTCCTATAGGGCAAGGCTGCTTGCAATGGAGTCTCCACGCTTTCATTTTATCTAAAGGATATTTTCATTTCTGAAGGAAATTTTCACTAGAATTCTAGGTCGAGAACCTTTTTCTTTCACCACTTTAAAGATGTCATTCCATTGTCTTTGGGCTTCGGTTGCTTCTTGCCTGAAAAGTTAGCTGTGAAGTGCACTGCTGTTCTCCTGTATGCAATTTGTCTTTTGTTCCTCTGCTTTTAAGACTTTTCTCTTTATCTCTGGTTTGATTATTATATGTCTAAGTGTGATTTTCTCTGTATTTATCATGCTTAGTGTTCACTGAGCTTCTTAGATCTGTAAGATCATGTTTTTCACCAAATTTGGGAAATTTTAAGCCACTATTTCTTTAAATATTTTTTCTGCTCCACTCTTTCTCTACTCTCCTGGGACACCAACCATGTATATATTAGACTGCCTGATATGGTTCCATGAGTCAATGAAGTTCCATTCTTTTTTTTAAAATCTTTTTTCTCTGTGTTCCTAGAATGGATATTTTCTATTGTTCTGTCTTCAAGTTCACTCAATCTTTCTTCTGACATCTCCAATCTGTTGTTAAGCCCATCCAATGAATTTTTCACTTTTAGATAATGTACCTTTCAATTCTAGATTTCCATTTGATTTATTTTTATAGTTTCTATTTTTTCTTTTGCTGAAATTTCCCATCTCTTTACTCATTATGACTATCTTTTCCATTAAATTCTTGAAATATTTATAACAGCTTTAAAGTTCCTATCTGCTAATTCCAACATGTAAATCATATAGGGATCTACTTCTATTGATAGCTTTTTCTGTTGACTATGTATCATATTTTCCTGTTTCTTCTCAAACTTGTTAATGTTTCAGTGTATAATGGACATTACAAATGATACATTGTAGATGTGGATTCAGTTACTTCCCTTGAGCAGTTACATCACTAGTTGATCACCCTGAGGCTTGGTTGTATACTTTATTTATACTACATTTTGTTTATTCTTTATCCTAGGACACAGTCTTTAATCCTGAGCCATCTCAAATCACCTTTTGAGATTTCAATGAAAATCCCAGGTGTTTACTGAGGCCTTCTAAAATTTCAAACTCCGTCTCTCCTGAGGAGGAAAAAGGTTGAAATCTCTGCTCATCTTTTTAAATCTTTCCAGTTACTGCTTTTCACTAGCCTCTTTGAAGTTCCCCTTTGCATGAGCAGTTCAAGAGTCAGCTAAGGATTTCACAGGAGTTCATATGCAGACTGGAGGGCTCCTCCTTTTTATCTCCTAATTTCCAGCTTCTCTGGCAGCCTTTAACTCTGTCCTTTGACATCTCAAGCCAATAAAACTGCAGTTTTTTTTTATTAAGGTTATGAAAGTTAACATCCTTGTGAAATTACAGTTGTACATCATTATTAGTCTTGTTGTAGGTACACCACTTCACCCCTAGTGCCCTCCCCCATCCCCCTTTCCCCTGGCAACCACCGATCAGTTCTCTTTGTCCATATGTTAACTACCACCTATGAGTGGAGTCATACAGAGTTCGTCTTTCTCTGTCTGGCTTATTTCACTCAACATAATACCCTCAAGGTCTATCCATGTTGTTGTGAATGGGACGACTTTGTCCTTTTTTATGGCTGAGTAGTATTCCATTGTATATATATACCACATCTTCTTTATCCAATCATCAGTTGCTGGGCACTTAGGTTGGTTCCATGACTTGGCTATTGTGAATAATGCTGCGATGAACATAGGGGTGCATGGAACTTTTGGAATTGCTGATTTCAGGTTCTTAGGATAGATACTAAAACTACATTTTTATGCTTGAATTCTAGCCACCTCATACTGCATAGGCTGGGAGCACTTCCAGGGAGAGAAGTCATATAAACATAAATCTCACCCAGCATGGTTCCCATCTTTTGAGGGTCAAATTCTTCAGAGAATTGTTTTATATATTCTGCCTAAAGTTTACTTGTGTTATCTATGAAAGAGTTAGTCTAATACAAGCTTCTTTACTATTACTAGACCTCACATGTCTACTTTTTAAAAGGAAACTTCATCAGTCTAGTTGCATAAACCCACATCCTTGGACTTATCCTTGACTTGCCTCTTTCTCTCACTCTTGATATCTGATCCTCTAGCAAATCCTGTGAGTACTATCTTTGAAATAGATCCAGAATGTGATCCCTTTTTACCACCTCCACTGCTACCAACTGGTCCAAGCTATTATCTTCTCTCCCCTGGATTACTGCAATAGCCTCTTAAAACTGGTCTCCTTGCCCCTCCATTCTTCTCCACATGGTATGAGCGATTGATCCTATTAAAACATAAGTCAAACAATGTCATTCTTCTGCTTAAGATTCTCCAATGCCTTTCCATCTTACTCAGAGGAAAAGTCTTACAACGGCCCACAAAGCCCTATAATATCTAGCTCCTCTGTGATCCTTTTTGACCTCAGTTTCTATGACTATCCCCTTACTCATTTTTTTTTCCCTACCCACAAGAGCTTTCTCTTGTTTCTTGAATACTCCAGGTTTCTGTTTGGGGATCTCTATACTGGCTCTGAGCTATGCCTGTGTCACTACTACCCCAAATATCCACATGGCTCACTACCTCATCATCTTTAGGTCTTTGCACAAATGTTACTTTCTTAGTAAAGCCTTCCCTGGCTAGACTTTTTAATATTGCAGCTCTCCTCATTGAGCCCATCATTCTCTATTTCCCTTCCCTGCTTTATTTTTGTCTATCACGTTTATTATCCAACATACTATATAATTTGTTTTTTTATCATCTATCCCTACTAAACCATAAGATCCCTGAGGGCAAGGATTTTGGTATGTTTTGGTCACTACTGTTTTCTCCAGAGCCTAGAACAGCAACTGGCATATAGCAGGCACTCAATAAAATATTTGTTGCATGAATGAATGATTGAATCAATGATGTTCTTTAGCTGTCAAAGAAAAAAATACTGTAGAGCACTGTGTGTGAAAACATGAGCAGGCGAAAACCTAGTCAACCTAAATGTACTGAAATTTATGTTTAAAACATCTTGGAAGCTTCTTCTATACTGTCCATAGGCAATATGAGCTAGAACATTTTATATCACATGGAAGTTGTGTAGGCTATAACGTATGTATGTGTGCACATCAGGTCTCCCAAAAGTAGACGATATCTAACGAAGTGTGGAGAACACAGAATGTGTTCCACCTAGAGCAGTGGTTCTTAAAGTAACTCAGATGATAGCATATCTAGAAGACACAGTGTTCTTTGAAGAACACCATTTATTAAAATATTTACTAAATGCCTTAATAAAGTTAGTAAAAACATGGTCTCTACTATTGAGGATCTTAAAGACTAGGGAAGAGATAGACAAAAGTAAGGACCACAGAGTGTGACTGAAGTTATCACTAAAGTGATAAAGAAACACAGTAATGGAATAGCTCAACTGAGGTGGCTAATGGCTTATAAATGACTTCCACAAAGAGCTGACACTTGATCTGAGGCTTAAAGGACAATAAATTACACAGGTGAAGAAGGAAAGTAAGGGATTTCTAGGTAGAACTCATGCAAAAGCATAAACGTAAAAGAGCACAAGTTAAAGGAACTGCAAGATCTGGTCTTGTGAAACAACCCATGGAGAATGCAAAAGATGAGGCTGGATGAGACAGGAAGAGGCTGGAACATCAACAATTTGTTTGATTCTGCATACAACTAGGAGAACTTTTACTAGGAGAAGATGACTACATTACAATATAGCAACATAAAATCATAATCACAAGCACACAGATCCATAAAAACTGTCAAGGTAATCATGACTGATAGCTGACTGAGTGCCCTATAATATTCATTTGCCACACATTAATGTAGTTGTATTGAAGATCAGTTGCTTACCATTGCTTAGTAGCAATGAGCAGGCATCAAAAATGTAATAACTTATTTGAGATAAACTCTTAAAATTGAGAAAATTCTATTAGTTCCTTTGCCAGTAAATTTGGAAAAGACCATATTATTTTGATTCTAAGTGGGAGAAACAACACTTGATTCAGAATACTCGTGTCCAGTAAGAGGAGAGAGTAAAAGACTCAATGATTTAGAGCTATGTTACGGGAAATTTGGGAGGCACTCTTTCAGACACCAAAGTCAAACAGGAAGTGTAGCAAGAGACTTAACTAGCCGTCTAGGCTGTCCAGAAAACAGCAAGGAAACACGAAGTAAGCAAAACATCTGCTGAGCCACCAAACAGAGAATCCAAAGCCCATGTACTTTATTCACAGGGAAAAGTCCTGAAGTCTTCAATCAAAGCCTTTAAATCTTATGCATAATTTTAACACACACAGTGCTTGCATTCTCACTCATAGTATATTAGCAGTAAAAAACAGAGATGGGTGACGGAGGTGGGAGTGAGATGTTACATATTACAATTCACTGACAGCACAAGAAATTTAAGGTGACAGCCTGGAACATAAAGGGGATGGAGAAAAACTGTATAAAGCAAACACAGGAGCACAAAAAAGCACAGCAGTCCAAGGCATTTAGCTGGGGAGTAAACAGCTGCACACACCCATAAGCAGCCCTGAAAACATCACCAAATCAGAGCACTACATAATAATTAATATTTATCAATTACAGCCCAAAGTCATCTAGAAAATGTTAACTTACGTTCAATGAACTCTTTTAGAAGGCAGGGAAGCATGTAATACATTTTGGAAAAATCCATCAAAATAGTTAAAAAGCATGGATGCTTAAAACTGTAGGGTTTGGTTAATCTCAAAATTTCATATAACAGAGCTCATTCTCCAATGTCATTCCAACACGTTAAATTTCTTAAGGCTTCGAAACAATGTAACCTCTAACATGTCCATTTTATACCTAGGGCAGCCTAATCATTCTGTAGAACGTTATCCTTCTAAGATCACCGAACAGAACAGAAGTTCTCTAGGACTCTGGATGGACTCTGGATCTACGAACTCCCTGAAATTATATGCAAAATTTTGGGTCTAGCTTGTGCATTTTTCTAGCAGAAAGGGTACAAAGCTATCATCTGATTCTTAAAGTCTTAAACCAAAAAAGACTTTAGAATATTGGTTTAGATTAGAAAATGCTTTAAATGAGGAAAAAATAGCTAATTTATTCACGGAGAATGACTTAAATTTTATTTCAATGTACTGTTAACGTAAACATAATTAGCACATTATGATAGCTATTTTTAAAATGCTGCTATATATGCGAGAGCACTTATACAGTATTCAACATAAGCTATAACTTCTAAGGCATTCAAAATACACTTAGCTTAAAAAGATGCTGTCTGGAAGGGCAAGTATGTAGCCCACTGATCTTTAGTCATTTAACTATATGCCATAACAAATTATCTGAGTACTGAAAAATAAAATGCATTTGGCTTATGTCTTACTAATATATTTGGACATATGTAGTCATTTTGCCTAAGCCATTCTAAGGAATTATAAAACAAAAAGTTTTTCTTATTCTCTATTCTTCGAGAATCTCCACTGAAGCACTCTACTTAACTGAGTCTACATTCTCTCGAAAGTACCCTATCTCTGGTGTTTGTTTTATCATTTCAGAATTTATAGCAGAAGCTCTCTTAATAGAGCTGCACCTAACAGATTTGATGGATTAATGGAGACTCTTCATTTCCTCTGTAGCAAATGATGCTCATGGGATGCTGAATGCTCGTGGTTGCCAGGCTACTATCTATTTAGCCTGCATGTGTCTGTTTCCACTGGTTAGGCTGTTTTGCTTACCAAGTCCGTTGGGTTTGTCACCAAACCTATTTATGCCCTTTTCCCATGTTGTAATTATAATTTACTTAAACATATATAAAGTGACAAAATAAGTGCCCCCTACTCAGAGGTTTATTATTTATTTGAAAATCAGGCAAGTGCTCTGAAGAACCTCAAAAAAGGAGACCCAAACCAACGCAAATAAAGTTGATTTATATGGGGGTGAGAGAGCCGTAAAAGATTAGGGTGACTATCACGAAAATCTAAAAGGATCCTGTACTCGGGTTACTTTACAAGTATTTAAGTTCTAGCTTCACTTTGGAGAAATCACACTGAAAACTGATGCATTAGTGGCATATTTGCACAAGAAAGACAAATGGGAAAGCCAATCTATAGATTCATATTCAAAGAAAAGATCTTGGATCTCTATCAAAAGATTGGTAAACAAATACGTAAACATAGTCATCCCTCGGCATCTGCTGAGGATTGGTTCCAGGACTCTCGCAGATATCAAAATCCTTGGTCCCTTATATAAAATGGTGTAATATTTGTGTTTAAACTACACACATCCTCCCTTATACTTTAAACCATCTTTAGATTACTTATAATACCCAATACAATGTAAATGCTATGTAAACAGTTGTTACAGTGCATTGTTCAGGGAATAATGACAAGAAAACAAAGTGTGTACATGTTCATTACAGTCACGGCCACTGTAGACCCTTTAACCTACGGTTGATTGAATCCACAGATGCGAAATCTGAGGATACCAAGGGCTGATTGTATTTAAGATATGTATGCATCTTTTTGTTTGTCTTTAATTGATTCTTGCTTTAACTGATCTTTTTGACTAAGTGAACATCTTTGGATCCTAATCACTTTTTAAATAAAAGGGCTTCTACGGTATATAACCTATGATCTAGACACTAACTTCTTCTTGCTAACATATGAGAAGGAGCTAATGGGTAACACTTTATCCCATAGGAATAAACTTAAAAGGCAGAGATTTTCAGCAGTGTGTCAGTCCACTGAGGGACAGACTTTGCCTCTCTGAAGCCTCAAATCACACCGTAGGAAGATGGCTCCTTTATCCAAATAGACAGCCCATTTGTGCTTTCTCAGGAGGCAAATTATTAAAATTTCCATCTTGGAGTGAGCTTGGCCAAGAGTCTAGAATGAATCTGATAACTGTATAGGAATCACAGTCTGTGGGACTTTTTGGCTGACATTATCCAGCAAACCACTGAAATACTCTCATTCATTAGACATTGATTTTTACCACTTTGGCTCTGTGAGTTAAAGAAACTTCCAAGTTCTAAGAGTCCTTTATATATTGATTACACAGTAGGGCTTTACCATGGATTTTTAGAAAATAGAGCATGTGTGTGAAAAAATGTAATTTACACAGTGTCACTTGTCAAATATTTATTACATTCTTAGTGTGTATGCATCACTGTGAGAAACTATAAACTAGAGTAATATTAATGAAAAGGTTCACTAGAATCACATTAAGCAACAAACAAGAAGTCTTCACCAAGAACCAGGAAAAGACCCCACAATAGAGCATAAGCACAACTACCTGGCTGTTTGTGGTAGGTGAGCTCTCTGCTTGTTAAGCAGAACCACCGTTTCTTGAAATTCTTTTTTCCAATCCGAGTTCTTCCCTGAGCTCTTTTATACATCTCACTGCCAAAACAACAGATGTAAACATTTAGCTACACATATTAAAATAGTTAATCTAAAACAAAGACTTGCCCTTTAATTTTAAATGACATTAAAGGCTGTGTAAGATTATATTAAGTAAATGAAAATGTCCGGCCATCTAAAACTTTTGCATTTATTTTGGCCACACTGAGGGGATAAAATCTTTAATTAATTTAATACTTATAACTGTGCTATCCAGGATTGAAAGGGCCAAATGAGTGATGTTCCCCTTTACCTTCTAAGGATAACACTACTTTAACACTGAATAGTGTTGTTACTTTTTCAAAGTACTCTAATATTCATAATCTCATTACATTTATAAAACATCTCTAGGACAGTATGGACAAGGAGTCCTGCCTCATAGCAAAGTTTACAGGATAGGGAGGTGACTTACCTGACTGATGTACTTAGGCAGTTCCAGCACAGAACAAAAACCCAGATTCCTCACTGCCAGACCCATGCTCTTTGAGCTACTTAACCTCTATACTGAAACACGACTTCACTGTCTAATTTCATTAAATTTACCCTTCTTTCAGGTGCACAGGCTCACTCGTACCACTGGACTCTTTAGTTTCAGTAGATGAAATTTCATCCAAGAACTAAATGGAAAAATGGGCAAATATTATACTTTGTGATAAGGTACATCATAAAATCAGTTTATGTTAAATGTTGATAATATCACAAAGTTCTTCATTATTAAGGAATACACAAAATTGTAATTTGTAAGGCAAAACACATACTTATTTGTAGAGGAAGTCCCTAATTTACACACGACAGGGATTCCAAAAAGCTTATTTTTAAAAGTTTATTAAAACCCAGACTGTATTTCCCTGTAGAAATAATTCAATCCACAATCCCTTACCTGCAATTCTGAAATCTATAAAGCTCTGAATACACAGAGTTTTTTTGCTTTGTTTTTGATTTGCAGTAAACTCATTTGGGGGTATAACTTAACCTGAACTGGTGTAAGGCTATTTATAGTCTGTATTTATCCCATTTACTGTGAATATTCACACACTGTGCTACATAAACATTAATGTGTTTGATTACAGGGTGCTACTCCAGGCCTCACTGGGGGGTATTATATAGTACATGGCATATACCTATTATCTTTCAAAACTCTGAAAAACTGAATTCTGAAATACTTCTTGTCCCAAAGATTTTGGATATAGGATTTGGAATCTATATTATAGGTCAGGGATCACCAAACTATGGCTCTGTGGGCCAAATTCAACCTGAAGCCTGCTTTTGTAAGGCCCATGAGCTAAGAACAGTTTTACATTTTTAAAGCGTTATAAAAACAAAAATTAAAATGCAGAAGAATATGTGGCAGAGCCCTTATGTGGCCAGCATAGCCTAACATATTTACTTACTGGCCTTTTGCAGAAAATAGTTTGCTGACTTCTATTATTTATAATTGACTTCAGCCTTAAGAGACAGTATTTCACAGTTATGACTGACGTGTAATTGGGTTCTCTAGAATAATCTGGAAACCTAATCACCACTTATAAACTTACTTTGGAGAATGTGGGAATGTGGTGGCTCAAGAAAATATAGAATACCCATCTCTAGCAATGGCAAGCCACCCAGTGAAGAGTATTTAGTTTGATGAATATGCTACCTTGCCTGGTCAAAAGCTTCCTGGCATGTGGCTGTCTCTTCATGGGAAAGGGAAAATAGTAGTTTGAGGAACAACTCTTGTTCTTAGAGAGGAATCCTATTTTGCCCCATAAACGAACTATTTGTTTAGTTCTTGGTGTTTCTTTTTTTACTTTTCTATGTTGTCCCACTCAGGACTTAAAAAAACAAAAACCAAGTACATGCCAATAAAAATGATATTGAGGCACCAGTGCCCTAATATAAAGTAGAATTTGTGGACGAAGCCATTTTTTCCTAAGACTGGCTATAGATTGCCCACCAGAACCAACACTTGTGGGGTTTTCCAGTGGAACATTTACTTCTAGTTTGCTGGAAGGAACGTTTACTTCTAGTTTATTTGGTAAGTGAAAGAACAAGAACAGAGTTTCTTTCACATTATATGTGGGTCATATAGAACAAGTATCCAAGGGAATTAAAGAAGTGTCTTCTCACATCTTCAGTTCTCACAGATGGACCATCCACTAATGGAGTGTAACAGACTTATTTGAATATTTCATTTCTTAGTATTTGCCTGAAGGCACTGATTTATTTCTTTGACAAATATTTCTTATTTATTAATGATAATTATTACCTTATTTATTTGTTATATTTACAAGGAACTGTAGGGTAAATACAGTTATATAAAGTTAAAGAAAACAATAATTAAGATGGACTGTAGGTAGGGTGAATATAGGTCTCAGTTTGCTCAGGGCTGTCCCTGTCTACAATTGTGCTTCCAACATAACCAAAAGTATTCCTTTCCACTCTTTAAAGTGTCCAAGTTTGGATGCTACGTTATATGGTCACTCTGTTTATAGACCTATCCAGGTTACTGTTCCTAAACTCTGTGGGAATAGTACAAGATTTAGAATTATAATCTATTTTGCTTTGGAGCAGGGGTCAATGCCACTAGCGAGAACACCAGTACGAAATGAGAAATTGGGGTTCATAAGCTTTCGCAATTTCTAGCACTGCACATATCCAGATTTAGTTAGTAAATAATCTTTTAAAAACCTCTCTCATATTAGGGCAAAATATCCTATGCTAGTTTAGGAGTCTAGAACCAAATCTGAGACAGGAGATGCACTATGCTGCATCTCACATCAGGATGTGAGTGGGTGACTCAGGGCAGATCAGGAGCAGACTAAACTGTTGGCACCCTTAAATACTTCCCCCACTGACATTACCAACTCTACATATTCTGATTATATCAGGGGGAAAAAATCAGATGCTACCATAGCCTAGGTCGTAAAAAAACAGAAAAACAACCCTAAAACAAAAGACAGTACATCAGAATCTTGCCAACAAAAGTCTGCCTACGCTATCCCACAAATGTTTCAACAATGTCCTAAAAATAAAAGGGCAGCTTTTCCTTTGCCTATTCTTTTGAAAGATTTCCCCCTCAAAAGCCTTGAGTGGTTGCTTAAAAAAATTTTGGTTGAACTTGCACTATTCTAGATGAAAAAATTCCAACGGACTTTAATTTTTTAAATGATTTTTATTTACTGAGTTCCTGTAAGAATTTTAAAAGTACAAACATATATTTCAACAAAATATACTCTTGGATATCAACTGTAAATTATACTACAGAAATTGAATGAAATGTTTAAAATTTGGCCTGGCTAATTTGCATTCATTAAGTTAGAACTGTGAAGATAAGATACAGTACTTTCTTCAAGCCAAGTTTAGACGTACTTCAAAACAACTTTTCTTTAGAAATTTTTAGGGTTTTACAATAATGCTGCATTTTGTTTAGGATGATTCAGAACTAAAGACTCAAGAAATTAGAAATTCTTTCCAAACATTCTCAACTTCTAAGTACAGCAAGTTTTGTATGTTGTAGGCCCCATGTTAGGATAGAATATACTGTAGGTTTTTATACATTTTAATTTATAGTAACTCTCCTCAGGTTACTACGATAAACTTATATTGTTTATAAAATGTGCAATAATTCATATATTTTTTACTACGGCAATTAAGTGCCCACTATACATCAGGCACCATATTAAGCCTTTACTCCTAGACCAGAGGTTCTCAGAGAGGCAATTTTATCCCTTAAGGGACATTTGGCAATGTTTAGAGACATTTTTGGTTGTCAAAACCGGGGGCATGCCAATTGGTAGAGGCCAGGAGATGCTGCTAAACACACAATGCACAAGACAGCCCCTCAACAAGAATTATCCAACCAAATTGTCAAGAGTGCTGCTGTTAAGAAACCCTAACTCTAGATATTTGTAATTTGTGTTACTAAGACACTGGTAACCGGAGCTGTTGATAAAACTCATCTAAATGAGTTTTACTCTAAACACTAAAAGGCATTTAAATAAATACTAAAAGGTATTTTCACAGCTTAAAAACCCACAGTTTTGTATGGGAGGAGAAAGGAAGAAAAAGATAGCCTTTTTATATTTGATGGACAGTTTAAACATTATAATTTTTTTAAACTTGGGATTGACTCATAGGAATAACAAGAAATGTTATTTCCCCAATGCTATATGATAAGAAATGTTAATATTTCCAGAGTAAAACAATCATACCTTTTTAACTGCTATAATATATCCTTCTTCTTGAAACATTTTGAAAAACTCACACATGAATGACTCTTTGAAACTTGACTAAGAAAAAAAACACAGGATTTATATATGTTAAGTAGAGAACTAGGAACATAATGGGCTGTGTTTTTAAGCTGACAATTAAGGCTTAAAAGGATTCAAAAATATTTTTCAAGAGAGTTATAGGGCTTGGAGCTGAAGATTTCTTTCAACAGTTGTTAGATGACTATGGTAGGAACAAATAGAAGGTTCTTGCATCTCCCCCTCTTAGATATATTAGTTTAAATGAAACTGTCTTCTTTAACAAGTGACTAAGACATAACATCTATCTAAAAGACAGCTATTGCATTTGTATCTATATATTTTTGCTTTGCTTTGCTTTTAATTTAGAAGGGAGTGAAGGAGGAAGAAGCGATCATAGGGCATAACAACATTTAAAAGTATGAAAACAAGGCCAAAGATGTGAAGACTTACCTTGCTTTTGGACAGACTCCCCCAGCTTCCCAAAGTTTGAATGGTTTTTGAGATAAGAGTCAATGTTCTAATTGTCTGTGCATCCTAAAGAATGTAAAAGAACACACAAAACTCCTGTTAAGTTTTTAAGAAATAGAATTTGTATAAAAAGTAGACTAGAATGAATGGGCTACATTGCTCTAAAACAGTGGTTCAAAAATGTTCATTCAAACCACCAACATAGTTAAAATCTAGCTAAGGATGGGCACAACTCACTAAAGAATTAAGACACTAAAAAAGCCATATATGATTGACAATTCCTCCCAAAGTAATTATATTTAATGATGCATTACTTTTGAAAGCCATAATTCAATTAACATTATACATATTGTTTTGTATAGTATGGCAGCTTGAATTACCCAACAAATTGTATTCACTTTTGAAATGTCAGTGGCTTATACCTTCTAACCTAAAATGGCAGTTTTCAAATTTTCTGTACTCAACCTACCTCTAAGCATATTCAATAATTTATATAGCTTCTGCAATCAATTCTTTTCACCATGGAAGCAAAGACCTAAATTCAACCTAGGAAATAAGAAGTCATCCAGTTCATGGTAGGATCTTAGCATCTTAGCGTAAGGTAACTACTTGGGTCTATTATCCAAGGTGTTTTTCAGGCCTGTCTACCAGAAAGAAGTAAATACAAATAAAATTGACTAAACACCTTGCTCCTTCCTTTTTTTATTGAGTTATAATTTACATACAGTGAAATGAACAGATTTTAAGTGTAGATATAGCCTGATGAGTTTTCACCAATCCATAAACCTGTATAACCAATTTCCCTATCACTATATAGAACATTTTTCTTTGTTTTGGGAATTCAAAAAAACAAAATCTTCCATCAAAGACATACTTAAGGAAATTTAGATAGAGAAATGCTTTAGTTTAGTTTTTGGTTGATATTCCTTAATATTTTAGTATCTCCGCATTGAAAATAGGCAGTGAATGTGAAGCGGAAGAGATGACCAGAATGTAAGGTAATATGGAAAAGAAGGAATATCTGGGATATGATCATTATGATATACTTATGAAACAGTTATACAACTTAATTAAGGTTATCCAGAAATATTTTAGCTAGAACATCCAGGATTCCATTATACGTATAAAAAGTCCCCACAATTCTCTGCCTTTGAAGAATATAAAACTTAACAATGTGCTAATGAACTAAATTTGAACTGAATTTCACCAAGACTTCCCTGTTCAAATCTGGTTTTAAAATCAGTGTTTTAGGTTATTATTTCCCTGAATTACAAGAAGGGAACAAAGCATATTTTATATAATTTCTGCATATCAGAGATCTGTTTACATCAACACGGCCCTCACTACTATTTGACAGTCATGTCATTTAGCTACTCTTGATTCACTGGTGTTACTCTACATATAAGCTGTTATAAATTTTTCCCCTGCCACCATCTGCCATCATAATTTTTCAGAGACGTCCAGTACTTTAGATATCAGCACCTAGTAGAGAACCTGGCACTGGCATATAGCAGATGCTATTTACCATTTAGTAAAGTCAACTGAACTGTTGAATTTCTCACCTCAAAACAACATACCCTACCCTTTTTTCCTTATATTAGGTTGAACTATATGATATTACTGTTATTTGACTACTTTTGATCTATAAAAAACAAAACAATTTCACATGGCTCACCATAATATTTCAAAGGAAGAACTGTTCTTTTTCCCAAAGTTTACTCCATCACTTTTTCTTTTAAAGACACTCTTTCTGAATCCTCCAGGATACTGATCTGGTATCAGTAAGCCCCGTTCTCTCTTCAATTTCTCCATTTCTGTTAGTCTGTTCTCCCCTATCTAAACCATATATAGGTTTTCCCATTTTGGAAAAGACTCACCATTTGATAGGCTCCCTCTCTGAGCTACCATCTTTCACTTAACAAACATTTACTGAGCATCTACTTGTCCTAGAAAGAGTGCCATGTGCTTGGGATGCGCAAACTTGAAAAAGATTCAGCCCTTGCCTTAAGGTATTGACAGTCCACATGCAGAGACTATAAACAGATGACTATAAAACAGTACGACAAATGCCATGACAGATAGAGCCACAGGGTGCTACAGGCACACATGAGAGACACTAACCCAGAGTGAAGGGCTAGAGAGGTCTGCCCTGGCTGAGTTTTGAAAGGAGCCACCAATGAGAGAATAGGCGATGTGATGAGAAGGATGGTTCAGCTCTTTTTTCTTCCCCACCACGAAACTTCTCCAAAGAGTGGTCTAACCATGTCAATGTTAACAAACCCACATTTTAAAATGAGTGTTTTGTAAAAAAAATTATTCATTCGTGTATGTACACACACGTGTACATGCTTGAATTTGCCTGTGTCTTTTAGCAGTAGAGCAAGATCACTTTTGATATATTTCCCAGGAAAAACTACATTCATCTATTTATTCTTTAATTTTCTGCAATCTGATTTTCTTCTCTTCTACTCTACTAAAACTGGCTTCTCAAAATTCAAAGAACTTCTAAATGTAAAACCTAACAACTTTTAACCAGTTCTTCTCCCCAATCACACTGTAACTTTCAATACTGGTCTTGACAATGTCAGCACCCCCAGGTCCCAGGGATCATTCCTTGCTCTCAATTTGTGTAGTATGAATTGTCTATCCTCCTTACTTAATACTAATCAGGTGCTAGTTTCAGATTTACATAGGTAGTTTTAGATTATGTATCTTATGCATTTGCTCTATTTTCCCAATTAGAATGAAAAGTTCTTAAAAACAAGGGATAAAGTTAAAAGCAAATAATAAAGTTCAATGACAGTATAAAGCAGCCCTTCCGGCATACTGATCAGAAAAGTGACCTAAAATACAGAGTTTGTGGTTAGAAGGACTTTATTGCAACATCTGTTACAGGAATATGCAAATCCAAGTCTGAATTCAAGGCAGGGTCACAAGCTCAGAGGCAGGAGCTCTGTTTATGTCCAGAATGCTGCTACCAGAGTTCAGTACAGCTTCAGTAACACAGCCACAGAAAAGACAGCCCTGTGAACAAAAGGACACTGGTCCACTCTCTGCTGCAGCTACTCAGACTGTTTGTCCTCTGTCAAGGATGTATTGCTGCCACCGCAGCATGATTCTATCCCATTTGCAAAGTTAAATAAGAGGCAATGTCATACAACTGTCAAGAGGAGGAGTGGCCTTCAGAGCCCAGCTTAACTCCAAAACCCATGCGTCTTCCCTATACTCTATCAGTCAGTGAGTTTCCCAAGGGCAGGGACCATCTTTCTCATCAGGGCGCCTCAGTGCTGAGCACAGTGTGCAAAACATACAGGGGCTCCAACACCTGACTGCCTAAGAGGCTGAAGGAACAGGGGGAAGCGCACAGATTGGGAAGACTGAGTCAGAATTCTGATTTAATCCAGTTCAAACTGAAGGAGCTCAAATCATAATTTATTAGTTGTGACTATGGAGGAGTTATTGAATTGTGGGGATGATAACAGAATCTACCTCACAGGGTTACTGGGAGGACTAAGTAAGTTAAAACATAAAGTACTTAAAACAAGGCCTAGGAGAAAGTAAGCACTAAATAAAGTTGGTTATTATTATTTGTTACACAAATCAGCAACAAAAGCAATTATATAAGGTTATAACATATTTGGAACAGAAAAGATTAAAGAATCAGCAAAATATATTGTATGAAAAGGAAACAGAAACATAGCAAATGTAAGCAGTTTTAAAATGTTAAGAAACATATAAATCCATGCAGTGTAGGTTCAGATTTAAGTAATTAAATAGGACTTCAGAACAAAAAGATTATATGCTTTAAAAAAGTTTTATATTTTATATATTTAAAGTATCATCTCAGGTGAATAAAAAATAAAAATATAGAGCTACCAAACAAATTATGCTCCAATTAAAAGTTTCTACATCTTTCAGAAATGAGCCTCTTCAAATTTCTGTGAGATTTAAAAATATCTGCCAGATTAAACCTAGAACTAATGAAAAAAAGACAATCTTTGGACTATAGAAATTTACAAACATACACAACAGCAGAGGGTAAATACACTGAATTCTCTTTGTATTCATCACCAAACTTCAACAATTATCAACATTTTATTACTCTTGTGTAGTATCTTTTAACAGCAAAAAAAATTCAACTTTCAGCCTTCTCTGAAAGACTGAAATGGCCAAGAAAAATGCCCAGTAAATTTAAGTATCAGTTTTAAGAAAATATAGGTAAGTGAATTTGGCTTCTTTATCTTTTCTTCATTTTAAACAAAAATAAATAAAAATGGAATAAAGCTTTGAGAACAACACTTACTGGATGATGAGGTCGCAAATGAAAAGTATGAGGTGATACTACGGCTACAGCAAAGAAACGAAGAAATACAAAGCTGCTCACGGCAGAATACTGAACATGAGGGTCATCTGCAGGAAAAAAATGGTGAAATGTCATGCACAAAAACACTGAATTAAAAAACAAAGATGACAAAGTAAAAAGTACTGAAAAAACATGTAAACTAAATAGGAGATCAATATTATTTGCCTAGTAAGGATTGACTTGATGAAATGATAGTAATGATTATGACTAAATTAAAGGAAAAAAATCCTGTGACTAAAGAAATCTGAAAGAAATAATAAAGAAAATGAAAGGCAAAGAGCTATGTCTTCAGAAAAATTTTAATTTGGAAAAATACCTCTTTCCTCATCTCAAAGAAGAGACTCGTGAAATTACAACAAACATGAAAGCGGTATCTAGCACTACCTAGTGGTAATATTGAATCCCTCAAGACTAGGACAGGAGACTGTTTTCAGTTTTAGGGTAGTGTTTCAATTTTCCCCTAAAAACTCTTGATAATACCAAGGCTACACACCTTTAAAAAAGCTATCAATATTCCATATAAAAATACAGATGAACTCAAGCTAACTTTTGGCTCTTATCATTTCCCTAAGCTTTCATTTTGACTGGAGTCAACACTTAACCCAACAATCAGATGGTAGAGAAGCAGGTGGTAAGAGAATGTCTGGATTTGGTTTGAGTTTTAACTCTTAAGTCACTCAATAGATAGTCATCAACAAGTCAATTACTTTGTAGTTCTTTAAACACACTTGCTTCCCACTTATTGCCTCCTCCCTCCTCCCCACCCATCTTCCCATGCTAGTAAGAACAAACTAGAAAATATGAAAATATTTTATGACAACAAAACTATCACTACTGTAGTCTACTAAGGATATGAAGACATATCAATATTTAAGCCAACATAAAATAGTTAGGGAGATATGTTTGCATTTATTAAAAAAAAATCATAAAATGTGTTTTAGATCATTTACATAAACAAGAATTCAACAGTGAATGCATGCGTAAGGCCAAGATCACTGGGTAGTGTAGAGTACAGCGATTAGCAGCAAGCTTTGGAAGGGGCCAGGCCCAGGTTTGAGACGCTTCTCACCTGCTGGTCATGTCACAGACCTTGGGAAAGTTACTTAACTTCTCTAAACCTCAGTTTCATTATCTACCTGAGGGGAGCAGTACCCCCCTCACGTGGCAGCAGGCAGATGAGAGCAGGAGAGACTGTAGGCTAGCACTGTGCCTGTTCAGTCATTAGGGATGTAATGTGGTTATTACGATCTAACTCACTATTTTAAAATACAATTTCAGTCAGCATTTCATCTTTCCATATGTTGATGTCTCTGCTCCCCTTATCCTTGTTACAAAGACTAGATTTAGTCTACTTATTTGAAGTTAATTGTTTATGTCTTTACTATACTTAGCAGAGACATCTAGGTCTGAATTTATCTACATGTTAGGTGGACAACTCAGTCCCACCACTTTAGCACAGGAAAAATTTTGTGGAGAGGCAGACAGCTATACACACGTGTATGTGCATACGCATATACACACTTAAAAGAACATGATAAAATAACAAAATCTCTTCAGATGGTTACAGAAATAAATACATAGTTTCACATAGCTGGGTAACACTGGTAATTTAAGTAGCTGCATTGCCTCCTCACCCGCCCCCCTATTACAGGCAGATCTGGAAAAATAGCTACAGCAAGTTTATTACTTATCAGAGATGCATAAAATTAGAATAATTCCAAGTACTGACAACAGAGATAGCAACTCTTAATTTTATGAAATGTTTCTAAGCAAAGCCTTGACACAGCTGCTCTTACAAAATTAAAGCATGCCAGTTATTGATATATGTACCTCAAAACTCTATGTATATCGCAACAGAGATGTTTCTAATGTCTAAAATCATTTCTGTAAAAATCTCTCACCAAAAAAACCTTAGCATTCTCAAACTGTCAAATCTAGTCAGTTGTACGGAACTAAACATTATCACTATTTGAATGCATGCAAGTGGAAAAGGTAGTTGGTACAAATAACAAAGGTGTTTTTGTTTATTATATTTAACAATCTCATAAGCACCTGGTATAAATGTTTACTTATATAATGTTATATAGTTCTAAATTTTTGCCTTTCTTAAAAATAATGGTGATTTTGATTTGCTCTTTGTAAAAAGTTGCCACCATATTGAAAGAAAACCAGAAAATGATTTCAGATTACAAGAAAATTAAATCAGAATTTTCATAAAAAAGCTAGAACTACTTTGAAAAACTAAAGAAGACTACCAATAAACCTTAAACACTTCACATAAACCAAATCCACAATAAATCTACAAAAAAAAATCAAATATAGAATGAGAAATGGCATGTTTTAGTAAAACAAAGCACTTACTAGGAAATCTCTGAGTAGCCATTTGCCTTAGAGAATAGAAGATATCGCACATTACAGTGGGGCAGCTCATACTTGACTTTACAATTGTGCTGAATAACTTGTCTACATAGTAGCGTAGATTCTCCTGTAGGATTTTAAAAGGTAAACATCAAGATTTTGACTTTTACACATCTTCATTAGCCTTTATGGGAAAAAATGCAATGACTGCAAAAAAGGCAGTCACTATCTAGTATTCTAAAGCTCTGCTTTCCTTCTCTAAACTCATTCAGTTAAAGGACAATTTACATTCTGACCTCATTTAATAAATTAGATTTAGACTAGCTAGGTATAAGAAGTGAATGTATGGAATAAATTTCCCAAGAAGCAGCCGAGAATAAAATGATCCAAAGGGAAATAACTCAGATATGCAGGCACATGGACACTGTGGCACTGTTGTCTACTGCACTGAAAACTTGTGACTCTAACACAATCATTGTTTTCCCAGAGGCATTTAAAAGTATTGGTTAACCCAGTCATTGTGCCACTTGGCCTGATAAGTTTGACCCCAAAGGAATGGCCAGAATGTGGGGTGCAACTAGATATACCCTTACTCCATTCTTGTTACTAGAGCCAAAAAAAGACAGTCAAGAACAAAAATAAAATGAAACCAAATGAGGAAATAACAACATTCTAAAAATTAGACATAGGAAATGCTGCTAATAGTATGGGCATTATTGTAAAGAATAAAAAGCATTGCTTCCCTCCACATATCACTACAACACAGGTGGGAGATAGGTATATCATTAAGGCCAATTTTAATGCAGCTATGAAGAAAACAAGGACTTACCTTGTTATTTTCTACATTATCTCCCTCTTTCAATTTAATAGGATCAATTTCACAGGATTTCGAGGATTCACATATCTGGAAAATATGTTAATTTTTCATTTAATGTTCTTTTCTAAATAATTTGGCAAAATAAAAATAACTATTATTTTTCTGATAATACAGTTAATTATAAAAATTAAAACTGCAACAAAGTTTAAAAGCCCCATCCAGAGATAATGAATACTCCCAAAGAACTATATCAAAAAATATTTCTCATATATTTAAAACTCTAGCTAAAACAGAAATCCCATAACAAAGAAACAATTATGTTGATTAGACTAAAATGTGCCCTTTGAGTAAAAATCCACTGATAGAAAAGTAAATCATTTATTTTATTTCACAAGTGTTCAGCCTTATTTTTTCAGTAATACATGAACAGATATGTCATTCCCATCCATAGATCACCTGATGAAAGAGATGTTACCATAAGGCCACACAAACTATTATCATCAGAGACATATTCTGTACCTCATCTAAAATAGGTTTTAATGTTACTTTCAGGTAGTGCCCTCCCACTATTTTCATCATCTCATCCAGACATCGGGTAGCCAAGGAGTTTCCTCTAAAAATTGTGTTTGCATCTCTGAAAAACAAATAGAAATAAAGTGAAATCAAGTGTAGTGAACAGAGGCTGTGAAATCAATAATATGAGATACTTGACTTTGGTCATAAATACAATTTTAGTAATTTTTACCATCCATTCAAAAAGTTGCAGCCATTAGGATTTTCAAACTTAACAAAACTACTTACCGAAAATATAAGAAAATAAGTTAAAAAAAATTGTAAACCATATTTATGAACTAAAAAAGTGTAGGGAGTGTGAGTGTGTGTGTGTGTGTGTGTGTATAAAACAGTGTTGGACTATAACAAGAACAAAAGTCTTCTGACTGCTTTTTATAATGTCACACATGCATATAAGGGTGACAGATAATGGAAGAGGAAAAAATAACCTTTTATTTGTGACATTTAAATCATTACAATAAGAAAAAAAGATTTAGTAATAGGAAATTTTGCTGCTGGGTAAAAAAAAATCCCTTCATTACTTGTTTACTATTGGTGGATACTGTTTGCTAACTTAACTGCCTTTTATTACTTGCTAAGCAGTTCTTTTCAGACTATCCTACAGAAAGGCTGATCAATACAAAAGAACCAAAATTACAAAAACAAATTGGTAAACTGAGTTCCATTGTCCACAATGCATAAGTAACATTTAATATAACTCTTACTGTGTATCCTTCAAGTCCAACTCAGCCACCGCAGTGGCAAAAGGAACAAGTCTGTCATGGTGCAGCAGCAGTCGTACAAGGGGCAAAACAGCATCATTCTTATCTCGACATATTTCACCCAGAATGTAAGCAGCTGAGGCAGATATCGGCTAGAATAGAGAAAGGTAGACAACAAGCATAAAATCAAGGAAACATGACCAAATGTTCAATCACTAGCCTGTACAAGTAATTCAAATATCTTCATTAATGATAACCATTGTATAGAATAGTATTTGATTTTCTAAATTTTTATCAGAGATGAAATTTGGAGCACATACTGAAATCACAGTACTGTGGTTCAGATAAATTAAGTATACATATATATATTTAACTGTTTTTATAAAACTTTATACTCTGAAATCTTTTCCTTATCATTTACAGAATTATTTTAGCCTTTTTATATTAAATCATACACTTAAGACTTTTAAAGTACCTGAACATCTGGTGATTTTAGCAGCAAAGTTTTCAAAGGACCATAATACTCTGAAGGAAGCACATAGTCTTCTGTATAACATATATTTAATCGAAGAGACCCCAGGTCATCAGTTTTAGATGACTTGTTTCCATTGTCTCTTGGTTGTAGCAAGTACCTAAAGCAAAAGCACAATCAATTCCATGTGATGGTAATGAACATCCAAGCCGATGAGGTAAACAAACAGCTAAACTATAACAAAACTAAACCCAAAAAGTCAATGATGTTTAAGGTTAGGACACTTCATAAGTAGCAGGCTATTAATCTTCAGAGGCTTAATATTGGTGGTATACTGAACTAGAAAGCTATAAATAGATTTTTATCTGGGAAACAAAAAGTATAGATAATACAAAAATTAAGATCTCAAAGAGGGTGAATAAGAGTTTGGCTTGCAGATTTAGAAAAAACTAAAAAGTAAAATAAGATTCAACGTATTATCAAAAATAACTTTTTACCAACTAAATTTAAGACACATTTAGTTGAAATAGATAAGACATACTATAAGAAGGCATAAGTGATCTTGTTTTAAAGTAAATCCTATATGTAAAACTTTGAACTTATGTTTTAAAAAGTTAGTGATTAAAGGTTTATAAATAGATTTTTATATTAGTAAAAGAGTAACAGTGTAACTATACTGAAAATGTCTTTATTTGCAAGAATCAGATTTACATGAATTTTTTCAAGTAAGTAAAAGGCCAATGTATCTGTTATATATATATTTTTATATATTTTTATATATATATTATATATATATATATATAATATATATAAAAGACAGCTTTAAATAGCCAAGGAAAGAAATGTTAAGAAATCTTTGTAGGGCCAGAATCATAAATCTAATAGTTATTTTGTAATACTGTTTATCATGGAAATTTAGAAACACATACAGAAGTAAAGAGAGCAGTATACTGAACATTCATGTATCCGTCACCCAGCTTCAATAATTATCAACTCAAGGCTATTCTTGTTTCAGCCACACCTCCACTCACTCCTCCCACCTTACTCCTGCATTACTTTAAAGCAATTTCAAGATGTCTTACAATTTCATCTATAAATATTTCAGTATATACAACTATAACTGTATACATATATAAAACTTGAAAAAAATCATCATTATCCAGTCAGTATTCAAATTCTCCCAAACTTATCATAAACAGTTTTCTACAGTTTGTTCAAATCCAACATCCATAGATTGTAACTGGTTGATAGCTTAAAGTTCTTTTAATCTACAGATTCCCTCTACTCCCTAGGAAATCCCATAGAATTTCCCACATTTGGGATTGCGTTAACTCTCTCTCTGTCTCCATGATGTCATTTAACATATGTGTTCCTTTGCCCTCTCTATATTTCCTGTAGTATACTGGTAGTTAGATGCAGAGGCTTGGTTAGATCCAGATTTGATATTTTGGCAAGAACATTTCATTGGTAGTCTTGTGTACTTACACCAAAAAGCACTCATGTCTGATTGTTTCTCTTTCATGATACTAGGAGTCACTGATGATTACTGCCTAGAGTTATTAATCTTCACAGGTTACAAAGTGATAATATTATAACTCTATCTCCTCCTTCACTTATTAGTTGGAATGCTTTTTATAAAGTATAGTTTTGATATTTATCACCTATGGTCTCCTCTAACAGACTAGCTTGTTTAAAAATAGAATGGAGGAGGGTTTAATAAAGTATTTATCAGCTTTGAGAAAGATATGACTAAAGACATAAAAAAGAACTAGAGAATTAACCAAGCAAAATTTAAAAGATGAGGGGATGGTAATAACACAACAGGGAGAAGAAATTATACAGAAATTATATCACTCTGAAAAAGAGGAATTCATATCTTTCAACCTTCAGAATTTTCACTCTCTGATTTGAGAAATAATGATTTAAAGATTTGCCTAAGGAAATATTTGCAAATAAGCCTATTAACAAAGGTGAAGTAGCTTTAAGGGAAGTAGTTTTAAGGGAAGTGTAGCTGGCTGATCATCAAGCATCCTGACAAGGGCATCTCTTTGGTTAATTTCCCAAAATCTGGTGTATGTCCTGTAGTCTTGCAAATTCAGATACCTAGTTTTATCGGCACATCTAAAGGTGAACTTGATTTGCAATGACTGAGCAAAGACTGATATTTTTAAATAGAAGGCCAATTACTCAATTTATTAAAAGAAACACAACAGTCAAGTGGCAAAGACACCTGCACTTCTTGGAATCGATACGTTTTATTATGGAAATGTTCATTCACAAAAGTAGGGAGAAGAATGATATTAATAACGAACACCCTCACTATGCCCTGATGCACTTAACCCTTGGCTTCAACAATAATCACCATTTCCCAGAATGTTTCATCTGTATCCCTCACTTCAACTAATACATTTTTTTTACCTGTTAATACAATTTTTAAAATTTGTTTGATTAATACGTTTTTAACCTGTTGGTAAGCTACTTGGAAAGCCAAATGATCAGACGGTGCTGTGGTGAGTACAGAGACACAACACAAAGACTTGAGTAGTCTTAAGAATCTCTCAGCTAAGACAACGGTTCTGCCAAGGAAACAGAAATGCTTCTAGAGCAGAATCCTCTCCCACCTTGATTGTGCTTGAATAGGCAGTACAAACCCAGGGTGTCTCTTTGGGATCCTTTTTTATCATTCTAATATTCTCCTTCTATTTTAACTAGTGTTTTCCATATATGGTAGAATAAAATTACTCATATTACAGTTCCAATCTGGTTCTGCCTCCCTGAGACTACACCGATCCATCTCAAACAGTGCCCCCATACTCTAAAAGCCACACTTTTCAAGCTTGTCTCTGGTTTCTTTGGAAGGGTAAGAAATCCCTATGGACAAAATATCTCAACTGTGTCTACTTGAAAAAAAAACAAAATTTCAAAATATGTTATTGTCCTACCCATTCCTTGAAAAGACCATGTTTTGAGTGAGTAGGGACCATTTTTTATTTTTAATAAAATTTTATAAGCAAGAGCATTTGAATCTTTGCCGACAGCTTAAAACAGAGAATATTTTTGAGTTTTAAACATATTCAAAAATATTTACACCAAAGAACAAATTTATCGTAGTACATTGGTTAAAAGCACAAACTTTGGAGTCAGAGAGTCTAGTCCAAATCCCAGCTGTGTGACCTTGGGCAAAGTGCTTAATCTCTCTGTGCTTGTTTCCTTATCTGTTAAATAAAGGGTAGTAATAGTATCTAACTGATTTATTCTTTACAACAACTCTAAGGAGGTTATATAAGTAAAGCATTTAGAAGAGTGCCTGGTACACAATAAACATCATGTAAATTTATATACATATAACTGTTACCACTTAAGTATATAAATAACTATAGATAATGCAGTTAGTTATTTACATAACTACATAAATGTGATTGTTATTTTAAAACACTGTTACAAAAGGCTCAATTTAAACCACCTGAATGATCCCTTGTGAATTAAACAATCTTGTAGGAATTAGAATTGGATCCCTTGTGAACTGTATTCTTGTATGAATTAGAGCTAAAGAGAAAAACCTCAAGATTTGTTAAATAAGGATGTCTGGCATGCCTAAGGTCTAGGGATGCAAAAGAAAAAAAATCTCAAATATATTTTCCTCAGTTTTTGAATGAAGTGTTTGAGTTTGAAAGAATATGAAACAAGAAATATAGAGAAATTATTACTGAAAGTGGCATTCAGTTGCTCTACATCTATTTTTTTCATTCGCAATTAGAGAGGCAAAAAAGCAATCCTTATGCTCTCAACAGTCAGTAGTTTTGACAGCCCCTTAATAGAAAAAAAAAATCATCATTTGAAAGTTTTTAACCACAAGGTCCA
Organism: Equus asinus; assembly: GCF_041296235.1. Lineage (NCBI taxonomy): Eukaryota > Metazoa > Chordata > Mammalia > Perissodactyla > Equidae > Equus > Equus asinus. The sequence goes on along the minus strand of NC_091810.1, from coordinate 87,372,767 downwards.
TATGATTGAAATTGGGGTAGGCAGGTAAAAACTACAATGATTTGCTCGTACTGCTACATAAGCTGGAAAATAACTGTTCAGGGGCAGCTCTACTGCTGGTTCCATAAAGATAACCATCATCAATGGATTTTTAATAAAGAAAGGAGATTAAAGATAGATGCCAAAATTAACAAACTAGAAAACCAACTCATCTGAAGTAAAATATGAATCTGGTTGTAAAACTGTACAAAGTGCTTATGTTGGAAAAAACCCCAACCGTTTGTTTCATTTACTATTTGAACCTTACTTTCAAAATTAAAAATTTCAACATGAAAAGATGTTCATATCTATTTTCTTTTCTTAGTGTCTATTTTTACATTCTGGATCATTTGGGGGAAATTGTTGTACCAATTTGTATAATCATACAAAGGTTTTGTACACATGAAGTTCTCTGACACTGAGATAACTCATGAAATGAGACTGAACTAGATTATCTCTAAGGTTCTCTTTATCTATAACATTCCAATCAATGGAATACAGGTGCAAAAAAAGGGATGCAGAAATTCTATATGTATTGCTGTGGCATAATGGTGATGACAGCAGCAATAACTGTAATGGTGACAGCATGGGTTATACCCATGATCACAGCACCTGTGGCTTACTCTTCCACCCTCTAACGAGTTTGGGAGGCAGGTGCTATCTGTATTATCCCCATTTTATACCCAAAGAAAGCAAGGGCAAACAGGTGGAGTAACTTGTCCTAGGTCACACAGGTAGTTAGTGACAGAGATGGGATTTGAACCAAAGCAGTCTGGTTCTAGAGTTTATGCTCTTAACCAATCAAGAGTCAACAAATATTTACTGAAGTTCTACTGAATTGCTAAGTGAAAAAACCAAGGTGCAGAGCAGGATACAGTACGTGCCCATTTGTGTAAAGAAGGGGAAAGAAGAATATATATGTATTTGTCTGGATATACATAAAATATTTCCAGAGATTCAAAACAGTAGCTGCCTCAGAAGAGGGAAACTGATTAGCTGGGGAACAGCAGCAGGAGATCAATTTTTACCTTGTGAACTTTGAACCATAAGAGTGTATGACCTATTCAAAGAACCAAATAAAATTCTATTATCTACATAGGTTAAAGTTAAAACTACCTAATGTCAACATTAACAAGTTAATCCTAGCATTTGACAGACGTTTCAGAATAAAGAACACGCATCATTACTAAGGAACTGAACAGCTGAGAAAGAAGTGGGTAAATGACTGAATCATGTTATAATCTGAGAATAAAATTAAATTGGAATCAGCAAAAATCAGTTTTCAGGACGACTATAATAGACAAATACTAAGTGGGCCTTATGTGCAAAGGAAAGCAAACTGAAGCTTTTCAAGCAGTCGGATTACATTACTCATAATTATCCTCTTTCCTAACATCAAGATTAGAAAGAATACGCTTGAAATCCTGAAGGTAAATACAGCTTTTCTTGCTTTATTTTGCTATATTTGTTTCCACGCAGTTACCATCAATCCCACCAGGGGACACTACAGCTCTACAATTGACAAAGAAGGCTAAGAGTTTAATTTCTGACTTAAAAGGAAATGGCACTCACATTTTTATACTTCCTTACATCTATGGAGGTATAAATGAATTAGATGTTTCTATTTCATGCTGTATAAATTTTAGCACTTATACTTTTGGCCAGTTACTCTAAAATCTTTTAAAATACTATTCGTATAAAAGAAATCCATAGGAATAAAATTAATTTCTGTTTGTTACTGTTCTTACATCCTGCCAAGGCAGCTGGACAAAGTTTTGCCAAATTTGGAGGGCCTGTCTGGAGACAAGTCTTACTTAAAATATAAACTACGTGGCACATTCCAAGTTCACTCTGAGGGGCCCTGGGAGGCATACCAACTCACTTTTTATTCTGTACTGAGCAGCATGGCATATAATTTTAAAGACTTGACAAACTGAGTTCAGAAATTTTCATTTTAAAATGTACGCTACTTTATGGAAGGTGGAAGATGTGTAGGGGTGCAGCGGGGGAGTGTGACAAGCCTCGAATGTTCATCAACTTTTCAGTGACTAAGTTAAAATTTTCCCCCCACTGTGGATGCGCTTTAGAAATTATAAAAAATGCCACTATAAAGACCAATAGATCTTAGATCTGCATTAGTAAGAGGTAAAAATAAAATAAAAATTTTGAGAGTCTCAAAATCAGTCTATAACGGATAACCTCTCAAGAACAACAGAGTCCAAAATGAAGAATGTCTGCCAGCCAATCAGGAAAGGCAGGCTCTTTTAAGTCAAAAGAGATTGGTGCCCACAGGAAGAAACATCTGAACACTCAGTTTCAACTCCTCTTCCAGGCAATGGAAACTGAGGTCTAAAAAGTGGGACTCAGGGTTGGCCCCGTGGCCGAGTGGTTAAGTTCGCACGCTCCGCTGCAGGCAGCCCAGTGTTTCGTTGGTTCGAATCCTGGGCGCGGACATGGCACTGCTCGTCAGACCATGCTGAGGCAGCGTCCCACATGCCACAACTAGAAGGACCCACAACGAAGAATATACAACTATGTACCGGGGGGCTTTGGGGAGAAAAAGGAAAAAAATAAAAAAATCTAAAAAAAAAAAAAAAAAAAAAGTGGGACTCAGGGGGCCGGCCCCGTGGCCAAGTGGTTAAGTTCGTGCGCTCCACTTCAGCGGCCCAGGGTTTCGCTGGTTCGGATCCTGGGCATGGACATGGCATCGCTCATCAGGCCACGGTGAGGCAGCATCCCACATGCCACAACTAGAAGGACTCACAACGAAAATACACAACTATGTACTGGGGGGATTCGGGGAGAAAAAGCAGAAAAAAAAAAAAAGACTGGCAACAGTTGTTAGCTCAGGTGTCAATCTTTAAAAATAAATAAATAAATAAAATGAAAAATTAAAAAAATTAAAAAGTGAGACTTAAAAGGCACATGAGAAAGGTCTGTCCTTTTATACTCAGTTGGAACCCAAGTCTAGCATGAGGGCTGCTGGGCAACCTGTTGGACGGGGTAGGATACACATGCTTGTAGGTGCTGGAGACAGAAAAATGGTAGTTTCACATTGACTTTGCTAAGGAACCTAACATCAATTTAACGTCTGAACATTAAATTTAATACAATTCCAGTTTAATGTCACTATTAGAGTCATGAAAAGGTAAAATAATACTGTAACCATTATTGAGCCACCAAAAGTTCCTGAAAAGTGTATTAACTGAATCAGCTCAAAAACATCTAGACCCTAGACATTTAGAAAATAACATCAGGGCCATCCTTCCACAGAACATTTCAATGGGGCATGGTGAAAGAAAATCACTGGTTAGATCCCATAAACAGGTGATTCCCTCCAATAAACCCTTTGCTTTCAAACATTCAAGGTTCCCATGACCATTAATAAAGCTTCTGAACTGCAGACATTGATTTGCGACCAAGCATCTTTCACACGGGTAACTCTTATGCAATGTTTTATGTTTTTTATTTTCTCCTTAGAATTATGATTTAGTTTTTGAACAGAAAAATTTCCTAGACAATTCAGTTCCTTAATCTCAGTACCAGAGGTCAAGTCATAAAACTATCAATGTACTTATATTTCTGCAACAATAAATTAATGACCAAATCAATTAATGTTTACGACTTTTGGCTTATTCCATTACAAATTTAAAATATGCTTATAGTAAGCATACTTTTATATATACAAATGTGCATATTTATCTGCATATACAGTCTATCAAAAGGGAGGACCTACTATAGAGTTCACTAGAATTTTTGTCTTCTTACCAGGCTTGATGAGAAGAATCATTTCTTAACACATTCACAGGAACCTTAATCTCACCTAAGAAAACATCTTGGACCAGGTTTCCATTGTTCCACAAGTCGATCCTGAAAATTTTAAACTGGTTTTATTTTTTGCAAACTATGTTTAAGAGAATGCACGTCACCAAACAGCTTCAAATTACTTTGATTTATATTATAGCATTAATTTTACATGCTTAAAAGTGAGATGTTAGCATTGTATATACCTCACTATCTAAACAAAGAAAGCAAAATACTGCAGTAGCTTTTATCTGTAAGCATAGAAAGTAACTATTTTAAATATCTAAAAGAAAGTACTTAAGTTTCTTAGTTTCAAAATGTAAGCTTTATAACTGTAGCAATAAGGACTACAGAAGTTACTTTGTTGAATTTGAGAAAAGAAACCAACACAAGACTAGTGTTTCTTTCTCAATTAGAACCAGTTAAGTAAGATAGGTGATTTAGAAAAAATATATTACCTGATCATTCCAAACATGTGATTAATACACCCTTTAGATGAACACACTGTTAACACCACACCTATTCATGCATTTATAAAACTTTCCCCTCCCAAACAGCATAGATATTTACGACCTAGGAAACAGCAAACTTCAAACACACACACCTGTTGAATTATCTTACAAGACTTCTTACCTCACTGAAATTTCTGTTAGACAGCAGATATGTTAAGAAGAATAAAAAAATTATTTCTAAATTGGCTAATATATAATTATTTCTCTACATATTCTTTGCATCTATTATGATTCAGAAATTTAAGGAGTAATTAAATTTGGGAAAAATTAAAAATATAAAATAGGTGAAAATTAGGTCATCGTTGTTTATAAAATAAATACACCTTGACTATTTCTGCAAAGAAATCAGATTTTGGGGAAAAGATAATTTGGATTTAAATTAGATGCATGCTCCTCTAAGTTTCATCAACCAACTTGCAAAAGAGAATTCTATTAAGCTTGGTTCACTTTTTTCAGTTAAATTTAGGACTTCTTTTGGCACAGAAAAAAGCAATTCTGTAAAACCCCAAGACACGTACCTAATTTCTAGCTTTTCAATGTCCTCCTCTTCTACCTGGAACTGTGACTTTCTGGTGTAACTACTGGATCTGGTTACCTGTAAACAAAATATATTAGTAAAAGAAAAAAATTTTTTAATATCTTTTTCCTACGTGAACCTAAAAAGTTATCATCCCTAAAATGTTCAATTGTGTTTATTATAAACAGGAAAATGCCTAGGGAATGTTTTACACAAAGCTATACAAAAATAGCTATGGAAGTAAGAATAAGGTGGTGTAGAAACATCAAAATGCCCTTCCTTATCAACTCAGTACATAGCCACATTAGCTTCTCTGGCTCATATGTAATCTGTTGGTGACTCAAAGAGTAAAGAGTTCTATTTCAGTGAAGCTGCACATGCTAAGAACTGTTGGAAGACTTTCCCACATTTCTCAAGATACCAATGCCACTCTGCCACTTCCTTCTCACATTTTTACTGAAAATATCAAGGCCATTGGCAGGAACTTCCTCAATTACCATCAACCTGAACGTGTCCATTCCCACTAAGGCCCTTCTACCTGATGAGTTTCTCCTCCTCCTCTGAACAAGAGGATGAGATGACCCTCCTCTTTTCTAAGACTACTCCACCCACACACAGTACGCAGGAAGTATGCAGTAAGTGTTTGCTCTATTTTAATTACAGCTTTCTTTACAAGCTTGTTCACCTCACTCAAGTTTAAGAAAAATTCTCCCCTTAAATTATGGTCTTCCTATCTCTTTCCTCTCACAGACAAATATCTCAAAACTGTAATCCATACTCACAGCCTCCACTTCCTCACCACCCACGCACTACAGTAACTCTTTATAATCTGGCTTCCTCACAGATCACCCTCCTAAAACCCCTTTCTTAATCACCAAGTCTGATGACGAATTCTTAGTTCTCACCTTCCTTGACCCGTCTATCTGAACGAGTTATCATACAATTATACCTCCTTTTCCAGAGATCCTCTTTTCTTTGAATTTACCCAGGCATTATCCTGGCAACCTTCTGCTCTCTTTGCTTCTTCCTCTGGTACCTCTTCTTCCTCAGAACCTAAAAATGTGGGTTTTCTCCAAGGCTCTCTTTTATTTTGCTCTAAGAGTTGCACAGTGCTGCACAGTTTACAAAGTGCTTTCACATCCATTATCTCCTTTGTTCATCAGAATGCTGCTCTGAGCAGGCAGGGCTAGATTTATTATCCTTGCTTCGAAAATGAGGAAGCTGAAGTACAGAAATTAAGAGACATCTCAAAGCTGAATACCTAGTAACTGGCAGAACTAAGCTTCTTCATTTTTCTCCCTTATTGTACACCTGGACTTTCCTGACTCTCGGTAAGCGGATCTTGAGTCTTTACCTACAACCACCATCATCTTAAGTTTCAGTAACGAACTGTCTATTGGAGGATTTTACACATCAGACCTTAAGCTCATTATGCCCCAAACTGAATCACTTAAGTTTTTCTTCTTCTTAACTTTTCTATTTTTCCAGATTTAAAACCATGAGGACAACACTTAACTCCTCCTTTGTCTTTTCTTCAATAACCAATTCGTCATCTTGCCCTTTGCAGTTTCTTTCTCACCGGGCCCTTCCTCTCTATTTCCATGACTCTCTTGGATCAGACATCCCTCCATTTTTTTATTAACACCTAAACTACAAAGTCTCTCTTGATCTCTGTTTTCTCTCTTAGCCATCTGCCCCACAGATCATGGTTAATTCTTCCCAAAAAACTGCGTCATGACTCTCACCACTTTCAGGCCCAGTAACATTCAATGGTTAATATTTAAGCACCTCAGCCAGGAATTCAAGGCCTTCCATCAGTTTGTCCTCTTTCATCTTTCTAAGCTTAGTTCTCATTATTCCCTTACACAATCTTTCAGTTAAACCACTACTTGCTATTCTTTGGACATAACTTTCTGCTTTTCTGTCTCTACCTCTCTGCTCAAGATGCTCCTTCTCTCTAATACTCTCCTTCCTCTGACTCAACTCAGCTGGAGCAGAGCGCATCTGACCTCCCTGGTATCCAGCTGCATTTTACTGCTGTGTGTATGTGGGCATGTGGGCACTTTGCATCTTGCTCTAGCGAGAGGACAGAGGTTGAACCTTATCCTGATAATCAGCTCAATTAAAGGCCTTCTGAATGTTTCAAGGCCTAATAGGTATGCTTGCATATAGCAAGCAGGTTGGGCCTTGAGTTTCAAAGGGCCATCTGCTTGCTGCAAGTTGTCCCTTCTTTGTTATCTCCAGACTAGACGTAATAGACATTAACAATGTAGGACAACTGAACTAAGTCCTTAGCCAGGAAATGGAAACGTCTCACACTGCTACATTTTCTTTTGTTTTTCTTTCTCCCTTGCCTCATACCCCCACAATTTTTTCTACTTCAGTTTTGGCATTTTCTTCAACCTGTGTTCCTTTATTAAAGCACAGTAATCAGTCATGGCTAGATGTGCCCTTACGCTCTCCACTTTGAAATATCAAGAAAAACTCAAACACAAAAGAAAAAACACAAAATGTAACTTTTTTCCAAATCTTCTATACATGTTAATTTCAATTGCAATACGTTCTATGGTTAGAACACAATCTTTCAGAATAGAGTTTCACTTTTTTTCCTGTAGCTTTCAAATAATATGAAAAAGGATTTATTTAAAAAATGCTCCACAGTAAAGAACTCCAAGGCACTCTAATTGCAGCAACTTCAAGGCAGCTGAAGATCTCTATGAAAATAAGCACGTGTCCATGGAGTGAATTAGCTAAAAAGAATTTACTAACAAGGACTTAATCATATAGTACTTACAGTCTCAAAGCATTCTCACACTTGGGTCTCATAAAAACTCCATGACTTAGGTAGGGCTGCTACTGTTTTCTCTTACAGAATTATGCTTTCACAAGATAAGACACTTCAGTCTCACATTTAGTGATTTGTCCAAAGTCAAGTGAGACTAGAACTTCGATCTACCACGGGACAGCACACTTACTTCACTAGTGGTTTTCAAACAGCACTCTGCAGAAGAGTCCTGTGGCCACTCTGCGTGAGGTGGGGGTTTGGATAAGGAGTGGGATATGGAGGAGGGGGTGATACTGAGGATGACTGGGGAGTGGATGTGGCCCTAAACCTCCCCAACCCCAAACCAATCAGAGTTCTGCCTTTATTTGTTTTATATATCGGGCCTCTACTGCATTACACCACGGTGCTACTGCTTAGTTACGTTAGAGAGCTCTCGTAGACAGAAATGCTTAGCTACGTTAGTCGATAAAATGATTACTATGGCCATGGTTTGAAAAGAGAAGTCAACCAGCATTCAATATTAAATAATCAATGTTAACATTTATATAAAACAAAAAGTTACCTCAAAATAAAAGATTTCATTAAACTGCGGATTGCTTGTTTTCTTCTTTACTTTTGTCTTCTTTTGGTCATTCCTGTTCCAATGTGGTAGAGTTTTACCTTGTAGAACTTAATAGCACACAATTATAAAACATGCTATTTCCAACCAGGGAGCGTGACCTCTGTTTAACTGTTAAGATGACTCAGGGAAGACTGTGGTTTTAAATACTACTTGGGGAAAAAACTGAGTATCTAAAAACTCCAATCAAAGAAATACAAGTTTTGTATATCCTATACATGCCAAGATTGTACTATTCTCTCCATGGTTATATTAGATTGACTGCCAAGCTTTCTTCATAGAATAACATTCTATGACACAAGCAACTCAGAATAAATGGCAGAAAGAAGACAAGTGAGATTCAGAGTACCTTTATCTATGTTGAAAAGTACCTGAGGAACATGAAAAGCATTCTTAACTCAGTTTACTTCTTGGGGTTCAGCTACAACAGTAGCTTCTTAAAAAACTTTTTTTATTTTGAAATAATTACAGATTCAGGGAAAGCTGCAAAGAAATGTACAGGAGAGTCCCATGCAGCCTTTCCCCAGCCTCCCCCAATGTTAACATCTTACACAACTATAGTACAACATCAAAACCACAAATTCTTATGCCAAATAGTTTCTATCTGTATGTTACTAAACAATTACAGTAAAGACTTTGCCTGTCAGGTACAGATTAGAAACAAAAACAGCTCCACTAGGCTAAACATTTTTAACATGCAAAAATAAATCCCTTTGATAATATGAATGTTACAGGATGGAGTATCTGCTTTTAAATTTAAAACCATCTATAATTATAATAGCATACTATTGTCTAAGCACCCAATCGGTACTGGGCACAGTGCCAGTACTTTATATACACATATACAAATACATTTTTCAAAGTGACTTATTGGTGATTTTCTAAAAAATAAGAATACCTAGAGAGCTTGGGGTTGGCGAGAAGGGGTGTGTGTCTGGCGTGTGGATGTATGTGTTTGTGTAGAGGGAACATTGTGTTCTTTGTTTCCTGATTCTCAACCTTTGTAGACAAATTTCAGACAAGTCAGCCTCCAAAAGAAACCATAATGAAATTATAAAATATAAAATATTACAAAGTGCTATAACTTTTTTTTATAAATTATCATAAGTAGTTTAAGTCAATGATATGGTGCACTTCACCATGTTCTGATACTTCAGCGGTTTACCTATAGCTTGGAATTCTCTTCTGCAGAGCACAGATCCCACGAGCAGAAAAGGCATTTTTAGTCCTGAGCTAATTTACAGGTAAAAATATGGCAACTGCCTTGTTATTCTGAGCTAGCATTTGTTAAAACAGACATTTGAAAGCAGGAAGGCTGATGATGAATGATGAAGGACAAGTTGATGTTTTGAAGTAGACATTAACTACTATAAAACTGAGGCTGCTCCCCACAGCCTAAGAGTCTGGCGATGTGAAATGGCACCCAGCTTCTTTCCGTAAAAATAAGACTTGGCTGTTCACAAGTGTATGGCAGAACTCACTACAGATTTTCTTTCAAAGCATTCATTACTTTGTGTCATAAATAGCTATTTAGTATTTGCTCTTAGAACCTTAATATTGTAACTCTTAAATCAAACTTTAAAACTTAAAAATCTAACAATAATTCGATAAACATTACCTAGAAGGGCCCACTAGAGAAACTGTTGCATAAGGGTCACAGCTTTGTCCATTTATGAGAGGCAACCCATGGCATGCCTTGATGCTAAGGAAGAATAAAAGAAAATTAACATATTATACTCAAGTTAAGCAACATAAAACATTATCTTTAAATACAAATTAATATATTCAAAGGTTAAAATCGCTTTCCACATGCCTGCAGCTGTATGCCTATATACTACCTACCCCGAATATACATATATATGCACTTATTTACCTATGCTATATTTCCAAAATAAGACTAAACAGGAATGCCATAATTAGTACTGATACTAATATTAAATAATATTAATATTAAATAATATTATTAAATAATAATATTTAACACACACACCCCACTAAATATCCAACAAGGTACATCTTGTGGTTTGACAATATATCAAAACTGCCGTGGCTTCTAAAAAGGAAAAGAAAGCAGTATGAACCTTAAAGGAGAAACTACCAACCAAGCCAGATCTATAGCATCATATCCTCTGCTAAAGCATGAATGAGAAACAAGGAAACAACTGTGGTTTCCACTTCAAATCTGATTCATACAAAATTCTGTAACCTTTCATTCTGATTCTCAGTAACAGCTTCTGCATCATTCTGTAGAAAATGTTTAGACCATTAAAACCAAGGTCATCCAATCCACTCCATGGGTAATAGTCATTGGTATTTACAGAGAACATGGAATCTGACAAGGATTTGCTACTCAAATTTTCTCACTAAATATTACTGAGTTCACAAATTTAGTTTAACATCTAAGGGTCTGAATTTCCTAATGCCTAAGAGAAACTCATGAGTGTTGCTGAAAAGTACTCTTGGTTGAAAGATGTGGGATATTGAGCAACATCCTTTTTTCTCTCCACAACCCACAGATCACATATGTGGGGGAAGTGCAAACTGTGTGCTGCCGAGTAAAGAAAGAAATGATAATATGACTCATTTCTGTTAAACTGGGTATCAAAAATCAAATTTAAAACATTTCTGAAACTAACCAAAGAAAGCACAAGCCAAGACAATAATTCCTGTTATCAATGTTAGGCTCAGGTACAGTCAAATTTTCCCACTGTACATACTCTTTGAAACTTACACTTCTCAGGCTAAACCTCAAAATGATATCTGACTTTTAAACAGCATTTGCAGTTTACTACGTATTTTCACAAAACGCACCTAATTCTCACACGTGCCTTTGAGAAGAATATCATCATGTCATTTTAAAGAAGAAAGTAAGGCTCAAAAAGGTTATGTGAGAAAGTAACAAAATAAGGCTGAAAGAGGTAATATAACTTCATAAGAAGCAGGCCAAGACTCAACTTCTACTTTCTTAACTCAAAGCCCAGCATCCTTCTACATTCGCACTGTGCCTGAATATATTGTATTACTCTCCTTGTAATAAGAAATTTATCTCCTGTAAATACTAATTATGAGAAGCCTTAATATAGAAATCCACTATAATTTTATGAGGTATAAGAAAACTGAGAAAAACGCAGTTCAGTATATAAAGACTTCTGTAAGAACACTCACAAACCAAAACGATGTCAATGAACAAAAGATATGAGTCTATAAAAGTCATCAGAAGCATTCAATTTTTAAACGTAAGACAGTTGAAAAATTGTTTTTTATAACAAACAAGTAATATTATTAAATATAGGTTATTTTACTTGCTATATATATTATGAAATATTATTTTTCTAAGTATGTAGGATACAGGCATTCTGCTAACTGGTAAATCAAGCAATTTCACATCATAAACATGAATGAGCAGAAAAAAGGCTGAAAACAACCTTAGTATACTAAATTACCTTTTCTTTACATATGACATATAAAGCATTTGATATTAATACATTGTCTAGAAATTACAAAGGAAAATAAATTTAGTCCAAACTTGTTTATAATACAAAATGATCTAAATCTTTCCATAGTTTTCTTTTTTAAATGATGTAAACAAATGTTAACTTGAATGTCCAGCCAAGATGGAGTAACAGGGAATCGATTTACCCTCCTATCTGAAACCAAAAAAAAAAAAAATGGAAAAAATCAGCAGCACAAAACAGTGTTCTCTGAAGGGGGAATAAACAAGGTGAGCCCTCCAACTGCCTCACCTTACTGCTACATGGTCTCCCTGAGAGGAAGAGAGAGAGCTGTCAGTTGGGGAAAGCCAGAGACAGGAGTTCTCAGGCAGAGTAACAGAGGAGAGAGCTGCACAGAGAGAAAGAAACCTCCAGAGAGCTACAAGAATCCCCCCAGTCTTCAGCCGAGTGCTGATAGGCACATACACATGAGGAATCTAACTGAGCTAGGTAAAAGAGCAACTCCTCTTGAAGAGAGCAGCGGGAACAATTCCTGAAACCCCCAATAGCTAGCAAGAGGTCCCACTGGCCACAGTAGAAAATCTGGCAATTCATAGGCACTGCCTCAGTGGTGGAAAAATGTAAGCCCTAGACTAAAGATCACTCTTGTTCCATCTAAGAAAGCTTAAAATCAAACTGCTACCAAGTAACTTCACTAAGTCCTCAAGTGTATTTGTAGGCATACAAAAATATCCAGCAACTTCACAATGCCTAGCATCTAACAGAAAATAACCAGGGATGCAAAGAACCAAGAAAATACAGTCCATAATGAAAAAGAAAAACAAATCAATAGTAACAGAACCAGAAATGACACAGATAATAGAATTCGTAGACAAGGACATTAAAAAACAGTTTAACTATATCTCATATGTTTGATAGAGACATAGAAGACATTAAAAACTGAAAGTCTAGAGATGAAAAACACAAGGTCTGACATGAAAAACACACTGAATGGGATTAACAGGATACTATATATGGCAGACGAAAATATTAGTAAACTTGAAGATAGAGTAATACATATACACATTAAATAGTGGAGATTTTTAGACTGGACAAAAAAGCAAAACCTAACTATATGCTGCCTATAAGAATCTCACTAGAAATACAAAGATAAAATTAGGTTAAAAGTAAAAGAATGGAAAAATATATACCATGCTAATACTAACCAAAAGAAAGACGATTCTCTGGGTAATAACAACCCAAATGTTCATCAATTGTGGTCTGGTTGAATAAATTATGGTAAATCTCTATATAGTTGTCAAAAAGAATGAGATAAATCTGTATTCTCTAATTACTCTGATATGGAGTGATCTTTGGGATATATTATTAAGTGAAAAAAGCCAGCGAGAACATTTCACTTTGTGTAAGAATGGGGTGAGAAACATTAATATGTTTTTATTTTTATTTATATGTGTGTGTATATGTATTTGTTTATATTTGCAAAAAATACTGGAAAGACAGACCAAAACTTTTAAAGATAAGAGTTAGGTGGGTACAGGGTTGGAAATGGATGCGATACTTCTCCAAATATACCTTATATAGTTCTGACTTTGGAAACACAGAAAACTATTACATTTCAAAAGTAAAATTAAATTTAAGAAGCAATCCTAAAAAATAAAAAAATAAGAAAACCCTGAGAAAGCACTAAAAAAGAGAGAATTATCTCAAGGGACTAGAACACAGTATTTTGGCTCTATATTGCTAGTGATATATTTCTTAGAACAAGTAGAGCAGTAAGACCTCTTAAACTTCATTCAATAATCTAATTGTCAGTGGTAACATTGGTATTATTTTGAATCTGTTTTCCATATCTTATAAGATAATGTAAATAAAAAAGCTAATGTTGTTAGGGATTAAGATTTTCAAGGTAAGGGGGAAAAGATACAAGTCTAAAATCAAAGTTAGATTAAAAAATCTTAAAATACTAACTTTAAATTAGAAACATAAAAAAAGCAAAGCCAGCCAGCCAGCCAGAGTGGCTATAATAATATCAGACAAAGTAGACTTCACAAAAAAGAACATTATAGGGACAAAGAGGGTCATTTTATAATAATGAAGAGTTCAACTTATCAAGAGGACATAACAATCCTAAATGTTAAGTGCCTAACATTAGAGCTTCAAAACAAAGGGAAGCGAAAACTAATAGCAACGCAGGGAAAAACAGACAGATCCACAAATAGTTGGAGATTTCAACACCCGTCTCTCAATAACTGATAAAACAAGTTGACAAAAAAATTTTAGACACTGTCACCCAATCTGACATAATTAACATTTATAAGAAACACTCCACTCACCAAAAGCAGAAATACATTGTTTTCAAATGCACGTAGAAGATGGCCCCAAACTTTGGGGCTGAAAAACAAGTCTTGGTAAATTTAAAAGTATTCAAATCATACAAAATATGTTCATAACAGTGGAATTAAAATAGAAATCAACAACAAAGAGACACTTGGAAAATCCTCAAATATTTGCAAACAAAATAACTTACTTCTAAATAATCCATGGGTCAAAGAATAAAACAAAAGAACTATTTTGAACTGAATGAAAATGAAAACTCAGCATATCAAAATTTGTGAGATGCAGCTAAACTAGTACTTAGAAGAAAATGGATATCACTATACACCTACATTAGGAAAGAAGAAAGATTCCAATCGCTGACCTCAGTCTCCATCATAAGAAACTTAAAAATGAAGAGCAGACTAAACCCAAAGTAAACAGAAATAATACAGAGTGGAAATCAATAAAATAGAAACCAAAAATATATATAACAATCAATGAAATCAAAAGCTGTTTCTTTAGGAAGGTTGTTAAAATTGATAAAGATCTAGCTAGACTGAGTAGGAAAAAAAGAGTGAAGATATTATTTACCAATATTAGGAATGAGCAGCATGGCATCACTATAAAGTCTACAGATAACAGATAAAAAGAAATAATGTGAACAACTTTATGCCAAAGAATTGGACAATTCAGATTAAACATTCAAATTCCTTGAAAGATACACATTATCAAAGATTACTAAAAAAAAAAATCTAAGCTATAAAACTATTAAAGAAACTGAATTCCTCGTTAAAAAATCTTCCCATCAACAAACAAAACCAAACACTTCAGGCCGAGATGCCTTCACTGGTGAATTCTTACACTAATCATGTAAAAAATAAATTATATCAATTCTATTATGCTAAGCGAGATAAGCCAGACTGAGAAAGACAAACACCATATGATTTCACTCATATGCGGAATATAAACAAGTACTGGGACAAAGAAAACAGTTCAATGGTTACCAGGGGGAGGCGGGGGGGGGGGGGGACTGGGGGTGAAGGGGAGCACTTATGTGGTGACAGTCAAGAAATAATGTACAACTGAAATCTCACATTGATGTAAACTATTATGAACTCAATAAAAAAATAAAAATAAATTATATCAATTCTATAAAAACTCAGAAAACTGAACAGGAGAGAATACTCCTCAATTCATTCAATGAGGCCATTATTACCCTGATTCTAAAACCAGACAAAGACCTTACAAGAAAAGAAACTACAGACCAACATCTCTCATGAACACAGATGCAAAAATCCTTTAAAAATTTTAGCAAATCAAAGCCTACAATATATAACAATGATAATACCACATGACCAAGTGGAAGGTTGTCCTAGAAACGAAAGGTTGGTTTAAGACTCAAAAATCAACCAACAAAATTCACCATATTAACAGACAAAAACAGAAAAAGCATAAGATCATTTGAATATCCATCCCTGATAAAAATTCTCAGCAAACTAGGAACAGAGGGGGAACTTTCTCACCCTAATACAGGACAGCTAACATTATACTTAATGGTAAAGAACTGAATGCGTTCCCTCTAGGAAAAGGAATAAGTCAAGGATGTTTGCTCTCACAACTTCTATTCAACATCATACTGGAGGTTCTAGCCAGTGCAATAAGGCAAGAAATAGGAACATAAGGTGTCCAGACTGAAAAGGAAGAAGTAAAACTGTCTATTCACAGAGGACACAATTGCTCATGTAGAAAATCCTATGGAGTCTACAAAAAAGCTAGTAGAACTAAAAAGTGAGTGTAACAAGGTTGCAGGATTCAAAAAGATATTTTTAAAATTTTTATATGCTAGCAACAACCAACCGTATTTTCAACTTGTCTCTTCTCTCTCTTTCTCCTGAGGTCTGCTCCCTCAGTCTGTTTCTCTAATATAAAAATCACTGCCTAGACCTCATGTTACCCTGTACCTATCTAATTTTTCTGTTTCTCTCTCCAAATTTCTTGACCTCCCATTCACTCCTCACCCTATTGAAATCTACATTTTTTATACATTTGTCATTCCATGGAAACTCTCCTCGCTGAGGTCCCCTCAGTGCCAAATGCTATCCATATTTTTCAGGACTCTTCTTATGACTTCTTGGCTGCATGCAATACCTCTGATCACTCTCTCCTTGAAATTCTTTTTTCTCTGGGTTTCCTTGGCCCTCATTCTCCTAATTTTCCTCATATCACCTGTTTGTCTACTTCAAGATTTCCTCACATGCTAGTCTATCTCTATTGCTGGATCTGTTCTCAGTCAACTTCTTTCTTTACACTATATAACCTCCCTCTAAGCCTATTTCTATCTAACATATCTATTCTTAGGGCCACAACCAACATCAGCTTTACATTTCTATATGAGATCTTACCACAGAGTTTAAGGTTTATATATCCAAATATCTGATGGAAATCCCTACCTAGATGTTCAAGGGCAGCTAAAACTCAACTAATTACCATCTCTTATTAAAGTAGCTCCTCCTCCAGTATTTTCTCTCTGCTGTAAACACCATCTACCCAGTAACACAATTTGGAAATCTAGGAGGCACACATAAATTCCTTTTTCTTCCTTACTTTCTCTGTCTAATCAATCAGTAAGTTTTGGTGAGTCTATTCTTTAAGTATTTCTTCATCCGTCCTCTTTTCTCATGTCTACAACTAGTGCTCTGGCGCAGAACCCATCATCTCTCCCTTGGAGCACCCTAACACCCTTCAAATTCATCTATCAGTTTCTTTTTTTTTTCTTTCTTTCTTTCTTTTTCTTGAGGTAGTTAGCCCTGAGCTAACATCTGTTGCCAACCCTCCTCTTTTTGCTGAGGAAGACTGGCCCTGAGCTAACATCCGTGCCCATCTTCCTCCACTTTATATGTGGGACACCTACCACAGCATGGCTTGCCAAGCAGTGCCATGTCTGCACCTGGGACCCAAACCGTCAAACCCCGGGCAGCCAAAGTGGAACATGCACACTTAACCACTGTACCGCCAGGCCGGCCCCCATCTATCAGTTTCTATGCTTACTGCTGTCACAAATCTGATCTTTCTAAAATGTAAATTTGTCCATATTATTCTATTGTCTAAAATCTTCCAAGAGTTCCATAAGCTCATATAATATGTTTCATAAATTCATATGGTACATAAAAGCCTCCAGGATATAGCTCCAGCCTATTTCACCAATTTCTGACTAATCTTTCACTCAAGTTTCATATACTATGAAACATCAAACTACTTTTAATTATACACACACATACACACAAACACATACTCACCAAGCTGTTTCTTGCCTCCATACTTTTTTTCTAGGCTAGCTACTTTCTATTTATCCTTTAAGAAGACAAATGTTACCTTCTTTCTTCATTTAGTTGTTTCAAAGATTAATTTAGAGCCTATTAAGTGCCAGGGACTAGGATAATGAGGTGAATAAGACAAACATGGTCCCTGCCCTCATGCAACTTAAGAGTCTAATTTAGGAAAAGGTGACAAGCAATAAAGAAAAAATAATAAATAGAAATAGTGGTAAGTACTGTGAAGGAATAAGAACAAGGTGTCCTATTTTAGAATAAGTGATACTTCAGCTGCAACTTGAAGAATGAGAAGGAACTAGCTAGAAGAAGAATGGGAATAAGAACATTCCAGGTAAAAGGAGAAGCAGATATAGATCTCTGAACTGAGTTTGTCATATTGGAGGAATTGAAAGAAGGCCAGTGGGCATGTGAACAAGAGGAAGTATGCCACAAGATGAAATCAAAGAGGCTGCAGGGTCAGAACAGGCTGGATCTTGTGGGTCAAGATAAGGGGCTTCGATTTTATTCTAAATGCAATTAGAAATCACTAAGTGTTTGAGAAGGAGAATGACATGATCTAACTCATGTTGTAAAAGGTTGCTCTGGCTGCTACAAGAGATTGAAGAGTGGAAGACAAGCTAAGAGACTACTGAAACAGTCAAAGTAAGAGATGGTTGGTGGTTTGAAGGAGATGTCAGTAGATATGAAAAACCAGAAAATCCAAGAAATATTTTATAGAATCAATAAGAAATGGATCCAATGTGTGGAGAGAGAGAAGAGAAAAGATAAAAAAATGACTCCCAGATTTCCAGCTTGAGCAATTAGGTGGATGGTAACACCATCTGGTAAGGCTGTGGGGAGGAGCTGGACAGACATGAGAATCAATACTTCTGTTTTAAACGTGTTAAATTTGCAATGTTGTGATACATCCAAGTGGTGTTTCCCAAAAGGCAGGTGGTCATATGAGCCTGCAGCTCAGAAAAAGACCTGGGTTGAAAGTACAAGGTGTAGACAATTTTAACTTTTCATTTTGAAATAATTTCTAAGTTTTAAAAGGTTGTAAAAATAATATATAGAGCTCTTGTATACCCATTATCCAATGTTAACATTCTGTGTAACCAGGTAAAATTATAGAAACAGGAAACTAACATTGATACAATGTTAGTTGGTATTAACTAATCTATAGTAACCTTACTCAAATTTCACCAATGTCCTTTTTCTGTCCAGGATGCAATACAGGATCTCATACTGCATTTAGTGGTCATGTCTTCTAGTCTCCTCCACCTGAGAACAGGTCCTTAGTTTTCCTTCTTTGCCCCATGATCTTGCCAGTACTAACTAGTTATTTTGTAGAATATTCCTTAAATAAACTTGTCAGATGTTTGGTCATGATTAGATTGAGGTTTGCATCTTAGTGTCCTCCTCAACACATCATACCATGTCTCATAAGGGGTGATATTAACTTTGGTCACTCAGTTAAGGTGGTTTCTATCAGATATCTGATGGGGAGATTCTTTGAGACTACGCAAATATGTTGTTTGTTATCATATTTAGGCCCATTTACTTTGCATCCATACATGATTTGTCCCTGCACTAATTACTACTGCAGTGTTTTCCAATGGCGATTTTTTTTAAAAAGAACCTTCCTGTTTAATTATTTATTTACTTATTTTTAAAGATTGGTACCTGAGCTAACATCTGTTGCCAATCTTTCTTTTCTTCTTCTTCTCCCCAAAGCCCCCCAGTACATAGTTGTATATTGTTGCTGTAGGTCCTTCTGGTTGTGCTATATGGGACACCGTCTCAGCATGGCTTGATAAGCGATGCCATGTCTATGCCCAGAATCTGAACCAGCGAAACCATGGGCCACCAAAGTTGAGTGTGCGAACTTGACCACTTGGCTGCAGAGCCGGCTCCCAATGGTGATTTTATATTTCTATCATTTGTCCTACCTTCATTAATTAGAATTCAACTATAAGGAAAAGCAGTCCTTTCTCCTCTATGTATTTATTTGTTTGTTTATTTATATCAGCATTGGCTCATGGATATTTACTTTATCCTACAGGTTTTAACTCATCATTATCATTATTTATTTTGATGCTCAAACTGTCCCAGATTTGTCATTTGAAACTCTTTCAAGTTGGCTTCAATGTCCTTTCTACATGCCCTCATTATTTTTTAATGATCTGGGTTCATCTTGTATTTTCCTTGCACAAGCCCTTAAATGAACCACTGCTAAAAAGGAGTCCAGGTCCATTTTATTGGAGCAGCTCTATCTAATACTGTAGCCATTAGCCACATGTAGTTAGTTAAAATTAAATTAATTAAAACTAGACAAAATTAAAAATTCAGTTCTTTAGTCACACTAGCCACATTTCACGTTTTCAATAGCAGTTATGGCTAGTGGCTACCAATATCCATTAGACAATTTTACTTTGAGAAGTCTGCCTTCAAATGAGAGTGGAGAAATGGGGACAACAGCTACAGAAAAGATGAGGTTTAGGCAGGCATGCTATTTAGGATGGGAGAACCCAGAACATGTTTACACATTGATGAGAACGATCTAAAAGAGAGGATAAAGCGATGGAAGAGAAGGGATAACTGAAGGAGTAAAGTCCTTGAGTAGGGGAAACAGAAGGATTCTAGAGCTCAGACGGAAGAATTCACCCCAAGAAGAGATGGGGAACCTCCTCTACAGTAACATAAGGACAAGAAGATGGATGCCAACACAGGTTTGCAGATTTGGATTCATGAAGATGTGACCAATTTCCAGTCTGTAGTGATGGAGAATCTCACTGGTGTATTAAGAGAAACACAGTGAAACTCCAGGGCAGTTATAAGTACGAATGATCATGAATTTAAAGTAAAATCACTCTGACTGTGTGACTTCCTCCAGCAATATTCAGGCACAGATTGGACACAGAGTAAGAGGTTGAGTTCATTCATATTCGGGTTGCTCCAGATAAATAAGAGGGATGAAGAGTAGAGCAGGGGAGTTTAGGAATCTGCAAGAAAATGATTATAGTGACAGATTATGGAAAAAGACCTAGAGGGAAGTAAAAATAGGAGCAGGTAAGAATGCAGTGAAGATCAATGGATGGAGGTCTTTCTAAAGTTCAAGAAGTGTTGCAGTAGGAAGCTTCCAGGTCTGGAGGATAACAGCAACTGGATATGAACCTTTCCAGACATTACCCCCCAAAAGTGTAAGTTCAGCAAGGATAACAAAGAAAACAAAACATGAAACCATGCCTTCAGCATTACTACAAAACAGAATACTACAAACTCCAAAATATCTCCAAAGTTGAGAAATCCACAATAAATTCCACAAAGCCACTACAGAAGCTCTGTTGCTGCAAGTCAGTGAGTATGGACAGCGGAGTTTTAAGCGAAAAGAAGAGAAAGAAGAAAAGAATCTAGACTAACGTTATGTCTACATAAAGACCTGTTTGTGAACATCTATAGCAGCTTCCTTTGTAATAGCCTCAACCGGAACAACATCGAGCCATGCTGTGGCAGACACCTTACATATAAAGTAGAGGAAGACAGACATAGCTCAGGGCCAATCTTCCTCAGCAAAAACGGAGGATTGGTGGCAGATGTTAGCTCAGGGCTAATCTTCCTCTAAATAAATAAATAAATAAATAAAATAAAGAAATGAACTGGTTTCCAGTTATAGGACAAGATGAAGTAGATGCATGCCTCCCTATTCCTCCCACTAAGTATAGCTAAAACTCCTGGACATTATATACATAATAAACATAAGAAAACTCTGAAAGGTAAACAGAAGGCAAACCAATTACAGACCCTGGGACCCAAAGAAAGACGGCAGTGAATTCCCTGGGCTTTCTTTTTACTTTATATATCCCAGACTGGGTGCTAGAGAAGCCATCAACCTGGAAACACCAATGGTCATAGACAAAAAATGCCCTAAGAAAAAAACAGCTCTCTCTAGCCAAAGGACCAGAAAGTGGGCAGCTTAGCAAGACAGAAACCCTTTTTAGACAATAACCAACTACTCTAATCAAACACCATGAAAAACACCATGGCTCCACCCTCGCCCCCATCAACAAAGGCCAAAGGTCAAGGAGAGAGCCTTGAAGTCCACCTTTGACAGACTGTAATGAGCCCCTTCCCCCCAAGGTGTCAGTAGAGACCACATGGAGAGCCTGGATTTCCATCCCCACCTAGCAGCAATGAGGCTCTCCTCCTTCTCCACACCAGAGTGGTGTCAGAGAAGGCTGAGTAGGAAGGCAAGACTTCATCACCTTCCAGAGGTAACTAACTCCTCCCAACCATTGTGTCAGTTGAGGCCACATGGAGCAGTAATGAGGCACTCCTCCCTCATCCCAGCTAGAATGGTCACAGGAGAGGACCAGTGGGGAATCAGAACTCCCATTCTTATTCAGCAGTAACAAGGAACTCTTCTCACTCCTCCCCCAAGGATGTCAACAGAAGTTAAGTCAGGAATCTGGATTCTACCTCTACCTGACAGTAATAAATAGGCACTCCTCTTCTCCCAGCAGCAAATGTCAGAGAAGTCTAGCTAAAACAGAAGATTTAAACAAGATCCAGAGTCTCACAACATAATACCCAAAAAGTTTAGGATACAATTGAAAACAACTTATCACACTAAGAAAAACCGACAATATTCAACTTAGATGAGAAAAGACAATCAGCAGATGCCAACATTGAGATGATGTGGATGTTGGAATTATCCTATAAGGATGTGAAAGCAGCCATCTTAAAAATGATTCAGGGGCCAACCCCATGGCCAAGGGGTTAAGTTCGTGTGCTCCGCCTTCAGCAGTCCAGGGTATCACTGGTTCAGATCCTGGGTGTGGACATGGCACCTCTTGTCAGGCCACGTTGAGGCGGTGTCCCACACGCCACAACTAGGAGGACCCACAACTAAAAATATACAACTATGTATGGGCGGGATTGGGGGAGGAAAGGCAGGGGGAAAGAAAAAAGAAGACTGGCAACAGTTGTTAGCTCAGGTGCCAATCATTAAAAAAAAAAGATCTAATGAGCACTTATGAACACATTTGAAATAAGTGGGGAAAAAAAAAGTTTCACCAAAAAAATAGAAAGTCTCACCAAAGAAATAAAAGATATAAAGAAGAACCAAATGGAAACTTCAGAACTTAAAAATACAGTAACCAAAATAAAAAACCTAATAGATGGGCTCCATAGCAGAATGGAGAGGACAAAGGAAAGAATAAGTGAGCTTAAAGATAGAATAGAAATTACCCAGTATGAACAACAGAGGGAAAATAGACTGGAATAAAAAAGAGCAGAGCCTCAGAGACTATACCAAAAGATCTAACATTCATGCCATTGGAGTCCCAGAAGGAGAGGAGAAAGATGGCAGGGCTGATAAAGTATTAGAAAAATAATAGCTGAAAATTTCCCAGATTTGACAAGACATAAACATACAGACTCAAGAAGCTGAGCAAACACCAAACAGGATAAACCAAAGAAATCTACGCCAAGATACATCATGGGTCAAACTAAAACAGACAGAAGACTAAAGACAAAGAAAAAATCTTGAAACCAGCCAGGGGGAAACAGCACATTGCCTACATGGGAAAAACAGTTTGAATGACAGTGGATTTCTCACCAAAAACCATGGAGGCCAAAGGAAGTGGTACATTTTTCATATGCTGAGGAAAAAGAACTGTTAACCAAGAATTCTATATCCAGTGAAAATATCCTTCAGAAATGAAGCACAAAATCAAGACATTCTCAGATGAGGGAAAACTAAGAGAATGCATCACCAGTAGACCTATCCTAAAAGAATGGTAAGAGGAAATTCTCTAAACATGAAGATAGTGATAAAAGAAGAAATCCTGAAACAATAAGAAGGAAAAAAGAACACAGAAAGAGCAAAATAATGGGTAAATACAATAGACTTAGACTTGCCTTATTTTCTAACCTAAGTTGTGTTAGATGGCTGAAGCAAAAATTATTAACACTGTTTGATGTGGTTCTCAATGTATGTAGAGGAAATATTTAAGATAATTATATTACAAACGGTGGAGGGTAAAGAGATTTAAAAGCTAAGGTTTCCATACTTTATTTAACTGGTAAAATGTCAACACCCATAAATTACAATAAGTTATACATGTACAGTGCAACCACTAAAAAAATTATACCCACAGGAAAAAGAGAAAATAGAAGGACTAGACAACAAAAAATAAAATGGCAGATTTAACCCAAAAATGTCAATAATTACATTAAAAGTAAATGATATAAATTCACTAAATAAAAGACAGAGATTGGCAGAGTAGATTAAAAAAGTGCCCCAATTATATTCTGTCTACAGGAAACTATACACAACAATTGGGTGGATTTGATTGAAAAAAGCTGATCTCAAAAGGTCACATACTATAAGGACAATGGTTATGACAAGAAATAAATGAAATAATACCTAAAAAAGGATGAACTATTGATATATGCAATGATATGGATGAATCTCAAAAACATCACACTAAGTGAAAGAAGCCAGACACAAAAGACTACATATTACATGACTCTGTTCATATGGCATTTTGGAAAAGGCAAAACTATAGGGACAGAAATCAGATCACAGATGCCTGGAGCTGGGTGTAGGGAGAGGAGATTGAACACATCTCTGAGTAATGCCCTTTGGTATAGTTTTGACTTTTAAAATCATGTTAATATTCTACATATTCAAAAAATAGAAGTAAACCAACCAGGATGGGGGAAAACAACATTAAAGTGAATGGAAACAAACCAAACCAATCCAACTAATTGTACTTCAAAGGTATATCATAACCAAACTAAACAGGGGAGAGAATAGTGGAAGAGAACTAATCCAAGTATTTTCACCATATGTTTTCAGTCTGGGGGGAAAAAGCTGCAAATAAATCTTGAACTATTTTTAGTAGGTAAATCCAAACTGAGGAACATCAAAAAAATAACTCGCCTGTATTCTTCAAAGATCTCAATACCATGAAGGACAAAGAAAAGCTAAAAACTATTATAGGTTAAGGAAATTAAAGAGACAAGACAACTAAATGTAATACATGATCTTGCACTGGATCCTTTCTTGGAGAGAAAAAAATATTTTAAAGGACATTATTAGGACAATTGACAAAAGTAAAATATAATAGCTGTTGATTAAAGTATTGAAAAATAACTATAGATTATACTTTTATTATAATAATGTTAAAGGAAACAGACACTGATATATTAAGGGTCATGAAATATGCAACCTTCTTTAAAAAGAGTTCAGAAAAATTAAGCAAATAATATTACATATAGTAAATATATACATATTTATATAGAAACAGAATGTCTCAAAGGACCTGGAGTGTCCATAATTAGGAGAATAAATTACAGTCTGAGCAGCAACAGAAGTGTAACATCTACCCTACTCCCTGGCTTGAAGGTATGTGGGTATGGTAGAAAACAGCCTCTGATTGAGAAGGCAGCAGAGGAAACAGTACCTTAGGGGATAATCAGATATCAGTTAAGATAAAGATAGAGAAAACATTCCAAAGAAGATAGGACATCCAGTTGTTTGTTGATTACACAGAGTAAGGGTTTTGTGTGGGAGGGAAGAGGTAGGAGATTGTGCCAGAACAGATTTCCAGAACAGTTAGAAGATTAGAGTCTGGGTGATAAAAAATGACTTAGGGCAAGAGAAGTAAAAGGAATTCAAAGTAAGTGAGAATCAATATTGGTAATCTCAAGGTAGGCATTTAGTTTTAGTCCCAAGGTCACTACTGCTCTGCTCTGTGGTATCAGAGTTTCCAGAGGCTCTCCACACTAGGAAGCCTTTCCAACTCCCTTCTGCCACGTAGGTAGACACGCTTGTCTGTGATCCTATAACACCCTATTGCCTATGTCTATCATTTAACCCACATTCAATAAAGGCTTGTTGAATGAATTAATGACTCATCATAACCTGAGGAGACAAGATACAAGAAAACAAATTGGAAATCAATTTAACAAAGGAACAGCATGGCAGAGTTCCATTTCTGAAAAAGGTTTCTGAAGTATTTAAAACAAGGAGTTGGCTTAAGAGTCAAAGAATATAAAATGGAGAATTATTTCTAGTTGATTTTGGTAAGAGAAATATGCTTACTGTACGACAAGCTGCTGGCAAACAGTTCCATTCTCTGTTATCAGTTCATTCAGTTTTAATTCAAGGTGAACTTTACCCTATAATGACAAAAAAAAATTAAAAACTGAGTAGTCTGTTTTACTACAAAATATTAATTAAAGGTATGTACTTTTTAAAAGGTTAACCACAATATTTAGTTATCCACTAACTAAATATTAGTGATCCCTAGCACATGGCTTTGCCTACACTAAGTACTTGTAAAAAGACTAACAACCAACAATGTAGATCAAAATTCTGAAAGATAAGAAGCAGTTAAATGTTTATATCAAACATGGTATTCAAATCTAAGAATTTTATGCCAAGTTCAACAAATATTTATGTATCTTAATTATCATGGATTAAAAAGAAAGATAAGATTTATGTTTTAGGAAATTTTGAAATAAAAGTAAATTATAAAATGTAGAAAGTTTTTTCCAGAAAAGATAAACCATCATTAACAGAGAAATCACAGAATTCTAAAACAATAAAACTAAAACTAAATTAAAGCTAGTAAGATTCAAGTTATCAACACTTTTCTCAAATAATAAAGATTATGGAATGGAATATCTACTATATCTTAGAAGGCACTGTGGGAGTGGGTAGGAATCCACAGAGGTATAAGACACAGTCCCTGCTTATAATGATAATCTAGTTGGGGAGACAATAAACAAAAGATAACAATATATTGCTAAGAGCATTGATAAAGAAATGGGATACTGGGGACCAGCCCCACAGCTGAGTGGTTAAAGTTCCACAGGCTCCACTTGGGCAGCCTGGGGTTCACGGGTTCAGATCCTGGGTGTGGACCTACTCCGCTCAACAGCCATGCTGTGGAGGCATCCTACATACAAAAAAGAGGGGGAGTCTGGCACAGATGTTAGGTCAGGGCAAATCTTCCTCACACATACAAAAAAATAAAATAAAATGAAATAGGATACTGAAAATCAGAGTATTTCTTAAACAGCCATTAATAAATGGATTTTTAAAAAAATTCAGTAGTATAAGTTTAAAGCAAACTACAAACTTCTCAGGAAACAAAGGCTTAGGAAAAATATAATCTAGAGTTTGATATTTCTACCCTTGCAATGGTGACAAGCAATTCTAAACCAGGTATGACCATTTTAAACCAGTTAAGAATCAGTGCTGGATCACCTCCACCCAGCTGCCAGAGTGTCAAGTGTTGATTTCAGAGGTGTGATGTCTAGGGAATGATGACACCAGTAATTTCATCAGAGGCAGGAAAGTTCATTATATAGTCACTGCTCCTCTTTGGAACGACTTCCTTTCAAACATTATTTCACAGAAATCTAACCTGAGCGAGTCTCACTATTTTATTGGGGATTTGTTACACAAGTGAATCTGAGGTCCACTAACTACAAAGCTCAGGGTTAGATGCATAGTAACTGATAAGCAATAAACATTGATGGATCTCAACACAAAGTCTGCAGGAGAAAGCTAAGCTCTAAAGAAACAGGCATCAGTAGTAGTAAAATTAGCAGTTAGGTGGAACTGGAACTAAATTAAGCAAATCTTCCACTAAAAATCCAGGCACAAATATTTATAAAATCATATATAATTTATAAAATAGGTCTTTTGTTAGTCCTGCATTTAATATTCACAACCCCTGTTATGCAAGAGTGCCCCTGAAGGTCCATGATATGTAGTAATTTGTAATATGACTCAACTAGAATATTGAATGTTTGCTATCATGCCAGCATGTGTGTGCCACTTGGCTAGTGAGTGAGCCTAGATAACTGCACCAACATTTGCATCTCAAAGCAGTTTTACTATTTTAACACGTATGCATTTTATAGTAGAAATTGTATGCTAACAAGGCACTCCCAACGGTCTCCCAGGAAATGTCTAGGATCTACTCTATTTCTAAAACAATAAAAACTGTTAAAATAGAGTAGAAAAAAAGTATAATTTCATTCACAACTAAAAATCATAGCATGTATCAAGTCGAGCCTAGAAATAAAAAGATATTTAATGGGATTCTACTAAGAATCATTATCATTGAGTCAGAGCCTACCTAACATGCTCATTACTCCCACTAGCTGTTAAACAGAGTATTCCTTTGGTATTAATCAACAGTAACATAATTGTCTATTAACTTGATCAAGAAAAGAATGAGGATGGAACAGGTAGACATGAGATACATACTATTAGGGTGGAACACTAAAATTAAAAAGCATTGTGAGTTAAATTAAGAAAATTATAATTTCTAAACCGTAAAACCCTACCTTACTGTATACTTTAACATGGAAATATGTACACGATAAAGAAACAAGAAACAAGTTACAAAATAGGGTGTATAATATGTTAATTTCTAAAAGTAAAATAAAGAGATACTATATATATAATTACTACAAGGCCATCTACCAAAACATTGATAGAAGTTATCTTTGGTTGGTAGGGTTTCAGATTTTTTTCTTTCTGCTCATCTAGATTTTTAAAGTTTCTACTACCAAAGTGTGCTGCTTTTTAGCAAAGAAAAATGAACAAAAGTTTTAAAAATTATTTAAAGCTGCTCTTCAGTGTTAGAAACCCAAATCTGTGAACATTTTAGCAAAATGATTTTGTATTCTTGACTACATTCGTACAAAAGTCATTTTACCTACATCTGTCATTTTATAGATTTGGATTGTAGCATACCAAGTTTTTTGGGGTTTTTTTGGAGAGAGCAGTTAAAAGTACAGCAAAACTTTTCCTAGTCTCCCTGATGACATGGATAGTGGCTAAGGATAGCCATACGATACAGTTCTGGGCAATGAGATGTAAAGAGAAGTTGCTGATGGGGCATCTCAAGAAGCTTGTTGAAAGGGACTCTGCAACTTCAGCAGTTGCCTGAGAGGCTTGAGAAGTTTAATCAAAGCATTCCACAGCCTCATGGTGCTGGGCAGATAAAAACTGAAGTCCAGGGCCCTCCAAGGTAGACTGGCCCTGGTAAACACCCAGGCTTTCTGTTGGAATCTCTGAAGGACCATGCCTGAGGAGGGTGAAGCCCAGAGACCAACCTTTACAAAGACTCACACTGGGCCTGGCCCCATGGCTGAGTGGTTAAAGTTCTGTGCACTCTGCTTTGGCAGCCCAGCTTTTGCACTGTGCTTTGGGTTCAGATCACAAGAACAGACCTACTCCACTCATCAGCCATGCTGTGGAGGCATCCCACACACAAAACAGAGGAAGACTGGCACAGATGTTAGCTCAGGGCCAATCTTCCTCACACACACACAAAAAAAAACAAAAAGACTGAAACCTAGCCTGGAATCAGCCAAATCCCTAACTGGATTAGGTGATCGGCCTCTAGTCTAGCCACATGCCAAAGGCAAAAGTAAACCTTCTCTGGAGGAAGAAAAAAATACCACCCAGAGCCTCAAATTATCTCTAAAATATTTCATATTTCAATGTCCAGTATGCCATCAAAAATTACAAAGCATGCCAAAAGACAAAACACCAAAAAAAAAAACAAAAACAAAAAATACCAAACCTGGACAAACAGCAGCAGACTGACAAGAGATGCAGAAGTTGGAGTTAACTGACAGAGGTTAAAATAGCTGTTTAAAAATTTTTTTAAGATAGAAAACAAATGAAAAACCCAGAAAATAACTGAAACTATAAAATGAATCAAATTAAAAATGCAAAATTAAGTAATAAAATAACTAAAACGAAGATGTATTTAACAGCAGATTAGCCATAGCCAAAGAGGGCTGGTGAAATGGGAGACAGAATTAGTCAGCAGAAAATATCTACAATGAAGCAGAGAGAGGAAAAGAGCAT
This sequence comes from Equus asinus, assembly GCF_041296235.1. Taxonomy (NCBI): domain Eukaryota; kingdom Metazoa; phylum Chordata; class Mammalia; order Perissodactyla; family Equidae; genus Equus; species Equus asinus. The sequence goes on along the minus strand of NC_091810.1, from coordinate 87,343,522 downwards.
AAGAGACCTATGAGACATAGTAAAATGGTCTATTATCCATGTAACTGGAGTCCCAGAAGAGAGATGGCAAAAAGAATAAGGAAGAAAAGAAAAAATGAAGAGATAACTGCCTGGAATTTTCCAAAACTAAAGACATGAAAGCACAGATTCAAGAACTCCTGGAACACCCAAGTAGTATGAATATAAGAAAACCACATGTAGGCACAGCACAGTAAAACAGCCAAAAACAGAAGATAAGGAGAAAATCCTAAAAGCAACTAGCAAAAAAACAGGGACATTCTCTACAAGGAAGTAACTATAAGACTCTGAGAAGGAACTATGTTTGATGATAAACATGCACAAGTTTTGGTCCACAACTGCTTTCTTATTTTTCAATCTTCTAAGGCAGGTTCAATGACAAATAGTGTATCTTTTATGTATGTCAGAAAATGCTGGACGATCAGTTATCTGGCACTGTATTCTATACTTGTAATTAAAAATAAACCAAATTCTTGGAAAGGTATTATTCAATGTGCATTTCATAAGCACTGACTATGTTACACTGATACATGCAATTATATCATAATTTGTATTAGGCAGCAAATTATTCAGGAACTTATATTACTCTGGTACTGTCTGAAGGTTTAATATTTTATATGCTAACTTTATTTCAATTACTTTTACAAAAATTTCACACAGAAAAATCTGTGGTTATTTTAATTTTATATAATGCATATTCTTGGTACCATATAGAAGATACGTGAATTTTTGCATACAGTTTGGGAAACTCACATGTATTTGGGCAAAATAGAATGCACGCACTTAAAAACCTCTTGAGTTTAAACATTTTTTTTAGTTTTTATCACAAAACACTAAATTCTAATAATCATTCCACATAAAAGAACTCAGTATGTATCAACTGGTGAAATTTTTTCTTCATATGAGAGAAGAAAAAGTCCCAACTTCCCAAACATCTGACAGGTGTTTTTTATATATAGTAATCACCTTTGTAAATCATTTTGGACACAACTACCTGTCAGATGAAGAACAAAATAAAGGTTTTACTTAACATCTCTTATTTATGGATATATTTGTTTTTCTCCTTAAAGAAGTATTTACCATGCTCTAGAACGGCTCATTCCTTTATCTCATGTTTATAAACTTACAGGTGAAGTTTTAAAATTTTTGTTTTTATTTTTACATATATATATATATTTTTTTTTTTTTGCAGGGAAAGATTTCCTCTGAGCTAACATGTATTGCCAATCTTCTCTTTTTTTTTCCTCCCCAAAGGCCCAGGGCTTGGTTGTATATCCTAGTTGTAAGTCATTCTAGTTCTTCTGTGTGAGCCATTGCCAGAGCATGGTAACTGACAGATGAGCGGTGTGGCTCTACAAGTGGGAAGTGAACCTGGGTCGCTGAAGTGGTGAGCGCCAAACTGTGACCACTAGGCCATCAGGGCTGGCTCCACAAACGAAGTTTTCTTTTGTTTTGTTTTTTGCTGATTCACTCCAAGCTAACATTTGTTGTCAATCTTCCTCTTTTTTTTGTATGTGAGCCGCCACCACAGCATGGCTGCTGATGAGTGATGTAGGCCTGTGCCTGGGAACCAAACCTGGGCTGCCAAAGCAGAGGGTGCTGAACTTAACCACGAGGCCACCGGGGCTGGCCTCAAATGAAGTTCTTTCATAAATCAACCTGCAACAATGAATTATACCTTTACATTCATTATGTCTTAATTGGGCACGTAAAAAAAAAAACTGGTGTATAGTATTAGCTATAATCATTACATTTCTTTAAATAGGTAGAGCAGAGGCCTTATTAAAAAAATTATAAAACAATCAATAACTTATGGCACAATCCAGAAATTCAAGATAAGCTTGTTGGTAAAGACTTATTAACTAAGTAATTACATCAAAAGTGCATGATGGAAGTACATCCGGATTTACTGCTTGTACAAGTTGTGTGAGACAAATACCCTTAATTAATGAGAGCAACAATTTTCCCATATGAGAGATTTGGTTTAATCATTCCCACATAAAGGTATGCTCTTTATCACAGCACCTAAGAAATAAAGAGAGGAAAAATACTTGAAGTTTGTTGTGAGTTCCAGAACCAAATAGCTAACAGCATGGCTGCAGATCACTGAAGCCAAGGGGATTTCTAGGAAGAGGCACCAGTCAATCCATAATAACTTCACTTATGTGGCAAAGAATATGGAGAAAGCACATCAAGTGAAGTAGGATGATAACCAGGACCAGAAACTAAGAAGGAGAACACTTCAAAAAGGACAAAGTAGTCAACGGTACTAAAAGCTGCCAAAAGGCCACATGAGAGGAGGACTGAAAAATGTCCACTCGACTTAATGACACAACGTCATGGGTAACATTAGCGAGAACTGTTTACGCTCTCCCTCTGACCCACTGTGTGGTCTGAAGGCAGATTAGAGTGGGTCGAGAAGAAAATGGTTCAATCCAGAGGGAAAAACTGCAAAACAAAACAAAAAAGTATAGAAAAATGCACTCATGAAATACTACTACTAATATCTTGAATGTCTGAAAAGAAAACTGAAAATAATTAACATTATTAATAGTAATAATAAAGTATCTGGGAAACAATTCAAGGTAAGAGGTTAGAGTTCTTAGCAATTTTTTAACTGTTTTGGTATAAAACCCATCTTATTAGTATTGGGATCTTTTCATTTGAGGGCTGCATGTTACTTCCCTAGAACTTCAGAACTGAAGGGAATCCTATATACCGAAGTTCTCATTTCACAAATGAAGATCCTACTCGATAATAGGTGAGCAACTGTTTTGGGTCTAAGTGCCAAATAGCGGAAGAGCAAGGAAATGAAACATCTGCCTCTGAAGTAGAGATACCAATCATTTCCCCCACTCAAACCCCTTTCTTAGGTAACTTGCCTACTCAGAGCCCCACAACAGACGCTCTGCAGTGACTTTACCCCCAATCATATCAAAGTAGACTGTGGTGGACATCTCATCCAAGTTTGGCCAAATTCTCTAAATTGTGGCAGAGAACTGAGTCAGGCCTTAGAAAGTGAGGGGGCTGGATGGTCAGGTAGACTCAAAGGCTGACGTTGGAGTTTTCAGCTGTCAACAAGAGATTAGAGTGGATTTACAGAGAAGCAGAAGGGAGAGTCAAGTCTCATCAGAAATACAAAAAGAATACAATGGAATTTCACCATTAAAGTGTTTTTTCCTTTCCCTTTCATTTTGCAAAATGAATAGTTATTAAAATGAGAGGCAAAGATAGAGGGAAAACATTATTCACTTTGCAAAATGAAAGGGGAAGAAGAAAACACTAAACAGTGAGCACTTAACACTCCATGAGCACAGTGGGCACACGAGTAGAGAGAAATGACTCAGTGGGCCTTGGTTCCCATGTGCCTCTTGTGGTATCTATTGCCAAACTGAGGGGAGGTCTACAGTTTAAAGATACAAGCATGTATTTTTCATTCGACATGACCCCAAATGCAAGCCAACTATTTTATGTAATGGTCAACCAAAAACAAACAAACCACTCAATGTTTTAGTGTATTTTATGAGAAATTAAGGTCTTTTTAAAAGTAATTTTTACTATGTGAACTGTATCTAGTCTGTTATTGGAAGAACTAGACCTCTACTTAAAATGTAGCTCCTCTGCAAACGCCTGACAACTTTCTAGCGCATACTGGCCATACTGAAGTTCCTGTAATTATACTCCAAGAAGTTCCCTAGGAACTTTCTAATGCCCCCTTCCTTATTCTTTGAGCTAACTTGGGTAGGTTTATTCCTTATACACCCAGATGTTCCCTAAGTGATCCTCCTGACAATCTCTGTTGAAGCCTTTTTATGACCAACAGTATAAAACGGTGAAAGGCAGTAAAGTACTGTAGTTAGGAGTTTTAGAATCAGACAGGATCTCTACTGGAATCATGGCTCCATCACTTAGTAATTCTGTGACTTGGGAGACATCATTTAACCTCTATGAATCCATTTTCCTTATTTGTAAATGGAGGTAATACTAAATACTTCATGATGCTATTCTGAAGATTAAAGCAGATAATGTACATTAAGTATTTAGTACTGTGCTTGGTATATACTGTTAACAATTACTAATAGTAATTATTAGATTGAGTTCCCGCTGAACTCAATCTGTCTCATAGCTTTCTCCTATGGCTCCATCAACTGCTCTTATTTTCCATGATATTTTTGTAAAGTTTTATAAAATGTATGCAAGTGAACAAATTAATTAACAAAGCAGAATTTGTATAAATCATGCACTGCTTTTCAATCTTTTCTAGACTCAGAAAGTTAATTTAGTATTTCTAGATCAGTGTTGGGGCCAAACAACATTCCCAGTGGTACCATATTAACATGAAAAGTGTTATACATCCCTCCTACCTCCACTAAAATAATAAAATCCTCTAAAGTTTATTTTAAATAGTGAGTAGATCTTACTAATCAAGTATCACTTAAGACAAAAGAGCTGTAAAGGTTAATAATTCATGGTCATGAAAATAACTCACAGCAGATAAAAAATGTCGACATTATACCTAACTGGTAAATGCTGCTTCCAGAATTTTCACGTTTCAGAAATGAGTTTAATATATAATCAAATAAAAGCCTATTACCCAGTACTAATCTCTAATACCATCTCCAAGACTTATATAAAGAGCATTCTACACAGATTTCTATTTTTTGAGAGCTAGGGCCTTTAGATTCTCTAGCAAATTTACACTGATTATAAGAAAAAGGATAGACTATAACAAACCACACTTTAAAATAATCCCCAAATTTCATTTTAGACCAAATTCTCAAAGCCTTGTCTTATCTTGCTTTTTGTCAAAACTATTAAAAAGAAAAACTGGTACTTCAATCTAAAACTTTCATATCTGCCTTTTGGTAAAGGCATATCAGGGAAATGGCCACATGACTGTTGGTAAACACATAGTATTTTACAGTTGTATAGCAATTAACAGCTTTCAAAGTATTCTCAGAGGTATTCCACTTAATTCTCATGACCATGTGAGTCAAACATGGCAACTTTTACTCCCATTTTATAGAAATAAAATTCAAGATCAGTAAAATAACCCCATATTAAAATTAGGGCCTAAATTTTCTAACTTCCAGTTTAAAACCCTTTCTGCTTCATCACCTTGCCTCTTACCTGGATCATTTACCAAAGTGTCTAACTGGGATCTGAATAACAGTTATTACACGGAAAGAGAAGAACATTAAAATGGGGTAGAGTGGATAAAACAGGAAAAGTTTCAATTATATTTTGTATTTAAGAAGGCGTTTTAGTATACAAATAATTTTTTGAGAATTTAATCAAAGAGAATGCTTGAGAGGTTATGAGGAAATACACACAGGCACTTTGTTTGCAAATATCTGTGAGAATGTGTGCAGCACTTTTTTCTTGTCTTAAAATTCTGTTTGAGTCACAGTGGCAAATTATAATTTCTTTTAGAAAGGAACAATTCTGCTTGCAGTTATGCCCTCGGGAAACGGTTTCACAATCTTTACCATATTTTAAAAATAAATAGAGTTACAAAAAAAGGATTCCTTTTACGTAGAAATAATTTCTAAGAGCAGTTCAGACTTTTCAGAAATAAATACAAAGTTAAGCTACATGGCTGAATATAAGTCTTTATTCACATATTAGAATCAGTAAGCCCTCTTATTTTGGCAAGAGAAAAGAAGAGCTTTAAAAAGAATAATGATAGCCTTTCAAATAAAAAGAAAGGTGAACAACAGGAAGGGTGGGTGTGGGAACGAAGGCTCTGCATGGTGGGCTCAGGCATGGTTTGAATGAATAACATTTTCCCCAAGTCTGGTTTATTAGACAGTAAACAGAGTATCCTGATCAGAATAGATGAAATCACAGACTTCTAGGGATTCTCCTCAAAGTCACAGTTAATAGAACATATCCTTTCTTTTAAAATTTTTTCCCTCTCTAAAAAAAATCAGTAATTTTACTGTGACTCAAAGGCAAGAACTAAGTCAGGAAGAAAATGTCCCCCCCCTCATACAACGTCTCCAAACTCATACACACACAAACATACATTATTGTTGAATTCATGTGGCAGAGATATTTCTTTACACTTATATAATAACCAAAGGTCTACAATATTTGGTGCCAGAATTTTAAAAAGCGTATAAGCTCTATCTATACGAACTAGTATAATTAGTTTGCTTTTCACTCATTTTCTGTGTGTGACAATCTCTTCTATCACTTGAACCTTAATATTTACCTGAACCTCTGAATTGGAGTCCACAGGCTGTAGTGAAAACCAAGTTTCTTTGCCACTGTGGTTACACAAGTCTTCTTTTTTGATGGCTACTTTTCCTACAGGAAATAAGTAAAACAATATGAGGAAACATATTCTGTGTAATCATTAGCATTGTTGTATGTAATATTTTGTAGAAAATATTTTAAAATAATCTGTACATATTGACATCAAGAAATCCACTTTTATAAAGCATTTTTCTATATTCTGAAGAACGAAAAAGTGCCTCATTCCTCATACCCCTTGGCAGATCCTTCTCTGGGTCATTTTGAATCAGATGAATAGACAAAAACTCAGTTGTATTTACATGCAAGTGCATTTTTTAAGTACTTATTCAAAATTCACGTTTTCACCCAGAGTACATTCAGTATAAAAAGCAATGTACAATGATAATGCAAACTAACCCTTCCAATTCTTTAACACTATGAGTAAACCATATGTTCTGTCTGAGCAGACATATACGTATTTATTAAGAGTTTATAGGTTTCAATTAAGAGAAAAAGAAAAACAATATCATACATTACTAACAATATTGAAAACTGACTTAAAAATTATGGGAGATTAAAACAATAATTTTAGTAAAAATTTGCTTTTATCAAAACATCGTAAACACTGCTCATGTTGCTTTAACGCATACAAAAAAAAATCAAGGCAGTTCCCTAAAGAGTTTCTACCTCTCAGAGAAGCTACAGTACAATGTACAAAGCAGTATGAGAGGAAGAAGCAGAAACGTTCTTATTATAATGAAGTATTTGCCATGCTGGTACAAAGCATTTCCTTCCTCAATTCAAGTTTTAAGAAGCAGACGTAGTTTTGCATATGACTGACAATTTATTCCAAGATTCTACATGAAAACTTCAACAAAGGATATATACAGAAGTCAAAAACAGTTCTCTTTCTTATATAAGAATTTTCATTTTAAGTGCGCTAATTATACTTCATACCCTTTCACTTATGACCTGTCTTGGGCTTGCAGTTCAACATTTGAAATCTTTTAGAAAACAGGAAAAAATTTTTCTGTCAAGATATGTCAGTTTTTGTATATCAAATGGAAAGGAAAGGTATGACCAGAAAACAATCACAGAAAAATTATCCTCAAAATTTTATTCTGGAATTAGATAGTGGTGATGGTTGCACACGTAAATAAACTAAAAACCACTGCATTGTACACTTTATAAGAGTGAATTTTATGGTATGTAAATCATACCTCAATAAAGCTCTTATTAAAAAAATCTAACAATATTAAAAATTTCTGATAAGCTTATCTTCCTATTCATGCCTTGGTACTTAAATTATAAAGAAACTACCTTTATATTTACAAAACTACCTATATATGTGTAATTTTAAGGAAAATATTAAAATACACAGCTACATATATTTTCATTACAGTGGGAACCGTATATTAATATCTAACTCGAAGGAGAACTATCAAAAATTTATCAACTGTGTCTATGAACACATGAAGTTTAAAACAAGTAAAATTTTAACAAATTGGTCCTTACCGCAAGCATGAATCTTTACAACTTTCTTTTAAATACATTGGATGAAACCTAATGTGAAGACCAAAATCTTCCTATGAATATATAGCAGTTATAATTCATTCAAATCTTACAGGAAACGGCACTAGGAAAATAACACATTTCGGCCTTTTTTTGGTTAAATTTAAGACGCAAGTTGATGGAAAAACAGAACTTCTTCCAGTACTGAATATACAGATTAAAAGCCAAGTAGGGAATTCAAGTACTCACTGGAACACCCAAATATTCTTTATACTGCTGAAGGAGTTTAGGTTAAGAGCCAAATCACACAAATCTCTTGATATATTTTATCTACAGATTATATCAAATCCCTGGCAAATCAATATAATACAAGGAATGGCTTAGAATACAGAATTATGACAAAGTATTCAATATTGAATGTCACAAATGATTATGATTATCACAATTCTATCAAGTGGTTCCACTTACCATTGATTCCATACCAGATATAAACATGAAGGCCACGTATAACAGCGTAATACACATATATACACATACACACAGAACTAGGTTTATACATCCTATAGCTGAAGACCTTACATTTTGAGAACCACTCACCTCCCCCTTTAAGAATCTTAGTATCTATGTATCTTTTATGTCCTTTCTCCAGAAAAAGACACAGATGTTATGGCATCTAATTTTAAGAGAGTTTACCAACCACCCAGAGACTCACTGGAAGACTCCTAGTTAAGACCCCTATTCTACAATTTCCAGGATTTTTAGTTTATACACAATTTATGAATATGTATGCAGATGTACATACAGGTGTATGTACAATGTGTACAGACATCATTAAAGCAAGCCCTCAACTTAAAAACAGAGCTTTTTAAAAAGTTTATTTGGAAGTTTACTGGTTTCATTGATTCATTTATTCATTCAACAAATAATCACAATAGCACTATATTTTAAACGGTGATTTGATTTCCAGACTCCCCTAACTGAAGTCTATTTAACCAGTAACTTCTAAAAACTAGAGTAGGAATCTACCTGTTCCATTTATGACTCACAACTCAGATCACTGGAAATACATCTTCTCTGTCACAGGTGCCTTCCCAAAAGAGAATCCTCTCTTAGTTCACAAATTAAAAATCCCAGAAGCAAGTACCCTCTTCCTCCTAGCTCTCATCTTGCATATCCATGGTACACATTGTCATGAAAGAGTCGAATGGTTCTTGTCTTCTGAGAGGGAAACCCTTCTCTGACTAGCTGCATAAATAAGCCATTCGTAAGTTGAGAAAAATCTGCAATTTTGCTTGTTAGTTCTTATTCTTATCAAGTTCCTTTTTGACATGCCAGTTTCTGAAATGTAAAGGTTTAGTTGCATGAGACCAGTGAGCCTGAAGAAGCAGGGAAGAGCACATGATCCCAAGAAGTCAGAGAAACTGTTATGTAAGAACAACTGAGGAAAATAAAGAAAAATATTTGAAGTCATTAGGTATTAGGATACCTACAACATATTCAACACTTTATTAGGCAATATAACATATGAAAAAGAAATATATGTCATCAGTCCTACGGAATCAAACAGGATAGAGGGGGGCTGGCGGGGGAGGGAAGGAGAAAGAGAGAGAATCAATGAATGAATGAATGAGAGAAAGAGGTGGGAGGGGGAAGGGGAAGGGAATGCAGAGGAGGGAGAAGAGAGGGACACTGACACAAGGGGCAAGTTTCTGAAACACAACAAAGACCCAAAAATCCCCCATCACTCTGCTTTGTTGTTTTGAGCTATCCTCAGTTAAACTGGTTAGATGGCAGAGATTAACAGTAAAAGGTAGGGAGCCTGATACAGAGGAAAGAGCACTGAACTGAAAGAAAAGCCAGCATGCACTGAATGTCTACCAGGTAGCAGACATTCTTATCTATTTTCTGTTTAATCTTCATAACCATCTTGGGGGTAGAGGGTATTATCACCATTTTAGAGAAGAGGAAAGTTGAATGATATTTAAAACCTGACCACTAGCAAGTGCTGAAGCCAGATTTCGAAACCAAGGTATGCCTGTCCAAGTTCCTTCCAACACAGAAAATAATTCTGCAGACTAGTGTCAATTCTGTTACTTCTTAGCTGTGTGATGTTGGCAGATTTAGTTAAACTCTACATCTCATTTACCTCCCCTGTTTTACAATTTTTCAGCTCTAATGATCTTAAAACCTATTCTGTGCCTCTAACGGTCCCAAAGATTGTTTTAGTTTAGTGTTTACTATTTTAAACAAAGTTAACTCATTACTTCACTAGCCATGAAATCACCAACCTCAAAAAAAATCACATAGGAATGAACTACCCAACAAATTATTTAAAGGTGCTATTTGACTTCCCCACTGTCCTGACAAATTCAGGCAGAAAGAGCTTAGACCAAACATATACACACATATATACACCAGATGCTGTATTAGTTCCTTAAAAGTAGACAAGGAGAGGAAACACAAAAAGAAATGAAGGAACTGTGGGAACTAGTCTTAGCTTTCCAGCACCACTCCTAAGCAGCATTTTCTTGCCATCTGTAAATACGGTGTTATAGTTGAGCCCCATTTTTAGAAACGACATATTCTTAGACATTTCATCCTGATATAGATCCCAACTGATAAAATCTTGGTAACCCTGCTCTTACTTGGACACTAGTAGAAATGCCTGAAAGACTAGATAAAAGTAGTAACAAGAGTGACTGCTTATACAAGATGAAATAGGACCAGAAGACTGAACAAATTCTGACAGATAGTCAACAACAGCAATTCAGTCAATGGTAACACTTGAATGCCTTAGAGTATGGGGTTTGGGTGGATACATTTTGGACTCTGTGGTAGTATAGTATATTAATGGTCTCCAATAAATCATACTTCCTTGGTCTATGCCATTATGTGGTCCCCTCCAGCACTAGCTCTGGGTTTGGCCATGTCATCTGCTTTTGCCAATGGGACATCACCAAATCTGATTCAAATAGAGGCTTAATAAACACCTGTGCAGTATGGGGCAAGACCCCAACACCATGTGAAGAGGAAGGCCCAGATAACAGCCAACACCAGACATCAGACGTATCAGTTACACCATTCAGCCCAGTCAATCTCCAGATAACTGCACATTAGTGACCCGAGATGAAACCAGCAGAAGTATCACCCAGTTGAGCTCTGCCCAGATTGACAGACCATAGGATCATGAGCAAATATATGGGTGCAATATTAAGCCACTAAGTATTGGAGTAGTTTGTTATGTAGCAATATATAACTGATACAGTCCCTATGCAAACAGACACCAAAGTGTAGTCTTGGGCAATTTTTAAACAGTAGGTTTGACTTAAGAGATAAATGCTAGCTGAAATTACAATTCAAAGAGTTGGAAAAGACCTTAGCTATCTTAAACTCAGCCTTATTTTATAGATGAACCAGGCCTAAGAAGGTAAAGTGACTTGTTTAAGGTCACACAGCTAGAGTGATAGAATCATGACTAGAATTCAGGTCTGTGATATCCTAGTGAAATTCTCTTATCTCATATTCTTCTGAACCAACGGGAAAAAAAGTTGCCAAAGGCTACTAAGCTAACCATAGTTTAATTGTTCGAGGCTAGATTCCCCTGAAAACTAAAATAACTAGAAAATACATATTAGCAGGTAAAATACGTATGTTTTAATTTTAATATTATTAGGATCCTCATTGGAAATAAAAATATATTCTTACATAAAGTTTTCTCTTCTCTTTTTCTCTCTTTTTAAGAGAAGACGACACTATACCTTAGGACAATACAGCACACAGTACAAGACTTTTAAAGCCTTAATTTTACAATTTTCTATCTTGTTGTAGCATAGTTCCTAGGTTTTTAATTAACCCACAATTGAGGTTTTGCACTAACTGTTCCTGGTATATAAACACGGTTAATATGAAAAATTATGCCCCATATTGATAACAGCTATTACTTTCGGGAAAGGGAACGCGGAGGTGGGGTGGTCAGTGGTCAAATTTACTTAGGATTATCTACAATACCATAATTTTTTTTACGAAAAGAAAAATATCCATATATTACTTATACAATTAAAAATAAGAAACAAACAAGCTCTTAAAGCTATATTCAACTTCTACACATTTTCAGATCTTCTTAAGACTGAAAGATGGTTCTCTCAACTCCAGCTCAAATTTCATTTCCAGAAAACGCTATGGCACTGTTTAAGGTACAAGTGGGCAACTCAGAGTTATAAAATAATTGAGGGAAATCAATTTCTAGTAGCTCAAAATTTTAAAAAAACTCAACTTTATGAGTTAATGACAATAGAAAATACGTTAAACTATAAAAATGTGAAAACATGTAAGTGAAAACAATGACCATTTTCCAACTTCAAATTAAAGGGTATGAACATATTGTGTCTACTTTAATAATAATTCCTATGTGTAAAAGGAAAAAAAATTCCCAATCAATGCAGAAATTTTACCTCTTAATAAGAAGAAACTTATCTGAAAAAAAAGTTCTCTTTTTTTAAAAGAGTTATAAGTTATAGCTTTCTGATACGACTCCACAAAGAACTTTTACTTAAAATTATTTTACTTAAAACTGATTTTTACTTAAAAACAAAAGCAACTTTTAGAAATCATAATTATAAACCTCAACTAAAGGCCTTTTCAAGAAATACTATATGATAACTATAATATTATTTGTAAACAATGAAAATTACAAAATATTTTCTTAAAAAGACATGCTAGCCAATCAAAGATATTCTCTCAAAGGTCACTAATAATCACCAACAGCCTCTATCCAATCCTTACCTCACTCTACCTCTCTCTAATTGTTGATATTAAAAGATCTCCTTACCTTCTATGATATTATTAATCTCTCTCTTCCTACCTTCCTGATACACCTTACCAATCTTTACTGAAGACTCATTTTCCCTGTTTCAGATGGAGCCTCATCTTCCTTATCTGCTCCCAGGGCAATTTCAATCATTCCTGCAGAGGCTTCAAGAATCACTTAATGCTAATGACTCTCAGATCCACATCTCCAGCTCCTCTTTTCTCAAAACTTCAGAGCTGCACAGTCACATGTTGCTTAACAAAGGGATACATTCTGAGAAACGCACCATTAGGTGACCCTGTCACTATGCAAACACGATAGACTGTACTGAAGGGGAACAAAATTTGCCATCCCAAAATGTGTCTCTTTAATATAAGGATTATTTTAGGTTATTTTTAAGAAAGAAAAGATTGAAAGTTTTTCTTGTTACCTCCCCCTTAACTGCCTAAAAGAATTCAAATTAAATAAACCTGTCTCAGGAAGCGAGCTATCACCTTAGCATAACACAAACTAGGTGGCAGACAAGAAGAAACCTAGAAAAGCCCATTTGTTGGGCTCCCCACTGTGTTGTTCTATTTCTGAGCGGCCAAACGCACTCGTCTTCCAAATGTTTGTTCCTTTTCACCTATCTGTGAACTGCCTTCCTTCCCTTTGAAGTCTCTGACTCTCCCCACCCCCAGCATCTTCTGTCTTTAGCCAAGGATGGTATTTAAGGTGAATGCTTCGCCATTTTGGTGCGTTACTCCATTTTCCTGGGTTTCTCCCATGTATACATGTTATTAAATTTTTGTTTGTTTTTCTCCTGTTAATTTAATTCTTAGACCAGCCAGGAAACATAGAAGGGTAGAGGAAAATTTCTTTCTCCCCTACAGTACTTACACAAACCTAGATGGTACAGCCTACTATACACCTATGCTACATGGTACTAATCTCATGGGACCACCATGGTATACATGGTCCATTGTTGACTGAAATGTCATTATGTGGCACATGACTATATTTCCAAGTCAATCACTGTGTTCACCTAAATGTTCCCAGGTAATACAAGTTTAACTAGTTTGAAATCATTCTCTTCCCTTCCCATCTCCCATTCAAAAATGAATGCTCCTGCTATTCTTTATCTCAATTAATGACAGCCATAGAAACAAGACCATTTTAACTCTTTCCCTTCTCACATCACATCCCCTTAGTCCTGAAGTCCTATTTGAAGCTACTTCTGTGAAGTACATTCCCTCATTTGTGCTTCCACCGCCATTGCCCTATTCATCTCACTTGCTAATAGCCTCCTTGTTGGTCTCCCTGCCCCTAATTTCTCTCTATTGTAAACTATAAACTATAGATTACATACTTAAAGTATACATATACTTTTTAAAAATGTGTATAGTTACACATAATTATGTATGTGCGTGTGTGTATATATATATATATATATATATATATATACACACTTTAAATATGTAATCTATAGACACTGAGTTTATAGTTTGGAATTTCCTGTTGTAGACCACAGGAAGTTGTTAAACTACAATTAAGTATATATAGTATATAAGCTAAGTATATATGCATATACAGTTATATATAATCTTTTAAAGGTTCTTCATTCTTAAAAAAGCTCAACACTACTGTCTATAAGATAAAGTCCAAATTCCTTTTCATGACTTTTAGAATCCATCACAACTTGGCTCCAATTTAAATCCCAGCTTCACTTTCTACTACCCTCCTCGTAGGTAATTTATATCCAGCAGCTACACCACAAACATGATTCATTTTTTCTCCTCCGCTTCTGCTAATCCCTATTACCTTGAAACTTCTTCCTTTTCCTATGCAGGTAGTCTCTGTTGATCCTCCATCAAACAAAATTAACTGCTCTCCCTTCTATGCCCCCAAGTACTCTGTTCATATCTCCAGCACAGACTCTACTACATATATTAGTATTAGAGTCTGTCTCTCTGATAGCCTGGGAGCAACTTGAGTCTTATTCATCCTAATACTCCCAACCTTTGTACACCACCCACAAGTGTTTGTAAATGCTTCTTTAACTAAACTGAGGATTGAGCCTCAGGGGTGATCCACTATTAAGGGTTTGCTAGAAAGAGGAGAGTCCACATGTAAGTATAGAAGAAATACAACTTGGAAAATAGAATGTTAAAAACTGCCTTTTCCTTGGCTTTCAACAAGAGTCAATCAAAAGAGTCAAAGGTGACGCAGAGGGAGATGAGGATTGAAAACTACAAAAATGCCTTTTGTGACAAAGTATATGTCATGTATCTAGATGACAAAAATTAACATATTTCACAAATAAGGATTTAGAACAAATAAATAAAAGAAAGAACTCAACCCAAAAGAAAAATGGGCAAAAGAATGAACAATTAATTCAAAGAAGAAAAATGTAAAAGACCAATAAATACATGAAAAAATTCCTCAAATTCAAGGATAATGAGAAAAATAGAAGTTTAAAAAATATTATTTTTCACCTATCAAATTGGAAAAAATTTTTCTTCCAATGATAATATCCAAGAATGACCAGGGTATGGTGAAACAGTTATGCTCATGCTATGTTTCTGGGAATGTAAATTAGTACAATATTTCTGGGAGCCAACATAAAAATATATACAGAAGAAACCTTAAAAATATTCATACCCTTGACTCAGTATTTTCACTTCTAGCAATTTATCCTAAGAAAAAGAGACTTGCAAAAATTTATGTGGAAGGATGTTCATAGCACACCATCTAAAGTACCAAGAATCTGGAAACACAAATGGTTACCAACAAAACAGTGGTTAAAATAATACATTTTATACAAAGGACATTATATAATAAATATTTTTGAAAAATATTTAATGACACGGGAAAGGATCATTAGATGATATTAAGTGAAAAAGGAAAAAAACGGAATAAATGGTACAATATAATATTATATAAATGCCTGGAATAAAGAATAGGAAGAAAATACAAATTATTAACTGTAGTTATTCCTGTGCAGTTACTAGTCACTAAGACTATGTAATAGTTTTATAATTAAGAAAAAATATATTGCTTTTAAAAGTTTATTTGATTTGCTCTAAAATGACAGGGAAACTTCAAAAAAGGTTTTTTCAGAAAAACATAGAGGCCAGATTACAGAGATTTAAAAAGAAATAAGTGGGCTGGTCCATGACATAGTGGTTAAGTTTAGTGCAATCTGCTTTGGTGGCCCGGGTTCATGGGTTCAGGTCCCAGGCGTGCACCTACACCACTTGTTAGCCATACTGTGGCAGTGACCCACATACAAAATAGAGGAAGACTGGCAAAGATGTTAGCTCAGGGCGAATCTTCCTCAGAAAAAAAAAAGTCAAAAAAGAAATAAGTAGTAAGCAGAAGAAGGATACAGACCACTTGTTAAGGAGTTCAACAGCAAAAGCAGAAACAAATTGGACGGTAGTTAAGAGGACAAAGTCAAATATATATAGCTTAATCATTTAAACTGTAGGAGACCAGCATATTTCAAGTTCAAAAGGAGAGGAGATGATGAAATTCAGGATACTAACAAGGGAGAGGATAATACAGGTAAATTATAGACCTCTACCTGTTATTAAAATACAAAGATGGTACAAAGATCATGAATGTGACACATACGTGGCCAGTTAGCTTTGTTCTAGTCCAAGCCCACAGATTACACCCCAGCCTCAGACAACCATTTAAGAAATAGAGTTATTGGTCACCAATGGAGACAGAGAGAAAACTTATGCCCAGATTAAAGCAAATTATTACTTCTATTAGAAAAACTTCAAAAACAGATGTTCTTTGGGGGGATCAAATACTGTGATCTTTGTATAAAAACATTCTTTGAACCATTCAACAAATACTTATGGAACATTTACTAAATGTAAGGCACTCTGTGACTGATAGTCTCTGCCTTCATAAATATCATACCCACCTGGATATTAAACAATGATGAATACGCATAATGAGTACTATGGAAAGGGACCTGTCAGTTACAATGGAAACATATGACACCATGACCAGGGGATCAGTCATGACACTTCCCTGAGGAAGCATCACCTAAGCTGAGCAAATAATTAAAAATCAGATTCACAAATGAATGTGAAGTCTAGAGAAAAGGATTAGAGATGTTGAGCATATATCATTCCATTGTTTTCAACACTTTATACTTAAAGAATGAATATAGACATCAATGTTGTGACTAAAGATAATTATGAAGAGTACATACCTATACGAAGGTCTCTTTGTAAAACATTCTTATCATAAACATAGAAAGACAAATACTGGAAAGTTCTTGGAATCTCAAAGTAAAATTCTTCACTGAAAAATGGGCTAGAGAAAAAAGGGGGAAAGCTCATTAAATTTATATTCAACAGTGTCCTCAAATAACATTATTTTCAATTAAAAAAATTTACAGACTAAAACATCAGGGAAAAGCTTCAAAACCTCCAAAATTCTCTATGCTAAGTTTCAACTAAACTTTATACAAACCAAGCTGAACTCTAAAAGGACCTCAATTGCCAGGTTGGTGAACAAACAGCTTTTCAGGAAGTCTGTGGACAGAAGACCCAGTAACTGCCTGGGGCCATGTCACCTAAAGTGAACACAAATGAGCACTGAGGACAGTATCATTCACACTATCATTGTCTCAGGAATATGTAAATCTCTATTAGTCACAATAATACATAACATCTAAAATGGGTAATGTTATGTAAAAAATTACTGTAAAAATATATTTAAAAAATAAAACCAGGTTTTTTTGAATCAATTTTATTGAGATATAAATTACATATAATAAAATCCAATTTAGAGTATAGTAGTTAATGACTTTTGATAAATTTATAAACCTGTGTAGCCTTCACCCAAATCAAGATACAGTAACTTTCTATTGCCCCATAAAGTTTCCTTATGCTCCTCTGCAGTTACCCCCCCATACCTGCCACAGGCAACCAGTGATCTGATTTCTATCACTATAAATCTGTTGTAGAATTTCATATAAATGGAATTAAATACTATGTACTCATGTACAGCTTCTTTCACTCAGCTTAACATCTATGAGATTTTTCCATTTTGCTGTGTATATCAGTAGTTCATTTGTTTTAATTGCTGCATAATATTCCATTGTACAAATATTCCAAAATCCATTCTCCTCTGATGTCATTTGAGTTGTTTCCGGTTGAGCTATTAAAAATAAATCTGCTGTGAACATTTTTATACAAGGTTTTTAATAGATATACTTTCAACTCTCTTGAGTAGGTGTAAGAGTGGAATTGCTGAGTTAAGGGGTGGTTCAATTTTTAATTTTATAAGAAACTCAAACTGTTTCCAACCTGACTGTACCATTTTACACTCCTACCAGCAACGTATGAGAGCTCCAGCTACTCCACATCATTGCCAACTCGTGCTACTGAAGATCTTTTAAAATTAGCTATTATAGTGAATATGATGTGATAAATTTACACACCTGTGTAATCTCTACCCCAGTCAAGATACAGAACATTTCTGTCTCCCCAGAAAGTTCCCCTGTGCAATCACTCCCTCCATACTGTCACAGGAACCAGTGATCTGATTTCTATCATGACACATTATGTTCAAGAATCTAGAGTGACAGAAATGGTTTTAAACTGCTTTTCCCTGAAGACTAATGATGCTGACTATCTTCTCATGTACTTGTCAGCCATTTGTATATCTTCTTTTGTAAAATATCTCTTAAGGTTTTCTCCACATATTTTAACTGGCTTGTCTGTCTTCTTATTGCCTTTTTTTCTCCTAAATAAATCCTAGGGGCCAGCCCAGTGGCGTAGTGGTTAAGTTTGGGTACTCCACCTCGGCGGCCTGGGGTTCACAGGTTCAGATCCCAGGCACAGACCCAGTACCACTTGTCAAGTCACACTGTGGCAGCATCCCACATCAAAAAGAGGAAGATTGGCTCAGTGACAATCTTCTCCAAGCAAAACAAGGAAGATTGCCAACAAGATATTAGCTGAGGACCAATCTTCCTCACAAAATAAATAAATAAATAAACAGAAATGAATAAATCCTGGATATAAGCGCTTTGTCAGAATATTTTCTTCTACCTGTGGCTTGCCATTTCATTTTCTTGACAGTGTCTCTTGAAGAACTGAAGGCTCTGATTTTGATGACATCCAGCTTATCTATTTTCCTCTTTTATAATTAGTGCTTTGTGCATCCGTAGTAAGAAATCTTTGCCTACTCCAACATTGCTAAGATTTCCTCCTATGAAACAGTTTATTTTCATAAGTTCATTTTAAGAAAGCTATTTTGATATTAAATTCCTTTAAGACATACATCTCGGAAGTGCTAGTGAATATTTTTTGTCAGGAGTACCTCTTTCCTGAGAATATTTATTTTAAAGAACAAAAAGATACTTTAAAAATGGCACCATAGGGGCTGGCCCGGTGGCGCAGCAGTTAAGTTCGCACGTTCCACTTCGGTGGCCTGGGGTTCGCCAGTTTGGATCCTGGGTGCAGACATGGCACTGCTTGGCAAGCCATGCTGTGGTATGCATCCCACATATAAAGTACAGGAAGACAGGCACGAATGTTAGCTCAGAGCCAGTCTTCCTCAGCAAAAAGAGGAGGATTGGCAGCAGATGTTACCTCAGGGCTAATCTTCCTCAAAAAAAAAAAAGCACCATAAAATGCAACCTCTTCAAGATGTCACAACTTAAAGAGAAGCTGAAACACAAAGTAAAATACTCTTACAGAAGTCATTTCTGATCTTGTCCAGAAAACAGTTAACTCAGCTTTTTAGTTGTTATAATGCCTGGTCAACTTCTGTCAATATATTTTTCACTTCAAATGTAGCCAAAATGAACTTTCAAAAGTTGGTCTGTCAAAATAGCTAGTGTCTTCTAATTAGTCTCAAAATAGAAATCAATACAAAAACAACTATTAGGCAAAGACATGACATGTTTTGGTATTTTTCTCATTTGCATCATTTTATAAACAACTATAAAAGAGAGAAATTCCTTTATATATCACACATCCATATTCAAATATGATTTTTAAAACACATTCTGAAGCCAAATAAGAACAACATGAGAATTATTAAGTCACCCGTATCACTGTCCCATAACGATCTCACAAACCAATCCCCACATCTGGGTGCCCACCTCTTTATTTCATAAATAAATAAATCCACCTGAAAACTTTTCAATAACGTTGGTAAGAAGCAGTGACCAGATTCACATAGTTTTAAAAACAGCACTCTATTGTTATCACTGATCTGCGATCGTGCCTATGGCTCCTGAGGAAATTCCTGATGTGGCGAAGAGAAGCACCATCAACAAGTGGTATTGCTGATACTTTGTTTATATACCTACTCCCTAAAAGGATTTCAGGTAAAGATTTAGAAGCTACAGATTCCATATGTGACTCCTACTTTACCCGTTATAAAAACTCTATACCCCGATACCTATAAAAACTATAATATCTAGAATCCATAAACGATCTAAATGGTATCTACTGACTTTTGACTTAACAGAGTATCACAATATCCACAAGGGTAGAAAACACTGAAATGAAAGCAAAGTGAGCAAGAGTTTATACAGCAGATTCTTTTGCCCTATTCCACAAGGAAAAATGCTAGTGGGCACTCAGAATCCAAGCAGCACCTTGTCTAACTATATTGAAATGACCTAAGGTAACCACTGCTAGCCTTAAAATATCTCCCAAGTTCCCATGCATCTAGAAAAATAATTTAAGATGGATAAAGAAAATTGGTTTCACTGTTTTCCTCAACACAAGTATCTGGAAAGGCAAGAGTTAAAAAAAAAAAAGTAGGCTAGTTTTAGGTGCTCATTTACAAGGCTACATATTAGAAACTACCAAAAGTATCCAATTTATGGACAATTACTACTTTTGCATATCACTGATTATTGCGTGATATGGAATGAGCATACATTAAGCAACAAATTGAGATTTAAATAGTTGCAGGTCCTCAATCTCAGTTTTGCTTCTAACTTCCTTTATTATATGGACAAATTATTTGGCCTCTTGGTGACTCAGTTTCATCATTTCTAACATACAAATAACACCACAATTCTAATACAACAGGGACAGGTGATTTACGACTAAAGATGGGAAGCATATTATTTCAAATCTTTTTGGTTACTAAACTATTTTCAGCTTTATACAATCCCCTTCCTATGAAGAACTCAATAGACATTCAAAATTATAAATACTGACAATAAAGACATAAAGGGAAAAACTTCAGAGGACAAAAAAAAGGGCAAGTATAAAGAAAAAAGATATGAAAAAGAGGATAAAAAACAGACACCTGAAATACAATTTATGTAAGTCATGACACTCAATATTTCATCCACCACATGTGCATTCCAACAATTCCTTGTGCCTGAACACAACTGCATCCTTTCAGCACAACTCTGCACTAGAATTATGTCCACAAACACTATTATAGGGCAGAGGTGGCACATTCCAGTTCTATGAATTAGAATTTACTATGAAACTCTCAAAGTGCTATTACACTTTCAAAAGACAAGAAATCTACCTAAGAGATCACTCCCTTACAATGCCCTACTTAGCTGACTTGTACAAGCTTTAAGAAGTAATTCATCCTCAAGATAAATAATGATGTACTTTGAGAAAAGTACAAACGAACAGGGAAAACTTAGCCTAGAAAACAAATTGAGGGATAACTGTTGAAAGAGTGTCATGTGAAAGATGGATTAAATTTGTTCTCCAGAAATCCAAGGGACAGAATTAGGAAGAATTAAGAGGAAGATATATTTTGAGGCAATGAAAAGCCACATGCAAGCAAGCACTGTGTCTGTCTTGTTCTTGTGGATGTATTAATAAATAGCAGCCAGCAAATTCTTGGCATGTAGTAGGTCCTTGTTTTGATAGACGTTAATTAACTAAGTGTAAGAGCTTTATAAGAGTCAGAATAGATCCAAGACTGAATAGGCTGCTTAGGAGGCAGTGAACTCCTTGGTCACTGGAACATTATTAAGCAAATGCCAGATGACCACTTGTCAAAGATAATTGTCAGAAGGAACCAAGCATAAGGTGGTTAGTCCAGCTCACTGAACATTAAGGTTCCTTCAAACTCTGAGATTCTGTAAACCTAAAAAAAACTTCAGAATGTAAATTCACTACCTAACGTTCAAATAAACTACATTGAAGGTGAATTCGTTCAACCGATGCCCAGTAAAGTAAAATTTTCAGAGGAAGAAAGTCTTCTTCAAGATTATAGTCTGGAAAATGTATAAAATTTATTAATCAATATGTATCATATGAATGATAATTTACCAGTTTTTTTTTTTTTTTTTTACAAACCTTAAAGATTTTTCAACAACTTGGGTACGATAAACTTCTTCCTGATCCAAATTTATAGTGCAGAAACAATCTCTCATTTTGTTGGGTCCAAGATATGGCAATAAATTTTTCGCTTCACCTGTTGGCACAAAAATTGAAATTGGTGTTAAATATCACCAGCTAGTTCATGCTAAGCCTTATATAGTATGAATCGAATCCAAAAGAACACATAAGATGTAACACAGAAAAAAAAATTAGTGATTAGAAAAAGAAGATGATCCACCTGGCCTAAAGCAGTCTGCTGAGACTAAGGGAGGAGCTGTGCACAGGGCATGTGAGCTCATAGTACATCACTGAACTCCTGCTCCTAGAAAAGGGCAATCCCCCGACTGTGCTGCCATCCCATCCCTCCAGTGCCACCTCAAGGACTTGACTTCACAATTAATCCCTGTTTTCTGTATCATCATTAATTTTCCTCTCTAGCGGATCATTCCCATCAGCACATAAACAACCTTTGCTATGTCCCAATTTTTAAAAAGCACAAAAATAAAAAATCTCCCTTGACTCCACCTCCTCCCTCGTGATATCATTCCATTTCTAGACTCCCTTTCACAGAAAAGCTTCTCAAAAGCAATCATCTCCAGTCACTGTCTCTAATTTCTCACCTTACATTCATTCTTTGGCCCTCTCCAATCAGCTTCTAACCCCATGACACTGAAACTGCTCTAGCCAGGGTCATTCATGCCTTCCATATTGCCAAATCCAATGGTCATTTCTCTTGTCCTCATGATACCTGACCTGGCAGCACTATTTAATAAAAGTGAACACTAACATCCCTCCTTAAAATGCCCTCTTTTCTTGGCTTCCACAAGACAGTATTTCTGGCTTTCCTCCTACATCACTGGCCCTCTGCTGACTTCTCTCCCTCCTCTTCTCTACATGTTGCTATGCTTCAAGGCTCAGTTCTGGACCACCTTCTCATCTCTCTCTATGCAAACTCCTTCAGTATACAATGACAATGCTGTTGCCTCCCAGATGTTAATTTTCAAGCCTGTCTCCTACTCAACACTAGATGTGAATATTCAACTGCCTCCTGCCTATCCAGTAGGCATCTCAAATTTAACAAGTCCCAGACAAACCATCTGATTTCCTCCCCTAAAACATGCTCTTCCCCAAGTTTACCACCATCTTCCTCTCTTTTTCTCACCTCATCCTTCCAAAACCTCCCACCTCCAGATTGAGTCCATCAGTAAATTTAGCAGACCTCCAAAATAAATCCCAAATCCAGCCACCTCTCCTTGCCTTCACTGATATCACTCTACAATCCACTCTCCATCAAGCAGTGTGATCTTTGAAACATATTATTCAGGTCGGTCACTCCCCTGCTCCAATACCATTCCATTTCACTTAGAAAACAACCCCATTTCTAAATTTCCATTGTTTTGGTCTACACAGCCCTACTGAACTGTCCTCTCCTCTCTGACCTCTTCTCCTCCCACACTCCCCAGCGTTCACCTCCTTTCCATTCAAAACCAGGCCAAGCTTGTTCAAGCTTAGGGCCTCTGCCTGGAACCTCTAACCCTACATCTTCACATAGATGGCTCTTATCACTCAAGTCTCAACTCAAATGTCACTTCCTCAGAGAAATCTTCCCTGACTATCCTATCTAAAGTAGATAATCCTGCTATGATATTCTATTTCTCTGTTTGTTTTCTTGATGTTATTTATAACTATCTGAAACTCTGTTAATTTTTACTTAAGTATTTATTTTCTGGTTCCCTCATTCTTGAGGTCTGAGAACTTGTTGATCTTCAAGGTCTAAAATCATGACTGTCATACAGCAGACACTTGAGAAATATCTGTTCAATGAATATTAAAGAAGCCAGTAAGTCTAGTTTTGAAGTTCTTGTCAGATGTTCAGGGGCCAAAAGGAAACACAGCAGTGTGGGTGCTGAAGTCAGACACCAGAGTACTAAATTAGGAAAGCACGGTAGTGGGCATAAGGGAAGAGTACTGCCCTAAGAATCATGAAACCAATGTTCCTGTCTTACCTCTGCTATTAAGTGGCTAAATAACCAGACAAATCAGTGAAGCACAGCTTTCCTGATGAAAGTCTGGGCTAGATAAACTTAAGTCTCTTTCTGCTTATCAACTTTAAAACTAAAGGCCATTTAAACCAATATATTTTAAAGAAGTCTATCAGAAACTTACAAAATAACTATGAAAAACTCAATAAACAATTTTTAAAAATTAAAATAAGAAAGTCAATGGAAAGGCACCACTAAGATATTCATTGGTATTAAGTTGGTCATTAAAAGATTAGAGAAAAACTAAGCTACCACTTAAACAGAATAAACATACTTATGTTCATCTCAAGTCAGAATGAAGAAATCTGATCTTTTAAATGACCCTAAAATTGCCTAATATGGGCTGGTCTTTACAAATAAACTAGTTTCCTAACAGGAAAAATAATACATATCTGAATTTGTACCCACCCTATCTCCTCTCCCCCAAAAGACTAGATGTCTCTCCTCTTATCCAAAGCTCATCCACAGCTCATCCATCTACCTGTGCTCTCTCTCTCCCGTTCCCTCCCTCTCACTCCAGAGCACTGCCCAGGATTCAATTTTCAACCTTCTCCTTTAAGTCTCTCCTTCTTCTTTAATGTCTCCCCTCTGTATAATCCAAAGGTATTTTTCTTTTTTAACCAAAAATCCAACTAAGTCACCATATAGGGCCTAGAATGTAAACAAATTTGGAATTAAATCATAATAAACATGCTCCATATCTAATGAGGGAATTTGGAACACTAAATCACAGCCCTTGAACATGTTCCTATTTCATTCACTTAAGTGAAGTCTGAGAAAACTACACTGTATAAATGTAGACATGTTCCACTACCCACCTTTTTAAGAGGGAGACAATGGGGATTATTTTGTCTGCAGAATCCAACAAACTTGACATTATCAGATATTTACTTAGAATAAACAAAAACAAGTTCTACGTAATATATAAAACGTACTCAACATCACTTCCTACAAAAGTAGTTATCATAATCTGTACTTTGACTATCTGTCACTAACTAATGCTCAAATAAACTACACTGAAGGTGAATTCATCTAACCAATGCCCAGTTTACCAATCAATCATACAAATATGTTAAGTCAGCTATCAAGACTTTAACTCCAAACTACAGTAGTAATCAATTAGTACTTTACAAAAAACAGAAATCAAAATAATTAACTGCTACTTCATTAAAAAATAATCAGAAGTAAAGTAACCAATGGTTAGAGAACTAAAAATAATGCTATACCCATTATATCTCTAAACAGAAACACAGTATTTTAACAACACACACTTTATAGCAAGCTACACAAACAGACAAAAGCGAGGAACTTTCGAAGATTGTACTTGTCTTGTGTGTGATATCTGTGTAGGACCTCACTAGTTCTAGTTAATTATGGTATATAAATAAGCAAGTACATTGGACCAAAAAAAAAAAAAGAAAGAAAGAAAAAACTACTGCTTCTTAAAAGGCAAGTTTCTTGAAAACTTATTCTATAATCTCTGCTCCAATCCTTCCCCTCCTACTCACAGTCTGAACATACAATTTGGTTTCTGATTCTATTTCTTTACTAGAACCTTCAAGAACACTAACAATACTAAGTGTTACCAAGTCAAATGATAGCTTTTCAGTTCCCACCTTATTTAACCAGGCTTCACTGACTTTTCCTTAGTTTAAGTAACCCATTCCAACAGTTTTTCTTTTACTCTCTCTTTCAGGCTTTTCATCCATTAACCACACTTTAAATGTGAGGAAACTTTTGGCATCCACAGACCGCTAAATTCACCATATAGGTGGAGCACTAATTTCAGATATTTTTTTAAATGTGACATTATAAAACAATAAAAACATAGCAAAAAACAAAGACTTTTAAGTTTCTCAACATTATTTGATGGTGTTAATTGCAATCTTTCTCAATTTATCTATTGCTTATTTGATGATTGCCAGCCTTAAGCAGAATCAAGGTCTGTATTTGCAGGAGATATGGTATGGCGGAGCAGCTTCATCATCCATTTCAATGTCCTTCAGCGTATGGCTTCCTGTACTGCAGAGACTAGAAAGCTAAAGACTACATTTCCTAGTCTGTCTTGCAGTTGGGGTTGTGGATGTGACTTAAATTCTGCCAATCAGATGCACTCACTAGAAATTCGGAGGGCAGAAGGGAAGGGAGGTTGCATTTAGGCTGCTTCTACTAGCAAATACTGTTAGGGAGATGTCCAAGTTTCCTACAGCAGCATTTGCAGAACTCCTTGTATCCAGTCACAGGTTTCATGGATATCAAGAAGGGCCCAAGGCATCCATTCCGTTATGCAGGTAGTGGCAGGCGTGGCTTAGCTCTAGAGCCAGCAGCAGTGACGACAGCTTACTGATGAAGATGGCTGCTTGCTGATGGCTGTTTCCTAATAGTGGTAGATTCCTGATCATGACAGAGGTGACAAGGTTCTAAGACAAGCGACTAAAAGTTACAGCTTGCCAATTCTGCAGGTGCCTTTCTGATCCTAAAAGAGGTAGTAATTCCCATGGTAGCCCAGCTGCAATATGGCATTTGAATGTCATCCTAAAAGTTCAACCTAGAGTCTAGTTCTTCAGTCTTTCCAAGAATTCTATAAGACACTTAAAATCTTACGTTAAATTTCTTTCTGCTTAAACTAGCTACAGTTGATTCTGTAACCTAATCCTGATTGGATTTTTTTTCTTATCCTTTATTTCCAATAAATTAGAAAATTCCATCTCACATTACCAATCATTAGAGTTTAGTAAATCTGTCACCTAGATGTGGCTCTTCAGATCAAACTGGGACTCAGAAATTATGAAGCAATATCTCACTGAAAACTACTTTTATTGTTTCATCAGAAGTGAGTTGAACAGCATAGTATACTCGACAGGTGAATGCTTCAACTTGGGAAATGGAGATAAACGGATCTTAATTCTTGTATTGTTTTATCTGTCTTTGGAAAACATTTATTTCCTATGGTAGCACTTGGATGTGGTTTTTAAAATATGCTTAATAATACATTATCATGTTTCCATGAATCTGGGAGTGTCAAATTCTCAACATTCAAACCATGTGCAACATTTTGGGTACCTCCATCTTATCCTTAAATTTACACATCATACTTTTACCCTAAAATAATAAGATTAAAGTACTCAAGACATTCAATATATTGCTGAGGTATGACACTTGAGCAAGACAATTGAAATAATGGAAACGGTTTTTACTTACATTCGAAGGAAGGGAAGAAATATTTTTAGCTTATCCTTCACTTAAAAAACTCTGTGCATGCCAGCATACTGCAATATGCAAAGGGAGACATTTGTCCTACAAAGGCAGATACTTTGGCCCTACAGAAAATAGTATAGATCCGATTATATTTACAACTGTCACTATTTCCTTCAACAATAAATCAAGATGAGGAGGGATATTATTGACAAAACAGTTCCTCTTGATGAAAGGAGGCTGGTCTTCAAGCACAACATCTTTTATTCTGTAACAACACCCTTATTTGTTGAATTCATAACTGTTACTCCTTAAGAACTTTTCTTGTCTATGTTACAACTTACAACACAATTGTTATCTAAATTTTTTAAAAATCTTCTCTCTTAAAGCACAGATTTTCAGAGATGAACAAACTAATCCTTCACCAGGGATTTCTTCTTCCTCAAAGATATACTGCAAGTATGCTAAGAACATCTTCATACTACTCATCAGTGGTCTTGTCTAACCGTAAAACGAAACAGCCTCTTGCCCATGCATGTGACAGTTAATTGTTTCTCTGCATCATACAAATCTTGCAACATCAAATACATCTTAAACAAAATGCTGTGTTTAGTTTTGATCCCCATCCTTCACATTTGTTAGCAGTTACCTTTTTTAATGTGTAAACGTATATTAACACCCATTGCTCAAACATTTTCAATGGCTCCATGCTACCTACCACTGCCCATCTTGCAAGATGAAACCTCAAATTTCCTGGTCTGGCATAGAAATTCTTCATGATCTGGCACCATCTACTACATGTTTGGCTTCATCTACTTACTTAAATTTTACCCCCACAAGTTATGCTCCAGCAGTACTATACTTTCGGTTCCTTGAATACACTGTGTTCTCTTATGCCTCTGGACATCTGCAATGCTACTTCATTGTACAGAATACCCTTACCGTTTTTTTTTTCCCCAAAAAAGCTCTGCTTAAGGGCACCTTTGTTGATAAAGTCTTCCCTCAATGCCTAGGTAGTCATGTTACTCTATTCTCCATGTTTCTACTGCATCTTATATGTACTTCTACTATAATGATCATATTGTATTTCACTAGTTGCATTTCATTCAACAAATATTTAAGTGCCTACAACATGCCAGGCACTTTTATAAACTCTGGGAATATAACAATGAATAAAAACAGGTCTCTGCCCACATGGAACTGTTGTACAATCTAGTCAGGGGCGACAAACATCATCAGCTCTTAAACAAGTAAGTATACAATATTTACTGCCATGGAAGAAACAAATATTTATTGCCATAGAAGAAAACAAAGTAGGATAAGAAAGTTCGGCAGTGCCAGGCCCAGAGGGTAGAAAGAGGGAGGAGAGCAATGTTATTTTATATAGGGAATTAGGGAAGGCCTTTCTAATAAGATATTTGAGCAGATATCTTTGAAGGAAGCCAATGAGGGAATGAGCCATGTATTTATCTGGGGAAAGAGATGGACAGGCAGAAAGAATAAAATATGCAAAGGCCCTGAGACAGGACAGCTTGGCACATTGAAAGAACAGCAAGGAGGCCAGTATGGCTGTAAAACAACAAGCAAAACGATGAGAGGGCGGAAATGGTAAGAGACGAAGTAGGGGTGGGGAAGGAGGCAGATTAACAGGGTCTTGCAGGCCAATCGGAAGTCTTAGGCTTTTTTGAGTGAGATGGGAAGCTATTGAAGAATTCGAAGAGAAGAATGCCATGATATAACTCTTGTTTTAGAAAAATAATTGCAGAAGGGAAAGACTGGAAGCAGGAAACTAGACAGGAGGCTACTGTAATAATCTTGATTAGAGATAACTTAGCGTGGAGAGAAGTGGTCAACTGGGCATATATTTTGAAGATAGAGCCAACACCATTTTTGATATTTTGGATGTGGGTATGAGAGAAAAAAGGGTTAAGGAGGGCTTCTAAGAGTTTTAGCCTGAGCAACTGCATGAATAGAGATGCCATTTCCAGAGGGAGGAGACTCTTGTTGTGGGAGGGGCATCAAGAGTTTGTATTGGGCATATTAAATCTGAAATGCCTATTAGACACCCAAGTGCAGATGTCAAGAGGGTAAAAAAGTCCCAGCTGGAGACAAAATTGGAGAGTCATTTACAGGCATATAATATTCATAAAACCATAAGAATATACAAGATCACAAGGGAAGTAAACATGGATAGAAAAGAAAAAAATTTGAAGACTGAGCCTCAGAGTTCTCTGTCATTTTGAGTTGGTAGAAATGAGAAGAAACCAGCAAAGGAGACAGCTGTATGCCTCTTCACTGAACTATAAACTTCTTAAGGGAAGGGACCAATTCTTAGCACCATGCTTAGCTTCTAACAGATGAGGAAATAGCTACTGAATAAGTATGAGTGTATGTGTGTTTACAACTTTAGCATGGGCAAAAAGGAGCTTCTAATATCTAATAAGTGTTAAGCAGGAATGGACACCATACGAAATAGCAGAGAGAAGGAGCACCAAGGAAGGCTCCACTGCGTAGGTAACCACTGCATCAACACCTGAAGGAACAGAGCAAACAGCTAAATATTTTACAGAAAACAGTATCTTTTAGTCATTGTCAAAAATTAAACAGTTTAAAACAAGAAGGTAAACACCACTGGGAATCAAAAATGGTAAGATAACTTAGATAAAGAGAAATGAAAATATGACCAACTCTGTGTACAAGATGAATGATTCCATGCAAAGGTCGACAGACGGTAAATCCAGATCCTACCATATAAATTTCACCTAGGGCTAGAATTCCAAATATCAGGCTACTAGGCAGAGATTCTGATATATATGCTTCTGGATATGTCTGTGAGTATGCACATATGTGCAAATGTATATGTTTGGGGGGACTGTGTGTGTGCATTTATACATGTAGATTTGTACGTATGTTTCTGTGTGCCCTACAGGAGGACACTACTGGGATAAGTATGAAAAGAAGATAAACATTTATCAAGTAGTTGGGATGCTCCAAGACAGTGTTAAATATTTTCTCTCAAGTATCTCAATTGATCTATACAACAACCTCATGAGGTAAGCATTACTATTCCCTTTTATAAATTAAAAAAAAATTCACAGTTACATAGCTGGAAAGGTGACTTGACATAAATAAAACTCTAAAGTCTAGTCTTTCCATTCCACCTTTAATGTCTTTCGGAATTCAGCAGTGCTGAGGGGAATAGACAGCTATTCCTTTCTGAAATTATCCAAGAAGATGCTGTAAGCCCACATCTATTTCAAAGGATACCTTAAGTTCAGGGATAAGAGCCAACACAGACCCCAGTGGGATTAACCCCAAGAGAAATTGCAAAGGGCCAGGATCCTGGACAAGATGATCCTAAGATAAAGATAACCTGGGGTGGGAGGAAAGCTAAATCATAATAGTAGCTACCATTTACTGAATAAATTCATGCATATATTATACACAGTAGGTTTTTTAGGAACTTCATACACATAACTACACTTAATCTTCAAAATAACCCCTGCAAGTGATTTTTTCCCCAAATATAGAAACCGGAAGTGGAGAGATAACGTTCTAGGAGTAAGGCACAATGTGAACAAGTGCCGGAATTGGGAATAAGAGGAGCACCTTCAAGGAGGCAGGGAATAGTACAACTCGGCTGAAGCATAAAGGGAAAGGGTACTAAGAGCAGAGAAACCTGTAAAGGAAGCTGGCATTCATACAGAGAACATGAAATGCCAAGCTCAGGAGTTCTAGCTTTATTCAGTAACTAACAAGGGTCACTCAGAGTTTCTGTGTGGTCAGAGCTACGCTTCAGGAAAATTACTCCGACAGTTACAGGACCTCAACGAAGGTACTAAAATGGCAATGGGAGAGGAAAAAAATGGAAGAGATACTACAGAGATAGAATTCACAGAACTTGGCCCAAGTGACCCAGGATATGACATTCTAATAACAGGAATATCAACCTAAACAGAGGATTAGAACTTTAAATGGGGGCGCCAGCCCCGTGGCTGAGTGGCTAAGTTTGCACACTCTGCTCCAGCAGCCCAGGGTTTCGCTGGTTCGGATCCTGGGTGCAGACATGGCACCACTCATCAAGCCATGGTGAGGTGGCATCCCACATGGCACAACTAGAAGGACCTACAACTAGAATATACAAGTATGTACTGGGGGGCTTTGCGGAGGAAAAGAAGAAGAAAAAAAGATTGGCAACAGATGTTAGCTCAGATGTCGATCTCTAAAAAAAAGGAAATTTAGATGGGGAAAAGACATTAAAATATGCAAACCATCATTTACATTCACAACAAAAAAACAGAGTGGGAAAGAATGAATCAAATGTACATTTCAGGGCCGGCCCAGGGGCATGGCAGTTAAGTTCACACGTTCTCCTTCAGCGGCCCGGGGTTCGCCAGATTCAGATCATGGGTGCGGACCTACACACCGCTTGACAAGCCATGCTGTGGTCGGCATCCCACATATAAAGTGGAGGAAGATGGGCACAGATGTTAGCTCAGGGCCAGTCTTCCTCAGCAAAAAGAGGCAGATTGACAGCAGATGTTAGCTCAGGGCTAATCTTCCTCAAAAAAAAAAAAAAAAAATATATATATATATAAAATAGTCTTGGTGTTGACAAGTTTAGAGCAAAATTAAAATGCTGTTGTGCCATCTAATTATACAAAAATAAGACAATTCTATATAAAGTTAACATATCCTAAGGTCTTTCAAATTTTCTTATAAAGTTTAATTATAATTTCTGCAATAAGACAAAGGTGCACAAAATTCTGAAAATATCTACAGTATTGGTATAGTACAGCAAGTTAAGTGAATGCATTTTGGAGACAGAGATCTGAGTTTCAACATGAGCTTTGTACTTGATGATCTGTATGTCCTCAGTCTCAACCTCCTGCATAGAAAGAGGTAACTACAATACTTCCGGATTTTTGTGAGCATTAACTGAGGGACAGCACTTAACACAATTCCTAGAACAGAGTAAGCAGTTAGTAAATAATAACTAATAGTGCTCTTCCTTGGTTAGCAATTTCCTAAAAATTAGTACCTGCCCACAATTCCCTTCACCAAAGCCATTAGGTCCTGACCAAAGATAATCAGTAACTTAACAACTGGATACACCAGGGGAGCTCATTTATTTTTTAAAAATGAGACTTTTATTACAAAAGTATTACATTTCTATTACAGGAAATACAAGGAAAAACACCTGGCCTTACTATACCTCAGGCTCTACATCTCTAAAAGTGAGGGGTTTGAACTATAATAGGGGACATAAATTGGGGGTCAGGTAGCCAGAGATTTATTTCGTTTGGCCTGCAGAGTACTAAAAAGGAAATGAAGCCAAAATCTAGAAACTGGGAGAGTTAATAGTAAATAAATCCATATTTCTAGTTTCTCTTAATAATCAAAGACCTGGAAACATGGTTCTGAGTAGAAACTGTAGACAGGCATCCCCTTAATAAATCCTAACAATCTCCACCTGGCTCTACTTTATTATGCCTGGTCTCTGTAGACTGGAGTTTGCAACCCCTTAACTAGTCAATCATCTAGGTTCCTCATAGCTCTAAATTTCTGA
The DNA here is from genome assembly GCF_041296235.1 of Equus asinus. Lineage (NCBI taxonomy): Eukaryota > Metazoa > Chordata > Mammalia > Perissodactyla > Equidae > Equus > Equus asinus. The sequence continues at coordinate 87,310,813 of NC_091810.1, read as the reverse complement.
GACAATACTTGAAATTTAAAAAGCACATGGTAACACTGATTTCAAATACTTTTAGACATTGCTACCTATTGCAAGTTTAATCTGATGAACACTACAAGAACTAGATATACATTTATATTAGATAAATTACTCATCAAGAAAACTATGAAAATATACTTTGAGTATTACTACTGCTTATGTTACAGCCTACACTTAACTGAGTACAATGTTCCAGGCAGTACACCAAAGCATCCAGTCTTCTCACAACCACTTTGTAAGATTAGCAAAATTACTATTCCCAATTTACAGAAGAGGAAGCTGAGGCTCAGAGAGGTTAAGTGATTACTAGAAAAGTAGCAGAAAACCATGCTTTCAACATGCTACCTTACCATTTATCATTCAGTAGATTTTTATATATGCAATATAATAAATGTTTTGGATAAGATACAGAAATCTTACACAAAAGCTCTCTCTTCTTCATTTATCTTTACAGTTCTCAATGGAGAAAGGAAGAAAAGAACTACCATAATCACTCATGAGCTTCTAAAGAAGCTCATATTCACCCTGTTCAGAGTATGTCAGATTGCCCCAGTGTACGGCAGCAAAAGTGGCGGTGGGAGAAAGGGACACACTACTGAAGAGAAAAAAGTTAGGTAGTTTATTTTGTTATTTCCCTCCTTTGCTGTCACTTTGAAAGCATAACTATTATTCAGGCAGAGAATGAGAAATGGCACCAATAGGTATATGGTGACTGCTGGAATACCTCCCAGTAAGGAGAGTTTTCCAATGTGTGAATCAACACGATCAGATAGCTGGATTGTCAAGCAATTTTTCTCATTCCTAGTGAATAATATATTATCTTTAAAAAATATAATCCAAGAGTCTATAATCCCACTCAACTGGTAATCTTAAAAAAAAAAAATCAACACATTACATAATTCCTGTCAGAAATCTGATTCTGCCTAAGAACAGGCACTGCAATTTTAATCTGGGACTTGGAGGTTAAAGAAACAGGGAATAATAAAATTTCACTAACACTGCACTCTTACTCCATCATGGAAATAAGGTACTGTGCAATCATCAAGGTGCCTAAAACAAGGTAATACCACTGAGCAAGCACTTGAGTGGGCAAAGGATTCCAGGAATCCAGCATGGTTTAGGTGGTTAGCCTAGACTCAGCGAGCAAAGGCTTGTTTTGTAGCTATAAAACCTGAACAACATATAAGTACAATTCTTGACAAGGCAAAAAGTCAAGGTTAAAGCATAAATTCCAAGGCAACTCCCCAAAAATGTCCTACTAGGTAAGATGCAACTCCTCAGTGGGAAAGTCTGCAGAACATAATTAAGGGCGAGTTGCTTTACACAAGTTATGTGTATAATAATCATCATACAGTTATCTATATTGCTATCATATTAATCATCTCTGACTGAAGCTTAGTCTAGAACAAGAAGTTAGGAAACTATTGTACATGAAAAGGCAAGTTTTGCAAGGTACTGCCAGGAAGTGTCCATGGGTTATACAGATACGTCACCAAGTTGCAGGCAGGATCTTCCTGTGGTTTGCCTTGCCCACTTCCGGTTTCAGTTTTCAATGTGTGCTGATCCAAGCTCCCGACAGCCCCCTTCTCAAGTAGCAGACCAAACTCTAAAGCACATATGGTAGGAATCTCTCCTAGGATAGGCCAATGGTTCCTACAACTACACGAAGCTTAGCAAGGCTCCTAGGCTGATTAAGAGAGCCTAGTATGGCAGGGAAACCAAAGGGCCAAAGCTAGGTGGTGGCAGAACTAAGGGCTACATGAACAGGCCATATATGGGATATGGCTGCTGTTTCTGGTAATAGCATCCAGGGAGCCAAAATGAGATTCATATGATCTAGTGCTTTTCAAAAAAAAAAGTGGCACCTAGATATAAAGAAGTTGCACCCACACACGTGCATGTACAAGTGTACGTGTGTGTGTTCCAGAAGAACCATTCACAAACACAAACTAACATGAGCATAGTCAGGCAGATAGAAGGCTAACATTATTTTGTGAGTCCCCAAAACAGTACTAAAGACAAATTTTTACAGCATTCCAAGATTCTAATTTTATTGAATATCTTTACATTAGACTATAACTAATTTAGAGATAATTATCAACTTCTTGACAACAGAAATGTATCATCAGTTCCTTCCAATTAACCACCTGACAGGCAACATGGTAGAGAAAAGGACATGAGCTTTGGTAACTTAAAGACCTTCTAAAAACCTGCCTCTTTAAACCCTGAGTAAATAACCTTTGTGTCAGCCTCTTTTTCACTAAAATAGGAATAACAACAATCTTCTTCGTGAAATTGGATTAAATGAAATAATTTGCAAAGTGTCCTAAACAGTACTTGAAAATAGTAAATAACAAACGTTAGTTCACTTCCTCATTCACTAAGAAAATTTTATATAAAATTGTCCAAATTCAAAACTAAGAAGTTCTGCACCACTCACACAAATGTTATAATATTTTAAATGATCAAAACTATTCTTTTTACTACGTTCCTCTGGAAGAAAACACCGAATTTTTTTAAGTCAATTTTTTGAACATAATTAGTGAAAACAAGTGAAGTATATGGGAATTCACCACATTATTATAATTTTTTCTTTTTTGGAAATTATATCAAAATAAAAAGTTACCAAAACACTTGACAGAAAAGTTGACTTTATTTCTATGTGCACTCAAAATGTCACCAAGCCTAACATTTGGTTACCCTTACTTTTACAGATAGGATAGTCTTCAAGAATAGAGCAAGAGAGGCTCTCACAGCTTAAGACTAATACTGTATCAAATTCATTTACAGGAATAGTCATTTTTGGTAACATAGCTAATACACAAATACACTCTATAAAAAATGAAACCATCATAGGTAAGGCAAAGTCCCTTTGTCCACCACTGAGGTAACCAATGTTGTACATCTTTTCAAATCTCTTTCTGTGCATTTTCCCACATACATGTAGAAAAGATAAAACGGATATGATATTACACATATCACTCTAACAACTTGCTATTTTTTACTCAACAATACCTTCTGAAGTTCTTTCCTTTCACACTATAGATATCCGTCATTCTTTCTAGCTGCTATAGAATATGTATACGAACATATTATCTAGCCATTTTCCTACTGATGGACACTTAGGTTGTCTCTAATTGTTTGTTTCACCATCAAGGCAACATTAAACATCTTCGTATATGCCTCTTCTGCAAATGTACAAGTGTTTCTGTAGGGGAGATAAGTAGAAGTAGAAATGGATAGCGTATATACATTTGAATTTTTAACGGATATTGCCAAAAGGTTCTCCAATATCGCTTTACCAATTTAAACTTACCCATTTCGCCAAACTCTCACCAAATACTGAAATTAACAAGGTTTTCTTTTTTCACAAAATGACTTTTTAAAATCTGTACTTCCCTGGTTAATTTTTGTTAAACACTACCAGTATTTTCCTATGTTTACAGGCCTTTTATGTCTCCTTTTCTATGAAATGCCTATTCACAGCCTTTATTTTTCTAATGGCCTTTTGCTTTTTTAAATTTGCCTGAACTTCTTGTATATTCTGGACACTAACAGAGAGGCAGTATAGTATAGTAGGTTAAGAGTAACAAGACGGACTCGAGAGCCAGTCTGCCCAGTTTGAACAACAGCTCCACCATTCACTATCTGCTTTTGGTCAAGTTACTTAGTTTAGCTATTCTGTGCCTCAGTTTCTTCACCTGTAAAACGTGGATAAAAACTGTACTTACAGAGTTACTGTGAGGATTAAATTAATTAATAAGCTTAAAGTGTTTAAAACAGTGCCTGGCACAGAGAAAGTGTTATCTAAGTATTTTCTTTGTGTGTAGGATTTACTGCAAATATCTTCGCTCAATCTATTGTTCGTCTTTTAACTCCTAAGTCTTCACTTACCTTTTTTCAAACAGCTCTTTTTCCATCTCTACTCTGGTATCAGAAATTACATAAGTAGATGAAACCAACAAGTGAGTGCCCCTCACTGGATCTCACAATCAACTTCTCAAGAATAGGCATCAGCCAAAGCATCTAAATTTTTAAAAATCTTTCCACTACAAAAAATAGCTAACTTTCTTACTGCATAAAGCATAAATCAGTAAGAAGACTGATAATCCAGTAGAAAAAATAAACAGACAAGTTCACAAAAAAATGGAAATAAAAATGGCTCTTAAAAATATGATGAGATCCTTGACCTCATTTACAAGAAGTGCAAATTAAAACCACAAATTAGACGTTCCTTTTCATCTTACAGATCAGTAAAGACCAAGAAGTTTTAAAATACACACTGTGTGGGTGTAAAGAAACAGGCATTCATACACTGCTGGTGGGAGCATAAACTGCTATAGTTTCTATGAAAAGCAATTTGGCATTGTTTTTCCAAAATAAAAATGCACATACCATTCAATTAATCCATTACATCTAGGAATTTATCCCATAAATAGACACATGCACTCATATTAAAAATGACATACAACGTTATTCATTGCAGTAATGTTTGCAACACAAAGACTGGAAGTAACCTGAATGTACATCAATACAGGACTGGTTAAATAAACTGTGGTATATCCAGATAATGATATATTACGCAGCTGTTAAAAAAATGAGGCAGCTCCCTATATACATGGATATGAAAAATCTTCAAGCTACTACTAAGTGTAAAAAACCAAAATCCAAACAATGTGTATATTTTGCTATGATCTGTATGTTGGTGAGAGAGAGATATTAATACTCATACATTTATGTTTGTAAATGCTTAAATTATCTCTGTAAGGATACACAAGAAACTGGTAATGTTTGCTTCTGGAGAGGGTATGGCTAGGGGACAACAGAAGTAAGAGAATCTATTTTTCAATGTGTACCCTTTGTGCCTTTTGAATTTTGTACCAGGTATTTGTTATTATCTAATCAAATAAATAAATAAATCTTTAAAAACATAATCAAACAAACTAATGCCACCCTGTGATCACTCCAAACTTTCTATTGGTACCCTGTACATGGTCGTGCACAGCAGGTTACTACCATTCAGGTAATTTGTGGCTAACCTGTTCAACCGGCAAAAGCAGAGGTTTGCCTTCCTAGCTGCCCATTACCACCCTCTGTGGAATGTTTTAAAACTACGGATATCCAAGTACCACCCCAGAAATTCTGATTCAGTGGGTCTGGAGCAGATTCTGGGCATCGGAATTTTTTTAAGTTCACAAGTGATGCTGATGGGCAGTCAGGACTGAAAACTGCTGACTTAGAGCATGACACAAATAGGTAAACATCCGGGCTCACTCTCCACCTAGGTCATCACCATAGTTTCATCACTAATTCTAAACACTTCACAAAGGTCTCAAGAAGAGACAGATGAGAGAGTGTAGATGGCACAGTGAAAATCTATTACTATTTCTGGATATATCACCAGATAGGCAGTGTAATCACCATACAATAAATGCAGTATATTTGCAACATTCATACTAATGAATTCATCCTATGTAACATTTTAGAAAGAACTCTGACAGTAGTGAACTAGTGCCCAACAGGCCATTAACTGTGTGACACTTTGAGTCTCTGAGTGTCAATTTCTTCATTTGTAAAATGAGGGGACAGAATAAGATATGTTCTCTACCTCCCAGCTCTAAACTTCTGTAATTCTCTAAGATTACAGGTGTCTAAAAGCAACTATTACTTAGTACTACAGACTTTAGGATAAACTAGTAAGGACCTTTTTCATCCAATTCACAGCCCAGTGGGCTATGCCCTAACAGACACTCACATACGTGTTAGGTACTGCGAAATAAATAAACTAACGGTCACAGAAAAAAATTTTTTTAGGGTACAATCTTATCTAATAAATCTTAAATATTTTTAAAATAGTGCATCTTATGCAAAATAGGTACACCAAATATATTTAAGCATTAAAATAAAAGCATCTGATGTACTGTCTTAAAGCAAATGGTTCAAGTTAAAAAGCAATCATCAAAGAGTCCTAGAAGTGATGTTAAAGACCACATCCAAACCTCTCAGTTCACAAGTAAGAAAATAGGGGCTCAGAAAAGTTAAAGAATTTGCCCAAAGCCATTCTGTCACTAATGATATTCTTAGAACCAAGCTCACAGTAACAAATTTGTCAATTACAGTTCACTGATGTTTGCATGTGTGTTGGTATAACCATATAAGGTATATTATTTTTAGCTAGGGATTTTTGATGACTAAAATGACATACAAAACTAAAGATATATCACAGAAATTTCTTAGCATACATAAGTTTCTGAATTTACATTAATCGATGGCTCTACAACAAAACTTTCAGCAGCTTGCCAAGGAGCACAGAACTTCATTAGTAGATAAAACACATAATCTGATATTATTGTTAAATAATTTCATAAAGCATATTAACAAGGAAATAGGATTAGCATCTATTATTAACGGATAAAATGATAGTTTTATTTCAGTTACATTAGTTCCACAGTCCCTTAGAGTCTACTCAAAGAGTTCTAAGTTAAAAAAAAAAAAAAAAAAACTCTATGAACTCATTGAAGTTCACCTCCTGTCTTCCTCAGAGCAAATGATGAGCAGACTGCTCTGTGAACTTTTACAAAGAACTCTTTTCTCTCATTTCTACCATATGAAAGATGGATTCTTCCTCTGTGCTAAATAACTCATCATCTCATTTCAAATTTCAGACAATAATAAATTCTTGGCATGAACAAACCCTTTATTAATCTTTCCCTCTTTCTAATAATTTATTAAATAACTCATTTCATTTCAAATATCTGAGAGTAATGAATTCTTAGCATGAATAAACTCTTTTTAATCTCAATTCTATTGCGTGGTCAAGAAAATGTTTTGATTTATACTTTATTACCAAAAAATTCAAACCTGCCATGACAAATAGAGACATTTAATGTGTAAGGTGTGATTATGAGATTTTTCTTTTCCAGGTTCAGGACTAATTAGTAACAATATTCATGGAATACAGTCAAGTAACAATATTCAAATCCCCTAATAATAAGCAATCAGAGCATTTAGAAAAATTTAATCCTTTTCCTAATGAAGCAACTTTGGCATCAGTTCAAACCTCACCAGTTGGCACCATGATTTTGAAAGAGATGAACTTCCTGCCACAGACCCATGTAGATTTCTTTTAATAATGCTATCATCTTCTCATTTGTATAGCTGTAAAATTTACAAAACACTTTCATATCTAGTATCTCAAATCCTCCTCAGGATAACATAATGAGAGGTAGGGCATTTTCTAAAGACCTATTCTGTTCTGGGCACTGTGCTGACAATGGTGCGGTTAAAAAAATGAACAAGAATGAATCCTACCTTGGAAGAGCTCACGGTCTACTGGGGAAAACAAATAAATAATTTCTGTGAAATGTGCTATAATAAGGAAATGGACAAGGAACTGAGATTCCCCAGCAGTACCAAGGGCAAACAACTTCTCTCCAGGGATTGGGGTGGTGGTGCCCCAAAGAAGACTTTGGTCAGGAGATCACATGCAGCAGGCGTTTGAAGGATGAGTAGGAGTTCCCTGATATAAACATGGGGTGGAGGGAAGGAGAAAAACACTCTCAGGCAGAGGGAACACCATGTACAAAATAGCTACTGATGAAGTTATTATTCCCATTTTAAAGATGAGGAAGATAAACTCTTAAGTGAGCTGCATAAAGTCACATGAATAATAATTAACAATGTATGAAACAGAATACAGGTCTTCCGATTTTAATCAGCTTTCTACACCAGGAAATGCCAGTACATGTTGGACAAGAACATCAGATAAAGATTAGGTTTTATCTCCTACTCTAATCCTTCCTAAAAGATGGTCCATGTCCAACCTAGCTCTTGGGTGGAGGGGGAGAAATGATCAGAGAAGGGAATTTATTTATTCCTCAAATCAATCCTGTGAAATAGGTGTTTTTACTATCCTCATTTTACACACGAGAATATCGAGACACACAGAGATTAACAAAAATTGGAAATTAAGTGAAGTCTCAAACCCAGGTGACTAACCTGACCAAGCCTCTAAGCCTTAACCATACCCCACAGATCCTACTTTGCTCAACAGCCCTAGGTCATTCTTCTTCTGAAGATATCAGGGAGACCAAGTGAGTTCTGGGACACATCATGGTCCCACACATCTTGCACTGTACCACACATCTCAATATTCACACAAATCCTTAGATCTGCCTCCCTTATCAATCTGATCTCCCTTGAAGGTAAACCCAGGCATAAGGTGGCACGGGCTCTTTCAACATTTTTACAATCTGACTTAACTGGACAAGAGTAAACTTGTAAAAACAGCAGTAACCAGAATGGAGGACATCACAAAATAATGGCATGAAGCCTGAAAATATAAAGGAGAAAGCCCCAATCCTCCTCTTTCACTTGCCAGTGGGGCTTTGGGTGGGGGAGGGGAATGCAAAGAGTGCTTCAGGTGGGCTAGCGTACCTGCTACTCACTGCAAAAAATGGAGCCTGGAGTATACCTGGAGTACACCCTTAACTGCCTTTTTCAAGGGTTCATATGACAACTCTAGGACATCCAACAACTAAACCTGCCTCTTGAATATTAAGGAAGCAGACCATTTGGAACTGCCATGGTTTCCTAGGGCACTAAAACAACCTCACGGAACTGGGGATCAGCATATAAGAAAAAATAATGTCAGCAACACTGGATTTGCTAATGTCAGTGGATTGTGTGAAACTGACCACAAAATGGTTTTTCAATCTGTCACTCTGGTATTTCACCTTGTGAAGTATATGGGAAAATTAATAAATAATGGAATGAAATCCCTAAAGAAGTTTGTGGGCTATTATCTCTAGAATTTTAAAGATATATAAATCAATCCATCTTCGCTTTTTGCTGGTATGATCTGGAGTTGGAGGGTCCTACCCAAGTTCAGGAAAAATGACGTTTCCTTCCAGGCTCACTTTCAGCCCTATGGATCTCTACTTCTCCAGATGGGAGGCTCTCCATCAGCAGTTTGGAATCTGCCAGCACCTCTCCAGGCTAGTGGGCACTATCAGGTTTCCCCTGAGGTCTCCTAGCATGGTGAAAAGGAAAGCTGACATGGTTACCCACACCCACAAGCTGCTTAATATCTTCACTGTCAGAACCACCACCATCCCATTTCTGTGACTTTAGCACCTGCTATTGACTCTTCCAGCCTCCCAGCCCCCACCCTGCAAAAACCCACATGTCAGTTTCAGGGAAACAGAAAACAGCATCTCTTCACAGGGTTCTGAAGCTCAACCAACTCTGGATTATACCAGCTAAAAGGAGGGTAAAGAAATGGAGAGGGAGAAGCTTCACATGTAAGTATCCTAACACATTTTTTCTATGAAGCCGATACTCCAGGACCTGAGCTCTAAACTGAGCAATTCAAAAAGCAAGAAACTGACTGAGATAACAGATGTAACACTTTGCCTACGGTTAAAGCACTAATGTCATTCCCAGCAACTGGATGATCAATCTCCAAGTCCGGGTGGTGGGGCTGCTCTAAGTCACAGAAACAAAGTTGTGTTTTTTTTATTTGTAGGCCCAAGTTTCACTCACAGTGATATCTCTTACTGTGATATCTTTGCCCGGGAGCAGGTGAAAGTGCAGGGCAGTCAAGTCCTTCTGGAAACAACCCAACCCTAACTCGCAATTCCAAGATCTGTGTACATGTAGTTTCACTGTAGAACCTGCAGCTTTGTAAATCAGTGAGGCTCCAGTGGACGCTGCAGAGCATCAAGTGACGCTAAAGTATAAAATGGTAAAAACTTGGAAAATTAGATCAAGGGGGTAACTCAGGCCCATGTATAGTTTCCCCAAATATTAAATTAGATATATGCAAATACTAAGTTTAAGACTTAACCCAAATTCTGTAAAGATTTTATACCCTAGGAGGTGACTTCAATGTTGGGAACTTAGATACAAAGAAGATCGACTTGTTTGGTGTCATTTCCCACATTTTAAGAACTGTACTCTACTACTTCTGGGAATAAAAAGGTGACAAAATTTAACTTGTCTGCTTCTGAGATTTAATGAAATCCCTAATACTTGAATGGGGGGAGGGAACTTGAAAAAAGGACAGTAGAAGAATCCCAGCTCAATTAATAATATCACTATTCAGGAAGAGGACAATTTTACATTCTTTGCAAGAAAAAGCATTGTTAGCCATGTCAACGCAATTCGATTTTCTTCATACAAAGTAAAAGGCACCTATCACTAAGAGTTATTTACATGAAACATGAAGCACGCTTCCAATCCGAAGACACTGAATAAAGAAAATAAAGCTAAATTTCGACAAAAGCAATAACTTCTATTGATCTATCTTACAAATAGCAAAAAAAAAAAAAAAAAAAAGCGTTTCCTCTGAATAAGCCACTGAAAAAACCGGCAACCTGACGCCAAAGAGTCATTTTCTTAAAACAAACGTCCAAATGACTGAACTCAAATGGTCCGTCTATAGTAATGCTCGGAGCCTGTGAGCAAAAATCTTGTATTAAGTCAACCAGTGCGGCTCGCTCACCAAAGTAACAATTAAATGCATGAGAAGGAAAGGAATTAAGTGGGTTAAGTGCGAGCTGGATGACTGTTTTGAGACCTGCTCACAGGAAGCCACTACATCCTGCCTGAAGTCCTGTCAGTCACGCTGTCTCTCGATTCAAGTCCCCGCCGCAGCGAGGTGGGGCGAGGACAGGTGTCCGGCCCGGGCCCCTCCCGGCGCGCTCACCAGCCAGCACCCCGCGCGGCCGCCACTCGCGGCCCAGGGCGGCCCGTGGCCTCCGGCCCAGGGCGCCTTTTTCAACCTCGTGCCGGCGGCGAGCCCCGGGGCCAGCAGCCCCCTCCCCTCGGCGGCCCTGCTTCCCCGCCCTCCTCCTCCTCCTCCTCCGGCCGCGCCTCCCCCTAATTACCGCTCGCCTCCCACCTCGGGGCCGCTCCCGGCGCCCGCGGCCGCCCCGAGGCCTGCGTCTGAGGGCGGCCGGAAGCTCCTCGCGCCCCCCGCCCGTGCCCCCGACCGCGCCCCGGAGCCGAGCCCCTCACGCCGGCGCCGGCCGGGGCGAATTCCCCGCTCCCGCTCCCTCCGGACAGGGCGGCCCCAGCCCACGCCGCCCCGTCGAGGCGACGCCTCCCCCACCACACCCCTCCCAGCCTCGCCCGGCCCGGCCCGGCCCCCGCCCAGGCCCCTCTCGGCCCCGCGAGCCCAGCGCCGCTCGCGCCGCTCCCGCCGCCACCGCCCCCGCGCGCCCGCCGCCCCCTCAGCCCCGCCGCCGCCGCCGCCGCCGCCGGGTGGGTCCCCTCAGCCCGGCCCTCGCTTACATATCTTGCCCCGCAGGCTCTGCAGCACTCGGACCTCGCGACTATCCTCGTCGCCGGCCCCGGGCTCTGCCGTCGCCGTGGCCGCCGGCGCCTGGGAAGAAGCCGCCGCAGCACCAAGCGCCGCCGCCGCCATGGTGCCGCCCGGCCCGTGCCGCAGCCCCGCCGCCTGCGTAGCCGGGCGAGGCGGAGCCCAGCGGCGGCCTAGGCTGGGCGAGCCGTGCGCTGGCCCCGCCCCCGCCAGGGCCCCGCCGGCCCCGCCCCCGCCCCCGCCTCGAACCGGGGCCGCCCCGGCTCGAACCAGACTGCTGGGTCGCCCCGTGTCTGCCCGGTGAAAGCCCAGGCGCTGGCCAAGTGAGCTCAAGTCGTGGCTCTGAGCAGCCTTGCCGCCCCACTGAGGGAAAGTCCCGGCCTTCCGAGGTCCCCGCATCCTCCTGGGAATTAGGCTCCCGGCACGAGCAGACTTCCACACCTCCTAACTCTCAAGGGAACTCCCTGTGGGAAGAAGATAGAATGGAATTTGACAGTCGGGTGGACCTCAAGACTACCTTATTCAAAAGGAGCCAAGAGGTGCATTAGAGACTTCGCCGGGAATATACACACGCCCCTACCCCCAAGCCACACACCACACAAAAATCCTTATTTTGAAGTGAGAACGCTGTTTGCTCTGCAAAAGCTGGTTCAGAGGAAGGACCACAGCCCTCAATTACAACGTGAGCGCAGCGCCTGAGACCCTCCCGTAGAGAAATTCGGAAGACTTTACCACCACTTGTATATTTCGGAAACAGAGCACAGAAGCGTCGGGTCCCATCGCCCCCACCCCAAAAGTGAGCGGGTTAAGAAGTTGATTGACACTAGGAAATTCGTAAATCTTTGACTAGTTGTTAGCTTTATTTCAAGGAACTCTTTACAGTGAGTAAACTGCATGAATAATACCCTGGTATGTGAGGAGGAAGATGATTTCCTGGTCCTGAGGTTGTTAACTGCACTGCCCTAAGAAGGAAGATACCTGACCTAATAGGGCAGGGTAGTTGTTTTCCAGGGCAGCAATAGGAATCAGTCAGTCTGTCAACAAATATTTTTTTGAGAGTCAGACTTAGGGATAGCCTCAGAAACTATGCAAAGTTGAGGTGAAGAGATCCCCGCCCTCCAGCTCAGTCTGCCTGCAGACACAGGAAGGGACTAAGATGAGGAAAGTGGGGAGTCAGGGAAGGCCTTCCCGGAAACTGCACTAAGACATGAACTGAAGACAAGCGGGGAGAGGGAGGCAGGTGCCAAGGAGGAGACGCCGCTTGTGCAAAGGCTGCACAGCCAGAGAGACTGGCCTTAGTATGTGTCTGTCTCTGAGGAGTGGCACTCCAGTTCTGTGTGTGTTGCAGGTGGCGTCGATGTGATTTTTACACATGTTGGAGAAAGTGAACCTACCCCCTCTTATATGGATGTTTTACTGTCGTTTCAAACAGCAAGTCCAAAACTTAATTCTCTATCTTCCATTCCAAATCTGAGTTCACAGCCGTATTCTGTTATCTGGGCTAGAAAGCTTGACTCTTTTTTTTAACCCCTCATCCTCATACTGTTTTCAGGTGCCACATCTTTCTGACTCTGCTGAAATCTCTCTTCCTTTCTTTCCATTGGCTGTCATTGTCCTTGTTAAAATCATCTTCATTTGAGTAGTGTCAACATGTTATAGTTTTTTGGTTTTTGTCTTTAAAAAGGCACGAGCTTATGAGACAGGCAGACTTGGGTTGGAGCCTAATTCTACACTTTAACATGTGGGACATTTGGGCAAGTTGCTCAACCTTTCTGAACCTGTTTTTTTAACAGTAAAATGGGAATGCTATGCTTAACTCTTCCTTCTTCAAAGGGTTATTATCAGGATTAAATAATTATTGAGAGTATGTGTGTGAAGTATCTAGTGGAATGCTGGGCTCGTAGTAGGATTAGCTCAGTAAATGTTGCTTCATGTTCTTGACTGGAATTCTTATAATGGGTCTCCCATCCCTCCCCTTCCTCCTACATACCACTTAAATTAATCTTCCTAAAGCAAAAGTTGGAGTTTGTCACTTGTCTGCTCAAAAAAACATCAATGGCTTCATTCATCCCTTCAGCCAGCAAGCAAGCTACACTACAGGCCATGAAGAGTGCTAGAAATGACTAAAGCTCAAATTCCTTGGGCAAGTGTTCAGGGTTGGGACTAAACCCAGCCTACCTCACTCCTCTTATCTCTGGCCACGCTGAGCCACTTTTCCCGCAAGTGTGACTCTGTCAGGAGTGACCTTCCTGCCTGGTCAATGCTGCCTCGTCCATCTTGCTCTTTCTCTCTTGGACAGAGTTCTTGTTTGTACCTATTGTGACACTGATCACTTTTCACACGGCATTATGTACCTGTGTCCGTGTTTATCTCTTCTCCTACGTTCATTTTTTCGACTCCCTCAATAAATATCTGGTGAATGAATGAATTGAATCATATTAGCTCACTTACTCCCTCCACTTTGTAGGCTTGAAGGTTCCCTGTTTGGAAAGTTCTGATTTGTATTTATTATTCGTCATCATACCTGTCCATATGGTTAAAGTAGGAATGGGAAACTTTAATAACATCTTATAATTTTAAATTAAAAGCTAGTTTTTAAAAGTCTGTTCCTTTCTTTAAAGTATCAGTATCTGTACCAGATTCTCCTGATATCCCTTCTTTTTTGCCAGCTTAACCCCAAGTCCATAACTCTATTACTAAATTGTTACTAAAGGTACGAAAATGATTTTACATGAAATGATACTCCACTTTTTTTTTCTCCCAGGCAGTCTTCCTGTTGCAGATTTCAGAATTATTATACTGTTTCACTAAAACCCAGAAACTCCATTTTTTCTTCATCTGAAATCATTCCTAATTGCTCTAATTCTGAATAAACATTTAAGGATATTAACAATCTTTTTATTGATACCAGCCTGCTTTGCAGAGATCTTTAGCAGAGTCATTGTTTCCTTAATGTAAAATAGTTGGGAAATAAAGTTTTGTGAAGACTAATAAAATTTACTCAAAGTACAATTACAAGAAGGCTGTTATATCTCCCTGGCTTTATTGGCCTGGCATTATGTTTCAAATTCATCTAGAGTTCCTCTCATTTCTTCATGATGTTTAGTAACTGGAACAATATTGCATCATACACAAACTTGCACTTCACTTCCTTCCTCAAATTATTAATGAATGTGTTTAGAGGCCATCACGCCTATCTCTACCCGCTCCATTCTGATGAGCAACCATTCACTACTATGTCTTTTCCTGTTTCTTCACCAGTTTTTAACCCATTCAGTCATTTTCACCCACAAACTGGCTTGCTTCATGGTGGCTGAGGTAGGAAAACTACATCGCCTCTTAATAAGAATGTGTCCTGCAACTAAAAACTAATTCCAGAACTTGTTAGTTATACAGCATTGTTTTGAATCAGCACCCACCAACCTATAACACGGCAATGTAAGGGTATCTCCTAGTCTTGAGTTATTTATTACCTTCTTTCTGGTGACCCAGGTGAAGAGAATTGTGCTTGCTTTTCAATATTTAGACGTAGATCATTTTCTCAGGGCTAAACACTCATGAGGCAGAACTATTTCCAGTGAGTGGGTGGGAAGGCAAGTTCTTTTGATGATTGATGACTTGATTTCCCCATCATTTTCGGTTACATTGTACAAACAGTCTCTAAATCCAATCAGCATTTTCTTTTTTGATAAAATTGGAGTGGTGGAAGTGAGGCAAGACCTTAAATATTCAGAATATTTTGAGCAATATTCAAAATATATTAACATCTTGCCTCAAGATCAAACAGAGCCATAACAAGGGTATGTCTAAACATATGGACAACTTTTTATTCTAAAACTTCTAGCTCTTCCATTAAAAATATTTTCAAATTTTCTAAGCTCCTGGAGGAGGACATGAAACGTCTGAATGTTGGAGCGTGGGACATCCTATGCCCTCAGGCTAGTCTGACTTCAGTTGTTTCTCAGCCTTCCTCTTTTTGAACTATGATGGCATATTCACTCCACCTCCACTGCACTCTTCTCATCATTTTAGAATTATAAAACAACAGATCTGAAAAGAAAACTAGAAAAGTTGGGTACTCATGTACTTGTTTCATCTACTACTCTGTATTCAAGAAATTTCTGTGTTCGTCTGGACAGATTTGTCCATTCACCGTGAACCCTGGAGACCTGCTTCATCCAGTTGGCGAGAACCAGGCCAGAGGACTTCAGGCCCTGGCCCAGCTGATTTTCATGCTCTGAAGACGTGGCTAAGGTCTCCTGAGGCCAACAACTCTGTCATTTGCTTGGCTGGCACACATTTGAATTTGCACCTCCAGCAGTCAGCGAAGGAGGCTAGGGCTAGAGACCCACTTGGCTATACTCATGAAAGGTCAGAGATCGATGTGTCACCTCCCAGTCCCCTCCACAGGGCCATGGGAGAAAATGGAGTGGTGGTTGGGTAGATGATGCCCTTGAGTTCTTCCAAACTCTGAGGAAGGAGAAAGAAGACTCCGGTGGAACTAGAAAGAAGCTGGCTGCAGAGCTGGCCCAAAGGCCCCTGGTGCAGCAAAGCTCCAGGTGGGGAAAACGTCGGTGAGCAGGGAGATTCAACAATGCAAGTCCAAGGTGAACTTCTCTGGAAAGTCTCTCTCCCCTCTGGCAAAACACAGAAACGCACAGTGCCATGTATTGGCACTGACTCTGTGCCAGACTCTTCACGTGGACCCATCAGGTTGATGCTATGGTGGTTTATTGTTGTTGTTATTCCCATTTTATAGATGATATCTCTGAGCACAGAAAGGTTAAAAGACTTCCATAGGTTGGACAGCTGGTAAATAGGGTATCTGGCGTTTGAACTGATGCATTCTGACTGTACTACACATTCCCAATCATGCTACTCGAGTGCCATGCTGGGAAGATCTGTTTCCCACTGGGCAGTTTTCCCAGTGGTTAGGGGTTGGGATCGCCCAATTCTGAGAGGCAGTCACTCCTGATGGTGAGAGCAACTTCTGAGCAGCTTCCGTGGTATCTTGGAGGCGAAAAAGCTGGTTGGGTGTTTAGCCCCAAAGCCACCGGCTGGCTCCCAGGGAGAACCATAGGAGACTCTTAGTGGAGCAGAGTAAGCATGGGTTGCTCCTGGAGACAAAAAGGACTCCGGAAGAAGGGGACCTGACTGGAGTAGCAGGGCAGGTTGGAGGAGGAGGAGCCGGCAATCCTTGCATCAGGTATTTTATTGCATAAGCAGAATTCTTTGGGTACAAAACAGTTTTATTTCCCCATCCATGTCCTTTTCTCCCTGCTCTGGGACGACTTCTTTCCCAGCCCTGGGAAAAGTCTCATACAGATTCCACTGCTTGTTCAGCTACTTTTAGTTACAAAAAAAGGTCTCATGTCAGTAATCTAAGAGTCCAGTTCAGAATAATAATCAAAACTTCTCATTTCGAAGTTAAAGCTTCTCCTCTGCCCTGACTCAGACCTGCCCAGGCTGGGAGGTTTACAGCGGGAGGGAGGATGAGATTGACTTCTCGCCTTTTTCCTGGGCCCCGTCTGCACTCGCCGAGATTGCTGACCTTTGGGGTAAGCAGGGTGCAGGGGAATGACACAGTCATAGATGACCTGTCCTGGCATGATCCAGCATTGCTGCTCTCTGACCTTCTGATGCTCAGAGAAGCTTCTTTCTTTCATGGGCCACTTATGTGGGCTACTCAGAGATTCTCTGTTCTGAGCCTCAACTCTGGTGGTGTCTCCTCCAAGCATCAGCTGACAACTCCGAACATTCAGTCCCTGGGCTTCCCCAGCCCACCTGTCTGCTGAGTCAATTCATCTGGCACCTGCCACTTAGGATGAAGCCCTTTAAATTATGTTTCCAAGTCAGTCCCTCCTGGGAATGGAGTGCGCTCTCAGCGGGAGGGAGTAATGCATTCACTCCTTCTCCCTCTTTCTCACTCTTACTCTCCCTTTCTGCCACCTTAAGGCAGTAGCCTCAGCCTCTTGCCTTTAGATTTCTCAGGTTTGTCACACCCCAGGGACAGCCCCCATGTGCTCTGAGGGGTCACTTTCGCTTGTCTTGACAAGAAATCTTTCTTGCCTTTGCCCACAAGAGGGGCGTGGAGAAATGCCTTGGTACAGTAACAATTCCTCCCAGAAGACTTTCCCATCCTCTTCCTGTTATAGGCCTGAGTAGATGGACAGCTAAAGCTGGCCCACAATGGGTCTCCCAGACTCTTGCAGGTTCAGCAGCGGGGGTCTGGCCTCTCTTATTAGGATGTAAGGAGGCACCCATAGTACTGCCCTGTCACATTAGAGAAGTGAGAAGGGAGAAGGGAGGGCCACTCATCACCCCCAGACAGCAGAGGAAGGTAACGGGCCTTAAAAGAGACTGGCCAGGGAAGGCCTCCCTGATCTTGGGATGGAGTGGTCCAGAGACCCTCTCTGGCTCCCTGAAAGGAGGATAGTCCAAGAGACTGAGGCACAAGGGATGAGAGGCTGATGAGGCTGGAACACTGAGTCTGAGCCTGGAGGGCATCAACCCCAAGGCTGCTCCTGTATACCTGCAGAGAGCAGAGCAGGATGCTTCCTCCAGGAGCCTCTTAGGTCCAGAGGACTCTCATCTCCAAGGTTCATGGAGCCTCGGAATCTGAATAACTGGCTATTCCTCAGGAAAGCAGAGTGATGCCCCAGCCTTGTGTACTTCTTCCAGGGGAACTGGTGAGAACTACAAAGGTGCATGGAGGGAGAGTGAAGTTTAGATGACCTGAACCTGGTAGGTAAAGTTGCCAAGGGCTCACTCTTCAGGAAGGGAGGAGGAACAATAACCTTTATTCAGTAAAAAATTCACTTGGTCAATAATATTGTAATAACTTTGGTGACAGATGGTAACTAAATTTATCATGGTGATCATTTTGTAATATATGTAGATATTGAATCACTACGGAATATACCTGAAACTAATATGATATTGTATGTCAATTATACACCAATTAGGAAAAAAAGAGGGCTGGCCTGTGGCCTGGTGGTTAAGTCCAGCGCACTCTGCTTCAGCAGCCTGGGTTTGTGGGTTTGGGTCCTGGGTGCAGACCTACACCACTTGTCAAGCCATGTTGTGGCAATGACGCACATACAAAAAATAGAGGAAGATTGGCACAGATGTTAGCTCAGGGCTAATCTTCCTCAAGCAAAAAAAAAAAAAAAGAAAAAGAAAAAGATTGGTGAATTTTCCTCACCCCTAAAATAAAAGGACAAATATTTCACTGAACTCTGATAACCACAAGCACCTACATTTAACTAGTCAAGTCCAAAAATGTATTCCTTTAAAACACTTTTTCTTCAGATATAATTTTGGGCTTGTATACATCCTTTACCCAATTCTCCAAATGTTAATGTTTAAAAATATTTGCTCTTTTGCTTTGCTGTCCTCTCTCTCTCTCCACCCCACCACACCTCTCTCTCCTGAAACCATTTGAGTATGTGGTCCCTCTGCCCCTAAATATTTGAGCATATATTTCCTAAAAGCAAGAGTTCTCTTACGTGACCTAGTGCAATTATTAAAGTCAGGAAATTAACATTGATACAACATGTTAGCTAACCTATAAGCTTTATTCAAAGTTTACCAATTGTCCCAGTAATGATCTTTATAGAAAAAGAAAATCCTGGAGCATAAGTTGCATTCAGTTGTTATGAGTCTTTCCTTTCTTTTTTTTCTTTTTTTCTTGAGGAAGACTGGCCCTGAGCTAACATCCGTGCCCATCTTCCTCTACTTTATATGTGGGATGGCTGCCACAGCATGGCATGCCAAGTGGTGCCATGTCCCCACCTGGGATCAAACCAGCGCACCCCAGGCTGCTGAAGTGGAACATGCGAACTTAACCACTGGGCCACGGGGCTGGCCCCTTTACCTTCCTTTAATCTGGTACAGTTCTTCAGTTTTTCCTTGTTTTTCATAAGCTTGATATTTTTGGTTAGTGCAGGCCAGTTATTTTGCAGAATGTCCCTCAATTTGTATTATGCATTCTTGACAGAAATACTGCATAAGCAATGCTGAGTTCTTCTCAGTACATCCCATCAGGAAACTCATGGTGAACATCTTTCCCATTACTGGTGTGTTAACTTCGATCCCTTGGTTAAAGCGGTATCTGCCAGGTTTGTCCTCTGTAAAGTCACTATGTTCCCATGTAATTAATAAGTACCTTGTGGGGTGATACTTGAGATTTTGTAAAAGTAATTTGTTTTTCTTCCCAAACATGTTCCTCCTTCTGTATTTCACTGGGATGAATTGCTTCTTCACCTATCCAACTGCCCAAGCCAGAAACTGGGGAGTCGTCACTCTCTCCTCTTCCTTGTCTTTTGTGTTCCATAACCAAATCTTGTGGATTCTGCCCCTTTCATGTCTTTCAAATTGATCTTACCCCCTTTCCCACTGCCACTACTTAGCTCAGCTTCTCATCTTCTTTCCTTTGAGTTACTGAGACACCACCTAAGTAGGCTCTCTGCTTCCTGTCCATTCCTCTCCCCAACCCTACCCACTTTACCACCAGAGTTGCCTTTCAAAAATGTAAATCTGGGGCTGACCCTGGTGGTGTAGTGGTTGAGTTCCCACGTTCTGCTTCGGTGGCCCGGGGTTCACGGGTTGGGACCCTGGGCATGGACCTGCACACTGTGCATCAAGCCATACTGTGGAGGCATCCCACATACAAAAAATAGAGGAAGACTGGCACAGATGTTAGCTCAGGGACAATCTTCCTCAAGCAAAAAAAAAAAAAAAAAAAAAGAGAGAGAGAGAGAGAAAGAAAAAGAAAATGCAAATCTGCATTTTCCTATCAAAAAACCTTTAATGAAGAAGTTGTGAACTAGAGGTTTTCAGGCATTGATGGGAACCACATGACACATGAGCTACAATCCATGGCCAGCTTGAGCTGCCATAACAAAATACTGCAGACTGGGTGGCTTAAACAACACTTTATTTTCTCACAGTTCTGGAGGCTAGAAGTCCAAGATCAATGTTGTGGCTGACTCTATGTCTGGTGAGAGCTTTCTTCCTGGCTATCAGATGGTGTCTCCTTGCTCTGTCCTCACCTGGCCTTTCTCTGCTGTGTGCACGTGGAGGGAGGATGAGCTCTCTCCTGTCTCTTCTGATAAGGACACTAATCTGATGGATCAGGGCCCCTCTCTTATGACCTCATTTAACCTTAATCAGTTCCTTAACAACTCCACCTCTAAATATAGCCACACTGGGGGTTAGGGCCCCAACATATGAATTTAGGGGGACATAGACATTCTGTCCATAACAAGTGCCCACATCTCTCTTTCTCATACCCATGGCACACACTGCAATCCATCACAGCACTGCTTCCTACTGAATTTGAGTAAGCCTCAGAACATCTTGTCTGCCTTCTCAAGGTCAAAGCTCCCTGGAAGCTAGGATGCATATGCGTGACTCGGTGTCCCCTAGGGAGCTACAGCCGTGAGAGACTTTAATTCAGAGGAGAAAAATATGAGGAAGAAGAAGACATTGCTGGGAAGGTGGAAAGGCATAGCAGAAGGACCTCAGGCAGTCAAAGTAGAGGCCCTGGCCACTGTATCCTCTACAAAGCACAGTGCCTGTGTCTATGGACCAGATGTGTGATTGAGGTGGTGTTTCTGAATGAAAAGCTTTCCAACTTGACTCTTTGAACCTCCAAGAGATTCTTTGTTGCGCAGTACCCTTAATGTGTTTGTTCCCTGCTTAAATTAGCTAAAGTGTGTTCTGTTGTTTCAAAAACAGATGTAACCAATACATTCCTGCACTTGATGTGCTGATAGGCCAGGCTCTTTGCAGTTCTCTAAGTGTGCCAGGTGGATCTGCTGCACTCCAACTGCTCCCTTTGTCCAATACCCTCTCCCCACCAGTCCCCCATCATACCAGTTAGGAAGGTTTTGGCTGCAAGTAACAGATAAACTGTTAAAAAATGACTTAAACAATTACAGTTTATTTTATCCACAAAAAAGAAGTCCTTATGAGCCCTCAAAAAATTAAAAACAGAAGTACTATATGATCCTGCTATTCCACTCTGGGTATATACCCAAAATAATTGAAAGCAGAGTGTTAAGGAGAGTTGTACACTTACGTTCATAGCAGCATTATTCACAATAGTCAAAAAGTAGAAGCAACTCAAGTGTCCATTGGATCGACAGATGGATGAATAAGCAAAATGTGGTGTATACATACATTGGAATATTATTTAGCCTTAAAAATGAAAGTAATTCTGACACATGATACAACATGGCTGAACCTTGAGGACATTATGCTAAGTAAGATAGGCCGGTCACAAAAAGACAAATATTGTATGATTCCACTTTTTTTTTTTTTTTTTTGAGGAAGATTCGCCCTGAGCTAACTACTGCCAGTCCTCCTCTTTTTGCTGAGGAAGCCTGGCCCTGAGCTAACATCTGTGCCATCTTCCTCCACTTTACATGTGGGATGCCTACCACAGCATGGCTTGCCAAACGGTGCCATGTCTGCACCTGGATGTGAACCAGCGAATCCCGGGCCACCGAGAAGTGGAACATGTGAACTTAACCACTGCACCAGTGGGCTGGCCCCTGTATGATTCCACTTTTATGTGATATCTAGAGTTGTCAAAATCCTAGAGACAAAAAGTAGAATGGTGGATGCCAGGGGCTGAGGGGAGAGGAATGGAGAGCAGTTGTTTGATGAGTACAGAGATCAGACCTGAGACCTGAACCAAACCAATGTTCTCTTGTGAGAAGGAAAGGGGAGCAATAGCCATAGAGTGGGCAGCCAATTCTGTGCACCATACCAATGTTCCTACTTATCTTTCAACAATAAGTTCAACTGAAAATATTTCAATACATGTAATACCTGAGATTCACCTCCTGGTTTGCCCCATAGAATTGGGGCGCTATAGTACCCTGTGTGTGTACATTCACTGCAATACTTATGACACTTT
The DNA here is from genome assembly GCF_041296235.1 of Equus asinus. Taxonomy (NCBI): domain Eukaryota; kingdom Metazoa; phylum Chordata; class Mammalia; order Perissodactyla; family Equidae; genus Equus; species Equus asinus. Next base: position 87,288,545 of record NC_091810.1, on the reverse strand, counting down.
TACCATTCCTATCTGTTCACCTGTACGTAAGATTCTCAAAGACCAGACAATGTTTTATTTGTCTTTGCCTCCCATGTGCACAGGAAACATAGATAAACGCAGAAGACACTTACAAAATGTTTGATGAATGATGAATGAATAAATGAATGAATGAGATGGCCTGTTCAGAGAAGCTGTTAATAAACGAGCTCAGAATTCTGAATTTGAAACCCACAAGGGAAACCAGAGCAGACCACATAACCATGCCGGGCTGAGCTTGGGCTTTGCAGAAAGCTTAGGTGCAGAGAAAAGGCAATGTCTCAGAGCTCAGATGAGGAAGAAGAAAGGGAAGGAGGCAGGGTCTGGGGTTTGCAATCCTCCCCCTGGGCTAGGGCTGTATATGTCACAAGCAGCTCATTTTGGGCAGAGATAGCCAAGGAGAGGAGAAGCTCATGCGTCATAAACTGTTGCCTAGTACAGTAGTGGGCTGGCTCTAAACATCTTCCACTTCTTGTGGGTTGTTGTAGAGGCTGGAAAAACTGATTTCAAAGTTACAAGTTGTTTTCATACTTGTTACTATGATCAAATCTCCAGGCAGCCCTATCAGCCTGTGACTACACATGAAGTCCTATTAACGTCATTAACCCAAAGTTCTTGATCTTGCCTCCACCCTCCACTTGCCTGAATAATTCAACCTCTCCCCAGTTATTTATTTCCAGGAGTGCCCAAGGGGTCCGTCAGACTCACCATTGGCAGCGTGGGGGTTACTGGGCTTGCTGTGTTCTTCCTTTCTAGCTCTGGCTTCCCTTTGCCACTGTGTCAAGTCAGGAAGTAGCTTGAGGGACTCTCACCACTTTAGGTGCCTGCTGTGACAGTGCCAAGGCCCAAGCCCAGAACATTGTCCTTCAGAGCCCAGAGCTTCCAGGTGTTGACAAAGATGGCCATCTTCCCAATTCCATGCCCCAAAACAGCCCTGCTTGGGCTCTGATTCTCTCATAAAGTCAGCTCTTAGCTCTGGTTCTCATCCTTTCCGCATCTGGCCTCCAACTAGTCTGAGATGCCAGGCTGAAAACAGCACACTTACAGTATGGTTAACTAAACAGATACTTCCCACCTCTTCCTCCTTTGCTGCTGACACCATAGAGGTCAGTAAAGCTTTTCCAGCCTCCCTGGCCGCTAGAGTGGGTTATATGACCCAGTGAGATAAGAGGAGGAGTCCTCTTTGGGCTTCTAGAAGCCTTCTGCTTTTCCTGGTAGAAGGGACAGACGAGGCTGCCACCAGCCCTTCTCCCTGTGGCCCCCTGCCTGGAAATGCAACAGCCGTCTGTGACCGTGACAAAAAAGGCCAAGAGAATCCCTGTCCCTGAAATCTTCAAGGCGGCTTTGGACTGCCTTCCTCCAGGCTTCTTGTTATGAGAGAAAACAATGGATACCTATCTGTTTAAGCCACTGTTTGTCAGTTATTATGATTATTTTTTCTTTAAAGATTGCCACCTGAGCTAACAACTGTTGCCAATCTTCTTTATTTTTTTCCTGCTTCTTTTCCCCAAATCCCCCCAGTACACAGCTGCATATTTTAGTTGTGGGTCCTTCTAGTTGTGGCATGTGGGACGCCTCCTCAGCATGGCCTAATGAGCAGTGCCACGTCCGCACCCAGGATTCAAACTGGCAAAACCCTGGGCCACCGAAACAGAGTGTGAACTTAACCACTCGGCCACGGGGCTGGTCCCTGTTTGTCAGTTATTGAAGCCAAAATCATGTTCCTAGCTGTTACAAGTTTGACTTTTGCACATTATGTGCTGATACTATGAAACTATCTCTTATAGTCCAAGTTGTTAATTCATAAATCACCTGACGGAGGATGCTCTTGATTCATCACTTGGGACCCTGCCTGCCATTTATTGTTACTGGAAGGAGGCGGGTCTCCACTAAGTGATGGAGGCATCTGAAGGCAGTTACTTTTGGTGGCATTGGTGCTAAGACCAGGCCTGGTGGCAAAGTCCTTCTGGCACTGTGTCCTGTCTCTGAGTTCTTAGTTTATCCCTACAGAGGAGAGTAGAGGTTTGGGACAACCTGGTCATGTATCCTGGCCCTCACAGTGTGGGCCCAAGGGAAGGGGAGATGCCTGAACTGACCTCCTCAGGTCAGGGCTGTTGGTAGTCTCCCCCTAGGCAGCTGCCTCCTGCCTTCAGTCTGAAAGAGGGTGAGATCAGGACTGTAATGAGAGCAGGAAACCCTCACCCCTTATAATACATTTCTGGATAGTATTTGTATTGTTGTTGTAAATTGTAATTAATCTAGTTCTGAAGACTTTGGCATTTATTTCATAAAACTGTTTCTTCTGTAGGACTGAATTCCAGAGAAAAGGTATAGATACACAACCACAAAAGAAAGAGGACATTTTGATAATCTGGTGGCCCATTTGAAATAATTGTATCTGGGGCCGGCCCAGTGGCACAGCAGTTAAGTGCACATGTTCCGCTTTGGCGGCCCGGGGTTTGCTGGTTCAGATCCGGGTGTGACATGGCACCGCTTGGCAAGCCATGCTGTGGTAGGCATCCCACATATAAAGTAGAGGAAGATGGGCACGGATGTTAGCTCAGGGCCAGTCTTCTTCAGCAAAAAGAGGAGGATTGGCAGTAGATGTTAGCTCAGGGCTAATCTTCCTCAAAAAAAAAAAAAAATGAAATAATTGTATCAAAATGGCCACCAGTTTGTTGTGTTATTGTTCTAAGCCACACCAAGGTGGTCCTCAGGAGTGAACTCTGGGGCTGTCGGTGGCGAGAGATGGAGCTGTGACCTGAAGAGGAAGGGCTGATGGAGAGAGAGCCAGGGAGATAGGAATCAAAATCCTAAAGACCTTTAATAGAGCGTTTGGACAGTGGGTCAAATCTACCACTATCCCTCACTACCCTTCTCCGGATAATCCTTTCTATGAGATGTCTTACCTGCAGCCCCACAAAACAAATGTGTTAGTATCTCAGTGAGAGTGTCCTGAGGGGTGGGATGGGAGGAGATCCAGATTCTGAGGATTCTCTAAGTAATGAGCAAAAGATGGAGAGTAACCAGGATTGCTCATATTGATCATGTCTTAAATAGGATAGCTTTTTTGATTGGTGTGCTAGTTTAGTATTTTTATATTGAGAATAAAAATATTTATAAGGGCTTTTCATGAATTTTCTAGCAACTTCCATATTCATCTCTATGTTGCCACAGGGTCTAGAATTCTTCAACAGGAATTCTCCCACTTTAAAGGTTTTTAGGATCCCAAATTCTATGATTTGGCTGATATTACTGTATGTATGTAGTGCTGTTTAAGAATTAATATCACAAACTTGTAAGAATGTTTAAAATGAAAAGCATTGCCTTTTACCTAGTCTTTGGGAAGAGATGATGTAAGGAAACAGCTGCCCCTTCCTCCACTTTCTCTATCAGGGTTTCTCTACTGTGGCACTGTGGCACGTTGGCTGGAATAGTTCTTTCTGTTGGGGGCTGTCCTGTGCATTGTAGGATGTTCAGCAGCATGTGTGGCCTCCACCCGCTAGATACCATTAGCCTCTCCCACTTGTGACAACCAAAAATGTCTCCAGGCATTGTCAAATGTCCTCTGGCAGGCAGAATCACCCCCAGCTGAGAACCTCTGCTCCATAATAATGCATCTCTTGTATAATAGCAGGGTGATTGTGTTTGTAAACTGAGACCTGTCAAAGCTCAGATCCACGTGGCTTAGTCCTTGCGTGGCTGGGTTCAAAGAAGCAAAGTCCTGATAGGAATTCTGCTCTTAAGCTCAAGGACTATAAATGAGACCCAAGTATGTAACCCAGAGCAGCCCTTATCAAAATACCTTTCCTCTTTCACATCCAGCCGCTCCACTCCTCACTCTCTTTCCCCAGAGCAGCCTGCTCTCTCATCCACCCGTTCTCTCCCTCCATCTCTCTGTCCCTCTCCCACGCCCACTTGATGCCTCTGAACACATTCATGTCCTCTGCTCTCCATGGCCTCTTGCAAAAGGAGCTTGTCTTTTATTCTTTTTTCCTTAGAATCTACCCATGTGGCTTATACCACTTCTATCTCTCTCCCATTCCCCTGATTCTGCATCAAAAGCCCCAAAGCTCTGGTTTGGACCTTCCAAGCTCTTCTCCACAGTTGGGTGTGGGTGGATGGGAGGAACTGAGCAGCCCAAGCAGCACCAAATTTAGCAGTGGGGAGGAGGACGGGAGAAGCTGGCAACACTCATATGTGTGAAGGGTTGCAGATTTTTTCACCCTACTCACAAATGTGCAAAAAAGACACAGCATTTCATTTCTCTAAAATTGTTCTTGTCTTCCTCACACGCCTGCAACCACTGAATGGAGGGAAAAAATATTCTGGCACAATTTAAATAGATATTTTAGGTAAATAGATCATCTTTTTAGGTAAAAAATGCTGTCTCAGGTATCTGCATCCACCTTTTATATCTTTTTGAGAGAGTATCTGGGTTTTTGGTGGAATTGTGGCTAACCAATCCTATAGGAACAGAGAAAAGATGGGATCCTCACTCAGGTCCATGCAGCATCTTCTGCATCCTTGCTGATTTCTGCTCTGAGTAGATGGTCTGGATACTCCTGGGTTGTATCCAACCCGTCCCTGGAAGTTCTATGAGCACTTGCCATTGAGGCTGTGTCTACAGTACCTGTGGTTTGGTCCCTCCTGGCTTGGAAGGGCCTGCTAGTTCTCCCCGATGACTCAGCCACTGCTCTGGCTGATGCTGCACACCCTGTATCCTCCATCTGCCTCTTGCCTAGGATGTCTACCCCCAGTCTTGCTGATGACTCACCTTTCTCGCATGGCTGAGGTGTGGAAGCCTGTTGGCTCTCCACTCAGCTACTTTCCAGGCCTCTTCTCCAGAGCAGGTGGGAACTCCTTGGTCCAATTTACTCCATACTGGTCCTGGGGGCAGCCCAGGAAATTATATTCCACCTCTCTCCCTGCAGAATTTTGCTGTGATTGATCCTGTTGAGTTAAACCTTGGTAAAACAACGCCTAGGGTGGTGCCAGCCAATCTGCAAGGTGAGCCCCAAAGACGCAAAGATGAAGTCTTCAGAAGCCCTCAACCTTTTCCCCAGCTACTTAACAAACCTCCCACTTTGGGTGGGATCGGGAGAAGGGAGGTTAGAGTCACCTCTGCCAGCCTCCCCTGCCTCTCTCTCCTTTTTTCCTAGACAGTCCACTGCCACTGCTAGGGTGGGCATTCCTCTTTCTCTTCCTGTCGACTCCAGGACTTCCTGTGCAAAACTCTGTGATCAAGTTGGCTTTTGATATACAAATAAGAGAAATAAAGGAATCTAGAACATCTTTTCTCTCTCTTACAAAGCCTAGCTTTTAAGATCATCTGGCTGAAAAATCCTGGAATCCTATTTGGAAACTGATACTTAACTTTTTCTTTCTCTTTCTCTTTTTCTTTCTACTCCTTCTGTAATAATCCTAAACCTCCCTGAGGCAAATGGAAACCTCTGGAAATAGGGAGGGAAGGTCAGTATAAGTATATATAAAAGAAAGCAGTGTATTTGGGTGTTTCAAAACTATATTATCACCGTTGTATACATTGATCATTTTTCCTACCACATGTCATGTTCTAATGTGGTTGTTCCATAGAGGCCTGCATGGCCGAGACCGCAGCCTGTGGGTAGACCACGTCTGTCCAGTGAATGGCCAGAAGAAGATGCAGGTTCTCAGACAGGAAACCAGAACTCTGAGGGCAAATCTTAACAGACAGGAGAAAGGACTCTCTGCCGTCCTCGAGGTCTCTTGGGCTGGACTCACAGGGGCCTCAGGACCAGGACGGTCATCCAAGTGTGGGCAATTTTCTCTCCCAAATGGAGTCAGGCCAGAGCCTGCAAAGGGAGATTTCTTTCTAGGGCTGTGCTTCCCTGACTCTACAATTCAAAAGATCAGTATAATAAAATGTTTTTAATGGGAGGACTAAGATAGAGTTAGTAACTTTTCATTTTGCCAAGCAAGTATGTTTAAAATAAACCACTGTATCATCAATGTTTATTTAGGAAAAAAAAAGGACTTTTAACACCCAAAAAGTTGATGATTTTTTTTTTCCCAAACCCCCCCAGTACATAGTTGTATATCCCAGTTGTGAGTGCCTCTGGTTGTGCTATGTGGGATGCCACCTCAGCATGGCCTGATGAGTAGTGCCATGTCCACACCCAGGATCCGAACCGGTGAAACCCTAGGCTGCCAAAGCAGAGTGTGCAAACTTAACCACTCGGCCACGGGGCTGGCCCCAGATTTTGTTTTAAGGAAAGCATCATTTATTGATAAGAGAGAAAGCCACTTCACGTACCTGGAATGGCGTGGAGCAAAAGAGGCAGGGAAGGGAGATAGACAATGTCCGTTCCAGTGGTAGTGGGGTATACTTCTTTGCCTATAGGATTTGTACAGGATTGGATGGGAGGCAGAACTGAAAGGAAGTCAGAGCGTGTTGTGGAGATCCTTGAGGAATAGGGTGGGAAACTAGAATGTCAGCTTTGAGAGAGTCAGAGTTTCTAACTCTTTCTTGAGAAGGGAATTGACATGAAGAAAACCATGTTTGGGAAATTTTAATTGTGCAGTCTCTGAGGGAATCACTGCATTTTGAGGGAGAGAGGCTAGAGGAAGGAAAGCCATTAAGGAGAGAAAGTGTGGAATCCATCCTAGACTTTGGCTGAAGTGTAATGTCTGGTGGGAGATGAATGGGCGCTTTTTCTGTGTCTGTGGGTTATTGTGTCTATTGGTTACCACCGTAGGAGTGGAGGGTGATTTTAAAGAGTACTACAGATATTCCCAATAATTTAATAAATATGCACAGCGTAGATTTTAACCTTAGACAATTCCTGTCTCATTCCATACAGAACCTATTCCATATATGCAGGCTTTCTGCCTTGATTCACCTTGTCCTGATGTCTGCAGTGTTATATGGCTTATACTTTTCATTTGGATCACTTACTCCAGTTTGTGATTATTTCATTTAATGTGAACATTTCAGTAATATCTGTTTCCTCCACTAGACCATAAGGTCCATAAGAACAGGGCCCATGTATTTCCTTCACTGTTACATCTCTAGCACCAAGCATGGGGCTGACATATCATAGATACTCAATGAATATTAATTGACTAAATATTGAGTGAATGAATAAATAAGTTTACCTCTAGGAAGAGTGATTGCAATCATCCTCATCAAGTCCACTTTACTAAGTGCCTTTCTGTGTGAGGTCCTGTGTTATGTTGTGTTTTATGACAGAGTGAGGTTCTTGAAGGCCACAATCAACACTGCCAAATAGTGGATCCCATGATCACTGCTACAGGAAGTGGTCTTGGCGGTTCCTGGCGCCTTCTTTCCCCAGCTAGTGTCCCTGAGGCAGGGTGCTGGTGCAGTGCCACCTGTCGGTCGGATAAAACAGGAAATCCCCCTTTTTATGCAATCACATATCTTTTTACAAATAAACACGTTGTAGTCCCACGTGACTTTTGTTGATGAAGGACCTTCTCTGGTATTTTTAAATTTTCACTTTTCAAAAAAAATTTAGCTTCGTTTTCTTGGCTAAACTTATTGTTTTCTTACTCTTTCTCTATTAAATAGTAGCTTTGTTTAATCCCATTCTCTACATCTCAGATAAAGGAATCTTCCACATTAAATTGTAGTAACATTTCTGTTACACAAAAGTAGTCAGGGAATGGAACAATTAATTGAATTACCTTACATTCCATGCAGGAGTCACTTGAAGACACAGATATTTATGATAGAAATACATTCTCTAGTGAGAGTGTGGCAACACTTTCACTAATGAAAAGATTATTGAAAGAAATTTCAAAAATGTGCAGTTCCTTAGTCATTATTGTAAACATCTGTTATTATGCCAGAAAAGCGTGAAAGTAATGTTTAATAGAATCCTAGCCCAAGATGTTACTAATTATGCTTTATAGGGATATATATTTTTTAAATACTATATATGTCATATATATACATATATATGTATGTCAAACACGTGTGCACACCTTAGTCTATTTATGCATTTTAGGAGAAATGCTTGGTGACTCAAACGATGTTGAGTTCCCACTGTCTCTTGTCAGTGATTTTATCATGTTAATGTTAAAGTGGAGTTATTGGATTGCTTGTCTCCACTTCTGGACAGATTTCCAAACTCTTTTTTTAAAGTCTTGTATTTGGCATTTGATATTTTATCTTTTCTTCCCTTTCCTGGTTCCTGGTTCTGTATCAGCAGTGGAACCTTCTTAAGATCCTTTTATTTGGGGAGGTTGGCGGGGGGAGGGGATGTTTTCGTATTGATTTCCAGGAAATATTTACCTACAACAGACATGAACCATTCATATGTATATGTGATGTCCTGATATTTCCTCCTAGTCTGTGTGCGTGTTGCCTTGTTTGTGATATTTTCATCATGTAGAAATTATCCATTTTTATGGATCCATACTCAATCTTTTTCTTTGTGATAATTTCTACCATCACTTTTGTGCTCAGAATATCTTTTCTTTCCAGAGGTCAGATATATGTGGACTTAGTTTTTATTTTGTATTTCTGATTTTATTTTTTCCATTGCACTCTAATTCATTTGAAATTTATTTTAGTGTATTGTTTGAACCAAGCTTCACCTATTTCCCCCAAATAGGCAATAATCTCAACACCATTTGTTTAACAGAACATTTGTTCTTTCATTAGTTTGCATTCCTTCCTTTATTATAAATGCTGTAATCTTATACATGAATATTAATTTTACGACTTTCATTTGTTCCCTTAAGCAGCCTGTCAATTATTGTGCCACTACCATGCATTTTTAACCACAATAATTATCTTAGAACTTTCAACATCTAAGTCTTCCTCATCACTATTTCCTTTGGAATTTTTCTTACCTATCCCCGTTTACTTTTTCTTCCAGATGAACTATTAGAATCATCTTGTCATTTCCCAAGACACAACTATTAGAATTTTGATTCACCCCCTTACACCCTGATGACAGATGTTAATTGAGAATTGATATGAAGGAGCTAATAAATGTTGACCAAATAACAATGGCAGCAACATTTGTAACTGTATATTTCCTTATATTTGCAAGTGCTTTAAATGTTTAAAAGGGTATCTCCTTTCATATTGTCCATGAAGGAGTTTCAGAATACTTGAACACAAGACAATTAAGGCAGGTGTAAAGAAGGGAAAAATCTCTTCAGTGTAAATCAGGAGAAGAGGCTGGTTGAGTACAAATAGGATTCAGAATCTCTTTAATTTAAATCAGAAAATTAGAAGTTACAGAAGAGGTTAAGACAGAAATTTAGAAAGGGGATATATGGGCTAGAGAGTCTCACATTCTAAAATGAGGCTCAGCATATAAACAGGCATCAAGTGGCAACTCAGTGAAGTGCATCCGGGTCCTGGGTTCATGTTGCAAGGATCCAAGATGGCAGCTCTGCACGTGCGTTGGAAAACTGCCTTCTGCAGCTGTGGGAAGATAAGAACATTTGGGCACAATAAAGTAAATCAACCCATACTATTTAAAAATGGAGTTAAATATAAATTTCTGTGTTTCCTTATGCTACTGGGAAAATTAAGAGATTTTCATTAGAAACTATTAAGATAATATAATTAAGTTTGTAAACAGAGTTTGAATGTTTAAGTGAATTTGACTTACTACATCTATAGTATTTGATTTAATATATTTATTACTTTTTGATGAATTTAGTAAGATTTTGTTTGTTAAATTTATAACTCTATTCTGTGAGGCAACTGAAATGCCTGAGAGGATCCAACATTAAATTTGGAAGTTGTTGTTTAATGTTTAAGGAAATTTAGTTAAGTCAAATTATATAAAGAGTTATTTGTTTAAGGGAACATAATCCTTTAAATTTACAAATTAATGCAACATTAGTTCAAGTATGAAAGAAGATGATTATTCTTATTTTTATATATAATATGCTTTTACATATACTTTTGAACATATATACTTATGAATAAAATAACCTTATTTATAGATTGATTTCAAGCTTACATTTTTAAAATTTAAATTTAAGTGAATACTGATTCGGACACATGTCAATGTCTGTGCATCTTTCCATGCTCCAAAGTCTATCTTGGACATTAAAAGTCAGTTGGTAGTAAGATAACCAACTCATTCTGGTTTTCTCCGGGCTATTTCAGTTTCAAAACTGAAAGTCCCACATCCCAAGAAACTTGGTAAATTGGGACTGTGGGTCACCGCTATTGGCAGACGATCCTCTGACCTTCACAACAGCCTTGTGGCAACAGGGTGTGAAGTCTGCGTGCAGGGTTAATATTCTCATCAACTGAGGCAGCAACTGGGCTCAGAGAAGTTAACATGGTTTGGCCAAGTCCATGGATTGGATTATATTTATCTTCCTTCCTCACACCCTTTTTCCACTTAATTTGATTGGCTGATTTATTTCTGGGGTCTTCGCCCCCCTAATTCCCCCATAGAGAACTTAGTTTCTTCCTTTGAGAATGAATGAAATCTGTTTTCACCAGGAAGGGCCTTGGCCGAGGATTAACCTCAGCAGTGATCTCTTCAGATTCCTTCGCAGAGACTTCCTGGGGGGTTGCCTTAGCCTTTGCAAGACAGGGAGAAATGGAGGTTATGAAGATGTTTGGGGCATGGATTACAGTGCATTTTTATCATTTTGCTAATTATTTAAAATACGTTACTACTTAGAATTCCCTTTTTAATAACAGCTTTATTGAGATATAATTCATATACCATCAATTCACTCAGTTAAAGTATATAATTCAATGATTTTTAGTATATTCACAGAGGTCTACAACTGTCACTGCAGTCAATTTTATAATATTTTCCTCACGCCAAAAAGAAACTCCATACCCATTCAGAGTCACTCTCCATTTCCCTCCACCCAGCCCCAGGCATCTTGAATCTGCTTTCTATCTTTATAGATTTACCTCCTCTGGACATTTTATACAAACGGAACCATGCAACATATGATTTGCTGTGTCCAGCTTCTTCCACTCAGCGTAATGTTTTTAAGGTTTAGCCATGTTATGATGTGTATCAGTACTTCATTCCTTCTTATGGTCAAATAATGTTCCACCGTGTGGATATATCACATTTTATTTATCCTTTCATCAGTCGATGAGCTTTTGGATTGTTTATACTTTTTGGCTATTATGAAGAATGCTGTTATGAACACTCAAGTACAAGTCTGTGTGTAGGTATATACTTTCATTTCTCTTGGTTATATGGCTAGAAGTGGAATTGCTGGGTCATATGGTAACTCTATGTTTAATCTTTTGAGGAACTGCCAGACTGTTTCCAAAGAGGTCGCCCCATTTTAAATTGCCATCAGTGGTGCACAGGGGTCCAATTTCTCTACATCCTTCCTAACACTTGTTATTAAGAGTTATCTTGATATGAAAACATTATTCATTATGTGATAGAAATGAATACATGTTATTTGTGTATATACTTTTATATAATATACTTTATATTATAAAAATATTTTATAATTTATAGTTTATAAAAATACTTCATATATTGTATAATATATATATTTTATATATTACACAAAATAATTATAAATACTTTGAGTTTTTATGTACATTCTTAGTGACTGGAAATCCAGAAAACAAAATGTGACCCTAGACTGAAATGCCATTAAAGAAGAGGGGCATTTCATTAAGACAATTGCTTAAGAAAGTTGGAGGAGGATGGGGTGGGACTGGGGGGGGGGAATTTTATCTACTTGAATGACAGCACTGTTACAACAAGAACATTAAATGTAGGAAATATTTCGTGAACTTTTGTGATATGAAAATATTTTTCACCTGGGAAAGAGTTAAGCCCAGGAAGAGCCATGAAAATGTTTTCCAAGATTGGGGAGAAAATTCATAGTTTTACTCACAAGTACTGTACAGCTGAGTACTTTAAACCCAAAATGAGTGGAAATTTGTTTTTCTTAGGACTGGACACTAGATGTCTCAGTCACATTGAATGTGCAATAAGAAAAGGGGAATTTATAGAAAAGATTGGCACAAAAATGTGAGCTATGTGATCTTGTATATGATGTAGCTTTTTAATTCGGGTATTCTAATTTAATCTCAATTAAACTTTCTTTGAAACCAGGCTATAGATAGCTATTATCTTTAAAATTCTTAAGTAAAAACTCAGTGAAGTATCAGCAATGTTCTTAACTTCCTGGATGAAGAAATAAAAAGAAAGATATTTGGAGATTTGTTAAATGACTTAGATGAAACTGGAATTAGAAATCAGGCTAGAATTCAGAAATTATCAGCTCCCTATATTGTTTTCTAGAAAGCAAGTATTCCCACTGAGTGATTTACAAGATTTTTGTTAATCTAAAAATAGAAAGTGCTCCAGATGAGACAGATCTATTTAACGGAAGTATGGTGTGCAGAGAGAGGCATTGGATTAGGAGCCCAAAGGCATGATTTTTTTAATACTGAAACCACTGCTTTTATGCTCCCAGATGCCCTTCAAACTCCCTCCATCTGGGTCTTGTTTTCCTCCAGCCTCTAGGCGGAGTTCAACATTCTTCTCTTGGAGGAAGAGCTCAAGAACCAGTGGAATTCTCACAGCCACCATACAAAGGATAATTCTCATTACAATTTTTTTCTTCTTGGTAATGAAAAGGAAAATAAATGCATATCTATTAAACTATAACATGTTTGTTTGTGTGCCCCTGAAATTATCGTGGGGGCCTCTGGTGTGTACATACTCTGTTCTTGGGGGGCGTGGGCCTCTGACTACTGAGCCATATGCAGAGACAAGGAGAAAGGGCGAGAGTGGAAGCAGAACATGGACGAGGGGAGAAAAGAGGCCAACAGAGCACATGACAGTGACAATGACCCAGCACACATCTGCTCTTTCACCCTGTTGGTCCCATGCACTCCTAGTCCCACCCTGGGAGAGAGGGAAAAGAGTGGCACCCTGTGGAACTAGAGTGATCCCGGGGGTGGGTTACTTACAACAAGTACAACTCACTCTCTGCTCCTCTGGCCCTGCCCACTTCCTTCCCACTGATACACATACACAGATCCTCATCTCTCTCTAATACACACACACACACACTCCCTGCATCCAGGGCAGACTTGGTCCTGCCTCCACAACTGTGGAGAAAGGGTGGAAATAAAAGGCCAATTGTTAGTACATGAGCCTCTTAGGTGACATTTTTGGTACTTCCTGGGAAGTCACCCCATGCCCTCAACCTCTGGCCCTCCCAGGGTCACTGGTCACCCCCACGCGCCTTCCTCACAGGGCCATTTATCCAGGCTCATGTGGGTGTGCTCTGGAGGTGGCGCTAGCAAGGGAAGTTGAAGGGTGCTCAGCTCTGTTCCCAGCCTGCTGAGTTTCACTGAGAAGGAACAAATAATGACTGTTCTGCGAGGCCACACAATGAGCTGCTTTCTCCCTGAGCCGTGACCTCTACCCAGGAAGAGGCCAAGCACACTTATCAAGTCTCTGCATTTGCTGGAGAGAATCTGTGGTAAACAGAGCAAGAAGGCACTCATTGTCACCAAGGGCCTCCAGAAGCTGCCAGAGCTTTTCACACAGAGCCTTTGGTTGCCTCGTCACTGTCTGTCATCCAATTTTACTGTAGAAACGGATTATTTAAAGTTAAAAAATAATTTATTTAGTTGAATTGGGATTGGCCTGGATGATCACCATTGACTACCAATGTGGCCATGCTATGGCAAACATGTTGGTGGCTCACCCAATTCACGTCTTCTCCATTCGTGCTCAAAGACCCCTGATTTTGTATAGTTATTTGGTGACCATCAGCCCAGTCCCAGGGATAACCCTTACGGTGGCCATCTCTTTCCTCTTTGCAGGGATTGGTCTAAACTGTGGACTGCTGAGGGCCTTTGAGGAAGAGAGAAAGTCCTGCTGTGCTGCACTTTCTCCTTGGTTTTGGGCTTTTGTGGAGACCTGCTGCTTGGACCGGTTTTGGCTGTCTTCTGACTGTGAAGGTGGATATTATAGAGAGAGTTGACATATGTAAATAAAGGCTTGAGTCCTTGTCGATGCAACTGAGTTTCAGAATCGCCTATTTGGGACATCTTGGTAGGTTGGCTTTTCTGCGGATTGAAGTCCAAAGAATCTAACTGATAGACATACTTTTTCCCTAACTCATCTAACATGAGCAGGCACAAAGCAAACCCTTCAGCAAAGAATTGATAAACACTCTGGTTTTGTTATGGCTTAAAGCGAGATTCTGGACCCCGGAGGATTTCTGAGGAGTTTGACTGTGCAGTCACATGACAGAGGAACTGGAAACTAACTTGAACAAAAGGTAGCAGGCTGGACGGCCAAGGAATCTCCTTTTCTGTCAAGACAACAAGCTGCTTACCTCAGAATCAGCTGCTTCTTTGTTTAGTTCTTTTTCTCTTCCTGAAGGATTTGGAACTGAGATCCATCCCTCCATCCAGCAAATATCTATCACACCCCCTGTATGTGAGCATTCACCTATGTGGCGGTGATGGGGACCCTGGGTTCCCCTCAACCGGGTGCTGTGTGCACTGTAACAACTGTGGCAGTGCTGTGGGCCGTGGGCTGTGGGCTCTTTTGTCAACAGCCTCCTGCTCCCAAAGCTGGGCCCTTCTAAAGATGGTGTCAGAGATAGCCCTTGAGGAACTCAGCCTAGCAAAGAGTTATCCAGTGACAACCAAGCAGAGCCACTGCGTCGGGTGTGAAAAGACATGCTGCCAGCGTACTATGGGTGCTATCGCACTGAAACGTGCAGAATGGGTGTCACGGCATGGAAGAAAGTCTCTGAGCAGAGACTTAAGAAATGCAGCCTCACCAACAGTCACTTGACAGATGAGGACACAGACCCAGAGAGGACAAGTCGCTCATCTTACATGTGTTAACCCATCAAGCTGTACACTTAAGACTTACACACTTTACTCTTGGGTATGTTTTATTTCAGTTAAAAAAAGCAAACAGGAACAAAAGAAAAAATGACCCTTGATATTTTTTGCCATCACTGAGAAAAAGGAATAAAGGCAGAACTTTGAATAAAGAGAAAATCAATGATACTTTACATGTTTTAAATTAGTCATTATGAGAATGGTCTAATTAATTTATCATCCCTCTCCTGCTAGAAGCTCTTCTAAATCTTACGTTGAAGTTTCAACTTCGGTTTCAATGAGATGCTTCTAAACTTGTGATGATGTGTAATAGGGGTGCCGGGATCTTCGTGTTGATCTTAGAGTTCAGAGTCATGTCCTGAAGTTGTTGGTTCCCACTCTGGGGTCAGGAGTGGTCACAAAGATTCTGAAGAGTCTAGATGTTTGTAAGATGACAAGCTCTCGGTGACCTTTTGAGCCTCAGCAGTTTGCCTTGGCCAGTTAGGTTTATCTCAGATCAACCTCGATATAAGGAACCCTGAGGGTATCAGATGTCAGCACTTGCTCAGAGAACCAACGCCTACCTCATCTCTCCCACCCCCGGAGGGACAGGAGTGCATTCTAATCTGCACAAGGGGAGTTTGTAGGCTCACTGAAGGCCCGGGGTGGAATGAACTTCCAGTATGTCTGGGTTCAGGGCTCAAACAATGTCATCAGGATTCAATTTCCCTCTACCTTGAGGTTCTTCCACCGTGTTAGTCACAATCTCCAGAGCTCCAATGTTGCTCCGCTCAGCTCCGGGTGTTCCCTCATGCTGACAAGAAGGAGGCAGTGTCTTCAACCTCTGGATCTCCTCAGCTCTAAGTCCAGTTGGGAGAGAAACACACTTTCCCTCTTACAGCATTCTCAGGAATCATTAGGTCTCATTGGCTCTGAGTGGGTCACATGTGCTGTGCTGAGCTAATCACTGTGACTGTGGAAATGCAATGTATTGATTGGCTTAGGCCTAGGTCACATGCTTCTTCCTCAGAGCTCTTCCCAGATAACCGGACAGCTTCTGTCCCTTCTCATGAGGTTTCCTCCTGCCACTGCCTCTCTGCCTTCTTCTGGTTTCATAGGACCATCACACATCTGTTGCCCAGTGGCTGTGAGGTGCAATTACCTGGCTACCTGGGGGGAGAACAGGCCACACATCCTAATGGCTTGTGAAGTTAGTATTCTCACCTGCCTCTGGGGTTGGCAGCACCTCAGCCCTGGCCAGTATATGAGATGGGTGCCGTCATGAGGCAATCCAATGGTTTTCAGGTGCCCTACCACTCCCTCCCCCATCCTACAAACGCACTTTCTTCCCCTCCACCCTTGATGGATAGAGGACCCCTGGTCACATCTCTTTGCTGTGTTGGTGCCCACTTGAGAATGCTGGCAAGTTGGTCCATTGTATGCAGCTTTTCTCCATGGCTAGATCTTGTCCATGGGTCCACTGGGCCACAGGTGGCTCACAACCTGTCACAGGTTGCAGACAGTCAACAGGCACCTTCTCTTTTCACCCCCTCACTGAGTTGTACCACTCCAGGCCTGACCATGGCAGCCATGCTTACTCTGTAGAGGTCTATGCGTGTTACCTCAGGCCTGTGTGTGTGTGTGTGTGTGCACGCACCCACGCACAGCAGGGTCACCTCCCAATAATCCAGGCAAGAAGCAAGTGTAACTAGTTTATGGGATGGAATATACCTGGTCAGGTACAATCCAAGGCTGAAGCAAAACCTGACGTTCCATGTCTCAAATTATTGCCTGTCTTATTCTGAGTGTTAACGTGAAACTAAAAACCTTAGGTTTGGGATCTCAAAGGGTCGGTACTACTGATAAAAATTGCTGATTGCATGCATACACTTGGTTAGTGCAACATTGACATGCATTTCCTTCGATAAGCTACGCTGGGAGCAGGTTAATGGAAAGGGGCTGGCACAACCTTCTTGGGATGGGCTGTCTGGCCGGCTGCCACTAAGTCCCAGCTGGAGCATCAGTGACCTCTGCTGGCGAGATTTTTCTCTCTGGTCTGCACAACAGTTGGCATCTCCTCCAGGTCTATGTGTCCGGTACAGCGTTCTTCAGAGAGAAGCCGCAAGACTGACGCCCAGCGAAGGTAGGGAAGACTGAGATTTTATGCTAAAACATTTACAGGGGTTAGAGGTCACAGCAGGCAGGAGTTTAAGCATTGATCGCATCCCTGCCTTCATCAGCTGTTTCTCAAATGCGGACATTACTCACTCTCCACATATAAACGTGTTTTCTTTCTTTTTTAAAATACTTTTCTCAAGAAGAACATATGCAAAAACAAGTTTCACATAAACAAATTTATGAGATTTCTTAAGAATAACATGTTTGCAAGTTGAGGAAATGAGGTGAAAACACTCTGTCAAAATGAGTTCACTTTTTTACGTGTGTGTCAGGGGATGAGGCATCCTTTACAGATACCTACCCAAATCACACGCTCCACGTTGGCACGTCCTCTCACCCACAGACACATGGGAAATGCTGTTGCAGGACAAGCCCTGAGCGCACCTCTAAGCCAGGCAGACCTTTTGTAACTGGCCGGGTACGTCTATAATGGGAGACTCTGGACAGCAAAGTCGAAGCCATCATGGCAGGTCTTGAGAGTCATGCTGATGCAGAGTTACTGACTTAGCAGCTCTTGTCCCCGTGGGACCATGTGGTGGGCACTTGAGGGCCTCGCCCAGCCTGCCTGCCTTCTCTGATTATTGCGTTTGCCTTCAGGGAGGGGCCTCTGCAGCCATATTCTCACAGGACTCGGTCCCTTTAACCAGAGCTAACAGACCAAGGGGAACCAATCCCTTCAATGGGGCTTGAGGGAGGGTGGGAACCAGATATCCTTTTCCAGAAACTGGCAGTCAGGACACAGGGGCGACAGTCAGGCTCTGGTGGACACTTAGCCTGTGAGGTCCTATCGGGCTGGCCTGCATCTTCCACTGCAGACAGAGAGAGGCAGAGAAGGCCGGTCAGCACAGAGAGAAGTGAGCAAAGGTGACAAGAGGGGGACGCAGAGACGATGAGGTGATGTGGAGAGAGAGAAGGTCTCTGCTCCCTGGTTCCAGTTTCCATCCATCCTCCCCTACGTTCTCTCTTACGCTCCTATTTCCTTCCCTCGTCCCATTTTGTTTCAACAAAAAAGACCTGGAAGACAGATGCCCTTCTGCCTAGTTTGCATTTAATACAGAGCAAAATAATTCCGAACACTTTTGCTTGAGAGCTCAGAATTTGAATTATATTTATCCAAACTGTCAGGAATCTTCAGGATGGAGTGAGATGTCTGTTAACTGGATTTTCTGGAGAAATGAGAGTTAAGCAGAAAACTGTTTTTCTGTTTGTTACCACCTTTGTAATAGAAATCTGTCTAAAATGCATGAATAAAGAAAAGATTGGAACAACTTAAATGTCTACCATAGGACGCTGGTTAGAGATTCATACAATGGAGTACTATGCAGGCATTAAAACAATAAGACAGAGCCATATGCCCCACCATAGAAGGTTCTCCATGACGTATTTTAAAATAAACTAAAGTATTGAATGCTATGTGTAGTGTGCTCTCATTTGTGTAAAAAAAATTAAGAAGGAAATAAAAATATAAAAGTTCATAGATACACATGCATATATGCTTGGATATGCATAGGATATCTGTGGGGTTACCCAAGATCTGCAACAGTGCATGCCACTAAGGAGAAGCCTGGGGGCAGAACGAGATGGAAACTTATTTTTCTCTGTGTACCCTTTTGTACTATTGGAAAAAACTTTTTTTTAATTACCATGTACATGTATTAGTTCTTTACATACATAATATATTAGCACATTCAAATGCATTAGCCTGCATTCCACTTTTATTGAGTACAGAGCATTCATCTCCCTTAACCATGAGAGTTCCTGGAAATTGGAGCAGAAAGATCTTCAGAAATGTCCACATTGCTGGGGTCACCTACTCTCATGTCTTTGCTTTCGTCTATAGAAGTTGTTGAATCGTCAGATAAAGGTGGTGAGAAGCGCAGGCTGCGCATTGCTTGAACAGCCCAAGTGTGAGGAGAAGGGAAGCAGGAAGGGGTGTGGGCTGAGCACCTGCGATCCATATCCTGGGTGGAAGAACTGCCAGCACACTGGGTTCTCGTTTCCTGTGCGGATTCTCACCACTCAGAATGGAGAAGTCCTTGGACTTGGGCCTTTCTGCATCCATTCATCGGTGAAAACAATACCTTCTTTCCAGGTTCTTCTGAGGAATAAATATTAAGGCATCTGGCACGGTGCCTCACTCAGTAAGTTTTAGCTGAATGCTGTGTGTTTGTGGTCATTCTGACTGACTCCCTCAACATGTCCTAGAAGGAGGTACATAACCTATATTAGCAGAGAATTATTCTGTGTTGACAATGATTTTTGGGTTTGAATTCAGACTCTGATGTTTAGAATAAGTTATTACTAGAAGTTTCTCTGCTCTCTTGGAAGACGTTTTTTGAGGGATGGAAACTTTATTCCATTCATCATGGCCATCTTTGCCATCAGGGAGAGAACCAGCCTGAGAGGGAAGCCAACATAGAGGAAACAGAGCAGAGAGAAAAGGGAGGGATAGAAGAGGGGAGAGAGAGAGAGAATATAATTTTGCTAGAGTCCTTGGATCCAGCTTTGCTTAGAGCCAACTATTCTGTCCATGGCCACTGAGAAGATGCTGACTCAGTCTTTGCTCTTGTGTTGAGATGTAGAAATACAGTGCACTAGAATTAGGAATTCCCAGTTTCTTTGGTTTTCCGGGCTGGAGTGAGAAAGCATGAGAAGTGCCGGGCCCAGGTCTTCCTCCCATCCCTTCCTACCCCACTCCTTCTCACACTGCTGGGGACCTTGTGCACACCCATGGGGCCCCTGAAACTGCATCACATGCAAACAGATGCCCCTTGCCTGTCCCTGGGACCAAGGGAAGGGATACTGGCAGAGAAGAGGCCTACGCAGACCCTAGAAGTGGGCAGGGAATTCTCAGGTCCTGGTTACTCAGAGTGTGGCCTAGGGGATGGCAGAGACTCTGGGTTGGCACATCCCTGTTGGCCCTGCAGACTCTTTGCCCAATGGAGTGGGGGATCTCTGGACGAGGGCAGTGCGGGGCCTTCTTGCCTGGGTCTGAGAATGATACTGAGTGGGGAGGAGTTACTAGTGGCCGTCGTCATATTCAGTATAAGCAATAGCAGAGGAGGCTGGTTCTCATCAAGATGAGACATGACAAGAATAGTGGCCTAGAGTTCTTGCCTTTCGTCCTTAGGATGAGAAACCTCAG
Organism: Equus asinus; assembly: GCF_041296235.1. Classification (NCBI taxonomy): domain Eukaryota; kingdom Metazoa; phylum Chordata; class Mammalia; order Perissodactyla; family Equidae; genus Equus; species Equus asinus. The sequence goes on along the minus strand of NC_091810.1, from coordinate 87,268,371 downwards.
AAATTATGGGGTCTGACTTGGAAAGACCTGGGGAATGGCCTGCCACTCCTCCCACGCACCACATTACACAGAAGGTGTTACACGTGTGGCACCTGGCCTTTTGGTCCAGTAAAACTGAGAAGCTGGACATGAACAGAACCTAAGCTACACACTATCTCAGGTTGTCAGAGTTCAGGAGAGAAACCGGCCACTTGGAAGTGAGTCAGCTTTTCTCTGGCAGTATCACATTGCTCACGTGAAGTGAATTAACCTTTCTGAAGTAGAGATGTCATTTCCTAGCCCTTCCATTTAGCGGGCCGGATGCATATAAAGCAGGCGATGACCCAGACTTTCCGGGCTATGACATTATACAGCAGGGGGCACTGAAGGAGCTTGAAGATCCCTTCTGAGGCTGGTCTACACCTCACATTCTAAATTCCTAGTCCCAGCCACAGGTCCCCCATATCTGACCCTTTTGAGTAACTGACTAAAAGTTCAGATTTCAATTACTTATAAGGAAAAACAACACACACACACACATACACACATTTCCATTCTTTCCTGATTAGATAGAGACAAGCAAAAGTATGAAGTCTTCCATTTGTCGTGGGCCACACAAGACCATATTTTCACCCCAACATAAAAGGCCCCTTGTTTAGATAGTCTTTGAAATTTCACCCAATTTGTACCCTCCTCATTTCTTTCCATTCATAGCATTTTTAGGATTTCTTCCTCTCTCCCAAATCTCTGATAGATAGCTCCAGGAGCTCTCTGGTTCCACTGTGAATAATGCTGTGGTTTTCACCACCACGGCTTTGCTGTGAGGAGCTGGGCTCCCGTCCCTTTGCCTTTCCCAGCAAGCTCTGGAACTCAGCTGTTTGGGATTAACCATTTCTCCGCATACAGCTGTATGACCTTGGGTAAGTTTTTTAGCTTCTCTGTTCCTTGGTTTTCTCACTGGGAATTATCCCTTGTTCCAGCTTGTCTCTAAAGATGCCTGCCGTCAATCCTCCCCTCCCTGTACGTGCCTGCCACACCCCGACTGAGATGTAGGGCCCATCCCTCCACCTCTTGAATCTGGGCTGGGTTGTGCCTGCTTTCATGCCCAGAGTGGTCAGGCCTTTCGACAACTCTGGCCCCAGTGCTGTCTGACTGCAAATGCATGAGAGGCCTGCTCGGCTGATCCTAGTCAAACCACAGACCCGTGCTAAATAATAATAAATGGTTGTTTTAAGCCACTAACTTCTGTGGCCCTGTGCGGCAAAAGTAACCACATTAAACTTTGATGGAGAAGACAATAATCATGTCTCCCTCACAGAATTGATACGAGGATTAAATGAGTTAGTATTCATTAGATGCTCAGAGCAGTGCCTTGGAATATTAACTGCCATAGAAGAACATGTTGAACAAAAAAATTGAGTGACCTAGGACTCTGAGAGTATTAGAGTCTCAAGCTAATAAACACTCATGTTGGGGAGAGCACAGTAGTTGTCACTGTCCAGGGCCCAGTCCTCCAAAAAATAACTCAGTCAATGTGGAGTCAGTTGGTGATGGTGAAAACAGTGTCCTGCAAACAAAAAGGTGTTGGTCCCATCTCTCTGAGCCTGGGCAAGCCTCCTGACTTCTCCACGCCTCCATGTGCACAGCTTTCAAATGAAGACGATAATCACTGCCACCACAACAGAAGTGTTGTGAGGGACAAATATGAAAACAGCTGTGAAAGAGCTTTGAAGAACAGATTCTTTAGCCTTTGCTGAGACACTTCATTTCCGACCCCTCCACGTGTGTCAGTCTATCAGACACTGAGGTCTGGACTTCCTTAAATTAAACCCAGGCTCCACACTTCTTGGCTACAACCAGTCTCTCGCCAATACCCCCAGCTCCCCTGCCTCCTCATCCTTTGTTCCACTCTGCATGGTGGAATGCTGGTCTCCAAACTTTAGGTTACACTTCTTGCTACCTTTCTCCATCTTTCTTCTCCCCTTTGTACTCAGCTTCTTGAAACAAGAGTCTTCACTCACTGTCTCCACCTCTACTCTTGCATCCGCCCCTCAGCTTCTACCTGCACCGCCACCTAAAACCACTCTGCGAAGCTCACCAGCTGGATCACTAGAGCAGGCTGGTACCAGCTCTCTTGAGTCGACTGGGTGCCTCTCTTCCAAACTCCACATCCAGTGACATCATGTTGGTAGCTGAAAATCATCCATGGGGGGAGTATATGCACCACAGAAATCAGCAAACACTATAAATCAGGCTGGTTGTTAGCCTTTCCCAGCACACCACTGGCAGTGACCTTCTAGTTACTGAGAGCAAAAGGGCACTTTCCAGACTTTCCTTACTTGGCTTTATCTTCGCTTGACAGTATTGACCAGTCTCTCCTTTCTGAGATATTCTCCATCTCTGACTTCCTAGTTGCCACTTCTCCAACTTTCCTCCTGCTTCTCTGGCCCCCTCTCTGTCTCAGCCTCTTATATAGGCTTTTATTTAACTCCTCTTTCAAATACTGATGTTTTCTGGGATTCTGTCTTTCTCTAGCCAAGCTTCATAGGGGACATCTTGAATTCCCATAGTTTTAACAATTCTGAAACCAAAAGTTTATCTTTGACCCCTCCCTAGCCCTCACTTGCCGTGTTAATTCCATACCAAGTCCTGCTCCCAAACCTTCTCTCTTCTCTCCATCTTCACTGCCTCCGTGTAATCCAAGCCACTATCATCTCCAGCCTGGACCACTGCAATAGTTTCCTAAGTGCTCTACTCAGGGCTGCTACTGTCCTCCAAACCATTTTCTACATTTCTGCCACGGTGACTTTTTCACAAAATTGATTAAATCACCTCTCCTTGTCCCAACCTGCTGTAAACAATTCAAGGGCTTTCTGTTGCTCTCAGCATAAGATCCGAATCCTTAGCGCGACCTGGGAGGCCCTGCTCAGCTTGGCTCCTGCCCTCCACCTCACCGCAGATCCATCTCTCTTGCGCTCTGGCCACCATTTGCTTCCAGAGCACTGTGTTCCCTCCAGAAGCAGCCTTCTGTACCTGCCATTCCCTCTACCTGGAAACGCTCTCCCCTTGGACTCCTGTTCATCTTTCAGATCTCACCTCAAAAGTTCCTTCCTCAAGGGTGACTTCCCTTGAATTTCCAGACTAGGTTAGACCCCCCCTTAGATGTCCTCGCAGCCCCTCGTAGCTCTTCCTCACGGCACTCATCGCAGCTGTGATTATTCAGCTTTTTGCCTTCCCCGCTAGATCCCCGCTGAGCTCCAGGGACTATTTGTTTCGCCTGCCCTTGGATTCCCAGTGCCTAGCTCAAACAGGTTTTGAATTAACGAGACATGACTTTCAGATCTGCGGCTGGAGTCAGTGCCTCTTCTGAACTTCTGCTCAACATATCTAGTTGTCTGCTGGCGACTCCATCCTTCCAATTGCTCAGACCCAAACCTCAGAGTCATCCTTGACTCCTCTGTTTTCCCTCCCCCATGGGACCTAAACCACCCGCAAATCCTATCAGACCGATCTTCAAAGGGCATCCAGTATCTCAGCCCAAAAGGATGTGCCTCCTGAGAAAAGAACATAACCCAGCCTAGGAAGCTGTCCTGCTGCTTCCCACATGGTGAGAAACTCTTCAGGACACACCACCTCATTTCTTCACAAATAAATTGCAAAGGGGGGTAAAAGGAGATAGAGGGGGGAACCTATAGATTAAAAGACACCCAGCTACATCAACCAATTGTAGTGTGGGACCTTATGTGGGTTCAGATTCAAATTGTAAACAAAATTATGACAATTGTAAGATAATCAAATTTTAACTGATGGATTTAAGGAACTTTTTTTTTTTTTTAGTGAGGAAGATTGGCCCTGAGCTAACATATGTTGCCTATCTTCCTCTTTTTGCTTGAGGAAGATTGTTGCTGAGCTAACATCTGTGCCAACATTCTTCTATTTTTGTATGTGGGATGCTGCCACAGCATGGTTTGATGAGTGGTGTGTAGGTCCACGCCTGGGATCCAAACCCAGGAACCCTGGACTGCTGAAGTGGAGCAAACAAACTTAACCACTATGCCAATGGGCTGGCCCTAAAGAACTATTAATTTTTCAGGTGTGATAATGATATGGTTATATTAAAAATGCTTATTTTTTTAGAGACACGTTCTGAAATACTTACAGATGGAATGGTATGATGTCCGAGATCTACTTCAAAATAGTACAGTAGAGAAGTAGTGAGGGTATAGATAAAATTGGTGATGAATTGTTGACTGTTGAAGTTGGATGATAGGCACACTGGGGTTCACCATACTATTCTGCCTTTTCATGTGTTTGAAACTTTTCCTATTAAAAATATCTATCCAGGGGCCAGCTCCGTGGCCGAGTGGTTAAGTTCGCAACCTCTGCTGCGGCGGCCCAGAGTTCGGATCCTGGGCGCGGACATGGCACCGCTTGTCAGGCCACGTTGAGGCGGCATCCCACATCCCACAACTAGAAGGACCTGCAACTAAGATATACAACTATGTACGGGGGAGTTTGGGGAGATAAAGCAGAAAAAAAAAAAGGAAGATTGGCAACAGTTGTTAGCCGAGGTGCCAATCTTTAAAAAGAAAAAAAAAAAATCTATCCAGAATGTGATCTAGTCTTTGTATTTTTACTACTCCCACCCTTGTCCTAGCCACTGTCATCTGTCACCTAGGCTGCCACAGCCTCCTATCTATCTCCCCACCCCCACCCTTGCCCCATCCTGCCACCTATTCCCCACACTGCAGTGAGAGTGGTCGTTAACACGTCAGGTCGGGTCCTCTCTGCTGAAGCCCTGCAATGGCTTCTCATCTTGCTTGGACCTTGTGGTACCCCTCTCTGACCTCATCTCCTAGCACTCAGCCCCTCACCTGCTCCCCTAATGCCCTTCTGCTGCCAGGATAGAAATTCAAACCCTCTGGGAAGGCCCAGGAGGCCCTGGTGATGTGTCTTTAGCATGCCCCTCTGGCTCACCATGCCAAACCCCAGGCTTGGGGAATAATCTACACTCACCCGGGCTCCTTTGTTTTAATGACTCCTATCTGCACCTGACCCCACTGGGAAGCCCAGGCCCCATCAGCTCCAGCTCAGTGTTCTCTGTGTTGGTTCTGAGCCCCTAGGAGCACAGCGCTTTGTTTCTTAATCACCTATTGCCTTGTCAGTCTCCTTCCCCGGAGTGAAGTTCCTTGAAGGCATAGACTACTGCTTATATCTCTGTAGCCCTGGCCTTGACATAATGCCCAACACTCAAAGTTAAGCATATTTTGAATAAATGAACTAAATTCCTACATAAGTTAGCATTGTTACATCTTTTAAATCTCTGTGTACCAAAGTTTCTTATAACAGCAATAAAATCCCCCTAGAATTACATATAAGTCATAACTTTTAAAGTTATTGAGAAAAGTGCTCACTTCTCAGCCAGGCCTTCTAAACAAGTAGAATTACCTGATGTCTCAGATGTCAAGAAGGAGGTAATAAAAATGTAGTCACATTTCTGTTGTAACCAGTTCTTCCCTTAGTTGTCTAAATTTGGAGTGTTACGTTTTAAAAATTGCACACTAAGCCAACTGGCCCACTCACTGACCGTTTTCTTTGAAGAATCAGGGTCAGGGGTGCACACTGGGGAGAGACGGAGGGAGGGGCCAAAGGGAGCTGTTCTCTCCAGAAAGGGGACTAATAGATGCCAGGATTTAGGGAGGGGAAAGGGGAAGAGTCCTCAGATATGGAGGAAACTGAAGTGGAAGACCCATTGCCTCTGCCAAGAGGAGCTGATGGAGAGAAAGGGAGCAGAACCTAATCGATCAACAGGTGACGAGAAGAGCGGAAGGTGAGCAACAGGAACGAAAGGACCCGAAGTAATGAAAAGAATATTGCTCTGCAGACAGGATTGCTTTGCATAGTTTGTTTTCATGCTTTTAATCCAGCTACTTTCTCAATTGTTGCAAATTCTTTCAATATTAAATCTGTTGTTTTGCTAGACAATAAAGTTAGTTTTAGCGGAGAGCAGTTACCAAGTTTTTGGGAGAATTTGGTTTGGATTGTCCTTCAGATAAAAAATTACTACTACTGGCCAGTCATTTGGATGGAAATCTGAGTTTTTCCCCTGTGTTGGTGGTGGATTGTGCTGCCCGAGTCCCTGGCACTCCCTTTCCCATTAGCCATTGGGACTAATTGCATGCATCTGAAGATAGTTAGCTAAGGTTAGGAGTACAGTCTGTGATAGTTTTTTTTTTTTTTTTTGCTGAGAAAGATTTGCCATGAGCTAACATCTGTGCTAATCTTCCTCTGTTTTGTATGTGGGTCACTGCCACAGCATGGCTGCTGACAAGTGGTGTAGGTCTATGCCCGGGAACGGAAGCCAGGTTGCCGAAGTGGAGCACACAGAACTTATCCACTGGGTCCTGGGACTGGCCCCGGGAACAGATTTTTTTTTAAATGTCAAAAATTACTAGCTTATAATAGCATTAAATTATAATTTCACTCCATATTCCAAAAAAAAGTGTACAAACTCTTAAAACCTGATTTTTATAGGGCAATATCTGAAGATATGAGAAGCCAAAGGCTGCAGTACTGAAGCCTCAGTCAGTAGATTAGCAGCGAGTCCAGGGAAGCTGAGCCTCACACGGCCTCCCGGAAGCTGTCATCCTAACAACTACCATCCTGAAGCCGTATGACTGTGTTGGTCTCCTTTCCTCACTCTCTGTTCAGTTTACGTCAAGCATTTTTCTGTAAGGTGTTGAGAAGGAACAAAAACACGGGCTTCGGGGTCAGGCAGCCCTGGATGGAAATCCTGGCTCTGTCTGGCCGTGGGATCTTCTCAAAGTCACTATAAAATGTGGATAACGAGGTGTCCTCCCCAGGGTCATCAGGGAAGGACAGAATGAAACGGGCGACGTAAAGAGTGTTGCCAAATGCCTGGTTCTTGATAAGTGTAATTTGCTTCCTGTGGGTGAACAGAGCAGAATGCTTCCCATACTCTGAGATTTTCATGCTAAGATCAGGCCTATCCAAAGCACTAAATTACCAGAAGACTTCAATCTCTCTTATTCTACTTTTTTTTTAATGTCATATTCCATTTGAGTCCCAAGCATGGAAGTAGGTACTATGGAATGTAAACAAGGAAACAGAAATATATTGAATGAATAATACGTGAAACAATGCTCTGACTCACAGAGATGAAACAGCTGCTTGGCTGCACAGAAGAATTAACATTAAAACATTTAAAAAGAGACTTAACATAGGAATAAGCTATTTTAATCAAGCAAAGACAAATTTATATTCATTATTTCTAAAAATAAAATTAGACTTCTCCAACCCTTGACATCTGCATTTAATAATATCTTCTAACCAAAATACAGATGCTAAAACAGCAAATTACAGTATATCTTGTACAGCATACAGTATGCTCACTGTTTATACACTTACTTTAATTCTAGTTGGTCAGTATGTGGTCAATGCATACTTAAACATCACTCATAATAAAGTTTTCACAATTAACAAAAAATGTGACAAGGCTTAGTCTTAAAACGGCTCTGCTATAAATTGTATAGAATATACAGAATTACAAAGTCAAGTATTTTTTATCAAAATATACACCCCTCCCTGAAACTAACACAAGCTATCAACATTTTAAACGAATAATACAATTATAGAAAATATTTGCAAAATTATTTTTTCATGTATAAATATTCTGCCATATTTACTTTGGTCTAGAATTATCAGCATACAAGTCCACTTAAAAAATATCCACATGTAAGGGCTGGGAGACATCACTACATGTAATAATTTTATATTTGGAGTTACCTCAAATCAAAATGACTAAAATGCACAGTAATTCTCCTTGATTCATAATCCTAATCGAGATAAACAAATTAATAGATCACAGGATTGCTTATTCAATATTCTAATTATCAATTTGAAAAAGATTTTCATAAGCCCTTTGTGACCATCTCTTTAACGAAACCCAAATGAATAGTGCAGGTGTACATATATACAATGTATAAAATAAAGTTGAGTCCGCTTGCATTTTCCCATTTGCCTCTGTTACATAATACTGTATGTGAGTGAAAGTAGAACAGAGATAAATGCAGGTACAATATTGGGCTTACTTAACAGCAAAGTACTACAGTATAAAAAGGTCAGCTCTGATCACGTCCTTTTCCGGGTGTGAAATGCTTTCTTGCCCACCCAAATCCATATTAAGTCTTCTTCATGGAGACATCACAACACTTGGAGAGAGAAACTGGAGTCCTTCGAGCTACTTCTTCGTCATGGGAACCTTGGGTATCTTGGGTTTCCGTCTCCCAAATCCCGTGAACATGAATGGCTGCAGGTCACCCTGAAACCAGGCTCTGCATTCTGCCCACACTGGTGATCAAAGCGTAGGAATGTCTTCTCTCTCCCTCCTATTCTGGCAGTTTAAAAAGTAAGAATCACGAGATCACGAGTTCCAGCTTCCCAGGAACCTAGTCCACATGATGGAGTATCCTAGAGGGTAATTAGACTTTGAGGGCAATGCCGATGGTGTGGGCCAGCATAAAAGAACATTAAAAAACTTGAGCGGATTTTTAGGTAAGGGGGCTGGATATCTGCAAACATGAAGACAAGGCATTTGGCTTTGTGGATATATTTATAAGTCATGTAAGTAAGTGATGGAACCTTGTCATTCCACATTCTATCTCCCCATCCTCCCCAAAACAAAGCCACTGTTTGAGGCAAGGAAGATCATCAATTCCTCTTGCCCAATCAAATCATTAATGGTTTGGTGGGGGGGTTCTGTTGTCCTTTTGTTTTATACTAGTATACACTTGTAGGCTGCATAATCTCCAAGAGGGCTAATAATTGTAGGGACTAGGCTTTCTGTCACTTTCAAGTGCCTGGGAATTCATCACTGTATGCGTGCCTTGCGCTAAACTTCCTGGACACTCCTTCTGTGGAACGGGAGGTGTCAGGTTTTACTTGACCCCTGGGACTGGGTACGTCTATCTGGACTAGACCTCCACAGCCATGGCCTTGTGATAGATGGAAGACTGTAGGGCGTTTCAGAAGAATTTGACCCTTCTTCATTTTCTGAAGTGAGGCCACTGCAAAGTAATACACAGCACAGGTAATCACAGGTAAGTTCTGGGAAGGCTCTCCCCCATAGATAAGGCATGACCTATGTTTTCTGCGACTCGAGTAGACCAATTCTAACACAGCTCAGCCATAACTGCAAGAGAACAGCATTCCAGCTAAAAGCACACGCATGCTCTTAAGTCCTATTCAAAATGCTTTCTACTGCTTTTTACAGCAGTCCTCATTATTTGCAGATCTATTGCTCATCATTATAATTCTCTACAGGGGACATGGACAGTTAAAAGTTATAGTGATTTATATATGTATTTTACAAGGTTTGTGTGCAGAAAAGTAGTTCTAGGTAATGTATGAACGTCCTACTTAAGTTACTCATTTCACACGTATTTTCAGCTATATTATTACTTCATATGTATCCATTAATTTAAACAATTTTTAATAGTGCAGAAGCTGGATGGGAATAATGACTGTTGTAGCTTGTTCACCTTTTAACATATTTATGAAGATGACATTTTCATGATATCCGACCCTTATTTTCTCCAGTGACTAAAGACAGTTCAGCAGCCGGTTCCTATTAGCACTTACTAGAAAGTTTTAAGTTAGGCTAAAATTAAACTCTTTGTTTTCACTGGCAGAAATACCACAGCGAAGAACTTCATAAGCTTTCACAAGACACTCGGGATACTGGAGGATCAGCTATTTCGTTTTTGTGCACTTTGCATGAAGTTAATGCTAAAACCCAAAGTAGATATTAGGATCCTTTTTCTGGAATTTTCACAAATGAGATTTTCCTTTTTTACACTTCACTCCTTTATGACTATTATGTGAACAAAACTAAACTGAAAAACGAAAACAAAAAAGGAAACGGCTAACTAAAAAAACCCCAAAAAACACAAAGCCACCAACTTAGGTTTTTGAAGATTTTTCCAAGTATTGCCATTCAAAGGACATTTTCAACAATGGTCTGTACGTTATCCTTTTGGTCATTGTCTTCTGAATCAATGAAATGTGGATTTTCCAGGGGATCTGAGTTTTCGAGGCACACGTCTCCTTCTATTTTCTCCCGCTGACTTGGGCTTTTGAATAAGTGTTTCTTCTGGTGCATCCCAAGGGCAGCAGCTGTTTTGCAAATTTTGGGGCACTGGAAGCAGGCGTAGCCCTTCCCGTCATGCTCCCGAATATGCCTCTGCTCATGATTCCTTTTCGTGGACAGATACAAAAAACTCTGGAAGCAGAACTGACAGTGGTAACGCTTTTCACCAGTGTGGATTCTTTCGTGGATTTTGAGGGTCTCGTTCAACGTGAACGCCTTGTTGCAGTACTGACAGATGAACTCCTTCACGCCCAGGTGGATGCGTTCGTGTTTCTGTAAGTTTCCTTGCATGGAAAAGCGCCGCCCGCAGGTCTTGCACTGGTACGGCTTCTCTCCCGTGTGACACCGCATGTGCATCTTGAGCGTGGAAGGGCTCTGGAACTGCTTGGCGCAGAGCTCGCACGCATAAGGCCTGGCAGTGAGGTGCCGGTGGGGCCTTCCTTGGTTTCCAGCCCCTGAGGCCTTGTCTCCATCACAGAGTTCACACTGCAACTTAGGCATCTCTTTATTTTCTTCTTCCTCAAAGGCCTTCTCCTGAGGAGACTTCCCCACCACGCAGTCCAGTTCTGCTGGGTATTTACACTTATTGCTTGGGCTCCTGTTTCCATGCTCCTTCCTCCAGTTGACTTTCCTCATTTTTCTCAACTGTCTGGATTTCTTTTTGGGTTTGTAGTTGTAGTACGGGCGCCACGGTTTGTCAGTGGAATCCTGGTCACTTGCGTCATCGAACATTTCGCTCATCTCCACGCACTCGGATTGGCAAAGCCCCAGCGGGCTGTCTCTGTTGGTCTCCGGGTCGCTCTCTCGTGGCAGAGTCTCCTCCTGCATTTGATACTTGGGTCTTCTCCCTCTCTTATAGAACAGTTTCGATCCTAGGATATGCCTTTTCACGATGGCTTCATTCCCAATTTTCACTGTTATTTGGCAGAGGGGCGCGACGTTGCTATTTGTGGAGGTTCCAGGTAGAGCAGGCTTCGCAATGTAGGTTTCAATTTTACTGGTTTCTTTAACGATGTTTGTGGTTTTGCTCAACGACCCTCCAGGGTCAGCAGTGTATTTTGACTCCTCTGGTAGTTCTCCCCTGATACATGGTATAGTTTTCTTTTTCTCCTTAATGCTTTTGGGTCTGCTGGCGACTCTACTCCCTTTGTCTGGCTCAGGTTTGCCGTCATCTCTCAGGGACTGGCTGACAGCCGGTTCTGAAGGGGCTCTGTGGTTGCTGCTGGTCATGGCAGCAACAGTGTTGCTGTGCATTATCACCGAGGAAAACTGGCTACTGTGCACAATGACCGACGGTGCTGAGCCACTGTAGCTAATCACAGAGGCGGAGTTCTCACTGCCATTACTCACAGACAACACGGGAGCTTCTCCGGCAGGGACGGCAGAACTGAGAGCATTTTCGGTGGAAGAAACTGACACCTCAGTTGAATAAAAGTTATTGTCAACATCAACTTTCAGTGGCTCCTGTCCCCATTTGGTACCCTCTGCATTTTGCACACTGGCAGAAGTGGGTATGTTCTGACATGCAGGTGTTTCCAATGGGATGGGTGGACTCTTGGTCAAGGTGTTTACACTGTCTTGGAAATTCAGCGAAGGTAATTCAGAGCTGTGTGGATTCTGAATGACATAGGGACCAGGTGCAGACTCACTGATCTGACTGTTCTCTCGAGCATTTTCATAGGAAGAGTTCCGGTAGCTCTTATAAGGAGCCCTCTTGCATTTCATAGGCAGGAGTCTATAAAGTTTATATGGATAGACACTAGGCTTCAGGCCCCCATTGGCCGTCTTTTTACTAATGGACAGTCTATGATCTATGGCATGGAAAGACTTCTGATGGTTTTTGAGTATATAGTAGGTCATGAAGGTTTCAAGGCAGAAAATACACTGATAGCGCCTTTCTCCCGTGTGCCAAATTTCATGTCTTGTCCTGTACTCAGCCAACGCAAACACTTTGTTGCAGTAATGGCAAGGATATGTTCTTCTCCATGAGTGAACATTTGCATGTCTCCGGAGGCTGGATAAAGTCACGTAACTACGTTTGCATACAACACAACTGTAGAACATCTGCCCGTTAACAAATTTAACCATGTGGTCCGTTTCCGGCAAGGTACTTCCGGAACTGGAAAATTCACCAATCCTATTTTCAGATAATAAAGGTTCTGGACTTGTGAACGAACCTCCGTTTTGTCCAATGGTAGGATAGTTTTCTAAAAAGCGTTGATTTCCTCCCGGGACGGGCATGTGGCTTGCCCTCATGCAGATCTGCTCGTGCCGGTCCAACCTGTTCAGGGTGCTGAACTGCTTGTTGCAGTGCTTGCACACTAACGGCTCCTGTGTTGGCTTGTGCAGCTGCATGTGGGCACTGAGCAGAGTGCTGCTGTCAAAGGATTTGGAACAACAGCTACAATTGTAAACGAGGGGTGGAACCTCCGCTGTCGGCGGCCCGGGGACGTCCGAGGATTTATTTTCATCTTCCCTGGAAGGACGGACATCGCCTTCGTTGCGGGGAGATTTTGAATGAGAAAGAACTGCAGCTGGCTGTGGACTTCTTTCCTGGTTAACCTCTGAGTTGGTTACTACTGGAGGAGGCGGTATATTTTCTGCAGCTGGATCAGAATCCTGGGGCAGGGAGAGCGTCTTTGGCTTGCGGCATGTTTTCGGCTTTGCTGTCAGAGCTTCACAATTTTCTTTACCTGTTTTGCCAGGTGAGTTGCTATCACGTTCACGTACAGGCTGACTTCTGTAAGCCTCGGCCACGGAAGAAACAGCATATGAGTGCTCAGCCAGGGTCCGGACGGGCTCCGCCTCGTGGCAGACATCAGTCCTCTCCAGGCAAAGGCTAGAGGTCCTCATGGAGTCAGAGACCTTTTTGAAACTTGCCCTCAAGTCCAGTGGAGAAAACATGTTATTACTATTTTCCGTTTCAATGATGGAAAATGCATTTGTGATCCTCGGCCCATTAGTGATGGCTGGTTCTTCATGCCTTTTTTCATTTTTTTCCTCTTTAACCACTCCTTTCTCAGTAATGCAGAAGACGTAGGGACCTGGGGAATTTGAGAAGTTGCGATCGGTAAGATCTTCCAAGAAGGATATTCCCAGCTTTTTCCCTGCAGCTGCAAGGTCAGTGACTGTTTCCTGTCTCTTGACGACGACTGTGGAGCTGTAGATATAATTAAGGATTTCTGTAAACACTTCAGCTTTGAGATCATCCAGCTCCAGGACGTGGCTGGAAATACAGATTGTGTGGCTCCAAAAGATATTTTTGAAATAAAGGCTGGAAGCAGCCAGGACATTGCTGTGGGCTTTAAATTTGGTGTCTTCCACAATGATAGTGACATCACATAAAATGCCCCGAATGCGCTGCTCATTTAAGATGGAGAGCACTGTGTCACTGTGAAAGTCATCCTTGAGGTCCCTAGAAAGGGACATGACTGTCATCTGAAACGAGAGGAGAGAAATGGTCAGAGACTCTTCCACAAGTAGCTTCTATATTTCTAGACTATTTTCAACATCTTTGAAAAACTTTTGTTTTGTATGAAAATGCAGGTTTTTATTTCATTCTATTTTGCTTCCAAGACTTGGAGTCAACATTAGAAGCTAAATCTTTATCTCGCCCCAGCCTGTTTCTCATACCATTGCCAACAGTTGTTATAGTTGGAAATCCTCCCAGAACTCTTTCTCCTTCTTCCTTCAAAGTTGTAGCTATATATACATGTCCGAATTTGGGCGGAGGAGGTCCCCCCCAATGTTAAGGGTCTCATCATGACTCAAGGCCACCGCACTGAACCCCCCGAGTTGGGCAGAGCCACGGTTCTGCCACAAACCTCCGATCCATTTTCAAAGAAAGCCCTAATGACCTGACCCAAACATAATTCATGAAGCACGAAAGTGATTTTAAAAAAAGTTTTTCCTTAAGGAAGCAATACCTGTGTGTAAAGGTCCTGCCCGCTCAGAGAAGAAGCAAGAACTGGAGGAGCCATTCCTCTTTCGTGGCTCAGAGGCGTCTCTCTGTGGAAAGCCTCAGCCTGCATGACCGAGTCTGACCACCAGGGGCACCCTGCCTCTGTGCTACCAGCCCTTGGGGGCACCCATCCCATTCCTTTTCTGAGTTCTCTTCCACTACAGCCAAAGCAGACTAGGGTTTTCAAAAGAACCCTGTGAGGTACTGAAGGCAAACCAAAAGGAAACAAAACACGACACCAGGAAAGTATGTTTCTGAGTTTACAATACTGAGTCTAGCCACAGGTTCCTAAATTATCACAATTTAAAGGCACAGTGGTCCTTATTCTGGTCTGAGGATCTTATCTCTGTTCTTCCTGGAGCCTCGTTCTTGTTATTCTCTATCTATGTTCTATACCACGAGCCTGGGATGGCCAGAGCCTACCAACCAACATTCTAGTGAGTGACGGTCAAGAGCAGAAGCTTCCATACTTACCCAGAGTAAGAAACACACGGTACACATTGACCTAAGACAGCAGTGAAGTAAAACTTAACCTCACGATGTGTGTGCAATGCATTCTGTTCTGTTCCATTATCTTTCATTTAAAAAATGTTAACAGCAACTTACTAATTTCACTACACACTAATAGATCACTCCTGCAGTTAAAATAAAACAACCCTCTGCAGAAGGACCTACTAACCAGCTATTCATCCAGGCTCTATCCTTATCAGGTGACATCCAGAAAGCCATATAGCTGGATGCTCGCTCTTTAACTCCCGGAGGCAATGCCTTCCTAGCACATTTATTCATTTGGAAAGACCAGACGGCCACAGAAAGAATATCTTTGTACCTTTTCATAAAGCTTTTATAAGCTGTATCCACTATTTTATTTAGTGTTCACACAAGGATCCATTTGCTAAATTCTTTTATTTCATTCAGCCATTGGAAAAAGTGCATTTCCACTGACAAATTCTTCAGATAATGAGAACAATACGCTCACCCTGTTTCTCTTTTAGTTCTTGAGATAAGGAAGCTTAGAACTCACTTTTACCATCACCTGTCGCAGCCATTGTCAGCCTGGGTTTCTGGGGTGACTATTGTCTCACTTTCTTTATTTGACATTAGTTCTTCTACTCTTGTTTACCCTGCCTTTAATTATAATCTTCCATGAATCTTTTCTGGAAGTGTGGGGGATTAAATCTATAAATAAAAATGGAATTAAATGAAATGGGATCTTTACGGCTTCTGTGTGTCCCCGAAGGGAGAAAGGGTCACCCCTGAACACATCACAGCAGTCTGTCCCTCACTGGTTATAGATCAATGACAGACTTTGCTGATGTCCCCTTTGCCTTCCTTGAGGTCTCTCTGGTCTGGGCCCCTGTAGAATCTCCTTTCTCCCCTGACTCATATATGATTCTCTCGTTTGGCTTTGCTGAAGCCCATACATTATTTCAATTCTTTATCTGGCCTGACTGGATAGTCTCAGATTTGGCAAAATACATGCTGTATGATTAAAACAACGGCTTCCATCTTGGTTTAATTCTATGCTGACATCATCTATGTTGTCCTTCCACCTCAAAACCACTGCTTCTTCCAAAACACTCAGTTCACGGCTCACTGAACCTCCCACAGGCTCTGCTTGCGTTTGGGGAATACAGTACCTAACATCAAGCTAACAAGTACTCTAGGGTCTCAGGTTATGAGCCCCACTCTCTTCTGCAGGATTCTCTGAATCTTCTCTTAGATTATTCAGTCAGGACAGTGAGTAAAAGGCCAACTGTTAACATTTAATAATATCTTAGCCATACTTACAGTTAGAATAACATATATAATAGGAACTATCATTATATGTCATTAAAACATCCTCATAACTGTGGAAAATCCAAGTATGATATCTTTCAGGGGAAGAGCTACAATTGTGCGGCAGAAATCCTTTTAAAATGATAGTTACTAACCAGCACCTTGATTTGCCTTTTTGGCACACACAAAGAAACTTCATTCTTGTATCAATTTTATCCAGCAAATATGTTAATGCCTCCCAGGGTCAGAGACAGTGCTCGGAGCTGGAGATAGTGAGGAGACTAAGGCATCTCTGCCCTCAAGGAGCTCCAAGTCTAGGCGAACAGAGAGAACAGCCAACTAGTAACTGGAATCCATGACGGTAGGCCTGATATAAAGGTAGGCACAAAGAGGTAGAAGATGGCGCGAAAACTGCTTGTTTACAGGCGCCCTGCAAAGCTCGGCATCAATGAATAAATGGAACAGCGGTGTGGGAAGGGCATTCTAAGCAGAAGGAACACCATGGGCAAAACAAAAAACGGTCAGAGGGTCTCGTGTACTCAGGGACCAACAAGCCGGTCTGTGTGACGGTAGGAGAGGGCGTGCCCTGCCCTGTCCCCAGTGTCCTCCGCAGTGTGGCATACAGCAGGCCTCAGCACCTAACCATTGAATGACATGGGCTAGGAAAGGAAGGGCCAGACCAAAAGGTAAAGGTTCTAAAGGACTCTCCACAGTACATTTTTCTGCAGGTACGAGGGAACCACTGAAAGGCATGATCTGATTTGAGTTGAAAGAAAAATCGCTCATGCTGCAGTGCGCTGAGAGGATCAGAGGAGGGCTGCGGGCTGCGGGCTGTAGGAGAGCAGCTGGTTAGGCCATCCCTGCGGTCCGGGTGGGAAGTAGCCTACCCACCCAGACAGAGTGAGAGCCTGGAGGGGGCAGATGGCCCCACCCCCAGTTAAGAAAGTGGGAGGGCAGGATGGTATGTGAACTCAAAATTTACTTTAATTCCCTCGACCAATATGAACTGAACAACCGCTAAGGACGAGGCATCAGGCTAAACGTTATAGGAAGACAAGAGTCCACTCCCCCTCTGCACAGTGCTCACCGCACGCCTACTATATGCTTTGGGACAGTAGCTCCCAAACCTGGCTCTGCATCGAAGTCACTGGGGAAACAGTTTCGAGATCCTCCCTCCCCCTGTCCTGCAGAGAGTGCAGTTCAGAACAGCTAGGGCGAGATCCTGGAATCCATATGTATTCTACACTTCTATTTATTTAGTGAATAAAGAATACATTCATACGATACCAAATTCAAAAGATGTAACAAGTAAATATTGAAAAGTCTCCTTCCCACCTTGTTGCCTGCCTGGCAAGAAGGACTGGCGCCTAGTAGCTGTGTCCCCTCATCACAATTTCTTACACACACACACTGCCTGTCCTAGCACTTACCACCAAGTGGCTTCTCTCAGTAACGTGACCAGCCTGGCTCCTTTAACCAGTTTTATCTGTGTGACTGATATGAACACTAAGTAAAACAACATCGGATCCACAGATCTTATCAGACACACTTTAGGGGTATCCCCCAACTAAAATTAAGACATAAACGAGCTCATGTGTGGGGCCAGTCATTGTCACCAAAAATAGCATTTTTTGACTTAAAAAAGTTAAAGTGACCTCCTCGCTATTTTTCTTCATAGAGAGTAACTTGAAACAGAAGCCTTCGGAGCTCCTGCCGACGGAGAGCCCACAGGAGACTTCAGAAAAAGAAATATAAGTTGGAAGGAAGATGAGATTTAATTTACAAGTAACTTTCTAAAATGTTTTCTAAAAAGCATGTTTCATGAAATAAATTCGCTACTCTCAAAAGTATTACTAAGATGGAACAGATAAGCATGGAAAAGGCTAACAGAAATGTGATAGAGGCAAAAATTTTGGTGAGCCAATATTTTTTATAATTTCTAATTAGATAACTGTGGTCATCCGATTTATGTTACCATTTTCCTGAGTTTGTTTTTAGCTGTAATAGTTTTTAACAAATACCTTCTAAATACATAAATACATATATGTATATATCTACATGTATATACAAATAAATGTATGACTATATAAATATGTGAACATATGCTATATGTAAATATTTTTTATAAGCACATAAAAATAGAGTAAACATACAATGCAGCATTCAAAACAGGACCCTTGAGAAAGGGCGTGCAACTAATAACCGTGCTAGGGAGACAGGTATACATTGGGGCTGCACCCTGGGAAATGAGGATGGATGGTCATCCTGTATTTATATACATAAATATGTAAACAAAATATAAGCCTCTATGTAAATTAAATATAAAATTCTGTATTATAGTTACAAGGACATACGTGTATATTTAATAAAGTATACTTTATAAGCATGTAAAATGCTTTTAAGAATTTTATAAATATATGATAAACACACTTTATATTTATACTTTATATAAATGTCATTGGAAAATTCTAGTTAATTAGCATATTTAGAATCTTCCACTGCTTTTGTCTCCTGCCATACTCCAACCTTATATAATACATACACATACATATAATGCAAAGATGGGCATGTAAATAAGATACTTCTGGTGATTAAAATGACTTTTCTTCACTTGTTTTTATTTTTTTATTATTATTTTTTTTGTGTGAGGAAGATTGGCGCTGAGCTAACATCTATCGTCAATCTTCTTTTTGCTTGAGGAAGATTGGCCCTGAGCTAACATCTGTGCCAGTCTTCCTCTACTTTATGTGGGATGCCGCCACAGTGTGGCTTGACCAGTGGTGCTAGGTCCGCACCTGGGATCCGAACCTGTGAACCCCAGGCTGCCAAAGCACAATGTGCAAACTTAACCACTATGCCACCAGGCTGGCCCCAACTTCACTTGCTTTTAGGATTAACTAGCTTTAAAAAAAATAAAATAAATCTATGCTCCTGGTAAAATATTCAAACAGTACAGAAGGGCATTAAGGTACAAAGGAGAAGGCCCCTTTTCCATCTTAGCCTCCTCAACCCCACCATCAACCCACCCAGCACACACACACTTCCTACCCAGGGGTGCCTTTTCTCATAATTCGGAAGATTTCTACATTCTATCTGTATAAAGCTGTAGGAGAAAGACTGTATTTTCCTTCTTGAAGTTCTTCTGTCCCGGCCCCAGCCCCCCTGCCTGGCAGTTCCTTACACTTCCTCATCTCAGGTGACACCCTATGCGGGCAGCCTTCCTCCTCCGGAATTTTGAGTTTGGGGCTCCTGCCTTTATCATAACGTGTCGTGTTATGCATTTGTTCACATCTACCTTGCCTCATTTGCTTCTCGAGTGCAGGACAGTCTAATCTTTGTGCCCTCTGCACCTGCAGGTACAATGTATTGCTGATGATCCTGACAGGTAGCAGAGAGGAACTGGCTCCTTGGACCCCGAGTGGCAAATGGCTTAAATTATATATTGTGCTTAGAGAGGTTCCTGATTTAAAGCTTTAAAAATTAGACCTAGATGAACCCAAATTCTACTCTACGGAGAGCGAAATTACCAGGAAAATAAAATTGATTCCTGGGGCCGGCCCTGTGGCCAAGTGGTTAAGTTTGCATGCTCCACTTTGGCAGCCCAGGGTTTCGCTGGTTCTGATCCTGGGCATGGACATGGTACCACTCATCAGGCCATGCTGAGGTGGCATCCCACATGGCAGAACTAGAAGGACCTGCAACTAGAATATACAGCTATGTACTGGGGGGCTTTGGGAAGAAGAAGAAGAGGAAAAGAAAAAAAGGATTGGCAACATAGGCTCAGGTGCCAATCTTTAAAAAAAAAAATTGATTCCTGTCTACTTTTTTCCTAGTTTCCTTCCAATATGGCAGTTCTCAAAGTGTTTCATGGAACTCCGGGTCTCCCAAGACCCTTTCAGCAGGTTTGTGGGGTCAAAACTTTTTTCAAAATAATGCTAAGATGTCATTTGCCTTTTTGTTTTTGTTTTTTTTTTTACTATGCTGACATGTATTAACGGTGCAAAAAGCAATGACGGGTGAAACGGCTGGCACCTTAGCGGGCATCAAGCCAGTAACACTCAGATCAAGGAGTAAAAATGTTTAATTTTCTTAAATCTTGACTCTTGAATCTCTATCTTTCTATTCTTCTGTGTGATAAAATGGGAGGTAAACATAGAAGGATTCCAGCGCCTACTGAAAACCACGACTGGCTGCCTTGAGGAAGAGCACTTGGGTGGTTCTTTGAATCATGAGCTGAACTCACCAAATTGTTCATGGAACACCATTTTTACTTGAAAGAATGACTGATAGACAAACTATGGTTATTCAGGTGTGGGTATTTGGGTGAATGCTTTCTTACAAATGAACTAAGTGAGTTTGTCATTTCAAGAAAGTAGCCTTTTTGTTGCCAGTAATAATATTCAATTTTCAAGGGAAAATTAGAATTTTGGAAAATTTGTATCCACCACCATAAGCTCAACACTTCTCAATATGTACATAATGATTTTTCTAATGAGGTTGGTGGTGATACTAAGGAGTGTGATTTTTGGATACTGTGTAACAAATCTGAAAGATATACAAAGCTCAGTGAACCAATATTTTCCCAATGACCAATGCATATTATAAAAAAATCATGCATGGGCTAAAAGGTGTAAGAGAGACTAATGGATTTAAATGTAACAGAATACAGGGGCTGGCCCGGTGGAGTAGCAGTTAAGTTTGTGTGCTTCACTTTGGTGGCCCAGAGTTCGCCAGTTCGGATCCCAGGCGCGGACCTAGCACTGCTTATCAAGGCATGCTGTGGCAGGCGTCTCATATATAAAGTAGAGGAAGATGGGCACAGAGTAAGCTCAGGGCTAACGTTCCTCAGCAAAAAAGAGGATTAGTGGCAGATGTTAGCTCAGGGCTAATCTTCCTCAGATAAATAAATAAATAATAAGGAAAGCTCTTCCAGTAATATATATACAAAATGAATGTAACAGAGTATGGAAAGTTCATTGATACAGTTTTAGATTTCATGTTGCAACTAATCTTTAAGAAATAACCACTTGTCAAGTTTTGGTGTAGTATCAAAGAATATTGACAATTAATTGAAAAAGCTATTAAAAATATGTCTCCCTTTTCCAACTGCCTATTTGTGTGAGGCTGGATTTTTCTTTATACACTTCAGTTAAAACAACATATTGCAATTGAATGCAGAAGGAGATATGAAAATCCAGCTGTTAAGCCAGATATTAAAGATATTTGCAAAAACGTAAAACAATACCACTCTTCTCACTATATTTTCTACTTTAGAACATAATTTTTAAATAAAATGTTATTTTATTATACAACTGGGTTTATCAGTCATTTTTCATGAGTTAACAGTTTTTTAAATTCTCATTTTTAATTTTGAATATGGTAAATATCGACAGACATAACTCAGATAAACAAAAGCTCTTTGGGTCCAAAATGATTGACAAGAGATTAAGGGGGTGCTCTTTGGACCAAGAAGTTTGAGAACTGCTGCTCTAACCTATAAGAAAATATTCAAAATTATTTTTAAAGAAATTATTTTAAAATTATTCCACTCAATAAAATAAGTCATATATAGGCCTAAAAGAACTGAAGTCAGAGTGAATGAAAGCGTGGTAAAACGCAAAGCAGAAATCCCCAGGAGACATTAGGAGCGCAGGAGAGAGGGAAATACAGAGACACACCCAGTTAGAGACCTGTACTCTACAGCCGTCTTTAATTTTCCAAGCTAGAAGTGATTGCTGTCTCATGTTTGAGCATGGCTGAAAAACCAGGTGGGCCCACAGACCCTCCACGTTTGACTCAGGTGAAATTTGTTCCTTGATTTGCAGGGCTGCCGTCCACATCCTGTTGTATGTCTATCACTGCTTGCATCCTTGCCTTCCTCATCTCAAAGGTTAGCTTGGTCACGGTATTCTCTTTGCCCAGATAATTCTCTCCATTCATCTACTAAATTAGCCCCCTCCCCATCATATCCTGGAATCTGCTTTTAGGCACTGGTTCACTCATTCTGGGATGGAACTTGAAAAAAGGGAAACGATTCTTGGCAATGATCTGACCAACTAATTCCCAGTATTTCCAGCTTATTTAAATCTCCCCTCCTCTGATTAGTCAAGGCAACTTTACCTGAATACACAGAAGTCCAAAAATTTAAAATGATAGCTGCCATATAAACTTTTAACTCTCACAATGCAAAAAAATACTCTTGAAAAATCTCTTAAAGTTGTTAACCAACACACCTATTACGTAGAACTTTATAGGGCTTGTTAATAAAATTTGACGTACTTTTATTAGTAAATCTTTAAGACATGACAGAGTGAAGTAACCCTGCCCAGCCTACACTCTTACTGCGAACTAGAAGTCACTTACTCAAGACCACGCTCCAGGGCCAGAATGAACCCCACTGTCTAAAGCTTCTGCCCAGAGAAAAGGCCCCGAGCCCTCTACAGCACCTGGGCCACTCAATTCCTAGCATACATAGTGACAAAACTGAGCCGACAGAGCAACTTTCTCCTCCCTCCACCACAAGTCTTCTTCTATAAAAAGAAACTTAGAACCCAACTAAAAAAAGAACGCACTGTATTAGGAGACTGACCTGGAATCCTGCAAAAGTCAAACTCACAGTCCATTTCGGGCCAGTGGGGGGCCCATATCGATGTGGAATTTACTGCACGGGTCCACTCTTCGCTGTGGAAAGTGTTCCGACAAAGGAACTGCTTCAGGGACTCGGCCCCCCCATCCCACACACCTCTGCAGTACGTTTTCTCATAGTCGTGTTGGGTGACTACGTCAGACCGCCTCACGTGACGGGGTGTTAGAAACAGACGCATCAGATCTCGAAAACAGATTACAAAACAGAAGCCCTTTATAGAGTTCAGCTGTGTCTAGGAAAAGGCAAACCCTCTTGATTTGCCTTCTAAATGCAGCCGGAAAGGGGAGAGAGGAGCTGCCTTTATCAGACTTTAATGCATTTAAACGATCAGATTCAAGAAGGCGTAGCGTGGCGAGGGAAGTTTGCTTTTTCAACGGAAATTTGGGCCGTTTGCAAGGCTAACATCAGGACGCTGCCAGTGCCCTCAATACACAGAGGGTGGCTTCAACAACCTTACCTGAATGCATTATTTTGCAAAGGTAAACACTGGGTCTCTGGATTTGTAGCTGCGTGCACACAGATCGTGAGAATGAGTATTATCAGATTCACGGGTGAAGCAATGTGCCCAGTTAAAGACTTCAGGCTGCTTGTTTGGAAAGATGAAAGGAGGAAAAGGTCCGTGGTGTTTTTTTTTTTTTTTTCTTTTTGAAACACAATAGTATTTCAGGGTAGCCCAGGCCTCTTGGGTTCATCTCAAGATCAAGCTTGCCCAGACACCTGCTTGCTCAAGAAACCTGGCAAACAGGCTTAGAGAATTTCTCTCTGAAGCCCTGGAGTGCTGTGTCCATTTCTGTCTCAACCAAATTCCACTGACACTCAGAGCCTCTACTGAGCATCATTTTTAAATTGGAAGGCATTTTTAACTTGAATGCTATGGGGACCAAAATGCAAGTGACCAAAATGACCAGGACAGGATTCCTGTCCCCTGGAACTTCTCATTTGAGGGATGAGCTGATTTCAAAAGCCAACTACCATTTTCTTGTGAACCTAAAGGGCCAGCTGATTTCATGGCCCTGTTCCTCTCCTCTGACTGCTACCTCTCGGGGAAGGCAGAGGGTAGAACCGTTGTACATCCTGACTTCGGAACAAGAATGCAGCTAGCTAGTGGCAAGGCTGGGCTATCCTGCAATGGACAGAGCACCAACTGCTGCTTTGGTGTTAAACTGTCTAAATCCACCTCCCCATTGCACCCTCGCTCTCCACCCTCAGCTCCCTCTGCACCCTGGCTTTCTGGGGACAACTGCAAGACAATGAATCACAGTTTACATGGGTTCTTTCTGGATGGACCAGAAACTGCACAGAGAGGAGTGGACGAGCTAACTCACACGAAAACCACCAAGCACAGTGCCTAGCACACAGTAGGGGTTCAATGACTGTGGGCTGGAATCAGCTTGAGAACTGTGTCCTGCCCCCCTCGCGGCTATGGAGGGACCTGCTTATGCAATCCACTCTTCATGCAGCCCACAGGACGACCTTTTAAAGTCACAAATGAGATCAAGTCAAGGCCTCCTTAAAACCCTTCAGTGTCTTTCTCCTGGTGTTAGGATAAAATCCAGAGCCTTCCTTGTGACCTGCCAGGCCCTGCACTGTCCACGAGTCCTGTCCACTCTCCCCAGACTCACGGCTCCCTTCTGCCCAGCCCTCTGTGCTCACCACATGGGCCTCCTTTGGCTTACTCTGCCTGCCAAGCCTCTTCCAGCCTTGGAAGAGCCTTTAAACTCACTGGTCCTGACACCGCCCAGGGCTGACTTTCATGCTTCGGGCCCAGTCAACATCACTCAGAGGGACCACCGATCTCTCTATTTGCTCCTGCCTCTGCTTGCCCTCATGTAACCTGGTTCATTTCCTTCCCACTCCTTCTCTCAACATGCAACTCCCCCCCACCACCGTGTTTGCCTGCTTGTTCACTATCCACTCTGCCCACCAGAAAGTAAGCTCCGGAGGACAGGAGCTTACGCGTCCTGTTCACTGTGACAGCTCCAGGCCCCAGCATGCAGTGGGCACTCAGGAACTGTTTGTTGAGTGACTAAGTGAAGTGACTAGGCACATAATACACGAACGAGGCTCACCCTGATTAAAAAGCTCCTGGCCCCACAGCCCTGCACCCCGATCCCCTGTGCCCTGCTCTGCTTTTCCTTTTCCACGGCACTCAGAAAGTTCCACTATGCCACACAATTTACTCCTTAATCCTCACTGTCCATCTGCCTGCTGGAAGTTCAGCACTGCAAGGGCAGCAATCTTTGATTTTCTTCACAGATGCATCTTAAACACCTAGAACAGTGCCTGACACGTAGCAGGCCCTCAGTAAACATTCATTTATGAAGCGAACAATCCGTAAATAGATACATGTTCATAAATCACCATTATATACGGACAGGCACCATAAATATTGCCAATTACAATTTTCATCTGTTTGAACTTCCTCAATTTTGAATCAAATTGCTTTTATCTGATCCATTTCAGGTTGTGGAGCACTTCACTTACTAATTTATTTCACCTCCTTCCCAATCCTGCGAGGCGGGCAGGTAGATTGGTGATACCACTACGTACTCACAGGGTTAAACGAATTAACAGAGTCAGTGCTCAGGGTTTGGAAGCTGACATTACCATCCCACCGGAGAGCTGTGGAAACCGAGCCTGGAGAACGGGGCTGCTCATGGCAGAGCGGTGATGTCTGACAGGGCACCGTGCTCAGCCACCTCCCTCCCTGTGCGCACACAGCGCGAGGGGAGGCAGAGCAGCTGACCTGCCCCATCCAGCACAAAATGGCCCCGTACCGAGTCCGCACTGCACGCGTGTTGTACAGGATCACCACTGCAGAAGCCTGCAGCAGGAACAGATCCAGGCCGAGACTCAAGAGCCACGGCCGTCAGGGGCAGCCGGCCTGGGTCACATGCCAAGAAGTCCCCAAGAAACGCTGCCTGTCATGAAGCAGAATGCACCAGAAAGGTCCCCAAGAAGGGAAGCTGGGGATGGGAGCAAAGGCAAGCAGATCCCTGACCAGGGGCAGCAGTTACCAGGGCAACCCGAGCATCGTCAGACGATGGGCCTTGGGCCTGGGCCCTGCCCGTGCTGTACAGCAACACGGTACAGTAGGCATTTTCAAGGTGCCACTGGACCCAGTCAGTCACAGTGTCCGCCCCACAGCCCAGAACTTGCTAAATGCCTGACACCAGAGCCTTTACACACACCCACATGTCCCAAACTTAGAATTTTTAGTACTAAAAAAATTGATTTGTAAAAGGTTGCTGCCAATTCAGTCCAAACACTCAGGAGATAAAGCCAAGGATCTATTTGCACAGCCAGGATGTGCTAACTTGAAGTGAATGCTTGAGGAAGGGAGTTTTCATTTGTTCCCCCGCTCCGAGCACTGAGATTTACCCTCTCACTACAGCGTGGGATGATGCAGTCTCAGGGACCATGAGGCTCATGCTGCGACAGTGGGTATGAAGCCTCAAGGGAGCAGCAGGGGAACAGAATCTCCAGGGTGGGGCCAACTCTGGGTATGAGCCTCTCCATGACAGAGGGAAGGGTCTCCTGCCAACACTGAGCTGAGACGGGGCCAGTGAGGCTCATCCAAACCCCAAGTCCAAATTCCAGTATCTTTACCAAGGCTTATAAAGTCCTCTGTGATTCGTCCTCACTTCCTGCCACTCTAACCCACACCAGCCTTCTTTCTGTTTCTTGACTAGGCCTAGGATCTTCTCACCTCAGGGCCTTTGCACATGCTGCTTCTGCAGCCTAAAGTGCCCTTCTAGCCCAGGCAGCAACCTACCCTGGTCTCCATCCAACAATCCTCCCCCTCAACCAGGTTCATCTGTCATGTACTCTCAGCATACTTTCTTTCATAGTGCTTATTATGATTGTAATTAAGTATTATCTGACAAATGTGTGCCTTTACCACAGAGTATAAATTCTGTGAGGGCCGAGCCTATTTACCACAGTCTCCCTAGCTCCCAGCACTGCATTTGGCACAACATAACAGGTGCTAAAAAAAACCTTTATTAAATAAATGCAAAAACTAAAGCACCCAAACACCAAGTTTCTAGAGCCCACCATACTGGCACTGTTACCAAGCTTTCTGCATCTGGTGTTACGTCGACGCACACTGCCCTGCTAGTTGTCATCCATGCTAAAAGAGGGAAATACATTTGTGGAACACAAAAAAGCCAAGAAAGTTTTCTGACATGGTAAAAGGAAAAAAAAAGCACACAAAAAGCAAATCAACACTGGCCTAAAGCGGAGCTGGGAGGACAAGCCAGGGCCGTGCCCTGCCCAAAGTTGATACCGCTCCGACAAGTTAAAACACAGAAACACAGCTTCGAAACACCGAAAAATCGCTTACTACTACTGCTCTGGCTCTAAGGAAGGAAAAGAACAATATTTCAAGCTCCACTGACTTGCTTTGTTCTGTTAAACACAACAGGCCCAGAATGGAGCTGCTTATGCTAAGCCCCACGTCACAAAACCGAAACTTAACTTACTGACAGCTTTGGGTCTCCCAGAAATGGAATCTTAAACCAGTCACACTCATCCAGGAAGCAACTGATCAGCATCCGACAGGAAGTCTGCCTGACAGACCCCTGCCGTCCCCTGTGAGGAAAGTCACCTTGCAATAACCAACCTGCCTTTCTGCCCCATATAACTTCCTCCTTCTGCTCCCCCTGCCTCTCAAATCTCCTGGCTCCTATAGCTCTTTGGGGCTCCTTTCCGTCCTAAATGGGATGCTGCCCGATTTGGATCGCTGAACAAAGCTGATCAGATCTTTACATTGACCCAGTTGAATCTCCTTTGGCAGTTTAAACCCCAGGGATCCGGCCTTTGTCTCCCAGTGCTTGGACTAAACTGCAACAAACTTTTAAAACTTAACTTTCTTTTTAAATACCAAAAATTTAAGTTGTGGCCATGTGGGTGCAGCACAGGCCTCGGTGCTGGTGCTGGTGCTGGCGAAGGGCTTCGCCTCGGCACGCAGTCTCCCTTCCCCACTCCCAGGGGCTCCACTCTCCATAATCACTTTTCACTTCCTCCTGATGTCTTCTCCCCCGCTCAGCCTCCTCTCAGGAGAAGCCAATCTGGAGAAGGTTCTGGGCTGAGAAGCACGGCTGGGCCTGTGGCCTGCTTCTGAGTCACAGAACAGTGGCAGCTTGTGCTTCCCCGTGCTCCGACAAGTGACCCACGGCAAAGGCATACACAGCCCTTCTCCCCCATGAGTCAACCAAAAGGAAGAAAAAGGCACCGCAGGGCCTGCTCACAATGGTGGCCCTCAGCAGAGCTGCACGTCAGACTCACCTGCAGAGCCAAAAAGACTATGAACAGCGTGACACCAGGGACGCCGACTCGGCTTTGGGACCAGAGTCTGTGCAGGCATGCTTTTTGCACCCTGCTGAGCATCACTGAGTTCTGTTGTGCATGTGAGCTGCCCAGGACTTCTCGTCACCCCATGAACAGATCACTGTGTCTGCTGCTTGTGTCGGAGCCCCCGTGGGCAGTCTTCCTGAGGTTGCCTTAGAGTGACACTGACATCTCATCACAAACGAGTCAATGTCCCCAACGTGACTTATCCATTTGGCAGCAGGAAGTTCACCTAAATATGCCAGGCACGTGCTGTGTCCCTAACACCTAACAAGCCCATCCATGTGCCAAGGACCATTCCACACACTCCATAGACAGTATCCTGATTAAGCCTCACAGCAATCTTATTTTGCAAATGACAAAACAGAGACTCAGAGAGGCTCGCTGAGCCTGGCTAACTTGACCAAGGTCATTTAGCCAGTGAGCGGCAGAGCTGGGATTCAAACTCAGGGAGTACGACTCAAAAACCACACTCTCCATTTTAGGGTCAGGCGCACCAAGAAATAAAGAACTTAGCTTTTCCACATCTTTCTTGGTATCAAAGGCTCATATGCTCATGACTCTAGCCTACTCCCCAGTGTCTGTGGGTGCTTGGCAAACAGTAGCCCAGACCTAATCATGGCTGCCATGTGTGGGGGACAGGTCATTGCCCTGTGGGATGCTGTGGGGGTACAGGGAGGCTGACAGCCAGCCCATGCTCCACTTGGCCAGGTACATACCTAGTGAGCGCTGCATCCCCCTGCCAGAAGGGGGCCATTTCTCTGATATGCACAGCCGCCATATGGACCACCAGGCAGCCCTGGGGTGAACATTTAAGGGAAATTCAAAATTTTCCATAACATTGTACTTTTAAGTACTTTCTTTCTTTTTTTTTTTGAGGAAGATTAGCCCTGAGCTAACTACTGCCAGTCCTCCTCTTTTTTGCTGAGGAAGACTGGCCCTGAGCTAACATCGTGCCCATCTTCCTCTACTTTATATGTGGGACACCTGCCACAGCATGGCGTGCCAAGCGGTGCCATGTCCGCACCCGGGATCCGAACTGGCAAGCCCCAGGCCACTGAGAAGCAGAACGTGCGAACTTAACAGCTGCGCCACTGGGCCGGCCCCTTAAGTATTTTCTTTAAAAAAAAATGTAAACTTCAAAGTAATATATGGCACTCATAAATGTTATCATTTTGATTTTGATCCACTTCCATTTGAAGGTAATATTTATCAAATGCCTACCATCCACCAGTTATTGAGTGTAAAACAGGGGCTACCACAAAAAGGGGGCATAATGGGGAGATTAAAGCTACTGAGCACTGTATTAGTCCATTCCTGAAACAGGGCTCTTAGATAAGCAGACCATGTCCGGGCTGGCACAGTAGCTAAGAGCCCAAACTTTGGTGTGAGGTGGACCTGGCTCTGTCACATTCTGGCTGTGACCTTGGGCAAATTTCTTAAACTCTTTGCACCTCAGCTTCTTCATCTGCAAAATGGAGCTAATACTAGAATCTACCAGGGTTAACATGAAGATTAAATGATAACACCTATAAAGTGCTTGGTGTAGTTGTCTGGCACAAAATCAAGCTTAATAGACATGAGCTATTATCAGTATTACTATTATCGATTAACTATTATTAGTCGCAAATGTCAGTAGGAGCAAGTCTTGTCAAGCCTTGACCCCAGGCCCCAAATCTAGGGAATGTGGATTCGTCAACGGCAGAGACAGGTTTCAATGTTTCACTGTGTGCCCAGGGCTCCCCACGGGAGCTCACAGTGCTCACAGCCTGCAGGGCTCCTAAACTAACCTTCCTTTCCCATGGCAGAGGGCAGCTACTTCTGAGCCTTCGCTCACATGTGGGCATTTAGTTACAAGTATCATCTAAATGATTTTCTTTTCTTTCTTTAGTTGCACCTTCTTTTGTTAGAATTTCTTCTAAGCAAGCAGAAAAAGGCATTAAGAATTTAAATAAAAATCATTCAAGTTGGCTATTTGTTAGCAATTGTGGTAAAAAGCTTGACAGGAAGGAGACCAAAGTAAGCTGTTTAAGACAAATACTTAAATCATTTATACGTTTCCATCATGCATACTTGTCCTCTTAAGTCAGAAGGGCACTCCAATTTGGCTATATAAAACAGAGCAAGGGTATTGTCCGTTTATTGGGTGATGTGCCCGTTTTTGATCGTGACATTCTTAGACCTTCATAAAGAAGCCTCCCCATGTCCTGTTTCGTCACCTCTCCTGTCCGTTACAGCTCCTGGCCGACCACATGTGCTCCTTTTTCTCACACGGAGGGGAAGTTTGGACCTCCTCTCTCTTACTTTAAGCCAGGAACCTAATAACAGTCAATCTGGTTATAATTTATTTTAGAGAATACTTTCATGTTTTGGTTTTTTGATTTTAGAACTTTTTTTAGTTTATGTCTCAGTTTAACGAATTCATTAGGTTGTGCTTTGTTCAGTAAAAAAAAATATATTAAAAATCTGGGTTTAGGGGCGGCCTGGTGGCACAGCGGTTAAGTTCACACATTCTGCTTCGGTGGCCCGGGGTTTGCCAGTTGGGATCCCAGGTGCAGACATGGCACCGTTTGGCAAGCCATGCTGTGGCAGGCATCCCACATATAAAGTAGAGGAAGACAGGCACCCATGTTAGCTCAGGGCCAGTCTTCCTCAGCAAAAAGAGGAGGATTGGCAGTAGATGTTAGCTCAGGGCTAATCTTCCTCAAAAAAAAAAAAAAATTGGGGTTCAGTTTGGGGTTTAGCACATTTATGTGCTGATTTTGGATTTTGGCTCAAGCTTCCATTGAAGTCTTTGATTAACACTTTGACAGCTGTCAGAGGTGGTCAGTAGTTGCCAGCTTTCCTTGTCCAACCCTTCTCCTCCTGCACAGTCACCTTTATCCTCGGAGGGGAGGGCAGGCCTCTGCTCATACACTCCTGGGTCCAAATTCCACTTCTGTTACTTCCTAGCCATACGAACGTGGACAAGTTAATTAACATCTCTAGATCTTTCTTTTTTAATCTATAAAATGGATATAATAGTGCAACTTAGTTCTTAATAGGATTAGATGAGACGATACAGATAAAATGCAGTGTCTCATTCTATTGCTCTTTTTCATCCTAATTTTCCATGAAAATTCCAGAAAACAAAACAGTACCTACAACTCTTTAGCCCATCTCATTATGATAATAGCAACCAATTTAACGCTCACTGGTTGAAGGGGCATTGGAAGCAGGGGTCACGGTGTAAGCGGGGACTCCCCCGACGCTGACGTGGGGAGATGAGCGGCCTAGAGAATCTCTGCTTCGAGGGTTTCCAGGGAGCCCGGGCAAGGTCAGCTCTGACAGCTGGACGGTCAGCAGCCAGGCTGGACCCACAGCAAGGAAAGGAAGCTAAAAAACAGTCATGGAAGGTAAGTGCAAAATCAAATAGCAAAATCAGCGACTGTGGTAATACAGTAAGAGTTCCTATAGCAGGGTCTTGGGAGAATATGCTAATACAGTAATATATATATATATAGTAATATAGGTAGGGTAATGTGATTGAAAGAACATTTACTTTTAAAAAACAGGTACATGCATCACGATGTAATATTCTGATAAATAAAGCCAATAACTGTATATTAACGCACACAAAATTAACAACTCTCTCGTTTTGGGGAGCCCTGCATGCCCATTACAGATATGGTCCCCCCCGCAGCCCTACTGTGACGAGTAAGCAGAGAAGAGAATGGGGCTCTGAGCAACCGGAGAGAGCGTCGAAGCATTGAGTGGCTTCTCTAGGTCCACAGGTTGCTCTTTCCCGCCTGGGTAAACTGAGCACTGAGCAAGACTGCCCTCTGACCATCACCTGAGCCCCCGATGAGATTATTACCCAGTTTCTTCCCACACAGAAACAGCCAAAACATCGAGGCGGCCAGCCTCCCCAGTGTTAGGAGACAGGGGAGGGGAAGGCAGAGCATTTACAACCTGAGTGCTCTATTCCCTTCACACCTTCATTCTGTTCCATCCTCACCTCGCTGGGAAGGGGGCCTTTAAGCACAATAAGGCAAGTTATGCTCTGAGAGGCAATCAATAGCAGCAAGAAGGAGGGGAGGCAGGGCAGGGGGGTGTCCTGGACCAGGAGAGGTGGGGCCGGAGGCAGGATACAGGGGGAGGGCGGCCAGCGGGGAAGGGATTGGGGCTCCCTCCCTAGAAAACAGAACCCAGGGTGCTTTACTGTGACTCCTGGGAAGGGCTGCCTCTTACTGTGTCACTGAGCCTGCCCACTCTGCTCTTCCAGGTGTCACAGGCTTAACAAGAGGGTCGGAGTCGTAAAGGCGAATTCCCCAAGGCAATCCCTAGCTCTGGCAGCAGGCAGCCCCTCTTAAAAACGTGAGCCTGCAGGCAGAGCCTTTGTCTGCAGCAGCTTTTGCAGGGGTGTGTTTTCATTTTACGTTGGGTGACCACAGCCCACTCCCAGTCCATGGTGCCCTGTCCACAAGATGGTGCTGAGTCCACACACACAAGCGCTCTGGAGCAGCCGGGAATCCAGTCTCCCAAACCTTTCTCAAAATGGGCAGATGAGGAAGTGTCACTTCAGAATAAACAGACACTGGGCGTTTTGGATAACAAAAAGCAAAGAGAGCATGCACTCTGATTCATTGTTAACGTGCCACAAATGGATTCTAGAGCTTCTCCAGATCGGGTGGGGACCGCTCACGCCTCGCCGGTGCAGGGAATTTCCTCCTTAGCGGAGCCATGGAGGGCCTGGGCTGCAAGCCCGCCTCACAACGGTCCTCTGCAGGTTTACTCTGCAAATCCTGTCCTGGGCTAAACCTCTCCAGCTCCGCCAGCTATTCCCCTGCAAAAAGAGTTTTATAGACAAAGGGAACTTTATTTACTCTGACCCTCTCATTTTAGATATGGGAAAATTGAGGGGCTGGCCCCGTGGCCGAGTGGTTAAGTTCGCACGTTCCGCTTTGGCGGCCCAGGGTTTCGCCGGTTCAGATCCTGGGAACGGACATGGCACTGCTTGTCAAGCCATGCTGAGGCGGCATCCCACATGCCACAACTAGAAGGACCCACAACTAAAATACACAACTATGTACCGGGGGGCTTTGGGGAGAGAAAGGAAAAATAAAATCTTTAAAAAACAAAAAAAGTTGCGTTTAGATATGAGGAAATTGAGGCTCAGAGAAGTCAAATGACTTGCCTAAGATCTCGTGATGTGATCTAATTTGGTGTCTGGACCTCTGGTTCCACACGCCTTACAATATACCATTCTCTTCAAAAGGCAGATGCTGGGACCCACTTACTAACAGCATGACCTTAGAGGGTACTTACCTCCCTGAGCCTCAGTCTTCTCATCTGCAAAATGAAGCAAATAATACCCAGCCCAGGACACGCTAGGACTAAATGAGGATATGAGCACTTAGCAAGCACACAGCAAACAGTACGTGCTCGAGAACTGACTTTATTTATAATACACAGACTTTTTTGGAAATGGAGTTCTCCTTTCTTCCCTTGTTTTCTTCTTCCTCCTTGGCTTCCAAACTTCCAGGGCTGAATTTTTTAACTGAAACTCAAAATTTCACTTATTTATTCTGGTTAAATTTGATTGTGTTCATTTGGTCCGTGACCTCCAGTCTGTTGGAATATTTTAGACCGTCAATTCTATCTCAAAATATATCTACTGATTCTTTAAACATATTACACTGATTCCTGCTCCAGAAACTTTCAGCCAAGTTTAGGACGGTGATGTCTGTGACAAAAGGGCATGAGTGTTTTCCACGCTCACCTCCAGAGACGGCAGAGTGGGACCATTCTTCTTACCCACTCAGATCATATTTTGAGGTCAGGACTGTTATACTGACGACGACTTGGAAAATATTTTTCAATCTATTAGAATAAAAAAGATAAAGCCTCATCTCCTCTTTGCAGAGGAAGGAAGCTGAATCCACACTAGCAGCAGGCGGCCCTGTGGGGAGCAGCTCTGGCTTGCTAAGACATTAACGTGTTGGAAATCAGGGCACTGAAACCTGAGGGTCAACAAGCCCTTGCACTGAGATCGAGAAAACTCCAGGGCTGCTGGGAATGAAATAGCCTAAGAGTAACAGAAAAAGATGTCAAGCTCCCTGGAGCTGCTCTGTGGTCCCAGGGCTGGTCCTCGGTTATGAGTGACGAGTGCAAAACCCTGACCAGTTACATTTTCTCAGCTTATCGTTTCAATTTGCTGTGCTTATTATTATTATTATTATTACCCATTCTTCTTACTCCCTCCTCCTCCCTAACTAGCTCATGCCATTTGCTTTTCTAACGCTCAGATCCCAGCATCCTCGTGCCCTGCCCCGCCAGGGAATTCAGACAGCCTGCAACTGGCTCAGCGCCCATATCCACTTACCCAGCAGCACCACCTTCCCCATCCGGACTCTTCCCAAAGGCCAACTTTCTGGACCCAAACACACAACAAAGACAAGAACCTCCAGCCTGTTGCTATTTTGCCCTGTACCATTTACAAATCTCTTTCATACACGCCATCTATTTTCTTTCTCCCAACACCCCTGTGGGCTGAGAAATAATATTTCCATTTCAAAGATTAAA
The DNA here is from genome assembly GCF_041296235.1 of Equus asinus. Taxonomy (NCBI): domain Eukaryota; kingdom Metazoa; phylum Chordata; class Mammalia; order Perissodactyla; family Equidae; genus Equus; species Equus asinus. The sequence goes on along the minus strand of NC_091810.1, from coordinate 87,233,922 downwards.
ACACTGAGGCCCAGATTAATTAAGCCAAACTCCCAATACCACATAGCTTGTAATTGGCAAGGTTAGGTTTTTAACCCTGATCTTGCGACTTTGGGTTTAAAACTCCTTCTACCATACTTAAAAGGGAGACTATGTGTACATGATTCCCAGTGTTAGTAAATATAAATCACCATCTCATCTTTTGATTGATATATTTTATGGTTGTGTTTGTTTTATGCCAAATTCAGTGTCAAATGTGTATATGCCATTCAAAAAACTACATATCATTAGCCATTTTTACCAATAAAACTAATTTTTCTTGGTCAGCCTACACACCATTAGCACACTGCAGAGCAGGTGACCATCGAGGCATTTTACTCAGTATTCTCTGCCATCTTGCATTACCTGATCGCACAGCTTTCTGTTTAATTCACTCTGTAAAATGGGAACGACACCTGAGACAATGACTGCGACAGTTCAATGAGGCAAGGACCAGAGAGATGTTAGCTGGCGAGTGTTCAGTTAAGGGATTACATAGCATTCCTACTAAAACCTCATTACATTCATTAAAACCAAGTTGAGTTTTGTTTTCTTAACAAGTGTCTGATGAGATGTAAGGCAGGACGGGTCTAATAATTCAGAGAAGCAGAAGGCCTATTTCATCCCCTTGGCCTTTCCCTCATTCAGCAACCTCCTGGAGCCCACCGTCCAATGGAGGAGACAGACATGCAGACCAACAGCTCCTCCACGATGACCAAAGGGCCAAGGAATGTGCCCAGGGCTCTTGGGAGGCAGCCTCAAATTGAGTCTGAGGAAGGAGGGTCAGGGGAAGAGAGGTGGAGCTGAAACTGGGGAGCATTTCTTCGGAATCTAAGAGGGGAAAAAGGCATTCTATTCTAGGCAGGGGTCTCAGCAAAGGCAAGGAGGCATGAACTAGAATGACACATTTGAGGACAGGCAAAGAGGTGAGGACGGTGCTGCACACAGCGTGGGCAGGGCTTGCTGGGAGAGGGAGAGACTGGCAGGGACCCAGGTGTGAATAGTTTCAAATGTCACAATGAGTTTGAACTTTATCCTTTAGTCCAGTAATTCTCAACCCTTAACTGCATATTGGAATCATCGGTGGGAATTGAAAAACACCTACACTCAGGCTCCAACTCCAGATTCTGATTTATTTGGTCTTGGATGGACACTGGGTATGGGGATTTTTAAAGCTCTCCAGGTGATTCTAATGGGCAGCCTGGACAATGGTGAGTCACTTAAAATATTTTAAGCACAAACCATTTGACAAATTTGCCGACAGATCACTCTGGGTGCAGTTTAAGTAGGAATCATTCAACAATTTGCAGATAGGTCATTCTGGGAAGTTTGGTGAGGAGGATGTCTGGAAGGGGTCTGGAAAGAAACCAAGGAGACAGGTGGGGATGAAAGGGGGAGAAAGATTCGAAAGCTATTTGGATGGAAGAATCACCTAATAGGAAATTAGAGGAGAGAGGGAAGAAAGAAGGTTGACACACCAGTTCCATTGCCTAGATGTGCCATTAACAGGTAGGGAACCAGATCAAAGAGCTGGTTTGGGAGGAGGATAATGAAGTCTGTGCTCCCTCTGAGGAGCCTGTGGAAAACGCAGGTGGCACTCTGAGTCAACAGGCATCCAAAATGGACTTCGCCGCTGAAAGGAAGCTGGGCTGAAGATTCAGATGTGCAGTGGGCTGACACACAGGAGGTGACTGCAAACATGAGCATGGATATTGCCTGAGGAAAGCAAACTGGATGAAGGCAAAATAAAGCCAAAGAAGGAGCTTGAGGAAATAATGAAGGGGGAAGGAGCCTGAGGAAAACCAATACTGAGGGGGAAGGAACCTGAGGAAAACCAATACTGAGGGGGAAGGAACCTGAGGAAAACCAATACTGAGGGGGAAGGAACCTGAGGAAAACCAATACTGAGGGGGAAGGAACCTGAGGAAAACCAATAGTGAGGGGGGAAGGAACCTGAGGAAAACCAATACTGAGGGGGAAGGAGTCTGAGGAAAACCAATACTGAGGGGGAAAGAGCCTGAGGAAAACCAATATTGAGGGGGAAGGAGTTGGAGGAAAACCAATAGTGAGGGAGTAATGGGATGTGTCAGAATCACCTGGAGGCCCCTCTTAAAAATTTAGTTTCAGGGCAGCGCCAGGGCCAATTGGTTAAGTTTGTGCACTCCACTTCAGCATCCTGAGCTCACAGGTTCAGATCCTGGGCGCGGATCTTGCACTGCTCGCCCAGCCACATTGTGGTGGCATCTCACATAAAATAGAGGCAGACTGGCACAGACGTTAGCTCGGGGCCAATCTTCTTTACAAAAAAAAAAAGAAAGAAAACATTTTACTTTCTTGGTCCTACCCTAGACTGACTGAATCAGAATAGCTAGGGTTAAGGTCGCAGCAATGGATTTTTAACGAGTTCCAGGTGTTTCTCAATAAAGGCTAGGTTTGACACTGTCGGTTTCCTAATGCTGCTGGAACATTTTACAGGTTTTCCCCACTATCTGAAAGTTTGCTTTTATGAAAGACCTACATTAGCATCGGTTTTTACTAACCGAGTGAAGTGTGAAGAGGATTTTCGCTTTTACAAAAAAGGGGGAAAAGTGACAGTAGCGTGCAGCATTTGGGTTGCAGCAAGCCATTTCAGAGGCTAAGCAGCCAGACACGTCCCTGTATTTCAAGTTTTCCACGTCAGCCACAGCAGATGATGAACCTCGACCTTCACCATCGAGGCAGGTAGACAGAGAAGAGGGTTCGACATTAGTGACCGGCCTGCCCTGGTGGATTCAGACGAGGAGGAGAGGTTAATAGACGGTCCTCTTCCTCTCTCTCCTGTACCTCCCACCACCCCAAAATCGCACAACTCAGCCTAACACACCACATCACCCCGCCTTCCGCGGTGCTCGCTGTCTTCCCGACTCAGGAAAGTGAAACCACACTGTACACACGTTATTTCTACGTGATGTAGGCTGTGTATTTAGCATATCATTCCTGCTTTTGCTGTACGTTAGGGTTATTTTAGGTTTTACGTGTTATTTGGTATAATTTGGTAGGTTATTTTTTGGGTCTGGGAATGCTCAAAAATTTTTCCCACATAAATTAACGGTAATTGTTTCTTTGTTTTATGCCATTTCAGCTTATGAAAGTTTTCATAGGAACACTCTACTTTCGGATAGCAGGGGGAACCTGTACGACAAACTTGGTGGTTTAAATCAACAGAAATGTATTCTGTCACAGTTCTGGAGGCCAGAAGTCCAAAATCAAGGCGTCAGCAGGGCCGTGCTCCCTCTGAAGGCTCCAGGGGGAGAATCCTTCCTTGCCTCTTCCAGCTTCTGGGGGTTCCAGGCATTCCTTGGCTTGTGGCTGCGTAACCCCAATCTCTGCCTTAATTTTCACATGGCCTTCCCCTCTTTATATGTCTGTCCTCTGTGTGTCTCTTAAAAGGACACGTCATTGGATTTAGGGGCCACCTGATAATCCAGGATGAACTCAATGCAAGATCCTTAAAAAACTTACATCCGCAAAGACCCTTTTTCCAAATAAGGTCACACTCGCAGCTTCAGGGATGTGGACAGAGCTTTTGGGGAGCCACCGCTCAACCCACTACATACCCTATGGCAATAAGTCACCTGGATGAATGGGAGAAGGGACTGTGGTTCCAGAACGCCAGGCTAAGTTCCCCAACAGAGGCAGGAAGAAGACAAAGAAAAGAGGGAGAGAGAGAGAATGGTTTCAGGGACGACTAAGATCTACAGCTGCACTTCCCAGTCTTGCGCTGCCCAAGGGACGCAGGCCACTACGTCTCCAGGCAACAAGGCCATCTGAAAGTACTACACAGAATGGAAGAAATCACCACAATCATAAATTAACAAAATGCTAGGCCGTGTTACCCTCAAAATATAGGCAAGAGCTTTGAAGGGCTGAAAAGACTTCCAGTTAATTCACTCTCTACACTAAATTAATTTAATATGAAGCTAGGATTTCAGCTCTAAGATACTGTGGCCTTTTCCTCCTCACCAGCCTCGTAGCTTCCAGTTCAGCCAACAGGTCATGAAGGTGGCATGGGACTGGTTATTTCTGTCTTTTGAAATGTTTCCTTAGGAGCAGACCATACTCTCAGTCGCCAACCCTAAAGTAGGTTCAGCTATACCTCCCTTCTCATCGCCAACCAGGGTTCCAAAATCTTCACTGAGAGTGGATTGCCCCTCATTTTTACATTGATACACGTTCCACCATTAAAGTCCTACATTATAATTGTGTCAGTTCCCTGACACCCAGTTTTCTGTCCTCTAACATAGGAATTTCTCTTCTTGGCAACAGAGTTTGCAAGGCCAGAAGGTCAGTGGTGGGTGGGGAGGGTGGAAAGGAACCAGGTGCTGCTTTGAGGTTCAAGTTGCAGCCAGGGAACAACAGTCTTCAGAATCTGATTCTTAGTGTGGTCAAAACTACCTCACTGCACATGCCCACGGTATAATGTAGAAGGCACACCCTCCAGACCCACCCCCTAAGACTGTCCCAAAGCACCTCCTAGCTAGCAAGTTCACAAGGACTAGTCTCTATGCAAATCTATCTCTGTGCTTTGCCTCAGCTTCTGGAACAATGCTCCCCAAACATTAACGTGCACGAGTCAGCTGGGGGGCTTGATCAGCGCATTTTCTGACACAGTGGGTCATGTATGTGTGGTCCATCTTCATTTATGTCAGGGTGGAGATGGCTGGGGTACACAACCAGCTTTAAGGTTTAAACAAACAAAGCTTCCTTACCTGCTGGAGAAATGATAACAGTTATAATGGTGATGGTGAGGTTGCCAATGAGAACAAAAGCTAAGATTTACTGAGCACTTTCTACGTGCCAGGCCCTGTGCTAAGTGCTTTACAGACAGTATGACTCACTCAGCACGAAGAGAGCTGCGGAAAACGGGAGTGGTTAAAAGATGTTTAGAAAACAGGGAAGGTATTATAAATTCCAGGATATGCAGAAGGTCAATCAAGCGTCAACAGAGAGAGAAGACAGTTTTCACATTGTCCCAGTCTAGGACTAGTTAGGAAGTTAGTAACTGCTTGATATTTCAGAAAGCATCCTTGGGCCATGCAGGTCAATAACACAGACCAGGTATATCAAGATATGCCTGCTGTCCTTTGCTGTTGTCCATGGCCTGATGCCATCCAGATTAGCCAAGGAAGGCTGGCTCCATTTGGCTGCCTTGGGAGTGACATGCCTGGATAAGGAGAGGCTTCCTTTGGTGGGTTCTTCCTATTCCGTCCTGAGATGGGCACACTGAGCACTGGGCAGCTTAATCAAGGCTGCCATGTCTGGTGCCTTTCCAGCTGTCCTCAGATATACATGCTGTATGCTGGGGCTAACCTGACAAGTCACTTTGCCTATATGAGATGGACACAGTTTATATCCCAAGTGGCTCTTTTATTTGCTGTGACATGGAGAAGGTTCAACAGCCATGACTTTTCCTTGGGCTGGGTCTCAACGAGCTTCAGGACCAACGTTCTGCAGGAAAAGACTGGGCAGGCTGCCACTGAGGAAATCTAGATTGGGGGATTGAGTCAGATGTTGTAGCCCTATAACTGGCATGCAAAGTAGCAGTCCAGAGGCTGACCTGCAGAGCTGTTTCATTTGGCCTCACAGTATTTAAAAAAATTTTAATGCTCTCCAGTGTGCAACAATCTAACCACTCTATCTTCTTCTTTTTTTTTCCTGAGGAAGATTCGCCCTGAGCTAACATCTGTGCCAGTCTTCCTCTATTTTGTATGTGGGTTGCTGCGAGAGCATGGCTGATGAGTAGGTCTGTGTCTGAGATCTGAACCCACGAACCTGGGCCACTGAAGCAGAGTTGCCAGACTTAACCACTATGCCATGGGGCTGGCCCTGACTCTACCTTCTTGTACCCAGCCCACAGTGAAGACTCACATGACCTTCCTGCCTCTGTGTCTGAATTTTAGACTCTAATCTATAATAACATAAGTATAATCACTTAAAAGTTTTATTCTGCCTGCAACATTTCCATCTCTGTACAGTGGTTCACTGTCCTCCTAAAATTTAAATGGTGAGCTATCACTATTCAGGCTTTCAAAACTACTGAAGTAGTCTATCTCAATGAAGGACAGGTGCTGAGAAGCCTTAACACGGAATATATTTGGGTCACATAATATTTCTTCAGGATCCTTCCAGTTTGTTCATTCCCACATGGAAAATTTCTAAATATATAAATCCTGGGGGGCAGATAGCAAATTCTTCACTTTACCTCAAAAATCACTTTAATCATAGGGTCTGTTCAAGTTTCGAGAAGGAGGTGATAATCAACTCCTAGTCAGCACTCCACAAAACCAGACTCACACTCTCAGAGGCAGCCAGCTCGCCCTTTTAGAAGAGGGTTCCATATTCACCATTAGCAGGTGACGTACTGAGGGAAGCAGTAACTGCTGAGAACGCACAGGCCTTTAATGGTAGCTCCTGACTGGGTCAGAGCATTCTGAATCGATATCATGCTCCATCAACGTGTCACACAAATAATTCCAAAAATCAGATGGCAGAAATGGAGCCTGGACTACCTGGCAGTCAGGGCTTCAAACAACGGGGTCAACACAATAAAGCATATCCACTGAGATCACAAGTGTCCTCTGGGAAACTTCGAGAACTACTCAATGGAATAATGGCAGTCAACCCAAGACTATACTCTAGAGAAAATTCTGCTCTAGAGACATGGGGTGGGGAGGGGTGGGGGGTGCAGAGCTGATCCCTTTGGTCTGGAGAGCAGTCTAGATGTCTCTGGTGCTGGTGGGGACCTCCTGGAGGAACGCTGCTGGTGCTCTTGCCTTGTTCGGCCATGCCTCCTCCCCACCGTCAGCAGACAGCCCCACATTCCCAGGGGTTTCCCACCTGATTTCAGATACAAAACGCCCATGTACAGAGATCACTTTTACGGACCGGGGCTCTCAGAGATTTATGTGAGTCCAAGTACATGCTTTCCTTATGTCTTTCCTTCTCCCCTGTTTTCCATCATTTCTCTTCCACCTCCCATTTTTCCAGTTTGAAGCCTCTGCTGGCAATACTGCAATCTCTGGATGGAGGCCAGGCATGGCAGCACGGACCTCGGCGGCAGCACGGGACCGTGAAACAGTCACCTCTTCCCAGGTTCAGGAGATGCCAGTGACCGGCAGAGCTATCAGGCAAGCCCGTCGGTAGGTCTGACCCACAATTAGAGGCACAAGAGCTCGTCCACTGTGAAAATGCCACAAAAACTCTGGCTGGTCACACAAGTGAATGCACAATGGTTTAGACAAAAGAAATCAACTGGGGAAAATTGTTGGGCGGGAGGAAGGAAGAATGTTAAGGGAACTAAGTTCCGTTAGCTTTTGCCAGTTTCACCCCCCCCCTCAAAAATTTAATGAAAACTGAATGAAGGTTTCTGGCAGGAGTCAGGTATCCAAATAGTTCCCCTGCTCACCTGTTTTCGAGTGAAATTATCTGGGGACACGGCAAACAGGGAGCAATTACATTAATAAATAAGTTGTCTACATTAAAAAAAGTAAAATTCCCAAAACAAACCCAAACCCACTGCAAATAAAAACCCACAATAGGCTGTTTAGAAAAATTATGCTTTAAATATACTGATCTAAAAAAAATCTAAAGAACAGGCTGTTCTGAAGCACAGCTCGAGTTTCTGCTTGTGCTTTCATTTTAGAAAACAAATGCTCAGAGACTCCACAGTGGGAGGGGTTTCACACAGGGATGCAAGCTCGCAGAAAATGGCCACGGGCTTGGAAACCTCAACACAACAAACAGGACCCTCAGGGGCCTGCTGGGAAGACGGCGGCCTACCTTTCACAAGAGGAATTGTCTGGAGACAGACAGAACCTTTTTTTCCGATCAGTAACATAAATCATGGCCTCCAAAGCACTCGTTTGCTGAACTTCACAGTGACTAATCACCCAACGTTTACTATCCTCCCTGAGCAAGGGGACCTCATGGGGGGAAAAATGGGTCATTTTTAATGGAAGGAAGCTGCTAGGCTTAGAGGTAAGACTCCCATTTAAACTTCATAAAGAAAAAAACAAAAGACCTCAAAAAGTATTTGCTAAAAGAGAGAGAAGTGCAAATCGTCTTATCAGAAACTCCTATCATTAAATAGAAAAGAAAGTCTTAAAATAGATCCTTCAGACGTGGCAAAAAGCTCTTGAGTGATTTCCTAAAATGTCAAAAAATAAAAATTAAGAATATTAAATATAGAACAGAACAGGGTAAGAAACTCACTTTGCAACGTATATTCATTTAGGAAAGAATGTTCTCCCAGGTAATTTATGGTTCTGCTGTGCGAAAACTCAACTTACAGCGCACAGTGGCTAAAGAAACTCCAGAATTGCTAGACCTTGACAGGAAAAATTTTAAAGGTCAAGTTTTTTTTTTCACCCTATTTAGCACAGCACTCGGGGTAGGCCCGTTCTCTAACATCTGAGTAAAACCCCACTCGGGGCTTCATTTCACTGCCACGTCATCGCTTTTTCCGTCTATCCTAGTGCCTTCTGCTTCCTCAAAGTGGTCCTCCCACCCCCTCCCGTTGTAGAGCGAAGGTGGAACCCGCATTAGCCCAAGGGAAGGGCAGACACGCAGCAGAAGGCACGGTTCCGCAGGAGGCACCAGGAAGCAGGCGCCACCCTGGCTGCTGTAAGACAGTAAACTGCTTCCCCCAGGAGCCTCAAAGGCAGCACCGCGACCTTGGGAAATCTTGCCCTTTGAGTCCATGTCAGGGACGGAGAATAAATCGGTTTAAGCAGGGGCAGACCAGAATGCTGAGTGGGTTTTTAAAAAAGGAAATCCTCACTTTCGTCTACAATCGAATCAACATTCTATTAAGGCTCATCAAAAATCTCCATTCTCACATGAAAATGCAAAGAAAATGCACAGAATGGGGAGAGCGCGATTCTGAACGCAGGTCTCTCTTGCCTGGCAAGATCATAAATTCGGTTTTGTTTTTACTGCATCGGTTGTCGTATTATCTAATTATAATCTAAAAATAATCAAAAGTTGTTCTAACAAATGAACAGGAAAAATAATACAAACAAAATGGGGCCTAGAAACAACATCCAACTCACAAAGCAGGAAGCAAAAGCTGCTGTCTCCTTCACCTGGCATAAAGTCGGCCTTCACGGGCGCTGAGCTAACCCCAGGATGCCCCTCTAGCACGTCAACAGCCACCGGATCGCTCGTGGAAATGCACCCTGGGCTGAACACACGCGTGGCAGTGGCCAGCAAAATGGGCTGTGCGAGCTGGGTGCTCTTCTTGGTACTCCCTGAGAAAATGTTTAATTCCCCTCAAAATTAAATTGTTGTACATATAGCTCAGTAATTTTTATTTTAAAAAGAGAGAAAAAATACCTTAAAAAATAGGAAACAGCCCTCTGCATCTCCCAGTTTAAAAAGAAATTTTCTTGACTACCTTAATTGACAAGAATCCAAGTGCATCAGCAGGGCCCGGAAGTCTGCATCATGCGGTGGGTCTGCTAGAAGCCCGGCAGGCACCATGGTCCTCTCTCCCCAAGAGAAGAGTTCCAGCCCCTCCTTAGGTTCTGCTTGCTGACTGCCATCTCCTGCTCTCCTGAAAACCCTCCTTAGGACAAGACCACCTGTTTCTGCAGAGAGTGTACTAGATGGGGCATAGCACACTGGGTTCTGTTCCCAGCTTGCCACTAGCTGGGTGACCTTGAGCAAGTCCTAGGATTTCCCTCGACTCCTGTTTCCTTATCTGGAATGTGAAGAGGTTGGGCTACTTTATTTCTAAGGTTCTTTCCAGCCATAGAATTTGAAAAACATAATTCTCTACCTTCCATTTTGATTGATTCCCAGTCAGCAAGAATCCTCACTTCCTCCAAAGCAGACACTCTCTCCTACCTTTTTTTTTTTCGAGGAAGATTAGCCCTGAGCTAACATCTGCCAATCCTCCTCTTTTTGCTGAGGAAGACTGGCCCTGAGCAAACATCCGTGCCCATCTTCCTCTACTTTTTATATGTGGGACGCCTACCACAGCAACGGCTTGCCACACGGTGCCATGTCCACACCCGGGATCTGAACTGGTGAACCCCAGGCCGCCGAAGCGGAACGTGCGCACTTAACTGCTGCGCCACTGGGCTGGCCCTCTCCTACCCTTAAATTCATGCACTTTCCTCAAAAGCATTGTGGGGTAATGGCAGGACCCCAAGTCTGGCTAGTACCAGGGTCTCTATGAGGACAGTCGGAGGGACCCCTGGAAGACCCCAGACATGGAGTTTACCATCTGCTTATCTCAGCACCTCTGCTTTTCTGCTGGAGAGGAGGTGGCATGACCATACATTAGAGCTGGAAGGAACCTTAGCCATCACTGAGCCAAACCTTCTCTGGTCACAGGTGAAGAAACCAAGCCAGCAAAGCTACCCAAGTTGCTTTCCCAAGGTTGCACAGTGGGTCACGGGGAACAAGTCGCAGGCCTCCCGCCTGGCCTCGCACGCCGTGATCTTTTACCTCCCCCCAGCCCCCTCTGCAGGGCTCTGGGCTCTTTCCCTCACCCCCTGTAGACTTCCTCCGGGCTCCACACACTTACAGAGCACCTCTGGACAACCCCCCAAGGAACTGTTTTAAACTTTCAAACTGGCATAGCAACCCTGTGAACATTTAGCCTGGCACAGGGACAGTGACAGCTACAGCAAAACACAGAACGATTGATCTTATCAGAGCAGAAATCCATCAGTGTTTTCACTCTGAAAGCAAAGCCTGCAGCAGCACATGGCTGGTAGATAAGGGCAGGTGAGGGAGAGAGGGAGGCCCCACGAGGGTGGGGTCCTGATCTGATACCTGGCACAAAGCTGGTATTCGTTGAACAAATTCAAGTTTGCACATTACCTCTGCTCCATTTGCTTCTCGACAGAAATTCTGAGGTTACAGTAATATTAGGGACGAAGATCTCTAAGTCTCTAAGCTAAAATCAGGAACAACGATCTATTTCCTACTCTTACTATGTGGCTGGGGAAACAACTGACTTTGGAGTCAGGTAAGACCCAGGGTATGAAAATCTCATCTCATGGGCCACATTACTGAGCCTCTTTGCCTCAATTTCTACCATACCAGGTTATTTTGAGGTTCTGATAAGATGGCTAAGATAATGCACATAAGGTATAGAATGGACTCCATGAAAGTCAGCTCTGTCTTCTCCCCTGAGGGCTATGGGTATAGACAGGAAACCCTGTTTTTAGGCAAGACTCCAGGCCTTTGGCATCCTCCTCCAAAAGAAGCAAACCATCCACGGAATGCCAACAACATTATAAAATGACTCAGTATAGTTTTAATAAATATATTCCCGTTAAGTCATCTGATTTTTAAATTATGTACAAGGAACGTAGAGCGCAATTCAAGCTACACAAGTCAAATATGTTTTATATTCTCCAGACATTGCTTACACCAAACACATATAAATGTCTCAATTCTTTCTTGTGAATAAGGAAAGAAGCTAGGACTAGGAAGAAAAAAAGGATAAAGTATTTTCTCATCTATAAAATGAGGTTAGGATAGATGAACAATGTGAATTAGCCTAAAAATTATATGATTCCAACATGCAGAGAAAGAGGGAAATAAATAATGACACAGATGTTTATCAACCAGAAGACACAGAGTCAGATAGATAAATGCATCAAAATATTTTAACGGCATGACTGCAACGTTGCTGCCATTAAATATATTATTGGTAACAACAATTAAAGTTACATTGGTTTTGCAAATTCTGGGCATAGGGACAGGGTGTCACCACTTACTCCACAGGAAAAGAAGCTGATCTGGGGGCTGCGTGTTGCCCCATACTGCTGTGGATATACTGCACACGGCAATGGTGGGGTGTGACAACAGCACCATTCCTTGACTATCTGGGATCCATTTGTTGTTTTTTTTTTTTAAGATTTTATTTTTTCCTTTTTCTCCCCAAAGCCCCCCGGTACATAGTTGTGTATTCTTCGTTGTGGGTCCTTCTAGTTGTGGCATGTGGGACGCTGCCTCAGCGTGGTCTGACGAGCAGTGCCATGTCCACGCCCAGGATTCGAACCAACGAAACACTGGGCCGCCTGCAGCGGAGCGCGCGAACTTAACCACTCGGCCACGGGGCCAGCCCCTGGGATCCATTTGTTTTTATCTTACTACAAATATAATCTATAAACATTGTTAACGATACAGATATAAAACTTTTGAGCACAGACATGTCTCTCATAGAAACTGGATTTGAATTCAGCATATCGAGTTCCAGGTTTACCCCTTCCTCTGCTTCCTAGAAATTGGCATTTGTCAATCTTCATCGCAGCAGTCATTGCTTGTTTAAAATGAAGATTCTCAGGGGCCCTACCCCAAATTTACTGAATGAAAATCTCTGTGCCAGGGACCTGGCAACCCTCAATTTAATAAATTCCCCAGATGGATTCTTATGTATACTAAATTGCAGGTCACTTGAACTGTCACATAGATTAGCAATAGTGGGAGGTATGCTCTTTCCGTGATAAAATTAACATATTAGAATGAGTCATAAAGATAAGGCTTTGTGTACAGATGCACCTTATGTAGAAATTTACATTTCTATAGAAGGTAGTAAGTTGAAGAGAATCAACATTTATTAATTGCCTACTATGGTATAGATCCTGACCAAATTACATATTACTCAATCTTCAAAATAATCCTATTTGAGTTATGGATGGAAAAAGTTAGGCTGAGGGAGAGAGTAACTTTTCTGAAGTCACAAGCCTGGAAAATGGCCCAGCTAGGTTGTGAAACTAGATTTATCTGACCCCAGTCTTCTCATTCCATTGTACTAAGCTCATATGCCCATGAAAACACACACACACACACACATACACACTCTCTCTTTCTCTCTCTCTCTCTCTCTCTCTCTCCCTCTCACATCATACAACAGCCATATGGTAAAATGCAAAGTAAAATTAAATTACTTTTAGAAAACTTTGCATCAACAGAAATGTAGTTTTTAAAGAGCTTCCTATCAACAGATATACTTTGGTCAGTCTGCTGACAGGAGAATAAAGTGTATGACTATCGAAACCACATTTAATAGTCTGAATTTTAGTAATGAGAAGTGTATTTTGGGGCTTGCTAGGGTCAAACTTAACAGTGACTCTTGATTTGTGCAAGATACAAATTTTTGCAAATAAAACCGCTTAATATTCATCCTGTAAGTCACAGTACCTTAGAAAGGAAAACGCCAACAAACATGTGATCTAGCCCTTGTCAATCCAATGGTCTTCCTGGGCCTCACCCCTCCCCCTCCAGCGTCTCAGACTCTAGGCTCTTTCCACTGGGAAACCTCCTTCTCCTGGCTTCTGGAGTCACGTTCTCTTGTGGTTCTTCCTTGTTTTATTGCCAGACTTCTCTCTAGGTCCTTCTTTCTTTTCTCCTAAGGCTCCATCTTCAACCTTTGCCTCTCTAAATTTCCTCTCTGGAAAATCTCTTCCCCTACCTCTTGATTTTTTCTTATATCCCAATGACTCCCAAGCCAGCCTTGGCCTTCCTCTGGAGTGCAAAGCCCCAGTCTGTCTGGGGGACGTCACACTTTAACACCTCAAACTCAGCACCTCTAAAATGCAGCCTCTCATACCGTTTTCCAAGTTTCCTTCATGGGTACCACTGCTTTGGAAATGTCAGCGTCAGCTTTAGCTGTTCCTTCTCTACTGAGATGTCAGATTGTGTCAATTCTTTCCTTTGCATCTGCTCCTTTCCCATTTCACTGCTACCACCTCAGGCCTTCCCGCCCCACTTCTCCTTGGTGGACCGTGGTAGCCTTCTAACAGTCTCGCTGGCTCTGGTGTCTGCCCTGCCTTTCCTCTCCATCTCCCCTTGAGCTACCCACAAGAGCATGCTCCTAATGCACAGCCATGACACTCCCCTGTTCAAATATCCTCAGTGACTCCTACTGGCTAATACATTCAAATTTCCCAGCTTGACATTCCACACCATTATCATTCGGCACTGAATGTTCTCCAGCTTCATTTCCCACTCGAAGCCTACAGAGAACAGTTCTAACTCAACTGGACTCGGCGTCTTTCCCTGAATATGGTCCATGCCGCCTTGTTCTCCTGCTATTCCTCCTTTCTCAAATGCCTCCTCCCCATCTCTTTGATGGAAACTCCACATCCTTCAAGGACTTGCTTAAATGCTTTTTCTCAAGAGCCCCTTGACTCCTAAAGGTAAAAGGGACTTCTTCCTTCTCAAATTACCAAAATATCTTTTTCTGATGTTTACCACACAGTTATTTCTGCATATTTTATTTCCTCACCTACAAAACAGGGTCTGAGAGGGAAAGGAGCAGATCTTTTCGCTGCAGAGCCCTTCACTGTCCCCAGCACAGTGTCATACTCAGAGGAGGCACACAACATTTGGTGTGTAACATTTACAGAGCAACTACAAGTTTGCAAAGCGCATTCACATTCACCAGCTCATTTGTTCTATTTGGAGCTTAAGTTTACTACAAGTAGCCTTCAAGACTTACAATCTGATTTCTGTTATTTAACACAATTATTGGAGCTGTCTCTAACTTTGCCCCAAGTAAATTAAAGCATCTTTTCAATTGCTTTATTTTTGTACACTCAGAGTCCTGTGGGGCCTACAAAGCTAAAAGAGAAGAGCATTTTGAGTCAAAGAAGGCCCCTTGCCGAACTGCTTTTTTCTCTGCCTAGAGGTAGAGTGTACACATAAAAGGCCTCTGTGAGCAGGTAACAGGAATGGCAAAATCAAAATTTAACAAAGAAGTAAGAAATTCGTTTCTGAAGATTTCAAAAAAGATTTTCCTATATCTCCAATTGGAATCTTATTTATGGGTCAATCTCCAACATCCCTGGAGTTGATATTCTAGCATGTTAACAACAGAAATCTCTAACAGTTGAACAATAATTTCTTGCTAAGAGACTGGGCATGACTACTACGATTGTGAAAACATAGGAATCTGTTTGGTCTTGAATACCCAAGTGCCCAAAGGAGCTCAATCACCATCTACTGAATGAACAAATAAATGAACAAACTCAGAGAAGGTCTTACTATTGTTTATAAAGTGAAAGTATAACTTTTAATGGATGGATGCAAGCATATATTAAATTTGAAAAAAGTGGAAAATTGCATTGAGGGGCCAGAAATGTGAGATGTCAGCCACTCGGGTCTCTTGCTGTGACGGCTCCCAGTCTGACCGCTGGAGAAGCAGGTGAAGGGGGGGGAACGGCAGGCCTCAGCCATCTGACTATGCCTCTTTGGAGTTTAGGCTGTAAGCTCCTTGAACTTCGCAGTCCTGGCATTGTACTTGGCATACAGAGTGTGCACTATAAACGTTGTCCGAGATGCAAAGCCCTCCACAACCTGCCTGCGTTTTCACATTTCAATCCTTCACATCTATTCTTCCTTACCTCATAAAAGTACTGTGAGGAGTAAATAAAAACACAGCACTCAGAGCCTTTAACGTATTGCCTTGCACACACACACACACACACAAGTGCTCGCTAAGTGGCAGCTGTTACTCTCACCATCTGGGGCTTTGCATATGCCTCAAAGGTCGAGTTGGGTGTGCTAGGCTGTCAGTATGTCTGCACAAACTGCAAGTGACCTGGGGCGGCTCTTCACGCCTGCATTCCCAGCGCCCAGCACGGTGCTCACCCTGAGCAGGCCCTGAAGCTGGCTGCATGACTGAGCACCCGAGATCCAGGTTCCAGGCCTGCCTCCACCCCAGCCCACTGGTCACCCGGAAGAGCCGTTGAACCTCTCCGGGCCTCCGTGGTGTCTGTGGGTCCTTTGGGCCTGGAGAAGCTAGAGATCTAGAGGGGACTTAGAGAAGCTTCCATGACAGCCACCGGCAGAAGTGCAATGAGAAGCCAGTTGTCCTGAAGACCGTTCACTTAGCTCCCCCTTCATCACAGGCGCTGACACATCATGTCTCCTTAATAGCAGTTCCCTTAAATGTCATCGTCACTTTGTAATCCCCAAACCTGGTAGATCGCTGGCACAAATCATATGACCCTTTCAGCCCCTCAGGAAAACCATTTCCTATTTCAAGTAGACTAAAGAGAGACGCAAATCCCGTTACCTCAGTTAGAACAGACCAGCCTTAACAGAGTTAGTTTCTCGTGCTTTGGAAGAAATCACTTGGAAATCCTTGGTTCTGAGTCCTCCATCTCCTCCACATCGAGATCTAAAAAAAGGAAAAAGAAAAAGCACAGTGTCCCATGACGAGCTGCCAGGATTTGCCGTTTCAGCAACAATAGCAAGCGCAATTAGCGTGTGCATTGAACACCTACTACCAGTGAAGCACTGAGCAAGGAGATCGACGCACGTGAGCTTGCTCACACAAGAACACCTCCTCGGATGCAGGAGACATTCCCCCATTTTACAGCTACACAAAAAGAGGCTCTGAGAGGTCATGGAATTTGTTCAAGGTCACACAGCTGGTTCATGTCAGACCTGTGACTTAAACCCAGGTTGAACTGATTGCAAAGCCTGGGTTATTAACCTGTAAGCCAGGGTTTTAAAAACTTCTTGACAGTGACCCACCATTCTCAAAAATTACATTATATAAACTGAAACCCCAAAGTCTCAAAACAATGCTTACTCTTACTACATGCAACGCACTCTGATATTTTCTATTCTATTCTTTTCTAAATTGCATCATATAGACTATATCTGTTTAAAAACTTCCAGGAGTGACCCTCTAAACTGATTGTACAATCTTCTAATGGGTCCCTACTCTTGTTGGAAAAACACTACACTTAGATACAGTACCTCATTAGAAGTTTCTCTGAAACCACGGACTAAATCCCCTTATGTTTTTTAACCGTAAGAACTGACCAAGTAGTTGAGCTTCATAATTAGGAGAAAAGTTTTTAACTTTTAAAATATGTATAAGGCACCATAACACAGATCATCTATAATGGATCCTTGGACGGGATATTCAATTAGGGCCAAAGTCCAGACTGGAATTAGTCACTTACCTACAGCAGAACAGGAGCTATAAAGTGGAACGGCGGACAGCCTACAATCTCAGGTGATTTACTAGACACCCCGCAAAGCAGCGGCTACCAGCGGGCGGTGTGTTGGACAACAGAGCAGACCTAACTACTGCACAAGTAGGAGGCTGAGATTGCAAGCCCCTGGGGGCAGGGCTCTGCCTTTGCGTGTCCCATTCAAGTCCAGGGGCTTCGTGCGGAACCAGGGAAATCCTCCGGGTCCCCTAGGCTCAGGACTGGGGTCCGAGTCGCAGTCGGGGAGGGGAGGAACGACTGTCAGCGCAGTTCCGGAGCCCGTTGGACCGGAGCCACCGCGTCCCCGGCCCTCGGCTGCGCATTTCTCCGCGGCCCCCGCCCTCCGGCACAGCCGCGCCGCGGGGCCACCGGACGCGGGGCCACCAGCCGCGCCGCAGCGCCGCCGTCCCCGCGGGCCGGGCCGGGCACCTGCGGGCGCGGGGTCCCCGCGGCGCCCGGCGTCTGCGAGCCGACAGCCTGCGCCAGGGTGTCGCGGCCGGGCTGCGGGGCCCCTCCCGGGCAGGGGGTCAGGCGGCCGCGCCTCGCCCCCGGCCCGCGCGCCGCCCCGCGAAGGGCACTTACAGGCTCGGCTCCTCCGCCGCCGGCGCGCCTCCCCGGGGGTCCATGGCACTTCCGGACCCGCGAGTCCGGCCGCCGCGCCGCACAGCACCGCCCAGAAAATGGACGCCGGCGGCTGGGCTCTGCCGGCCCGCCCCCGGCGCGGGGAGAGGCCGCGGCCCGCCCGGGAAGAGGTCGGCCCGACCCTCAGCCGCGGGACCGGGCCGCGGGAGCGCAGCGGCGGCCCGGGCGGGGGACCCACGACGGCCTCCCGGCCCGCGCCAGACCTCGGTGCGCCCGGGACCCACGACGGCCTGCGGGCCCCAGGCCGGTCCTGGGCGCGCCGGGCACCCACGACGGCCCGCCAGGCCCCAGGCGCCCTCAAAGGGCAGCGGCCTCCGCCGCCTCCTCCTTGGGGGAGAACACGATTCAGAACCCGAGGGAGGACAACCCAGTGAGGGTCTACGGCCACAGAGGCTCGTCACCACCAGAACAAGGCCTGGCTCCGCGCACCGGGCCCTGGGTTCCGGATCCAGGTCCCTGACAGCCTCCAAACCCTGCACGTTTGAGAGGCAGGATTTGGAGAAAGTCAAGTGCAGTTTTAATGCAATCAAATTCTCAGGAATAGGGTGTCACCTGCGCCTTCCCATGGCTGTCAGGAGAAGCCTAGGCTGATTTTCCCAAAGTGTTACAAAAGCTAGTTCCGCCAAAGACCCAGTCCCCTTCCTTAAACAAAGGGCACTGCCTGCTTGCTAAAGCTTTTTCCAAGATTCACTACTGCTCATTGAGAAAGTATTCGCTGAGGCCTGCCACAGACTCGCCTTGTGGAGCTCACAGCCTAGCGCACTGACGCACAGGTTTTGTTTGCTCGTTTCTTAAAAAAATATCCACGTTTCCTGTGTTTTGGTAGTCTGAGTCTTACTTTAAATTTTCTTTAGGAAAGATTCACTCCTAGGTTAGAGCTTAAAAGGACAAAAAAAAAATCTGTTCTTTGCTAGACTTACATCCTGTTTTTAGCTTGGAATACGCTGTTTGCAATTCTGCACCCCAGTGCCTGACCATGTTTTAAGAATGTGGTCGTTTTGATGAGTAAAGTAGATTCCGATATTAAATACAAAGCCAGTAAAACATTTTAAATAATCAAGGAAAACGATATAGACTCAAAGTCCAGTTAAAGACTCCTGTAATTTAAAAATAAAGGCAGTGTTCTGAAGGCTGGCAGGTTGGGCAACGTGCAAACACACGTGCACACAACTAGCAGCTCCCCCGACCTGAAGGCCAAGCACCCTTTCTTCTCTCTCCATGGGCCACATGTTAAGAAAGATCTATTCCACAAAACTGCATTTATTAACTAACGATTCATCTTCCCACTTAAAAAAACACCCAGCCTGCCGTGTTTTTGTATATGTAACCACCAGCCAGAGCGCCTATAAAGCCTGAGCTAACCCGCTGTTAATCACGGATTCCAACCTAAAGAAACCTGTGGTCTGATTGCAACCTTGTGGGTTTCCACTGAGGCTTTTGGAAACTGTGAAAATCATTTGGGGACCTCCAAGAAACCCGAGGCACACGAATTAGGAACCCCAGGCTGGGAAGTGCCCTTGTGAGGCACTGCTCTCTGTGTTTCCCCAGGACTAGAAGGCGAGAAGGGAGAGAGCAAGGCAATTTGCCCTTTGGATTCTGCCTGCCTGGGTTGGAAGCCTAGCTTTGTCCCTTGCAAGGCCACTCACTGTGTAACTTTAGGCAAGCTCCTTAAGCTCCCTGAGCCTCATCTTCCTCCTCTGTAAAATGGGGCTAATTTTAATATTATGCTTACCTCATAGGACTTTTTGATAATTAAATGGAATAATACACGTGAAGCATCTACAGTACTGCCTGGCACATACACAGTAAGCACTCTGTAAGTGTGAGCTTTTGTGGCTGTTAGTGCCGGAAGTCAAGTATGCAGAGCTCTGGGTTCCTACCATCCAAGTGGTGAGAATCGGTGTGTAGAAGCAACGTTTACACCCTAGAAATTTTCCATGGGTAAGCTGCCAGGGTCTCATGGTGAGTGACATAAAGGGATTTAAACACAGGTCTGACTCCACAGTCCACTTTCTGTGCTGCTAACGTGTTCCAGGTGGTACCTTGATCAGACGCTGTCAACAGCTTGTTAAGGGTGAAATCGGCTCTGGCGTTCCTAAGAGGCTTAGCAAGTGAATGGCTCCTTACATCCACTTGGGAATTCACAAACAGTGGCATTTCTTTCTCATTAGAGCCAAATGTTTCTCCAGAAGCGAGTAGATTTCCCCAAATTGTTATTAATAACTAAAATATCATGGCAACAGTTTTAAACTCCACAGCCTAAAACTTACATAATCAGCCCGTCCTTCAAAATTTTCCACCCTTCCTCATAACCAGTGGCAGATTCTCTCTCTTAATCATTTTTCTGAGTATGGGGAACTATCTGGAAATTTCCAGGAACATCCCAACTTGTCATAATTTTATTCTTTTCTATAAAGGTTTACTCTTTTCAAAACAACTAACTGTTATATATTTTTTATATCTTTGTAATACTTTTCACTTCAATACGTTTACAAATAAGAAAAAACAGCCTAAGACTTTCAAGATTCTCTCCTCTCTTAAATTTCTACCGTTCCTTCAACATCTCTGCAGCACGGCCCTGAGCCTTTTTCAGTGGCCTTTTCTAGGAGCCTTTCCTCGTTTTCTACCTCATTTCATTCAGTCCCCACATGATTTCTGCTATGCTCCAACAGCCTGCTTTTGCTTTCTGATTTAGGACTACCGGCAAGTTAACGTTTACTGCCCCCCTTCTCTTTCTTTTTAAAGGTTTCAGTATTATCATAAAGTTTCAATATTATCTTCTTTGACTTATGATGGGGTTACATCCTGATAAGCCCATCGTAAGTTGAAAATATTGTAAACTGAAAATGCATTCCATACACCGAACCTACTGAACACCATAGCTCTGCCCAGTCTACCCTAAACGTGCTCAGAACACTCACAGGAGCCCACAGTTGGGCAAAGTCATCCCATACAGAGCCTGTTTTATCATACAGTGTTGAGTATCTCATGTAATTTACTCAACACTGTACTGAAAGTGACAAACAGCAGGGGTGGACGTGTCTCTGTTGTTCACCCTTCAGATCATGGGGCGCTGCCGCTGCCCAGCATCTCGACAGAGTGTCGTACGGAATATCACTAGCCCAGGAAAAGATCAAAATTCAGAATTCGAAGTTCGGTTGCTACTCAACGGATATTGCTTTCACACCATCGTAAAGTCGAAACATGGTAAGTTGAACCACTGTTAAGTCGGGGACCATGTGTAGATAAAGAGACTAAAGTGTTGTCTCTTTTCAACCCACCAGCTTCCTTTGTTTCCCATCAGGGGTTAGGAATCTAGAACTCACCCTGCCTCCCATATTTGCAGCGCTCTCTTAATTTAATTTATTGTTTGACTTTTCTTCTCTCTTTCCCTCATCCTGGGCACTCTCCAAATTCTATCACTTGGCCTCCCCTCAGATGGCTGCTTGTCTCTTTCCTTTCAAGCATTTTAAGAAAGTCATTGTCCAAATCATTTTCTCTAATCTCTACCACATTCCTGAAAGGGCTTAGATGGTGTTGTGTTGAGAAGTCTGCCAAAGCCCCAGAAAAGGCAGTGTTTAGAACAGGGGTGTTGCCGCCCCATGCCCTGGGAGCCAGGCAGGAAGGAGTGTGAACTGGGGCCTCTGCGATAATTCACGTCCCACGTAAATGGGGAGTGGCAGTGCCAGCCCCACACCACTTCTTGCCAGGTGGGAATTCCAGGTGGGCAGAATTTTCCAATGAAGCCAAAATCAGGATTTTTATATAAAATCTATGAACTGTTGACTACTAAAAAGAGTCTGAAACTGATCAAGTCTCTAGCTGTAACTACCATTTTACAGGAAATCTTTGAGACAGAAGAACACGTAACACAGCACCAAGGAATGCAAACATCAAATTTCAGATTATGGGAAACTCCGCGGGTCAAACAAACTGTTTCTTCAACAAATTTTTTATAGCAATAGGAGAGACAAAAGAAAGAGACAGGAGGGGAAACCTATAGATTAAAGGAAATTTAAGGGAATATTAGTTGCACTGTAAGGACCTTATTTGGAATTGTGCTTTGAACAACTAGTTTTTTTAAGAAT
This sequence comes from Equus asinus, assembly GCF_041296235.1. NCBI lineage: Eukaryota > Metazoa > Chordata > Mammalia > Perissodactyla > Equidae > Equus > Equus asinus. Next base: position 87,212,165 of record NC_091810.1, on the reverse strand, counting down.
GACTTAATTTACCCACCACTAAAATATACAACTATGTACTGGGGGGATTTGGGGAGAAAAAGCAGAAAAAAAAAGATTGGCAACAGTTAGCTCAGGTGCCAATCTTTAAAACAAAAAGAGTGACTTAATTGGACAAATTAGGTCAAATTAAGACAAATGCTATGATATTTGATGTTATTAAAGAATTATTGTTATCTTTTGATATAATAATGATACTGTGGTTATGTTCCTTAGTAATCCACATTTTTAAAATGTATTTTTTTTAGTAATTCACAGTTTTAAAACTTCTTATTTAGAATATTTTAAATTTCTGAAAAGTTACAGAATAGAACCAAGAAAAACTCCTGAATACATTCTGCCCATACTATCTATCTATTATTTTTTTCCTGAACCAATTGTAAGTTGCAGGCATCATTCTCTTTTACCCCTAAATACTTCAGCATTTATTTACTTAGAAAAAGGGCTTTCTCTTAATATCTTTATCTTTTAGAGAATCATAGTAAAATATTTAGAGATAAAATGATATGATGTCTGGGATTTGCTTCAAAATAATACAGGAGTGACGTCCTTGAAACAAGACTGACAAGCTGCTGAGAACTGTTGAAGCCGGGCCATGGCTACATGGGGGTTCATTCATTCAACCAGTCTCTCCGTATTCTACATGTGTCTAAGAGTTTCACAGTAAAATTTTAAAAGATTATGTTACTGAAGGCTTTAAAAGGATATATTAACTGAAGAAGATACAAAATGTCTACAAAGTGTTATCTCAACTATTAAAAAAGTCACCATGCATAGACACAGGCTGAAAGAATACATGTGGAGACGTTAACATTCCAAATTATTTCACAGTAGGTATATATTACTTTTGTAATTAGAAAAAAAGGTAATGCAATTAAAAAATTAGAAAACAAAAGCATTGGGCCACTGATTCAAGTAAAACAGTTGTTAAAAATCAAACAAAACGCATACGTGACCTGGACTGGCCAATGGGCCCCAGTTTGCAGATTTTGACTTAGAAAATGGGTTCGAAGACTCTGGCCTATGGGCCAAATTCCACCTGCCAGCTGTTTTTGTAAAGCCTGCAAGTTGAGAATGGTTCTTACAATTTTAAATGATTGAAAAAAAATCTAATGGAGAATAATACATGATGTGAAAATTACATGAAATTCAAGTTTCAGTGTCCATAAGTGAAGTTTTATCGGGACACAGCCACAGTCACTCATTTCTGTATCTATGGTTGTATATATATTATTATTGTTATACTTAATATTATATATTATTATATTTTGAGTTTCGTCAATAAGAAGTTTGTGGAAAGTTGTTTTCTCCATTGTTATAAAAATACCTACATGAAATCCTCAATTTTGCCTCGATCCACAAAGCCTAAGATATTTACTATCAGACCCTTTACAGAAAAAATTTGTAAACTCCTGGTTTAGAACTGGACTTCTCTTGTGAGCTAAAAGCAGCATGTTTCAGTAGAAAGAGCACTGGACTAGGAGTCAAGCATGGCCACTTAACTCTCCGAGTGGCCCGGAGAAGTCACAACCTCTCTCGACCACGCTTCCCTCCATGATAGAATAAAGTGGTTCTCATGGAGACCTAGGAATTCAAACCATCAGAATATCTGCTGGGGATGACTTAACAGGCACTCAGACCAGGGGCTGGAGATGCTGGTGAAGAGCAAGGAAGGACAGGCTTTGAGGGCTCCAACTCTGGGAAAAAGAGTTTCCAGAATCTGCAGCTTAATACAGGTATTTTGGGTCCATCTTCAGTCTGAGATCTGCAGAAGACCCAGAGGACCCAGTTACAGCATGTGTAAAAAGTCTGCTCATTAAAGTTTAATCCAGATCTAGTAGAACAATGGCAGGATGGGGGGCTCTCCGGCATCCTCAGCAGGTAGAAGAGGAGCCTGAGGATGGAGAGTTCATAAGACTCTGGGATAAATCATTTTAAAGGACATCAATCTGTAGGTTGTTCATAATAGCCAATGTGGGACAATGAAGCAGCCAGGCCAACATTAGGACTGAAGCCGACAGAACATCACAGCACCAGTCCCTACGCAGCAGGCCTGCAGCCTGCATTTTAGGGGCTCTCCCAAGACTTCTTTTTCTAGTTGCAGCCCCTCCCCACACTTTCTCCCTTGTACGCTGAACCCTCAGCCTCAGGGTGCAGCCGCAGCATCTCCTTTTGTTCACCTCCCTGCCTCCTGCCTGCCCCCTTTGTTCCCTCTTTTTTCTGCACCCCCCCCTTACTGTCCTCTCAACCTGCAGTTGTTTCCGTCTCCCCATTCTGCCGCCCAGCTGACCACCTCATTCTCTTCCACATTGTTTCCCCAATAGCTGCATTTTCTAGAGAATTTTTCAGTGACGTAGTCCCTCTCGTTACCTACTAAAGGTTCCCCTCTTCCACAACTCAAGAAACAAGAGAAAAGGGAAAAACATTACAAGGGCACTGCCCTTCTGGGATTTAACCACATTCTCAGCTGGTGGCTTTTGTTTTCTCGACTCACTGGCTTGTAAGGCCCTCGGGGCAGGGACTCCACGTCTGGCTCGGCACTGGGGAAGATGGGCAGGAATGTGAGGCCTTAATTAGAGCAAGGCCTCAGACAGGGGAGAAGATTTCAGCAGGCAAAAGGAAAAGGAATTTCAAAATATCCATTTGGCAGCAATGACCACAGGGTGAGGGAAAGGTTTATTTTATTATATAAAGAAAATCATGAAAGCTGCTTTTCACAAACACAAAAAGAATATTTACACTGGCATTTCCAAAACAAAACAGAACTAGGAAATAAACCCCCTCAGCAGGCCAAATATAGCGAGTGTAGAAAGCAGGTGCTAGTCTCGAACCCTAAGCGGGAATAGCTGCAGAAGCAAGAAAGCCATGAAGGGAAAACATGCAAAATGAGTTACAAGATCAAAAGAGGAATTTTCTGGTCTGTGAGACGTTTAGGCCACAGCAGAGCCATGCTGGGATCACCCGACAAAGACAAGTGTTTTGGCAACTGGTCTTCGATTTACCTGCTGCACACAAAGCCTTCTACAGAACAGCCAGCAGGGAGACCCCCTTTATCAGCCAGGAAAGGTGAAAAAGCAGAAGCATCTCGCCTGCGTCACGAATTCAAATTTTTGCATTCAAGGGCTTCTCAACTTAACATGTGCTCATGAATGCGGAAGAGTGGCAGCCGTTATCGAGGTCATCTGGCAATGCAGGCAGACCAGCTTGGAGCAGGGCAGCCAGACATATGGTGGCCTATTAGGAGCCAACACATCTTGGGAAGGTGATGAGGACAAGATAGCATCTCAGAGAAGAACCATCCTTGCCATTGGCTGAGATGCCCTGAAACTGAAGGCTAGCCTTCAGGGAACAGTATAAAAGGCCATTACGAGACCAGCACACCATTTATTTCTTTCAGGAACAGAGAAGACACACAACTGCCCCTGTCCATACAACATTTTAGCCTTGTATAGGAACCCGGACTGGAGTTCCACATCATATTCCATTCTGCCTGGGTTGTAGTGTGTCTGTCACACAGTAGATGCTCAATAAATGCTCGAAGACGAGAACTGAATTTTTGAAGCTCCCTACCCCACTAATGGGTGACACTATACTACAAAGGACTAGAACATTCTTCATGTAGTGGAATGTTTCATGGCTAGTGAAAACCAAACGAAGCGTGAGGAGTCACTCAGGCCTCCTCTAATTTGTGATAAGCAAACTCCACTAAATTATGAATCAATTTTAGAAGATGCTTCTGAAACATTCAAAGGGCCTTATAGTTTCTAACTTGTATATATAATAAACCTATCCCTTTGTTCTCCGACTTTCATCAGCAGACTAACCTAAGAGGCATAAAATAGTTCTGGTTCTTAAGAAGGATTTTCTTAGTGTTATTTGCTCAGATAGAGAAATATCAGCCCAAGTAGTAAGGTCTTTTGAAAGCCACCAAAAGTCAAAAAGATCTACAGAACTGAAGAGTTTTAGGCATTAGAGGACGATGACAATTTATTGGCAAGATGGGACAGATCCTTCCACTATTTGCCTTCAAAAAAAATGAAAGGAAATGGCTATCTCAATGTTTTGCCATGAGTTTAAATACTGGAGTTCTTATGAAAAATAAGGCAAGAGGCTACCCAGAAATTTCCTTGCTCTGAGAGGTCTTTCTTCTGTGGATTTCGTGGGTTAGCACCAAATCTGTGCCAGAATTTAACCACCACCTGGGATTGCAATATCCAGAGCTTCAACGCACCTTCTTAGGCAGCTTTGGGGTAACTGGGTCAAAGGCAGTGACTTCACTGGCTTCGAGTCCTGGGAATTTAACTAAAACCAGCCATGGGGGCCTGGCCCACCTTCTCACTCTGCGGGAAAATTACCTAACTAAGGCTCGACCCACAAAGTCATCGGACCTGGCTCTAATGTAGCAGCAGTTACACTAAGAAAGGAAAGTCTGCAGTGTGAGCACGAGCACACCTCTGCCTGGTCATGCTCTCCCTCAGATCTCCATCTGGCTGGATCTTTCTTACCATGTAGGTCTCCACTTAAATGCCACCTCCTCAGGAAGACGTTCTCTGCCAACCATTCTAAAGTGACTCTCTTCCTCCCAACGTGTCCCCTTTGCTTTTTTAAATTTAATTTTCTTTTTCATCTTTGCACTTGTCTTCTTTAATTAGTTGTTTACATATTTATTTCCCCTTCCCACCCCACACTCCCCCCGCCCCATACTAGACGCAGGTCCGTGAGAAGCACGCCCTGGTCTCGCTTGTTCATTACTATATTTCCAGCCTCTGAAGTATGCCTGACATACAGTAGGTGGTCACTAAGTGTGTCAAATGGTTAATTACCAAGAAAGCTGTCAAGAACAGCATTTCCCTTGGGAGGGAGCTGTTAGCATGAACCGTATGGTTCCAGGAACTCAAAGGTATAGCATCATCTAGTACTAAAGAGAAAGGTACTAGACCTTTTTCTAGGTTCTTCTCCCCGTATGGACCAGCTCTAAGACATGGTCTGGCTACCAATCCATCTATGAGGGAATCTATGGAAATGTTTGAGGTTCATCAACACCACTGTAGTAGCAAGAGATGTAACCTCTTTTAATTAGAAGATAGTGACGCAACAGACAGCAACTTGCATGAAGACATTCTAGGTGAGTGAATGTAATGCTTCCCATTCTCCCAACTAAACAGATCGCTATTGTGGATAAGTTAAAAAAAGGAAAAAGAAAAAGAAAAGCCTGAATTAAGGCTTGGAAAAATATTTCCTATTTTCCAAAGGAAAAAAGAGTTGAGAATTTTATACTATAAATTATTCAGGCAGAAAACCACAGATTTGCCCATTTCGTTTTGGTGAGAACAAAGCAGTTGTTTGCACGTTCTTCCTGTCGCACCTGCTCTGGCCTGCCCAGTATAAACACCTTAGCCAAAAAGCACAAATGCGTTAAGCAGAGTGTTAAAAAGAGACAACAGGCCCCAAATGGAGTCACTTATGTTAAACCTCGTCTCACCAAACTGAGACTTTATACCTAACTTAATTACGGTTCCAGCTTCTCCCAGGGATAGACTCTTAGACCCGTCAGTCTGGAATCACCTGGTCAGCACTGGCGAAGTCATCTGCCTGACAGAGCCTGGCTGTCCCCTGAAGGAAAGTGACCTTGCCACAGCCAATCTGCTTTCTGCTCGTGTAACTTCCTCGTCCCGCTCCCTGCTGCCTAGAGAAGTCTTCCATTTTGTACAGCTCCTTGAGCTCCTTTCTGTCTGCTGGATGAGATGCTGCCAAATTCATGAAGCACTGAATAAAGCCACTAAGATCTTTAAAATTTACTCAGTTAAATTTTGTTTTTTAACAATAGCCTTTTAAGCAATGAGAAGGGGTGAGTGCCATCCTCTACAATCGGCAGGAAGTGTTTTTGGCTAATCTAGGAAATCCAATAATAATTGTAAATGGGTAAGTTTAGAAAAGCTTTGTGCCTTGTAAACATTTCTGTGAAATATGAAGGCAAAGCATTAAGGCGAAACACAACAAAGTAATAAATAATAATTATTCTTCCATTCACTGGTCTATTTATTAGAATGACAATGGTACAATATACTTCCCAACAGTCTTATTTGATTTTCAAGCCCCTTGAATTGTGTTTAAAATTCTTTTAGGCGAGACCAAGGGCACCATAAATGAACAATGCCCCCAAAAATCATTAGGTATGAAAATCTACAAGATGATGCAATCGTGCTTGAGTTAAAAACAAAAGGATCGACATTTTTAAAGAAAAAATACACTGCTGAATCTATCAGGCACTCATTTTTATGGTAAAACAATTCCATTACATCCATCTAATCTTGTGATTACGATTCAAATGGGTTCAAAATGATTAATTTGTATCAGCCTATCAAAATAGAAGACATTGCAGTTGTAATCTTTCTGAATAGCAATGGTGTTTTAATTACAAATGCCTGGCTCATTATTTGCTCAAGAGCGAATGACAATTAGCATGATCCTACTGCAACTGTTCATGCTACTGGTCCTAAAAGAAATAGGCAGTACTGAATCAGGTTTCTGACATTTCCCTTCAGTTTACGATCTTCTGGCTGATGCCATATTCAAAACGTACTTAGTCATTTTAAGTCACAGGCAAGAAGGAAAATGGCTCCCGAACAGTCAAGAAAAAAAAAAAAAAAAAAAGAGTGTTGCAGAAAGGATATTTCACGGCAAGCCTGAAGAACGAAATCACTATGAGATGAATCATGTTCTAATATAATTGAGCTAGAGAAAGACTGCAAGCAAAATATTTAAGTTGGCCTCAAAGCAACACAACAATAACAACAAACCTTTAGCCCATAAGAGGTTTGATTTTACAGACAGTGATTTGGAAAAGTAGACAAACTGCTAGAATACAGCAACTATTTACACAGACGGTTCTGAATCTCCACGTTCTTCACATCGGGGCAAACCTCAGGGATGTTTGGTTTTGGCAGCATCTTCCTCCTAACACACCTACGAAGCCGTGCCCACAAAGGCTCATTGGGGGGTGCGCCTGGGTTGGGTCCTGCTCTACCCAGAGGTCTGAGGTTACCAACGGAGGGCTCAGGGAAAACAAGAACATCATCATTTTCTGGTTCTTAGAATTTCTGAGATACCTTTTGTTTCAGTGGCGCCAGTGAACTCGTGATAGTGAAACTACACCTTTGTACACAAACCTTGACCAGCATTCTGGAGCACAGTACAAAGAAAACCTTAATTTTGAAAGTACTGAGCACAAAGGAGGAAGAAAAAGCTCTCCCTGTGCAAGCTCTCTCTGGATGTGTAGAAATATGGCTTAATTTTAAGGCTTGAAGACCGCATTTAAAAACGTCTAAAACCAGTTTAGGCTCCATATGAGAGGAAAAAGAGCTGTAAAATTTTCATTAAACATTTGCTTCTTTTTTTTTAAGACAATCTTTTGCATATCTGTTATTGCATTTTTAAATAAGATTTGGTTACCAAGGAAACAGGTTCTGGCCCAGTGTTAATCTGAAACTAAAATATATTTGAGAAGTTAAACTCAAAGGAAAGAGCCCATGAAATTATTTTGAAAAGTGCCGGAATTTGGTGCTTACAGAACCACAGCTGTATGGTCTGCAATGAACCATCCTAGGGGCTCTCTTTCATTCAGTAAAGCTCTTTTTTTTCCTAACAGGGCCATCTATATTTAATATTTCTCCCTTTAAAAACTGTAACTCCTCATCTCCCCAAATAATAGATATACAAATAATGTATTTATTCTTATACATTATCTAAAATTGATTTTGAAGGCATATAAATTTTTATTTTCATCTTTCATATAACACGTTTAAAGACCGCTTCTTAAAATTTAAATATTTTAAATGCTTCTTATTAAGCTTGTTTGCGCTCTTTGAAATTATCTCCAGAAACCCATTTATTTTTAGTTTCAAGCTAAAGTGGAGCTGAATCAACAGACTTTTCAAAAAATTCTTTTGTTGTCTAATGGCGCCACACCTATCATATATATGATTTTTTAAAAAATAAATCATCTCATTTTTATAGCAGAATCATTTTATAAGTTTATAAAAGCTATATATTTATATAGTATCTGAATAGGAAAGGCTATCCAATTTAATACCTCTCCCCCCCAATACAACTGTCTTATTTAATTTTTGTTTTTTTTAAGAAAAGTCATACTTTAATTCATCTAATCTTCTTGCTGCATGGTTCCAAAAAAAAATCTATAAAACATGCAAATTTCAACCTACCTGTGTGTGTCACTTAATGCAGTGCTAGCATGACAAGACACTCAGCCATTTTTATGTAAAGCGATGGAGACCAACTGATTTCTCCGTCTTCTTGCTCACAAGTTTTAGATGCAATTGTCACACACACACAAAATCTTACGCAGAACAGCTTCAATGTACTGTGATCACGAGAACTGAATTTATCAACAGGAAAACAGGACTGAAAAAAGAAGTTTCTCATCCAAGGTTTCTCTGAGGCTGCAACCAAGGAGGTGGTGTGTTGAATTTTTTTCCCTTCCTCCTCTGAGAGTTCAAAGCCCGGAGCTGACCACTGCAAAGGCCACTGTCACATTTGCTGAAAATCAAACCACTGATACCAGCACTGAAAATACCAATTTGAGAACCAAGTTGTTTGCGCACCATGGAGTGCATAAGAGTTAAAAATAGATTCCACCTTGTCTCCTACCTGCATAATAAATATGTAAGTTTCAAGTGTTTAATTTGATATTCACATTAATTAACAATACAACATACATTATTTAAAAGACAGCAAAAGCAAGAAGAAAGGGGAGACACCATCTGGTAGCAGAGTTTTGTTGTTGTTGTTTTTGTTTTTAGGGGTTTTTTTTTTTTGGCTTTGTTAAAAAAAAAAAAAAATCCTATTTTGAATGTGATGAAAAGCAAACACCCAGAAGCAAATGAATCAGAACTGAAAGGTGATGTTGAAATATCTAAGGCTGTAATGAGGCAAAAACAAGTCTTCGCTACCAGATGATATGGCATACCGAGCATTTACATACTCACATCTGAAATACTAGGCAACGTGTAATGAATTCTATACACAGCATGCACACACAGCACAAGCACGGCTAATCCTGCCTGCCATCTTAGGCTCGCAGAAGCAAGATACGCACTGCATGCAGCACACGAGCACTGGGGAAGGAGGAGGCAAGGGACAGCTCACCTTAAATGCAGTATCTGATTAATGTTGTAAGTGACATTGCATATCAGCCTCAGAGTCTTGGTTCAACTGGGTAGGAGGGAACAAAGAAAAATGTCATCAACTGGTGATGCAAGATGAGCCCAATCACTAAACACTGTTTAGCAAACTCCAAATTCTGCAACCAGACAGTAGAAGGCATTTCATACATTTAAGCAGAGCTGCTGCACAATGAAAGTGTCCTTCTGCTTCTGAGAATCACACAGTCCTTTTGCAAAGGAAGAAAATAAGCTGGAATGAACACTGTCATATCTTCTTCTTGAAGAAAGCTTTCAATACAGTATGTATCTGGTTGGGGATGCATTTTAGAGACTGTTAATTTCATAGAATTGCTAACAACAATAAAAAACAAAACTGCTAAGCTCTTGCAAAGTAAAGGATAATATTATAAAGGGTGTAGCATTTCTAGATTATTTTTCAGAATCCTAAATGGTGCCGGCAGGCTTGTGGAAGAATGCATGCTCAGCTGTCTGTATCCGTGCTATAACCTCTAACCACAAGCCGTGTAAATGTATCCTGCTAAGTGTATCTGCAGTACAGAGCGGCAGACACCTCCTCAGTCGGAATTGCAGTAAAATGTGGATGAATTTGCTTAAACTTAGAAGCAGAATAAAATCAGCACAGAAAAGAAATTGCTACTGAGTTCCTTTGGATGTATAGCTGACCATCATGAACGACAAAGGCTATTTGTTTAAAAAGGATAAAAGTATCCTCAGGATACTGACCTAAATACTGTTGACTTGCAGCAGCACCGTACTTGCTCAGAACGTAGGAAATGCAACATGATTTTTCTCCTCCCTCCCCCTCCTGAAGCTACACTGTAAAATAAGAAGCCATGAGCAGGAATACGGAAAGGCTATATATACACACATGGTACATACTGTAGGCGAAGCGATGGCGCTGTGCTGAGATGCAGTGTTTCTTTGTTTTTACTTTGAGGCTAATCTGAGCTACGCTTGCACGATGACATTGACTTCATGGAGGTCAGCGCTGACACTGGGGTGCTATCCGTTTTATGAGTGAAATGTTTTCTGAAAATTAAATCTCATCTACTCAAACACCAAATTTCATGTCTTCTTCAACACCACCTCCCTACCCCCGCTGCTCAAGATTGATGGGGTCTAGTTTGGCTGTATGTAATAAATTGGAATCACCTTCTGTACAGACTCCAATACATAATTGTAGGAATTAATTTTTTTTAAACAAAAAACCTTCAAGGATTCTTACGCATCCCCTTTCAATCTTCCCTATCAAGACACACACACACACACACACACACACACACACACACAATTGAAGCTCAAATTGCAATGAAATGTTTAACATGTGGAACAAAAAATGTGGAAAGAGCTGCTTATTCAGGATTTTGAAGAAATGCCTAATAAGCAAATACTGTTTTGCTACAAAACCAGCGTCACCATGTCCCCAAAGAGAGGAAAACAGCATAGCCTACTAGAAAAATGTCTTCCAGATTCTGCCGGCAGGTAAAAAACAGAAAAGCATTTCATTTAGCACGCTGTATAAAACTAGAAGTCTTTTATTTTTAAGGAAATAGAACAGATTCTTTTCCACTCTTTCTTCAGCTACAAAGAAACCATACCCACCCCCACCCTTGGATTCTGGACAGAAGCCAACATTTTTATAAAATGCTATGAGACTGATTTTGAGTATGTAATATTTACCTTTTTCTTCTTTTTATCACTCCAAAAGTCTTTCATTGCCTATTACATCACCGAATATGCTAATGTTAATTAATTTTAACACGTGAAAAAGTCAATCAATATTTTCTTGGGTTGCTGGTTTTCCAGCACCACTATCTTCTATAAGAAAAGGCTAAAATAGAGGCTAAAAATGCCTAAAAATAACCAGGTTAGCAAAACGTTCAAGTTCCCCAGAATTTTTTTAAAGGAGAAAATGTATTCGAACATCTTAACTTAGGTACTAGGTTTCACAACTGGATCTTTTGTTTCTAGCTCTAATCCTATCTCCTTCCCCAGAACCCAAGTGATTTTTAGCTCAATGTGAGGGAAGTACCCAGCCCACCTCTATCCCATACACTGTCAAGTCTCTGCGTTGGGTCGTCCAGATGGTCAGTCATACCTGAACAACACTGAGTCCTCTTCTCTTTGGAGCACAGCTCTCCCCTACAACTACTCCAGAAATAAACACGGCTCTAACGGAAACACTAGCTCCTAGTTTAACACCAATGGTGGAACCATCTTCCCCACCCCCACGTCATTGCTCTATGAGCTCTGGTTAGCATTGACAGTGACAGAAAATTAGAATGGAGTGTCCTTAGGCCAATTCCTCCTTTACCTTGGGGGTCGAGAATTAGAGAGACTACCAGGCTGAGTTACAAGGCACCAATTTAATACACGGTCGCCTATAAAGCAGGGTCCTCAGAGCGAGGTCAGAGGAAGTTGAAGCGAACACCTAGCGATTTGATGCTATTAGTGTCTGTGCAGATACTTCTCATCAAAAACATCTGAAAGCTAGACATTCATGTTAAAATACTCACAAGTTATTAGCATGTTGGCTAAATAAACACCATATGGAATCAACCCTAACCACATAGAACTAAGGCGCTGCCTCCCCTGCCTGGGATAATAAATGGCAGTGACAATGACAGTCATCCATATCAGGCTCCCACGAGATGAGTGAATGGTGTTACGTCCTCTTTGCAGGGGCAGGGTGGTGAATGTGGTCAGGTCCCCTACTGGTACTCGTAAACCGGATGCCAGGGCAAGCCGTTTCCAAACCTCCCTGTGGGGTTCTCTGTCCACCCTCTGTCAAAACGAGCCTAAAAGCCACATACTGGTTTATTTTGTGATGTTCCAAAACACTCAATGAGCAAACATGGCCCATTTACCAAACTGGCTTGCGTTAAACAAATTTGAACTGTAGTTGAAAGCATTCAGAGGATGAGCTTGTTTAGGCAGACATTCTCGACTAGTAAATCCTGTTTTGCACTCTTAAAAAACTACGCTCATGTCTGAATTGCTTAAGCTTTGTCATGATTACAAGTGGCTAGGGCATGCATTCCCTTATGATTTTTAAAAATCGTGTGATCCTCATCAACCTTCCCAGGGCATATGCACAAACATTAATTTAAAAGATACATCTCTTGGCCACGATGAAAAATTTAACCTGTTTTTGCCACTTTGACGAGTCAAGCATGAGGAACCCAAACAATCTGGCGGAAGCGGGCTGGAGAAGGACAGAGCTGGCAGTGAGGGTCGTCTTTCACTCTGATTAGTGCTCTCACTGCTCACAGCCTCGTTCTGCAGTCTGAGCTCACTTTATTTTCAGTCCTGCGGGTTAAAGTTAAATTGCATGGCTTATGCAAAGTTCGTAATTCAAGCATGAACAAAGCTTGACTCTCTATGTTTAAAAAAATGTAAAGTCAGGGCACTGAGTCCCAGAGGAATCCTTGGTTTATAAACATTGGTACCGGTTTGCACATTTCTCTACTCCATCCACTGCATTAAAAATTACAGCTGGTTTCCATTTACACCTAATATAGACATTCAACACTTGTGGGTAAATTTGCTATCAGGTTAGGCTATTCTAATCTAAATTTTTAAAAATGAAATGTTCAACAAAGATAACATTTTTGTTTAAATTCTTATAACTTAAAAAATTTAAAAATTTTTATGAGGTTGGTTATTACATCTGTCTATAGTGTATTCAGCCCTGGAAACAACGTGGTGACCTAATTTATCAATGACTAAAATGCCTTTGGATGATATTTTAGCCTAAATTTTTGGGAAAGTCCAATGCTACTCTGAACATCTACATCTCACCTAGAGATCTAGGCAGGAACTTCTGCTTTCTATCTTGATCAGAGCTAAGTCTATCACAGCTACCATTTATGGAGAACCTACTACATACTCAATATTTTAGTTATATCATTTGATTCTAGCCCAATAATCCCGCAAGGTGGGTATTGGTTATCATCAACCTTAGGTGAGGAACTAATTGAAATTAGTAGTCACCCAGTAAACAGCAGAGTTAGGATTCAAACCCAAGTCCAACCAATTCCAAAGTCTGGGTCTTTCCACCAGTCCTAAGAGGATAAAGCCTCCTCCATCCACATTCCGCCCTGATGGAGGAATCTTCTTATTGTGCAGACTCCTGGCAGGAGGGGACTCCTGCTCCCTGGGGCCAGGACCACTCCTGTTTATATGAACCAGCCTCAACCCCCAGGCCCTGGGAGTTATGGGTACCTAGGATGCCACCAACTGGAGACAGGCTGGGCCAGCAAGGTAGAAAAGACTAAATGAAAAAGGAGGAATCCACTAGACCACGTTGGAAAGTTAAGGGTAGAAAGCAGCATAACAATTTTCATCAGAGATTTGTCCTAATTTGGAAATGTTTTATGAGGCAAAATAAGTGGAAAAGCTTACACTTCCATCTGAACAAACTACTTCACCTGGTGACGTCCAGTCTTACCATGTTACAGATGAGGAAACTGAGGCTGAGAGAGATCTGGTCATTCGCCCAAGATCACACACTGAATAAGTGAGCTCACCCATTCGCTGCAGTATTTAAAAGCACACCTTGTTTCCTTTTATACCTAATATAGTCGGCATTGGTGAGGAAATTTGTCATCAGGCTGTTAGACTGTTCCACTCTAAATTATCAATTAAAGAAAAATCAGTCTAACAATCAAGACCGACCTGGCTGCTACACACAAACAGTGTTTTCGTCCTGAACAGATAACCTAAATTGGTATTATGAGTTGCTTCCCAATATATTTTACAAAAGGTCTTTTAAAAAGCCTAACTTTTGAGTAAGAGATTTTTCTCAACCAAGTTTAGTGCTTCAAATGTATCATTTTAATGATTGACCCCCCCATGTTAACATTGGTACATCTTGGTCCCCTCTAAGATCCCTTCCAGCTCTGAAAGTTCATGATTCTAAAAAACCCAGCCCAGCTTGCTTTCGAGGTTGGTTAGGCCAAGAGCTGGACTCCAAGACTCCTGCCACCTGGTTATGTGGCCAGCCGACTATCTCGCTCACTGGCAGTAATTTTATATGCCAACCAGATGGCTCTCAAAGGGGGCTTTCTGATCAGCTCTATCAGCCCGCCCCAGGTGGAGGATTATCTTGCTCAGTGCTTAGGAGGCGGTAGGACAAAGGGTTGGGTGAATGGACATGCCTGAGGAGTCTGAACTCCAGGAAGCCTCCTCCAATTCTTAGACATATGCATTCTCACTGCCATCCATTAGCATCTGTGTGAGATGTGGGAAAGGGGACACACTTGATGGCAAGGACTGGGAAGCAAGCCTTGGGGACCAAATTGAGGTTTTCCTCCAGGAAAGAGCTGGAGGGAGAAGGGAAATGTGAACCACATGGTTTTCAACAGAGAAAAGGTAGGAAGTGACTTAGGGCTGCAAGGGAGACTGTGGTGGACAACGTTCCACGCCACTCCAATCTAACTCAGACTCTCCTGTGAGCAATCCTCAACACGTCTCACCATGGTTTCCAATATCACTATCTCAGCTTCAGCAGCAGAATAGTCCCTGCTTTCATGTCTCAGTGCATTTGAAACATGGCATTAATAAAGACCTGTGTCCAAGTGGAGATCAAGAGCATCCATGAATCCTTAATCACACGTTCATTTGTGACCATGACTGCTTGCCACCCCCCAAATGTAGGGCAAGTAGAACAACAGGGTCTTCTAGATCCTGGATTGACAAAACACATATTCAGCAAGTAGGCTGAGTTTCTTCTTTCTAGAAAGATTGGCAACTAGGTTGAAGAGGAAGGATGGGGATGTAACTGAAGATAGAGAAGGAAGAATTCTTACACATTGGTAAAATGTACCCCATGAGAGAGCATAATCCTCTCCTCAGATTTTTCTTCATCCTGGGCAGCAAATATTCCAAGACTCAACCTGGGAACAAACTCATTTGCTTTCTCTTCTCTCAGATAAATGACTTTGTAGCTTGGAAGGGCCACAACCATGCACTTCTCACCAGAGCAGCTTGGCTAACCTCAGTGACTCTTCACTTCCTTTGGACTGAAGATAAAAGCACAATAAGTTTTGGTTGTTGTATTGAACTATCTACCTTTACTCATATCTCTGGCTTGCCTCCTGCAAGATCTGTTTATCTCCCACGGCTCCTAGAACATTGCCTGGTGCAATGGAGGGGCTCATATGGGTGTGCTCTTGACTGACCAACACCACATTGGGGGTCCTTTCTCTACTTCCACTACTACCAGTGGCTTTGTCTCATGAAGCCACTTTCTAAAATTGGAGAACTTGCTCCATGAGTTAAGGAAGGGCCTGGGGACTGAAAATACCTATGCAAGTCTTTCAAGTACTTAATCATTTGTTTACCAAGGGGAGCCACAAGTTGTCTGGCAAGCAGACCACTGGCTTTGTTCAAATCTGCCCCTCCTAGAATGGGGAAAGGGGAGACAGAAATCAGAGTGGCCTGACAACACCACCACTGCTTCCAAAAAGGGCCTCGACATTTCCTCCGGCCCTCAGTGGCAGAGTGGGTTTCACAGAATTACAGAATAGGCAAGTCACTTTAGAGGATGTCATCTAAACCCGTTCTTTGAGGGAGAAGAAAATCAGGCCCAAAGAGCGTGTTATGTCTGAAGACCTCAGCAGCCAGGATAAAAGCCATAGTCCTTAATTTCTAGTATTCTGCTCTTTGTAATTCAACACACTGGCTCAATTTTTTTTTTTTTAATTTAAGCTTTCACTTAAAGAGGTACTTAATAAATGGTTATATAATAAATGAGTTAATGAATAGATTCCAGTATAGAGGGTTTATAATTTGTTCCCCAATTCCTCACGGAAGAAAATGTTATAGTACACTTGTTTACTTTGTTTAAAAGCTCAACTAAAGATAATTTTAAGCAAAATAGTAAATACTGGCCAAAATATCACCTGGGACCAAGCGTCACTTGAGAAGTAGGCTTAATTGTTATATTAAGTCAATCAGATCAAGTTCAGCCAGTTGAAGTAGCCTTTCTCCTATTTAGTTTGCAAAGAAAAAATCTCATGAGTTAGCATGAGCAGCTAAAAATAAGATGCAGGTTTCATTTTCCATTGTTCAGTATGGTTTTGAAACCAAAAGGTGCAAAACTGGGAGATTCACCAACGCCTACTGAAGACCGACAGTTCACATTGTCACCTTTCTAGCACTCTGTCCTGATCGACAACTCACAGCCAGGCCTAAGAAATGTACACCCATGTCCCTCTCACCACGGTCCCTTGAGATGAGTCCTCCTAATAAATAAGGCATGGCAGGAAACTAGGGGCTGCGGCCAGTCCTGGGGGACAGCGGCTTGCATGTGTTTTGTCATATCCGGACAGGATGCCACACAGACATCAGCCCCATATGCTCAGCCTCAATCTTAGCTGATGCTGGGGACCCCTCCGCAAAGCTAGGGAGTAAAGAATGCTAGAAGTTCATGAAGGCGAGGCCCTGAAGGTAGCAGGCACGGTAAATACCCCTTGACCTAGATGCTCATGGCCTTGTGAAATTCCAGACTGCAAACCCAGGTGGCCCATGATCAGTTTTATTTCAAAACCGTCTTTCCAGGGCCAAGTCTGGCAAAAAGGTGTTTGACAGAGATGTCAGTGCTTCAAAAGGAAGACAGCCATCTCACGCTGTAGCATCCGGCGGTGGCACGGGGCCCGGAGAGAGCGGTGTGGTTGAAGAAAGCCCTCCACTGAGCGAGACTGAGAGGGGGCAGAGAAGGGTTAATCTCCCTCCATTAGAAGAGGGGCCATTTGGGGAAGGTGAAGAGAATAATCTGTATGAAGAGCAGAGAAGACAAAGAGCCATTCCAGAAAAGAAATTACTGGGCGGGGGCGAAAGGATGATTCATCCTAGATTTTCACCGTGAGACCATTTCTTAGATCTTTGGGTCTTTACCTGGCTTTGAAGTTACAGTCTCAGGGAGGGGAAAGGGGGCCCATTCACGCTCAGCGCTGGAACACTTGAGCTTTGCTTCCGTCTGAGGTGGGCTGTCTCTGAGAAGCAGAGGGCGAGGCCAAAGCCACCGGTAAGCCTAACCATAAATTAGAAAGCAGCCAAATCAACAATAAGAGTTGCTCATAAAAGAGAAGCCAGCGGCTGAATCCCCCTCTCCTGGGGCGGGGAACACCCTTTTTTTTAAAAAAAAAAAACTTTTTAAAAGTTGCTTTTAATAGCTCTTTTGGAAATAGTTTAAGATTCACAAGGAGTTGCAAAAATAGAACAGTAATTGTATAGCTTCATCCAGCTTCCCATGATGATAATCTCCTCTACCACCGCAGAACACTGTCTAAAGCAAGAAACTGACATTGCACACTACCGTGAACTCAGGTACAGACCTTATTCGTTTTTCACCAGTTTTTACATGCACTGTGTGTGTATGTGTGCATCTAGAGTTCTATGAAATTTTCTCACATGTGTAGACTGGAGTAGCCATCATCCAAATCCAGACACAGAACTAGTCCATCACCACAAAGAAACTCCCTGGGCCGCCCCTCTATAGTCACACCTTCCCCCAACCCTCCCCTCTGGCACTGATCTGTTCTCTGTCCCCGTAATTCTGCCACTTTGAGAACATTATACAAACAGAATCACACAGTATGTGGCCCTTTGAGACTGGCTTTCTTTCAGCCAGCATAATGCCCTTACGATCCATGCAAGTTGTATGTAAAGACTGTGTGCCTTTTACTGCAGAAGAGTGTTCCCGGCATGGATGTGCCACAGTTTGTTGTCCATTCTCCCACTGAAGGATGTTTGGCTGGTTTCCAGTTTTAAGCTATTACAAATAAAACTGCTGTGAATATGTATTCCGGTACAGGTTTTTTGATGAACATAAGTTTTCCTTCCTCTTGTGTAAATACCCAGGAGTGGGATTGTATGCTAAGTGTATGTTTAACTTTATAAGAAACCGTCAAACTGTTTTCCAGAGTGGCTGCACCATTTACACCCCACCAGCAGTGTATGAGCAATCCAGTTTCTCCACATCCTTGTAGCATTTGGTGACATCAGTGTTTTTTATTGTAACCATTCTGATAGGTGTGTAGGGGCTCCTTTTGATGGTCCCAGGATGGCAGTAAAGCGTGGCAGAGCTTGGCTGGAGTGGCTTCAGGTATCTCTCCTGTTCCAGCCTTCCTAATACTTGTCTACACAGCAGTTTGGGCTGTCTGGCATGTCGATGATGGAAAATGAGGCTCTTGACACGGGGTGAGCCTTCAGGCTGTCTGGCTGCTCCTGACAGCAGCAGTGAGACCTCGCCGTCCGGGGCTGCTGGGCTTCTTTGAGGCAGGTGCTCTTGGCCAAGCCGGCTGACCTGATGCCAATAACACCTGCTCCAGGGGGTGACATGCAAGCCATGCTGTGACAGCCACGGGCAGGGGCAGACTTTGCCTGGGCCAGGGCCCTCTTGCAGCTTTGGCCAGAGACTGTGTGAATGCTTCTTGTTCCTAAAGTTATTACCTATTAGCAGGGTGTGAGGGGCTGTGGGCCATGGAGTGAGCACAGACAGGTAAGGATGGGACCACCAGTGGCTCTGGTCAGATCACAGGCCCCGCTGAACACTTTTTGCCCTTGGACTTCCTACCCTGTTGGCCACCCAATACTCTCCAGCAGCATGTGGACACCTTGTCTGGACGTTACAGCACTCCAATTTCTACTTCCCGGGGGTTAGATCTGGAGGCACATGTCACCACCACAGGGACCTTCCTGGCCTAGGGATCCAGGTCCTGTCAGCAATTAGAATTCTACGTAGGTATCAGCAGGTGCCTCAGCCAAGGAAGTAGTTCAGGATGCCGGGACACGGACTTTGCACAGGGCCAACATCATAGTGATGACTTGAACTGCCCCAGCCACATCTGGAAAGTCATCCTCCATCTGCTGGACCCCTGATTGATTCAAGGGAGGTTGTAGATCTTCCCAGAATCTATACTCATCACGACCCTGGCTCCACAACTCTGGACCAGGAGGCCAAGAATCAGGAGAGCAGTGCTCCTGCACAAGGACAGCCAAGAGATAAGGGAGGCCGTGCACAGGAACAGTGAAGCTTGGCGATCACAGGCAAGTTCCCGGAGCCTAAGCGTGTAGGATGGGTGCCGCAGAGGTGTTCCTTTGGATCCTGGCTCTTGAGCCTCACCTGGTGCAGACCCAGGAGATGGATGTGGACTTGGGCGTGGAGGAAACTAGACGATGACTTACAGAACCTGAACGTGAACCGGGGGCTGGAGAGCTGAGCACTCTGCGAGGCTGACTTGAAAGTCAAAGATAGGATGGTGGCTCTGCAGAAGGTGAGGTGGTAGGAAGAGAGGAAGGGCAGCCAGATGCTATCAGGTGACCAGGGGGTGTGGTCCGACGGGTCTGAGCAGAGTTTCGCAGACAGGATGGAGAGTCACACTTCCTCTCAGAAGGTGGTGAGAATTTTTAAATTTGGTGGTTGTTTGCTCGCTATGTTCTCTGCTGTAACAGAGAATGTTCCAAATTTCCATTTTCAGGTGCCTCTTCTCTGACCCATTGCCCCTCCGCCAGCCGGTGCTCCTACTTCCCTGCTGTCAGAAGGCAGCCCAGCACAGAGCAACCTTTCAGATTTAAAGAGGCAGGCACTTACCCTGACCGCGAAGTTCTGTCATGGGACTCCATCCTTGAGGCTGAATCCACCGCAGCTCCTCTCCAGCCCTGGCTTTCTCTTTGCAACTCATGCCTGCCCACAGTGTGACTCTTGTGCTTGCCCTGCCTCTGCTCTGCTCTCTGGGCTTCTGACTCTGGACCCCACCTCCTACTCTGCTCTCCTGGCATGGATCTGCATGGCTGTCCTATGTCCTCCTCGGTCTAGCTTCCATTGTTACTACGTCAGGGCTTGGGGCTCATTAGGTGACCAAGGTGGGCACCTGGGCCACTTGCAAGGCCTGGGCTGCCCACACGTGTCCTATCAGAAGGCAGACAAAAGTTCCCTGGCTGAGGCAGGGGCTCACTTCAGGAGTCAGACTTCTCGCTGGTGCCTTGTCTCTGCTACCCAGAGGGTGGGTGGATCCGGGTCCTTTGTCTACTCAAGTTCGAGTGCTATGTCTGCCACGAAATCTCACAAAGAGTAAAGGAGGCATTCTGGGTCTCAGTTAGCTCATGTTTACAATGAGGTTTCCTGACTCCCTAGCTGATCATCTTTCAACTACACGGTACCACGATTAAGGGAAAATCTAAAATTCAGAAGCCAAGAAAGAGCCTTTAAGTTAAATTCAGGTTTCGATATACTAGCTCAGGCTTCCCTAACTTTTTTCTGTGTAATAAGTGTTTGTTGAAATGAGTGTTTGTTGAACTGAATGCAGCATTTCAATAGTTCTTAGGCTCTAATGTGCATCCGATTGGAAGGGTATATTAACATGCAGCCCCCTAGGCCCCTGCCTCAGACCTTCTGAGGCCACTGGGGGCCAGGAGCGTACAATTTAACCTGAGAAACTGAAGGGGACCTAGGGAGTGAAATAGACACTGTAACTTTGTGGAGGCTAACTTACGATATGCATTAGGAACTTTAAAAATAGGTCATTTGACCTCCTGATTCAATTCTAGGAATTTTCTCTAAGATGTCACCAAGGATTTATCTACAAGAATGTTTACATATTTATCATAGCAGAACACTAAAGGCAATCAAAATGTCCAGAAAAATAGAATGGATAAATTAAGACATATCATTGCAATGGAAGCACAGCCATTAAAAATCAAATTTTCAAAGACTATTTAGTGACTTGGAAAAATGTTTACAACATAATAT
Organism: Equus asinus; assembly: GCF_041296235.1. Taxonomy (NCBI): domain Eukaryota; kingdom Metazoa; phylum Chordata; class Mammalia; order Perissodactyla; family Equidae; genus Equus; species Equus asinus. The sequence continues at coordinate 87,191,189 of NC_091810.1, read as the reverse complement.
TAAGTGGGGTAAGAAAAAGCATATAAAATACCATTTCAATAATTTTTAAAAGAACATATATATATGAAAAATTGGAAATAAATACACCAAAATGTTAATATTTAATTGTTGCTTGGTTGTTGGATTACTGGCAACTGTTGTTTGATTCTTGATATTTTTCCGTATTTCCCAGATTTCGTATAGTGCCTAGTTATGGCTCTTGTTATTTGAAAAACAGTGATAAATATTTTAAAAGAAAAGAAGAGGAATTCGCCTCACATAGAGTGAACACGGAAGTAAGAGAGGCTCTTAGGAGTCCAGCCTAGCCCCGGCCAGGCTGCTGCAGGAGGCCTCAGACGACAGACAGACAGACTGCATCCGGTGCCTGGGGTGAATCTTAAGCTACATTCTCTTCTGTGAAGGACCTTAATATATTCAATGCCAAGGAATTTGGGTCAATAAGAAGGTCCTTTTCACTAGATTCTACTTTCCTGCTACATTCAAAGATGAGTGGCTACAGGATCCGGGACTGGGGGGGAGTTCACGGTTAAACGATAGCGTCTTTACGGCTCTAGGGTTGAACTCACGCTCGCCGCCTCTGTGTATGATCCCCCTCCCCCGCCCCCATCGCACCAAGCAGACATGTTGTCCTCCTGCATAGGGGCTTTGGACAGACGATGGGCTCCATTCTGGCTTTAGGGGACAGCACCTTAGGTCAAGGCTTCCGTTAAGTAGTTTTAAAACCTACTTTGGCCGATACACTGGAAGCCCCGTAGAAAACCAGGAAGCCTCTTTTTTGGCAGAAAGATGGCTCAAATCCATCCTCCCTCACAGGTTTCAGTGAATCCTGGATCAAACCTCTCTCTGAATAAGATCAGAAGCCTCACAGTTAGGCCTCTGGCCTAGAATCAAATCTTTCCAAATGTCCTTGAAATTTTTACACCACATGCTTTGGCTAGTTGGGGCATAGTACTAAGGATCTCAGATGAAAGTCAATTTAGAGAGGCAAAAGAAAACTGAAAATAATGATAATTATAACGTTAATAGCAATATCAAAAGCCAAAACACCAATGCTGACCATAATTATGGTAATTGTTTCCATCAACACCTTGACTTGCTGTGCATTTTTCTAAGTTGCCCAAACCATTTCACATGCATTACCTTAGACCGATTCTGACAGAATTTCAGTTTTACGTTTTTTAAAAATACCATTTCGGAGGCGGGAGGAAGCTTTAAAGTTCTGATGAAAACCAGAGGCTTCTTGAGTTAAAAACAAAACCCTGAAGTCTTCAGCGTGGTGTTTTCCAACTTCGTTCTTGACAAGAAGTCAGGGGATTTCAGCATGAGAAATTACAAAGCCCCATTACCATGAATTCTTAGCTTTGGTGAAAATGACGTGTCCTTATTGCAAAATGTTCTGAAGGGAGTGATAGAACATTTGCAACGCTGACCCAGGGCAAGAAGAGGGCTTGGACTTCTGTGCTATGAAAACTAGAAAACCTTTGGGGTTAAAAATAACCAGCTGGTGCAGGCGCTACCTCTGTCGGCCTGCTGCGTGCAGCTCGTGTCTGCTCATCACGGATCAACAGGCCCAGGCTAAGCTGTTTAGCTGGCCTAAGCTCTGAAAAGACCGTGGTGCCCCAAATTTGAATTGTACCCCTCATGTGGAATTAAAAATTTAAAAAATAACAAAATATAAAATTGAAGCTAAGGCAGCTCACCTTTTCCCGTGATGACTACATTTTGATCGTTTTTTGAAAATGTCGAAGATCTAAATAGTCGCAAGCTGTATATTCGTTCCCCTTGCCTTGTTGGCGTGGCTGTGAGGTCACTGAGCACGCTGTATCAACACTGTGGAGGTGGGGTGTTGACAGCAGTGAAATTCTGACTTGGCGCTCCCACACCTCGCCCTGCCATGCTGCGCAGCTAGACATTAGAAGACAGGAGTCTGACCCCACCCCAGCCCCTCCACATACATACTCAGACGTCAACTCCTGCACACCCAGCGCTTTGAGGAGCCGTCATCACATGACAGTTGAGACTAACAAGCTGTGACGACCGAGTCTCCCAAGCGAAAGGACCTCCACACCTTTCCTCCTCAACTGTGGCCTTTGGCCCTGCCCTTCCTGGTGGACTCTGTTAGCCTGGGACTTGCAGCAAGAGATCGGCCTCACTCGGCTCCAGCTTTTGAAACCTGGTACTTGCCCTCAATTTACTCCTTTGGCTGCACTCTTCTAGCAGGCACTGCATACCCTGTTCAACCTGGTCTTATCTTTAGCTTACTCCACCACCCCAGCCAGCTCTCGGCTCAGCAGACACTTTCTGGATGCACTAACCCAAGAAAACGAACTTTCAAAGGTTGAAGCATTTTTGCAACAAATCAACTCGTTATTCTATTCCACTCCTCTTTAGCCCACGCCTGACACGAGGGGACTGGGCAGAGGCAAGGCAGCAGTCATAGGAGACCAGTCCAGGTATCAGGCTCCGTGTGTGAGAGCCCGAGAGGCTGTGTCAGATCGGCCAGTAGCTGGCCTTGCCACACAATGGACAATGTGTATTCTTCAGGGCGTGGGTGTGGGTGCCAGAAATGTCAAGTCCAGGGGCAAAATTTAATCAGAAACCAGAGTGTCTAGCCAGATATTGACAACAAAACCAGAGAACTAGACACCAGGCAGCTCAGGCAAAGACTATAGCCCATTTTTAGTACATGTGCTGCTGAAGCCAGCACATGTAGTCCATTTTTATTAGAGGTCTTTATGATGCCTTGGGGGCATCATAAGGCACCCACCATATGGTTTCTGATATTTCCCAGCGAGGAGAATACTGCACTAAGAACAACAATGGTGAAAAGGCTACATAAAATATAAAATTAGTTCAGAGTTCTCCAAACAGGGCTTATAACCTTACCACTCATTATTTCAGGAAATGTTTTGAAACTTTTCCTGAAAAGGAAAAGTTAGAATTATATATCAATCCTTAAGGTACCACTAATCTCCTTAGCCTGAGCCTTTTAGTCTACTTTTGTTTTTTCACTAATTTTTGCTGAGGAAGATGGGCCCTGAGCTAACATCTGTTGCCAATCTTCCTCCTTTTTCTTGAGGAAGAGTCCCAGTAAGCTAACCTCTGTTCCAATCTTTCTCCACTTTATATGTGGGTCGCTGCCACAGCATGGCCGATGAGTGGGGTAGGTCCATGCATGGTATGCAAACCCATGCACCTGGGCCGTGAAAGCAGAGTGTGCCGAACTTAATCACTAGGTCACAAGGCCAGCCCCTTTAGTCTACTTTAAAATGTTTCTCTCATAACTTGGTTTGAAGATCCTATCTTAGTCAGGGACTCTCTCCCCCTCCTCCCAGGATTAAAAAATGTGCTAAGATCTGGAGCAGATCAGACAGGGGAGTTTCCCAAAGCCCCCAGGAACAGACAGGACCATGAGCTGAAGAAAACATGAGCCTTCCTATACACCACTGGGGCTCAAAGTTCGGGGAACAGAATTCTGTTGGACAATTCCAACTACATGACTAGACCAAGGACCAGGAGACAAAGCCAGAATGGTCCCAGACCAAGAGGATGCCAGAGGGAAAAATGAGGTGAAGAACATCCTTCCTGGTCCACCAGCCACTGGCGGCATGGTGGTGCTCATGGAAAGGCTCTGTGTTGGACTGGACAGAGGCATCTCAAAAAAATCTAATCATGTGTGTTCCTTGCTCACATGGCCAGACAGTACCTAAAAATGTCAGTTAGGGAACTCTAAATAGATGATAATTTTTTACTTCTCCCACTGCTTCATTCTGCTACCTTTTCCTTGAGCATCTCTAAGTTACTTAATATGCTATACCAGAGAGGACTACGTCTTCTCCAGAAACTCTCCAGAGCTGTCACTGGGAAGTCGCTGCCTTCCTCCCCGCCCCAGACTGCCTTTCCCAGATAGCTTTGCAGTTAGATGTGGTCATGTGATTGAGTTTTAGTCAACCAAATACGAGCAGAAGTGTTGTGCACCATTTCTAGGCACGGCCCATGAAAACTTTCCATGTGCACTTGTCCGTGCTCTTTTCCTCTTCTCCCGGCGAGTGGAGGCAATCCCAGGCGACCGTGAAAACCACACACTGCAGAAGGTGGAGCATCTCTGAGTCTGTGTCTCTGCATGAATGTGTGAAAGAGGGTTGCCCACTAACCTGTACTGTTACGTGAGCAAGAAATAAACTATTGTGTTTGAGTCATGATACATTTTTCCGTCTGCTATAGCAATTCACCTGTCCTAACTATTATTTATCCTCTTTGATACAGCAGTTATCATTGCGTGCAGAGGTCCGTGTGCCTTCTCCCCTTTCCTTAAATCTTACTACAAACCAAAAGAACAAAATGGTAAACTTAAATTTAAGCAGCCATTAGGGACGGGTGACACTCACCAAATTACGGGGACAGCATTTAGATCTCGCAGCCAGAAGGACAGCGGTTCAGCAGAGCCTCACTTCAAGACAACCTGATATATAAAAATAAAACAAAAAGTGAAATGTAAGACCTGCCAAACAGATATTTGAGAGTGTAATGGTTAATTTCCAAAGGGTGCTGTCAGTTACGAAGGAATTTGCCACTGTTACCCGGTAAATGTCAAGCCTCCCCATTGCCTTTAAAATAAGATTCATTTTGTAAAATGTGCCCCTCCCCATCAAAAAACAGAATTTATAAAGAACAGTTCTGCTCTAAGTAGGCTGTACAAAGATGAGGAGCTGACTTGGGATGACCGGAAGCCGGGAAAAAGGTATGATTTCTGCATCTACGTGCTCTGCAGTTCTCATGTGCAGGGTCACACTTTTCTCTCCGGGACTTAACTTTCTTGAGGAGGAAGTTTCAGAGCTTGTAAAATTATAGGCTATGCAAAGACTTAAGATTTTTTAGGTGAAGTTAAAACAGACACGAGAGATACGTTATAATCTGTCTTTGTGCTTAATATCATCCCAGATGCGACGGCGCAAATAGGAATGAAAATAAACTGTCTGCAAACAGGGCGAGGAGACAACAGGGGTGCGCGCACAGAACAACCAGAGACACCCAGAGAAGCGCTCCGCAAAGGCGGCAGGCATGCGTGTCCTCTTCCCAGAGCTGCCATCTTTCACTAGGGTAAGCGCGAACACACCGTTTGACGGTAAAGGGCACATATTTGCCTAGAATAGGGTTTATTTTTGTGTCTGATTACCCGGTATACGATTCAGGAAGCAAACAGTTCATAACTCTGAACAAACATTCTGGCAGTCCAAAACAGAGCACGAGGGCGGAAGGAGGAGGAAGAGGAGACAAAACAAGAGGGTTGATGGAGGAAGGCACAGCTTGGGCCATTTTCTTTCTTTCTTTCTTTCTTTTTTTTTTTTTTTTTTTGGAGAGGAAATGCCTTCTTGTCTGCTCCTGTGGCGAAGAGAGAGATCCCTTTGGTAGTGTTTTTGGAGGGTCTCCCCAGCGCAGTCCCCACTCCCTCCCTCTGGCTGGGGCCTGCCCAGCCGCAGGTGTCAGGGAGCAAGATGGCGCCCCACAGTGAAGGGCACTGAGCGAGGGGGCCAGGTGGGCCGTGACTTACTCGGAGGCGCCGGCTCCTCTGAAACCCAGATGCTGCCAGCTCCCTGGGTTCAGGAGTTATAACCGCTTTCTCGCTCTGAGTTCTTCACTTGTTGAGAGCAGCTCCACATATTTTTCTGATGATGTCACCCATTCTGACTTCCTACATTTTGAAAGTTGATCTACGAGTAAAACCTTCCATGAGGCTTAAAAAAAAAAAAAGCAGCAGAGAAGAAAGGTGTGCTGTGGGAGATGGAGAGGAGGAGAGAGGCAGTTGCCTCCTTATTTTGAGATTTGTTGCAGCTGCGAGTGCTCCTCCCCAGCCAGTTTCCTGGCTGCAGAGGGAGGCCAGTGGCCAGGCGTGGGTGACGTCAGGGCCAGGCCTGAGTCATCGCCAGCGGCCGGGCTGCCCTGCCACTCGGAAGGGGACAAAAGGAACCTTTGATGTCCAGAGGCCCTCCTCTCTGCACACTCGCCTGTACTGAGCAGCAGGCCAGGAGAACATTCCAGCCTCCTCCCCACCCCCGGCCGCCCTTCCTCCTTCCGGAACAGTCCCAGGCACATTCAGCAAGGCCTCCCCAAGGGACAACACCCTCCTGCATGGCAGAGGCATGGCCGCTCTCTGTCAAAGAGAGAAAGAGGCAGGGGAGGGGTTTTCTCTGGGGATTTCTCACCTCCCCCTCTGGCCTCTCCCTTCTGCCTTGTGGCGCCGCTTCACCCAGGGAGTCACAGTGGTCTCCAGAGAGATGTGGAAAGGTGGAAGACACTCTTGTCACGCTCCCTGGGCAAACCACTGGTCAGCGTCTGTTCTCCTCTGCCTTTGTGCGATGGCCCTGGGCCTCAGCTCCCTGCTCTCAGTGCCAGTGTGAGCTCGCGCCTCCTGGATTTAAGAGGGCACCAATCTTTAAGAGGGGTATTTATATCCCAGTGCCTGGCAGCAGGCTCAGTAAATACGATGAATGAATAAACAGCAATTTTAAAATAAAATACTAGAGAACACATCTTGAATACTTATAGAGCATGTCTGAGCCTCTGTGCTAAGTGCTTTACCAAGATTATTTCATTTATTGTTATTAGCATGACAAAACTATGAGGCAGGCACTGTTATTATTCCCAGTTCTATAGGTGAGGACATGGATGCTCAGAGAGACCAAGACACTTCTCTAAAGTCTCACAGCTAGTTAGCGGCAGAGCCTGGATCATCAATCTCAAATCTGAGTGGCTGGAGCGATGAATGAACATTGAAGGCAGCCTGCTGAGGTGAAGGGAGATAAGGGTAATGATGGGGCTTGAAACCGAATCCTCCCAGGAAGTAGTGGGACAATGAGGGACGCTCTGTCTAGGGTAGTAGGCCTCATGTCCTCTTGATGGGTCGACACCAGATCTGAGGTTTGGTGGGATACGCAGAGTAGCTAGAAGGGCGTCTGTTGTCAGGTCTAAATCAGGATGAGAAGCTAGAACCGGAAGACAAAGCCCGGGAGGTCTGGCGGCGTGGGGTGGATTCAGGGTCCGAGAGCTCAGTGGACGGCGTCCCAGAGGAGCTGAGGCCCAGACTTGTCTTTATTGCCCCCTGGCCTCACAGGCATAGGTGGGAGGGTCAGTGCAGCAAAAGACACAAGTCTGGGGCAGGCAAGAAGGCCCCAGGAAAGAAAGACGTCTCAGCCTCTCGAAGACGCCAAGACCTAGAGAAGGAGCTGGAACCACAGTGTGGTTTCAAAGTACGAGGAGGGGCTGGAAGAGACAGGGAACAGCGCTGGACCTGACAACGGTAGTCACTGCCCGACCAGGAGTCAGCTGCCTTTCCGGGACTGAGCGAGAGTCCTGTCAGTGGCTGTGTTCAAGCCAAGGCGAGGAGGAGACCATCTGCTTATGGGGGTGCCCGGGCCCAGGATAAGGATGATCTCGGAGGCAACTCCTCCCTCTGTGGTTTATGATTCTGTGGTTTGTACTTTTCCATGATTCCCCTAGGGCAAATATCTCATTCCAAGAGGAAGACAAAAGCCAGGAATTTCCAGCCCCTTGCGGAAGAGGGAAGGGAGGTGTTGGTGGCCTCCTCAATAATGCCACTCCACAGCTTTCCTTCCCACTGTGGGGCAGGGTGTCTTGTCATGGGACCCCTCTCCTTGGCTCAGGACATCGATGCCTCTGATAGCTGGGGACTTTGTGAACTTACCTGTTCTGGGAGCTCTGCCAGTTGCCACTCTGAGGAATTACACTTTTGCTGTGGGGTCTGACTCCCCAGGCAGGTGGAATTAGCAGAGGTGAATTTCAGAAGAGAGAAGCCAGAGGCTTTTAATCAAGGGAGCAGCAACAAGTGATCAGGGTCACTGTCAATGTCCACACAGAGCCTGACCTTGGGCTGAGGAAAGCGCCTTAAGTTCCAGGCATTTTTGGCAGAAGCCTTGTTTATTTTTTTCTTCTCTCCCTGCAGAAAATGCCTCTGGGCACCTCCCCACTCCGTTTCCCCAATGGCTCAGTGACCTTGCTTGCTTCACATACACAGGTATTTATTTCTCTAATAAGATGAACAGAGGCTGATTATTTTTTTCAATCTACCTTGTGGGATCAGGTAGAGGAGAAGAGAAAAAGGAAGGAAAGAAGGAGAAATGATGAGTGAGCTTGAGTGAGATGCAGATCCTCCAGTGTATGCTCTGGGGTTGACTCCAACAGGATAAAATCAGAGAACTGGGCAGAACGTCTATGTGGGGACACAGAGAAGTAACTACAGTGACACCCCCCAACCCCCCAACCCCTACACCATCTGGAGAACCCTCCTCCTTTGTTACAACAAATGCAGTTGTATACTGGTAATTAAAAAAAATAAAACCTTTATGGGATCAAGGAATTCACTGGAACACTTGTGTACACTTGCTGCCTCCAATGGCATCTCATTCACTTTAGAAAAAAACAATTTAAGATACACTTTACATACCGTAAAATTAAGCCACTGAAAGAATAAAATTCAATGGATTTTAGTGTATTCACAGAATTGTGTGACCTGTAATCTAATTTTAGAATATTTAATCACCCCAAAAAGAAAGGTTGTACCCATTGGCAGTCACTCCTCATTTGCCCCCCCCCCAGCCCTAGGCAAATACTAATCTTTCTGTTTCTATGAATTTCCTTCTTCTGGAGATTTCATATAAATGGAATCATACAACGTGTGGTCTTTTGTGTCTGGCTTCTTTCACTCAGCATAATATTTTCAAGGTTCACAGATGATATAGAATATAACAGTACTTCATTCCTTTTTGTGCCCAAATAATATTTCATAGTGTGGACGTACCACATTATGTTTATCCATATGTCAGCTGATGAACATTTGAGTTGTTTTCATTTTTGGCTGTTATAAATAATGTTGCCACGAACAATCGAGTACAAGTTTTTGTGTAGACATATGTTTTCATGTCTCTTGGGTATATACCAAGGAGTGGCATTGCTAGGTCATGAGGTAACTCTATGTTTAACATTTTGAGGAGCTGCCAAGTTGTTTTCCAAAATGCTGTACCATTTTACATTCCCAATGATAATGTGTGAGAGTTCGGATTTCTCCCCATCCTCACCAACACTCCTATTGTCTGTCTTTTTGATTCTAGCCATCCTTGAGGGTGTGCCGTGGTATCACATTTTGATTTTCATTTCTCTAATGACTAATGATGTTGAGCATCTTTTCATGAACTTATCGCCCATTTTTATATCTTCTTTGGAGAATTGTCTATTCAAATCCTTTGTCCATTTTTAAATTGGATTATTTGTCTTTTTATTTTTGAGTTGTAGAGGTTCTTTATTCTGGATACAAATTCCTTATCAGATATATGTTTTACAAAACATATTCATTCTTTTCATGTGGATATCCAGTTGTCCCAGAACAATTTGTTGAAAAGGCTGTTCTCACAAGAATTCTGTACATCTAAAACTGTTCTAAAATGAAAAGTTTATTTAAAAAATAGTCTGTTCTTTCCCGCATTGAATTGTCTTGGCCCCTTTGTCAAACATCAACTGGCCATAAATATTAGTTTATTTCTGGACTCTTAATTCTCTTGATCTAGATGTCTGTCCTTATGTGAGCACCACACCATTTTGATTATTGTAGCTTCAGAATAAGTTTGGAAATTGGGAAGTATGAGTCCACCAACTTTGTTCTTTTTCACAATTGTCTTGGCTATTCTGGACCCCTTGCATTTCCATATGATTTTTAGGATTATCATCTCAATTTCTGGAAAAAAACAATCGAGCTGGGATTTTGATAGAGGTTGTATTCTACCTGTAGATGCGTTTGTGGAGTATTCTATCTTACCAATGTTAAGTCTCCTGATCCGTGAACCCGGGGAGCCTTTCCATTTATTCAGATCTTTAATTTCTCTCAACAATGCTGTGTTATTTTCAGTGTACAAGTCTTCCACGCCTTTTGTTAAATCTCATCCTAAGTATTTTATTCTTAATTGATATTACTTATATTGGGAACAATCTTTGCTCATGGACTTGTGAAGAGCCTGACTTTGGAGGTTGAAAGACCTAAGTTTCAGCCCTGGCGCCACCATTTATTAGCCGTGTGACTTTAAGGTTACTTACTGTGTATCCACCACCTTTTTTTAATCTGAAAAGAGGAACTAATGATACCATCCCGTGGGTCTGTTGCGCAGATTAAATAAGATCATGCTTATGTAACCTTACTGAGACAATGACCCACATGGGCCAGTCACGGGGTGGCGTTGTCGTCTAAGAAACCCAGTCCAGTCACCAAAAAGTAGTTTCAAGTTAATGCATATTCAATACTTGCATTTCTCAAACACCATGTAGAGCCCCTGCGATCCTTCTAAACATCCTTTCTTCCCTCCTATCCAACCCCCTTTTGCCCCACAGCTCTGGCCTCCCCTTCTTTCTCCCAAGCTGCCTACAAGGCTTTTTCCCCAGCCCTAACCAATGTTCTTCTAGTCCTTCTACTTCTGTCCAGTTCTCCTTCTGATGGGGCAGGGGAAGAAACTGGACGGGAAAGCCAGAACTCTCTTCAGTGGGCAGGAAGACAAGAAGGTCAGGGAGCACGCACACCTAATTTATGTCCCATCCCTCAGAGAAGGTGCTTAGTGACATGCCTGACGGATGACAAGGGCTCCGTAAACACTGGGTTTCTCTTTTGCTGTGGTGGTGCTCAGAGCGTGCCCGGCTGTACTTGATGTTAACGGTGTGGGGTTTAGATCATGACTCTGAGAGTCCAGCTTGGGGGCTTCTGCTCAGGGGCCCATCCTCACTTATTCAGGGCGATTTGGAGTTGTTGCTTGCCTTTCTTCCTCCTGAATCATTTCTCAAAGAATGAGCCCCTAGAAATTTATTAAAAGTTCATCTTGGGGCTCCCTGAGTGCTGTTTGGGGCCATCCGTCTCCCCACCCAGCACCAGGACCCTGTGTTCTCTCCTCCCACAAAGCTTCTGGAACAGCGCTTTTAAGACTGCAGGTCAGGACCCACTGTTTATTGGGTCTGAACTAGCACTGGTTTCAAGCGACAGAATAAAAGGAAACAGAACAGAAAATATCAAAGTGCCTTACAAGTGAGACTCTGTTTCAGTTTTATAATATGTGTGTGAGCTGGGTCTCTCTGTGAAACATATTTCTTATTGTGGTTCAGGGTTTAAAAAAAGTTCAGGAAACAGTGTTGGAGTTGATCTTTCACTTTCATTAGGGTGTTTAAACCACTCATAGGAGCGTAAAGTAACACCTGTCCGATTGGTCTGTCCATGTGGATGGGGATGGAAACCAAAAGTCCTTGGGATGAAGCTCCATCAGGAGTAAAGGATTTGGGCATGGAGGCCTTTTCCTTAATTTATAACATCTGGTGGAGGCATACCTTCTGTCACCTGTGTGGCCCTACCCCTGCCCTGTTCCCCCTGCCCCCCGCCATGCTACCGCTCAGCCATCTCCTCCTCTCCCTGCCACAATATCTGCAGATCCACACCCTGAACTCGTGTGGGGTTTTCTATTTATCAAAACTCTTTTGCATACTCCATATCATTTGATTCTCACAACTATCCCATGACGTCCACGGGTCAGATCCAGATCCTTGCTTGACCATTTAACTCAGTGTGTGACGTTAAGCAAGTGACCTAACTTCTCAGCCTGTCTCCTCAGCTCTATTATATATAACCAGAAAGGTTAAGAGACTTGGCCAACATCGCACAGCCTGGAAGTGGCAGGACAGGGACGAGAACTAAATCTTGCACCTCCCAGCCTGGTCACTTCAGGAGCTCTCCTCATGGAGACGCATAACTTCTTAGTGATATAATTCATCTGACTGCCTTATGAAGAATGTTTAAAAAACAAAGAACATTTTGCTCTCTTCCAGTGTGTCTAAAAACACTGACTTTTATGGCACAAAGCACAAGACAAATGGCTCTTCCTGCCTCGTGGTTAAGGGTTATTACCCTTAACATCAAAGGCCATTTATTAAAGGCTGGGGCGTCAGAAGCAGAGACAACAAAGTCTACAAGGAGAGGAAAACAAAGTTCCCCAAGCTCTGTTCTGTCCCTTGTGTTGCAGAGTGTCCCCTCTAGTGGCTCTGGAGGGAAACAGCTTCTGGAAAACACACAGATTCAGTACTGATGCGATCAGAGAAGGTTGGTGCTTCCAGGGAGCAGAGAGAACACTTGGTTCAAGGTCTCCCGTCTTGATGGGGAATTGAGGACAAGAGCTGTGGGTCTCAACTGGAGGGTGGGGGGCAGTCCTGCCCCCAGCAGACATTTGGCAACGTCTGTAGACATTTTTGGCTGTCATTTGTCCAGGGGTGGGGGATGCCACTATCATCAGTAGGTAGAAGCCAGGGATGCTGCTAAAGATCCTACAATACACAGGGCATACCCCACAACAAAGAATTATCAGGCCCCAAAATGTCAATCGTGCTGAAATGAATTAGAGAAACGGTGTGATCTACCCATGGACTGGCAGCTTTTTTTTTTTTTTCCAGTTTATTGAAATATAATTGACATATAACCAAAGACTTGCAGCTTATTCACAGCTTTTGACAGCTCAGGCTAAGTGCTCCCTTTCTTTTTATTTCTTTTAAAATGTTTTTATTAGAATTTGGAAAAATTGAAAAGTAATACATGCTTAGAATTAAAAGCAATATAATAAAAGACTTAAAAGCCCTTCCCTCACTCCTTCCCATGATCACTGTTAACATCCTTCAGGGCTTATTAGGTGGAACTATATTTTTGACTTACAAAAATGACAATTTCTTATGGTTATACTTAAGATGTTCACCCACTTCTCCGTGAGCACACCGAGACAAGCATCAGTCCACATACAAAAGATTCTTTTGACTTTGCTCGTTGCTTTTTGGATTAATAACACACATTACTTTACAACTTGCTTTTTTATTGAATCAATTATGAATATCTCTTCAGATCAAAAATAAGGCTCTCCTGCATGTTTCCAGAAGTTTGGGATGCTCTGTACTATGGGCTCCAAGGAGCTAAGTTGGCCAATGACAGGGCACTAAATGACCCTGAATCCTGTGGTGTGTGCCTTTAATCCCTCTCTGACACTTGAGATTTCACTCTTTTGTAGAAAGCTTGGTTCAGAATTAGAATATTCTGTAGGCCATGCTATCTAACTAGAAATGAATAACACCCTTTTGTTGTCTTTGTATTTATTATTACAGATACCTTCTAGTTATAGCAAGAAATATGAGTTTTCTATTGACTGTGGTGCTCTAAACCTTCGTTTTATAACAAATTTACATGGACTGGTTAATTTTATGTGTCAACTTGACTGGATCGCAGGGTGCCCAAATATTTGGCTAACCATTATTTCTGGGTGTGTCTGTGAGAGTGTTTCTGGATGAGATTCGCACTGAACTGGTAGACTGGGGAAGGCAGATGGGCCTCCCGGTGCGGGTGAGCAGCAGACAGTCTGTTGAGGGCCTGAAGAGAACAACACGGTGGAGGCGGGGAGAATGTGGCCTCTCTCTGCCTGACTGCTGAGCTGGGTCGTCTGTGTTCTCCTGCCCTCAGACTGAGACACCAGTGGCTCTCCTGGTTCCCAGGACTACACCACTGGCTCTCCTGGGTCTACAGCTTGCAGGTGGTAGGACATGGGAATTGGTGTGAGCCAATTCCTCATAATATATTCTCTCCCTCTCTCTCTCTGTATCTGTATTCTATTAGTTCTGTTTCTCCTGGGAACCTTGGAGCTAACGCAAATAAAAATATTTTAATGGTATAAGATTGATTTAAGTTTGGGTAGGAATGACCTAACTCATTCTTGGTATGGCCCATCATATGTTGTTCAGTCATTCCCTTCTGATGGACAAAGAGTTTTTTCCCAGGAATTTTTTGTTTGTTGTTTTGCCATTAGAGAAAAGCTGCAATAAATATCCTTATTCTTATCCTTTCATACTTTTATTTCTATGGGATAGATTGTCCAAAGTGAGATTGTTGACTCAAAATTTTTGGTGTATTTTTAATTTTAATAGATATTTCCAGATCATTTTTTTTAAAAGCTGAAGCAAGTCATACTCCAACCAGCGATATATGGACTGAACATTCTCCCACACCTTTGCCATCGATGGATATTATCACCGTTTTTAAGTTTTACCAGCCTGATGGGTAAAAATTGATATCTCACTTTTGCTTTAATTTGCATTTCCCTGACTCTTAAGTATAGTGGTTGAGAGCCTGGAGGCTAAAGTCAAAATGCTTGGATTTGAATCTGAGGCTGCCACTTAATGGCTGTATTTCCTTGGTCAGGATTCTTAGGATACTTTTCCTGTCTGTAAAATGGAGATAATCAAAGTACCCCCTCACAGGGTTGCTGTGAGGATTAAATGAGTTTATATACGTAAAGCGCAATGAAAAGTGCCTGGATTATAGTGAGCACTATGTAGGTGTTAGTATTATGGGTGGGTTGGAATAACTTTTAGTAAGTTTATCAACCATTTGCATGTCTCTCTTGTGAATCCTTGGCCTATTTTTCTCTTGACTAGTTTGTCTTTTTCTTATCAATTTGTAGGTGTTCTTTGTATATCAGGTATGTTTAGGCAGATATGATATACACGTTGCAAACAGACACTTTTCTCTACTTTGTCATTGGTCTTTTGACTTTATGTACAGTGTATATCTAAATTTCCAAACATTTAAATTTGTATGTATCCACTTTTCTTTATGGCTTCCGGGTTTCCTGTCTTGCTTAAGATCTCTTTTGCTTTTAATGTTAAACAAATGCACTCCCTAATTTTGAAATATATTTTTATTATTTTACTCTACTATTTAAATCTCCATGATTATGACCTATAGTGGTAGAACAAAACCCACAAATTATTGTCTTAGTAAGTTATCTTGTTACCACAAGAGTCCTCCCATTTTGAAAAACACCTTTCATTTGGCCCTGTTACCCAATTTCTCTCCTGCTTTCTGTTTTAAAAGGTCCTGTACTTTTCTGCCAACCATTTCTTCTCTTCTCAAAGCTCTGTAATCTGCTATCTTCTTCCCTGGTACTGGAAGGGAGCAATTGAAGATTACCAGTAACCATACCAGTAACCAGCTAAGAATCAATTCCATCACCTTTGTCTTGGCCTTCATCCTTCTTGTGCTCGCTGTGCCATCTCACCCTACTGGCCACTCCCATTTTCAGGAAAGACTGTCCTTTGTTAGACTAAGGATGCTGTTCTATCCTGACTCTTCTTTGGCCCTTGTAGCAAACACTGTTGTTTGCCAACCCAAGAGCACCTCCCTCTCCCTTCCTTCTTGCTGGCAGAGCCCACCACCCATCACAGAGGCTGAAAATGGCAGACATGCACATTCTCAGCCCATCTTGCAGCTAAGGCATGCATACATGCTGAGGTCCTGACCAACAGCCCATGAGGGGAAGTTGGGTGGGCTACTGGCAAAATTTTACTCTCTTAAAAAACAAAGATAAATGTTACTATGAGCAATTCTATGAAGAGGTGATACTTTGAAGAGCAGCAGCATCTTGCAACAATGAGAAGAAAAGTCAAAGCATAAAAGCCACTACACTAAGAGAGTGGAGAGAAAGATGGAGGAGCATGGTCTTTGGCAACATTGGTAAGCTGTGAACCAACTCTAGAACCACCTATCTCCAGATTTCCTGTAAGATAATGTGTTCCTGTTATTTAAGCCATTTATAGTTCATTGTTTTCTTCCTTGCAGCCACAAGCTTCCTTACTGAGCACTCATATGACCCAATAATAGCAACTTACTGTTATGGCCTCCTAATGGCTCTCCTTGGCCTCCCAGCCCCCTCCCACCATCCTGCTTCCAGAACATTCTTTCTAAACAGCCACTTTGATTAGAGAATCTTGTTGCTCAAGCCATTAGTGGTAACATTATGCCAAACGCAAGAAGCTAGTCACAAAAAACCACATATTATATGATTCCATTCATATGAAATGTCTAGAACAGGGAAATATATAGGGACAGAAAATAGATTAGTGGTTTCTTAGGCCTGGGATGAGGATGGAAGGTTAGGGGGTGACAGATAAAGGGTATAAGATTTCTTTTTGAGGTGATAAAAATGTTCTAAAATTGACTGTGGTGATGGCTGCACATATCGGTGAATATACCATTGAGTTGGATACTTTAAATGGGCAAATTGTATGGTATATGAATTATATCTGAATAAAGCTATTAAAAAAATAAAGCCACTACCCAGAAAATAAAGCACAAATTCATTATCTTGGCATTCAAGGCTTTCTACCCTCCAGCCTCAAAGTACCATCTACCTTACTTCCTCACTACTTCCCCACATGGCAGACAACTGGACAGCTCATGAGTGGTTCCAGAAACACAATTTGTGCTTCTCTGCCTTTGTTCTTGTGTTCCCTTGGGCTGGAATGACTTCTCCCACCATCTTGGTCTCAAAATTTAACTTGCCTTCAAGGTCCTGTTCAAATTTTCTCCCTAATCTTCCCAGGCCAAAATGCCCCTTGCTCCTCTGAATTCATAGAATGCAAGGTTCTTCCTGTGGTGTTTACCCTTCCCTTTTACAGGCTTATGTGCACACAACCTCATTGACTGCATTAGCTCCACAGTTTCCACTTCAAAAGTTGGTGGTAAGTACGTGTAAGAAAGGACATTGCAAAGCAGGCCGATTTTTAGAAAGTTTGTATTATGTGGTTGCCGTTATAGTCTTGCCACTAGAGCGGATGATCTCTGTTGGACACAGGCTGGCGTCACCATCCTTTAATCCCTCATAGAGCCCTCACCACTGCCTCTCAGGTGGATGAAAGAACTCAGCTGCCCTTTTTCTCCAGGATGCATGGAAAATGTGGTTGGGTGGTTTTAACAAATGGTCTTAGCCCTATATTATATGCTAAATAAATAAAAGCTGGATTGATGATACAAACATTTTTAAAGAAGATAAAGTACCAGGAAAAATAAAAGAGACTATTTTTATAATCTTATGATAGAGGACACC
Organism: Equus asinus; assembly: GCF_041296235.1. NCBI lineage: Eukaryota > Metazoa > Chordata > Mammalia > Perissodactyla > Equidae > Equus > Equus asinus. Next base: position 87,174,237 of record NC_091810.1, on the reverse strand, counting down.
TTCCTAAATAAATCACAAAATCTCAGATGCGATGAAGAAAGTCAAGGATGGATTTCTCTCTACAAAAACCCAAGCCTCTGTACAGCAAAAGACACCAGAAATAAAGTTGAAGGACAAATGCCAGACCTTGAGAAGATATTTTCAAGAGCTATAACAGCTAAAAGATGAATATCAATACTAACGGAACAAATAACACATTAAAAAAAAGGGCAAAGAGGATAAACAAGTAATTCATAGAAAAAAGTAGACGTGACAAACAGCACGTGAAGATGTTCAGCACCCTCAGCACCAGGGAAATGAGGAACAACACAGAGAAGGTCTTTGCGTATCCGCTGGGCAAACGGAAAAGACTGAGACTGTCCGTCATTGTCAAGTGTATGGAGAAGAGACCAGAGATAACTAGGAGTGTCGCATATATATTATAATACGTGTAATTTTTAAAAGAGCAATTAGGTAGGACCTAATTATTTTCTGCAATGAACACGTATTACATGCATAATCCCCAAGTGAACTTTCAAAAAGCCATTCTCGATGATTAATGAAGGAAATCTCAAATCCTTTCTTTCCCGTCTCCTCCTTCTAAGAGGCTTATATAGAATGCACTTTGAAAGATAATTTTTGGGTTGCTTAAAATACTGCATAAGGAAGCCTGGCAGTGATAACCATCTTTACGAGCCCTACCCCGTCTCTTTAAGTGAGAATTTATTTTAAAAATTCTCCATATTTGCCTGGACAGATATTAGCCATGTCACTCTGCTATTTCCTAACATGGTATGTGACCGACTGACTGACTCTCAGGGGAGAGGAGATGGTGGGGTTTGAGAGTGAGGAGTGGGGAGGGAAGGATGGGGGAAGCTACTGTGTCCTGATTCCCCCCTCCCTGGCTTCTCTTGATGAACGTTCAGTTGTACAAATGCTTTTCATTTCCCTGCTGTTCGGTTGAGCTTTAATATAAAACCTTGGGTCTTGATAGAGAGTTGTATCAATCTTTACAGTCAACTAAATACCCAGACTTTTCCTGAGCCTGCCATATTCCCGTATCCTACTGTCCTTCCTAAACAGGGCCATATCAGTCCTATAACACCTGTGTATCAGTTAGAAAGAGGTGTCCCCTCGGGCACAGCCAGGCTGCCTGGCTCTGGGAACGGATGCAGGCGGTCTTGAGGCCCTCATGCCCCCCGGGCCATGACGCTAGCAATCCTGCTCCTCCCACCAGCCCTAGGCCAACTCCTGCCCAGGAAATCTTCGCAAACTGCCATTTCCTCATTTCAAATGCTCACAGGACACAGTGGCACCTGCCACAGGTAATGCTGCAGACACACGGCTCAGGTTTCTCTCCATGGCTTCTCCTTCTCAGCTGCCCTTTGAGATTTCATCAGGCGTCCAAATCTCCTTTGTTAATGCTTTTAGCCACCCCACCCCCACCTCCACCACACATGCACAGACACCCCACAGGCTCAGTGTTCACCCGTGAACGGAGGATGACAGAGAAGGTGATTGGTGTCCTCTCCTTTTTACCACTGTGGCCTTATCAGCAAATAAAGAATGATAAGCTAATTTTCTCCTTGGCCTTGAGTTTTGAGCTCTGGACTTCCCTTCCTCAGGGGAAAAGAAATAGCCTTGTGTACTTCAGAGTCTTAAACAGAGACGTTTCTAGGCCCCAGGATAAAGTCCCTCCACTCAGATCTTTGTTTGGAAGCCAGACTTATTGAGAAGAATTATTCAGGATGGCAGAGACAGGGGCTGGGCTCAAAGGAGGGACGCGTAGTGTGGCAGGGGTCTGCGTCCCACCACCCCTGCAGGGACTCAGGTGGCAGCTGCTTGAAGGCCTATGGAGGCTGGACACTACACACTCCTGCTCTAAGGGCCTGTGTGGGGGTCTCTGTGGATGACCTGTGGGCAGTGGAGGGAGGAGCAGAGCACCAAGAAGCCTCTCCATGGGCCTCCCAGGTCCTCCCTGACTGGTAGAAAAAGCTAGCACATGCGGTGCAGAAGGAGCAGTAGGAACGAATCAAGACACCCCCACTTTCCTGGGCCTAGAAAGCCTAGGGGACAGCGACAGGGAGACCCAGGAATCACAGTATTGGACTCTTCACCAATCTTGGAGAGGGAGGAATTTGAAGCCAAGTTTAGTTTGATTTCAGAGAAATCTAGAAAGGTGGCATTCTTTGCACCTGGGTGTTGTGGAACAACATTTACCTGCTAGCCACATTTCTCTCTATAATGTGATCTACAGAACTGCCCCTTGGAACGAGAGGGACGTTTTGAGCAGAGCTTCCTTAACTCCTTCTCTTCCTAATCTTCCCCTCTTAGAAATTCTCTCTCATCTAAACAGCATGTATACTTTAGTATATAATATGCGTATATTAATTTAGCGGAAGCCCGAGTCTTAGGAGATTCGCAAGTGCTCTCCTCCCTTTTAAAAAAAGACAGAAACAGGATCTTCAAGAAGAATCGTGAAAAGAAGCCTGGAGTTGGGGACCACCGGCCTAGACCTAGACCCAAACGACAGCAGTAATTCTCCCAGGCCCAGTCAGAACCTGGGGAACAACCAGTGAACTGCAAGTCCCTGGACAAATGGATTTAGTTCCCCTGACTCAGAGCTTTAAAGTAACACCCACTGTGCAAAAAGGCAAGGTGTCAGGCACTCTGGAGACACAGAGAAGGGAAAGGAAGGCACCAGCTCACTGCAGATGAAGTCTATGGGCCATGAAGTACACAATGGGGCTGATGGTAGGATCCGGGGAGCCCAGAGGGCCACAAAAACTGGACAAGTCAGGGAAGTCTCCCGGGAGGAGGGGTTCTGGAAGGAAACCCTTGCCCCATCCAATTTTCTGTTTTCAGTCAGCTGGCAGAGAGAGATGGAAGGGAAGGAGAAGAAGGTTCCAGGGACCTGGGAAAGGGACAGGGGTGAGAATGCTCACCACCTGGTTGTGAGGTAAATGATATATGTTGGGAATAATGGGGAAACATGGAGTTTGATTTGGAGGGAGGGACCTTGCTTGTGGATGGCTTTCGATGCTGGGCAGAGGAGTTCAGACACAAGGCAGATGAGTTTCCAGCATGAGAATTACATGATGAGAGCAGGGTTTAAGGAGAATTAGCAGGCAGCTCCCATGGGAGCTGCCAAGTATTACAGGTTCTCTGAGTCGGTAATGATTTCTTTGTAATAATACTTATGGTATTAAAAAAATACCATGCTTGAGATGCAAGCATTGTGTGTTTTGTGCATAGAACTTCTAAAGAGGTTTATGCCTTGATACAACTTAATCTGCACTATTAGTAAAAGACAGTGAAGGGATTAGTGACTTATGAAATCAACAAGTCCAATCAGGAGGGTTGAAGAAATTTGGGAGCTAGCATAAGACCAGATGCCCAAGTGTTGACTTCATAAGGTGGTTATGAGAAACTGCAGGAGTTGGCTGACGGCCATGTGGTTCTGTAAGACCTCACCTGCGAGAGGAACAACCGGGGTGTCCCTGGAGACAAGTGCTGGAGTCCAGGACAGCTTCCGAGAAACCATCCCAGACAATGTGACACCTGGGAGAAACCTCACTGCACTCAATATCTGATTTTGTCATGTTAACTTGTTCATTCACTCAAATTCATTCATTCATTTAAGTACTTATATCTGCTGAGGCGCTATGGAAGGCACAGACTTCAACACTGAGTGACAAGGTCTCTATAATCCAGTGGGAGAGACAGACATGCACATGCATGACGGCAGTTCAGAGCTCTTGTTGTTTCTTTCCTTCTCCCCCACCACTTCCCTCCTCACTACCCTCACCCTCTGGAAAACGGAAATATCTGTTATATTTGGTAGGTGATTAGTTCTCGATTTTCATCCATGAGTTCCAATGTCAACTGTTGCCTTTTGTTTAGTAACATGAGTGAAGACATTCAACAATAAGTTTCTAGAAGTCCTTCCTTTTCCTTTCCTTCTAAGGGGTGTGGGTTGGAGGAAGGTTCTTTGGCTTGTGTGAACTGGGGTATAGGATGCAAAATGGAACTGGCTGGAGAAGGAAGATCACCCTTAGGGCAAAGGAGTCAGAGCTCCCTGAAAGAAGAAAGGATTGGGGTTGGGCTAGCGGGTGGAGATTGGCTTGGACATAATGAAGGACGGGGAGACAGGAGGGAGGAGGAGAAAGAGTGAAGGTGATGGAGACAGAGAGCTCAGGGGAGAGGAAGAAGGAGTGGTCTGAGCAGCCCTGGTTTCAGAGGGATTTGCAGGAAAGGGGCCGTTGTCTGTTTGGAGGAAGCTCTGCAGTGCATTGCCCTGGGAACCTCTCACCATGGCCTGCACGAGGCTACTTTTCACAGCTTTGGGTGGGAGTGTGGGGAGGGTTATCGGATTTTTTATTTTTTTGGAGTGAAAATCAGTACTAAGACTGAAGGCAGCTTAGTCTTGGAGGTATTGATGGTGCCTTCAATTTTGCAGTCAAGTTTCCTCCGACTTCTCTGTCTGTGCATGTTGGATATCTGAGCTCACTGGCCTGTGAGCCTGTAATGATTACAGATACGACTTTTATGGCTGCAACATGGAGTAGCCATCTGGGAAAGCACAGACCTTCCTCAGCTTATGTTGGGGCTACATCCTGAGAAACCCATAATAAGTTGAAAATATCATAAGTTGAAAATGCGTTCAATACACCTAACCCACCAAACACCATAGCTTGGCCCAGCCTACCCTACACGTACTCAGAACACTCACATAAGCCCACAGTTGGGCAAAGTCATCTCACACAAAGCTTGTTTTATAATACGGTGTTGAGTATCTCATGTAATTTACTGAATACTGTACTGGAAGAGACAAACAGAAGGGGTGCCTGTGTCTTGGTTGTTTACCCTCGTGATCACGGGCTGACTGGGAGCTGCAGGGGTTCTGCTGCCCAGCATCACGACAGAGTGTCATACGGATTATCACTAACCCCGGAAAAGATCAAAATTCAAAGTACTAAAGGTTTCTACTGAATGTGTATCACTTTGGCCCCATCATAAAGTCAAAAAATCATAAGTTGAATAAGTGAGGTGGGGACCATCTCTACAAGAAGGCTACACCCTCTACTCTGCTTAGAGACCTGGTAGGGGTAAAGATTGTCCCTCTTGTCCACCCTCTGATCTACCCCATTTTTTCATTTCCCCATCACCTTTGTATCATGCCTGGAATTCATTGCGGCTTTGAGTGCTTCCGCAGTCCCCCTCTCCCATGGATACTGTTGCTTCCGCCATTTTCTTAGCCATTCTCTCCGCCCAGTCCAACCACCCCCGCCTTGATGAATGCTTCTCTCACTCTTGCCTTCTTCCACATCTTCCTTTAAACTTGAAGCTCTTCCATTGACCTTCTCTTCATCTATTTATCTTCACTGTAAACATACTCTGAATCCTAGGATTCTACAAAATGTTGATTCTGAGAGTTCAAATTATCACCTGGTTCTTTCATAGTCTGTACGCTCCTTGAGGACAGAGACATATATGTTTGTCTCCCCAGGAGGAGGCAGGGCGCTGGGATTACACTGCCCGAGATAACCACACGGGTCCCGCCCACACTGCGCTCAGCTCTTGCATGGAATAGCAACCACCCTCCCGCCTTAGTTCCTTCTCCTGCTTTATGTTTCTTTACCACCTGATACGTTACATATAGTTATGAAACTACTGAATGTCTGTCCTCCCTGCTCCCCGAGAATGCAAGCTCTATGAGGACAAGGACCTTGTCCATACCTTAGGCCTAGAACTGTGCCTGGCACAAATACTGGGTAAACGGATTCCTGGTAGACGTCAGGTACTCAGTCAATGCGGAACTGAGTTAAAGAATCAGAAGTGCACTTCTAGAAACTTAACCTCACAAAACAAGGATTTAACTTTGTTTGTACTGAAGTCTTGAGCACCCTGAGGTTCAGATAGTATCTTCTCTTTCTCTTCCACTGGGATTTAAAGAAAACAAACCTAAAATATAAGCTTAACTCAGATATAAATAATAAATTGTTAGATGAAGATTACACTTAACACTTAGTATTTTTAATTTGTAATATTGAATCTGAGAGAAGCAAAAAGGGAAAATTGATGATATACAGTTTTCTTTTCCTAATGAGAAGTATTTATAATTTTTTCTTTGTGAGACAGTTTTTGTTTTGCTATACCGGATGGACTTGGACTACATATTTAAACTGGCATTTGGAATGCATGTGTGTCATAGGCCTTTTAAAAAAAATTGTGAGGGGCCGGCCCCAAGGCTTGCTGGCTGAGTTTAGCGTGCTCCGCTTCGGCAGCCTGGGTTTGTGGGTACAGATCCCAGGCACAGACCTACACTGCTGGTCAGCCATGCGATGGCCCATTCCACATACAAAATAGAGAAAGATTGGCACAGATTTTAACTCAGGGTGACTCTTCCTCAGGAAAAGAAAAAATTTTGAATCACATATCTGAAAAATTCATGAAACAAAAAACAGAGATTTTATATTTATAAAGGGTAAGGACAAAGCAAGCAACTGGTTAATCGCCTCCCAAGTCATCACACTGAGGCCAGCTCTCCAGGAGCCTCCAGCATCCCCTCCCTGAGTCCTGAGCACAGCCGCCTCCCCCACCCAGAGGTAGCACAACCCTGGCTCGTGTGATCATCTTTCATCTGCTTTGCTTTACAGTTTCGCAATCCATGTTTTATAATTTTTAAAGCTTTGTCAAAATAATCATACACATTGTTAAGAAAAAAATCAAAGCAATGGTTTCCTGTCTTCCTCGGTCCCACTCTGGAGAGGCAACCATTTCTCACCTGTCAAGACACTTCTGCTGGTGGCTATCTCCATACCTTTAAACAATATGCCTACATTGCCATTGCATGATGTATCCATTTTAAGAGCGTGGGAGTAGAGGAGAGAAACGAGCTTACCAACAGAACAAAAGCTTGAATTGTGTCTGACCTGTCATTAGCAACACTGGATGCCAAAAGGCATTGGAGCAATTTTTCAACATTCCAAGAAAAAGTGATTTTCAATGTAAAAATCTACTCCTAGCCAAGATATCAATTAAATGTGACAGCTGCATACAAAGTTGAAGAAAATTTATCATCCACACACCCTTTCTAAAGAAGTTGCCTGAGGATCTGTTTCAGGAAACCAAGGGAGTAAGACCCTAAAGAACAACATGTGGGATCCAGGAAGCAATCTAGTCCAGTGAAGACACTAGGTGATTCCCGCGCAGGAGCCGAGAGAGAAAGCTGTCCAGACAGGAGCTGGGGAGGCCTCAGGGCAAAGGAGGGGATTTGAGAGAACGCCTGATTAGATGAGAAGATGAAATGGACTCGAGGATAAAATAAAGGCAAAGATTCTCAGAAAGGCAAATACAAACTTCAGGAAAAAAACCAAAAAGCTATACAGGAAAAGAAATGTAATCAGAGTGATTACTAGCCCTACCGCAAACAATATTTTCACAGTCACAATAATGTAAACCCTGGTACTCATTTTCAACTCTTACACTAAACCTATAGAGAGAGCACGAAAGACTTAGTTTTGGTCACAGAACAGATTATAAACGTCATAGAGGACCTTTTCTATGTCCTCGATGTATAAATTTAATGATTATGTATTTAGGAGACTCATGTCCTTCCCTTCTGGGAAAAGTCATATTCCCGTTATCCATCTTTTCTTTCTGTAACTTCTTTTAGCCGGGTGTGGGACATCCTGGATTAGCCCTCGACACGCCTTTCTTTTTTGTTATGATTTCTATCTCTTTGTCATTTCTCTGGGAGATTTCTTTGAATTTATATTGCAATGCTTCTGTTGAGTTTTTTATTTTTTTACGAACGTGTATGTAAGTTCCCAAGGCTATTCACACTTCTCTGACTCTTCTGTTTTCATTGCATCCTGTTCTCACGCTGCAGGTATTTTCTCAGATATCTCTGAGAACACAAATTGGAGATTTCTTTCTGGCCTTCTGTTTGCTATCTTTCCTCTTTCCTCTAGGTCATTCTTTTGTTTATTTTTATGTCTTCCTTCCAATACCTGGTCATCCTCAGCGTTCTTTACTTCAGAATGAGGCCATAAGATGCTATTGGTACTTCTTGGTTTTTGCACCTGGATGGGGGGCCTTTACCTTGTAGTGACCCAGCTCCACCAGTTACTTGCTGTGTGATCTTAGGTAAGATATCTTACCACTCTGTGCTTCAGTTTCTTCCTACAGTTGTTGTGAGCATTAAATGAATTAATAGATGATGTATTCATTACGGTGCTATATAACTATTTGCTGCTTCTATTACTTTGACTATGATTACTTGGCAGAAGCCCAGTTATTCAGCTAGGGAGCTCCTGAATGCCAGCATGACAGGGGTCTTGTTGTTGGGGTCATTCCATTTGTAGAGAGGAGAACAGGGTTGTTGGGTTTTATTGGGAGTGGGAGATGTAGCAGGGAGAACCCATGCCTGCCAAGTGGGTGGGAGGCCAGCTGCTCCGTGGTGCCCTTTTATCAGTCACCAGAGTTTCAGCCCCATCACTCATGCAGCTGATGTTTATGAATCCCCAGTGTCCCCAGTTTTGCTTTGCAAAAGATTTCCTTCTCCGTTCCAGCCTCCGCCAACCTCCCACTCATGTAAAGTAAGTGTAGCTTCCTCTCTTCTTTTCTTCTGCCACCACTCCTCCATCCACTGCTTACCCTCCAGAAATTCTTTGAAATCTCTTACCTCCTGAGAGTCCCTCTGCCATTACTGGGTATTTATCACTTTTTAAATGATCATTTTAGTGGGTCTTGGCGAGGATAAAATCAAGCGTGCCTGATTTGCCATCTCTAATCAGACATTCACATGCTTTCTTGATGGATACAGTGCAAGGTTCTAGGTCAGAAGTCTTGGCTTTTTTATGTGCTTTTCTTACACTTGTAGGTTCCTTTAAGCTTGGGCAAGATGAAGAAGGGAAGGAAGAAAGAAAACGGTAGCCAAAGTGACTTGCTTTAGCTGAGGGCTCTTAAAAGATGGTCTCCTAGGCATTTCCCTTCTGGAAAGCTGCTGCTGAGCTGAACTTGCACGCAGCGGGAGAGGGGGTTTTAGGCAAAGGTTCAGCAAAGATACTGCAAGTAACGCTAAAAATAAATCACTTAAAGAGGGAGATGTAAATTACTTCCACGTTCCAAAGTTATTATGAGCATTTCTTTTACTGCAACTACTACCAGATCGTTCCTCCATGACGCTATTGCTGGAAGTCAGTACAGTATGTACATTAGTTCATACTGGGCTATTTCTGCAAAATACACTAGTCGTTCTATTATGAATAACATACTAATAACTGATGATTCACTCTTTCCATTGCATTTATCTTATGAACACATCGAGTCAAACTAGGCCACGGCTTTGAAGCTCAAGATGGTGGAACTCACAAGCATTTATGAAATTTAAGCATTTTAAAATTTTACTGGCAAGCAAAAATAACTTCAATAGAGTGCAAACTACCCTTCAAACAAATAATTACAGATAATAATAGATTGGTAACCACAACCTAGTTAAGGAATTTGCTAATAGCTAATCCATGTTAAAGGAAAACGTGTTTTAACCGAGATGTACGTTACCAGTCAGAGCCTAACCAGAACAACAGAAATCACGACATATTTATAACAGGAGGAATTTAAGGCAGGGAATTGGTTACACAGCTGATGGATGATCTGAGAGGTTTAGATCAGTGACAGTGGGAAGTCACTCCCAATCCTGGGCAGGAGGGACAAGCGGAGGAGATGTGTTACCAGAGCCCAGAGGCTGGGGCAATGATGGCAGCTGGAACCAGAACAGGCCTTTTTGGAGGGGCTGGAGCCTTGCTACAGCTACTATCGGAGGTATCATCCAAGGGCAGGAGGCTAAGGGAGAACAGCCTGGCCTTTCCCTTCCTCCCACTCCGGTGCTTCTCACGGGCCGAGCTCAGGTGGAACCCAAGTGACCTGTCTGCAGTGGCCAGCCCCCTTGAGACACAGAGCAGAGCAGGTGAAGGGTGAGGAATGGATCTGAGAGCAATGGGCCCACGACCTCTACAACGTACACATCAGATTGCTCACTCTACGGACATTCTTTGGTTAGATACATGACACGTGTCTACATATAATAGAAATGCATGGACGAATAGTCCTGCACTCTGTATGTTATCAGAGCCATAGTCTTGGCCAGTTGAGCCAGGACTATCTCAATGGATTAAGATCAGGCTCAAATGAGCCATAAACTATTGCTAATATAGCTATCCATTAAATGACATTTTAATCTTTTATATCAGGAAACACATCAACGAGCATGTCAGGCACCACCATGGGCACTTGACAGAGGTGTGAGCTCCCACCCTCCCACTTCTCCACCCGACACACCCCCACACATGCTCATCCATGCTCTGTGCCCTTCCAGCTTTTCTGAGCTTAAGGAGAAGAAATGTGCCCGTGCAGGGAAGCCAAGAGATGGAACCGAGGGAAAAGATGGGAGAAGACTCTCCCTGCATAACAAGGCCAGGATAATTAGTTCACATGAAATAGAGTCAAAGTTGAATTAACAGAAGCACTATGAATCTCAAAGCAGACAGATGGCGTTGGGAAAGGGAAAATCTACCCTTGCAGCATGAGGTCTGCTCTGCTTTAGATGCTGGAGGACAGAATGAGCCGCAGCCTGAGCGGAACCCTTCCATTCTTTAATGCTCACATCCCTGCAGCCCCCTGGGGCAGCCTCACCTTTTCCCAGCACTGGTAGTGCGGTATCAGCTGTCCAGTGCCATGCATTCAACCACAAGGGCAGCCCTGTGGTCACTATACCTGTGTCCCTAGGACCAATCCTGACCAACTCTCCCATCCCAGGACACTGCATCTCCCTTTCCCACAGAAACCACCAGAGCTTCTCCCAGGCCAGATATCTATCCAGAGGGGTGCCTCATCTTTTCAATCCATCCTAACACAAAGTCTTATCCAGCTTCTTTCTTTTGCAAGGGTTCTTGATAGCACATCTAGCGGAGGCTGCTAACTCTTGGCGATATACAGTGAAGTCTAGATCCCTTAATGACAAGAACTGCTTAGAAATACGTTAGGCCTGCTTGCCCTCTTGGGAAGATGGGTTTATTTCTTTCCTAGGATTGACACAAGGGCGTCTTGCCGGAGAAGCTGTGGGATAATGGTTCCCCAAACATGTCCATGTCCTGATCCCAAGAACATTTGACTGTGTCACTTTACGTGGCAGAATAGGTCACAAAAGGGTGTGAGGAAGGTCACGAACCTTGAGATGGGGAGATTATCCGGGATTATCTGGGCGAGCGCAATGTAATCACGAGTCCTTAAAAGCCCAGAATCTTTCCCAGCTGTAATCCGTGAGAGGGAAATGTGACTACGGAGAAGGGCCACAGGGACACAACTTGCTGGCTTTGAAGATGAAGGAGGAAAGCCAAGAGCCAAGGAATGGGGACAGCTTCTAGAAGCTGGGTAGGGCAGGGAAACAGATTTTCCCTTACAGCCCCCAGAAAGAAACACAGCCCTGCAGACACGTTGACTTCAGCCCAGGGGAACCCATGTCAGGCTTCTGACCTATAGAACTGTAAGATAATAAATGTGTACTTTACGCCACCAAGTTGATGGTGATTTATTGCAGCAGCAACGGAAAACTAATAAGGAGTTGATTAAAACATAGCCAAAGGTGACGACAGTTTGAGGTCTCTTGTCCTCCTATTACTAGAATACAAAGTACACTTGGGTTCCTAACGTCACCGGGACACAACCTGGGAGCAGATTTTGTGCTTTGTACGCACTATTAGAGCGACGGCCCCCAGGGTTCCCAGGATCCAAGTTTCCCTCCGCTACCATTTAGAGGTCCTTGGGTAGAAAGTTTTGAGAATCGCTGACAAGAGAATGGTGGCCTCATTTGTGGAACTGACATAATGGAACATGTCACAGTGGCATAAAGACAAAGGAGACAACTAACGTGGATCTGAGCCATGAGCCTTCTCAAGATTATACCATGTTTAAGGTAGAGATTTTCTGGATAGTCCTGACTCAGAAGGAGGCTTAGACTTCCATCTCTGCGTGGTCCTGGCTCCATTGTGATTGCTCAAGATGTTGGTCCACTTCTCTGTGCTGGCCCCAGCCTGCCCTGGAAACTTCAACCAACAGAGGGCCGAGGATACAACTGCCTGCCTGTACAGACCAGAAGACAAAGCGTGAACAAGAAGCTGAAGCACGTGGTGGTGGTCTTAGGTGCCATCTTTCAGAAACAGTGGCTAGCAAGGGAGAAACATATTTGGTCCCCTTTGCTCAGAGACCTTCTCTCCCCATCTCCTACCTGCCCCCAGCTCCTACCTTGCCCCCTCCTGGGAGGAGTCCAGCCTGTGGCCTAACCATCTAAAGGGGACTCAGGTTTTGGCCCCATGTCATCATCTCATCTCCTAGGGCCCTGTGTCTGCTCCTTGATGCTGCCCACCACACTGACTTTATGATTTAACACCAAGCCCAGAATTCCCCAAATGATGCTGCTATCCGGTCCCCTGGGGAGGAATGCTCCTGGCATTCTGAGGAAGGTCATGAGATGAAACTGGAGTTTGGCCCCACTCCTGGGGTCTTGGTTGCTGTGAATTGCCCATCTGTTCCCGGAACGGGGAAGCAGTACCACTTTGACCTCCAATGGTTCCGGCCCTAAACTTCCTCCAACGCAGCAAGCTCCATAGCTGGTGTTCTCACAGACCAACCCTGCCAAGATGGTATGCTATTCCCAAAATGCAAGAAGCTGAAGGGAAATACTTGGCAGCTTTGTTTCTGATGTTATAGTCAATATTATAAACATAAATCCTCACGTACGTTTTGTTCTTCATAGAGATGGAAAACAGCTCCATATACTGACATTGCAGGTTGGTTCACTTTCAGTAAATTTTCTTCACACCAGATACTTCCCTCCCACCTTGGCTGAAAGGACTAGCCCTCTCCTCTTCCTGAGCTGAGCACCTGGCCTGAGCTCTCACTCACGTTCTTTCTTCTCTGCCTCCAGGATTACTGTCTCTCTCACCAACACCTTCAGTCTTTAGCTTCTCACTGGCCTTTCCCCACTGCCTGTACACAAACTCAGATGGTTCTATTTAAAAAAAAGAGTTTCATTTGACCTTGTTGCCCTCTCTAGCTTTCCTTCTTTCAAAACTAAACTTGTCGTGTGAGTGTTTATGCCCACTCCCCAGCCTGGCCTTGAACCTCCTGCAATCTGGGTTTCACACCCTCTGCTCAGCCACAGCTGTCTTCTCTGGGGTCATAGGTGCTCTTCTAACTGCCTAATCCAGGGGCTTCTTCTCAGGTTTTGTTTGTTTGTTTGATAACTTTAGATTTTCTGCAGTTTTCAAATGGACAGAAAAGTAGAAAGAATAGTATAACAAACACGTGCACCCATTACTTAGATTTAACCATTATTAACACTTTGCCATAACTGTTTCATCCATTTTCTGGCTGAATTATTATACAATAAATTACAGACATTCAGACATTTCACCCTGAAATAATTCGGCCTGCGTTTCTAAAAAATAAGAACATTTTCTTACACACTCATAGAATCATATCACCCTTAACAAAATTAACAATAATTCTGTAATATCATCTTATACACACGCCACATTCCGATCTCCTCAGTTGTTCTAGCAATGTCTTTACAGGTGGTGTGTTCAGACCAGGCTGCAATCACAGGTGTCTACTGTTCGGCGGTTGTGCCTGGTTTTCACCAATGACCTCACTGTAGCATTGGCCTCTGTTGAGCGGTTCTTCCTTGGAAGGCCTCCCTTGGTTTTCATATCAACTCTCTCTTCATTTTCTACTCTCGACCATGGGTTTTCTTCATAGACTCTTCCTTTGCTTCTTGTTTTTTCGGTATTGGTGCTTCACAGAATTCTGTCCTGGGCTCTCATTCTCACCTTAAACTCACTTGCCAAGCAATTCTACTGAGTAATATTCCACTGTGTGGCTATACCACATCTTGTTTATCCATTTCTCAGTTTATGGACATTTGGGTTGTTTCCTCTATTTGGCTGTTGTGCATAATGCTGCTATAAATAGCATCCGTATATAACATTATATTTGTATACAGTTTTTGCATGGACAAATGTTTTCATTTCTCTTGGGTATGCACCTAGGAGTAGAATTGCTGGGTCATATGATAGTCTTGTGTTTAACATTTTGGGGAACTGCCAAAATGTTTTCCAATGTGGTTTTACTGTTTTACAATCCCACCAGAAATACATGAGGTTCTGATTTCTCCACGTCCTCATCAACACTTGTTATTGTCTGCTTTTTTATTATAGCCATACTAGAGGGGGTGAAGTGGGTTTGATTTGCACTTCCCTGCTGGTTAGTGATTTGGGCATCTTTTCATGTGCTTATTAGCCACTCTTACATTTTCTTTGGAGAAATGTCTATTCTGATCCTTTGCCAATTTTTTTAATTGGGTTATTTGTCTTTTTATTATTGAGTTGTAAGAGCTCTTTATATATTCTAGATACAAGTCCCTTATCAGAAATATGACTTGCAAATATTTTCTCCCATTCTGTGGGCTGTCTAAGGATGCTTCTTAAGCATGTTTATATCCATAGTCTCTAGCACAGTAGGTATTCATTAAATATTTATTGAAGTCAATTTAATTCCTCATTGGTATTTTAGGCAAAGTCTGTAACCATCTTTTTTACTCTCCACTCAACTTCAACTTTCTTTCTTAGAGTATAAGAAAATACAAATAAAAATGAAAAATATGAACAATTTGGACTGGACATATATGTTTTTTTAAAAATGTAAAAGGTAAGTGGATTTTAAACAATAGGTTTTAACAAGCCACTTGACCTCTCCAGGCCTCAGTTGGCTCAGCTGTCCATTGGAGAGAGATTTTGGAGTTTGTACTTATCATTGCTAAGCTTGCTTCTACGCTAACATTTAATAAATTTAATAATTAAAAAAGTTCCAGACTGCTCCTGGTGGCACGCTGGGCACTTCCATCCACAGGTCTAATAGGCATCATGATGGCAGTGTGTCAAAAATAGAACTCTTGATGCTTCACACCTCCTCAGACTCCTCCCCACACCCCACCCTGGACCAGGCTTTCTAATTTCAGTAAATGGTACCACCTCCAATGAGATGCTCAGGCAAAAAGCTAGGAGTCATTCTTAACGCTCTTCTTCCTCCTAAAAGGTTACAATTCTTCAAAAAGTCTTATCAGTTCTAACTTCAAAACAAACCCCAAATCCAACCGCTTCTTACCCTCTCCACAGCTTACCACTGCAGCCTGAGCCACTATCTTCTCTTCCCTGGATTTCTACCAAGGCCTTCTAATCACTGTCCCTGAATCTACTCTGCCCCACCTCCAGTGTTTCCTTCACACAGGAACCAGGATGATTCCCTAAAAACTTAAGACAGATCATACCGCTCCCCTGTTCAAAACTCTCCAAAGACTTCCCATCACGATCAGAATCAATCCGAAGTCCAGCCATGGCCTAGAAAACTCAAGGGATCAGGGCCTGCCTTCCTCTCTGATCTGACCTCCATCTCTCTCTGCCTCACTGACTCCAGTCTGGCCTTGCTGGTCTCCTTATGTTCGTTGAACATGCCCAACATGCTCCACCTCAGGGCCTTTGCACCTACTGATGTCTCCCTGTAATACTGGCTCACCTGAGATTTCAGCACAGCTCATTATCTCGCTTTATTCAGGTCTCTGCTTGAATGTCACCACCCCAGGGAGGTCTTATCCAACTCCCTTTCTAAAGAAGCCCCTTCTGCAGCTCTCCATCCACTTATTCTGTCTTATGTTCATTCTTGGTGCTTAACCTTCCCTAAATTACAGTCTGTATTTGTTTGTTTACTTCTGAATTGTCTCCCCCACTAGAACGTAAGCTCTGTGAGGGCAGAGACGCATCTTTGTTTATTACTTTGTTTACTGCTGTATTCTTAGTGCTGGGTACCATTTCCAGGACATTATAGACATTCAATAAATATTGTTGCATGAATAAATCAACTGAAGGTATCACAATTAACCATCTGAGAGCAGGCCCCAGGTTAGTGCCTGGCTCTCCGCTTACCAACTGCACAGCCTTGGGCAGGTCATCCAATCTCTCTAGGTCTCAGTTTTCTCATCTATAAAAAGGAGCTCGTATCACCTACTGTGAAGAGCTGTTGTGAGGGTTAGAGATAAGGGATGAAAGTGCCTGATACTAGGCGCTCACTTCATAGGCCTATAATCACCCACAGAAGTAAACATTCTTCTTTATGCATTACTTACTTAAGGGACAAAGGCACTCATCAAACCTGCTCTCTTATACTTTACGATGGAAAATGGCACACTGGAGGCTAAGGAAGGAAATGAATCCATTCAGTGCAGGAGACTCAGAGAGCTGGGTTTACACACCAGCCAGAGCAGTCGGGCGTAGAGACACTGCTTCCAAATGCAAGTCAAGGCACCGCTTTGTTCTGTGGGCAGCAGCAGGGTTCGAGGCGATGATTCAGAATGACCTCAGCTTTTGTTTAATCTGGTCCTGTGACCAGACCACAGGCGACACCTCATCCAGGGTAGTAATTTCCTTTGCAGCTCTCTACTCAGAGGCCCAGCGACACGGTAAAACACTGCACAGATGCTATAAAGGACGGGGCTTCTCCGTGTGTCCTGACATGCCCAGATCCTCCACACGCACTGCCGAGTGAACATCCCCGGCTGCAGATGAAAAGCGCAGTACAGCACACAGTGGCAACGCTCCGCTGTACGTGCATACCGGCCTGTGTGTGTGTGTAAACACAGAGAGAAGGGCCTGGAAGGCTAGAAACCGTATCAGCTGTACTCGTTTCCTCAGAGAAATGGGGGAGGTGACTAAAACTGGAAGTGGGCGTCAAAGGAGAAGAGAATGTGTTACTTATGTAACTAAAAATTAACTTTTAAAACTCTCCAAACAAGGTGATGCTGAAACACCACATGTAGGGTAAAAGGAAGCACCTTCCTTTCCCCTAACTAGCAGCTCTCAAACAGGGCAGTCTCAACCTCAGGGGCAGGTTGGAAATGCTTGGTGGCATTTTTTTGGTTGTCACAGACTCTCGGGCTACTGGCATTAAGTTCCCCTGGGAAGAGGACTGTTAAATGTCCAAGTGTGTGAGACAATCCCACACACAAAGTAACATCTCAACCCCAATGCCCACAGGGCTCCTGGGGAGAAACACAACACAACAGCTGGGCTGGGTTGTACCTATAAATTCATCTGTGACTCCCAATTAAGAATTTTCTGTCTTTGATTTGAGCTACTGAGATGCCCAGCCCATGTTCTCTCTGGATATATAAAATAGTAAATTTCATAATTGACGGTCAAGAAAAGTCAGCTGAGAAGCATGCCAGTTGCTCTGGCGGGAAGCCCACGTGGCTTGGGATCTCTGCCTCCCACCTAGGGCATGTGAGTATTTCTGAGAATGAGGGTTGTCCAGGCACCAGCCAGCGCCCTTGCTCTTAGCTAAGACTTAGCTGCTCTGAGCTAAGCTAAGTATCCCCTGGCCAGCAGTCAGGCAAGGACTGAGAGCCTTCGAGGGAAAGTGGGGAGGGCCCTTCCCCCCGGGTGGGCGGCTCTCACACTGGGTGGTACATCTTAGATCCCCCGCCATTGGGAAGCGGCTCCCAGCTCCCGGTAACGAGAGGTAGAAAGGTGATGCTAGGCAAAACAGAAAGTGTGCTAGATTTTCCCCTTCAATTCCAAACTCTCTGACACTGTTGTACATGCATTCCACAGATACTCGCAGAGCACCTACTGTGTGCAAGCGCAGTGTGGGTGCTGGGGCGTTCAGAGAATGAGACAGATCCGCTTACATTCTGGTGGGGGAGACATAATAGACAGACAGATGTCAACCAGATCATTGTAAATAGTGAGAACTGTTATGATGAAAGAATACGAGTAACGTGACTGACAGAAGCTGGGGGTGGGGTCAACACGTGATAGAATTCAGCAGAGACCTCTGTGGGGAGGCAACCTGGTCTGAGGAGGTGAGCTGGGCCCTGCCGAGGAGAGTGAAAGTTGTGCTGGGGGTGTCCACCGTGGAAGGCTTCTGCCTGTGGGGGCCGTTCCTGTCTCCTGTGTGCCAGCCAGGGCACTGTGCCATCCGGGACAGTAGATGTGGTCCTGATGCTGTGGCTGGTCTGTGCTCCCAGGCGGGTAAAAGTACCTTGAGTAACATTCACGCTGCTTCTTATTTTGTTTCCCAGCTGTCTCAACCCAGGATTCCACCTGCATCTGAGGAAGCTGACGTCATTGTCTCAGAGGTATAGGAGTAGAATGCACTGGCAGGTGACTGGCATGGGATTTTAAAAATTCTTGTTACTTAAAAACACTTACATGGTACTTACTTTGTGTCAGGCGTTGCGCTAAACACTTCACAAATGTTAAGGCATTTCGTCCTCACAACAAACCTACCTAAGAGGCCCTGAGGAGTGTTACCATCCTCAGTTCATGCATGAGGGTGTGGGGCTGTTTCCCTTTCCCGTGACGTGCAGCGTGGTCCTGCCTGCTGGGCGGGGGGACGCGGCAGCTGCCAACGTGGTGCCAGAAATGCTGATTCTTGACCCATCCCCAGGCTACTGAATCAGAATCTGTTTTCTCTGGTGATTCTTATGGGCAGCCAAGTTTAAGGCCACTGATCTAGTCTATCATTTTTAGGGAGATGATCTGAAGGATGAGCCTTCCATCGTTAGTTAATTGTTCAAAATCAGGTAAGTGTTTTGTTGCAATACATTCTTGTCCCTCCTTAGTTAAGGTTCACTTCTCGGGTAGGGGAACCAAGCACAGCAAGGTCTGAATTAACCAGTTAACCGAGGAACATATAAGCAGGACGTAGTATGTGCAAAGGGCTGGGACCCGTGGGGCCTGGGGTTGGGGAAAGTACAGGAGAGATGCCGCAAACTACAAGACATAGTCCCTGCCTGAAGAGCACCTGACCCCCACGTGGAGAAAAGATGCACGAGTGCCAAATGGGCGGACAGCCAGAGGTACTGTGCTTTCACAGTGAAATCTCATCCCGCCAAGAACGAACTCAAGTCAATTTAACCACACATCCTTGGCAGAATGGAAGCTGGGTTGGGAGGGAGGGGCGGGAGCAGACTCAATGTTGAAGGGTACTCCTCCCACAGTCCTATGAGGAGATGCCTCAGAGGGAACCTGCATTTCCCTGGGTGCTCAGCTACCATGGGCTTCTTTAGCATGTGGCTCTCTCTAGCTGAGAATGGATCTAATGTTTAAAGAGTTTTCATAAAACACGGAATGCAAACCAACCACATCTCCTGGTCATCAGCCAGAAACCACAGTCTGCTCTGGTTCTATGCTAGCGGGAACGCTGCTGGGGCGGGCTTACTGAGAGATGTCATGTCCCATACTTCATGGGTGATTTAAAGGATTTTCAGATTAAATATATTTTCATCCTACGTGCTGACTTCAGACACCAACCTTTATGTAAGATGCAACTGCTGTGTGTATGAAGGCCTTATATTTTCTGACTTCCCCTCTTGCCAAAGCTGAGAAACTGGCCAATCAGCCCATCCTAGGCTGCAAAGTGCACGCCATGAGCAGGAGATGAGGCTGTGGCCTCTGGAGGGAGCAGAGCCTTCCCATCATTGACAGACTCTGACAGTGAAAACATCCGCTGCCCATCACTGTGCTTGTGCCATAGATACCTGAGCTCAAACCCCTGCAAACTACAGCGCTGGGTGTCTCTGTGTCGGTGAGGGGGCCAGGCACGGGGTCAGCACAACACGAGACACTCTTTCCCCACCCACACTTTGCTTGTCCTGCACAACCTGGCTCCCACACTTCCGCCTCCTGCAGCCAGCCTGCCCCGTTGGTGCTTCTTGACCCCACGGGGATCCCGCCTTCTCCACTAATTAGGCAGGAAGTGGACCACTCAGCAGGAGCTGTACCCAGGCAACCTCAGGGTGTCCCTCTTACAAATGTGCTCTGAGGGGCGGCCGGTCTGCGGCCAGATGGCAGCAGGCTCTAGAGCCAGGAGGACCAGTAGACTCTGGGTAGCCACTTTGAGCACACAGAGTGGGTGACAAGCAGAGACGGGCAGGGAGAAGCAGGGCTGAGGTGAGCCCGGAGTGAGAGCCAGGCAGGTGCACGGCTTTCCCAGTTGGGTGTCCTGCGCTGGGCTGCCCCTGCCTCGCTGTCCTCCGTCTCCCCTGCCCATGTCCTTGCACCACCCCTAGCTCCTTTTTATTGAGCTGGTGGCCTCGGAGCCTGTCTCCTGCATCCACACAAGGCTTTACTGTGCGAGGCCCCGGCTTTACACTGTCCCCTGGGGCCTCAACGACCTGTGAAGGCCGGTGCAGAGGAGACAGGTCCTCTAGCCACTTGGAGGCCTCAGTGCAGAGTTTCAGTCACTCGTGACCCAAAATGCAAAGTTCTAGAATTTAGCTGGTCTTGGCAAGTTCATTTGGCTAAGAAATCCCTTTCTCTAGGACAGATATTTTTTCTTGGTCCTCTGTAAAATGCCCACTCTGTGGCCACCTCCTTCCTTCGCCGATGGTTTCTTGGTGCTACAGGCACACTTTTCAACAGCACGCATTTCTCCTGCTGTTTATCACATTCGGCATGGAAATAAGAACAGGAAGGCCTGGTTTTCAAATTTTCAGCAGAGGATTTTTTCTTTTCAAATTAATGTTACTTGACACCTCGATAGAGAAGAGACAAAAGCTGAGCAGACCCCGGGGGTTTCTTCTCCCTGCCCCACCCCCAGCTGCAGGCTCCTTCAGAACCGAGGGCTCTGGGAACAAACGTTCGGTGTGCTGCCCAGCCGGCAGATCGTTTCATCCTTATCTCAGGCAAACATCCAGGAGCACCCGTTACCTATTACAGACATACTATAGCCCTTCCCAAGCTCTGGAAATGCTCTGGAAAGACAGTGAAGTGCAAGACACCTCCCCAACACAAAGGAGAGGCGGGGTGGATAAGATGCCAATAGCCGTGAGTCAGAGCCTGTGCCAAGTTCAAGGGGGTCACAAGGAGTTAGGGCTACAGGCTCAGGGAGGGGAGAGGTGGCCAGGGCTGGAGCAGGCGGGGCAGGCTCCCCAGAGAAGACGGGGTTTCCGAAGGGTTCCACAGACTTACACAAGAAGAGAAAGTAAAATCTGAGGGTGGGGGAGGTGGGCGCATCCAGCCAAGGGAAGCCTGAGCAACGGTGGAATGTCTGAGGGGTGCTCGGGGGAAGGTTATGGAGGACCTGGTCCGGTAACAGGGCATTCCACGTGGGACAATGGGCAGGGGCCAGCATTTGAATGACAGGCTAGGAAAATTCAACTCATTCGGGAGACCATCGAGAGCCCTGAATGATTTAACTTAGGAGAAAAAAACCATTAGGAAAAGGAAAAACAAGATAAGAGCAAAGATCAGACGTCAAGCAGCTCAGATGTGGCGTCTGACGTGGGTCTGCGGGAAAGGCAAAGGGTGAGCCAAGGGAAATGTTGATGACACATTTCCCCATTACTAACCCTCCCCCAAAAGGGTCACAAGGCTTTGAGACTGGTGAAGGCAAGCTGCATTATCTTCCACTTATTCATCAGGCATCAAGAAGCACGTGATTCATTTGAAGTCACCGAGCCGAGGACTCCAGGGGTCCTGACTCACAGGCCTTCCCAGAAGAATCCTCTCCAGCAAGAACACGTGATCACCAGAAAATCCGTTCAGCAACCGATGAGAGCACTGTCCAACCAGCTCAGTGCTTCCCAGACCTTTCTCCTTCTGCCCAAATCCAGGAAAGGCGAATGTTCACCCAACCTCTTTCCTAGCCTCAGCCTCGGCCTACACACTTGTAGCCAAAGGAATTCAGAGAAGAATGGCCTTACACTGAAACCTCTCCAAAATCGTTAGTGAAACACACCCACCAGCACGTGCACACAGTCATTCTTGAAGCAGGCGTGAGCATCAGTGCTGGACCGGGTAAAGGTGAGGGCTGCCCTCCATCCTGCTGGCCCTGCAGGAAGACCCCTATGCGACAAACTGCCTCGGTAAAGATGGTATGCGATGTTCCCTCACCACAGTTTGATGGTGACACATTTGGGCTGGCCAGCTTTCTCTCTCTCTGTCCCCTGCATAATCAAGAATCTAGAGCCATGAGGAGGGCATGTTTTTAGGGTCAGGGGAAACAGAGGCATAAAGAGTCTGAGTGTCCTGCACAAGGCGGTATGTGGTCACCCTCCCATCCTGGTCCTCCCGTTCCAGAGGCTGTGTTCTGTCCAACAGCTCCGCAGGACAGATGAGAACGACATCATCAGATAAGGGGACAGAGAGGAAGGACAGCCACCACACAGCCCGTCGGTGGGGGAAGGCTTTCCGGGAGGTTGTGCTGGACTTCCCAGCACCTCTCTGAATTCCTAGGAGTCTGTCCCCAGGCTCTGGCGGCGGAGGGGAGGGGGCACCCGTGGTGGCCTTACAGTCAGGAGAGCACGTCAGCCGCAGTTCAGCCAGTGACTCAGCACTGATGGGAAGGCCAGACCTCCCTGAGGTCACCGGCTGCAGTCAACACTGGACTCGCCACCTCCCAGCACGGTCCCCACTCTCGAGGAAGGAACTCAGACCAGTCTCCTGGTGACTGTGCTGCGCCTCCTCCACGACAAACAGGCCATCTCCCCTTCACTGGTTTTCTAGTCCAACTAGTTATCTAAAACTTACAAATACAATAATGTGTACCTGATTTTAAAAAATTCAAACAGTACCAAAGGGCATCCAAAGAAAAGAAAAGCAACAACGGTCTAAGTATAATTTTCTAGTTCTTGCCGCATCAGAGTAAGGCAGCTTCACGTGACTTCCAATTTTGTAGATGAGGAAATCACCTGCGTTGCACGTCCTTCCACTTCCGCTCTCCTCCACCCGGCCCGACCCTCGGGCCCCTTTATCATCATGCTTACATGGCACCAACGGTTATAACTTTTACCTTCTATTCTAGAAATATCATCGTGCTTCTTCTAGAGCTTGATTCTTAAAATTAAAAACAAACAACCTGCGTTTATAATATTCTGACTATGTAAGCACTGTTCCCTCCACAGGCAAGTGGAGACCCTCACAGAGGACACGCGGACATGTCATGAAACTCTCGCTGCTCAAACGGAAAAAAATGAACGAAGCTGGGGGGAGGACTTGGGGAGAGGACGGGGTGAGGCACTGTTTTTCCCCGGCACGTTGAAGGCATTTCTCTAATTCTGATCATTGGGTGACATGAAAGATGGGGGAAACGAAATCAAGGGGCTTCATTTACGTATTCATCTGTATTTTTTGAGCACCAACTATGCGCTAGGTACATTGCTAAGTGCTTAAGATGCAAATAAGAACATGCCATGCCTTCAGAGAACTCCCCCGGGGGAGACGGGAAAATCAAAGACTGTGCCAGGAGTGAAAACGCCAAGGCAGGGATTCACTGTTGTAGCTTGAGTATTTTGACTAGCCAATTACTGAATGAATGAATGAATGAACGAATGATGCCAGATGCAATGTCAGAGTTGTGGCTGGGAGTGGGGGTGGGGAAGGGGGCTAGGACAAGGGAGGGGGCAACTGTGAGAACACTGAGGAGGCGCCCTGGAGGGTGCCCACCTCAGGCTTGAAGGCTCAAAGAATGTTCCCAAGGAGGGTCTAGGTTGACCAAGGAGGAGGAGCACATGGGAAGAAACTGGGAAAGGGAATTCCCTGTAGTGTGGGAGAAGCAGAAGGTGAGTTTGGGAACATGGCAAGGAGATGAGGTGAGAATGACAACAGGGGGCAATTCATGAAGGGACTTGTGTGCCCAGCTGACAAGCCTGGCCTGTATTCCAGGGGTGACAGAGAATCTTGGAGGGTTGTCACCAGGGGAGTAGGGTGGTCAGGTGTGTCCGTGTTTTAGAGACACCCTGTGTGGGCAGCATGGGGGTAGATGGGCCGGAGGCGGGGGCCCAGGCAGAGGGCTAAGGCTGTTTCTAGGGTGAGACATGCTAAGAAGCTGAACTGAGTCCCAGAGGTTGGCGAGAAAGGCTCAGCTGAGAAACGTTTAGGAGGCAGAATCTGGAAAATTTGGTAGCTGACGGCTTTGTAGGAGAGCTCACCACCGGACGAGCTCCTAATCTGAGTGGCTAAGCGGGCGCAGCACCATTCATCAAAAGAGGGATTAGAAGAAGAGCAGTGGGCTCAGCAAGTTTTGAGGTGCTGCTAAGTACCACTGCATGTTGTGCACGTGGGACATCCAAGCGAGGACGTCTTTAGACAGACGGGTCTATTTATAGATCAGAGAATTATTGGCAAGTAAATGGTAGATGAAGGCATAGAAGGAAAAATGTAGGATACTGGGAATGTGAAAGTGTATGAGAAACGCCACCTTTAAGGATGGATAGACACAGAAGCCTCTGAAGGAGACTGGGAGAGCTGAACTGGGAGAGAAGGTGTTGCTGTTTCTGCATACGGGTGTGTGTGAATGAATGAACGAATGGAGATGTTAAATGATTTATCCCTGCCTTTTCTTCTGGCTTTTCCTTCTTACGTAATTTCAAGCACTGGACTGTACAACTAGAATCTGTCCCCATTAATCTTGGGGTAACCACCACCGCAGGCACAACCCAGTTCTGGATGTGGTTATACAGCTTCTCTAGGATTTTCAGGAAATATTGGAAGTCAGGAAGAGTCTCAGGAGTTTTCCAACCAGCGGTTTCTCTGCCAGTTAGCTTTTTTTTTTAAATAAACTTTTTTATTTTAGAATAGTTTTAGGTTTAGAGAAAAGTTGAGAAGATAGTACGGGGAATTCCCATATATCCAAGACTCAAGTCTCTCCTCTTGGGAACACCTTACATCAGTGTGGTACGTCTGTCATAACCCGTGAATCAATACTGATATGTTATTGTTAACTAAAAACCACACTTTACTCAGATCTCCTTAGTTTTTAAGTAACGCCCTTTTTCCGTTCTAGGAAGGGATCCAGGACATCACATTACACGTAGTTGTCCTGTCTCCTTAGGCTCCTCTGGGCTGTGACAGTTTCTCACACTTACTTTGTTTTTGATGAACTTGACAGTTTTGAGCAGCACTGGCCAAGTATTTATAGAATTTCCTTCCATTTGGGTTCAGGATTAGCCTGAGGTTCTAGGTTTCTGGGAGGAAGCCCATAGAGGACAGTGCCTTCCTCATCACATCATGTCACGGTGCACGCTATCAAGATGAATCATCACCACCAGTGTCGACCTCGCGACCTCGATGCCCTGGCTGAGGTGGCGGCTGTCAGTTTCTGCACCATACAGTTCCTCCCGCCCCCTTTCCATCCTGTCCCTCTGGAAGGAAGTCACCACGTGCAGCCCACACTTAAGAGGGGAGTTGCGTTTCGCCTCCTTGAGGAGGAGGCAGTTATCTTTCAAAATCTCACCCTGCCTTTTCATTCGAAGGAAACCTCTCTCCAGCTTCCCTTCCTGTCTTTCAGACACTCTTTTAAAAACACACAGACCTGTCAACTATGGAGCCTGACTTCAAAGGGACCTTTTATGGGACCTAACATTTCTAAAGGTATCCAAATACAGGCACCTCAAAATCCCACAGGAGAAGACCGTAGAACGCAGCTGGTGACTTCCCTCTAGGGAGGCCTCAGGCATGGGGGGCCCAGCAAAGCAGGCCTGGAAGGATGTCTTGTCCAGGGGCCCATCTGGCAAGGCCTCACCCCTGGATCATCTTGCTGGTGCCACATATGAGGTTGGCCTAACTTAAAAGTCAGGAATAAGTGAAAATCCCTCACAAGAGGGAGGAATCGAAAAGGACATACTTGAAAAGAATAATAATGTTTCATTGTAGTATACAGATAAACAACATCCTACTTTGTTACAATAATAGCACTCTCTTCTATAAACCAAGAGCATCACTGTAAAGGCACACAACCTGATCAGAGATTTAAAAAAATGTAGAGGCCGACCTGGTGGCATAGTGGTTACATTCGCATGCTCTGCTTTAGCGGCCTGGGGTTCACGGGTTCAAATCCCAGGAGGAGTCCTACACACCGCTCATCAAGCCATGCGGTGGTGGCATCCCACATACAAAACAGAGGAAGACTGGAACAGATGTTAACTCAGGGACAATCTTCCTCAAGCAAAAAGAGGAAGATTGGCAACAGATGTTAGCTCAGGGCCAATCTTCCTCACACACAAAAAAAGTAAAGAATTTCATACCAAGATTGTAGAAAAGATTATTATTTAAAGACATAATGAACTCCAACAAGAATAACTGCCATGTGAGATAGGAAACATAGCACTTGTATCTTAGCAGAATAAATTTCATAACCTCATGGAAAATTATTGCCCTCTGGTAAGATAAGACCCTACACCCCTGCTTTGGTTCCCTCGAGTGGCTGTGTCCTGCTGCCCCCCAGGGCCTCTCCACAGGGTAAGGAAGAGCAAGAAAGTGACATAAACTGTTTTTCTCTCTCTCTATTTTTCTCCTTATTGCCTGGACTTTGAAGTTCAATGTCACGTAAACATTAACTGGCTTCTTAAATAAAGCCACAAAGAGCTAACTGTAATTTGAGCACATGATTTACCCAAGCACTTTCCCATGAGCTCCAAGGAATCTGATTTCTTTTCTGCCAGTATGTCTTTGTCTCACAGAATTAGTTTTGAAACAGTCTTTTTTCGGTGAGGAAGATTTGCCCTGAGCTAACATCTGTTGCCAATCTTCCTCTTTTTGCTTGAGGAAGATTGGCCCTGAGCTAACATCTGTGCCCATCTTCCTCTATTTTGTATCTGGGACACCTGCCACTGCATGGCTTGATGAGTGGTGTGTAGGTTCGCGCCTGGGATCCAAATCCACAAATCGCAGGCCACTGAAGCAGGGCACGCGAACTTAACCACTATGCCACTGAGCCTGCCCCCTAGTTCCGAAATAGTCTTAACTTATCATTATTATTATCAGAGTCATGCATCACCTAATGACAGGGTTACGTACTGAGAAATGAGCAGTTAGATGATTTCGTCGTTGTGGGAACATCCTAGACTGTACTTACGCAACCCAGATGGTATGGCCCACTGCAGACCTGGGCTATATGGTACCAATCTCACGGGACCCCCATGGCATATGTGGTTCGTCGTTACACGGTGCATGACTGTATTTTGTTATTAAAGTGTTTTTTAAACAGTGCCTATCAGACATGCTTTTAGGTGGTAACATGCTCTGTTTCCTTTTAAATATATTTAAGTTAAAAAATTTTTTGATTGAATGCCACAACTAGAAGGACCCATGACTAAAATATACAACTATGTACTGGGGGGATTTGGGGACAAAAAGCAGAAGAAAAAAAAAAGATTGCCAACAGTTGAAAAAAAATTTTGATTGAAAGAAAAAAACGTTAAATAGCAGTATAAGTGGTAAAAGGTAGGGCAAAATGATCATTGCCTGAAGTTTGGGACCCACTAAACTCTCAGATTAATCAGCTTCACAGATGAAATTTATTGCACACGTAAAGCCTTAATCATCTTATAATAACTTTGGGAACAACCTACAGCAACTAAAATGGTGCACTTATCCTTTCGGCCAGTCCCCAGTCATCATCCAGCCACATTACCGACAGTTTTCTTTTATAATACAAGTGTGCTGATCGTGATCGCCTAAATGGCTCTGGCAAACCCTTCAAAACAAATTACATGCCTCGTCAACACAATCTTTGCCAGACTGGCATCAAAAGGGAGGTTTCTCTGAATTTGTTTTGGAGATGCTTTTAGATTTTCTCCTAGCTTACCTTTTATTTTCCCCAAACTAAAACAATATAAAATTATAGTGATTTTTCCCACCTTTGAGAACTTTAATACACATTGCTGTCTGAATTGCTGAAGAAACAATCCCTTAGTTTTGAGATCTTGATTTTATAAGTTATATGTCTCAATTATTCCTCTTCCACCTCCATCATGGTGGGGTGTTCTTTGCCAGGTGTGTGTCCTTTAGAGTTGGCTTGCTGGACCTGAACGGTGTAGCCCAAATGATCTCAAATAAATGAAAGACTGATACCTAAAAAAAAAAAGAAAAGCTAATTTCCTTAATTTTTTTTTTTTCCCTGCACTGAGATGTTTTTCCTTGACACATAATCAAATGTTTTTGAGCGTTTGCTGAATGACTGTGTGGTTAATCCCTCTCAATGGCAGGAAGCCTAGATATTTATAAATTTCCTCGGAGCACCATTTCTGATTAGCTGACCTTTTCTAAATACCAGACCAACCAGTTGCAGTCAATTCTATCACCTCCCAGATCAGCTTGCATTTATCCATAAATAAAGTTCTTGGTTGTTTTAATTTGCTTTTGAGAATTAGCATAGATGAAACAAATGGCTGTTACATTACAGAGTTTTGAATTTATCTTAAACTATGACCATTGTTGTTTATCTTTATGATTCAGTTTCAAGGAGTAAATTCGTTGTTATTCTGGCTGTCTACTACTATTTGATCTTTATAAATACATCCTTCATTTTGCAAAGTGACTTAGTTTGTTTAATTGATTCTCGGAATCAGTGATAATGCATCTAATTAACTTTGAAAACAGGACTATGCTTTCATCACATTAGTTCTGAATAATACATTAACATTCTTCCCATTCATGCCCATCCTCCAATCCCTTCCTCATCCTCCTCCCCTTCTATCTTTCTTTCCTCCCTTCATCAAACATTTATCGAGCATCTACATGTCAGGCTCTATGCTAGACGATGGGAAATCGATGATGGATAAACTCTCGGTCCTCCATGAAGCTTATTCTATTGATTTAAAATCTTTCTTTCTTGTTTATTCCAAAGGTCATTTGGAGAAAATACACTAATGAAATTCAGAGGAAAGAAAGCAAACATGGACAGCTTTCATTGAGTTGGAGAAAAAGTACGTCACCAACCTTTAGCTGTTGCAGAGTAATCGTTCTTCTTTTTGGACTCTGGCTATATCAACAATTCTTCTTTTCCCCAAGAACTGGCTCTAGGGAAGGCATTCTTCCTCCTCTAGCATAAATAACCTTGGGTGGGAATATTTGGGTGGACACCAGCTGGATGAGACCCAGTGCAGCCGGAGAGCCCCGCTAGAAAACTTAGGTGCCTACACTCATTTGGTGTGGCTGCCTGAGGCCTCTGGTAGAGAGCTCCTGTAGAAAACCACAAATGCACAGGAAATTGGGGAAAATCAGATAAAGGCAAAACATTTAATGACACATGTACAGAAAGGAAACAGTTAAGAATTAACCCAAATTAATTTAAGGCTATAAGAGCAAGTGGTGCAACGGTTTAGTTAATAAGTAGCTAGTCTCCAAAGCTCAGGCATTTGAGCCAAATGACTCAGGGCTTTCAGAGCCATCAGGGAGCAGGTGGATGGAGAAAGGGACCTATTACAGAGAGAATCACAAATCGCCGTGGGAAGAAGGAGCAGGCACTGGGCAGATAGATTCGTTCATACATCCATCTACACATGCATACAACTATCGATCCGTTCAGCAAATACTTGTCGAGGACCAGCACTCTGGATGAGGGTGTTGAGGATGAGCAGTGAGCACGCCCTCACGGACCTTAAAATTCAGCAGCATGCAGGAGGCACGTTAAACAATCAACTGTCATTTAGGAAGGGATTACACAAAGAAAAAGGCAATGTTGAAAATTGAGTCTGCTGAATTTGGCTAGTTTCTTTAGAATACCGGGGCCCAAAGAACCTTCCAATGGAACAAGCTGTCACTTACTGGCTCATCCTTTACCTAGTCTTGGGTTACCTCTCCTTTTATTTCTCTCAGCTTAGCAAGACCATGTCACATCCATGCCTTCATGCTCAGGCTCATCCATACCCAGGCCTCCAGTCCTGCCCTCCAGGGAACATGAGACTCTTGCCTGTTCTGCAATTGGCTAAGAATCAGCTTCTTGAGTTTCTGATTTTTTTCACTTTTTTTGACCTCTCAAAACTGAGTTCAAGGGCTGGCCCCGTGGCCGAGTGGTTAAGTTCACGTGCTCTGCTGCAGGCGGCCCAGTGTTTCGTTGGTTCAGATCCTGGGTGCGGACATAGCACTGCTCATCAAGCCATTCTGAGGCAGCGTCCCACATGCCACAACTAGAAGGACCCACAATGAAGAATATACAACTATGTACCGGGGGGCTTTGGGGAGAAAACAGAAAAAATAAAATCTTTAAAAAAAAACCTGAGTTCAAGTTTCTGGATTTCCTAGCCTCAGTGTTTATCCAATGTCCTTTGCTTAACTGATACCCATCAATCTACACGATCCCATTCAAATTCCTAACCCAGCCCTGAAGAATTGGAGTGTGGAGTGTGACAGCCTGGTCAGAGTGCCTAGGGAGAGCAGTCAGAGGACAGAGGTGAGCGAACCCAAAAGTGAGATGGGTTAAATGTCTGGAGACCAGGTCAGGAGGTGTAGTTCATAGGGATCCCAGTCTATAAGGGACATGTTGCTTCTAGAAGACTCTCCCAGAAATAATTCATTCTATGTTGTGGTTTGGAGATAGTTTAATGGTGAGAGTTAGGGGTCTCTTTGTAAATAAACTCAGGAAAAAGACCATTTGTAAATTCAAACAAAACAGAAGGCTGTAAGACAGACAACTACTTGTGGAAGGGCGACAATCCTTGAAGAGACTAGAGAAGCAGAAGCTGAGAAGGAAGGTGTTGTCACTGTAAGTCCAACACAGTGCAGGCAGGGAGATGACTGACCCGTCTCCTGGTCTATTTGGAAGGCTGATCCCATCGAAGAGACATGTGACCTCAAAGTGTAACTAATTCATTTATTCTCCTGGTTGGTTGGTCTGAGCACATTCTGTGGTCCAGATACCAATGAAGAAAAACCAATAGACAAGACACAATCTCTTTTCTCTTGGAGATCACAGTCTAGTGGGAAATGCAGGCTTATAAACACCTAATTAAAACTCTACAAGCTGGGGTTGCCGATACAAAGTTCCTTGGGAGCTAAGAGCAGGGGCAATCCAATACTTCCCGGGAAGGTCGGGGAAAGCATATCCCGGGAAGTGACCTTTCGGTGGAGTTCTGACGAACAAGGGTCTTTCCATGGTGGTATTTCTTTTTGTCTCCACTTCGCTCTTCTTAATGGGAAAAGATGGTTTAGGACTAGTTTACTACGAACATTGCAGTTTTCTTGGCAAATATAGCTCTCATTACTAAACTGAAATTCCAGTTAATTTTTAGAACCAGTGTGGAAATCACTCAGACCTGAACTGAAAAAGCTTTTGAATCTACAAAGCCAAGGACTAAATCCTTGAGCAGAGTTAGATAGAAGACATGGTACCTGAGAGACCCACACTGATCGGCCAGACACCCTTATTTTCCTTTACCAACTTATGACTGGTAACTGGCTCAACCTGCGAGCTTTTAGGGCAGTGTAAAAGCAAGCTCCACGCTTCCAGAACAAAGGAGACAAATGTGTATGAGAGCGCAGCAGGGGCTTCCTCCACACTCAAAGGAAGCCTCCAAATAGGTCCCAGCAAAAGTTAGCAGGAAGACTTGAATTTATTTGTATTTTCCCAGGTCCTTGAGCCTTTAGACCTGAAAGTTTCTAAGGCTGGAATAACAAAATACCAAAGACTGGGTGATTTAAACAACAGAAATTAATTTTCTCACAGTTCTGGAGACTGGAAGTCCAAGATCAAGGTGCCAGCAGGGTTGGTGTCCTCTGAGGCCTCTCTCCTTGGCTTGCAGATGGCTGCCCTCTTGCTGTGTCTTCACATGGCTTTTTCTGTGTGTGTGTACATCCCTGGGGTGTCTTTTGTGTGTCCAAATTTACCTTCTTATAAGGAGACGAGTCAGATTGGAATAGGGCCCACACTAATGGCCTCATTTTAACTTAATCACTTTTTTTTAAAGGTCCTGTCTCCAAATACAGTCACATTTTAAAGTACGTGATGCTAGCATTTCAACATATGAATTTTAGGGGACACAATTCAGCCCATAATAGCCCCCCTCTGCAGATTCTTGCTATCTGGTTGCCCTGTGATTCACTGTGTGGAAAACGGCATGAATCTCAGAGAGCCGGTGAGAGTAGGGCCCTCTCCTTCCCAAAGGAGTGCCTGCCTCAAACCAAGAGAGAGTGGGCATCTTGGGATCTGCACCCCTTAGACATACCTGCACTCGGATGTAAAGAGCCTCCATTCATGCCCTCCCAGCATTTGGGCCATCTCCCTGTTTTAAGAGTGACAAAGGAAGTTTCTATTAGAGGGAACTGAAATGTCCATTTTGCACCTTAGGATCACATGGGAAGATACAAGCCATTGACCATCAGAGTCTTCAGACATCTCAGGTGGCTTTTAGAAGCAAACTTCAATGTAACAACAGAGCCAAAACAGAGGAAGTCAAAGAACTCTGCAAGGCACAGCTAGTAGCGCTCTGAAAGCCAGGGTTTCCTGTTTGCTAGCAAACCTCCTTCTCCCACAGGGGCCTTGCTCAACATTAACTGGTCCTGTTTGCCACGGCGGCTCTCGGTCAGTTCACTGAAAGCCACTTGTTTCCACCGTACCTTTGCAGTCCCTG
Source organism: Equus asinus (assembly GCF_041296235.1). NCBI lineage: Eukaryota > Metazoa > Chordata > Mammalia > Perissodactyla > Equidae > Equus > Equus asinus. The sequence continues at coordinate 87,141,794 of NC_091810.1, read as the reverse complement.
CCAGTGCCCCCTGCCCCCCTTCCCCCTGCCCTTCCTGCCCCTCTCAGCGAGTTTCTTCAGTGGTTTCTAATTCCTCTTAATCCTCCCACTGCCATTTGTCCTCACTTCCCCCAATCCTTTCAAGTACCATTTGGTTCCTCCAAGCCTTTGTCCTCTTCCTGTCTTCCTATTAATCCCAGGCCTTGCAAATCGCTCCCAGTCCTACAGGTCCCTCCCTTTACACGCCAGTCCTTCACGCCCTCCCGGTACCTCCACCCCTCAGCCCCTCCCACTCTTCCCGGCTCCCACTCTACCTTGAAGAACACAGGCATTTTAGTGGTGATAAATACAGCTCAATTGCCTCTCCAAAACACTGTACCAATTTACACTTACGTCAACGTTGAATTCCACGAACGGGCTTGATCTCAGATACACCTTCGCTAACCCTGTTACTCTTTTTCACTGTCTGATAATATGTGTTGTGAAAATAAACATCTTACTGCTGTTGTATCTTATATTTTCTTGATTACCAGTAATGTTGAAAATCTTGTCCTCTCTGTTTTTGGTTAACTGTATTTCTGACCCTGTGAATTGCCTGTTCATAGTCTTTCTCCATTTTTTAATTGGGGTGCCTTTTTCTTACTGATTTATACGTTTGAATTATTAGTTTTTTATATATATCATGAATATTTTCTCCTCAATATCCCTTGTCTTCTAACTAACCAGGGTAAGACAGACTGAATATTCCTTAAAATGCTGTTATGCAGATATAATGGGATACTGGCCAACTAAGATTTGAAGAAACGTTCAAAAGCTGTTAAAAGAATTTCATCCAGTATGAATTGCTGTGAATTTTATAAGCAGGTAAAAGAAGCAGGTGAATATGGTGCATTGATCAGTGAATTGGGTGTCAGCAAATCGTCTGCTTCCTTTCCCAGCATATCTGCTCAATACCTCAAAGTGTGACTGCATTTCTTAATTTTATATGTCTGCTTTCCCTTCACATTCATTACCTTTCTTTCTTTTGTTTTCTAATCACACAAACAATCTATTTTATTGTGGAAAGATTTAAAATATACATATATACAGACAACTGTAGCAGACATTTTTGTGCCTTCTCAGTAGTCATTCCCCTCACCCATGACCGTAAAGCCCAGATTTTGTTCAGACATCCACTCAAACTTGTTAATTGGATTAATTCTCCAATTTTACTAATTCATTTATGAATTTCTGAGAAAGTTACATTAAAAAGAGCAGTAGAAGAAACCTAGAAACCTTGGTTCCACAGTCCCAGGCCCTTCAGTGACGTGGGGGACCCTGGAACCACATGAGGTGACCACACAGGAAGAGGGTCCACTCACTCAACAAGAGGGCAGTGAGCCTGTCTTTGGCCCTACTGTGCGGATCCATTTAGAGGGGCTCTCACAAGTTCCTAAAAGGTATCTAACATGGATTCAGAGTGTGGCAGTTTGCAGAACTGGTGGGCTGGCCGTCCCAGTAGATATATTTACTCTTAGGGCGGTGTAGGTGAGAGAACCTGGCAGATGATGTGATGTATGACAGACGTTGGTATCCTGCCTGATCCTAGGAGACACAAGGGAGAGGGACTGAGCCAGAAGCAGAGAAGGTTTCTTTATGAGGGACTTTATATGACTTGAACTGGTAGCCTTGTGAATGCAGTGAGATTGCATACGTGGCTGGAGGTCTGGGGACTCTCAGGTTACAAGTCAAATATCACAAATATGTTGCAGACACAGACTCAGCCACGAAATGCACAGAAAATCCTTTAGAGCCAAACAATGCAGACTCAGGCCCAATGTACAAGCTGAATACGCTGCAAAACAGACATAATGCTTCCATAGAGGAAGCGGAATCTTCTCTGCCACGTGTTCTGTGTTTTTTGTTATAAAATATTTCACATCCCAAATAATTTAATATGTAAGAGATAAAGAAGCCGGTAAATATCACATATAAATCACCTAGCTTGAGAAATAGAACCTGACCAATCTTTTAGAAGACCCCATGTACGCTTCTATTTAATACCCTAAACTGAAAACTGAACACAACACCTTCACCTCACATGTCATTGGCCAAAGTCGCACCACATGCCCATCCCTAAACTATTATTTGAGGGTAACAGAGCCATCCGATTGCTCAGATAAGTGATCTCAGAACTTTGTGGTCTCAGGACTCCTTTACATTCTTAAAAATTACTGAGGACCCAAAGAGCCTTCGTTTATATGGGTTACATCTAGTGATAATACCATAGTAGAAACTGAGAAAATTTAAAAATATTTAATTCATTTACAAATTACAATAATAAATCCAATACATGTTAGTACACACACACACACACACTTTTTAAGAAAAACACATTTTCTAAAACAAAAATAATTAGTGAGAAGAGCCACTCTGTTGTACATTTTTGCAAATCTCTGTCTGGCTTAACAGAAGAGAGCTGGATTCTCCTATCTGCCTCTGCATTCCGGTCTATTCTAATGCTGTTGTCAGTATATGACAAAAATTTGGCCTCACAGGGATACGTAGTTGGAAATAAGGGGAGTATTTTGATAGCCTTTTCAGATAATTGTGGATACTCTTCTCTGATCCTACACCAGAACTCAACAAATGATAGCTTCTTAAAGGTCAGAAGCAATGTGGGATCTAAAACTACATCAATGAATGTTTCCTACTCTGTTACATTAAAAATCCATGGGGCTATCTTGCAATTAGAATAGATTTTTTATCTGTGCATCATGGCATTGTAACATCACACAGTCATTTGGAAAATATTGGTTCACTAAGTGTAGTGTTATTGAAACATGTCCACGTATTCTTCGGTACTCTTCCCTTTAAGAGGTGGAGCTTAATTTCCCTCTCTTTGAGTGTGGCCTGTACATATGACTCACTCTAATGAATAGAATGTGGTGGAAATTACAGAGCATGACTTCTGAGGGTAGATCATAAAAGACACTGAGGCTTCTATCTTGCTCCCTCTCTCTGATCACTTGCTCTGGGAGAAGCTGGCTGCCAAGCTGTGCGCATCCTCAAAGCCCCGTGGAGAGGTCCGTCCAGTGACGCCTCCTGCCAACAGCCACGTGAGTGCACCTCTTGGAAGCAGATTCTCCAGGTCCAGTCAAGCCTTCAGATGGCCGCAGCCTCAACAGATGTCTCGACTGCCACTGCAGGAGAAACTCTAAGTCAGAACCATCTGCATAAGCCACTCCCAAATTCCTGACACACAGAAACTGTGAGATAATAAGTGTTTGTTATTCTAAATCACTATGTTTAGGAGTAATTTGTTATGCAACAACAGATATCTAATAGGCTGCTTATGCAGATCTTCCAAGTGTTGACACATTTCATTATTCAATATAAAAAAATCACATTTGCTAATATCACCACCAAGCTCATCAGAAGAATCTTTTAAGTACTGGGAAGCTGTCAAGATATATGGCAAATATATATTTTTCAAAATTCTAATTTTTGCTTGAAAGACCAAATTTTATCATTGGCAACAAATAATGTCAATTGCTTCCCTTGAAGTGACAAGCTTACTTTGTTCGTTTTCTAGAAAAGTCTACCAAACATCCAAGTCCAAAGAATCACACTGTCAGTCATTCAAGTACAGGAGGCATTTTCTGGAAAAAAATTCTAGTTCAGCCAGCAAATCAACACAAGCACAGAACTGCTTTTTGTTGAGCACGTGACACCGATTACTACCTCCAGGGCAGGAGTTCCATCTCTCAGAGGACAGCAAGTAGTATACCACCTGCCAAGAGGACCAGCAGTCCCAAGATGTCAACCCACTGCATGGTTTGCAGGTGTTAGGGTTGCAAAGAAAGACTCGACTCACACAGGCAGTGGATAGAACAACACTTTCCTCACACAGAGAAGAGACAGGGTGAGACCAGCATCAGCAGTGAGTGTCCCCCGCGGCCAGCACGCAGGGTCTGCACGCACTCCGCCTGTGCCGCAGATGAAGGGCTCTAGTGTCTCCCCACAGGAGCCCGCGCAGCAGTAGGGGTGGGTAGGTGCCATATGACACAAAGGCTTTAGCAGAACAAAGAGGTACACATTAAGTCCAGAACAGGGACAGAGATTCTCGAACAAAGATATGCCCAGCACAGGCCAGGAAAGCTCTTTGTCTCTTCGTAAGGAAACGTTCCAGACCCAAGGCATGCTCTTATGTGACTGTACAGCGGTTCAAAGACTGCACACACGTGACTGCCTTTCCCAACACTTTCCTCAAGACAAACACAGTACCTTGGTATGCAGCAAGCCTGCTTCATGCGTACTTCCCATTCTGTCACACAGGGTAGCAACAGGACCTCTACTCAAGGTTCAAAATGGAGTAAAATGAATACTTTTTACAGCTTCATGAAGAACATTCTTAAGTGAAACTGGCTCCCCCTCCCCCCTAAAAAGCTTTGGTGAAAAATACAACTGCAAATATAGTTTGATGCCACTGCCTTGATTCACGCCAAGGTGCTAGCAGTTTTCCATGTCACTTTAAGTTTAAATGTCAATACACTGAAAAATGTAAACAAATCTTAGTATTATTGTGAAACAGTTCTGCCCTTGCAGATCCCCTAAAAGGGTCTCAGGAACCTCCACAGCTAGCACAGAGGAATGTGGCAACATCGAATTACTAGTAGTAGGTGCGGGGAGGGAGGGGAGAGCGCCAGGCAATGCTGGGAAGTCTGTAGTTCACGCACCTGTCTTGTAGAAGTTACCAGTAGCTGTAGCTCCTTAGGAACAAATAGGTGTGCACTTCACTTAACACGTTTGGAACAAAACTAAATTACTATGGGTTGTGTGCCTCACAGAGAACCAGAGCTCTGAAAAATGCGTTCCTCATCTGCCTGCTCAGAGACACCTAAGTTTCTTCCTTTTGAGACATACAGAGATGATGGGTCTCATTCCCTCGCTCCCTCACCCCTGCTCCCTGACCCTCCCATTTTGCCCCAGTAACTTTCAGTCCCTCAAATGTTCTGCAGTTCCATCTTAGTCCACTCCTTCCCTCCAAATGCTGCAGACTCCCTATCTCAATCCCAATCCCACCAGTTGCTCCCATTTCTAGCCAGGTGCTCTAGGTGGCCTCCGAGGGGAAAGGTGAAAACAGGTAGTGGGACCGACAAGCGTCGTGGGGTCTGAGGAAGGAGGCTGCCTTTCTCCAGAGTCCAGGCATTTGAGGACACGTGGTGGACGGGCCATAACTAGCCAGAGGGCAAGGGCCATAGGAAAGTTATCTTCTTGGGAACAGAGGCAGCACGTCAGGAACCACAGACCTTCCCCTCCCTGCTACTGTCCACACCTGTCCTCACTACCCACAGCTTCGACTCCCTCAGCCACTGCTGGAAGTAGCAGAAGAGCTATGGGACCCCCACGTGGAGCCCCGGGGGGTTACGCCCTTAGGGCCAAGGTCTCACTAATTCCCAGAGGAAGACGGGCAAGGCAGGGTTGGGAACAAAGGGTACCCGGGACCTTCTAGCTATGGGCCTCCATTTCCAGACACGCCGGCGGCGGGAGAGAGGCTGCAGCGCCCGCAGGCCGACAGAGCCGGGGCAGGGGGGCGAGGGCAGGGACGGGGCGGGCCTCGTGGCGCCGGGCAGAAGCAGCCAGAACGCTGCACAGCCAAGCGCAGAAGGACTGTCGCCAGGCCCTCTCCCTCCAAAGGCCCGGTTTCTCTGACTCACGAACGACCCCTGGAGGTAAACAGTCCGCGAAACCTCGAACCGTTCTACCCCCTTCAGAAAGCGTCTCTACTGCCAGGCTCGCCCATCTTCCGCTTTCAGAAAAATAGCGTAGTTCCGGGATGAGGACCCCGAGGAGCTTTCTGGGAAATGGAGTCCGGGTCAGGAGGATTCTGGGAGTCGTAGTTTCTACTGTTCCCTGTGCGCACGCGCATTTCCGTTTTCGCGTCCTGCCGCCTTTTGCTCGGCGGCGCGGCAGACAGACGTGTACACGTGTGCCTGGCCGTTTTTCGATCTGCGGTAGCTCAGGCTCCTCGTTCAGTGGGAAGGGATCCCGGGGCGGGAGGGGGGTGGGGAATGTGACTGACAGACTTGGGTCCTCCATCAATTACAATTGCCAATTGTAATTGGGCAATGACAGCGGAATGTAGTAGTCTCCGAGATGCAGGACGTAGGGGCAGCGCGTTAGGGCCCGGAGGACGAGGCATCAGAGCCCAAACCTTGGGGTGTGGCATAGGACCTGGCCGAGGGGCGACGCGTCCAAATTCTGGGGCCTTGAGAGCCTAGAGTCTCCAGTGAGCAGGGCTACTACGACGTTGAAAGGACCCTCGAGTTAGACTGCGGAGATGGGCTTTATCCCCCCACAGTGTAGAGCTGTTGTCAGTTTCAGGCGGGGCGCGCTGTGGCCCTAATTTCATTTTATTAAGGTCAGTTCCGCTGTGGTTCGGAAGAGTCGCTAGGGGGAGGGCATTGGAGATGGAGCAGTAGTCCAGGGAGATGTGATGAGAACCAGCGGTGGCAGTGGCAGTGTGGACTGAGCCGGTGATGCCGGTTCAGGAGAGGGAGGAGCTGAGGATTTCCAGATTTTTGGTTTGGGCTACTGGCATGTATGCAGATATTCTCACCTAGTGAAATTCTTACTCAGAATCTGTCTCAACCCAAAAAAGACTTGAGGGGTCCATGAGTGAGCACACATGTGCAAATCCATGGACAAAACTATTCAGATGCACACTTTGACTCAGAGGACATTCATGTGCATAGCCACGCAGCTCTGTTATACCCACCCTGTGAGTGCACTGGCGTGTAAATACACACAACCACGTAGCTCCTCATGACCACATACTCACTGCCCAGAAAGGGCCCTGATAAATGCATCCTTCATGTCACCTCAAAGAGCCTCTGCCCAGAGCTGAGGAGGCCCTGTTATCTTGGTCTAAGTGTGGCCTCTGGGCCAAAAGGACACGGTGATTTCTTTGGGCTTCTCTCTGGAAACTTCAGGCACAGCTCAGCCTTTATCCTTCCTACTACATCCATGTCCACCATGACTCTCTGACTCCTCCTAGTTTTCTTCCTGCCACCCTGGCCTGATGGGAGGGAGAAATGGGGCTTGAATTCAGGTAAGGGCTTTGCTTATGTGAATGTGTTTGCTGAGCATCTTCCCAGAGCAAGCAGTAGTTCTGAACATATTTGTATGTGCTGAGCTCTTTTAAGAATCTAATGAAAGCTGTGACCCCTCTTCCTAGATAAACACACATCTTTATATCCACACTATTTTGAAAACAAAACTGAAACCCATCTAGGGGGCCCTGATTAAGAACCTCACTAGAGATAGAAAAGGTCGGTTTCCTAGCTGCCCTCTCTGCGGTCTTCAAGTGGCTCTAGAGGGGAGAAGAGGAGGGCCCCAATCTCCCAGAGGAGTCAGGCCGTGAAGAAGGGGCAGCCTCCCCTCCCATCCATCTGTTACCCTTAGTCATGGAGCCAGACTGTCAGTCTTGCTGGTCCTCTGCTGGGCAGTCAGTCTGTCAGCTGGTTAGTGGAAGAGCCAGCCAGACAGGCAGTTCCAGCTCATCAGATGTTATTTAGGGTTAGTAGGTCAGTTAGAAAGCCAGTAGGTCAATCAAATGATTTATGGTTTAGAAACTTAATCAGCCAATTAGCCAGTCAGTCACTCAGGATTAATTTTTCAGATGGACAGTGGTCCATCAAGATCTATCAGACAGAAGATCAATTTAATGGTCAGTCTGTCCATCAGGGAGCCAGTTGTTGAGAATGTTAAACAGCTGGTTCATCAGTAGGACAACAGGGCAGTTGGGGTGAGACCATCTAGATACGGAGTGTGTTTCTACTGCTACATCCTCAAGGCAATGTGGGCAGGTAGAGAGAAGAGTTGACTCCTAGGCCACCAGATGGAGCTTCAGTTTTTGGGAAAGAGGTGACGTCTGGTGAGGGGACAAGGAAAGGAGAGGAAAGGAAAGCTTTTCTGGGCACTGCTGCCAGGGGCACAGCCGCACTGGGCAATTCCGGGGAGGGAGGGTGGAGGAGGAGCACCTTACCTGTCTGCCCCAGGAGCATGGAGGGGAGCAGCTCCCCAACGCTGAGGTACCTACTGAGGGCAGGATCTGCCCTCTGTTGAGATGCCTCTCTCTTCCCGGGCTGCTGCTTCAACTTCTCTAGGGGCCAGGGTAGGGTCAGACCAGTGGCCTAAAGCCTCCTTGTTGAACTCGGTGGCCAGCTGCCGCTTCTGCAATGGACAGCCACTCTAACTAAAGCAGGAAGATAGAGGTTAGTTAAAGAGAATGAAGGAAACATGGGGAAAGGACAGCAATGGACTTCATTTCCCTTGGGGAATAATTGAGATGTTATATAAGGTGTCAAATACCGCATTGGGCACAAGGGCAGGACTCAGAAGCTTCGAGTTCTTTTCTCTCCCAAAGGGAAGTGCGTGAGTGCAGGGAGTTCGATCTCCCCATTGTACCTAGAGCATGATGCAATGCCTCCGGGTGGGCTTCCTGGCTTAAAGAAATGGGCAGGGACATATTCTGGTTCCAGCTGGTTAGGTGAGTCAGAGCCGCTAAAAGAAAGAGTAGTTTGGGGGCAGTCATGGTTGCTGCCATGTGGAGTGCCCCGTGTACCTGGCACCTTCCGGGCACTCTCTCCTGGGAGGGGTCTTCCCGGTTCCCAGGTGAGGAACATACCACCTAGAGAGACTAGATATAGCGTCTGAGGTCTCACAGCTGGGAAGTGATACAGAACTGCGTTTGAACTCGGCCTGTGTGGCTCCAGAGCTCTTTCCTTTTCTGGGATATCACACTCCAGACACAGATGGAGAAAGGGAAGAGGGGAAGGACTGGAGGTTGCTAGGTCCCAGGAAGAGTTGCCCGGGTCCTCCTGACAGGACTGTCTCCTTCAGAGATTCTGCAAACCCGATGTCCCCCATGGTGACACTAAGACCCTTCTCTCTCTCCCAATCATGCAAGAAATGCGCCAGCAGCTACAGTCCGTGTACAGCCCTGCAGCCTTGTACCACTGCAGGTAGTAAAGCTGGAGAGGTAAGTGGGAGCCAGACCATGAAGGGCCTGTGAGTCATCTTAGGGAGCTCTAGAAGGCAGTGGAGGGCCAGGGGTTTTCACAAGGAGTGGGGTGATTTGATTTGCGCCGACACAAATGTGTAGTCCACATAGGTCAGAGAGAAATGCTGAGTCTGTGATTAGTCTGTGTCAGTGAGCCCCGCTGCAGACTTCGGGTGGGACCCGTGAGAAATGCTTACTTCAGTGGGTGCTGACCACGAGCAAGGGCTCTGCGGTCAAGCTGCTCTGACTCCCAGTTCTGCCACTTCCTGCCTCTGAGGCCTTAGCAAATGCCCTCGCCTCTCAGTTTTCCCCGTCTTAAAAATGGGAGATAATATGGAGGATTTCTAAGCTGCAGGGCTGCTGTGAGGCTGAAACAGGGGTATGCGTACAAAGCACAGTGCTTGGCGCGTGGCGGCACTCAGGGAACGCTGGGTCATCCTCACATCCAACACACCCCCGCCCCCCTTCCAATCTTCTCCGCTTCATGTCTTCCCAGCCACTGTTTGGCAACCAGGTCCAGGCAGGCTTGGAGCTGACAGCATCTCATTCTGTGGCTTCCTGCCCAGGGGCTCCTCGGATGCCGGAGTGCCCAGGTGAGCCCGCCGGGCTCTCATGCATGGTCAACCCAGAAGCACAGAGGACCCAGCTGTGGGTGGAGCCGGGGGATAAAGGTTTCCCCCTCTTCCCCAGGTGAACACTTGGGAGACACATTTCATATGGCTTCTCGGGGTCCCGTGGGCTGGAGCCCCCAGTCACGGCAGTCAGCTCAGCGTGCATCCTCACTGTGCCCCCCCAGCCCAGCCTCCCTGTCCTTCACTTCTGCTCCTTGGGACCACATTCCCTAATAAACACCTACACTGAGGTATTTTTTCCTCAGACTCTGCTTTCAGAGGGGCCCAGCCTAAAACAACCCGTTATAAGATGATCTTACTTTCTTGGAAATGCTGCATTACAAAAAAATGGGAAGAAGAATCAAAAGGAGCGAGAAACATGATCGTCTATGGAGAACCTTCCTTGGAGAAGGGTAGACTCTTGCCTGTTACGCATTCGTCTGTGTGAGGGGAACGGAGTGAGGGTAGAGGAAGCAGGATGCTGAGGGAGCTGGAGCAGCTTTGTTGTCTAGGATGACCCCGTTGCACACCTGAGTTGGCTGCTTACTACTGACTCTCTGATCCTGGCAGATGTCCGCCTCTGAACCTGTTTCCTCACCTGTAACACAGAGGCAGTAAATGCCAACTCATACGGTGAGACACAGAGACCATGTCAGCTGAGTGCCGAGCCCGGTGCCCAGGCCCTGGTGTGCGTCAGTAAATGCTGTCTTGGTGGAACAGCCCTGTGTAATCAGCTTGGGACTGTCCGGGACCAAGTTTCTCCTGCTGCTTCCTGTGTGCTTACTTCCCTTCCACAGTAAAATGGTGAGCCTCTCAAAGGCAGTGATAGAAGTCTGTGATCAATAGACACATTATCCCTTTCAAATAAACGACTCCAGCGTTACTGCCCAGACCAGCAGAGGCCTCAGCCCCTAGGGTTTGCTTGCTTCCCATAGCAGGTCGGTGCCCAGGAAGCCACTCTGAGACAGTTATGTATGCAGGAAGTTTATTGGGGTGGGTTCTTGGGGTCAACACTGTGATGGAAGGGAAGGAAGCAGGATGAGGCAGATGTGGGCTGCGATGCAGTCACAAGGCCTCAACTGACCCTGTGGGGAGCACTGGAGCTAGAGTGGCCCTTCAGGGTTGTCCTCAGGCTTTAAATCCCTGCCCTGTCCAGTCATTGGATGTGGCTGCCCTGAGAAGGAGGCACTGCCAGCCCGCACATTCCCGGCCACGGGGAAAGAAGTGAAGTGGGGGCTCTGAGTGGAGCAGCGCCCACCACACCTTCAGTTCTAATGGGTGGCTCTGGAGGATGTGGCAGTTACTGCTAGCTCTCCACCCAGTGTCCACTCACCCCTTCTTCCTTATTAAGAGGTGCCTGATTGTTTGAGACAGCAGTGTGCCCAATAAAAATACTCACTTTCCTAGACTCCTTTGCAGTGGAGGTGGGCCAGCGACCGCACTGTGGCTAGTAAGATGTAAATAGCAGTCTGGGCTCCTGATGACGTGGTGGAGCCGTTAGAGAAAATGAAAGGCTGTATCTGCTTAACCACTGTGATCAGGTTTCTGTTGTATGTAACCAAACAGTTCTAAATGGTTCACAGAGGCATTATCATATCCTGTCTTAAGAACAGGGTCCTTCAAGTTAAATGAACGACACCTCTGGGTCCCAGCTCTGTGCATACCAGCTAGCTCTGTGGAACCTCGGAGGAGTCACTCCACCCGGCTTCCTGTTTCTGTAAAATGGGAACGACAGGACTACCTGGCACATGTCTCATGTAACACTAGGGTAGCCAACTTGTCCCAGTTTGCCTGGACTTGCTCGGTTTTAGCACTGAAACCCCAGACAAACAGGGACAGCTGGTCACCCCATTAAAACACATCCCCAAACACCCTACCTCCTTTACGGATGGAAGACGGCCCTGAAGGCTAAAAATTCTATTTGATGCTGCCCCCTAGTGGCTGAATAAAACATAACTTCACTGCAAAAATCAGTTTTAGATTCTCTAAGTGGTTTTATCTTAACAAAAATAGCAACCGCAGATGGTTAGAGGCCAAGTCGGAATATTCTCCTAACCATTTAGATTTAAATTAAACTGCCGTGACCCCACTATGTTTTAGTATTTCTTGATATTCGCCAGCAAATATAGTATCTTGTAGGGCTATCGGGAGGATTAAATTAAATTAGTGTAGGAAAAGCCTTTTCCATGGTGTGTCCCACAGTACATGGCTGTGAAGTTCACCCGTGTCGCGTAACCTGGGGTCAGACTCGGGGCTGTGACCCTTCCTTTGGGAAAGTGACTTCACCCCTGAGCCTGTCTCCTCATTTGTAATAGCGGTAATGGGCCCTTCCTCAGAGGGCTGTTTAGATTGATAAAGAAATGCTTGTGGGGCCCCTTGACGGAAGCATGACCCAAAAATGGTGCCTTTACTATTGACAGAGTTATCCAGAAGCCAGGCCTCAGGCCATCCCTCTGCTGAGGGGCTCTGCAGTTCTGGGAGGAGCGTGCCAGCCCCTCAGGGATGTCTTCTCTTCATCAAGGCGTCTCAGCTGGCAGCTGGGCTTCAGAGGCCAGAAGGCCTGACCAGGCACGCTGATGAATTCAGCCGGTTCCCCTTAAGCCGAAGCTATTATGACTCATCTGAGCTGGCCACTGGGCAGGCAATAGACAGGGGTACGACCCCAAAATTCAGTTCAGTGGCCTTGAGCAACGACCAGAACTCTGTGCTAGCCACCCTCAAAGCCAGAACTGCAGTGTAAGCCCCCGCCGTTCTCTGCTCTCTGCCTGTGGTTGTGTTTAAACGCAGTAGGGTACACCCCCACTTGCCTGGGCGGCTCAAGCTGTTCAGAGGCTTCCTGAGGATTCAGAGGAACAGAGCATGCATCCCTGTCTCTCCTGCATCAGTGTTTTTAAGTTCTAGAGAAAGGAAACACAAATCTTTCAAAAGTCTAATTCTCCTATACCTACAAATACCCTCAAATAGGCTTAATAGCAATATTAGCCCAAGTTCTTCACTTCTGTTTACAAGGGAAATTAGAGAAAGAATACTCCACTCATGTTAATACCTGCAGCTATACCGGAAAACGGCTAACCGCTCAGATGGGCTAGAAAATCACACATCCGACTGCTGGCCTCTGACTTGTTCTGTGAACCTCGAAGTCTTGTGTTTCCATCTTAGTACCTTGGTTTTAAGTGTCAATTTCATTCATTTAGTGAGATTTAAAAAAATATGTCTCATTTATATCATGAAATATTATGTGGTGACTATAAAAAGAGCTATCTATTGGGGGCTGGCCTGGTGGCACAGTGGTTAAGTTCACACACTGCACTTTGGTGGCCTGGGGTTCATGGGTTCGGATCCTGGGCGTGGACCTACACACCACTCATCAAGCCATGCTGTGGTGGCGTCCCACATATAAAAAATAGAGGAAGATTGGCACAGATGTTAGCTCAGAGACAATCTTCCTCACCAAAAAAAATTTTTTAAAAAGCTATCTATCTCAATGTGGAAATATCTCGAAGACATGCTGTTAAGGGAAGCAAGTTAATAAGAAATATGTCTAAGATGTATTGTTAAAGGAAACGAATGAAATATAGGGGCCAGCCCAGTGGCTCAGCAGTTAAGTTAGCATGCCTCCATTTTGGCAGCCCGGGGTTCACTGGTTCGGATCCAGGGTGCAGACCTATGCACTGCTTATCAAGCCATGCTGTGGCAGGCACCCCACATATAAAGTAGAGGAAGATGGGCACAGATGTTAGCTCAGGGCCAGGCTTCCTCAAAAACATAAATAAATAAATAAAATAAATAAATATATATATATATATATTTTAAAGGGAAGCAAGTCACAGAAATATATAAAATCATCTTGTTTCTATTAAAAATTTGCACATACACTGTATTTTTTTTTTTAAAGATTGGCACCTAAGCTAACATCTGTTGCCAATCTTATTTTTCCCTTCTTCTCCCCAAAGCCCCCCAGCACATAGCTGTATATTCTAGTTTTCTAGTTGTAGATCCTTCTGGTTGTGCTATGCGGGATGCCGCCTCCGCGTGGCTTGATGAGTGGTGCTATGTCTGCGCCCTGGATCTGAACCGGCAAAACCTCAGGCTGCTGAAGCGGAGCGGGCGAACTTAACCACTTGGCCACGGGGCTGGCTCCTACACTGTATTTCTGCATCTGCATGGGAAATTTCTGGAAGAATATCTCAAACAGCTCACGGTGTTCTCTCTGGAGGTGGGATTAGAGGAGAACTTCACTTTTGAAGTTGTTTTCCTATCGTTTAACTGTTTTCCAGTGCGCATGTATTAATTTTAATCATAAGACCCAGAAAGCTGAAGATGCGCATGTATGCACCACCCCCACCAGGAACCAAGCCACTAAGACCACTGCCCGGAAACCGAGGACTAAGTCCATTCACCTCAGCTCAGTGCTCAGTGTTTGTTTATAGAATGAAATGTCTCAGGACTCGATACTGAGGAAGATATTTTAATGCTCTGTGTACCTGATGTCTTGGGAGGCAAAACCTACGTCCGTACATTTAATGTTGACTCTTATCCAAAAATATTTACCTTTACCAACTGATGTTGCAAGTTGATTTTTAAAACATCTTCTGATTCACTTTTATTTTTAAATCTTCAAGCTGTGTTTTGCAGTTCTAATTCAGATATATTGTGAGTAGGAGCAAAAAAAACTGATTAGGCTTAAAATACGTGAGAGACAATGCATGATTTTCAGCCGCAAAAGAAGCAGTTAAGATAAATTTTAACCCTGTCCAAGGCCACCAGCCATGACACCTTCCCCAGGCTCACTGAGCCCCGATGCTGCTGTCAGAGAAGGAAGCTGTGGCCCCTCTGTGGTCCCTCCGTCATCCCTGCTGGGCCAGGGGGCCTGGCCCTCCTTTCCCCATGAGTACTGCAGAGTTTTCTAATTTAAAACCCTTTATTTATTTTCTTAAAAAAAGATAAATTTAAAAACTATTGGAACTCACTTGAAAAGAACTAGAATGACTTATAGGGACAAACCATTAATTGTACATCTGAGTATTCTTCCAAAATTTATTAATCGAAACAGATGTATTCAAATGCGACACTGGACAAAAAGAGACAAGGCTGGAATGCCAATGACGCTGGAGCGTCTCACTTGCATTTTACATTTCTTCACACAGAACTAGCACCATTTTAGTTCCAAAATCACAGATTTAATTATAATTGCTTCTAATATATAAAATACGTTATAAAGATTATTTAACTATCTAGTAACAAAGTTCTTCCAAAACTTATTTAAAAATCAATTAGAGTTTACCATTTGAAACTGATGAAAATGGTTTAAAAATTGATCCAAATCTACAGCTTGTCAAAGGGAATGAGCTATCATTAGTTTTATTGGAAGAAAGTGCCTGAATTCAGCTTCCGACTCCTTCTAACCACCACACAGGTGCAGTAAATTGAATATTACATAGGAATAAAGCACATCTAAAACTGGCCTTAGAAAATATTTTCCTAGACTATAAAAATACTAAATGGGATACAAAAATCTCAGCATATACAGCAAAGAGACTACAGCAGACAAATATTTAAAACATACTTAAAACTATCTTATACCACAATTATCATGAACATCAAGTATTATTCTAATCATTTTCTATGATTCATTCTGATTCAATGTTTATTTGCCCTCAAGTCTTGTTCTAATGTCAGATATGGACCAAATCCTGTGTTTCTAGCAGAAGTTCCTGGAGGCACCACAAGAGAATTCTTGGTACCCTTTGCAACTGGTTCTCAAAGTGCTAAAAGTGCAGTTGGAGTAAAGCCTGCTTTTTAGGTCAGGGGTCAGCAAACTATAGCTCACAGGCCGAACCTGGCCCACCACCGCCTGTCTGTGCGGCCTGTGAACACAGCCGCACGCATTGGCATATGTATTGTCTGTGGTGGCTTTCACGTTACAAGGGAGAGCTGAATACCTGTGACAGAGACCCTACGTGGTCCGCAAAGTCTAAATACTTACTACCGGGCCCTTTACAGAACAAGTGTGTCAACCCCTATTTTAGATAAATAACTTCAGGAAATTTTTCACTGAACAAGGACAAGGAAAGACTGTCCCCGATTAAGAAAATTCTGGCTGAGGTTTGCTGGTTCCATCATACAGTACCATGGCAGATCAGAAGAATACACATTTGGCTTGGCAACTCTGGGTATTGAAATATTCTGGCCTTGTCAGCAAAGTCTGGCTACGACAAAGTACTCTTCTTTCTCTGTGAACTGGCCATTACGTACCAAGTAACTCACGTACCCAATTACAGCAACGTACTTTCTGTCCAACTCAAACTGTCTATGTGGCTCCCAGACACGATTTCTAGCCTTTAAAAATCGATTATCTTGTACCCTTTGCAACAGATAGTTCGAAAAGCAGACCTTTCCCATCCCTCTGTTTTGGCATAGATTCTGTAAGCACTGCGCTGAGTACCTTTTAGAACCCTTCCCTGTGACATGCATCGTGATAATTAGTAGTACCTCCCAGGGCTGTAAACATGTCCCTTTTGACAAAGCGGACTAAGTTTTCGAGGGGGCACATGGGCTTGAGAGAACGCTTGTGGTGGTCCTGGCAGAAAGAGGTGTGGAATGTGACATCAACGCCATTGTAAAGAATCCGGACGGAATGCTCACTGGGCTTTTCCCTGTCTTGCCAGAGCTCAAAGATCAACCTGGCCGCAAACCTCGGGAATCTGGCTTCCGTAAGGCCCAAGGCACTGAGAACTGGGGACAGAGTGACATCGTGGGCAGAGTAGAGGGTAAAGATCTCTTCTTTCCTGCCTGCTGCGGCTCGTTGCATCCGGCTGATGGTTTGATTCAGGATGGGGTGGGCGCCCAGGAGCGCATACCCCAGATACAGCTTCTTCTCCCGCCTCTCTCTCTCGTCCTCTATCTGATGCGTCTTGATCACCTTGAAGTGCTCCATGTCAATACACCCATTTCTGGTGCAAGGGAAGCTGACGTTGTGGCAGAAGTGGCAGAGCATGGAGTCTATGGGGTTGGCAGCTCGGAGCTGCTTTGTGGGGACGTCCACAATCTTGGCCATCTCCCCGTAGGTCCTCTCCAGCTGGCTGTTTTTCAAACGTAAAAGGTACTGCCGACGCTGCTCCTTTTCCAGATACTGGTTTCTCACTGGGCAATAGCAGTTTCCAGAGCAGAAGAGAGCACTGGGCTGGTGCCTGAAATAAATCTTCTTCCAGTCAAAATCTGGGAGAAAGCCATAGAGCAGGGCCAGCCCGCTTTGTAGCGTCCGGCTTTTCCCCGTGGTCTCTAAGTACAGCTGCTCTGTGGACCAGTCATTCGGCAGGAGTCTGTGTTTCTTGAGATAGATGTCCCTCAGCAGCTGGCCGTTCTGCAAATGCTGCACGACTCCTGAAACAGAGGGAGACAAGCGTTCCTTACTGCCAGCTTAGCAAAAGGAATGACAAAGGGAAGTTGAGTCAGTGTCCAACCCTGGAATGTGTTAGATAAGCGTAAGAAAAATTACTCGAGCCTGTTCCCCACCACATGGAAGCTGCAAGAACGAGTTCACGTCAGCTGGTGAAGGAGCCCCTCCGGGTTATCATGGATAACCATGGATATCATGGATAATCCATGAAGGGGTGAACAGAGGAGGGGCCTGTCCTCTGGACCCATGGCCTTTCTCGGGGGCACAAGGAGGATCTGCCTCGATCCCTTCCTCTTCACCAGCCCCCTCCCTGGGGGAGGTGCTGTGACTGGCGGGCCTCAAAGAGTAGGAATCACCCCACTGGTGGATGTCTAGGCTGTGACTGGCATGGGCCCAAGGAGAGCTTTCTTCCTCCTGCCCAGGTTCACAGCACTCCTCACTGTGCAGGGAGAGCTCACGGGAGTCAATCAGCCAACCAGTGCTGGCTGCTCAGTCCCCTCAGCGCTAGGAAGCTCCCACCTTCACCCCATCCTCCTCCTCTCCCGGCCAAAGGCTCTCTGCTAACCTTCCAGGTACATTCTGCTCATCCTGCTGGGACTTTACCAGCATATCAACAAGGATACTCTCTCTGTATGGATATGGAATGATCTCCCAGGTACCCAGATAGAATACGTGAACAAAAGCAAGTGCAGAACAGTATATTATATTATATAATATATTATTATATTTTTAAAAATGAGGGAAAAATAAGGATGCGTATTTGTAGTTGCCTGTGTTTGGCATAAAGAATCTCTGGAAGGAGACACAAGAAACTAGACTCAGTGGTTACCTGGGGATGACGGGGCACAGAAATGGGGCGGATGGAACACAGAGGGGAGGAAGAATTTCAAGTTTACCTTTTCGTTGTTTTAGTTTTGAACTACCACAGTATAGTATAAATTATCTTGAAAAAATAAAATAAAAAAGCCTTATCTTCAAGCAGGAGAGGGCAATCCAAGATAAAGCAAGCTCACCCTCACCGACAGATGTAAGGGATGGAGTTTCAGTCACAGCTAGGAATGCTCTGAGAGCGTAAACCGCACGCCGCCCCTCTGACCAGTCATGTCATTCATGCAGATGCCCAAACGGTTTGAAAAGCCCCATCACAAATAGAAGACAACTTAAGGCGGATGTGCGTGAGACAGAGGGAACTGTGTTGGCTCAGGAAGGGGAAGGGCTCAGAAAAAACCCACGGTGGGTGTGTAGGTCCTACTCCAAATGACGAGTACTGAGAGCAGAATTCCCTCTGAGATCGGGGCTGGGACAGTGTTAGCATTTCCAAAAGGATTTGCACAAAGGGGCAAACCATGAGTGATGAGGATCAAGAATCCGTGTCTGGCCCCAGTTCACACCTGGGCCTACCTCGTATTCTTAGGCTACATATATTAAAGTTGGAGTGCTCACTGTGTGCCAGAACTTTCTCCTTTAAGCCTCACAAAAACACAATAGAGAAGGCACACTATTATTATTATCCTCATTTTCCTTATTTTACAGGTGAGGAAACTGAGGCCCTGAGCCCTTCACAGTTAAGAAGCGGCAGAGCCAGAACTCAAGCCCCATCTGGCCCCACCCCTGGGCTCTTAGCCCCTGCTCACAGCACGTCCTCCTACCTTCTCATGCAGAAATACTAAGTGCTAGCCATTTAGGGCTTCTTTCACTCTCCAGACTCAGCCTGCATCTTCACAACTTTGCTCATGCTCTTCCCCTTCTCCGTTCCTCATCCAGCGCCCGGCTCCGATACTCCTGTAGAGTCTTCCTTCCTCCTCCCCCAGGTCAAAGGAACAATTCTTTCTGCGCCCATAGCTGCTGGACCTCTATTGTTAGCTGCATTCAGGGAGCCTTGCATGTGCTCGCCCTGTGCTGGGCACTTCACACGTGCTCTAATTGAACTCACCGCCAGCTCTGCGGGAATAGCACTGCCCCCGATTTACAGGTCTGCCTACTCCAAGAATGAGTTTATCTGGAAGACCGTGCAGCTTGCGCATTGCAGTTAGTGACTCTGTGCGTGTCATCCCACTGCGGCTGCAGTTCCTTTAGGACACGCACGGGAGCATCTTATTCATCCAGCCACCCCGCTCCCCGACACTCAGCAGCTGCCAAAGCATCTTGGGCAGGGTAAGCACTAAGGATCCATCTTGTCTTATATAGTTCCTGTGGGGTGCTAAAAGTGTGCCAG
The DNA here is from genome assembly GCF_041296235.1 of Equus asinus. Lineage (NCBI taxonomy): Eukaryota > Metazoa > Chordata > Mammalia > Perissodactyla > Equidae > Equus > Equus asinus. The sequence continues at coordinate 87,122,544 of NC_091810.1, read as the reverse complement.
TTATAAATGGTTATTATAACAGCTATGCATTTGTAATGAAATTGAAAATAGAAGATAAAAGTGACCATTAAAAGTGAATAAGGGAACAGGAGCAAACAGTACTACAAAAATTATTTCTCGAGTAATACTAATTTAGCAAAATGATGCTGATAATACAGCAACTGAGAAGAAAGGCCAGAATGAATGACCGTCTCTAAGTGTGTGAGGCCACCTGCCCCCACCTCTTCTCAGGGAACAGGCCCTAGATCCAGAGGCTGGGCCCCCACTGCCCGATGCAGAGTCACCTGACCCTCAAGACCCCATCACATTCTCACTCTCAAGAATTTGGACTTGCAAGTTTGTCTCTGGATGTGGCTAGGACTCTCACTCTGTGGACAGACACACAGCCCAATCACAGAGGTGGGGACAGACAGCTTTTTTATTCCTGGTTCCAGTCTCCTGCCCTTAGAGTCCGTGAGGCACCCTGAATCCTTATAATAATAAATGTCCCTTTTTTGCTTGAGTTGGTGTCTGTCACTTGCAACCAGAGAGTTTAACCAGTGGTTCTCAGCAAGGCTGGTTCTGCCCTCGGGAGGGTTTGGGGGTTGGGTTGTCACAGTAATATGAGGAGGAATGTTCCCGATACCGAGTAGGTGGGAGCCGGGGGCTAGACAGTCTGCAGGAACTGTTCTCTGTCCCACATGATTTCTGAATGTACCGCGAGACATTCCCACATGTGAAAACCCATCTAAATCCTTTAGCCTAGAATCTGCTTTTTGCGTCCATAAACACAAAACCATTTTTGCATAACATTAACATTCACTGAACTTTCCAGAAATGCAATATAAATTAAGGGACATCTGTATTTTGTTTTGATCAGAACTTGTCAAAAAATCATGTCCCGACCTGGTATTAGAGTCACCAATACAACATCCCTCAGTCGTTCCGCGTGTGTAACTGTCATGGTGACCAATCCCGTTTAAGTGTAAGCAATTGATCACTTCGTTCTATTTTCCAGGGCAGGTGTGCCCAAGCGTTTACACTGAGATGCACAGAAATATGTAATAAATTAGCGTCCTTTTGTTTCTCCTTTGTATTACAGTTAGGGTGCCCGATATAACTGTTTTTTAAAACTTACGTATATATTTGGTTATATTATATTTAGATTTCACTTCAGGGTAGTTAAGCGAGCACCACAAAATACCTGTTAATAAAAGGGGTGCTGGATCTGGTAGGATGAGATTGCCTGCTTTAAACTAACGTGGAGCTTGTGCATGTGGAACGAATTATCAAAAGCTTTTGACAAACTCCTTCTTCAGGGCTGTTCCTCCAGAGCCTTCAGCTTGCCCCACTTTGTCACTCACTCATTCTCCCCAGTAATAATGGCTTTCAAATCATGGCAGAACCCAACAGGGCAACTATGGGACAGAGACCTTCCTTCCGTCAAAGCTGCGGTCCTAAGATGCTGGTGCAACAAGAAAGCAGAACATGGCCAATGGATCCTCTTGATTTTTCCAGGAAGGCTGTGGCCAAGCAAAGGTCCTCTGAGGCCCCGGGAGGAAGAAGTAGGAAGCTGGAACCTCTTGGGGGACCACCAGTTCCGTCTCTTCCCCACAAAGGTGGCACCTCAATTAACTCACCAACCTACCTGACAGTGAACTGGCTGCACAATGGTATGAACAGGGCTGCAGAGGGAAAGATGGGCTCCCATGAGGAACACGCTCGGCCACACGAACCCCGTGCTTAGTGGGGATCTGCCATATGTGCTTCTCCCTGAGACCCTAGCAGGTGTTTGGTTTGAAGTATCTAAGAACACGGGACTGGTCACGTAAATTATGGCCCACCCATAGTGGAACAATATGTAGTCATCAGAAATGATGTGGTTGATGAATATTCATTGATAGGGAAAGAGTATCACAATATATTAAGTGAAAAAGTGGGTTACAAAACAGTGTGTTTAGAAAGATAACAGTGTGTGTGCACATGCGTGCATTAGCACAGGAAGAAAGATTACTAATTTCTTTGGTGGAATTATGGGTGCTTTAAATTTTTCTTCCTTTTGCTTAATCTTCTTTCCTAATTTCTCTTCCATGAACATATATTGCTTTTGTGATAAGAAAAAGGGTAATTTTTAATTTTTAGAAATCAGATGTCTAATTAGATACCCTGGGGGCTCAGAACCACTTGCGAGGCCAGTCCGTATTTACCCCTGTGAGCCCACAGCGAGCGCCCTGCACAGGAGCCTCTGCTCCAGATGTGTGCCAGATGGAGGAGTGGGCAGGAGGCAAGTGAGGGGACGCGGCCACACGTACCTGTCTGCGTGAGCTCCCCCATCTCACACAGCAGGTGATTGGGGTAAAGAGGCAGGGAGTGTAGGGGGCTTTCGAAAGAGGCTCCGGGTCCTTTTGACATGTGACTAACGAAAGCTTCCAGTTTAGGGTGATACGGTTTCCTAAAGAGACAACACAGAGAATTAGTAGTCAGCCTGCTCCAAAACAGGCCACAACGGTTTCAACTTCAGCAAACAAAATCCCAAGTGTGTCATGCCCTTTCTTACGATAATAGATACTGGCTCAATCACTTTTAAATTCTAATTTCAATACTACTTGGCCACTGACACCTACACATCAGATCCCGGCTCCGTGAGGCCGGCCTGAGCCCTGAAGCCCTGCAGAAGCGCCCGTCACTCTCAGCACTGTGGGAGCCAGCTTCGCCCTCCACCTCCAGGCTCCCCAAGCTGCGCCCCTCCTCTCTCCCTCTCCAGGAGGCCCCCGACCCCCACCAGGCAGTCATGCCTAGGCTGGGAGTCCTCCTTCATTTCTCCCTTCCCTGCCCCTACACATGCCACCTGCCTCCAGTCCTGCAGACATGTCCTCCTGGGGCTTTTCCAGCCCTCTCTCCTGCGTCCCTGCAGCCACTGCCTGGCTTCTGGCTCAGGCAGCTTCTGTCTGGATGGCAGGGGCTCCCCCTTGTCTACCTGCAGTCCAGTCTCGCCTTCTCCACAGCCAGAGAGATGGACTCAAAAGGCAACCTCAACTCGTCACTGCTCTTCCACATTACCACCTTCCGGAAGGAGCCATGCATGGCCCGTCAGTCTGTTCTGGCCCCACCTCACTGAGGCTCAGGGCCCCCGGTCCTCTCCACTCTAATGTTGTGCTCTGGCCACACGCAGCCAACCACCTTCTGTTCCCCCAACACACTTCGTTCTTTCAGGCCTCTGACTTCCCACATGCTGCCTCTTCCTCCTGGAAAACCTACCCCAACCTTCACCTGGGTAACCCCTAATCCTTAACTTATCTGACCGCTGGAAAATCTCCTTTAAAGAAAATTGACTGATTAGGTTAACCAAGATCTCTATTGCTCTCTACAGTTCACTATGCATTTTGCACATACAGCATCTCATTTCATGTGGGGTGGTAACAAATAGCTAAAAAACAGTTTTTTCCTTAGATCTGACATTATATTTCTGCCATGAAGTACATGTGGTAAATCAAAATTTATCTTTCTAGTCACTAATGTAAAATTTCCCTGAATAATGAAGTGACCTGTGAATATATACACATTTTCTCTGAATAATGAGATGGCCTATGAATATACACACCTTTTCTCTGAATAATGACATGGCCTATGGAAAGTACATACATTTTCCAGCAGAAAGGAAGTGGACAGATAGAGTCGTTCCCTATTAGACTAAATCAGCATGAAAAGAAGCAAAGATAAATTGTGCTGATGGCAGACCCCTGCTGTCTGAATGCCCAATTAACTGTGGCAATGCTTTTAAAAAGGCTGCTGAAATGGGTTTATTATCTTTCAAAAACATAAAGCTAAAAAAAAAATCCATCTTTTAAAAAATACGTTTTAAAATTAGAGAATGCTAATCCTGATACACAATACAGTCTAATAAATTACCCTGGATTGCATGAGGGCATCATGTCTGTCCATAAAAACAGAGAACATATTATTTTTCTTGAGGCTAAAATACAAATATTTGCAAACTGGGAAATAAAATTTCCAGACTGATAATGAAGTTGCCAATATGAATCCACATAAACAAAGGCTATCCATTAACAGGAGTCAAATGTTCTGTTCCAGGCCATTATTTCCAGTTGGTGATTTTTGAAGATCTAAGAAAGCTTTTCTGCCAATATTAAAAATGAAATTTCACAACTGAAAGTGTTCGCTGAGACGTCCTGGGTTTTCAGGGCATCTGACTGCTTAATGATGCGTTAATACCTAACGGGATTCAGGAGAGCTTGTTTTTGGTATGGAAAGATGAAGATTCATAGAAGAAAAACGTCACTTACAGAAGAGATAACAAATGGCTGGAGCTTTTAAACCAGAAGAGGACCAGGTAACCTGAGTCCTCAGCCTGTCCTGGATCTGAATGACCAGGTCCTGCCTGCCGGGTCCACTGCTCCACCCCTGGAACTGAGAGGGCACCCAGCACATGGTAGCTACTCCCAAACCACATGTGAATGAAGTCAAGTGGGAGGTGCCCCAGCCTTAGGAGCTTCATGGAAAGCCCAAGCCTTCCATAATCTATAACAACGAATATGGCAAGCTCCCATAGTATTTATTAAAATATTCAGATTTTGATGGAAATATTAATAATAAAGTCCTTTGTGGGTGAGACTACTAATTGTGACAAAGATTCTCTTTGACCAAACTTTAGATAGCTTCCTCTGAACCCTCTTCCTTGGACTTTCATGTCCATCTTTGGATTTCTGTCCCTCTTTGCATCACGCAGTTTTAGCGAAAATCCTGCTAAGTGGGTTTAGCCGGAATCGCCCACTCCTGATTTTTGATCACTCCGATGTCTGATCAAATTCCTCATCCCCAGATGGTGTCTGATCACCCCGGCCCGGCTTCAGCAAGAATTCTGCCAGGTCGGTTTAGCCGGAATTCCCCCTCACCTCCGACGTCTCTACTTAGTAATTTTCCGTCCAGTGCCCCCGACCCTGCTCCTTGGCTCTGACAAGTTCCCACCTGTCCATGCCATATTTGGAATTAAGCCTCGTTCTATACCCAGGTCTCTTTTCCCTACTGCGTTAGTTCCTGAATAAAATCTGTTTTCACTGCTTTAACTACTGTCTAGTTCTGGTTTTTCTTTAATACACGAACATCTATTCTCTTCTTGGGAACTTGGTTGGATCCCGTTTCTGAGGTCCTAGTGGTTAGGTAGAGCTACATTTTGCCAATGGAATGGGAGGAGGTATGCCACCTCTGGGCTATCACACTCTTCATTCCCTCTGGCCACCGTTCCCGCACGGCAGCAGCCCTGGCTCAATCATGTAGACATCCTGAGGGCATGGTGGCAGCAGAGACCTGGAAGGAAACTGGGGCCCTGAATGACCAGGAGGAGCCAAGTCAGGTCCCGGAACTCTCATCTCAGAACTTCACAAAAACTTCTTTGTTATTTAAGGTAATGTATACTTGGGTCTCTTTGTCACAACAGCCTAGCCTTACCCTGACTAGCAGAGAAATGATTCTATCTGTGAGGATGAATTTTTCTTCAGGAAAAACTCATGTTATTGTCACCTCACTGGGAAATCTGTTTTCATACGGAAAATTGAAAGACTTGAAAGTGCTATTATCTTAAGCCTTCTTATTTACATTTTTATATGCACTGTTCACACCTATTTATGCCACAAAGCCTGAGACGGAACCCCGAGGCTAATCTACCCACCCGTGAGAAATTTCCTGTGCTTAGCTATAATCTGAGCGATTACTGAGTTCTGCACAGAACATTAAGACAAGCTGAGAAGAGGGATCAGACCAGCGACACTGTTATCAGAAAACACAATTCAGAAGAGCTTTCATGGCTGGAAACTGCAATGAATTCATACCAAAGATTTTTACAATTTGTGCAAATTGAAGAATTTATTATTTTATATTATTAATAAAATGAGATTCTAGAAAGATAAACTCAATACACTCTTCTCAGTCTTTAGCATTCTGGACCTTCTGCTTTACCTGACGTGATTAACTGCCCCTCTGCTCCCTGGAACTGTGCCCACCCTCTGCTCTCATAACATCGCTCTCCTGCCTTCTTCCCTGTGTGCAACGTCACCATCTTCTCCCGGGACCCTCCTTTCTCTCTGTGCGGCTACAGGCTGGTGTGTCCCAGGGCTGTGCTTTGGCCCTTCCCTCACTGCACAGGCTCTGGGATCCCACTCAAGCCCACAGCTTCCACTGCCATCTGCATGCTCAACTCTCAAACCAACCTCTATCTCCCAGCAAGACAATGCTCCTGAGCCCCGCAACTACACAGCCTATACTGCCTTCTAGAAATTACTGCTGGGATGTCTGATGATAGCTCAAACTCAGGAGGGCAACTTGTCCACATAACCTCCCTCCCTTCCTGCCATCTGAGCTCTCTACTCCAGGGAGGGGTACCACCTCTGGCCAGATGCCCAGTCAGAAACCGGGGCCCTGTCCTCTCTTTCTCTCTTACTCCCACCCAACCTATCACCAAGGCCCATCCATCCCACCTTATAACTTTCTCTCAGATCCCCTGCCCCCACCTCTGCTGCGACTCCCTGAGTTCCAGCCTCCATCATTTATTCATTCAACAAATATTTATTGTGTTCCTCCCATGTGCCAGGCACTGTCCTAGGCACTTGGGATACAGCAGCACTGAACAAAAGCAAATGAACACCAGTGCCCTCAGGAGCTCACATTCTAGCTCAGGGAAACAGACAACATACAGTGAACACTATACATGCATGTGTGTGTTAGAAGGTAAGACATGCTGTGAAATGTTTGATGCGTTTATCAAAAAGAAGAGCAAGTAAGGAGGACCTGGGAGACAGGGACAGAAGGAAAAGTCCACTGAATTTTAACTAGAGTGTTCTGAGTAGTCCTACTGAGAAGGTGACATTTGAGCAAAGACTTGCAGGAGGTGAGAGAACTGGCCATAACGCTACCTGGGGAACAGCCGTCTGGAGAGAGGACATGGGCAGTGAAAAGCCGCGTGCAGGAAGGAGAGTGAGGCCCAGGGTGGCTGAAGCAGTGAGTGAGGGCAAGGAGGGCAGCAGGTGAGGTCAGACGGGTAAGGGGTGAGCACAGGAGCCCTGTAGGTCACCTTAAGGGCCTGGGCTCTGACTCTGTGTGAAGTCTTTCTTCTGGGTCGTTATCCCCATAACAATGTAAACACCACTGCCAGCCTCCAATCCATCCTCCACATCATGGCGGCCAGAGATCTTCATAATCTCATTCCTTCACTCCCCAGCTCCCTCGCCGCCTTACAATTTGTGCTAGTTGAAGAAATTATTATTTTATATTATTAATAAAATGAGATTCTAGAAAGATAAACTCAATGCACTCTTCTCAGTCTTTAGCTTTCTGGACCTTCTGCTTTACCTGACGTAAATGCTTGGAGTCCACACTCTTTAGCTGGGCATTCAAAGCGTCAGATGACCTAGTTGCTACCCACTCTCCACTTCACGCTCACGCCTGTGGGCTGAGCGGCCCACCTCCCCACACCTCTGCACAGGTAAGTCTCACCACCGCAGGTACTGTTTATCATCAGCTGCTACCTGACTTGTTCCTGCACACCCTTTCCGTCCCTTTCTCTCGGTGGTCTTCCCTGATCTACCATCCCATCTCCCCTGCCTGCCCAAACTGAGTCAGGCCGCCCCTCTTCTGGCCCATGCCCCCAAATACGGTACCAAACTACTTCCACTTCTACTTCTTGCTCTTCTTCCACTTCTTTCTCTAACACTGCTGCTGCTGTTACCACCCACGCTGGCTTACCATGCCCCAGGCACCAGGTCTGTCTCTCTAGAGGTAAGTGAGGCCTCTGAAGGCAGGAACAGCCTTTCTTCTGTAAATCCTTCGAAGCCCTCTCTCTCCCCCTCACTTCTCCAGTCCAGCCACGTACTGGTCTTATTGTTACTCATACAAGCCCAGCTCTCCCAGCCTCAGGCCCTTTGCACTTGCTGTTCCCTCCATCAGGAACACTCTTCCCCCAGATCTTCATAGGTCTGTCTCCTTCACTTCATTTAGGTGCCTGCTCGCGTGCCACCTCCTGGTACATGAGCCAGGCACATATGACAGAACCTGGCACATGATAGGAGTTTAAAAATAAAGTTTATTGAATAAATGCTGATTGAAGTGAATATTCTTTTCTTCCTTGGATGTAGAGAAGAATATCTGATTCATATTCATGAATACAAAAAAATAAGCACTTACTAAACACAGCATATCAATGGCTAATAGCCTTAGTGCTGGCTAAATGTAGTCCTATGAGGGTTAAAATAGCATCTTTGTCACAAGGCACGTGGCATTCACAAAGAGGCAGCTTCCACCACAAAGACTTTGAGAGCCATGGAATGTGTCATCGGGAAGGGAAATACCAGGGCAACCAACCCATACATGCATCTGGCTGCTGATTCAGCGCACGCACCCCTGCCTGGGGGCCCAGAGACCCCGTTCACTAGACTAGAGCAACAGACGCACGCCAGAACTCAGCGCCTTTTAGGAGGCCATAAAAATAAGTAATTCCTGAGGTGGAACTAACACCTGGGAAGGCAACAGGCACTGCTGGTGACGTGGATCCCGCAGTCCCAGGGGATTCAGAGGCCCCAAGCGGGTCCACTTGGCGGGGAGTCCTGCTCAGGCGTACTCTAAGTGCTTGCTTATAACAAGGCAACTTATCTTGTTTTTAAAGATGGAATTGATTAAAATGACATTAATTAAATATGCATACTCCACCCTCTTTCTACAAAGAATGTGAAGTAGCTCCTAAAAATACAGAATGTTCAGTAATATAAAACTAGGCCAAGAGATCAAGGCCAGGAAAAATGAGAGCAGAGGCAGCCGGGGCGGCGGGTCCCCAGGAACCGTGCTTCTCAGGTGGGAGCTCCAGCAATGGTCCCATCAGAGGATCCTGTCATCACTGTGACAGAATGAGGGGCCCTGGGACCTGGCCCAGCCTTGTGACCACCCCACTCTGAGAGGAAAGAGGCAGAACCCCAGAAGACCTCCAGGCTGCTGCGGTAAATGACACGACACCACAGATCAGGCTCAGTGCTTTACTCCATCACCTTAGGCAGACTCCACAAGGATGTGACAAGGGGGGGATTACCACCCCCACATTCCAGAACAGACTACTGAGGCTCAGGGGTGAAGCGACCTGCCCTACATCACACACGTTACAAAGGCCTCAGAGGATTCCAGGGCCGAGGCTCACATCTGCTGCTAGGCACGTGATAGGAACACATGAGAGGCAATTATGACTTGCGATTCTCTCTGAGGTCCTGAATTCATTCTGCAACCAACCCAGTCCACCAACTATTACATGCCAGGCTCAGGCTGGGCACCAGGATTTCAGGAAGGAGTAAGTCCCAGTGCCCCGGAGGAGCGGTGGTGCAGGGAGGGCAGAGACAATGATGCTGGGAGGACAAGCTGCAAAGTACCGAGGTGCACAGGGAAGGCCCTGCATGCAGCCAGATGGCCCTGCCCAATGGGCCCCTTCTCTGGGAACAGCCAGGGTGGCCCCCAGAGGCCTCACGGTGCCCAGGGACCTTTCCACAACAGGTGACTGGTCTGGAGACAGACCTGTGGACTGAGCTGAGCCACTCAAATTCTCACATCTGGGAATTTGAAGCCCGGCTAGAGAAAGGGGAGCAGAAACTGCAGGTCACCAGGGCTGAGGCATAGTACTGTCCACAAAGTCCTGGAGGCTGGCCTGGGTCTGGCCAATTCAAGAGGCCTAGGGGCCCGTCTGTGCCCAGGCTGTTCAAAGGGTGGATGTCCAGCCAGTATGCGATGGCAGGACTATGCCAGTTGTTAACAACATGGAAACTCTGTGGTACCTGATGGAGCAAAGCCACTTCCTGGGGCTGCCCTCCCTGTACCCTACCCTGCGCCTTCCTGCCACCCCAGAAACTCCAGCCCATCCCCATGATCCAGAAACTAAAGGGCTAAATTCCCAGCACAGCAAGTGGCCTCCGCCCTTGCCCTAGTCCTAAGGCCAGTTAAGGTCCGGCCATTAGGTATTTTGTTCTGACACCCTTCCCGTACATCCCCCGTTTGTTTGGGTGAGGCAGCGACAGCGCCCGATACAAGCAGAGAATCCATCCCGATACACCAGGAGAGGTCTCCCAGAGCGGGCAGCATCTCAGGGCGCTTTGCACAGGCTGCAGAAGTGGGCCAAGCAGGGATGGGGCCCAAGCAAGCCAGACGGCAGGTGCAAGGCCTGAAGGAGTGAGGGGCCTGCAAGAAGGGGTATGGCAGGGGCAGAGGGTCCCAGCGGGGAGGCTGGCACAGCACGACAGAGACTGGAGGAAGAAAGCCGGTGTCTGCAGGGCACTCTGACATGGGCCGGACTGCATCCAGGGTGTTTTCCAACCCACGGGACACTAGGACATGCATCTGTGCTTGCTGAACATAGAAGAGAGGCACAAATACCCAGGGCGCGAGCCTCAGGACCTCCAGCAGGAAATGAAAAGTGTGTGAAGGCCTCCGGTCACAGAGTATTTCATGATGTTTACATGAAACGGTTCACTTAATCTTCCCGTAATACTGGACCATGAGAAGGCTGAGATGCGAAGAGAACCTGAAACTCCCAGCTTCACTCTGCAGTCTACTGTGAAAGAACAGCCTGGCTGCAGGGAGGCAATCTGTGGGTCCCCAGGCTGGCCCTGCCCGGGGCGGGCTGGCACCCAGAAGCATTCCATCCCAGTCACGTCTTCCCCCCCCCCCGTCTTCTCTCCTCATCCAGTGAACTCTGCTCGGGAGGTTACGTGCCCACAGACACGTCTGCTGAGGTCTGGCCCATCTCCTTATGGCTAACCGTGCCTCTAATTTTAGAGCCATGCCATTTCCATATGCACAATTTCCACTCTCTTTTCAATTATTTTTCATCCTAAGGGCTCATCCAACAGCAGGCTGTCTCTACTCCCATGAAAAATTAAAAGGTTGAAGTAATATCTTACATTTATATGACTTTGCAACTGATAGCGCGCATTCCCCTCTGTCATCTCACTTACTCCTCACCCCAGCCCTGCCTGGTCAGCACTGTTATCCCCATTTTAGAGCTAGAAGGCTGATGCTCAGAGAGACTAAGGGACTTAGCTGCTGCCCTGAACGGAAGTGCCAAGCCAAGGTCTGAGGACTCCTAACCCAGTGTTCACCACACCATGTCCCAGCTGCTTCTCAAACTGAAGAACAGCAGGGTGAGACAGTGAGCCTCAGCTGAGCCTGGGCTCAAATCTCAGTTTATCTGCTGAGTGGCCTCACACAGGTGTCTGCACCTCTCTGGGCCTCTGTCTTCTCAACCGTGAAAAGGCATTAACATGCAAGATTGTTCTGAAGATCAGACTCCTGGCAAAGAGTACTCGCTCAACCAGTGTTGGTCACTCCCCATCCCGTAATTCTCCAGTCAGCATTCTGATTTGGACAGAGATAACAGATTCTTGAAAATGACTTTTAGAAAAAGTGCAATTTACCTGTTAGCCACCAGAGTGCAGTCAATTTCCGGTCGCTTCGTTTTGGGAATGACATACAGCGGGTACCTGTCCCCGTGTCGAATGAGCACATGCACTGAGACCAGCTTAAAATGATGCGGAGCGTGGCCTGTGAGAGAGGAGCATGTCATCTGGTTATCACTCGGGAAGTGTCAGCCCTTTTCACTGTGCAGGCGTGGGGAGGGGTGACCACACTGGATGGTGCTGTGCTGGGTGGAGGCCCCTGAATAGACTCACAAGGCAGGGCAGGGGACTGTGAGAGGGCTGCTCACGTCCCAGATCCCCAGAAGTCACAGGAGGCTCTGGGCGTGTGGCTGGGGGCCGGAGGCCAGTGAATCAGGAGTAAGACCATTCATGTGGACTCACTCCCATCCACAGACCAGGGGAGGCCCACAGCAATGCTGGAAACAATGACTCCTGCTTTAGAGCTCTCAGGAGGCAAGGCAGAGCACCAGCAGACACATGTTCAGCATCACTCTGATACACTTTCAAAAAAGCCAAACTCAACGTAGAGATCCTATTTTCCCACCCCGTCACTGCAGGATGCCTAAGTCCCAAGGGAGCCAACCCAGAAAAGGGGGTGGCTGAGGCGATGCCCCAGGGCCTGCCACGGCCACCCGTCCGTCTTGCTGATGTATCACTAAAAATCATGACAACGGCAAACTCTGGTGGAAGGCTTCTCACGAGCCGCGTGCTGCTCAAGCAGGTACGTAATCCCCCCAGCAGCCCTGTGAGTAGGTACCGCATTTTACAGATATGGAGCTGACTTGAGAACTCATTCAAGGGCACGGCCTAGTGGCCACTGCAGGGTTGGAGCCCCAGCCATCGGGTTCCTTGCCACCATGCTGTGCTGCTTGAAGAACTAGGCCCTTGAGAGGTGTCCATCTGGGCACCAAGTTGGGCAGTGCCGCCAGGCCTACCTTCCATGCTGCGCTCAGCCACACTGGGGATGTTGCAGTACAAACGAGCCTCGTAGACAGGGTCCGTCACCGGGGGCTCCGTCACCGGGTCCGGCAGGATCCTCTTCCGACTCCTGCCACTCACTCCATTCTTAGCCGTCGACACTGGGATCAGGTGGACTGCCAGGAAAGCAGAGCGGGTCACGACATGCGGTCACAGGAACCAGCGGCAGGGGCCCTGTGTGCGGCTGCATGTCTACTTTGATGAACTATTCTCACCCTCAGCATCAGGGCAGACTTTAGTGGAGAGCACATGGTCAGCTGCCCATCCTGTTTCCTGAGCCCCACTGTGCCCCGCCTCTTTCTCAAAGCCATTGCTCTCTCCTCACCAATAATTATCATGCAACACTGGGTGGGCTACCCCAGAGAAAGGGGCCTCGCTCACAGTGGGAAGGAAGAACTTACACACCAACCTCATGCAACCCAACCACCTCGTTCCTAACACCCTCAGAATTCTAGTAAATACTGAGGAAGGAAACCATCGCCTACTCAGACCTACAAGGGGCGAGATGTGGTGTCTGACATGTCTTATTTGATATCACCTGATTCGCAGTTTGTGGCCCCAGAGCCCCATCGCAGGCATCATTCACTAATCCTCCCAAGACTACTTTACAGAGAAGAGAGCCTTGGATCCGGGGGAGCCGAGGCAGCTGCCCAGGGCGTACACGGCGGATGGAGCCCCATCCCAAGCCCACTCTCTGTCTCCAGGTAGCTTCTCCCCTACAGTCTCCTGGAAGTCACGCACGGGCCCTGCAGTCTGCTATGTCTGTCCATCCAGCACCCCTCTTTCTGTTGGCGAACCACTCCTTCCCCTCCCTTTGTGGTTCTGATTGAACCACCATCAGTCATAATGTCCCTGCCCCCTGGCTAGTGATGGACATGTGAACAGGATCAATGAGGACAGTGATGGAGCAACTGGACTCCTTTTCCTTGAGAGAGGAGCTGTACAGAGACACTAGAATTCTACATGCTGATCTCTAAGAATGGAAACTTGGGGTTGCCCCAGCCATTTGTCCCTCCGTGGACAGCCTCTGTCAGCAGTGAAAAAGATGCTAAGTAGAGACAAGCCAGACCAAGAAATGAAGGGAGTTAATCAGAGAGAGAGAAAGACCTGAGGACATCCATCCTTTGAGCCCCTGGGTCCGGATGTGGCTGAAGCCAGAAGCTCCTTTAGATGTCCCAGGTATGTAAGCTGAGCAAGTCCTCTTCTTGCTTGAGCTAGTCTGAGTTGGGGTTCAGTTACTTTCAGCCAAGTAAGTCGTGACTAATATGTTATCAATTATTTACAAGCAGATGTTAAGTCTATTTTCTGGGTCGGTGGTCCCCAATATTCCCATGTATGAGAAACCTCTTCGTAGCATCTCAGATTTTCTGGAACTCTCTACACAATAATAGCTGTATTTTTAGTAACTACCAACTAAGGAAATACATGAAAATAGATGTGCTTATGAATCACTTCTAAAAAGTTTATTAATCACCATAACATATATATATATACATTTGAACAATAGCTAAAACAGGGCCCAATCACCAGTCTAAATTCATTTCAATTTCCTAATTTCCTTTGGCAAATAGAAGTTATAAACAAAAGTAAAAGACAAGCAAATCACTGAAAGGAAAATATTTGCAACATACACAACAAATTATTAATATCTAAAGTGCATATGAGTTCCTACAACTGAAAAATCAGTAAATGATATGAGCAGGCTAATTACAGAAAAATAAATACCAATGGCAATAAACATGAAAAGATGCTCATTATTCATATTTCAAAAAATACAAAATAAACAACAATAGGATATGATTCCCCGAATCAGACTAGAAAATTGTGTTTTAATAATAATATCAGTACTGGCAAAGGTGTGAAGCCTACACCTCCATACGCTGCAGGTGAGAGTGGAAAGTGGTGGAATGACTTTTTGAAGGGAGTATTCGGCGGTAGCCACCAAAATGTCCTTTGTCCCTGATCCCATTATTCTACATCTTGGAATCTATTCGACAAAGATATCAATTCCCGTCACAAAGATGTATGGCCAAAGAGATTCACTGAGTGCTGTTTGTAATAACAAAAAAGGAAAATAACCTAAATATCCATCATTAGCAGAACAGAATGTTATATCCATACTGTGGAATATTCTGCCACCGTTAAAAAGAACGGAAAAGAATCAAAGATAAATGAAGCAAATAAACCAAGTCACTGGATATTTACATGATTCTCTTTGTGTAAAGAAAAACCAAACGATAAATGGATGAATATACAGGCATTTGTTTATTATGTAAATGCAAAGAAGAATGTCCACAAGGACATCCGTCACCATGCAGCAGTGGTTTCCTCCGGGCAATGGGTGGAATGGGGTAAGAAGAAGTATTTTTACTTGTTTTTCTATAAATGTCTACATTGTTTTATATATACACACACATATATATATTTATAGTAAGAATGTTACATACGTCCTATACGAATAGAAATATATGTATCTTCCTATAATGTCTAGATACACTTTTTTTTTTTTTTTTTTTACTATTAGCATATTTTCATTCATTACTTGCGTTAGTCATGTTAAAACAAGTGCTGGTGCTTCACCAACTCAAAATTAGCTCTTTGGCTGGTCCTAGAGCCACTTTCTTTCCAGAAAGGGGCCAGAACTGCTAACACACAACCCAGATGTTGGAGGTAATTTACTATGGGGGATTTGTGCCGGAGCAAGGGAATGAGGAAAAGTAGATATCCTAAGGCAGCATCTTAATGATCCCATTCTCCTGGCTGTGTGGCACCCCACAGTCCTTAACTCTGCTCCTTTATGAAATGGTACCACAGGTGGCCTCTTGGCCATGCCTTGGGCACAGTCCCTTTGAGTCTGGGCCTCGGACCGGTGCAGCTAAGAAGACATAACATGAGTGACACAGGGACAGTGGGCCATGGATCCCTGGGCATCCCAGAGTCTCCAAGGTTTGCTGGTTTATCTGTAAGCACATGGAGTAAGGTCTGTTGGGACAGCCACTTAGGAACTGCTATAGACTGAACGTTTGTGTCCTCTCAAAGTTCACGTGTTGAAACCCTAACCACTAAAGGGATGGTATTTGGAAGTGAGGCCTTTGGGAAGTGATTAGGTCATGAGGGTGGAGCCCTCAGGAATGGGATTGTGACCTTATAAAAGAGACCTATTTCTGCCATCTTTGGTTACAGCAAGAAGATGCATAAGAGGGCCCTCACCAGACACCAAATCTGCGAGCACCTTGATCTTGGACTTCCCAGCCTTCAGAATGCAAAGAAACAAAATTTCTGTTGTTTGTAAGCCACCCAGTTTATGGTATTTGTTAAGTATCCCAATGGACTAAGACAGGAACCATGGTGGTTGGGTCCAAATGACACACCCACAACCCCAGGAAGCAGTGGTTTGAAAGCCCCAGATAAAGAGTGGGTGGTAATCAGGGACCTTTCACCCAGAAAGACTTATCTGCTGCCTCCTCTGCCATCTGGGCCTGTGGGCCTTGCCCACAAGCTGCTGAGATTACCCCGTGCCATGTGCACCTTCTTGAGTCACCAGGATGCAGGGAAGTCCATGCAGGCCCTTTGAGGGCTCCTCCAGATACCAGACATTCAGGGGAGGTTCTAGTGTGTAGAAACCGTGAGTGAGACGTCTCCCCAGCTCCATCTCCCTGCATCCCGCCCCTAAGTTGGTTCTCACTGTCCTGAACTGCTCAGAGCCGCCCCCACTCCCCAGGATGTTTCTCACCCATGCTCCTCCCTTTGCTGGCAGCTCTACCCGCACCCCATCTCTGTTCCCCAAATCTGGCCAACTCCATAACTGATCCCAGGGGTCACCCTGCCAGGAAGCCCACCCTGAATGCCCAAGCAGTTTCGACATCCCTCTTTTATGAGCCCACCTGGTCCTGGCTGCCATCCTGGCTCACATTCCAGTAGATGTAAGCAGAGGTGTCCAGACTTTGCCAACCCACCACCTCAAACGCCCAGAGGGCTGGGACTGTGCCTCTCTCATGTTTATATTCCCCGGCCAACCAGCACAGGATGGGCCCTCCATAAACCCTTATTGAACTGAAGGCCTGCTCTGAGCCAGGCACTGTGCTCCATGCTTTTGATGAAATATCACATTGAATCCTCACCATGGGAGCTCTAAGGGAGAGGGTTACCCAACCAGCCTGGGAAGTGGTGATCATCTAAGCAGGCTTCCTCGAGAAGACACCGAAGCTGGCCTGAAAGGCTGAAGGGGAGCTGGCTACGCGCGGAAGAGGAGAGGAGGACAAGAGAGGGCTGTGTAGCATGGGCAAACAGAGACAAGAGGCAGCAAGTTGGCTCAAGACACCCTTTGAGGCCTGGTCCACTCGGCTCCACCAGGGCTGACATGCAGGGAGCCCTGGGAGACATCAGCTGCGAAGGAGCCTGAAGGAGCAGCCCCCGGGCTGGAGGCTGCCTCGGCCCTGGCTGCTGCAGGACTCACCACATCAGCTCTGCTGGGCTCGCCAGGGTCACCTGGACAAAGGGGGTCGAGGGGCAAGCTCAGGGGCCGAGGGGCCTGGGGCTCCAGTGCTTCTCCTGGCAGGCCTCGCCCAGGTCCGCAACTCCTCCAGCCGCCCTGTGGGACAATTAGAAATCTGCTGACCTCAAGCAGATGACAGCAGCTCAAATGTCATCAGGCAAGAAAAACAGACTGTGGGAGCATTGGAAGGGACAGTAGGCAGGTAAAAAGATAGAAGGATAAGGACTTTCATTGTGTAGGTGTAAAAACCCCATGAATCTAGGTGAGTGCCCTGGGGCTACTGCACCACCATGGCCAACATGAATAACAGAAGAGGAGGCATCTTTTATTGATAATTAACCTGGTCCCAATGGGTATGCAACTTCCCCGAGGAGTGATTTCCAAGCAGAGATTTCCATAAGCCACTTGTGGACAGGAGTCTCTCTCATTTATGGCTGCTTTATCTGCTCATCTCATCTACAATCACTTTCATCCTGTCGGCACATCTATAACCTTCTTGTGTAAAGATGCTAGTGGGGTCTCAGTGTCAAAGAAAAGGCAGAGAACATTACCTCTAAGGCAGTTCCTTGGGCCCCCTCACTTGTAAAAGCAACTAGTAAACTTCTTAGAATCGTGAAACAATCAGGCGTTGTCCGCGTGGACAGCGTAGCCTCTCCCCTCTCTCCCCATTCCACCCTCCCCAAGGCACAGAGGTTGAATCCATGTGCGTTATTAGCACACATTCCGTAGCTGTGACTAGGACACAAGCCAAACTGGCCCGCACTGCTTCTTCCAGCTCTGGACCTCACGCTGGGAAGAGTAACCAGCAGCCAGGCAAAGCAGCTCAGGCAGAGGCTGGTCAAGGGGCTTGCCCAGGGCCCCGCAGCCTGTAAGCAGGCCTGCTAATCTCTCAAGTCTAGTATTTATGCATCTTGCACTCAGTCATCCAACATTTACTGAGCATCTGCTGGGAATTCCTCAGAGAATAAGAGTAGACGGTCTCTGCCTCCTGGAGTTTACAATCCCATTGGGGAGGGTGGTGAGATATTAAAAAAGAAAAGAGGAGCAGAAAGCATATGGCCATTAAGGGGGCACTGGCCTCCGCACACCCTGGTCACTGGTTTGGGGGTGAGGAGCAGGAAGGGTGCAGGAAAGACCTGGATATAGAGGAGATACTGGGAAGTCACCACAAGAGGGGTCAACAGCCTTGGGCAGAACAGGACCTACCAGCAAGCCTTGGCCCAGGAGCCACAGTGGACTCGTCTACAGCGACACGGCTCATCTAACGACAATTTGCTTCCTCTAATTTTTGCTTATTTTATTGATGGTCCCCATGGAATAGAGGAAAGGAGAGAAAAGACCCCAGGTCAGGGTCAGATCATAACTTACCAGCACAGGTCCTAGGCCACAAGCCCCTGTCTGGCCTTGGGCCTCAGGCCACCCTAGTTACTTCCACAAACTTGGTGATCCACAAGGTCAGTAGGTGATGTTACAGCCAGGTGTCTGCAGCCAGCCCATGACCTGAGAGTCACTTTGACCAGCATAAAGACAGGCCAGTGTCCTTCCCCCAGGGCACCAAGCCAACATCCACGGTCTCTAGCTCATCTCCCCATACCAGGACTCTGGCCCAGGGCAGAGGACAAAAATCTTAAAAAAAGAATGCACACCTGGCCTTCTTCCACCATCTCTAGCCTTAAGAGTCTGCTGTATGCAAGCCCTTTAGAGGTGCCTAAACACCGACTTTGACAGAGCATTGTCAGGGCCCCACCCCAGGTCAGATCACTGCCCCTCTTTTCCTTCTGTGTAGTGGCTCTTGCCCCTGCCAACCCCGTGGTGTGGTGGGGGTATTCACGCTGCTCCTCCAGGATCCCATCCTTGTCAAGCTGACTGCTCCAGGGATGGGGACCTGACCCTAGCCAACTGTGCCAATAAAGGCCCTTCCAGGAAAGAGAGGCGTCCCCACGTGGAAGAGTCAGTCTTCTAAGGAGCCAGATGGCCTCCGAACCCCTGCCTCCTGCCATCCCTGCCTCGGCTCTAGGCTGCCTCCCATGGTACCTAGACGTGTGCTGTTTAGCTGTCAGCTCTTCCTCTGATTATACTGACACCCTGGGAGATTAAAGTGAGGTGTCAGGGATCCCCAGGCGTCCCAGCGAAGGCGGGTATGATGGAGCTGAAGTGCTGGCTCAGCTCTGCCTCCACTGCTCCGGGCTCTGCTGCCCACAGCCACATCACTGACTGCACCAGCAAAGGCGTGGCCCACCATCCACTTTTTACCCTCCCAGCTCCAGAGCCTGCCTCCCCCTTGTCGGGACCTCAGCCCTGGGCTGGCCACCTCCCTAGGGGCTATAGTCACCTCTTCTTTGGGACTCCTTTTCCAGAGCTACCAAAGTCTATCCTCAGTCACCTCTGCTGTCCATGATTATGAATGCAAGGAGGTGGCACGGGGCTGGGGGCCAAACAGTCACAAAGGCCGGGGTTCAGTTCCTGGCTCTGTTACTTCCTAGCTACGTGACCTTGGGCAGGTACTCCCGCCTCACCATGGCTCATTTTCTCCATCTGTAAAACGAAGATGATGACACCTGTGTCAGGGTGGCGGTGAGGACGACTTGAGACATCACCTATTGTGAAAGACCACGAAGTGCCTGCAATGTGGTAAGGGACCCAGAAGTGCTGCTTCCCTTTGCTGTGATTATCCTTGCTCCTTACAGGCTCCTAAAAGGTGCTCCTTTCACCTAGGGAGCGGGAAGGGATGCTGACCCTCTCTGTCCACGCGTTTCACAGATGCTCAACAATCCAGTTTCACCTCCCCTCTCAACCACCCCAATTTTAGAAGCTTCTCTGACTCCCTTAAATACATTCAGCTCATCCAAGATGGCGCCTTCTCATAAGCTAAGACACCCCTAGCCCTGTCATCTGATTTCTCTCTCCCAGTAATCCAAAAGGTTCTTGAATTCTCTCTCCTTCACTGGCCTGCCAAAGAATAATGATTTGTTCTTATAGGCAATTCCCACAATTCCCCTAGTGCTCCTCAACCCACTAGGTTGTCTTAAATGACATTCTGCCTCGACTCTGCAATGAATATAAAGATGCCTGTGTGTAATTCTCATATATAAACCAGAATCACGACACCAGAGCCCACAGTTTTGCTATTTGCCTCTGGTCACTTGCTTTTAAAGGCAGGGCTAGAAACCCCGTGTACAGGTGTGATGTGAGAAACCAAGTCCCCATCTGTACACCCAGAGAGACTTGGTTTTACAGAGACAAGATTATCACACAGTTGAACCCCCAGTTCCCTTTCTGATGTATCCACTTGGGGCCACAATACAACACCAATCTTTTTCGTTATCCTCCTCCTTACTCATTCTTCATTCCTCATTCTCGTTGCCTCATGGGGAACCGCTGTTAGATGAGAATCCAGTAGGTGCTTTGGCGCCAGTGATAAGCCTGGTCCTATGCAGGAGCCAGTGAGCCACTGCAGGGGTGGCTCCCACGGGGTTGGGGGCTCAGCTCCGGCCCCAGGCTGTCCCAAGCTCTTATTTCCACCCTGCCTGGTCGTTCCCTCTGGCATCTGCCACTGAGACCTCAGTCCACAGGACTCCAGAGTGCAGGGGCAGGGGTCCCACATAGCCTGAGCTTAAGCCCAGCTGCGTCCTCCCAGAGGGACCAGGACACCTCGCACTCCTCTGGGGCCACTGATAACTGGCCTCGACCTAACAGGGCCCTCTGGGTTAGATGATGCAAGCACCAAGGACTCCAAATCATGACAGACGCTAGAAATCAGAGAGACGTCCAGGTCAGGCCCTAAAAAGAACTAGGAAAGAACCCCAGCCATCCATAACCATCTCAGGGCCTGGACCGCCTCTGCCTCACCTCTGAGAAGCTGATACAAGCTACCGATCCTCACCCCTGAAAGAAGACTGCAAACAGAAGCTTTGCCTTCGATTCCCGGGGGTTCACAGCACCCCTGAAACCATGCGAGACAATGCAGACGTCCGTGGACTCAGGCTAAGGACCCACTGTACCTGGAAACAGGTTTCCAATCTCGACACCCTCAAGAAGAGTTTTTTTTTTCTTTTTTCAAAATGAAAAGGGATCTTTACAATTCATATAAACATGTGTTCATCCTAAAATAGCCATTCAACACTAAGGTATAAAAAGAAGTGAGAATCACCCATAACCTTCCCACCCAGAGAACCCACAGTGGACATTTTAGTGTGCATGTGCAGCTGGATGTCCTGCCAGAGATTCAACCTGTGCGACCGTCCATGTTCTGCTGGGAACGGTGACAGAGTCACTGGGGCCCAAGGATACTGTTCCCCTCCCCCAAGAGGAATGAATGAGTTCTGTGTCTCAAAGGTCTGCACCCCATTGAGGCCACCAAACCAACCACCCAGGAAGGTGGCCAGTCATCTGCCTTCTGTGGGAAGGGTGAAAAGGAAGGGGGGCGGTTTGGGGAGGCCACCTCAGGGAAAGCGACAATGCAGCTGAGGGAGGGGCCTGCGCCCTAAGGTATCTGGACCTCATGAGACCAGCATCCCACCCTCTGGCAGAGCCCCGGGGCTGGGGAGAGGCAGAGCTATGGGTGGGTTCCAGGTTCCCTGAGGGGCAGACCCCTGGCCAGTAGGGTCCAGCCCCTTAGAGGACACAGGAAAAAGAGGGAGGGAGGCAAGAGGTGATGCTGGAGCCTGAGCCAGATAAATCACAGAGGGCGTCGCATCCTGTCCCTCCCACCCAGGGGCAGCCTGGCTTTGCTGGGCCCCCGTGGGCAACCGTGTGCTGCGGCCACATTGGCAGGAGGACAGTGAGAGGTTCCCAGAGTGCTCTGTGCATACTCCTGACTGCACCCTCTCATTCAGGATTCAGATTCTGCCCCCCAGCCCTCATTCTGAGCAGCTTCACAAACTGCCCCCTCCACCCCCGGCCCCCAAGTCAGTGGGCGGGCCTCTTCCACATCACAGGGCTCCGCTCTGATTACCACTTACTTCACTTCGAGGTGGACTTTCTTGTTTGTTTTTTTTTTAATGTCATCAGCTTAGGGCTGGAGCCCTGTTGCTAAGACAAAAGGGAGCTGGTCAGTGCACTTGGAGCAAACTCCACCCAGCCACTCCCACCGTGTCCTTGGCTCACCTCCATTCAGTGATTACTCTGACAAAACATCCTGCGGCTTTCTCTCCTCTTTTGTCTTCCTCGTCACACAGTCTGGCATCTGCAGACACTCCTGAATTCACTACTTTCACTGCCACTTCCTAGTTTTACTAACTCATAGCTTCCCCTGCTCTAAAATGGGAGAGTCCCCACTTATCAGCACTGCTGACTGGACACACACACACATATTCCCATGTAAAAGTTCCATCCGTCCTTTCATGTGATGGACAACCTCTACGTCAGCACAGGCAGGTCCATGTCATCAGGGTGTAATGCACGCAGGAGCGTTCGCTGTTGGACGCTTCGGGTGCCTTCCCCATTAGAAGCCGTGATGCAATAAACGTCTGTGAAGGTACCTCCCTGTCCTCTCGTCTATTGTTAGGAGAAATTCCCTAAGATCAGAAGCTAAAAAGGAAGGAAAGAAGGAAGAAGGGAGGGAGGGAGGGAGGAGAGAGAGAAACAAACAAGGCCCCCACCTGGAAGAAAACCAGAGATGAGCCACAGACATAAGTGCTCATTCGGAGCTGAGGGAAGGGCCTGCTCCCCGAGACTCTTACCACCACCACCCCCAACACAACTACCACAGGAGCTTAAGACGGTGTGATGAAAGGTGACTTTTCAGGCTTAATTTTGTCACTTATCTACAGATTTTTTTTACCCACTGATAGTTAACTCTGTGTGGTAGCTGGACACAAAGCAGTCAGAGAAAAAGCAAAATTAAAACTCTCGGAAATCAAACAGATGAGATGAAGATATTATGACGGAACTCTTAGCTTAAAAAATGCAAGCCCTCATTTTCAATTCCTTATTCTTTTTAACTCTAACTCACCAAAATGAAAACCCAGGAGGAAACTTATTGTGGCTTTTAAAGCAGACTGCACAGTTCATCGGCCCCTTGGCATTCTAAGCGTCACAGTCCCAGACTTTGTCACCAAAACACATTAAGATCTTCATGAACCCCCAAATTCACACATTCCATGGGGCACGTGATTTTCTCCATAAAATGTACCCAGGACAAAGAGGAGAGAATGATGAAGGCACCCCCGTCTCCACTGCCCCCCAGGGCGGGATGGGGGCCTCTCAGCTGGAGCTCTAGATTTGTGCCTCAGCAAAATCCCTGCCCTGACATGCCACGGGCCCT
Source organism: Equus asinus (assembly GCF_041296235.1). Classification (NCBI taxonomy): domain Eukaryota; kingdom Metazoa; phylum Chordata; class Mammalia; order Perissodactyla; family Equidae; genus Equus; species Equus asinus. The sequence continues at coordinate 87,099,371 of NC_091810.1, read as the reverse complement.
CGGGGTGCCCACAAAGAGGCGAGCTGCAAACGCTGACAGCCAACCTCAAAGAGTGGCCGAGGCTGAGGAGGTCCAGTCTGAGCAACTGAGGCGAGTGTCACAACAGCCAGGCAGGTTTTCAGGGCCTCCTTGCTCTCCTACCCAGAGGCAATGTTCCTTTAATTTCTACACTATTCTACCAAGCATGGCCAGTCTCTTTCCAGAAGACAACAGGCCCAAAGAACATAAGGGAGAGGATATGGGGCCCGGGGGCTACAAGACAGTGAGGGCTCTGCAGGGAAGAAAGGTGCCAGGGGAACTTCTGGACACACACTCACACACCACACTCACATATGCCACTCACACCCATCACACACTCACACCACACTCACGTATGCCACTCACACCCATCACACACTCACACATACCACACACTCACATAGACACTGCAACACACACACACCACACACTCTCACACACACCCTGCACACTCACATACATACCACACACACACACTCACATATATACTACTCATACACACGCACACGGCTGGCTAAGCTGAGCTCCTCAGCTGCCCCCCTTAGCGCTTGGGGCGGGTCACCTGCCTCCCTGGCTTTGGGGCCCCACCTCTCGGCTGCTGCTCTGTCTCCTTCATGGCCTCCGTCCTGTCTGTCTGCCCAGGTTTCGTCTCTGCCCTGTCCTCTTTTCCCTCTACCGGCACCACAGGGCACGGACTCTGGAGCCCACGGCCACTCGGCAGAGGGGGGCTGAGGAGAAAAGGAGAGCTCACGACCCCCAAGGTGGCAGCCCCCTCCCAGCGGCTCAGCTACGAGGGGCTGTCCCTGCAAGTGGGCTCGGCTTGCTGGACAGCCTGGTTTTGAAAAGAGGGGCTGGAAGTTTATATGAAATTGCCTAGTTTTAAAACATTAGTAAATAAATTAAAAAATATGAAAACACTGGTTGGGCCAAACTAAGCAAGTCCACAGGCTGTGGGTCTGGAGCGACTTCCCCACGCTGCTGGGAGATCTGGTCTCCCCAGGCCAGGGCTTCTCCAACAGTGAACACAAAGTCCCCAAACAGGGGCTTTGCACAGGGTCTCCCGGAGGTTCTGCCCTGAAATCCACCCTCAGGCAGGACACTGCACCCATTTTGGCCTTGGGCACCTCCAATGACCCCTACGTACCTCAGCGACTCCCCCAGGTGCCCCCCTTGCGCTGCCCCAGCTCATCCATGTGCCTTGTCCTCATCCTCTTCTCTTCTTGCTCTGAGCACTCTCCCTGGGCCTCCTCATCCAGACCCAGGGAGCCATCAGCCCCACATGGTTGACCTTCCAGTCTATGTTCTGGGCATTTCCTTCAGCCTTCAGCACACTCATCCAGAGGGATGAAATGTCCATGTGAATGAACGCATGAACGGAGGAAGGATGGAGGCATCTCCTGAACTACCCGAGCCAGGCTCCTATGTGCCATGGTGGAGGCCTCCCCTTCTCCCATCACCCTGGTCCCACTACGCCGCCAACAGCTGTTAGTCCACAGCATCACCCTGACACCTCTGGCTTCGCTTCCTCCTTTCAGGGCCAATACCTTCATTGGAGCCACCCTCAGCCTTTTAATAGAGGAGCAAAATGGGCCTCCAGCTGCCTCCCATCATCATCCTCCCATCCGCTTCTGAATAGGTAGTGCCCAAATTTTCTTTCCTTGTTGAGTCAGTGTCATGAGTATGCACAACTTTCCTTGAGTTTACAAATGCTCCCAGGAGTGTTGGAAAGCTCACCCAGGGAGCTTGTTTAGAAATGCAGATTTCTAGGTTCCACTCCCACCAAGATTCTGAGTCTGTGGGGAGGAACACAAAATGTGCTCTCTTCTTTTTGGAATATACGTGTTACCAAGCTCCCTCTAACAATGTGCTCGGGAGACCACACTTTGGCAAACGCTGTACCGGACTGCGGTCCTTCCCAGACACAAATCCGATGGTGTCTTCCCTGCTTCAGTGGCTCCCCACACCTTCAGGATGTCATGTGGTGGTGGAGGTGGCCCCAGCCTTCGTCCAACTTCACAGCTACACACAGGTGACTAACCTGGTCCTGCTCTCTCTTGTTCTGCCTTTGCACATCCATCTCCATCTGCCAGGAATGCCCTTCTCAGCTTCCTCCTTGGCCAACTTCTACTCATCTCTCAAGGATGAGGCTTGGACATCACCTCCTCTGGGAGCCTTCCCTGACCTCCCAGCCTGGATTAGCTTCTTGTTCTCTATCCTCCCATATCACCCTGCCATAAATTATCTCTAATTCACTTTCTTTAACAAACATGCATATAACAATTATTATGTGGTAGGTATTATTTTAGGTGTTTTATAAATATCAGCTCACTTAATCCTTTACCAATCCTATGAAATAGGAACTCTCATTATCCCCATTTTACAGATGAGGAAACCAAGGCGTGGAGAGGGTAAACATCGTGCCTGAGGTCACACAGCTGGGAAGCGGCAGGACCGGGACTCGATCGAGGCTGTCTGGCTCCAGGGTCCACGTTCTTTCCCACCTTACCTTACATGCTGCTGCCTCTTACCTGTCCTAGCACACTGTACACTGTTCCAGGTGTCCATCCATGATTCCCTCCCCTACACAGACAGCTCCTGTGGCCTCAAGAGATTAAACTCCCAGCCCAGCTCCTAGCACTCAGTGGAAACTCAAAGAGAGTTTGCAAACTCAAGGAAAGTTGTGCATACTCATGACACTGACTCAGTAAGGCAAGATAAAATTCATACACCTCAGAGTGCGAAGAGACTTCAATGGGATCAGGTCCAATGACCTGCCTACTATCCTACTCTTCACAGAGCGACGCTCCAGAGTCTGCACACCACCCACTCCGCCTCCACCCGACGCAGACTTGGCAAGCTCTTCCCCACGCCTAACTGACATGGTCTCCATGGTCACCTGGGCCACACAGAGCAGGTCCAACTCCTCTTGCAGGGAGGGCTCATCAGATACTGAAGACAACACTGGCTTTCACTTCTGCAGGTTAACCCACCTCTCTTCCACCCGAGGATCTGAATTTCCAGTCCACCTTAGATATTTCCCTGAGAAGCTGCTCTGGTTAATGAGGGCAATGCCCAAAAGGTAACCCCTCATATATGGGTGCCATGTGCCCAGTGTAGACTGATCTCCACCATGGCCAATGAACTCTCATCAAGAAAGAAAGAAATGTATGATATATTTCAAAAGCTCTCTCGACAAGTGGCTGAAGTAACATAAGACTTTGGGCATAAGACTTCTGGCAGCCTTTGGGACACCAAGAGCTCTGGATTCTGAGGATGGTGCATTATGACAGCACTCTGCACTGTTGCTCAAAAGGCTTATGTTGACTATGCTTCCCCGAGCCAAGGGTTTTCTCACAAGGTCTCCGTTCTCACACCGATGTTGCCAAGCAGCAACAATTAACTCTGTTTTACAGAAGAAGATACAGAGGCTCTGGGAGGTCCACCTTGCCAGGGGCACACGGCTGCTAAGTGCCAGAGCAGCATTCAAATCCAAGGCTGTGATTCCAGAGCCTGCGCTCCTGTCACGCTGCCATCTTGGGAATGCCACTTGGAACATGGCGCAATGAGCATAAAATATGCATGAAGGGAACGCTGGGTTGAGGCAGGAAAATGGATGATCGCAAATGAGCAGAAAAAGCAGAACATGACTAACCAATCGCAAGTCCTCGGAGCCCACAGTCTTTCCCTGTCGCACTAAAGGAGTCCTTCAACTTGAGAAGTTATTTTGCCACTTGGACGCATTTTAGCTGGAATAACTAGAGATATTTATGCCCTACTCGTTCTCCTCTACGATTTGAACGTCAGGAATTTCAGAATGTCCCCGTTTCCAAACTCAAAAACATCAAGGACTTGAAACTACAAAATGAATGATTTTCATTAAAGGCTATTGGCATGTAGCAAGTCATTAGTACCATTTAAAATAAACATATCTTGAGAAACTATGAACTGTATCTTAATCTTTTTTCTATCCTTTCCCTACCTCTTCCACCCCGACAGTGTAGACAAATGCCCGACACACATAAGCACTTAGTAAATATATGTGGGTTCATGTATGCATTTTGTGTACCAAGGGGGAGAAACGCTTATTTAAAAATCCTGATTTTTTAATTGTATCCTAGGTCATAACTTTCTCATATTCAAAATATCAGAAAAAGAAAACTACCGAAAGACAAAATAAAATACATAATCATTTCAGAAAATGAAACTATACTGTTCACTTAAAGCATGAGAAAACCAAGTTATATTTGATTGCCTCAAATACATTACCTAAAATAATTATATGTGCTAATTTGGTATTCAAAAATTAGTCAAAAGAAATGGTACAGAAAAAGTCCGTGAATTTTAGGGTAAGGACCAATTCTGAGAGTTACTTTAGCGTCTACCTTTGTCTTATGGATTAGTGTAGTTTCTTACACCATAATAATTAGCAACCAATAAAGTAATTAAATAAATAAGGCAATTAAACGCCGTTTCCACAGAAATGGGTAAATTCCAAAGTTACAGTTTACCTAGAAATAGAAGAGCAGAAAGAACGTCCATAGCTGATGTCTTTCCGAACTTCGACGCATCCGAGAGTGAAGAGCTCAGACCCAGGCAGGCTAATTTATCCTGCAAAATTTTCCTTAAAAAAACTATGGCTGAAAATTGGCTCTCCTCAAACAGAAGGTACTTTCAGGAGAGTTATATAAGCAAAACACACAGGCCAATTCAGCAGCGTGGAAACCACCTCATGCAAGAGAAACGCAGCAAACACAAGTGACCCACACTCACGGCTCAGAACCCATCAGCTTCTCAGGACAAACATCAAGGTCGATTGTAACCTCCCACCTCTCCAACCGAAGGATGGAAAATTTTTAATGAAAAGCTAAACAAACCACTCAGAGTCCTAACTTAGTTTTTGAAAAGGATTCCTATTTTACGGTTCATTAACCATCTAGAGTTATCCATAAACTTCCCAGGCCCACCTTCTCTTGACCTCTCCTTATGCTAGAAGGATAAAATGAGTATTTTAAATTCTCCTTACTATTAGAAATAGCCAGTCATGTGCACCAGACATGTGCACGGAATATGTCACAAATTGGAGGCGAATTAGGGAAACTTGCTCAAAGCCTCCTCTCTTCAAACCACTTACTCCAAATGCCAAGCCTGTCCCACGTCCTCGGCACACTCAGAACACCCCACTCGCTGAGCCACCTGCTCTTTCCATCAGTCAAACTGTGACAGGAACACCACCTCCTCACGGGGCCGTCCCAGGCGGAGATGGGCACCAACCACGCATCTCCCACCCGTCAGGGTGAGGTGGGAAAATGGAGGGAAGGCAGGCGACAGCAAAAACACAATTCTCAGCCTCGTGCAGAGACATTCCCTCAGCTTCAAGCAGACAGCCCCACGAGGGAAGGGAAGTAGGGTCAGCCTGCTGTTCAGAGCAGGTGTAGATTCATCCACTCATTTAACAAACATTCATGAAACACCGACTGTGTGGTTGGCAGTGCTGGTCCCCAGAGTATAGAGGGAAACAGGACAGGGTCCCTGCTCTCAGAGAGCAGACAGTCTTATAGAAGGAAAAGACACAGAACCGAGAATTATGATACTGCACGGCTGGCGCAGAAGGGGAGCAGATTCAGGGCATCCTGGATGTACATCAAAGAAGCACCAGACTCAGGTGGGGGCTCATGGAAGCCTCCTGGAGGAGAAACGGGCTGAGTGAACCATGTGGAGGGGAGGATGGGAGGGAGGTGAGGAGGCGAGCACTCCGGGCAGAGGGGCAGCAGGATCCGGGCACAGAGAACAGACTGGCGAGGAGAGAATGCCACTCGACTCGGCAAAGCTATGGCATAGAGTCCAAGGGGAGAGAGGAGCCACAGAGGGCTAAGGGCCTCCCAGAGACCGCGGCCACCACGGAAGGGCTCCACCAAGTCGTTGCTGGGGCCTGCATGTGAGGATGGCCGCTCTCGGGGGAGCAGTGGGTGCGCAGATGTGGGGCCCAGCCCACGCACCAGCTCCCAGTGAAGGCCAAAGTGCTGGGCGCTGAGTCGCAGACTGGTTCATCAGCTCTTGGCTCATCACACGGGACTTCCCATGCACAGTCACCACTGCCCGGTGACCTAACCCCCAACCCTCCCCAGCAACTCCAGCTGCCCAGCTCACTGAACATAAGATGGACACCCAACCCTCAAAGAACCAACCAGCGGGCCACACACCTCTGCTCTGTGAGACTCAGTACAACGAGAGACAAGCTGAGCCACTCAACATCTCTGCCTTGGTAACCTGACTTGAGAACAACTCAGCAGTTTAGGGATCGATGCAGAAGCCAAAAACGTGTCGCCAGGCCCAGGAGGCCCTCTTGCTCCTCCTGGCCAAAACCGCACACCCAGAGGTTTAGGATTCCTACTCAGACCATCCACCATCAGCCTCATCGTTCATCTGAAAGCAACGGCTTTGGGGCCTACTTGCCTCCTCCCCACAAGGGCCCTTTCTTTCAGAACAAAGCCCCCTCCCCTCCCAGGCCCAAGCGACGCCCCGGCAACACCCCAATACTCACAGAACTGCAGGCTGAGGCTCACGAAGGCCAGCAGCGCAGCCAGGGCCAGCAGCAGCAAGAAGCGACTGCGGAAAAGCATTATTATTTGTTCTATTTTCTCTTCATGGTTTCACCTCAAATCGGGAACACGTCCTGTGAATAAAGCAGAGGCAAGAAACATGTGTTCCGAGGTGGAAAACCAAGTTCGTCAACTGAAAATAATCCAATTAGCCGAGTCCTCTGGCAGGGAAGCGTGAATCCTGGTCGCACAACAACAGCGTGCTGTGGCTCCTGTCTTTGCCCCCAGATAAGGCCAGCAGAGGATGCTCCCTGCAACCGAGCAAGAGCAAACCAGCCTGTGAATGCTCCATGAGGCCACCAGGGCCTGACCTTCCCAAGGAAAACCGTAAGGTAGCTTATGGAGCACTCACGGCGGGTCAGACAATGAAGTCCTTCCACGGACTGGCCCACGCTCACCCATGCTGACCCCCAACTTCTAAATCTTCAACCTTTTTTGATAAACTCTTTGCTAAGATGACTCTTGTCTTCTTTAATTTCAATCATTAACCTGAACGTCAATTGCTACCAAGTGTCCCACAGGAAGGCCTACAGGGGACAGCTGGGGTGTGCCCTGTCCCGGAGGAGGATTTGTTCCCACACCAAGGAACCCCATCTGCTAATGAGAGACCTCCCCCCACCCTGGACCCCGGAGCCCATTTCGGCTGCATCCATGGGTCTTTGTGCAGCCCCACCCCACCATTCTAACCTCCTCTAACCACACCAGGACTGTGCAAAAGGATTTTTTTTTAAATGCTGAATGAAGCCTTAAATGTCCGTTCTGTGAAAAAAGTAGCTGGCTGCTCCAGGTTTTACCCCATCGGTCTTAGATACCAACTCCACTTCCCGGGTCTCATTGGGGTTTGAAATAGAGCTTGAACAACACAGTCTCTCCAGAAAAGCCTCTTCAACTCCAGTAAGATTATAACGGTAATTTCAAACCTGATTTTCGCAGCAGAATCTTCCTCCTTCAAATACAGTCCCCTTCAGAGCCCCAACAGGCAAAACCAGGTAAAGCTCTGTTTTACCAGAGGGTCGCACAACTTTGGGAAAATACTAAAAGCTACTGAACCGTACGCTTTGGGTGAATTGTATGCTATGTGAATTATATCTCAACAAAGTGGTTTTTCAAAAAAGCATATCTGCAGGGAATGAAGCAGTAGCCAGACCCCTCGAGTCTCTTACTTGCTCCCCCAAGGGTCCTGCAGGGGAGTCTAAGAACTACCCCTTTAAAGGGATTTATCAGGACTGGCCACCAAAAGAGAACATTTGCTAAAAGATTGATGAAAACACACTTGCACGTCACAACTGAGCCGGTACATTGGGCGACCAGCATCTCTGTTAACAAACAGATCCCATTTTCACACCTGCAAATAAGCACTGCGTCTGTCCCTTTAGTCACCACCCCTAACCAACGGCCAGTGCCCAGTGTCCCAAGATGATCTGCAACCCCTCTTGGGGACACTGCTCCCCCTGCCCTGGAGCGGACTCACCAGCCCACAAGCTCTCTGCGTCTCTGGCTAAAACAACACTATTCTGGCTGATCCCACCCAGGATTTAACATATTTGGGGCCCCAAAGAAACGTTTTCTGTTTCCAAAATTCAAACTCCCCAAAGGCTTCGCCCAAGGGCGTTTGAAAGGACATGCACAGACTGGAAGGCATCTCCGCAGAACCTGTGCTTGGTGAGAAGCTGCGGCCAGGACTTCTGCACTGAATTCCCGAGGAGGCCAAGGTCACAGTAAGAGACAGAATGTGGGCCATCTGACCGTGGCCCTGCAGGGTTCCCTCCTGTGGCAACCCTGGATGCCGACGAACCCCAATCCTAGATATAACACATCAAGCCTGGGTAGCTCTGGGCCCCTGATCCTTGCCTGAGGTCTCTGAGAGTCATCATAGTCCACTCTCTTGTACCCTTGACCTTGGGCGTGTCCTTGGCAATGCTCATCCGATGGTTCAACAGTAAACTCTCCCCAAAGGAAAAAAACCACAGTCAAATCAAAGTCACAGTCTCTCTGCCCTCCACTCTGGACAGCTCCCAGGAGAGGAGCATGGAAGGCGACAACAGTCACCTGCTGATACTGGCCAGTGTTTCTAAACATACCCCACTTGGGTGGATTCTCAGCGCTCCCTCGGCCACCCTTCCCCAGGGTGGAGGCCCTCAGCAGCTTCCTGCCAGGCAGCCTCCGACCTTTGCTCTGCTCCTCCAGGAAACAGGAACTTTCCCCGGGTTTCCACTCACTGAGCACAGTGGGAGCCAGCTGCCCTTGACTGTGGGGCCCTCGACCTCACCCCGTTCATGCTCTGCAGGGCAGGCAATTGCGTTTCTAACACACAGGCAGGAAACCCAAACTCCAGGGTGCAAGGTTATTAAGTTGTGGTAACGAGATACAAAGCAAGATCTCCGTGCCTCTAAAGTTCTTTTTCATGTGTTATAGGGTCTCCCTCAGTGTCCACACACTGATTCTAGTTATGGATCCACACACAATCAGCTAACTTTGGCACATGCCAGCTTCTTAGATCCTGAGGATGGCCAGCCCTCCTGGCTAAACAGCCTGTGGGTTTCAGAACCTCTCCTTATCTCAGTCACTCCTGATTGAATCTATTCTTCTTTATCAATGATCTTCTTACAGGGTGATCCTTTTAATTTGGGGAACGTGAGTGGGGTGCGTGGGTGAGATTAGATCACAGGATGGGGAGAGGGCACAGAGCCGATGTCTCCTTTTGGGGGCCCCTGTACCCTCAACAACAAACATGCTGGGGCTCTTCTTCATGCCTTCCTCACCCTCTAATATGCTACCCCCTTCTGTTGAGGCCAATGCCGTCTTTGGAAGGTCTCCTTTCCCTTTACATGAGCATCTTCAAGAGTTCTGCCTGGCAGATGGCCTTTGGGGGTCTTTCAGAGTTCCACTGTTAGGAGGGTTCTGCAGTCCTTGCTGCCTAAAGATGTTCTTGTGGGACCACACCAGCAGTGTGGTGCAGAGAAAGGGGCACAGCACGTGGAGTCAGACATATCTGAGTCAGAATACTGAGCTTGGTGGCATAGGCCAAGTTACTTAACCTCTCTGAGACTCAGTTTGCTGATCTGTAAATCGGGACTAATTCCCTCCAGATGTTGTGAGGAGTAAATTAAAAGGCTAAGTACAATCTCCAGCGTATGGTAGACATTCTAAAGAAAATGGCAGTACTAGCTTCATTACCTGCTCATCTTCTATCAGTTCACTTTGCTGTTTCTTCCCTCCTCCCAGGAAACAGGACTAGAGTTTCTTAACCTGTTGGTTGGCTCCTCTAGGTACGTGAGTACTGAGCGTTCACATGTTCTTGTCCACATCCCTCCCTCTGTAGCTCCGGCTGTCTTCAGCCTCTCACTCTGAGCCTGGGAAGCAAACTTGCTGGCCCTGGGAAACCACCCACCCTGGTTTCTGAGCCTTGTGGCATGTCTTGCTTTAGCATCTCAGAGACCAGACCTGCCTCTTGGCCACTCTGCGTTTGGGTGTAGGAGGTGAGAGCCCGTCTTCCGGTGCCGGGCCAGGTCTGGCCCTTCAACCACTTCCTGCCTCCAGCCTCTCAGGGGATTTTCCATCACACTTATTGGCAGATGAGGCCACTAGAACTGCTAAGCACACCGCCTATGGTTTTGCCTGACACTGCCTTTTCATACGAGGATTAATCACAACACAGTTCAGAGACGTCTTCAGACGGGCATTAGGTGGAGACAACTGTTATTTCCTGCGTTAAATCTCAGGCTCCTAGGCTGATTGACTTGTTGCAGGGATGGTCCCCAGTTTGTTCCTGCCTTTCTGTATCCATGGCCTTGTGCAGTCTCCTCCCACACTGACTCTAAGCTTGGACAAGGTATATGCATTGGCCAATGGGACAACAGCAAATGAGCTGCAAGCAGAGGCTTGAAAAGTACTCACACACTGGGGCTTGTCCTCCTTTGCTGCCTTTGGAACACTGAGACCACCACATGAAGATGCCCAGGCTAGCTGCTGGAGGAGGAGAGACCACAAGAAGCCAAGGCAAGCAGTCCTGGCTGAGGTTCTCTTTCAACAATCAGCTTGCCAATCACCACGCACGTGTGCGAGGCCATCCCCCACCATCCAGCCCCGCCACACCACCAGTAGATGGACATCGGGAGAGTCAGCCCAGACTAAAAGAGGTACATGGCCAACCCACAGATCACAGGCAAATGTAACGGTTGCTGTTTTAAGCCACTAAGTTTTCAGAGTCTGAAACAAAGCAACATCTAACTGACCCAATAGAGAGGGAATACCTTGCGTCTTTACCAGGAAATTCTCAGCCAGGGCCTACGTCTCCACAGCCTCATCTGCAGGCCCCAGGCGCAAAGCTCCATCTTGTCTACATTTCACAATGTGCTGAGTGCTTTTGGAGAAATGGGCTATATTTAGTTCTAGATTTAAAACACTGAGGATATGTTGGGTGAACCAGATGGCTGGGATCACGTGACTGCCTTACTGCTTTTAGTTTTTGGGCTCCTGGCATCTCTGCGTATCTCTGGCTTTTCACTTGATGGCACAGGCCTGGATCTGGGAACACCCACTCTTGCCCCTGGCACTCTCTGGGTAGTTACGCCCTCCCCCTTCTGACTCTCCTTTGGCAGCCTCCAAATGCCAAATGCCAAGCAATGGTCAGAATCCCCTTACTTCCAGTTGTGCTAGGACCAGCCTAAAGCGCACATGGCCCTGGGTGGGGGAGATCGACACTGAGCCCAGGGAAGAACACATGCCTTCTTCTGGAGCCAATTTCCCGAGAAAACTTAGAGAGGAAGGTCATGCTTTGTTCTTACATTTTTTTAAATGGCTAAAAATGATGATGTAATCCAAAATCCACGTGGATTTGAAGTTTGTGTCTGCAGTTGGAGCTGGGCCCCAATGTGTGTGCGTACGCATGCGTGTCCAGGGTGGGCACTGGGGGCACGATCCCGCCCTGGGGTGTTTCCTCACTGGGGCCACCTCCTCGGTGGAAGAGACCGAAAGGAGGCCTGGTGTAGTGGAGAGCGGGAGGCTTAGAGACCGGCAGCTCTGCGGTCAGCTCCCTGATCTGCGGCTGTTTTCAGTGTGCACACTGGACAACTGCCTGGCTTCAGTTTTCTGAGTTTCAGGATCCCAATCTTTAAACAAAAGTGGGGATAGGAGTATGAAAGAGAAAGAAGGTGGTGAGGAGCAAAGATCATGATATGCAGAGCACTTGGCACAGAGTCAGTACATTCTGTGTTTGACTCCGGGCTCTGGAGGAACCTGACAGGCCCAGACACCCCCATCTAAACACAACGACTCACCCCTTGCCCTGAGCTGCTGCTTCTGCTCCATGCTGTGGTTCCTCTTCCAAAGCCTGGCCACTGCCCACTTCCCTCCTCACTGGCCCCAGCCGTCGGGGCAGGCAGCCACGTCTGCAGCCCGTTCCCGGCTCCTCCACCACGGCAAGCCTTCCTTGCAGCTGACTCAGCTGTGGTGTCCCTGCCTCACCACAGGTTTTCCAGCCTGGAACATGTGTCTCAGCCTCTGTTGGCCTCATGCTAGGAGGACAAGGACTACCAGCCAATGGGCTCTCTCTGTGGCCCCAGCTCCGGCCCCATTTCCCAGAGCCCCCTTTATCTTTTTCCATCCCTAGGGAAGAGGCTCATGCAGCCACTCAAGAGGTCATGCAATCCTTGGGCTCCCTTCTGGCCATCTTCCTGCATCCTCCCTCCATGGGGGCTCTGTAGGCACACCCCCCCAGGGTCTACTGCAGCCCCTCCAGACACCCCATCAGACCAGTCCAAGTCACGGCAAGTGACAGCCAGGACTCTGGGCCCACAACAGAAGCCTTGCAGCCCGCTCACTCACACCCAGAAAGGGAAGTCCACAGGAATTCACTGCCACACCATCAGGGTGAGGCGCTGAGGGGTCACAGCCTCCTTCAGCACAGCCCCCACATCTAAGCCTCAAACACCTTTCAAGTCCCATCACCTTCCACGGCACGGATGCTCATGGCTCAACACGGCATCAGGACCAAATCCAATGCCTATAAACATTTCAGTGGAAACAACTATCTTATGTTATAGGCTGAACATATAAGTTTCCAGTCATCAGCCGTCTCCTGGGTATAGCCTCAGCCCCCTGCGCTAAACCACACGGTAAAAAGACCTTAATCAAGAAAGAGAATAACTCTGAATTCCTCATGAAACAGCAAAAAATAAAACAAACAGAAAGCTCAGCTAACTCAGCTTTACAACAGATTTGAACAGTGAAAGAAAATATTTTAGAATAAAATTCTTTAAAAAAGTACTAGTTACCAGGTAGTTGCCATTATATTATGATAAATACCATTTCTGGATGAAGAGGAAAAAGGAACACGTCAGAGGCATTTCTACAAGCTCCCACCCTACGCCAGCGAGTTCCAGAGCCCACGTCCTGGCCTGGGTTTTCACCTCATAAGAGCTGGAAATGCCAACATCTAGGGACTGTGGTCTCAGGGGCCCCTTCAAAGTGTACAGAATGTAGGGTTTCAGACATGACCACGACTGCTTGAAAGAAAAATGTGCACTCAATTACCTCTCATTTGTGTAGTTAAAATACCGTTACCAGGAATAGAAAGATGGTATTTAAAAAAATGCTTTAAAATGTATTCTATACTTTGATTTTTTTTTTTTTTGGTCCTAATAATTTTGGCCTAAGTAAATACAGCATTATAATTAAAAAAAAACACCTCATTTACAATTGTGAACTAAATACGAACCAAGCAAAGGTAAAAGCTACATCTTAATAATCTTCCCTTGTCCAAGGTCACCTCAAAGTAGAGTTTAATTGCAAAATCAAAGATGCTTGGCTAAGAATAAACCAACCCTAAAGTCTGATGAATGAATGACAGATTCAGAACCTCCTGGAAACCCCAGGCAGCGGGACAGGCACCAAGGAGGCTGTGGGCTCCCAGCAGTTATTCACATCCCAGTTATCCGAATTCAGCTAATTTGCAGGCTCGGGTCTAAAGGTTGAAACCACTTCATTCATCCAGTCAATAAAGTCGACTCAAACCAACCTATTCCCCAAGGGCCAGTATGTTGTCGGGCACCGTCCAAAGTGCTCAGGACACAGGACACAGCTTCTGCCACCTTGAAGCTCACAGCTGAAATGTACAAAAGTTTATGGGAGAAATGATATGAGATCTAGGAATTGCTTTAAAATATTCTAGGAGGAGGGAGCACGCTGAGGAGGAATCAAGGAAACAAGACTGGCAAAATGTTGACAATTGTTGAAGCTAGGTAACGGATCCTTGAGGGTGCATCACACGACCCTCTCTGCTTTTGTGTATGTTGGAAATTAAAAGTAAAAAAAAAAAAAAGTGAAAAAAAAAGGAAGTTCGTGGTCTGGTCAGTGGAGCAATGAGTAAATAGACCATCAGGCCATATGAAACCAGTGCCATGGGGGCTGGGAGGAGCGGGGAGCGGGGTTGGGACGGGTGGTTGGGGAGGAGACAACACTGAGGCCAAGAGAGGGTAGCCACGCTTTCGGACAGAGCTTAAGCTTGCAGAGCAGACTAGAGCTGGTGCATTTGTTTTTTGTTTGTTTGTTTTTTCTGCTTTATCTCCCCAAAACCCGCCCCCCCGTACACAGTTGTATATCTTAGTTGCAGGTCCTTCTAGTTGTGGGATGTGGGACACCGCCTCAATGTAGCCTGACGAGTGGTGCCATGTCCGCACCCAGCATCCGAACATTGGGCCGCCGCAGCGGAGCGCGCGAACTTAACCACTCGGCCATGGAGCCGGACCCTGGAGCTGGTGCATTTGTAATCGCATTTTAGGAAAACAGAAACAGCACTAAGTAAGACCACTGTTCGGGGGCGGGGGGGAGGGATTGCATAGCTCGAGTGAGAGGAGCGAGGGGAAGGAGGGGGTTAGTCCAGGCACCAACCAAGAGTTGCACACGCACTGATGCCCAGGCCCTCCCAGGAGTCCCTTCAGGGCACAATGCCACTGAGCTCCAGGTGGAGCAGGAAGAGGTTTGATCCCAGGATCCCTGCGACCAAGCACTTCCAGCTTGACGGACAGGCCCACTTCATGGACTGACCCTCATTTTCTAGGGTCAGGGCTCTCTCCTCCCAGTGCCAGCCTCCTTCAGAAATACAGAACAGGAGCAGGCCCTGAGACCTCCCTGCTCCTCAGGACTACTAGCCATGTGGTGTGCCTCCCCTTGAACATTCTGCACTTTGTCCCACAGGGGACCCTCCCAGGGCTCCTCTCTCACCTGTGCACTCTCTTCCTGAAGCATAGCTTGTCTTCTACCCTGGGGTAGTGAGGGGTGATGTGACCCATACAACGTCATGCCCAGACGTGACAGGAATGGCAACAGCCTAGCTTTTGGGTAACCAGCAGGGGGCCAATCAATGCTGCAGATGGATAAAGGGTAGCCTCAGGCCCAATGCTCATCCACCCTGCTTTCAGGGCTGGCTCTGATCGGGCCACACCCCACAAGTCCCACCTCAAGTCCCAGGCCTTCCCACAACGCGTGGCCAAGTGCGTGGCCTCAGGGGTCAGATGTTAGGTCTAGAGTCCTTCTCCAACCCTTACTGAGGCCCAGTTTCCCCATCTATGAAATGGGAACAATCACAGGCTCCATCTCATAGGTTGTGTAAGGGCTAATGGGGTTAGTACGTGTAAGGGACGCAGCCCCATATCCGGCTCCACGTGCACTCAATAAAAGTTAGTGACTTCTCTTAACGGTTTCAATAGCCAACACCCATACGTGAGGTACTCACCCTGCTGCCCCCTTGTTTCTGCCCTCACTTTAGAAATAGGATGCTAGTGGGACCATGCCAGAGAAAGTCAGAGTTTGAAGAAGTTTTATTTATGTATTTATTTATTTGCAGGGGAAGATTTGCTCTAAGCTAACATCTGTTGCCAATCTTCCTCCTTTTTTTTCCCTTCCTTTTCCCCCCAAAGCCCCAGTACATAGTTGAGTACAGTTGTAAGTTCTTCTGGTTCTTCTACGTGAGCCACTGCCACAGCATGGCAACTGGGTGTGGTTCCATTCCAGGGAACTAAACCCAGGTTGCTGAAGTGGAGCGCACTGAACTTTAACCGCTAAGCCATCGGGGCTTGCTCTGAAGAGGTTTTAAACACCACCTGGTTCAAATGTCTTGGGTGACCAGAAGAGAGGCTGGGACAGGTCAGAACTGCCACAAGCTCCAGGATGCTCAGGGAGCCTGGCCCTCAGGGCTCAAACCCTTGCTTCACAATCAGAGAGTGGCACCTAGTGCTCTGTCCTTGTCATGTTCTTCCTCGTCACTGTCGAGGACACACTATGTGGCAGACACTTCTAACTGTCCCCCGGTGTCTACTCTCTCCTTCTTACTAACTAGGTTTTAGCCAGATACATGACCACCCAGCTAGAGATAATATTTCCCAGACTCCTTTACAACTAGCTGTTGTCATATGACCAAGTTCTGGCCAATGAGCTGTGATTGAAAGGAACGTGTGCAAGTCTAGGTCAAAAGGAGGCCACCTGCCCTATCCCCCTCTGCCCTTCCTTCTTCCCCTTTCCCACGTTCTGAATCAGTGGCATGGTGGTGAGCCAGCTTTCTTGATGCACGTGGGTCAACATCCTAGTGGATCACAGAGAAGAACCTTAGATGACCCCATGCGGCAGGCCACCTATCTCCTTGAGTGCCTACCAGCTCCAACTGTTCTAGGAGAGAAAAAACAATCTTACAAACTTTTTAAGTCACTGTTCTTTCACTTCTGCTAAAGCAGCCAAACCAATATTCTAACGAGTGCTGTAGCACTAAAAGACATTGGTCCTCCTCGTGGGGGCTCCCTCTGTAGGTGGTGAGGAAGAAGCACAAACGCATTCATGATGAAATGCATTAGGCAGAAAAACCTCACCACTGACCAGGCGGAATGTCACTCGTAGATATGGTATAAACGAGACACGGTCGTGGTAACCTTTGTTCAGTCTGAGTTTTATTTTTTGTTTTATCTTAAATAATTAATGTATCTGTGAAGACGGCTTGGCTGCAGGCAACAGAAAACCCCAGCTAACACAAAGGGACTCACCAACAGTCTCACATTAACAAGTCACAGGGTCAGGAACAGCAGCTCCAGGGGAGTTAATTCAGCAACTCCTAGGCATCATCAGGAAGCGGCATCTTTCCATCTCTGGGTTCTCCGCCATCCTCTGTGTTTATCCTGTCCCTAGGATGGCTTCCCTCAAGGGTCTTAAGATAGTGACCACACTCCGAGGCACTGCAGCCACACTTGCAACGTGCAGAGGCAGATGGGACAGCCTGTTCACTTCCGCTGGAAGCAAGGAAGCCTTTCCAGAAACCCTCCAGCACACCTCCCCGAACGTCTAACGGCCAGAACTGTGTCACATGCCCACTCCCAAAACAATCCCTGGCCCCGGGCAAGGGTCACAACAATTGGGTGAAACCAACCAGGATTCACCTACCGGCGGAGGCCTGCACTGGGAGGCAGAGGGTGGAGGCCTGAACAGAATAGCAGTTCTGTTGGGAACAAGGGGACAAGGGGATGTGTGCAACAACCCACAACTGGAGAAGGTCTGACAACAAACACAATTATTCTAAAAAATTATTCTCAAACCCCGTCATCTGATGACAGAACCAGCACTTTTCAGATCTAGCAATCAAAGCACATACAGTCATAATTATATGTTTAAAAAACATCCATGCTGGTTTGCCCAGGTACAATTCAGCAGTGACAAACGGCAGAGCAGCATCCATCAGCCTACTGACTGTACGCATTCTACCAACAAGACCTTTTATTCCGTATGTCACGTGTTTAAATAGGCAATATGAATTATTTATCTACCGTTTCTTTCCAAAAAGAATTTGAGGCAGATAATCTGCAGATTTAGTATTTTTTAATTCCTGAAGATTAAAGGTTTTCTTTCTTCCTTTGTGAACTACCTCTTCCTACCATGCTCTCCTTTGAGGTGTTTCCAGCTCTACGAGCCATGAACTTCTCAAGGCAGCTGATCATTTCTCAGGACCAGAAAAGACTGAAATAACGAATCCATCAAGCCAGGATTTTCACTTTTACATACTCTTCAGTTATTTTTTTCTGACATTTTGGGAGAAGTTTGTGTTGCAACCAACTTTACTGCTTTGCTCTTTCTTAAGTTTTAGAAGTAGCTACGTCTGAAGCTGGCGTTCCTATTTTAGAATGTCAAGATCAACCATCAGCACCTCAACGACAGAAGACGAACACGCAGTTGGCATGATTTACAGCAAAGCAACTTTCAAAATACAGCTGATTGTTTCTATTTTGCAAGCAAACTGTGTCCATTAAAAGTTTCTCACAATGTCAAGGAAAGCACAAGAGGATTAAATAGGCAGGGTGGTAAAACTAGATACAAGTGGTGTACGATGAAGGTTTGAGCGGTAAAAGTCAAATTTTTAAAGGCAAAAAAAAAAGAGCTTAGAAGGTCCTGAGAATCAGGGCTGGGCCATGGGAATCAAGCACTCCTGGAAGTGCAGGTTGCCAAGGCCACTTACGCTTTGCGAAAGCTGCATTTTCTGTTAATAGCACACAGAAATGTGATTTTGCTCTGGATGGTACATGGTCGGGAGTACTCATGCGTGCCAGAGATCAAGGCATTTCGCCTGATGAGGCCTTTTTCAGGCTGGGAGCACACCACCTGTGTAGCTCTGACCCAAACCCTGTGCTCTCTGCTGACCCATTCACTCCACGACTTGATCATGACGAGGCGTGGAGCACCAGTCCTCAGTGGACCACTATCACTGCAGGGGCCAGTGGGCAGGAAGTCCATGCTCTTACAACGTCTTCTAGAAAACTGCCGGGGGGTGGGGGGATCAGTGGGAGGCTGGTAGCATCAGTGTCAGTACAGAATGAGCCTTCCTGCCCACAGAAGTGGTCAAGTGTGCTGGGCACGCTGTGGAGGGGCCAACGGGTGGCCTCTAGAAGCCCTGCATGCGCTGAGATCCCAGGCTTCTCTGATTCAGACCCCCAGATAGGCTCTCAAAACCAATTTTTTTCTCCTTTGCACTTGTAAAGGGACAAGTAGAGCAAAAATAGAGCTAAGAGCACTGTCACACAGAATCACAGACATTCAGCTTGCAGAGGAATCGGAATTGCCTTCTAGTCCCAGCTGCTTTCCAATAAAGTAAGGAAATAACACTGCTACAAACGCCAACACTTTGATTCAGCTCAGGTGAGAGCTGCAATGAAACACAAGCCTCAAAGTCACTGGTACTCACCATACTCAGTGGCGAAAAGCTGAAAGCCCCTCCTCTCAGGTCAGGACCAAGTCAAGGATGCCCACTCTCGCCACTTTCATCAACACAGCACTAGAAGTCCTAACCAGAGTAATCAGGCAAGAAGAAGAAATAAAAGGCATCCAAGTCAGAACAGAAGAAGTAAAATGGTCTCTATTTGCAGATGACATATCATACATGGAAAATCCCAAAGACTCCATAAAAAAACTGTTAGAACTAATAAATGAATTCAGTAAAGTTGCAGGATACGAAAATCAATACGCAAAAATCAGTTGCATGTCCATACACTGACAACAAACTATCAGAAAGAGAAATGAAGAAAACAAGCCCATTCACAACTGTATAAAAAAGAATAAAATACCTAGGAATAAATTTAACTAAAGAGATGAAAGATTTGTACGCTGAAAACTACAAGATATTGATGAAAGGAATTTAAGAAGACACAAATAAAGAGACCTATTCCATGCTCACAGATTGGAAGAATTAATACTGTTAAAATGTCCACACTACCAAAAGCAATTCACAGATTCTATCAAAATTCCATGGCATTTTTCACAGAAATAGAAAAAACAATCCTAAAATTTGTATGGAACCACAAAAGACCCTGAATAGCCAAAGCAATCTTGAGAAAGAAGAATAAAGCTGGAGGTATCACACTTCCCGATTTTAAACTATATTATAAAGCTATAGTAATCAAAACAGAATAGTCTGGCATAAAAAGAAACATAGATCAATGGAACAGAACAGGGAGCCCAGAAATAAACCCACACATATATGATCAATTCATTTATTATATAGGAGCCAAGAATATACAATGGGGAAAGGACAGTCTCTTCAATAAGAGAAAACTTATTGGGAACTTATAAGGAAATGTGTTGGGAACACTGGACAGCCACGTGCAAAAGAGTGAAACTGGGCCACTCTCTGACATCAGACACAAAAATTAACTCAGAACGGATCAAGGATTTGAGCATAAGACCTGAAACCATAAAATTTCTAGAAGAAAACATGGGCAGTAGGCTCCTTGACCTCAGTCTTGGTGATGATTTTTTGGATCTGACACCAAAAGCAAAGGCAATAAAAGCAAAAATAAATAAAAGGGATACAGCAAATTTAAGAGCTTCTGCACAGCAAAGGAAAACAAACCTGCACAGCAAAATCAACAAAGTGAAAAGGCAACCTACCAAACCGGAGAAAATATTTGCAAATCATATATCTGATAAGGGGTTAATATCCAAAATATATAAGAACTAATACAAATCAACAGGAAAAATTAATCCCATTAAAAAATGGGGAGAGGATCTGAATAGCCATTTTTCCAAAGGAGACATACAGAAGGCCAAGAGGTACATGAAAAGGTGCTCAACATTACTAACGATCAGGAAAGCGCAAATCAAAACCACAATTCAATATCACCTCATAACTGTTAAAATGGCTATTCTCCAAAAGACAAGAAATAACAAGTGTTGACGAGGATGTGGAGAAAAGGGAACCCTTGTGCTCTGTTGGTTGGAAGGTAAATTGGTGCAGCCACTATGGAAAACAGTATGAAGATTCCTCAAGAAATTAAAAATAGGGCCAGCCCTGGTGGCCTAGTGGTTAAGTTCAGTGCACTCCACTTTGGCGGCCCAGGGGTCAGTTCCCGGGCATGGACCTACACAGTTCTGTGAGCAGCCATGCTGTTCTGGTTGCCCACGTAGTAAAAAATAGAGGAAGATTGGCACAGATGTTAGCTCAGGAAGAGTTTTCCTCAGGAAAAAAAAAATTTTTTAATTAAAAATAGAACTATCATATGATCCAGCAATTCCACTTCTGGGCATATAGCCAAAGCAAACAAAACCACTATCTTGAAGAGGTATCTGCACCCCCATGTTCACAGAAGCATCCTTTACAAGAACCAAGACATGGAAACCACCTAAGTACCAAACGGTGGATGAAAGGATAAAGAAAATGTAGTAAGATATATATCTATACACATACAATGGAGTATCACTCAGCCACAAAAAAGAAGGAAATCCCGCCTTTTGCAACAACATGGATGGACCTTAAGGGCATTATGCTAAGTGAAATAAGTTAGAAAAAGATAAATACCGTATGAACTTACTTATATGTGGAATCTAAAAAAAACAAACTCAGAAACAAAGAACAGATTGGCGGCCGGCAGAGGTAGGCGGTGTGGGGTGGGGGAAATGGGTGAGGGTGATCAAAAGGTACAAACTTCTGGTTATAAAATAACTAAGTTCTGGGATGTCATGTACAGCATAGTGACCACAGTTAACAATACTATATTGTATATTTGAAAGTTGCTAAGAGAGTAGATCTTAAAAGTTCTCATCATCAGAAAAATTTGTAACTATTTACGATGACAGATGTTAACTAGATTTATTGTGGTAATCATTTTGCAATATATACATATATCAAATCATTATGTCATATACCTTAAACTAATATAATGTTATATGTCAATTATACATCAATAAAACTATGAAAAAAAAGCATGTAACTTGATGTTGAGTAAATATGAATGTATAGTGCTAAAAGAATAAAATTACCAAAAGCAAAAGGCAAACTTGGAAGCCACATACTGTAGAAGGCAGAGCTCACCAGCCTGGGCTCCCACATCTGTGCGTAGGGCAGGGGCTCCACGCTTCCACTTACCCCATCCTTGATACTGTTGTCTGGAACTAAACTGGACTGGTTTTGTAAAGGAAAAACAATCTATTGTGTTAAGCCACTGAAATTTGGGGGTTTATTTATTATAGTAGCTTAACACTAATCCTAAGTAATACTTGTCCATATACATAGGCTTTTGATAAAGATTAAACGAAATAATAGACATAAAACATCTGAATCATAATTGCTCAATAATGGTTGATCCCTTTCCATTCCTAGGTCTGATACTCACCTGAAAATATACCAATAACATCACTTTTTTTGCCTTGGAGCAAGAGTTTTCTAAGAATATTTAAATAGACAGATTGGGGCTAACCCCTCAAGCTTATTATCAGGCAGCATTTTGGGGAGAGTTCTGACCATTTACATCTTTAAATCACTCTGGGACCTGGAATATTATGTTTGCCTTGAAACCGGACATGAAGCTGAGGGTCGAGGTCCTGGAACAGGGACACCCTCCTCACTCAGTGCACAGCAGGCCCTGTCAAGTTTTCCAGAGCCGGTCATACTTACCTATAATTTACTAGGGATTCTAAAAAAAAACAAGGCGACGGTACTCAGCAAGAAATGTCGGGGAAGAAGCTGTTGACTGATGCAAGGGCCTTTGAAAATGCAAACCATTGGGGCAGCCGTGATCCTTGTTTACACACCAGTTTCCACAAATTTAAGTTAAATGAGCAAATACTTATTCTGTAGTATTATCATCATAAAATTGAGTTTCTGGGGGCTGGCCCCGTGGCCGAGTGGTTAAGTTCGCGCGCTCCGCTGCAAGCGGCCCAGTGTTTCGTTGGTTCGAATCCTGGGCGCGGACATGGCACTGCTCATCAAACCACGCTGAGGCAGCGTCCCACATGCCACAACTAGAAGGACCCACAACGAAGAATATACAACTATGTACTGGGGGGCTTTGGGGAGAAAAGGGAAAAAATAAAATCTTTAAAAAAAAAAAAAAATTGAGTTTCTGAGTTGAGTTTCTGTCTACTACATAGGACATGGAGCTAACCTGTAATATTTAGAGGTTTGTTTTAACAGCCATCTCGCAAGGTCTGTTGCGTTGTTAGTTGGCACGATTTGTTGTTAACTGTTGCAGTATCCACTGGGTGCCATAGGCCTTCACAGTGGTAGGAATGTGTCTCGTAGATTGTGTTCAGCAAGAGTGTTGTGAACTCTGTTGGTTATGGAAGATTGGCTGCCCACCAACCTCGTGATAACTAACCACAGACAGCCATACCACTGATCTTGTTATAACTGATTCAGTCAGCATGGAGATCTACGTCTCCTCTTCTCAAGTTAGGAAGATACCGGAAAGTCTTTGTTAAGAAAAATAAAGCGTTCTAACAGATTAATTTAAAACATACTGCAAAATCTTGTTCTTCCCGGAAGGACTGTCTTCTGTAATTTTGCTGGCTGGTGGTCATCAGAATTCTGGCCCTTTGGCAATTTCCCATAATGCTCTTGGGATGACGACCAAACACTGCCCACAGCCTACAAGGCCCCACTGTCAGTCCAGCCTCACCTCTAGCCTCCGCACTAGACCCCTCAGCCATCCTGGCCATATCTCAGCCTCACAGAAGAGCCTTGCTACTCGAGGACTCGGGGTCTGTGTCCACAAGTGTCCTCTGACAACCCAATGAAGAGATGGGTCAGCTGGCCAGGTGCCTGGAGTGCCAATCCATAAGGGACCCCAGCTCACACAAGAAAGAAGCCGAGATGGAGAAAACTGTACCTTTCTGGAGCTGCTCGGGGCAGGGAACAGAGGTAGGACCCCAGAGGACATCGTGGAGCCAGGAGACAAGGCCATTCGATTGCATTCTTGGGAGGACTCTGGTGAGCCTTGGTGGGGACAGGGGGTAGGTTTGAAGCCAAGGCTGAAATTTCCAGGAAAGCAAAGCATGAGAGTGTGTTGGTTTTAAAGCATGTCCACAAATTCTCTGTCACATCTCCCATCAAAAGGGGGTTCTGGGTCCCCTGAGTAGGCTTTGGGACTGCCTTGAGGAGCAGAATGGGATAGAAATGATGCTGCATGACCCCAAGGCCGGGTCAGAGAAGTCTATGCAGATTCCACCTGGCTCGCTCTCTTGGGCCACTTGCTTTTGGAGCTCTGAGGCCACCACGCTGGATAAACCACGTGTGAGGCCCCCAGAGACAGGGATGCCCACGTAGTCCCCAACTGTGGCAGTCTTCCCTGCCCAGGCATCAGACACATGAGGGAGAGAACCTTTGAACAATTCCAGACCAGCCACTGCCTGAACAACCATGTGAGAGACCCGAGCAAGAAACACTGGCTGGGCCCAGGCCACCCCCAAACCAGGATAAGAGTTGCCTGAACCAGGACAGATGCTCAATCAACATTTGTTGGGTGAATGAATGAAAGGACGAGCGAATGGATGAATGAACAGAGAAACTCACTGCAGCCACCAGCAATACCAGCAATCCATCCTCTCTGCTTCCTCCAGCCAGTCCCGCCTCTCTGTCTCCTGACCAGGCCACAGATCCCAGTTCAAAGCTCACTTTCTCATGGAAGCTGCCCTTGAACTCCCCTGTCCAGGTCAGCATCCTGTCTGACACCCGAGTCGCCCTGCATTTCTCCTTCAGGACCCCTCTCAGGACTATCATCACATAAGCAAATAACCATGTTGAAATTCCAAGCTGGCCAGCTGTCTCCTGGGATTGACCATGGCCCCCTGGCAGCAGGGATGGTGTCCATCTGTTCACAGGATTCTCCAGTGCGGAACGAAGCCCGGCATGAAACTGGCTGAAGGCATGTCAGAGCATTCCTGGAGAACTGGCAACATACAGCTCAGCTGTTTTTACTCACAACACTTCTGACACCAAACATGTACGGTTTTTTTCTCACACCAATTCTCCAACTCTCTGGACACTGGGTGGGTGTTCCACAATTCAATTCAATTCTGACGCTGACTACCCAGAGTCAGTGTCAGACTCGACAGGTTTAAGCGCGCAGTCCCAAAGACTGCGCCACTTCAGACGCCAGTCCCAGGAATCGGGTCCCCAGCTTACTTGCTTCCGTCTGACTTAGCTACAAAGTCGGGGGGTTCTCACAACCCCCACCCCTTTCAGGTTGGGTAATTTGCTAGAACAGCTCACAAAAGTCTGGAAAACACTCTACTTAATGCTACAGTAGATTTACAATAAAGGAATAAACTCAGAAACAGCCACATGGAAGAAACACACAGGGCAGAGCATGGGGCAAGGGCTCGGGGCTTGCAGGCTCTCTGCGGGCAGCCATCCTCCTACCACCTCAATGTGTGGGCAACCTGGAGGCTCTCTAACCTGGCTGTGGGACGTTTGTGTAGAGGTGCATTACACAGGTGTAATTGACTAGATCATGGCCACTGGTGACTGAACTCCACCCCCAGCCCCGGCCCTCCCTGGGGGTCAGGGGTGGGGCTGAACTTTGCAACCCTCCGACCAAGCCTCAGTCTTTCTGGAGACCAGCCCCGATTCTGAAGCTACCCAGGGGCCTCCAACTACCAGTCATCTTATTAGCATATAAAAGACATTTAGCACTCTGCAGATTGCAAGGATTTTAAGAGCTGGGTGCCAGGAACCTGGGAAAAAGACCAAATATTTATTTTTTATGATACCACAACAGCCATCCCATTATTAGAAGAATCGGCCTCTCACTACTAGCCTGTCCTCCACCAGGCTTTCCAGACCCACTCACACCCTGGTCACCCTCACCACAGAGACCCCAGGGAACCCCAGAGGTTGAGTGTCTTCTTCAGGGTTACGCAGCAGTCAGGGGAAGAGCTAGAATCTGAAGTGGGCTCTTCTGACTTGCCAGTTCAATGCTATTTCCATTCCACTACGCTGCCACCAGGAGGTTTTCACGGATGCTAAACCGCTCTGGAAACATCATACTCCCTCCATCCAACCACAATGCTTTGTTTTTCATAATGGACCATATGGAACAGGTGAAGCTTCTTCATATCTCACATAAAGGATTCAATATCTACATATAACAAGAGCTCTTGGTGATATCTTAGGCACCTCCCTGCCAAATACCTAAGGGATGAGCCCTGAGCAAACACCTAATTCAGATTTTAATTCATCTCCTGTTTACTGGAAGACCCCGTGTCCATTCCGCGCAGAGGGTGACCCTTTAGCTTCCCTTTCTTTTCTGTTACTTGTCATTCCCAGGGTCTCTGGAGATTAAGCACCTCAATAAACTAAGATGAAGACCACTCCGGGTGATCTGCAATAGTTCACAAGACAGCACCTCTGACAACTGAGCTTTTGAAGACAATGCAATGACGGGGGAAAGACAACGTGAACATTTTTAATGTGACTGAATGTGAAAAAAAAAAAAGGATCCAGAACCGTGCACTGCACGACTCTCAATTTTTTTAAATGTGTATATGTATATGCCTGGAAAACTAGGATGGAGAGAAATACAAATTTAAGAATGACATGGCACTCTTCAGCTTGGCAAAAAGTAAAAAGATCCTTCATCTCCAGTGAATGTCGGTCTCCATGGGGACGAATTCTTTCGCACGCTCGATGAGAGGGTTAATGGAACGGAATTTGCGAAGAACTGATGATCTCTTACAACAATGAATACACACACCCTTTGCCCCAAGAATTCATATTCTGGGGATCAATTCTCAAAAAACGCTAACTCCTGGGTAAAAAGCAGCAATAGGAATAATTATCAAAATTTGAAAAGAACTGAAATGTTCATCCTTGGGGACGTGGTTGGATAAATTATAGTTTGTCTACACAAGGGAACACGATTCAGCCTTAAAAAACAGAGAGACGGACTTAGGTGTGGACGTGGACAAACCTCCAGGAGATACCGCCAAGTTAGACAGCTGAGCCAGAGAGCGTGCTAGTAGCTGCATAATAGATACAGTAGAATTTCACGTAGGTAAAACATATATTTGCATATCTCAGCATATATTTGGAAATTTTAAGAAAACATCTAAATTTACAGGAAAAGTTCTGGAAGGAGACAGCCCCCAAATTAATAGGGGTCATCTCTTCTGTGGAAGTTCCCATATTTACTCATATATTCACTGCTTTGTTTTTACAACGTGCTGTGTACAAATAAAAAAGATCAGTTATGACAGATTATATTGTTAAGGCAAAAAAGCAAGCTATAATACAGCATGTGCAGTTTGGACTCAATTATGTGTTAAAGATACCTTACAAAACTGGACTGAGGGGTTTGAAATGGGTGGCAGTGGGAGTTTTTATTGTTTCCTCTTTAGAACTGTGAACCTAATGCTGTTTTTAAAAATGAGCAAAAGTAACATTAAAAAAAAGAGAGGAAGATGGGCGTGGATGTTAGCTCAGGGTCAGGCTTCCTCAGTAAAAAAGAGGAGGACTGGTAGTAGTTAGCTCAGGGCTAATCTTCCTCAAAAACAAAAACAAAAATAAACACTGGGGTCCTGTCCCAGTGGCTTAGCGGTTAAATTTGTGCGCTCCACTTTAGTGGCCCGGCGTTCACTGGCTCGGATCCCGGGTGCGGACATGGCACCACTTGTCAAGCTGTGCTGTGGTAGGAGTCCCACATATAAAGTAGAGGAAGAGGGGCACAGATGTTAGCTCAGGGCCAGTCTTCCTCAGCAAAAAGTGGAAGACTGGTGGCAGATGTTAGCTCAGGGCTAATCTTCCTCAAAAAATAGGAAAGAGAAAATATACCCTTAATTTTATGCATGGTTATGGCTGGGATTCCAAGTAATCTTAATTTTCTTTAAAACAAATAAATTGCAAAACAGAAGTCTGGCTTACAACTCTTTAAACAGGTGATGGGATCCTAGAAGGCTTTTCTTATTTGTAGTTTTCTGCGTTTTCCAAATTTTTTTAAGCAAACATGTATTACTTTTAAAATCAGAAAAAAAGTAACAGAAATCGAAATACGATGTACTCCTGAAATTTAAAAAAAACAATAAAATCAGAAAAAAAGAAAAGCTGTAAATGTATTTAAATTATTTTTAAACAACATAGTTAAGGAAATAAGTCACAAGGTGGATACATGATAAATCATAAAGAAACCAGTGGTTTTGAAAGAGAACCTCCTTTCAAAACTCAGCAATGTGGAACCTGATGTGTAAGAAAGATAAATGCAGAGTTTACTGGACGAGGCCTCGGGCCCCACTTTGCAGAGGCCTCACCCACCGCGGAGCCCAGGGTTGCAGGACCTCCACTGGGAAATGCAGTGTATGGAAGACTGAGGCTGCAGGGGCTCGTGGCTGGGGCTCTTTGGACTGGGTTGGTCAGAGAGGGCTTCATGGAAGAAGCAGAAACTATGTTAAATGAAAAGGGCAGGGCGGACGTCAGTGGGTATGCCTGGTGACGCAGGCATTTTGAGGATAAACGAGGTGTACAGTGGTACAGAGGCGGGCGAAGCCCACCCCTTCCTGCACTGTTGACTGATGACAGGCTTCGTGTGGTGACTCATCAGTGAACAGGGCGGAGAACAGTTGGCACCAGACTGGTTCCTGTAGGAGTGGGGAGCCACAGAGGGTTCCTGAACACAGGCATGACAGGGTGAAGGTGGCATTACAGAAACATCACTCCGGGGCTGCGGATGGATATGCTCCCGTATATTCATCCCACGCTCGAGTGACAGCGAGGCCCTGGCAGCAAGAAGACAGACAACCTTCTGGGCCTTGACAATTGGGGGCTTGCAGCTCATCGTCACTCAACTGATCGGTTTTGCCACAGTCGTGCTGCCTGTGGTCAGAATGTCAGGCCAGGCAGGCTGTGGGCCTTCCTACAGTGCTGTCCTGGAAGTCACCCACGTTCCAGGGGCGATGGGCCTGGGGTCCCCAAGTCACAGCTCATGGTGCTGCCCTGGGACTGAGATCCAGGACTGTTACTCCATCACTTACCTACCAGCTGTGACAACTCAGACAAGTTACTTAATCTCTCTGAGCATCAGTTTTCTCACCTGTAAATGGTGATTCAGTTATTCATTCAACAAATATTTACTGAGTATCTGCTATATGCCAAGTATAGTCATGGACTGGTTGTCAGTAGGGACTGAATTCGGTCCAAAATGCCCAACCTCATGGATTTTAGGGAATGTAAAATTACCCACTTCATAGGTTCATGTGTGGAAGAGACGAGATAGTTGCTGGAAAGCACTTAAGGGGTAACGATTTGGCACCTAATTCCAATGTGTGTGGGTTTTTTCCCCATACCACCAAGCCATGCTCCAACATCAGCTCAGCGTCCTCCACTGGGAGACAGCATCGGATCCCACAGATGAGGGTTTGGTTCCACAAGACTGCCCCCCACCCAGACTGCAGACACCGGCCAATCGCAAATCCAGGTCGTCACCTCTGCTTCTGACACACGGGCTACAGATCAGGTTACAATGACCCCCTCTTTGGGTTTGATTAATTTCCTAGAAGGGCTCACAGAACTGAGAGTAACATTTTACTTACGAGATCACTGGTTTATTATAAAAGGTAAGTCAGGGACAGAGAGATGGAAGAGATGCACAGGGCAAGGCATGGGGAGAGTGTGGCGCTCCCACCCGCTCTCCTAACGCACTGTCCCCCACGTCCACATGCTCAGCAACCTGGAAGCGCTTCGAACTCCACCCTTTGGGATTTTTATAGAGGATTCATTACACACACACACACACACACACACACACACACACACACACACGGATGACTAATTAAATCACTGGCCCCTAGTGGCTGATCCAGCCTCCCGCCCCGTCCGCTCCCCAGAGGCCTGGGGGTAGGACTGAAAGTTCCAATCCTCAATCCTTGAATCACTTGGTTGGTTTTCCCGGCAACCAGCCCTCATCCTTAGGTTACCTGGGGGCTTTCCAAAAGCACCTTATTAACATAACAAAGGATGCCTTTCCGGTCTCCTCACTGGAAATTCCAGGGGTTTTAGGAGGTCTGTGCCAGAAACAGGGACGAAGAACAAATAGACATATTTCTTATTATAAATCACGGTACCACAGGTAGTAACACTCCTCCACCTCCTCGTTCTCATGCCCATTCCCTACAGCGCTTGGCACCAGGACATCCAATAAACACCTCAGGACTGGTCTGAGTTTCCGGCTATGGACAAGTCCCCACCTGGAAACAAAACACCATACACTCAGCCCCGCGCTTGGACTAGCAAGAAGCTTCCTCTCTCTGCACCCCACCCTCCAACACTGTCAACTCCACCTTGACAAACAAGGCCGGGAAGGAAGGAAACCACCCTTGGGGCCACTCATCATTCTGAAGGCAGCCGACAGCTCCTGGAAACCCTGGCTCAGCCCTCATTTCCTCGGGGAGATGAGCACCACTCTATGGGATGGTGAGGGCCGGTCCCCTCTCAGGCAGTGCTGACCACAGTCCTCACCTGGAGGGGAACCCCTGATGGACATCCCCATGGAGATGACATGGCCCCTCCAATCAGCCTGGCCCAGGGAAAGGTGAGCCAGCACTTGGTAGATGTCAGCATTAAATGTTCATTTCAATGTGCTCACAGGGTGGGGAATAGGCACAACCAGGACATATTCTGAGCCAAGGGGCCAGCAGTATTGGTGTGAGTTAAAAGGAGAAAAAAAAATTTTAAGCCAACTTTAGAACCTCATCCTTGGGGCTCCAAGAAAGTACTCCACCAAAAATGCAGCTGGCACATATCTTGATATATAATGACAGCTTCAGCTTTCCTCACCAACTACATGCTGGTGTTCTGGTGCCAGCCTCTATTTTTATAGCCTGAGTAATGCCTGGGCAAAGGACCAGATGAAAATTGGAGACAGAGGGATGGGGCACAAGAGGTGATGGCACAAGCCATGGGGCCCACATCCTACTCGGCTGCCAAGAGCAAATCCTTTGGAGCAGAGTCTGGACAGCAGCCAAGCCCATCCTCCTCTGCAGCCTCATCTCCCTTGGGGCTGGGACCTAATCTGCCTTGTTCACCCCTATGACTCCAGGGCCTGGAGCACAGCAGTGTTAAATGAATGAATGACATGCCGTCCCACCCCAACTGCGGCATGCTGGACTACTCACCATTCTCCCTGAACCCCAAGAGCCCCTTCTCCTAACTCAGTGTCTGTGCCCACTTCACCTTCTTGGCCCAGATGCCTTCTTGATCTTGTTAACTCCTACTCATCCTTAAACTCAGCTCAAATGCCACCTCCCCCTAAAAGCCTTCCCTGAATCCAAGGCTGGGTGAGGTCCTCAGATATTGGGCAAGCACAGCCCTCTCAGAAAACTCATCAACACCACAGGCTCATGTTGGCCTCCTTGCCTACCTTCCCCAGCGCTGGGTGGCCACAGAGCTGAATAAGCAGCAGATGCTCAGTAGGTGTGTGTGGGAAGGGAGGGAGGGAGGGAGGGGAAAAAGAAGGATGCTGTGGATGGAGAAGTACCTGTCACTGAAACCTACAACAAACTGAACAAGAACAAAGCACTAAACCCAAGAGACCAATGGATCATTCCTCAATGTTTACTGAGAAAAAATGGTAGGAAGTGGTGGGAAAATATTTCTCAATGGATCTCAGTGGGAAGCAGAGGTTACTCTTGGCTATGTCCTCTCCTCTCCTCCCCTCCGGGTGTGGGCTGGGGTGGGGGCTGGAGAGGAAGAGAAACTTTAGAAGACTGATTGAGTGGGCACTTGAAAGGCTCATGGGCTTGGAGCTCTCTCAGGCTCCTCTGGTCTTGGGAGGATAAGGCCACTTCTTCTGGGGTAACATCCAACTACTGAGGGGGATCAAGTAGGACTCATTCCCTCAAAGCTGTTAAGAATGTCCTGGGTCAAGAAAGAGGGATAATGAGGACCTTCATTGTCCTGCTGGCCCAGTTCCCAAAGGTGGGAACAGAATCAAGGATTTCAGACAGATGACCTGGGAATAAAGACTATTTTTGGCTGGAGCCTTCTTAGCACAGCATTTCCTTCTAAGACAGACATCTCCAGTTGCCCCTCAGTATTCACTGTTCTTCCTTGTTAAGAGAATACTGATTTTGGGGGAAGACAGTGTGGAGGAGATTGCCAGCTAACCGGGAGAGCCATTCCTTCTAACTCCTAGGCAGAGGGCTGGACCACATTCCGCAGCCTCCCTTGCAGGGGATGTGGCCATGTGACTGAGCCCTGGCCAAGGGAATGTCAGCGGAAGTAATTCACCTCCAAGCACGGCCCAAAAAAATCCTGCCACACCATCCTCCACGCTCCTCCCTCTTCCGCTGATTGACGCAAAGGAGCCGGGAAGCCTTGAGAGCCTGGGTCCCCGAATCACCTCTTGGAGGCAAGCTCCTCCCCGCCCCCACACTGATCAGGCACAGCCATCTTGCACTTGTGTGTGAGCAAAAAGTAAAAGTTATCATATGCGAGTCACTAAACATATTTGGTTTGTTTGTTTCCAGTGAGCCTACCTAACTAGTCTAGGCAGCAGTGTGCCCTGCTAAATACTCATGTAGCCCTTTCAAATGGGAGTGGTCACGTGACACAGTTCTGGCCATGAAATGTCAGGGGAAGTCTGCTGGATATTTTCAGGAAAATGTCTGCTTTTCTGATAAAATGTACCAGTGTGGCTGGAGCCTCTTTCCTGCAGCAGCCATTTCTCCATATTGAAGGAAAGGCCAAGAAAATAATGAGTCTCAGTCCAGACAGACATCAGCTGTCAAAACCAATGCCCACAACCACCTACCTTCAGACAACTTGTTACACGAGAAAAATAAGCCATTAATTCTTTCAGCCACAAAGGTGGGGCTTTCTATTACTTGCAGCCAAACACAGTCCTAACTGCTTTGCAACCACTCATTCACCCAAACTTCATTGAGGCCTATTTCGTGGCAGTCCTTGTGGTAAGGGCTGAAGATTCAGAGATGAGCTGGGTGCAGGCCCTGCCCTCCAGGAGCTCCCAGTCAAGCTGGGGAATGGGCCCACAGTGGACAATCTGAAAGCAGTGGGAACGGATGCTCTGAAGACACTCAGCATCCCAGGGGGCGTAAGCAGTGGGTGGGGGTGGGTGCTAAGGCACAGGGTTCCCACCTACCTCCCTCCCTGGCATCCGTACACAGAACACTCCTCAAACTAAAAAGAAAAAAGAATGCGCTGTGCTCAGCCGAGCCCACTGCAATTACTGACTGCACGTTGTGTCGTTAGACACCATCAATTAATGCAGCTGTTTTGAGATGATCGGCGGTCATTACAGCAAGATGCACAAGAGGAGAAAATAAAAATCATACGCCTCTAACTTAGAAATGCTGGAGACTATGTGAACTGAGGACGAGGCAGGCTTGCTGACATCTTCCTGCCTGCTGACGTTAGCCATCTCCTAAAGTATACTTTCTTTCTCAAAGAAGACATGGTGATTTTTCACCTTGAAGACAGAGCCAAAAAGATCAACCGTCCGTGCCATGACTGTTAACCATCGATGTCCACGCTTTGATTTTCAGGTCTGTTTCCATCAGGAACTGTGCTGGAGACAAACTCGGGACAGAAGATGGCCCCAGCTGAGAAATCAAGAGGCAACCAACCCAGAGAAGTGGGTGCACCTGGAGAACCATCTGGAAACTAGAGAAAAGGTCCTCCTTTTAACTCAATTCTGCCACATGCAAATAATGGTTTTCAAAAATGAATGGTATCATTTGCCATTTCTTCATTTTCCAAGTGTGGGGAAAGTATTTAAAAAAAAAATGAAGCCTCATTGACTTCAAATTCCAGTAGTTTAAAAATGAAGAAAAATAAGCAGGCTCCACATGAAGAGAACCGAGTAGCAGTTTTCCGGTCTGTCCAGGAGGTCCTAGTGCGAAGCGAGTCCGTGTAGAGCGAGGGTGTGCTGACCTCCCAGGGGAGAGTGCCCAGGTCCTGAGGCCGCAACCACAGGAGCCTTCTCTAGTCCTCGGCCCTTGCTGGAGGCCAGCTCGTGACTAGCTGGGCAGGCTGCCGTGCAGGAGTTTCTTTCTAGGACACATTGACAAGGGCAGGCGAGGTCTGAGGAGGAAGGACCTCCCTTTCCAGGACCAGTTATTAAACTCAAGCCTACCAACACAGTTTCCCACAGAGTTTCAGGTCAAGGAGGTTCTGGAAATGGCAGACACAGGAGACACAGTGGTCTAGCCTTCTGCCTCGGACTAGTCCCCTCGGAGCTGCTATGCCATTCCTCCCTCAGAGAACTGGGTCTCTGATGGGATCATGGGCCTCAGGAGCTGAAGAGCGATCCAGAGCAGAGACCAGCACTTGGTGTGTCCACCAGGACCAAGAATAGTGTTGGCAAACCAGGCCAGTAAACACTGAGTTCACAGTCTCTTATCACTCTTCACACTAACCACCTGAGGCCAGAGTGATAGTTAAACCATTAACTACTGGCATGTGTCAGACACAGACCAATCCAATGAGTGTCTGTCTTAAATGGCTGGCAAGGCCACCTCAGACCAGTGTGCACCAGCTGAAGATCATCAGTTCCTGCCTCCCTGCCATGGTCAACCCTTTATAGGCCACACACTAGCCTCTCGTGGCCATAATAGGTCGCCAGAAGCCAGGTGAGTGCCACCTGGGAAATGTCTGCACTACCATTCACGGTCTTCACTATGAACTGAAGTATAATGTCCTCTGTTTCGTGAGGAGAGAGACTATGTGTGTCTTATCCATTATCCATCATCTCAGTGCAGTTTGGTTGGCATTGAAAATGTATTTTTAAGGAATGAATAGTAATAACAGCTAACATTTTTTGAGCATGTGTTAGGCACTAAGTCCTTGTCATGTACTATCTCACTTCAGCTTCACAATACCATAAGGTAGGTATTATTATCATCACCTCAATTTTACAAATAAGGAGACTGAGGCACAGAGAGGTTAAGTCACCTGCCCAAGGGTAAAAGGCTAGTAATGGTAGATCCAGGATTCAAAGCCAGTCTGGCTTCAGGGTCGACACTCTTAACCAGGGCACTGTGCTGAATACACACCCAGGTACTCTAGTACGGGGAAGGCATCCACAGAGAAGCCCAGACATCCGCAAAGCCTGAGAAGCCCTGCTAGGAGGTTTCTAGTGCTGCTAAGCACACAGTTTTTGTTTGTTTGACTTCAGAACATTTTAAAGAAAACCAATTCCTACATTTACCCCTAAACAGGAGACTACCTGTAATTTTCAAATGACTATGTAACCACTTTGATTATCAAGCAACTGCAGCAGGAATATCTAGGATTACACAGTATTTCTCTGCTCAAGAGATCTGAATTCAAGGGGAAGCCTGTTAAACACCCTGTGGTCCCATGTCCTCATCTCTAAGATCCCAGACTTGCTGGATGGATTGAACGAGATCATGGACACAGCTGCTTATTTATAGGGTAAGGTACTGTATAAGCATATTTCAGTAAAATGATGGATCAAAATTTCTATAGTCATCAATCTATACTTGTCAAAATTCTATACTTGCCTATACTGCTATGGGAGTTCCTGTTTATCTCTCTCCACGTTTTATTAACAATGTCAAAAGCTTAATAATTTCTATAAGACTGTGTCCCTCCATTATTTTTCTGGGCTTCCAGACATTTCTACAACTCGAATAGTTCTTCTCTACTTTAATCCAGCTGCTTCATTTTAGAAACACAGAGTTAACAAGGCAGCAAATGTTTTATTCTAACTTCAGATTTTCCTATATTAGCAGACGACAAAGTTAGCAAGCAAAAGTTTCATTTTATTTTATAATTAAAAAGCTCAAAACAATATTGCTGTATTTCTAAAGGCCTGAAGTTTGGTGTCGGGTCCAAGAATGAGATAGGTCTAGGAAAGAAAGCTTTGGTTTTGTTGGTCAGAAAGACACCATGTCTCCATATAATTGAAGGGTGGGACAGATAGTATTCAAACTATTTGTAAATCTGGTGTACATGATGGCTCTAACCACAAACAGAAGTGGAGGGGAGTGGGGGGGGGGTGTAAAAACCAGGTGCAAAACTTTTCATCTTAGTCTCTTTTTTAAAGCTCTGGTTTCTATGCTATTGGTTACAGTTCTAAGAAGTCAGCTATACAGAGAGTGGTAAGCAGATGAGAAAAGGATGCCTCGCAACAGAAACATAATGTATAAGTTGGGGAAGGGACAGTGCAAGTATAAAGAGAATTTTCAAATTCCTACATTTGGGGGGGAGGGGAAGGGGGAAGGGGGGAAGGGGGGAAAGGGGGAAGGGAGAGAGGAAGGGAGGGAGGAGGGGAGGAAGGGAGGGAGGGAGGGAGGGAGGGAGGAAGGGAGGGAGGGATGACCCAGCCCAGAGGATATGGCTGAAGGCTGCCTCCTGGCTGCAGGAACTACTCCACAAGGCTCCTCCAGGTTCTTTTTTCAATGCCTTTTTAATCATTAACTTCCTCCATGCTCCTGGGACTGCTCTCCTCTTCATTATCGATTAACCTGTTCCTTTCCAAAAGCCAGTGGCTTCCTCAACCAAGGCCCAAGAAGACTCTGAGCAGCCTGATGGTCCTAGCAGTGGAGGTTCGCAGGCTGGGATCTGTGGCTCCATTAGGCCACCCTGGATCTCTTGCCTTCTGGACCCAGAGCAGACCCTGCAATTCTTTCCAGATTCACAGGTGCCTCCTCATGGCTGTCTTGCAGAATCTCCAAGTTGAGGGACTTCAGCAGGCCCTACTCCATCGGCAAGGCTGCCAGCAGGTTCAAGAAGGGTCCCTGGGACGCTGTTTCTGTCAAAAGGCCCACCATGCTACCAGAAGGCAGCTGCTGCCTCTTCGTCACCCACTCAGCGCAGGGCCGTAGACCCTCCCTGCTGCTCCCCCTTTCGCCACTCCCTTGGACTCTCCCCTGGACTCCCCTCATTATCTCAAGCGTGAGGTGGTTCCCCCAGGCCAGCCCCCAGACCAATGCTGCTCAAGCCACCATTTCCAAAGGGGCACAACCCTCATTCAAAAACTTAAAATGGCTCAGTGCTGTCCCACCTTGCTAAGCCCAGCTCTTAGCTGGCTTTTAAGGTCTTGTAGAAACCAGAACAGTGGGCCCATCAAACCTTATTTCAGGTTACTGTAGGGCCACTTTTCTTATCTCAGTGACTTTGCTCCTAAGGGAAACCTCTATACCAGAATGTGGGCACATGTCCTCAACCACCAACCAAGAAGGGTGTGCCAGGGCAGGTTGCCGGCTGAGACTACCCTCTGAAGGTTCAGGACCTTGGGTATTCTCCCATCCTCTTCCCTACCCCTCTCCAGACAGCAGCCTCTCTCCCTCCCTCCCTTTCTCTCTCACTCACAAACTGCAGGCATTAATTAAACCTCTTCTAGAAAACAGATTTTCACCAACTGCAGGAATTCTGAGTAAGAGCCAGACCTGGAGACAGAGACAGTCTGGGTAAGAAAGATAAGCCCATGATAGCTGTGAACCTGTGGGCAGTGCAGGGTCCCACATCCAAGTGGCATTCTGAATTCCAGTTCTTCCCAGATTCCCGGAAAAAGGGGGCATGGGGTGAGCCCGCACCCTCCGCCTCTGGCCGTACTCTCCAGGGCCGTACTTTGACAGAAGCAGAAGAGCTGGACTTCGCTCCTCTGCCAGTAGGTCACAGCCACCTCCCACAGGCAGAAACATCTTTCCAAAACACCAGCCTCCCTCCCCCCAGAGCTGCAGACCAAATTGCCTGAAATGTGCAAAAAAGGGTGTCCCCAGCTCTCCGCAGGAAGCAGTTATTCAGGGTGGGCAGCGCCCACTGGAGGGAAGATGGTGCAATCTGAAGCAGCCAGTGGGCTCTGCAAGTGGCACTCGATCTCCCTGAGGGCTTCTTCCATCATGGACAGGGATGCGGGATGCTGGAGGGGATGCGGGATGCTGGAGGGGATGCGGGATGCTGGAGGGGCTGCGGCCACCCCTCAGGGCCCGATCGTTGGGCTGTGGTCACTCGCCCTGCAGCAAACAGCCTGAGCTCCCATAGTGCCCATCACCCCCTCGCCCAGCTCTGGGATGAACACAACTGACTTCCTTCGTGGAAATTCTGGAGTCCCCACGGAGGTTAGAGCCCCAGCTGTCAGAGCATGACCCAAATTGAGCTCTCTGCCCCAAATACATACAAAAACGAGTTTGTCTCTAGTGAGATTATCTATTTTTTTTAAGAATTTGATGAATTTAAAGATAATTTGAAAACAATGCAGCAAAATGGAAAAACATGCGTTATGGACTCAGCCTGGATTCAAGAGGGGAATCCGTTTCTTTACTAGACAAACACTGAATACCTAACACTTAGAGGGGGCCAGGCTGGGCCCTGGGGCCATAGAGATGGTCCTACCCAGACCCAGAAGGTGCTCCTGGCCAATGGGGCATCTGACAGTCAACAACTCCCACAGGATCTGGTGGGCACTCGAGCCTACTGCGCCCCAGTGGGACCTGGGCTAATTACTTATAAATTCCCTATTCAATGGTGAAAGAATATTGAGCTGATCACTATTCAAGCCAGTCAAAAGGAAAAAGAGTCAGAGACTGCAGTTTCACAGGCTCAGAGTGCTGTGCCCCCTGGGGCCAGGGAGCCCTTCCTGTCCCTGTGCCCAAAAGCAGCCTCCTGGGCATCAGGGAGGGTGGGAAGGCCAGGAGCTAATCCCTCCAAGAAAAGTACCCCCACATGTGCTTTCTCTGAAATAGGCAGTTAATTTAATGCGGACTTAACGAAAGCCGAGAGAGCGGATGGGGCAGCTCGCGCGGCTTTCAGCTGCAACCATGCCGCTCCACCTCTCTCCCGGGAACCGACGCTTTTCAAACCATCTGCTTTACACTTTCTTCCCACAGATGTCCAGACTGGGCAGCAACACCTCTGAGGAGCAGGAGATGTTGCCAGGCCGCGTCCGCAGTCCCGTCACGTTCGTAAGGCTGGGCTCAGCCTTCTGCAAATAGCAACAATGTCCCCAAGTTGCGAAGCCCTCTTGAGGCCCTCTTGGCTATCCACCCCATACTTCCCCATTCGCACCTTATCTGATTCCACGTCTCTCTTCATTTTACTATTTCAATGCTTACAAAACACCTCTGCCTTCCCACGAAGACACTGGTCACCCAGGCTGCGACAGCCTCGCTCCCCACGGGGCCCCTTCGCCACCCCTGAACGCCCAGCCGGAGCGGGAAAATATGGCTCCACATCCTCCTGCCCCGCTAATCCTTCAGCCATCCACAGGTACAACTTGAAAGACCGCTGCAGCCGCAAGGAAAGCAACCTGCTCCACGCAAATCCATTTTTTGTGTGTGACAAAGCCGGCTTTTTTAAAAGATCGCGACAGACGCGAGTTCACGAGCAAAAGCGACGCCGTGGGGTCTAAACCACGCAGTCCTAACCTGAGCCCCCAGAAGCGTCAACCCGCGCTCGCAGCGACCCCTCCGCGGGGCCCCGGGACTCCCGGGCGCAGGGAGTCGCTTGAACCAGCCCCACCCCCGGGAAAGGCCGCGGAGGAGTGGCCACCTTCTTCTCACCTGGAGCCCGGCGGGGTCGGACCCGCCAGGGAAGGGGGCTCCCGGGAGCTCGGGCTGGAATCGGGCGGCAGGAGCGCTGGGGCCGAGCGGGAGCGGGTTGGAGGGGCGGGGACGCGGGTGGAGGGAGGCTAGGAAGGCGAGGCGCGGAGCTGGAGGTGGGAGGCAGCAGGCAGCGGGGCTTGGGGGAGGCGCCCGCCGGGAGGTGGGGGCTAGGGCCCGGGGAGAGAGCGGGGCAATCGTGGGCAAGGTTAGAGGGCGCAGGGGCTCGGAGGGCGGAGGCTGGGGCGCGGGGCGAGAGGGGTGGCTTGGGGAGGAGGAGCGAGTCGGGGCTGGGGTTTGGGGAGGGCGTGGGGATGGAGGAGGGAGTTTGGTCGCGGGGTTCAGACCCGGTGCTCGGAAGCCCGCCCCAGCCCCGCACCACTCTCCCACCAGAGACACTGCCCCGTCGTCCCGCCAGAAGACCCCTCGATCTCCCCACATCGGACCCTAGGACGCCCGCCCGCCTCGAGCCTCCGCGCCGCTCAGCCCCAACGGCAAACACCCCGGCCCCAGGCCGCGCCGCACTCACCGCCCATGGTCCCGGCCCGGCTCCGGCTCCGGCTCCGGCTCCGGCTCTGCCGCTGCGCGCCCGGTTCGGCGCTTGCCGCCTGCTCCGCCCGGCGCGGGGTAGGCGAGGGCGGCGCGCACCCAGCGTGGGGCCGCCAGGCACCCGCAGCGCCCCCTGCTGACCCCGCCGCGCTCCGGGCTCGGGGCTTGGAGCTCGGCCCGCCCCGCGCCGGGCGCTCGAGCTCCGCCCCGGAGGCGGCGATGCGGTGCGGCCGGGCCCGGGAGACCGGCGCGAAGGGCGTGCGGAGAGAGCGCTGAGTGGGAAGGCCAAACACAGTCCCCAGAAACAGGCCAGTCCGCAGAGCTCCCAGCGTGCGAAAGCCACGGTCCCGGGCATGCTGAGTGCTCAGGGACCGCGGCCACAGGCGCGCGGGGCGGCTGCGCGCCTCGCAACGGCGTACTTGGGATCAGGACTCCGCGGACGCGCGCCTAGGCCAGAGGACACGGACCCGGCCCGGGCCCCGGGGCCCTGGTGTGGGTGCCTCTGGACCGTATGCCTGGCTCAGCGCCGCCCCGATCCCGGGGCGACGCTGGGCACTCGTTTGGGGTCCGCCACCGCCGAGTGACTTGTCGCGTGGACCCAAACTGTCACGATTCTCGCCACCGTCCCCCCTTCCCCCCCCCCCCCCCCCCCGTGCACGCCACGGTTCTCTTCCGGCGCCGACCACATCCGGCCGTGTGTGTCAACTCTTGACCTCGCTGCTCCCATTTCAGGATGGTCTGCAGGCGCCCTAGGGAGGTCGCGGCCCGCGCAGCCTCTCTCCGCACCCCTTCCCGGCCCCGCGGCTCCCTCGGAGCGAGCGTCTGAAGATCCAGAGAGCGCTTGAGTGATTTCTGTAACTGCTTGTTAGACATCCAGAGGCGCGCAGCTGAACTTGATTTGATACGGTATTTGTGGCTCATTCTTTCAAATGTTGGGTTCCAGCTGGTGGTGATTGCTACGTGATTTCTCTGTGGCAGATGATCTGAGCAACTGCGGCTGTCAGAGAGGCCTTTGGTATCAGTTGGAGGTCTACAGTGACCCTTTTGTGCCCCGGCACGACTGGCTTTG
The DNA here is from genome assembly GCF_041296235.1 of Equus asinus. Taxonomy (NCBI): domain Eukaryota; kingdom Metazoa; phylum Chordata; class Mammalia; order Perissodactyla; family Equidae; genus Equus; species Equus asinus. The sequence continues at coordinate 87,058,823 of NC_091810.1, read as the reverse complement.
AGCACAGTAGACGCTCAGAAAGACTTACTGCTGTTTGCCTTCGAGGCGCGCTTTCCGGAGGAGCTGGCCGCTTGGCCTCTTTGCTCCTGTGTGATGTCTCTCTCCCGAATCCACACACTACACCCAGATGTTTTACCCATATTTCTGCCTACCCTCCGGTTTTCTGCTTAGAACTTTGCATCTCAAATCAGCACTTCTAGCACCAAATTGGATCTCTCCCCGGCTCTTGCGTGGTCTCCCCAGTCCCCCAGCCACCTGGGATGCCTTCCTCACCTGAAGGCTCCCGTGTCCAGTCCAGGTTTGCTTCCAAACCTGACTAACCTGCCCTCCTCGCCTCGTTGTCGGAGCACCTTCCTGCCCTGACACAACCCCTCCCACACCAGGAGCCGTGGATCTGCCAGCACAAAATCTTTGCACTGTCGCCTTTACCATCAGCCCAGACTCCCCTACCTGCGTCTCAGTCCACCCTAACCCGGCCAGCTCCTCTCCTTCCCTCCACAAGCTCCTCCTGATTGTCCGCTCACTGATTCCAGGCTCTGCCCCTTCACTGGTGCTGCCTCCCTCTTCCTGACATGGGCTGGTCGGGCGCTTCCTGCTGTCAGTGACCGACAATCCAAATCACACTTGCTTAAGCAAAAAAAAATTGACCGACGTGTAAATGAAAAGCTTCAGGCCTGGAGTTAGTTGCAGGGACTAACGACTTTGGACACTCCTGTCTCTCAGCCTTGCTTCCTTCCATGTGAGCTGTAGGGCTTGGGTCCCACAGGACACCCCAGCAGACCCAACCTCACAGCAGCAAGTCCAGCAGAAAGACAGCTTCTCTTTGGCAAGCATTCCTGCAAGCCCTGGGCCTGGCTCACTGGCAGGGTGGGTCACCTGTGCGTTCTGTTCTCCCAGTCACTGTGACCCCATGGTGGGTCAGTTCTCTCTGATACCTTCTCATCCCCCATAGGGAACATGTGGCGGTTGCTGCTGGATCCCTTCTGTGTCACGGGGACTAACGGTGACTTGAGGGCACCATCTCAAACCATTTCCCCATACAACATGCTACACCACTGCTTCACTTTGCTGCAGCCCTCCTGGGTGGCACAGGGCATCCTGTAGGGCAGAGTTCCAAACAGGAAGTGGGGCACAGGGCCCTCTCTGTTCACAGCTTTCTCCTCAGCCTATCTGGGATTTCTCTGTTTGTACCATACCCCTCCCTAGGTCAAAACTTGGTGGAAAGTGGCCTCAGACCCCTCAGGGAACCAGGTACCCTCGTCTCCCTGGACTCGTCCTCTCCAGTCTCTTTCCTCACATTCCCTGTGCCCTGAGGGCTTCTACGCTACCTTCCATTCTGGAGAAGGCGTCCCCTCCCTGCTCCCTGTGGACTTTGGGTTCTGAGTGGTCCCCACCCTGCCCTGCCTCTGGGGCAGTAACACCTCGTGGCTGAGCTGCAAAGGAGGAAAAGGCTCAAGGAAAGAAAAAGAAAATTTCCTCCAGGGAAAATATATCGGGAGAAGCACTTAAAGACCATTCCGCCCATTAAATCTCTTTTCTCTGCGGTTGTTGAGGAGCTAGGATGTTGGCCCGAAGCAGCTGGTGGCCGTCTGGCCAGCACCTGGGGAGGCTGTGCCAGAGGAAAGCAGAGTCGAGAGATGGGCAGCTTTCTGTCGTGCCTGAAGTGGGGACCTAGATTTTTCAAGTGTATGCCCAATATACCCCCCACTTACCCCCAAGCAAATTAGAATTGTTTTTCTGTCACTTGCAAGCAAGAGGGTCCTGAGCAGTACAAACCCACAGCACAGTGCCTGGCACATTGGTTTCTGCAAAACAGTAATCATGATTTCAAATCATCATCGTTTGTCATCTGATAGAGGAGCTAGTGATGGCCATCGATGGCTGTAAAACAGTAGAAATGACAAAGTGCGGTGCCACTGGCTCATAAGCTTGGTCTCCCCTTCTATTCCCAGCCTGCCCCTTTGTCCTGTGCACGCACATCTTGGCCCCAGGGAAACGCTCAGCCTTCACTGAAAGCTGAACCCACCCATCTTATACAAATAGTCCCAGGCTCACTCAAGTCATGAATATTCTGCTAGGCAGCATTTGCTTCCCTTTTACACCAGCAATCCCTGCCTACTCCACGAGCAGCTAGGAGCAGGTGCCCATCTTCAATTCAGCTTCAATCTGTTGAGCAAAAATTGAGCAAACATTTGTATAGCCTCCTTTGTCTTGCTCTGTAGACTTAGGGAAACAATGGGCTACTGTCCCCACCCTTAAAGGGACTTTACCGTAAGGGAAGACGACGAGTTGTCTAGGACAGAGACTGAGGTACCCTAACAATACCAGGGAGTCCTCTAGAAGAGGGGGTAGTTTATTTGCACCAGATTCTAAGTCCCAAAGGTCTGGGTTGCCCGCACTCCTGCCTTACAACAGAACAAAACATTTCTTTTGTGCCCACCACAATATCTAGGTTACAAATATTATTTTTAAGTTCCATTTATCATGGGTTTTGTTTCTCTGGCTATATGAGTACCCATTCACTGGAAAAAATACAAAGCACACATATAGATGAAAATAAAAATTATCCAGAATAAGTTTGTGTCAAATAATATAGTAAAGAACATCAAACTTAGATATAAAGAGAGAAGACTATCCGAGCACGCTTCCATCCCACTGTTGGCCACCCCCGGGCCTCAGAGAGATAAATATCTTGCAAAAGGCTAAAGGTCATTTCTTAGGTCCTTGCAAAAATGTTGCATTCTCCCTAACACATGTATATTTTTAAAAACTGCAATCCGGGCCTCCCAGCTCCAGGGTGGTCTGTTCTCTCATTTGTGTATGCATGATTCATTTTACTTACTACCAGCTGCAATGCTTTCTCCCCACCCCCAGCAGCCTTACTGTACAAACCCCTTTCCCTCCTGAGAGTCTCTAGGTACAGCAAACTCATTTTACCATCTATCTGGGTGAAATTTAATTAGAAAGACAAATCTGGAAGAACAGAACACAAAATAACCATGTTAAGTAAAAATAAGAGAGGGCTTCGAACTTGACCTTGAGTCAACAAAATCACAAAGAACTGAAGTAATTTGCTGAATCATAGATCTAAATATTCACTTTTGTCCTCTAAACTCTGAGCCCAACTGAAAGATGTTTCTAAGGAAAAAAGGAACAAACAAGCACAGATGAACTCACACAAATCTCGTTTAAAATCATAAAAGGACAACAAGGGTTCTGACTGTCTTTGTCATCTCCAGCAGGGCCTGGCACATACTTTATAAAAATTGGATGAATGGATGAATGGGCCAAGAGTCCGTCCCTCTTATTTCACAATTAGAAGCCAATCAGGAAGGAGGCAAGAGGAGAATGGGACCTGGTGGAGCTTTCTGCAGTCTCACGGCTGCTTGGGAGACAAAAACTGGAGTTCAGTGTCCATGAGAGAAGTAGGGCCCAGAGGAACACCCAGGCTTCAGTTAGGGCCCCAAACAGAAATGATGGAAGCGAGAAAACAGCCTTAAAATGCTGAAAGAAGTCATGGCCAGTGTAGAATTCCGTGCCCAGAGAAAACAGGGGACGAGGGTAGTGCTGTAGCCCCAGATCAATTGCAGTGCAACATTGGAACTAGAATCTAGGCCTCCTGAACATCTCGGGGCCCTTTTCACTGAACTAAGGTGATTTTGGGTTTTTTTTTTTAACCCCACATATATTTTAAAAATATAAATGAATTTAGATTCATCCACTGAGGGGCCGGCCCCGTGGCCGAGTGGTTAAGTTCGCATGCTCCGCTTCAGCGGCCCGGGGTTTCACTGGTTTGGATCCTGGGCGTGGACATGGCACCGCTTGTCAGGCCATGCTGAGGAGGCATCCCACATTCCACAACTAGAAGGACCCACAACTGAAATATACAACTATGTACTGGGGGGATTTGGTGAGAAAAAGCAGGAAAAAAAAAAAAAAAGATTGGCAACAGTTGTTAGCTCAGGTGCCAATCTTTCAAAAAAGAAAATTCCTCCACTGAATGAAGAGAAAACATTTCAACATTCTCCAAAGAGGAATGGAATGAATTTATCTTACAGCAGCTTGAATGTTTTCAGAAATTGCACTCCAAAGCTAGTTGGGGTCACCCATTCTCTTAGTGTATTCAGGTTTCTTATATTTTTTTAACACTGGCTGAGTTGACTTGGGTTCTGAGACCTTTTGCCTCCAGCTCAGGCCTCTCTGTTGAGCCACTGACGAGGTCACCCAGTTGCTTACTCAGCGACTCCACCTGAACCTCCACAGTCTCCACCAGGCTTAAAACTGAACCCTTCATCTGACGTTCAGACCTGCTCTTCCCTACCTCAGGGAACAGTGCCTTTGTCATCTTCCCTGGTCTGCAAACTAGAGACATGGGAAACATCCTTTTCTCCCTCATCTTTCATCTCTAGTCCTTTCCCAAGTCTTGCTAGTCATTCCCTCTTTAAATATTCCTCCAATTTGCCCACTTTGCTTCTCTCCATCACCACCATCGTCCAAACCACTCATCTGCTTTCTATCACTGTAGAGTGGTTTGCATTTGCTAGAATTTTATATAAACAAAATCACACAGTATGTATGCTTTTTTTTTTTACTTAGCATAATTATTTTGAGATTCATCCACGCTGATACTTGTATCAATAGTTGGGTTTTTTGCTGAGCATTATTCCATTGTAAAGATATACCACAATTTGTTTCTCAGTTCACCTGTGGATGGACATTTGGGCTGTTTCCGGATTGGGCTATTACAAATTAAGCCGCAAGGAACATCTGTGTATAAGTATTGCCACTCGTACCAGTGAGCACGTGCTTTCATTGCTTTTAAGTAAACATCCAGGAACCGGCATGGCTGGGTCACTTGGCTGGCATGTATTTAATTGTTTAAGAAGCTGGCAAGCTGTTTTCCGGAATGGTTGGGCCATTTTATACTCTCTCCAGCAGTGTATGAGAATTCCTGTTGCTTCGCATCCTTGACATGGCGACTATTTTACATTTTAGCCGTTCTGGTGGGTGTGTAGCGGTATCTCACTATGGTTTTAATTTGTGTTTCACCAGTGTTTAATGATGTTGAGCATCTTTGCTTGTGCTTATTTGCCATCTGTATATCTTCCTTGGTGAAGTGTCTGTTCAACTCTTTTAACTATTTAATTCGGTTGTCCTATTACTATTATTGAGTTGTGAGTGTTCTTTATATATTTTAGACACAAGTCTTTGTCAGATATACATTTTGCAAATATTTTCTCTCAGCCTATGGTTTGCACTTTTATTTTCATAACAATGTATTTTGGAGAGCAAAAATTTTAAATTTTGATAAAGTGCAATTTATTGATTTTTCTATATTACAGTTCTTGATTTTTGTTTTCTCTTTAAGAAATCTTTGCCAAACTCAGCATCAATAAAACTTTTTCCTGACTTCTCCAGTTTTAGTTCTTATATTTAGGTCTATGATCCAATCAAGTTAATCTTTTTTCAATTTTCTTTTTAAAGATTGGCACCTGGGCTAACATCTGTTGCCAATCTGCTTTTTTTCTTCTTCTCCCCAAAGACCCCCAGGACATAGTTGTATATTCTAGTTGTGAGTGCCTCTTGTTGTCCTGTGTGGGATGCCGCCTCAGCATGGCCTGATGAGCAGTGCCATGTCCACGCCCAGGATCTGAATTGGGGAAACCCTGGGCTGCTGAAGCAGAGCACAGGAACTTAACCATTTGGCCACGGGGCCAGCCCCTCAAGTTAATTTTTTTACAGCGTGGGAGGACAGGGTGGAGATTGAGGTTTTTGCATATGATTCCCAATTGTTCTGTCATCAAATGTAAACATCATCCTTTCCCCATAGATTTGCCTGGGCACCTTTGTCAAAAATTAATCGGTTTATATTTGTCAGTCTATTTGTGAACTCTCTGTTCGGTTCCATTGGTCTATATGTCTGTCTTTATGGTCATAGCACACTGTCATGACAGCTTTATAAGTCTTGATAGGCAACACAATCCTCCAACTTTGTTCTTCCTTTTCGGAATTGTTTTAATTGTTCTAGGTCTTTTGTATTTCCACATAAATTTAAGAATCAGCTTTTGAATTTCTACAAAACACTTGCTGGGAATTTGATTGGGACTGCGTAAATCTATAGATCGCTTTGGGAAGGTTAGACGTCAACAATATTAAGTCTTCTGAAATATGTACATTATCTCTTTCTATTTGTTTAGGTGTTGTTTAATCTCCTTAGCAGTGTTTTATAGTGTTCATTGTACTCGTGTTGCACAATTTTTTGTTGAATTCACCCCTAAGGATTCCAGATTTTTGATGCTATTATCAATAATGATGTTTTTAAATTTCCATTTCCAATTGTTCATTGGTAGTAGATATAAATACAATTGATTTTTGTATATTGTCCTTGTATCCTGCAACCTTGCTAAATTATTTATTAGTTCCAGTAGCTTTTTGGTAGATCCATTAAGATTTTCTACAGAGATGATTATGTCGCGTGTGAATAAAGACAGTTTTACTTCTTCCTTTCCAATCTGGATGCCTTTCCTTTTTCTTGTTCTTACTACAGTGGCTTAAACTTCTAGTGAAACACTAAACAAGAGTGGTGAATGGACACCCTTATCTTGTTCCTGATCTTAGAGGGTCTTTGAGTCTTTCACCATTAAGCATGATGTTAGCTGTGGGCTTTTCATAGATCTCCCTTATCAGGTTGAAGTTCCCCTCTATTTCTAATTTGCCGAGAGTTGTTATCAGCCATGGATGTTAGTTTCTGTCAGGTGTTTTTTTATCCATGTATTAAGATGATCATATCGTTTTTTTCTCTGTTAATATGGTGAATTATACGAATTATTTTTTGGTGTTAAACCAGCCTTAGATTCCTAGGAAAAACTCCCACTTGGTTATGGCACATCCTTCTTTTAATATATTGCTGGATTTGATTTGCTAAAATTTTGTTTAAAATGTTTGCATCTATGTTGATGAGTGATATTAATCTATAATTTTCTTGTAAAGTAATTTTGTGGCTCTGGTATCAGAATAATTCTGGCCTCACAGGATGATTGGGGAATTGTTCATTCCTAAATAGTTTCTGGAAAATTTTGTGTAGAATAGATGTTATTTCTTCATTAAATGGGAGATATCACCATTAAAATCATCTAGACCTGGGCTTTTCTTTATGGGAATCTTTTCAAACTATGAGTTTGATTTCTTAAATAGACACAAGACTGTCCAAAATATCTATTTCCTATCCAGTGAGATTTGGTAGTTTGTGACTTTGAAGTAATTTGTCAATTTCATCTAAAATGTCAAACATATTTGCATAAATTGTTCATAATTTCCCTTCTTGTCTTTTTAATGCATGCAGGATTTGTAACAATTTCTCCTCTCTCATTCCTAATATTGGTAATTTGTGTCTTCTGTCTTTTGTCTGTCTCTTCTCTCTGCTGGGGATTTATCAATTTTATCCAGCATTTCAAGAAGTTTTTGGTTTCATTGGTTTTCTTGGTTGTTTTTCTGTTTCACTCGTTTCTGCTCTTACCTTCATACTTACTGTCTTCTGTTTACTTGGCTCTTTTTGCTCCCTTAATTCCTTAAGGTAGAATTTTAGGTCATTGATTTTAGGCCTTTCTTATTTTCTAGTATAGGCATTTAGTGCTATAAATTTCCTTTTAATCATTGCTTTAGCTTCATCCCCCAAATTCTGATATGTTGTTTCATTTACATTCAGATCAAAATGCTTTCCAGTTTCTCTTTTGATTTCTTCTTTGAGCCATTGGTTATTTAATAGTGTATTTAGTTTCTGAACTTGTGGGGATTTTCCAGCTGTATTTCCGTTATTGATTTCTAATTTCATTCCATTGTGGTCAGAGAACATACTTTGTATGATTTGATTCCTTCTAAATTTATTGAGACTTGTTTTATGACCCATATTATAGTCTAACTGAATAATGTTCTGTGTACCCTGAAAAAGAATGTATACCCTGCTGTTGTTGCATGAAGAGTCATACAAATGTGAACTAATTCAAGCTAGTTGATAGTGTTTTTCAACTTTTCCAGATCCTCACTGATTTTCTTTCTCTTTGTTCTATCAATTACTGAGTGAGGGGTTGACATCTCCTACTCTGATTACATATTTGTCTATTTCTCCTTTCAGTTCTGTTCATTTTTACTTCATGTATTTTTAAGCTCTGTTATTAGGTGCATAAACATTTTCAATTGTTATGCAGGCTTGATGAATTGCCCCTTTTTTATTATGAAATGACCTTCTTTATCCCTTTTAATATTCTTTGATATGAAATCTACTTTCTCTAATAATAACATAGCCACCCCAGCTTTCTTTGGATTAGTGTTAATATGATGTATCCTTTTCAATCCTTTTTCCTTTAATCTATCTGTGCCTTTATATTTAAAGTAGTTTTTTGGTAAGCATCATAAAGTTGTGTATTGATTTTTTATTCATTCTGACAATCTCTGCCTTTTCTTTGAGGTGTTTATTTTCATTTAATGAGATAAATAATTTGGCTCGGTTTAATGGTATCGTTTTACTATTTGTTTTCTATTTGTCCCATTCGGGTTTTTTTTTCTTCTTCTTTTTTTGTTAATTGAACTTTTTTATGATTCCTTTTTACCTCCTTTGTTTACTTATTTGTTATGTCTTTTTGGGTTTCTTATTTCCAGTGGTTGTATCAGGGTTAAAGTATACATTTTTAACTTATCACAGTTCTATCGCAGTTCATCTGCTGGTTTCGTTTGACCACTTGATGTACAAAAAAAGAAACCTACAGCCATACACTTCAATTACCCCATCTTGCCCGTTGCAATATTGTTTTTGTGCATTTTATGTCTACGTTTGTTACAAAATCCGTGATACATTGTTATTACTTTTGTTTTAAACCATCAACTATCTTTTAAGGTGATTTTAAAACTAAGAAAAAAATCACTTCATGTTTACTTGCATAGTTACCATTTCTGGTGCTCTTGATTCCTTTGTGAAGGTCCATATTTCCACCTGGTATCATTTTCCCTTTCCCCGAAGGACTCTCTTTAACATTTCTTGTACTGTATGTCTCACGGTGATAATTCTTTCAGCTTTTGCATATCTGAAACCATTTCTGACTTTACCCTTGTTTTTGAATGCTGTTTTCACTGGATATAGAATCCTAGGTGGACAGTCTATTTCTTTCAGTACTTCAAAGATGTTGCTCCACTCTCTTCCGGTTTGCATTGTTTCTGATAAGAATCTATTGTCATTCCTCCTTTCTTCCTCTTTATGTAATGTGTCTTTTTTTTCTCTGCTTGCTTTTATAGTTTTCTCTTTATCACTGGTTTTAAGCAATTAGGTTGTGATTTGCCTTGATGTAGTTTTCTTTGTGTTTCTTCTGCTTGCGGCTTACTGAGCTTCTGGATTTGTGATTTTATAGTTTTCACTAAATTTGGGGAATTTTCAGCCATTATTTCTTGCAGTGTTTTTTCTGTCCACTGCCCTCTTTGGGGGACTCCGATTATACACATATTAAATGCTTGAAATTGTAGCACAGCTCATTGATACCCTGTTCATTTTTTGCATCTTTCTCCACTCCGTGTTTCACTTTGGATCATTTCTATTGCTATGTCTTCAAGTTCACCAATCTTTTTCCTGCAATGTTCTGGTTTTTGGGTGTTTTTTTTGTTTTTTTTTTTTTGGTGAGGAAGATTGTCCCTGAGCTAACATCTGTCACCAATCTTCCTCTTTTTTTTGCTTGAGGAAGATTGTCCCTGAGCTAACATCTGTGCCAATCTTCCTCTATTTTGTATGTGGGTTGCTGTCAAAGTGTGGTTGATAAGCAGTGTAGGTCCACACCCAGGATCCAAACCCATGAACCCCAGGCTGCCAAAACAGCGTGCACCAAACTTAACCACTATACCATGGGGCCAGCCCCTCATGTCTCTTTTTAACATGCTCATATTTTCCTTCACTTTATGATCATATATAATAGAGTTATGATTCTATTTGAATGTCTCTGTCTACTTATTCTATTATCTATATAATATCTGGGTTGGTTTTGATTGATTCGTTTTTTTTCCTCCTCATTATGGGACACAGTTTCCTGCTTCTTTACATGCCTCATAAATTTTGACTGAATGCCAGATGTTGTAAATTATACCCTGGTGGGCACTGGATAGTCTTGTATTTTTAAAAATATTTTTTAACTTTGTTAGGACACAAAGTTACTTAGAAATATTTTGATCTTTGCAAGTCTTTATTTTTAAACTTTGTTCTGTGGGACCAGAGCAGTCTTGAGTCTATAGCTGGTTTTGCCCCACTACTAACGTAATACCCTTCTGAGTACTCTACCCAATTCCTCATGTATTACAAAGTTTTTCCACTCTGGCTGGTGAGAACACCAACTATTCCCAGCTCTGTGTAAGCCTGGATGTCAGAAACGCGTTCGCCTGCCTTTAGTGGGGGCTGAAAAGATCTCTTGCACCCGAGAAACTAAAGCAATGCCAGATCTAGCTAGCTAAAGGGCACCCCTCAATGCCCAGTGAACCCAGCAGTTTCTCACACATCTTACAGGCAACAAGGAGCTAAACAGCCCTCACCCTCACTCCTCTGCTCCCCTCTCCCCGTCCATCATACCAGGCTCCAACACCTCATCCCACTCCTTTGGACCCTCCCTGGGTTGCAGAATGGCTCAAAGCAGAGGAGTTGAGTTGAGCTATAGGCTGTGGTGGGATGAGAAGCAGGCCAGGGGACAACTGGGGTGCTCCCTGCTATCCTGGAGAACCAGGGTGGCATTGACCCTAATCCCTTTGGAAGAATGAGAGGCCAGATAATGGCAGTGTGGAGGGATGGGCAAAGAATGGAGTGGTTGCAAGAAGTCTCCAATCGCCATTCATTCATTTACTGAGTGCCTAGGACACTCAGCACTGTGCTGGGTACCTCAAAGACAACAGTGAGTCTTCCCCACCTGAGCAGCTCCCAAGGCCTGCCTGGGGAGACACGTGGTCAAACAAGCAACAGACCACAATGTGATCACTGTGGGTGCAGCAGGAAAAAACGTAACCCATTTCATGCAAGGGAAAAAAAGTAACGGCTAGAGAGGTTAAGTGATATGCTCAAGTGACCCAGCAATTTGATATGAGATTAAGGCCCAGGGCAGGTTCCCCGAGACTGTGTCAGCCCTCTCATCAGTGCAGCCCTGCCCCATAGGTCAGGGCCTCTCTCACAGGTCAGAACTGTCCAGCATGCACATTATGATGCCATGATTCTTCACCAGGCTCCTTTCTGCAGGTCCCAGGTCCCTGAGCAGGCTCTGTACCACCAGAGTCGGCCCCACGTGGCTCCAGCTGCCACAAGTGGCTGTGACTTGTCACCACCGTGGGCCTGTCAGCTTCTCAGATGACATCTCTGAATCCCCCAGAGTGGCTCACACATGCCCAGTGATCGATAACTGTCTGCTGATCAAGTCCCTGTTAATGAATGGCGAGGCTTCATCAGTGAATATTGATGGATTTGGTACTCCTGCTCACTCTGGACAATAAGCCAGGGCTTTTGCCAAAGGAGGCTGGAAAGAATTCCCAATAAGCTGGATGTGTTCCAGTCCCCCACATGGACAAATCTGTAATTGATTCAGGCAGAGGGATGGGGTGGGGGGGGGGTCTCTCTGTTCTCATGGTGACTCAAAAGAAAAAAAAAAGGCTTCTTCTTTAACAGCATCCCAGACATCAAGACTCAGAAGTAATGGCCCTTTTAAAACTGAATCATACTAATAAGATCTACTTGACTGAACAATATGTTTCTTTTTATTATTATTATTATTAGATGCATTATTAACTTGGCTCGCAGCAGGACCTCATAAATGCAAAGTGTGCATTCAAGAAGAACACCACTTCCAGCACAGAATAAATAAGGATGCAACTCACCAGTTCCAGAATCCCGGTGGTTCAGGAATAAGCTGTGTGAATGGTGATCTTCTGCAGGTTCCTGAAGTGTCTGGGTCATGCGGGTTACTTCTCTTGGGCAAATCCTCAAAACCTGGGGCAGCCCATGCAGGCAAGCAGACCAGGCTGGTCACAAAGCATCAGAGGAAGTTGAGAAAAGAACAGTAAACTTCACAGAAGTTATACATTGTGCAAGAGATGAATTGCAAGAATCTTAAATCATAGAGTTCTCTTCCCCCAGTGCTGCCTTTGGCATTGAATTTAATAATGCTCAATGTTTATTGAACAAGTAATGTGGCAGATAGACTCTAAAATGGCCCCCAACGATCCCCGCTGTGGTATTCACACCCTTGTGTAATCTCGTCCCCTTGAGCAGTGTGTACGACCTGTGACTTGCTTCTAACCACTGGAATATGGCAAAGGGAATGAGATGACACTTCTGTGATTACGTCACATAAAATGTTACTTCTGTCGTGTTAGCTGACTCTCTCCCTCACTGGCTTTGACGAAGCAAGACGCCATATTGTGAGCCACCCTATGGAGAGACCCCCTGGCAAGCAACTGGGGACAGACTCCAGCCAACAGCCAGAAAGGATATGAGACCCTCAGTTGAGCAGCCCCTAAGGAACTGAATCCTGACAACAACCTTCCAACCGTGCTTGGAAGTAGATTCTTTGCCAATCAGACCTTCAGATAAGACTCCAGCCCGAGACAACACCTTGATTGCAGCTTCGTGAGAAATCCTGAAGCAGAGGACTCAGCTGAGCCACGCCTGGACGCTTGATCCACACAAACTCTGAGATAACGTTTTTGTTTTAAGCCACTACCTTTGTGATGATTTGTTACACAGCAATAGATAACTAATACAAGCACCTATTGATGTTCGAAGTGCCATGGACACACCAGTTACAAGACAGACAATTCCCTGCCTTCATGGATGTTCCCTTCCTGTTGAGTAGGGAGACAATAAATACATTAATAAATCACTATGTTGAAGAAAAAGAAATTAGGGCAAGAGAATAGAGCAGGAGGTGGATGGTATTTTAGGTTGGGTTGGTGAGGCAGGTTCTCTGAGGAGGAAGCATTTGGGCAGAGAACTGAAGAAGTGGGAATATCAGAGGGAGGAGCATTACAGGCAGAGGGAAGAGCAAGTCCAAATGTCCTGGGGTAGGATCAAGCTTGGCAAGTTGAATTCCAGTTAGTAGAGGGAGTGTTGTCAGAGATGAGCTCAGAGCTAGTGGATTCAGATTGTGGATGGCCCTGCATGCCATGGGGAGGGCTTGGCTCATATTCACCAGGTGAGAAGAGGCACCAGAGCCTTCTGAGCAGGTGAGTGACATGGTCTAACCTGTATGTATGAGTCTTTCTGGAAGGATGATCCTCTCCCAGCATGCAGAGCATGAACTGGACAGAGGCTACACGGGTCCTGGAAAGTGGCAAAGAGCCCCTTGTCCATTCTTCTTCAGGGATTCTCCAGGAAACCCTGTGGGGTAGATGGCACAGGTGCAGAAATTCCTCCCCAACTTTGCATCCCTCTAGTTCAAGATGCTGCTCTATGTGGCTGGACTTCTGGGTCCTTTTTCCACACTCAGGAGCCACTAAAACGGAGGCAGGACAAGTGGTGAATCGCTCCAGTTGTGACTTGGGGACCCTGATCATAATGTCAGAAAGGCTTTAAATATTTGCATGGGGGATGAAACAGATGAAAAACAGTGCTTCTGAGATGCACGGTATTTGCAGCAAAGGCAAGTGAGTATACAGGAAATCCTCTTTAAAATTTATTTATAGATGTCTTTTTAAAATTTCAGAGAAGGAAGATCCTGAAAACATTTCTCGTGAATTAATTATATAAGATCCATTATTGCTAACCTAAAATGTTTCAAATGCCATTAAAATGATGGGGGTTTTTGGAGTGGTGCTCTCTTTATTGTGTTCTTTTAGAGGCCATATAAATATATATTGGAAGTTTTACATATTCATATACATTATTAATCCCTCAACCTTATTTTTTTGGGTAAGGTTTGAGTTCCACAGTACAGTATTTTTGTTAAATAAACATAAACCTCATGTTTGAAAGAGAAATCTATATTATTATCCCTGAAGTTTGAGATTAAGTAAAGGATCTTTATATTTTCTTAGTGGGTCCTGCTGCTTGGTGGTCTCCTGCCACAGGAGAGGGGGAGAGCAGCAAATCTAATCATACTGGAAAACAAGTGACTGCCTTCCATCCATCCCCTCATCCACCCATTCATTCACTCAGCCATCCACCATCCATCCATTTATTCACCCATCCGTCCACTCATCCATCCACCATCCATCCATCCATTTATTCACCCACCCATCCATCCACTCAGCAAATATTGACCACCAAACAGAGCCAGACATTCAACAGAAAACTGGAGATGAGGCAGACATGGCCTCTGTCCTCATACGCTCTAATCTTTGTCTTCCACATGAAGTTAGGTACCATCCCTAGAGCACCATCGCCACTGCTCTTGAGCTCTCACTTATGCAATCACACCTCTCAGTCTTGCTGGGGGATGTCAAGGTAAACTTTGGCCCACAGTACTGGGGAAGCAGAATCCAAGAGATTCCCTCAAAGCATTTTCCGAGTGAATGTGGTCAGAGTGGACAATCAGGGACAGAATCTGGTCCAAAGTCCTCCTGGTGCCTAAGACATGGGGAAGCTCTCCTAGGTACCGATACTAATAGCACAAAGCCCTCTGAAACAAATATGTTGAATAATTATTACATGCTGGCAGGATTGATGAGTATGTTCTTATTTTCAAAAAGTACATGGTTCTTTCTAGGTCCTGCTTCTCCACCCCCCTGCTCTAAAATTTTGATGTTTCTCCAAGGTTAACATCTCAGCCTTCTGCTTTATGTACCCTGAGTGATCTCATCCACTTCTCTTACAAATCTGAATCCTGAATCCAGCTGGCTCTCCTAAGCTCTTTGGTTTATTGTGGGTTTATTTTCCTGCTGGACTCACATGTCCCAAAGGGAATACAAATTCAGTCTGTCCTAAACCAAACTCTTATGGTGGGTACAACAGCAAGGCCCCAGAACTCTAAGAGCTGATGAATGAACTCCACAGGGCATGTCTCCTGGTCTGTCCAGAGCAGCACAGAGAGACTATGGCTAATTCAGGGATATGAACCCATCTCAAGAAGTGTGCAGCAGAGAGAGAGTGGGAGCGGAGAAAACCTGGGGTTGAGAGAGAAAGCTATTGTCCAAGGAGGAGAGACCCTGGTTGGAGGGGTCCTGGGCAGTCCTGCCACTAGAGAGAGACCTGAGCCATGGGATGGGGATTTTTTAGGACTCGCTGATTCACGGTCAATGCTTCCTAAGCAGCTAAATGATTAAGACTTTACTTTCTCAGCACATTGACCCATTGAGAAGGATCAAGAACCTTCCTGACTCCAGGTCAGGATCCCACTGTTGTGAACACACCTCCTTCTGGGGAGGAGTACATGAGTCTCCTGTGAGTACAGTCAGTGTGAGCCAAACACTGAAAGACATCACTCTGAGTGGCCTGAGGGCCCAGCCCAGGCCTGGATTGCCCGGTTCTGGTGGCCCAGGGAGGCACTGTCCACTTTGTATGGTGGGAATGACATCCAATTGATCCACGTTTATAGCAGGTGGGCACGACCCCCTTCTTGCTGTGATTTCCAAGGCTACTGGTTCTGGCATTTCCCTTGTTTACTCAATAACACATGAGAGTTCACCTTCAAGAGCCATCACTCCAGTAGCTAAGGTTTTCAGGCCATTTAACTGCATTTTGTGGATGGGGCGTAAATTGGTTCAATTTTGGAAAACTGTTCAGCAGTATTTACTAAAGATAAACACCTATTCCATGATCCAGAAATTCCATTTCTAGGTATGTGCTCAAGAGAAATGAGTGCATATATCTGGTAAAAGACATATAGAAGAACGTTCATCACAACCTTCTCCATTATAGCCCCAAACTGAAAAAACCAAATGTCCATCAACAGGAGAATGGATAAAAACTGGGTATCCATGCAATGGAATACTACACGGCAAGGAAGAGGAATGAAGGACTGATACCTGCAGCTGTGTGGATGAACCTCACAGACGTACAGTGAATGAAAGAAGTCAGACACAAAGGCTACGTACTCTATCATTGTATTCATAGGAAGTTCAAGAACAGGTGAAACTAATGGTGACAGAGGTGACCTCAGGGTGGGGATATTGACTGAGAAGGGGCACGAAGGAACTTTCTGGGGGCTGGAAACATACTTTATCATTCTCTGGATGGCAGCTACATAAATATATGTAAAAATTCATTGGCTGTACATTGAAAATTAGTGCACTTTTTACAATTTACTGCAAGTCACACTTTTTCAACATAAAAAAACAAAAAACAGAAACAGGGAAATTGTTTAAATGCAGTTAGTCCTGAGCAGGGTCCACGCGAGTCCAGGAAGAGCGAGTGTGTTCGATCTCACATGGACCCTGATCGAGCTACATTTTCCATAAGGGGCCAGAGGGTAAACACCTTCCGCCTTCGGGGCTACATGAGGGCAGTCACAGACAACAGGTAAACGAGTGCGCGTGGCTGTGTTCCAATCAGACTTCATTTAGAACAGCAGTAGTGGCGCAGATTTGCCCTGTGGACTGCGTTTTGCTGACCCCTCATCTAATCCGCTGGTGGTGACTTCCTAGGAAAACTATGTTGAGGATTGTGTGGCTCCTTAAAGGTCCACCAGGAAGAGGGCCGTGACCCATTAGTTACGTCTGTCTTAAGGGAGGGACAGAGCAGCCAGGCAGTTACAGACAGTGAGGAGTGGCCAGTCCCTCCCACTGAGCCCCCTGGAACCCTTGTTTCACAGAAAGCAAAGCCCCTTCATCCTTAACCCTCTCACTGAAGGCGTCCTCTGCCACCAGCCTTCACTGTCCGGCCCCAGGACACTGCTGCCCGCAGACTCCTTCATGCCTTAGACCCCTCATGCCACCTCCAAACCACCTGTTGTGAAATCCTCCTCTTCTTTGGGAGTTGTGCCATGCAACTATGTTGCCCTGTACCCCTGCTCAGGCTGATTTGTCCTACCTCCTGGGCACCTCCCTCCCACCACCCCCCCCATAGGTATTGTTGTCTGCCTGGGGGCTCCAGTGCCTACAGGGCTGACCCTCAGGATCCTAGCCTCTCAGGCTCTAGACGCCCACATTTCCCAGGAGCTCTCAGCCACTCATTCCTGCAGCCACACTGCAGACCTGCCCATCGCAGAGCCACAGCCCCTCTCCACCATCAGCATCTCAAATGCACACACTGCACTCTCTAAACAAGCAGTCCCCGTCCTCCCAGCTCTCCCTCCTTCCCTTCTCACCGCACTGCCCCACCTCAGGGAGAGCTGCAAGCCTCTGACTGACGCGGTCTGCTCCCGGTCAGCCCCGCCAGGCTTCTCTGCTCTTCCCGGTTAACCTGGGCGTCATGCTTCCCACCCTCTCGTGCTATCCTGAACCTCCCGGCCCCTCTGCGTAGCCGTCTTATTCACCCCCAGACTCCCCAGCTCTGCAGGAACACAGCCGTCTGCTCCTGTGGGCGCCTCCACGTGGCTGAGAGCTGCTGGGGAACAGCTCGGCCTCGGGCTGGCGGAACTGAACCTGTGGACTCAGCTGGCTCCTCAGTGCTGCCAGGACTTCCTTCCTCCGAGTGCCCCATGGCCCTTTGTAAACCTCCCCAGCTCCAGCCCAGATGACTTTACTGCTACTTCTCAGATGGGGCTCCTTCTGCCAGCGTATCCTCAAGTGTCCACATGAGACCCAGAGGCAGCCTAAGCCCCCACCCACATTCACCCTGAGAATGTCCACACATCCCTGGAGCTCACGTCCTCAGGTCCCTCTGGTCCTGGGTGCCTCCTTGAGGGCCTCTCTGCCTTATTCCTGTCCCTGCACTGGCTGCCCCCTCCTCCGCACCTGCCCTTTTTTTGGTGGCCACGTAAAACCAGTGTCGGGAGAAAGACCTTTCCTCTTCCAACTTGTGTCCAGCGGTTGGGGGCCTGCAAATTAGCTGAGGAAAGACAGACTAAGAAGAGAAAAGGCAAAGTTTGTTTTCACACGTGCAAGCAGGGGCTCCCACTAGTGGAAAAGCTCACAGAACAGCTCAAAGTAAAGGTTAATATATATGGACTTAGCCAAAGGGGCGTTTTCAGGGCTTCATGGGAGAGCGTGGGAGGTTTTCAGGCTTGGTGATGCTCACCGGAATGGGCAGTCTGTATTCTTGGCAGCTGAATTTGCGGGAAACTCCCTCAGAGTGGGGTCAGGGCAGCCGTATTTGGGGAAGCTCTGCTTTAGTCAGATAAGTGAGCTTCAGCTAAGATTTCTTTCTGCATCTTCTGTAGCTCAAGTGTTTTCACTTTAAAATAATCTTTATACCAACTCTAGGGGTCCGAGAGGGTCACCACACCACTCACAAAGCTTTTGGGGGTATGGCAGGTTTTACTGATCATTTCAGAGACCAGTGGAGTTTACCTCACAGAAAGGCAGAGAACCTAAACTTGAGCATTAGAATTTCCTGCCCCTAGAAACTCCCTCGGCCACTTTTGCCAAATAGAGTGCAGCTCCCATGGGCAGCTCTCCCTCGCCCTCTGTTTTGCCCATACTCACAGCCCTATTGGGGCTGGCCTGGTGGCACAGTGGTTAAGCTCGTGTGCTCCGCTTCAGTGGCCTGGGGTTCACAGGTTTGGATCCCGGGTACGGACCTAGCCCTAGCACCGTTTGTCTAAGCCATCAAGCAGCATCCCACATAAAATAGAGGAAGATGGGCACAGACGTTAGCACAGGCCCCTCGCCTTTTTCAGAGAGGGCTCCCCTCTCCAGCCTCTACACCTGGATTACTGAAACCCGCAAACAGTTAGCCATTGATGAATAAGCAGCCAGGAACTAGAGGGTTTTTTCCTTTTTGCAATTACTGATTATAGCTTTTAGCTGTTTACCAACCCGTTGTTAACTGTGCTGCTCAGGCAATGTGCTATCTGACTCCCACTAGGCTCCTACAGATAGCATCTCCCTGGAGCCTGGGTCACCATGGTAATGGGGGTGTCAGCTGTTTTTCAGGAATTAGAACCCCTTGTCCACTCCAGGCCGGTTGAGACTACCAATCCTTCAACTGGGCCTGCGCAGATGTCTGATAAGCGACCTTTTGACGTCAAGAGGCTAAAAACTCCACCCTCAGATTATGCCAACACCACCATTTTGGGAACGTGGGTCCTGTGAAGAGGCATGGGGTCTGACCACGCTTGTGCAGATCTCCTCACCTCCAGTCATCTATCTCCAGGTTTCAGACCACCTTGCCCCCCACCCTATAAATATCCTGGGTCCCCATTTCCAGGAGGCAGATTTGAGACTCATTCTCTCGCTTCCTCACGTGGCTGCCTGGTGAGTAAACCCTCTCTCTGCTGCAATCTCATCGTCTCGGTGTTTGGCTTTCTGGGTGACGGGCCAAAACGAACCTGGTTTGGTAACAGTACCTCAGACCTCTCTTTATGTTGCTGAAGACTCAACATAGTCAGCTAAACAGTGGGCGCCTCCCGCGAGTCCCCCACGTCCCAGCTCCCTCTCACCCGCCAGTCTCTGCCAGGAGAAGGGGAAGGAGAGAAAGTCCTGACCCGCTGACCCTCTGAGGCAGAGGATGGCGGGGGGGGGGGGAAGGAGCCAGTTTTGGTTTTAAAAACCATTTTCCCCTCTGTAACAGCCGTCTCCCACCTCCACCCCCGCCCCCCGCAGTGGGAGAGGTGCCCTCCTCTTCCCAGAGTCAAGCCTCCTGGGTCTGGAATCCTCGCCTCTCCAGCCTTCCCAGACCCCACTCTTTTACTTTTCTCCTCTCTCTCTGGGTTTTAACTTTCTCCACTGGCTTCTTTCCATCTGCATTTAAACACTCTTAACTCTCTCTCAATCCTTCGGGGAGGAAAACCCCCCAAACCCTCTTCAATCTCCTCTTCCATCTCCAGCTGCTGCCCTACCTTTCTCCCTTGTTCTGAGCCAAGACCTGGAGCTCACGGCCTGGGTTCTTCCAGCCGCCCGGCTTCCCCTGGCTCCATCCCATCAACGCCTGCTCCCCTTCCGTCCTGGTGCCCTCTGCAGTGAAATCCTGCAGACGCCCCACAGCCCCCGCTTCTCCACCCCTCCGCTGCCACCCTGCCCTGAACACGTCTTCCTCTTGAGACCCCGTTCCTCTGGCTCTGGGGCCGCACACTCTCTCTGTGGACTCCCCTCCTGCGTCTCCTGTCCTCCTCTGCAGCCTCCCCCCAGGCCCTCTCCCACCGCCCCTGAAATGGTAGTTCTGCAGGACTCGGTCTGCAGGCATCTTCTCAGTCTGTGAGCTCTTGCCGAGCAAGGCTGGTGTGGATAACCAGCCATTTCTCAAGCCAAACCTCTCCCTGGGAAGTTCTGGGCATCCTGAGTGATGATTAGGGCAAGGACTGCCAGCTGCCTCCCTGCATCTATTCTCTTCTTTGTACTTAGTAACAGGTCCCCACTGTTGAGCTGGGTGCATGGTTGTCCACAATAAAGATGCTATTTCCCAGCCTGCCTTGGCAGTAGTAATGGCCATGTGACTTGGTTCTTCCCAACAGATGTGAAGGTGTCATGGGGGACTTCTGAGATTACTTGAAAGAAGCTCACTTGACTCGCAGTCTCGTCCCGTCTCCCCCTCCCCTTCCTCCTGTTCACCGACTGGACAGACACGTGATGCCCGACTCCACTGCCATCTTGGATCCTGAGGTGATGGGAAGGGCGGCAGTCACGTGCACTGGAGCAGAAAGATGGGAGCCGTCTGGATCCTTGATAACTTGGTGGGGCTCAGTACCTGCCCTGGACACCCACCTGGACTGCTTCATGGGAGAAGAAAAACAAACGCAGAAAACAGAATGCGCTGTGTCTAAGCCACTTTGAATCTGTTGAGCCAGGGGGCTGGAAGGAGTTCTGATACATTCTCCTCCCCATTAGGAAGCTGAGGATCTTCTCCCACCCCAAATCTGCTCTTCCTGTGTGTCCTGCCACAGTAGCAGGCACACTCCTTTCTCCTACTCCCTCCTTGGCTCACCCCTTGTCCAGGCCCAAAACCAGGGCGTCACCTTCAATGCCCTCATCCCTCCTTATACCCAGCCAGCAATCCAATCCTGTCGTTCCTTCCTCCTCACTGACCGCAGGATCCACACTTGACCTCTAGGCCCCCATTCAGCCACCGTAAATGATCACCCTACAACCACCCAGAGACCTTGGGGTCCCCGGGGGCTCCGAAACCACAGAATGCTGGCCGCTCTCGTGGGAGCTAGCCCTGGCTTGCCTGAGACGAAAGGGGAGGGGGCAGGTGAGGGCGCCTGGAGGCTGGTCGGAGGGAGGAAGAGCCCCTGAAGGGACGTTGAGGCCCCTAGGACGTGCCCTGTCTGCCCCCCACTACTTCTTCCAGGGCCAGCTGGGATGGCGTGATGGGCAAGGGAAAACCCAGGGCAAACCTTGACATTAATCTGCTGCAGCCATCCCTTCCTGGGGACTGGCCTCATTTCCTCCAAAATCATTTCTAGCCACTTCTTCTTGGGGAGATTTAATTATCAACTCACAGGCTGAGTGTGTGGAGCGCAGGAAGGGGCAGTCAGAGCCCCAGGCACCCCTGGGTTTAGTCTTCCATCCACTAAGCACCTGCCATGTCCTGGCCCAGTGCTGGGAGCCTCCAACATTCTTTGGGGAGAGTTTTTCATGCCTGTTTTATAGGTGAGACCCTGGGACTCAGAGTGGTGAAGTGACTTGCCCAGGGCAGCACAGCCCAAAAGGAATGGGCCTGGCATTGGCTCTGGGTCCATCCTTCTCCAAATTCCCATTCTTTCCCTGTTCACGGATTATCCTCAGCCTGGAGGAGTAGCTCTATCACCTGCAGAGCTACTAACAATTCTGATTCCAGGGCCCAACCCCAGAAATCCTACTTCAGCTGCTGTGGGCTGGAGTGGGGGAGTTGGTTTTTCAAGGTGCCCCAGTCCCCAGGCAGTCGTGGTGCTCAGCAGGTCTAGGGCTGGCCCTGCACTGCACCTTGCTGCCTCTCAGTGAGGGGAGCTGCCGCTGAGCCTGCTGAAAAGAGCCGGGGCCAGGAGACAGCTGTGTCCCTTTGCTGTTCCTACCCCATACTGGCTTCAGGGATTGTGGCTTTGAATTTTTTGTGCATTTAACCAAATCTAGTCATTCTTCCCATCCAATCTGCACAGAGATGTCAAGTTAAGCTGCTGTGCTCAGCCTCTGCCCTTGTCAGGCCCTGTTGGAACATTTTCTCAGGCTCCTCCCCATCCAGGGGGTGCCGGTGAAGCTCCTGGCCCCAGGGTGGTCTGGCCTGACCTCCTGCTCTGCCTTCTCTCCAGCTGGTCTCCTTCTCAAAGCCCTTGGACCTTGGCTTGTGCTTCCTCTTTCTTTCCCTCCCTGATCTGGAACACCCCCTCGATCCCCGCCTCACTCTCCAGAACCTACCCCAGCTTTAAATATCCCTTCCTCCAGGGAGCACTCCTTGACTGGCCTGGTCCACAGTCCTTCCTGGAACACTTGCTGTTGTTCATGTCCCCTCCTCTGCTGTGGCCTGCAACCTCCACATGTCTGTGTCCTAACAACACAAGCAGAGGTCACTTCTCAAGGTCATTGGTACGCTCTTGAATCTCTTCTTGACTCTGCACCCACACTCCCCGGCTGTGCCCCAGCCCTGGATTGTCCTAACAATGCCCTTTGACCTTCTTCCCCTGCCCTCAAAACTGACCTGCCCCGTGGCCCTTTACTCTGCTATGAAACTGTGAGCCAGTCTGTAATAATTTAGTTGTGCTATTTAATTTTTCATTTTATTAGCAGAGGAGCTATATTTTATGGAGCATCCGCCCTTTGCTAGGTGTTTTGCCTCAGTTAGCATATTCATCCCCCAAAATTCTCCAA
Source organism: Equus asinus (assembly GCF_041296235.1). Taxonomy (NCBI): domain Eukaryota; kingdom Metazoa; phylum Chordata; class Mammalia; order Perissodactyla; family Equidae; genus Equus; species Equus asinus. The sequence goes on along the minus strand of NC_091810.1, from coordinate 87,035,999 downwards.
GGTAGGTGTCTTACCCGTTTTTACCAACATGGAAACTAACATTCAGGGAATGATACCCCCAAGGCCGCACAGCCAGTGAGTGATGGAGCAGGGCGTGAGGTCTAGGCAGGACGTCTTCATTCATTTTCTTGGCACACGCTCCTCCTTTCTTGCTCTGCAGTCAACAGTCACTAGATGGCCTGAGAGGCAGCCGGGAGCCTGGCTCTCCTGGATGGAAGGTTGAGGGAGGGGGCGGGGATGCTGAGCCTGCAGTGCCCACATTCACCACTAGGAGGCAGGCGGGGGAAGGAAATGGCACATTATCTTCCTGGGAAGGCCACAGCAGCTCATTGATTATTTAGTTATTCTGAACGTTGCAAGTTTCAAAATGTGCAGTTGAAATCTTCCTTACATATGTTGAAGCACCATAGTCCAAGCAGAACTGTAATCTTTTTTGTTAACTAACGTAAAGGCATCAGCATGGTTGATAGAAAGAACAGAATCTCACTCTAACTTCCTGGCTTGAGCAACGAAGAGAATCACACCACCAATGACCTCCTGTGTGCCAGGGGCTTTCCATGCTTTATCTCGTTTAATCTCCTCATCTTTGAGAGGTTCCCAGAGGTGAAGTAAACTTTCCCAAGTTTACACGGCAGAGCCAGGATTTCGATCTCAATTGATCTGACTTCAAAGTTTCTTGGCCTCTCCAAGCCTCAACAGCCTCATCTGTTAAATGGGCATAATCACAACAATACCTATCCCAGTGTTGAGTAAGATAATGTACACGAAGTGCCGCAGAGGCACGGATGTGGAGTGCGACAGTGGGCAAAGTAGAAGACGCTGGTTGCCTGAGGTCCGTCACATGGCGAATTCTAAAACAGGTCCCCAAGCACAGTCTCCCTTTTGCAGCACCAACAGCATTATAAATTCTGATGGCAGGTGTTTTCATATCTGATTTACACAGAGAAACTGAGGCCCAGAAAGGGGAAGAGATTTGGCTGAACTCTGAATTTGTGGTATTCCTTGATTATCGTTGATTGGCATACTCGACATTTATTGAAGGCCTACCACGAATCAGGCCTGTGCTAGGTATGGAAATAAAAGGATGACTCAGGTATTGTCCCCAGCCCTCAGGTGTTCACAGTCCAGGTAAAGGAAGACTGCCCTGATCAGGAATATGCTATCATTCCCCACTGCCTTCTGTGACGTTTCCTCACCCGTACAACCATTTATTGACCCTCCCCCAAATCCCCCATTCATCTACTCACCTATCCACCCACATACCAACCTAGCCATCCATCCACCTATCTACCCACAAATGCATCCACCCACCTATATACCTATTCATCCATCTGTTCATCCATTCATTCATCCACCCATCCACATGCTAACTGTACATCCATCATCCACTCATTCATCCACCCATCCACCCACTTACCTGTGCATCCATCATCCATTCATTCATCCACCCATCCACATACTAACTGTACATCCATCATCCACTCATTCATCCACCCATCCACCCACTTACCTGTACATCCATCATCCATTCATTCATCCACCCAGCCACCCACTTACCTGTGCATCCATCTAAACAACTGTTTAGGCATTCCCTCCTCTGGGTGAAGTCCCTCCTAGTGCTCCCACAGCCGTTTATGCTTCCCTCTATCACCTCACCCATTACTCCGGTTGTAATGGTCTGTTCTCTTGCCTGTATTCCCTCCAGACAGTGAACTGCCTGAGAACAGAGACTGGAGCACAAGAGACTCGGCGAACGTTTGCTGAGTAAAGCAGTGCTGCCCACAGTGGGAGTGGCGCCTCAGGGTTTGTGCAAGACGATCCTCTGGGATGCAGGAGGACAATTTTAGAACTTCCATTTGCATTTAATTTTTAACTAAACAACAAGAACATAATTAATCATCCCCTGATATTTAAGATCCAGATTGATATATTGGCTAGCCCTGCATCGCTCCTGGTACGGGAGGCATCCTGAGAGAAGGATGAGTGTTCCCAGCTGTAGATGGCTCCTGGGGCTTCCTCTCTTGTTTGCTGCTTTCAAGCAATTGCAAATGCAGGACTTCTTCAACTATAGTGTGTCACTCATGTTAATTTTATAAAAGCGAGATTTTCAAATATCAGAATCTTTGTGTGACTTTGTAACAAGATGTAAAGTGAATTAGTTGCTGGTTAAATATGTTTACTATAATCCCCTGAATTAAATATCAAATGGCAAAATTGGGTATTAAATTTAGAAGACGTGGGCTCCAGGACACAGGGAATCTGCCACAGCACAGCTGGGCAGGGGAAGTCCAGAATGGCTGCTGGGCAGCGGGTCCAGAAAGCAGCTGGTTCAGATGGAGCTAATGGCCAGAGGACTCAGAGGAAAGCGACTTGTTGGTGGGCCTGATGTTTAGACAGGATGTGCCAGTTGAAGTACTGCTGAATTGGTTGCTAAATAGCAGTTAACGTGAGCCACTCTTTTCCCACGGCCCAGCCTCTTCCAGGGGTCCCCTGGACCTCACCATGATCCAGACCCTGAGAAGTTAACGACTGGCACAGCAGGCAGCTTCTAGCCCTCTGCCCCGTGCTTTGGTGGCTAGTACTTGATCCATTCTGATTGCTCTCTACTATAAATCATCCCCATTTATTGAATTAAATTGGGTTGATTGGTGATTAAATATTTTTAGTATAATTCCCTGCTGGTTAGAATATCTGATGTGATGGAAAGTTTGGAAAAAAAATGAGGAGATGATATAGGCAAATAGGACAAAACAAAGCAGAGCAAATAGGAACACCAGGACCAAGAGAAAGCTTGCAAGAAAGCCAGCGTGCCGACAGGACGTTCCAGCAACTGCCGAGCCACCATCGAAGTCTGCCAGTTGTAATCATGTAAATACCATTTCCTGATTTTCCATTTTTAGACTCAGCCTGTAAACAAAGAACAGAAACTACACTTGTAGTTGTGAAATGGAACATCAGCCTTGAAATCATAAAGGAAAGCTGACCAGGCTGGGAGGGTGGAATAGGGAGAGAAATTAACATCTTCATCTTACCAAGGGTGAGTCAAAAGACCCCATGGAAGGATGGTGGACCTAGGAGTAGAAATATAATAGCATTTACACCTGCAAAGGCATCCAGATGAGGAATGCAAATGATTATCTAAACTCAGGTTAATCAGGAAGCTAACAGACAATGCCTAAAATTGCTAAGTCCAGACAGCGTATTAAAACCGTGTTGTCTCGAGGTACGGAGTGAACCGACACAGAAGCACCTGGAAGAGTTCCGAGGGGCCCCACACGGGAGGCAGTGGGGAGGGCGGCTGGGGCTTCCTCTTCTAAGCTCCTCTGTGCCCCTTGGCTTTCACCAACCACGTGCATGTGCTAAAAATTCAAGACCAGCAAGAGCTTTTTCATGATTGAAGTGGACGAGGTGGAGACTGTTGAAAACACTCCATTCGACGGCCGTTCCTGGAATCTAAAATTCACTGACAGACACACTTTGCTTAGAGATCTGTTGCAATTCAGACTCCCCCCCAAAACCTTGCCCTCCCTCCCCTCATCAGGTGAAGGCCTCCTCAGGTGAGGTCTGAGAGAGGTGCCCAGGTGGGGGTCCCAGGGCTGGAGGCTGCTGCTCAGGTCAGAAGGGGATTGAGGGCCCTTCTCTGGGTGGAGTGTGTGCGGGAGTCGCGGGGTGGGGTGGGGGGGAATGGGTGGGGGAAGGGCAGGAACCAGACCAGATCCCAGATGGCAGGAGTTTAGCATCCAGGGTGACCATACCCACATCCTGCACAGCCCCAGCTGGGATGGCGGGCAGAGGGAACGCAGAGGGCAGGGGCCTTCCTGCCCAGTGAACAGGGACCTGGGGCTACCTGCCTGTGGGTAAGTAGACCCCGGGACATTCGGCAGCCATAACATTCCTCCCTGAGGACAGATGGAGGCAGCAATTGGCAGCAGACACGTGCACACCTGGGACAAGGACTGTCCCTCTGCAGGTGGCAGAGCAGACCCCAGGAAGGGAGGCCTGATCCTTCTCCTGGTCTCTCTCCCCCTCTGCCCCCACCTGAAGAGCCAAGGACACCGGTCTGCAGGGCGCTCTCCTGTCTCTCCGACTACTCCCCTTTCTGCCCACTGCAGACCCCGCTAGGACCCCCAGATTCCTCCCACCTTGGATAGGGCCCCTGATTCCAAAATAATACACCACTGCTCCCCACCAAACCCCGGGTTCTCAGGCCTGCTCCTACCTGACCTGGAGTCAGGCTCCCAGAAGTCAGGCTCCTTGGACCAGCAGCGCAGGCATCGCCTGGAGCTTCCCGGAAACGCAGGGCCTTGGGCTGCTCCCCAGACCTCCTGCATCAGAATCTGCAGTCTAAGAAAACCCCCAAGTAAGTCACATGTACATTAAAGTCTGAGAAGCAGTGAGTTAGAACACACCATCTGATAAATCGACTCACCCTATTATTACTAGGTGATGCCTGAAAATGCTTCTGACAAGCCAGGTGTGCTAAGACTACGTATGAGCTGACATGTAATTTTCACACAACTTTACAAGGTAGGGACTCTGTTGAATCCATTTCACAGATGAAGAAATTAAAGTTTGCAGAGATCAAGCAACTTGCCTAAGGTCACATAGCAAAGAGCAGAACAGGGGTTGAAGCCAGGCAATCGGGCTCCAGAAAACTCGTAGGTCTCGAGACTGAGGTTAGCAATGATGTCATCCATCCAGGGAGGGGTTGTGCTTATTCTAAAAGAGTCTTCAAAAAACATTCACTCTGGAGAAGCTGTCCAGGAGCTGGGAAGAGATGAGGACAAAGTGGGAGGGGACTTGGGTTCAAGAACCACCTTTTAAGAGGGTGACTTTGGGCAAGTCATTTAGCCTCATCTGTGGAATGAGAATGATGATGGCAGTTCCTGCCACAGGGGGCTGTTAGATTATTTGATGAGAAAATATGCAAATTCCTCTGCAAACAGTGAGCATCCAACAGACCTTACTGGGCTCCTCTCGGGTGCTGGGGATGTAGAGATGGGAGACGACACCCCACCCTCTGAGGGTTCAGAGCCCGACACTGGGAATCGGGGACACTGACATAGCTCTGATTTACAACAACACAGTGTGTCTGTTACAACAGGAAGCACGGGGGACTGTGGGGGGCTGTGGGGGCCAGAGGAGAGAGGTGCAACCACTCTGTGCAGGAGGAAATGCTGTCCTGGAGGAGGTGACCCCTGAGTTGAGTTCGGAGAACTTAGGTTGGTGGAGCGGATGATCTAGACGAAGGAAGCGCACACAGCCCGAGCTGGAGAGGCAGTGGCGGAGCCTGCACACCACACTCCCCAGCAGCCAGAGGTGGAGAGGACTGGGGGGTAGCTCCTGCCACACAGAAAGGGCAGGGGAGGATGGTGCAGGGTCAGACAGAGGATGGGCAGTGGACCTGCCCCTCCCGCATGGACTGTCCAGGCCCTCTCCCACCTCCTGCTTCCTCTGACCTTTCCTCGTCTCTCCTGGCCTCCAGCTCTTTCTGGCTTTTCTGACAAAGTCTTCTGCTTTTTCTCCAGCGCCTCTGGATTTGGAGACCCAGTTTGGGGCCTAATTCCCTCAGACCCCATGGTTCTGCTTCCCAGCTTCCTCCTCAGATCTGACTCTGGTCTTGGGAACATGGTACCCTCGGGGTTGCCACTAGCCTACGTGGTGGTTTTGTGCCTCTTGCTTGGGGCAGACACAGCCCTGTGCCAGGGTTCACAGGTAAGCAGGCTGAGTGCTGACTGGATTTCAGCCCCACTTGCCCCTCATTTGGGGGCCTTTGTGCAGTGTTCGACCTGCACAACCACACATGGTGATCCTGACGCTTAAACTCCTGCCCTCTGTTCTGCTCAGATTGGGGGTCCTTGGAGGGCAAAGAAACTGTCATCCTCATTTCTGACACCCCAGTGTCCAGGAACAGCGCCCGGCACTCAGTGGGATGAATGGAGGGCCTCACACTCATGTCCTCCAGTCCAACTGCCAAAGGAAGGGAAGGGGAATCCGGGGCCACACTGCACGGCCCACTGCAGGTGCCAGGGCCGAACTTGTTTCAGTCTCTGGCTTGCCCCAGCTCGGGCTCAGAGAACCTCGGCTCTGCACTTCTGACCTCCGGTGCGCCCAGACTGGGCTAGGTCCCTGAGGCCGGAGGCGGCAGTGGGGCCTTCCAGGTCCTCTGTGCACAGGCAGAGCTGTCCCCGCAGCACGGGAGGGACGGGGGATGGAGCTCCACGGCAGTTACAACCAGGGTGGGAGATGTTAGGTTTCTGACAAGAATGAATGAGGAAACTCTCAAACCTGCCGATCATTTCAGGCCCGGACCATGCCGTTCAGGCCTCCTGACTCCACCAGCGAGCGCGTCCACTGAGCTCCCCAGGGCCCCTGGGAGTCTGCGGGGAGCCCGAACCACCTGCTGCACCGCACGCTCCAAGTCTCTTTGAAATTACCTCTTTCATCTTAAAAATTCATGAGAATTTCGCACTCCACTTCTGGGCTGACTTTACAGTAACATTTGTGTTAAATTACTTAAAATAGGAGCTGCAGAAAGACACAGTTTCCCCGTCTTCGCACTCCGCTGGCACAGTCCTGGTGAGAAGATAGCCATTCTGTCGTTTTCCTGCCCTGCCTCCATCGCTCTCTGGCGCCAGCGGCTCAGTTTCCCTTTGGGAGTACATCCCTCCCCACTCTCCGTCCACAGTCAGACTCGGCCCTCTGTCCCCGGTGGACCCGTGACTCCGGTCACATTCCTCCGAGCACAGTGATTGCTTCAGGAGTGAACATGTGGCCCCAGTGGAACCAGGGAGCGTTAGTGCCAGGACTTCTGCTGATTCCGTTGGGACAGAGAAGGCCTATTTCAGCTGGGATGGCTAAACCGCTGGGAGATAGCCTAGAAACTTCGAGGCCACCTAGTAGAAAAAAACTGCCTGAGAATGAACCAACCCAAGGGCAAGCAAAGCTGAAACACGGAAAAAGACAAAGTCTCAATGGGCCATGTAAGTCCCTGGATCTAGCTATACCTGAAGCCATGTATTTTTTTGGTTAAACTGGTTTGCATTAGGTTTCTTTCACTTGTAACCGAAAGAATTCTGACTAATTCAAGCAGTGGACACATGTCCCAGTTTGGAGGCCCAGGCTTATTGGAAAGAATGTCAGAGCTCTGGAATGGAGCCAGAAGACTGGATTTGGGTCCTAGCTTCCCCACAAACTTGCTATGGGATTTTAAGGTTTGGATTAGGCCATCTCCAGGGTTTCTTCCAACTCTAAGATCCTCTGCCTAAAACTCTTGTAGAAATTTAATGAAAGACAAATTTACCACAGAATTGGGGTGGGATTCCTGGGCTGCAAATCTGGAGATTGTGACTCTATGTCTGAGTGGGACTTAGAAGTCTGTATTTTTAATGAAATGTCCAGGTGGTTTTGATACATAGCCAGGTTTGGAAACCATTCGGCTTCTTAAACTCTTCCTCCTAATGCAGCCATTTAAAGATTCGTTCAACAGGAAGTTGTTGAGTACCTACCGTGTCTTGGTGGCACCTACCTCTGACAATGGCCTTCTTGTTGGGTGGGGGAGGCTGACCTCCATCCTCATGCCGGACTTTCTGTAAAATCCCAAAGCTGACTCTGAGAAAGAACCCACATTACTGGCAACACACTTCCTCCAGTCATTCAGTTGCTTCACAAATGGCATCTAAAACTTTTATTGATGAATAAGCTATTCACTGTCCAGCTGGTTCATTTATAAACAGCAAGTGGGTGAACGCATGCATTTATGTCGCCATTGCTGTTGACATCTCATTTAAAACCTTAATGAGACTGTGCCATGGCAACTGTAACTCCCACAAGACCAGAACTCAAATGGCTTATTATCAAGATCAACATTTCTTATATTAAGGTATGCAATATTAGTGTCATATTTTATGCATGGTTACTTGTAGCATAGTTCAGCTCGGGGCCAACACCATATTGAATTATTTAAAGCCATTTCTCCCCGGGTTATTAAAAAGTTCAGTAAAATATATATTAGTGTATAAAATTTTAATGCATAGTTCACATTGCTGTATTTGCAAGCTCTTGGCCTTTAGAAGAGGAAAGCCAGGAAACCGAGCTCCGAACAGACTGTGTCTTTGAGAAGGTGCAGACTGCGCACCCAGACACAGCCTGCACTTGGTCTCAGCGATGGCTTCAATCCTGCAAGGCTGTCTTATACAAGTTACGGGGGAGGAGGCCAGAATGAGGTGACAGCCACCACTCGTGGCTTACCAAGGTTGAATCGGGTGACTTTCAGCTTGAGCAACTTACTACATTCCTCTGAGCCCCAATTTCCCCCAAAATACCTGAGGCTGTGAATATAAGACCCACGACCCCCACTGGGTGCTCCCCAACTGTTCCATCGCCCTCCATGGATGTTCATTTCTTCTCCTGAGAGCTGGGTCTTCAGCGCCTTCTCATTTTTCTTCTTTACGCCCCTGGCGGCCTTGACTCGGGCATTGTTCTACGGCGGGAGAATGTGTCGCCTGTGTCGTGTTGTTGCTTGTACCCTCTTTGCAGCAGGAGACGCTCAGAAGGAGGAAAAGTTCATTTTTCTATCTTCTCTTGCCTCTTAACAGGTAAGGACAGACTGGATCTGGACTCCTTTGCCTCTGGAGAGAGTGACAGCTTTTGGGTTTTAGAGCCCAGAACAGAAGCTATCAGGAGTCTTAGGTCAGGGTCCCAAGAAGCAGACCCTGAGACCAGGATTTGGGGACAATCTGGGAGGGGAGCCCAGGAGGGAAGTGGAGAAGTGAGACCAGGAAGGAAGGGGAGCCGATGCAGGTGTGTTAACGAGTGGTACCTGCTCTGCGCATCCAGGCTCCATCCTACTCGGACGTCCGGGAGATGGTGGGAAACAGCTCCGCGTTGTCCCACACCAGGGGCCCAGAGCTGGCGTACTTATCCGCCAAATGCTTCTGTCGTTGGTTGAAGTTGCTCCCAGGGCATTAGCTTCTGGGCACCCCTGGCCCGCACCCTGGGGCGAGCACATGTCTGCAGCTGGCAAGTCCTCAGGCAGTCCCAGGGCCTTGCAGGAAGATGCTGTTGGCTTCCCCAGCAAGGTGAGTCCTGGGGTTAGGTGACTACTACGCTGGCACCCAGAAGACAGTCTCTCCACAGTGAGGGGGAGGCATGGAGGTTGGGGCTTCTGGTGACTTCCAGAGATGCAGGGGAAGAAGGTGGTGGTGGGTCCATGCAAGGTGAGAATGACACTTTCGTGTCAGGGCCTCTGAGGGATGGCACACAGATGTTGAGGACTGGGCCCTGAGGGGTATGATATTGGGGAACAGCAGTGAACAAACGCTGTGCCCAAGCCAGGCAGAAGGAGGTGACCCCACCCGTTTTAAATGGACAACATAGATGATAAGAATCTTGCTGGTGGTCATGATGGACTGAAGGCCAGAGATGCTTCCTCAAGTTTTCAGGACTGTGCAAATCCCACTGGCTTGTCGGGTGACCTGGGGAAGAGAGAGTATCCCCAGTAATGAATGATGTTGGGTATCTCATTTCCCTGGTGAGTGGAGCTGAGAGCCAGATTGAACTTGAGTTAGGAAAGAAAGCAATGTTACTTGCTCTTAAGGCTTGTGGAGTAAAGGCAAACCTATTTCAGTCGTTGGAGTGAATAAGGTTTTGCAATCAGGCGAGAGGGAAGCCTGAGATGTGGGGCCACAACCCCAAGGGTGAGCAGTTGTAGTTAAATGCTGTGCATTCAGCAGAGGCACACAAAGGGAAGGGTGTCCCCTGCAGCAGGAGACGACAGCATCAAGAGACTGCAGCACCCAGCAGAGAGTGACTAAGTGACAGAGACAAAAAAAAGTTGCCTTATCGTCCTTAAAGACTCAGCAAGGGTGTGAAGTCCTGGAGAAGAGGAAGAATAGGACTCGGACCTGAGGATGAAGTCCAGACACTCAGGGAACTGTAACACAAAGCGGGACCTCCTGTTTTCCCAAAGGCAGCCTGTCACTTCGAGAGACAGCACAGGCTGGAAATGGGGACAGTGTCAAGAAGGCTGGGAGGAATTCACAATTGACCAAGGCATGCGTGTTACCTGGGGAATTAAAGTTTGGGGCAACCATGCCTGATTGAAGGACCCTCCTGGCCTTTGCAAAGCCGTATGGAGGGCAGGCCAGTGGGTCTCGGGGCCAGTCTATAGCGACATCACTCCACATCTACCACCAAGGTGTAAGCAAAATATGAAAACATGGTACAGTAACTCAGATGTCCACACTGGACAAAATGTACTGTGGTCCCACTTTGTTGAGGCACACAGAACACTGGAGGGGAAATTTTAAATACCACAGAGGGCATCCTCCTACTACACAGGGAACAAATATTGTTAAAATATCAAAAGGGCTGTACATCTATGAGCCTGAGACACGCACATGTCTCCGGCCAGCCCTGAGATAATAATTCTAACCCTTGGATGACGGAGTCTTTATGAGAGCGGGGTCTGACAGGCATCCACGCTTCCACCAGAAGCACAGGGGAGTGGAGGAGACCCCCAGGAGCAGGGGAGGGGGCAGGTAGAGGTGGCAAGGGAGGGGAGGGCCACAAGCGGTTCTGTGTGACTGGAAGTGCAAGTTGGAAGTTCCAGGACAGAAAGATGGAGACATAAGCAAAGATCAGTTCCCAGGGGGCCCTAAAAATATGGTGACCATATATTATTCTTTAAATTGGGCCACTTTTTTGTAATTAAACTTTTTATTTTGAGTTAATTATAGATGCACATGTATTTGTAAGAAATAATAGAGAGGTCCTGTGTACCCTTCACTCAGTTTCCCCCAATGGTAATGTGTTGCAAAACTCTAGTACAAAATCACCAACAGGATATTGACACTGATACAGGGAAGATACAGGACATGCCCATCACTACAGGGATCCCTAACTCTGCCCTTTTTAGCTGCACCCAATTCCCTTCCACCTACTATCTCTTTAACCCCTGGCAACAATTAACCTGTTCTCTATTTTTATAATTTTGTTATTTCAAGAATGTTATATAAACGGAGCCATATCGTATGTAACCTTCGGAATTGGCTTTTTTCACTCAGCATCCTTCTCTGGAGATTCATCCATGTTGTCACAGGTATCAGTAGCCTGCCCCTTTTTATTGCTGAATAGTATTCCAGAGCATGGATGTGTCACAGAGTGTTTAGCCATCCACCTGCTGAAGGACATCTGGATTGTTTCTAAATTTTGGCTACTATGACTACGGCTGCTCTAAACATCCACGTTCAAGTTTTCGAGTGAACATGAGTCTTTATTTGTCTGAAATAAATGCTCAGGAGAGCAATTCCCAGGTCTTATGGAAGTGGCATGTTTAGTTTTTTGAGAAACTGCCGGACTGTTTTCCATCGTTCAAAGAACTCTGTCCCATTCTACATTCTCCCGAACGCGTGAACGACCTAGTTCCTCTGCAACCTCACCGGCATTTGGTGTGTCCCTAATTGTTTAAATTGGGATATAACTGACGTATAACATTATAGGTTTAGGGTGTACCACACACTGACTTGATACACTTACAGTGTAACATGATTGCCACCGCAGTCTTAGCTAATACCTCTACCGTGCCACAGAATTACCATTTCTTCCGGAGGCGGGACAATGCAGATCTAGTCTCTCAGCAAATTTAATGTTTATAGTACAGTTTTGCTGTCTATAATCACTGTACTGCGGATTAATCTCCAGGACTTATTGATCTCCTACTTGCGAGTAAGTACCCTTACACAACCTCTCTCCCATCCCCCACCCCCAGCCCCTGGTAGACACCACACCACTCTGTTTCTTTGAGTTTGGTCTTTTAGCTTCCATGTATAAGTGAGATCATACAGTATTTGTCTTTCTATGTCTGACTTATCTCACTTAGCACGATGTCCTCAGGGTCCCTCCATGTTGTTGCAAATGGCAGGATTTCCCTTTTTTTTCATGGCTGAATAGCATTCCAGTGCATATATACCATGTCTTCTTTACCTATTCATCTGTTGATAGGCACTTAGATTGTCCCCAGGTCTTGGCTGTTGTGAATAATGCTACAATTAACATGGGAGTGCAGAGAGCTCTTTGATAGCGTGTTTTCATTCCCTTTGGATAGAAACCAGAAGTAGGATTGCTGGATCATACAGTAGTTTTATTTTTAATTTTTTGAGGACCCCTCATACTGTTCTCTATATTTGCTGCACCAATTTACATTCCTACCCACAGTGCGCAAGGGTTCCCTTTCCTCCACATCCTCGCCAGCAGTGTTGTCCCTAATTTTTATTCTACCATCTGGTAGGTGTGTAGTCATATTTTATTGTGGTTTTAATTCATACTTCCCTAATGCTAATGATGCTGAACATCTTTTCATGTTCATCTGTGTATCTGATTCCGTAAAATCTCTGTTCATGTCTTCTGCTCGTTTTCTAACTGAATTGCTGTTGTTTTTAACTACTGAGTTTTGAGGGTTCTTTACATATTCTAGATTCTAGTCCTTTGTTGGGTGTGTGGTTTGCAAATATTTCTCTCACTCTGTAACTTGTCTTTTCATTCTCTTTACACAGTCTTTCATGGAGCAAAAGTTTTAAATTTTGCTTAAATCCAGCTTATCATTTTTTCATTTTTATGGATCATACTTTTGCTGTCAAGTCTAAGGCCTCTTTGTCTAACCTTAGATCCAAAGAAGACACTTTGAGAGCAAAGAGGAATAATAGGAATAAGCTGCAAATATACAGGGCAAGTCAGGATGTATGGTTACACCGTCCACAAGTCATACTAAATAGCTTGTACTTAATCCTGTAGGTAATGGGAAGTAACAAGATGAGATTTAGGTAGGAAATGGATTGGCAGGGCCAAAACTGGAAGAGTGAGCCCCTTAAGGAGGGGCTTCTAAAATTCAAACAACTGCAGAATGTTGGGGTGGGAAGAGACCTCAGAAATCAAGTCCAACCTTCTCCGTATGTGGAGGAAGACAGTGGCACAGAGGCACAGAGATGTGTACTCCCATTGCCGATACTTCATCACGAGTGATGGAAACCTCCTCTGGATAGTTGACAAGTCAGCTAGTGATTCACAACTTTAATGCAAATTCAGGCCACTGGGGTCTTGATGCAATACATGACACCAGGATCACCTTCTGATTCAGCAGGTCTGGGGTGGGGCCTGAGAGTCTGCATTTCTGATAAGCTCCCAGGGGATGCCTGTGCTGCTGGCCCATGGATCACACTGAGAGGAGCAAAGTTTAGAGAACATCAAACAGCTCACAGAATGTCCAGGTGAGCCAGAGACCAGGCAAGGTGGCTTCACAGTCAGGAATAATGCTTGGATCACGCTGGGAAGCTGGCACACGCGCTGTGGGGGCCCTGCCGGTGCCGCTGGCACTGGGCCCTGCACACTGCTGCCCGAGCCCCTGTTGCTGCCACCCTTGCTGAGTGGATTCCCCAGGGGCCCGTTTCTGCACATCAGGAGCTCCAGATTCACAGTCCAGCCTGGGGCATCTGACAGGCAAAGTGGGGTTCAGGCTTGTTCCTCGCTACAAGGGAAGCTGGAAAAGAGAGCACCCCTTAGCTCCTCTAGTTGGGAGGCCCCAGTCCACACAGCAGGGGATCCCCCAAACTCAGTTCAAAGGAGCTAGACAGCCAGAAAGAATGGTAGTTGTTCACTCCAGCCTCTCCCGGGGACAAAGCCTACCATCTCCTACCAACCAATAAGGGTTAAAATCCTGAAACTTCTGGGAGGAAGAACACAGTAACTTGAGATGTGTGAGGGCCAATAATAATTTTTACGGCTCCATCTATTAAAGAAATGTGTGGATATTTGTTGAGTGCCTACTATGAGCAAAGCACTGAAAGCTCAGTACCCTGTGTTCATCTTTCCATCTCGTCAGGAACTAGTTTCCAAATATCTCTGCAGTTTCCTTCAGGCTTATGACTTTTCTCTGACTCTGCAGAAATCATGGGAATGGTCTTTTTTCAAGAAGGACAAGTTTCCCTGGCATCTATGATCCCTTTGAACTTCTGTTCAGACATCAATTCATTTGCACCAAATTGTTAAACTCTATTTATTCCTTTTACCAGCAGGCTCCTGGCATACTTTGCTTCATACAGAGGGGAGAATGGGCTGTCTTTCTGGAATATCCGAAAGCATACTTGAATAAAATGAGGATCTCATAACAATCAGAGGAGGATATGACACACCACAGATGGAAGGAGCCTCAGGATGCTCAATGCTTGCAAAGCAACAAACAATGGAAAGGAAGGAAGATAGAAATGGGATTTGATAACAGGTGGTCGGTATGAAAATCTGAAATCCTAATTTAGATAAGCAGACATATACCTTTATGAAAAAAAAACCTGAAAATGGTAACTAAAAGGGTAAATATATAACATTTTTCTTATTATTTAAATGTCATTGAAGAGATAGTTGACTGTCTAAACAACAACAAAAAGCCACAATGGCATGCAGGGTTTATAATATATGTGTAAGTGAAATATATCATAGCAAAAGCACAAAGGCTAGGATGGGTGAAATGAAAGCACATGATCGTGAGCTTCTTATACAGTATGAGAAGTGGTAAAATATCACTTGAAGGTATAGCATGATAAGTTCAAGATGTGTGAATATTAAAGCAACCACTAACATAGCAAAACAAAGAGTGATAGCTTATAAGCCAACAAAGGAGATAAAATGGAGCATAAACAATACTCAGTTCATCCAAAAGAAGGCAGGAGAAGCAGAAAAAGGGAACAAAGAACAGATGGGACATGAACTCCTTTTTTGAAAAAAAAAAACATATTTCCTGTAGGCAATATAAAGTTGGGTCTTGCTTTTTTATCTACAAAGAAAAATCCAGGCACAGATGACTTCACTGATGAATTCTTCTAAACATTTAAGGAAGAAATAATATCAATTCTACATGAACCTTTCTAGAAAATCGAAAAGGAGGGAATCCTTTCCCACTCAATCTGCAAGGCCAATATTACCCTGACACCAAAACCAGACAAAAGACTTTACAAGAGAAGAAAGCTACAGACTATATCCCTCACAAAGTTGATGTAAAAATTCAAAACAAAATGTTAGTAAACCAAATCCAAAAATGTGTAAAAAGGGATAATACATAACTGGTGAGTTTATGCCAGGAAAGCAAGGTTGGTTTAACAGGTCAATTGATCAATGGAATTCACCATATTAATAAACTGAAAAAGAAAAAGTAATTAATATCTTATTAATTATAATAAAATATAACATTTTAATATTATTATATATAATAAAAATACAATAATTAATCATAATAAAAATAAAATAAAAATATAATAAAAATAATTATCTTAATACATGCAGAAAAACATTTGACAAAATACAGCATCCACTCCAGATAAAAACTCCCAGCAAATAGCTGTTCTTCTAAAGGGAATTTCCGCAGCTTGTTAAAGGACATTTGTGACAGACCTACAGCTGACGTCTTTGTTAAGGGTGAAGGGCTGAATACTCGGGCACTGAAGATCAGGAATAAAGCAAGAATGTCTGCTCTCACTGCTTCTATTCGACATTGTACTGAAGGGTCTAGCCAACATGATAGGGCAAAGTAAAGAAATAAAGGCATCCAGATCGGTGATGAAGAAGCAGAGGTGTTCTTATTTGTGGCTAACACGATCCACAGTGTAAAATATCCAAGGAAATCGACAAAAAGATGCTGGAACTAATAAGTGAGTGTAGCAATGTTGTAGGATACAAGATCTGCATTTAAAAATCAATTCTAATTCTCAATACTAGCAACCAATGATCCAAAGCAGAAAATTAAAAGAAAATTTACAATAGCCTCAGCAAATATGAAGTATTTTGGGGTGAATCTCACAAAATATGTCCAAGTCTTATCTGCTAAAACTACTAAACATTTCTGAGAGAAATCAAAGAAGACAAGTAAATGGAGAGAGAGATGTTTTTTCATGAGTTGGAAGACTAAATATTGTTAAGATGTCAATTCTTCCCAAATTGATCTATAGATTCAGTGCCATCCCTATCGAAATCCAAGAAAATTTTCTTTTTGGGAGAAATTGATGAGCTGATTCTAAAATTTGGATCAAAATACACAAGACCTAGAGTGGCCAAAATGAATTTCATAATGAACAAAGTTGGAGGACTAATGTTAACTGATTTCAAGAATTACAAAGCCATAGTAGTCAAGACAGTGTAGTATTGGCATCAGGATAGACAATGGAGCAGAATAAAGAGTCCAGAAAAAGACCACACGTGTATGGACAACTACGTTTTCACAAAGATGCAAAGGCAATTGGGTGGAGAAAGGACAGTCTTTTTAAGAAATGGTGCCGGAACACTTGGATACCTGTATGCAGTAGCACGACATTGATCAATGCCTTACACAGTGTACAAAAATTTTCTCAAAGTGGATCACAGACCTAAATGTAAAACCTAAAACTATAGAAATTCTAGAAGAAAATCTTTGCGATCTTCAGTAAAGATTTATTTAATAAGACACCAAAAGCACAGTCTATAAAAGAACAAATTAATGATTTGGACTGCACTGAAGTTAAAAACTTCAGCTCTCAGAAGATGCTGCTAGGAGCCAGCCTGGTGGTGCAGTGGTTAAGTTCACATGCTCCACTTCAGCAGCCCAGGGTTTGCTGGTTTGGGTCCCAGGTGTGGACCTATGCACTGCTTATCAAGCCACGTTGTGGCAGGCATCTCATAGATAAAGTAGAGGAAGATGGGCTTGGATGTTAGCTCAGGGCCAATCTTCCTCAGCAAAAAAAAGAGGAGGATTGGTGCTGGATGTTAGCTCAGGACTAATCGTCCTCAAAAAAAAAAAAAAATGATGCTGCTAAGAGAATGAAAAGACAAGCCAAGCACTGGGAGAAAACAAAGCATACATCTGATAAAGGATGTGCATCCAGAATACGTAAAAAACTGTAAAAATTTAATAATAAAAAAAGCCAGTTAAAAATGGGCAAAAGATTTCAACAGATATTTCAGCAAAGAAGATATATGGATGGTAAATAAGCATATGAAAAGATGTTCAATATCATTCATCATTAGGGATCTGCAAATTAAAACCTCAATGAAATACCACTTCACACCTAAACTTACGAAGGCTGACCATATCAAATGTTGGCTAGGATGTGAAGGGACAGGAACTCTTAGACACTGGGAATATAAAATGACCCAACAACTTTGAAAAACTATTTGGCAGTTTCTTAAAAGGTTAAACATACACCAGCACTCCACTCCTAGGTGTTTACCCAAGAGCAAAGAGAGCATGTGCCCACATGAGTATTCATAGCACCTTTGTTTGTAACAGCCCAATGCAGAAGCAACCCAAACATCCGTCAATGGTGAAAGGACAAACCAACTGTGCTGCATCTGTGCAACGGGATGCTACTCAGCCGTAAAAAGGAATGAACCATTGTTGCACATTGAGAATACGGCTGCATCTTAAAATAATTATTCTGAGTAAAAGAACCCAGATAAAAAAGAGCACATAAAAACCAACTATGCTCATTAGTGGTCAAAAATGAAAATAGCAAGCTATTAAACTCTAAGCTTAGATTCCAGTCAGTGAAGAACACATTGATGATACAAAATTATTAGTGACCTAGAGAGCAAATCAGGGAATTTCATTTTCATTTTCAAAGATTGATGAGAAATAACAAGTTGATTTCAACAGTCAGAATCCCCCTAATTATTAACTCAAGTGATCAGATGTAAATGATCATCCTTCTAAATCAGTTCACCTACACAGAATCTGTTCTTTTATTATTATTATTATTATGGATAATTTTCAACTATATAGCCCCGCCCACTCCGTGTGCCTCCAGCCCGGACATCATACCATTTCATCTGGAAATATTTGTTTGCATTTCTACAAGAAAAAGACTACTTTCAGGCTCTGTTTTAAACTTCTCATAATTCAGAAGCAGCCCCGGCAACTTCATCTGAAAATCTTGGGGAGATTTGAGAGGAGAGCGGGACTGCCGCACACTGATAAAGGAGAAGCGATTTAACCGCCAAGAGATTTTTCTAAAGAAAAGGCTTATCTTCTCCATTTACAAAAAAAAGAAAAAGAAAAAAGGCTGATTTTTCTGTAGCTAGTGGGCAGTGATGTCCTATTAGGCTCCATGTGAAAATCCCAGGGGCTATTGTGTAACATGACCATTATCCAGGAAAGGAATGTGCATTTTTAGATGGCAATGTAAAATTCTAGAACCAGCCCCTGCCGTGCAGTCAGGCTCCTAAGGGCATCCACACTTGCTTGCTAGGGGGATCGCCCAATAGGTGTTGGCCTGGGAGTGCGTCCGGGACACCAGGTCCCTGGAGATGTTTTCACAAGACAGTGGGATTCTTTGTTCTTCCAAACCTTCAAATCTCTCCACCTCCTTTTCTTTTTTCTTCTTTTTTTTTCCTGCTGTGGCACCACCTCCCTTCTCAGAAGCGGTAACTGTCCTCGTTGTAGGGAAATACTCCATTGAATCCATAGCATTGCTAGTGAGAAGGAAGAAAGTTTGTGAGGACAGAAATTTGCGCTCCTGCTCCTTCCCTCCTTTTTTTCCGTGAATTTAGCTACACTATACGTAAACAAAGTACACGAATCCTAAGTATGTAGTTTGAGGAATTTTTACACGTTTGTGTTCATGTAACCATCACGTACGAAAGCATGTGGAACTTTTCACGGACCCCAGCAAGCTCCCCCATGCTCACTCCCAAGATCGGTAACACGCCCCCGCCCCTCCAAAGTAATGCTGCTCTGACTTCTGCAACCGGAGGTAGCTGTTGCCTGTTGTTGAACTCACCCAACCGGAACTAAGTCTTCTTGGATGTCCAGCTTCTTTTGTTCAACGCTGTCACGAGATCCATCCATGTTGTGTGTTGCAGCAATCTTTTGCTTTTTTTAATAAAAGAATGTTATACGGTCCTCCATTGGATGAATATGTCACCATTCATATTTCTCTTCTCCTGTTGATGGACGTTTGGGTCTGTCAGCAACAGTAACACCATCCCTGGCCAGTCAGTGTGGTGCACTGTCTTCTTCAGACTGCGCCCTGCCCTTTCACTCTCCTATTGTGGCCTTTGATGAAGAAGAGTTGTTAATTTTAATGAAGTTCAACATATTTATCTTTTTCTTTATGGCTACTGCATTTTGTGCTCTGTTTAAGAAAGCCTTGCTCACCCCAAGATCTTTTCCTGTTTTCTCCAGAAGCTTTGTTGTTTTTCTACTTTTCATGTTTAGGTCTATAATCACTTTCAATTTAATTTTTGTCTCTGATGTGAGGTAGGGGTGAAGATTCATGTTTTTCCCACATGGATATCCAATTGACCCAACACCGCCTACTGAAGGGCCATCTTTCCCCACTGACTTTCAGTAACACAATTCATTGGCCATCTAAGCGTGGGTCTGTTTCTGGACTCTAGTCTACCCATTGATCTATTTGTTTATCCTTACACCAACATCAAACTATCTCAATTATTAATCTTTGAAGTAAGTCTCAGTATCTGGTAACATAAGTCCTTTTACTTTGTTTTTCTTTTATAAGATTGTTAGAGTTATTTAAGGTCCTTTGCATTTCCAAATGAGTTTAGAATCAACTTGTCAATTTCCATAACAAAACTCTGAAAATTTTTATTGTTATTGCATTGACTTTATAGGTCATTTTGGGGAGAACCGACATCTTAACAATATTGACTCTCTGACTGACCCGATATATCTCTCCATTTCCTTAGGGTTTCTTCACTGTCTCTTGACAATGTCTTGTAGTTCTCAGTGTAGAGGTATTGTACATCTTTCATTAGATTTTCCTATTTCTGTTACTATAAATGGCATTGTTTTAAATTTCATTTTCTAATTGTTGCTAATATGTAGACATACAAATTTCAAAATGTTGACCTTATGTCTGATGACTTTTATAAATTCTCTCTTATTAATTCTCATAGTTTTCTTTAGATTCGTTTCTGTATATACTATGATGTTACCTGCAAATCATGATGGTTTTCTTTCTTTTCTTCTAATGTTTTACACCTTTTGATTTCTTGTTCTTGTTTTATTGAGCTGCCTAGGATTTCCAATATAATGTTGCATAGAAGTGAGAGTAGCAACCTTTCTTGTTTGTCATCTCAAGAGGAAAGCATTCAATAGTGTATCATGAAACATGATGTTAGCTGTAGGTGTTGTGTCCATATCCTTTTTGAGATTAAGTTCCCCTCTTCCTAGCTTTCTGAAAGTTTATTTAAAAAATCAAAAACCAGTGTTGAGTTTTAGAAAGTGCTTTTTCTACATCTATTGAGATGATAATGTTTTTTCTTTTTTATTTGGTCAAATGGTGAATTGCACCACTTTTTGATTATTAAACCAAATTTGTACTCATGAAATAAACCCACTTTGGTTATAATGAACGTGTTTATACACCCCTGGATCGGATTTGCATTTTCTTTGATTTTTGCATCTCTGTTTTTGAGTCATGTCTCTGGAAATGTGCGCGTGGTGGGTGTTTGGATATGGTCAGATGAATAAACTCCTGAGTGTCCCTCGGCCAGACTCTGTGGGCACTGCTGTGAGGGCTTCATCTGGGTGTGGTTTCCTCATTCCCGCCCACTCTACACCAGCTTCTGCTCATCACTCTGCAAGGGGCACTGCAGGAAAGAGACCACTCAAATCTTAGGCCAAGCGAGATGTGCTCAGAGCCGGTGGAGTGTCCAAACGGGGTCCCAACCGCCCTGGGGGAATCCAACCCCAGCAGCCCAGGGGCATCCCGGAGCTGGCTCCCACTGCTCGCAACAGCTGATGCTTAGCACTTCAGGAATTGTGCAAGCTGGTTATTGATTAGACATTATTAAAAATTAAATCATATAAACTTGCAATTAAATAAGTTATATTAAAAACAAAGATAAGACATACTCAAAACTCATCACTTTTTAATTATTTTACTACCCTCTTTGCCTTTTCGGTCATTTCCATTTGTTACATCTATATGGCGGAAATACTGTATAATGGTTGGCTACTGATCATCTTTGCCCAACTCGGCATTTAGTGACAGCATGTTAGAGCTTGAAATTGGCTGTGTTGGGAGTATTGACGATATGGAAAACACCAAACACTACAAATCAGGGCTTTTTATTTTCCCCGGAGAACTGGTTGTTAAACATTTGCAAGCACACTGCCATAGCGACATCTGCTCCCTACATCTCTTCCCACTTTAGCACCATCCGGCTTTCTCTCTATTTATCAGTTTACCTGTTTGTGTACCTTTCCTACAAGAACATAAGTTCCATGAGGGTGGAGATTTTTGTTTGTTTTCTTCATCTTAGTGTCCTTAGCACCAACAGCCATGTCTGGCACACAGCAGGCCCTCAAGAAATTTTCGTTGAATGAATGGATGGGAGTGTCTGCACACCCTCCCTGCCTAACTCCCGCAGGCACTGCATCATTTAGCCCCAAGGACTTGGCCCATTTGCAGCAACTCTGCCTCCCCCAGCCCCGACTCCGAAGCCTTCATCCAGGACTTCCTTCTCTCCCTGACATCAACAGCCTTTCCCTTCATTTCTCCACCTCTGCTCTTCCTGCTTGCTAAGACCCCTCCACAGACCCTCCAGGAAGGCTGGACCTCATCATTCCTCCTTCAGCCTCACTGTGGCTCCTGCAACAGTGTTTTAAAAAGTCTAGTTCCAGACCCTGGACCTGCTGCTTCTTGTTACACAGTTGGATTATACTTCGGGAAGAATATAATTTTGACGGCAGCCTAAGGCTCCCTGGAGACGCTTCAGGTGGTTAGCATCTGATGTGCAGGTGGGAGAGGTATAGCGGTGGGGTTTGAAAGCAGCCCAACGCACACAATGGGAACAAATGAGCTTTTATCTATTTATACACTAAAGTTTTGGATCTTTGCGATTTTGTTTGAAAAAAGAATTTTGCAGATCTATAGGATAAAGTCTACTGAATACTCTCCTCTTGGAACATGTAGACCCACGGTCCTTCCTTCTCTGCCCTGCTCTGGAGGACCTCTGTGGACAGCACCAGCCAGGTTCCCTTGCCTGCTATGCTCCTGGGGCTTTCGGCCAATGGGAGGCCCTGACACAAGATGGGAGGAGGGACTAGAGACTGTCAGGGTGCTATGCCCCCGCTCCCGCCTTGCCAGGCTGTGGTTGGCACTGGCTGTGGTCCTCCATCCAAGACCATAGCTCCTGTCGGGTGGCTCTTCTGACAGCTCCAGTTCCCCTGTTTCCAGTTACCGCTCCCTTCTCTTAGCCCTCCAAACCTAGGGATGCTAACCATTTTCCCTTCCCACCGCTGCTGGCCCCCGGGCTTCACCCTCAGTTGTTGTTTCCTGAGCCCTGCCCACACCTCTGTACATAGCCCCTTCATTAAACTCTCCTCAGCCTCCCTTTTGAGTGAGCTGGCTATTTCCTCCTGAACTCTCACCCATACCAAGCCCTTATTCTTGAGTGTGGCTTCCAAGGCCGTCATCCTTCATCATGGCACCCTTCCCCCATACAGCTTGTCCTCCGTGACCGTGGACTCGTCACCGTGCCGTCTCACACTCTAAGCCCTTTCTCACCTCCGTGCGTTGCTTCTGCTGTGCCATTTCTCCTCCAGGCTGTTGATGGTACCAGCACCAGGCACCTGATGCTGCATTCACCTGTCTGCGGGTCGGTCTCCCTGCTGGGGTGTGTGGGTGCTCTGGGGCAGCAGGGGCAAGATACCCCTTAGGCCTGACACAAAGCCTGGTACAGAGCCATGTGCTGACTCAAAGTGATGACTGAAAGGCAAGTCTCCTCCAAACGCCATCCCTGCCCGCAAATCATTAGCATATCATCTCTGTTGGGTGGAAAAATCCCCAGGCACAGGCTCAGGGACAGTGTTACTGAGGCCTCTGTGCTGCTTAGAAGGATAGGGAATAACTTGAATAGGAGGATTTGAGATAGGGAGACCTGGCTATAAGGATGCTTTGGGTCCCAGTATTTCTAAACCTGGCTTCCTTAGGCAAGATGCTGCTTTAGGCCAGAACTCTGGGTGGGCTGGGGAGCCCTTCTTTGGTCTCTGACATCCATTCTCACTAAGGTCACCCATGTCTCCATTGAGATCACTTACTTAAGCACCTCATCGAGCGGGACTCAACCCTGGCTGCCCATTAGGATTACCTGGAGAAGTTTAACCACTGCCAGGGCCCGGCCCCACCCCCAGAGGTCCTGATTTAATTGGTCTGGGGAATGGCCTGGGCACTGGGACTTTTTACAAAGTTCCTCACGGGATCCTAATGTGCAGCCAGGCTTGTCTAATCATATCGTCCAGCTCATTAAAAGGAGGACCCAAGAATTCTTGTCCTTGTCCTTCAGGAGTTCTTATCCTTGCCCTTTAGGAGTTCACTGTCTAACCAGGGACACACACGTTATCTCTGGAGTCTGGGCGGAGGTCCTGGGTATCTGTGAGCTCCGTGGACGTCGTGGCTGAGGCTGTGAGATATTCAAAGTCAAGTCCAGAACTAGCTGACTTCCCGCCTGAAGCCTCCTTTTGCTGGTGTGTGTGTGTATGTGTGTATTACCCACTGATGTACGTTATAGTAAGAGTCCATACTACTCAGCCATAAGAAATGACGAAATCCGGCCATTTGTGACAACGTGGATGGACCTTGAGGGTATTATGCTGAGTGAAATAAGTCAGAGGGAGAAAGTCAAATACCATATGATCCCACTCACAAGGAGAAGATAAAAACGACAAAAAAAAAATAAACACATAGCATTAGAGATTGGACTGGTGGTTACCATTGGAGAAGGTGGGAGGGGGGAGGGCAAAAGAGGTGATTAGGGTCACATGTGAGGGGATGCACTATAATTAGTGTTCGGGTGGTGAACATGATGTAATGTATACAGAATTTGAAATATGATGTACATCCGAAAAAATAAAAATTAAAAAAATAATAAAAAAAATAAAAACATAAAAACACAAAAAAACCAATAGTCCAGAGGCGAACTCAGAGCCTTGACCCAGACAGTTAACGCCCATGAGGGAGGTTGGCAGTGAGAGGTCCCGACGTGCCGTGGGAGGGGTGGACCTAGGGTAGATTACACAACAGAGGCCTCTTCTCCAGGGGCTGTCACTACCCAGCTTCGGCCAACATCACCATAAAGGAATGTGGGACTGGTCTTCATGCATCTCCCTATTTTTCAAGAGAAGTCAGTAATCTGGGTTTTCTGTTAAATTACTTGATGTTTCTGAGCTGAGCTCAATTTTAGTAAAACACACACACACTAAGTGGGATGACAAGCATATCTGCAGAGGGGAATGGGACCCAGGCCCCCAGACCTAGAGGGAATAGCAGACCAATTCCTTGTGTTTAGGACTAAAAGTGGAGATTTCCAGTCTTTGCCAGGAACCTGAGGACCGTGGTCCCCTGTCCATTTGCCAAGGTGCGGACGCCCACCTGTTGAGAGTGTGTGGCTGGAGCGAGGTCGGGGAGTGGGCGCAGCTGTCCTGGCACCAACTGATCGCCAGGTAACTGTGTTACTTGCTACCTGCTACCGCTTTGGCTGTAACATCGCGAGGTGACGAAATTGTTTCTTAGTGAAAGATGGCCCCCAAAGAAGCCAGCTGCTGGCATGAGTGACGAGAAGAGAAGCAAGGGAAAGAGATGGCTTTTATCCAGAAAGTGGGAATGTTAGATGGGTGAGCCACGGACTTAGCAGGGCTCAGAGCTGCGGGGACCGTGCCCACCATGTGCTCCATTCGTAGACAGTCAAAAACCGATGAATGGGTCTGTTTCAGCAAGTGCCTCCACCAGAAACGGGTCAAGGAGAGAGAGGCCAAACCCCCGAGAACACACCAAGGATGGGATGGGCTGGGTTATGATGGGCACTGCCCCGGGGAGTGGTCAGGAGGCTCCCAGGAGTCTGCAGGGAAAGGTTTTTGGAGGTGAGTGTGTGTGTGTGTGTGCATGTGGGGCCGGCACTAACACACAAGGAGCCCTGGAGATATGTCACATCCACCCAGGCATGTGGACTGCAGCTTGGGGCAGAATGGCAGTGCCGTGGCTCACTCAGCTCAGCTCAATGGGTCACAGAAGCTCGAGCTTCGAGAAGGGACAGCAGGAAGCTCCCCGACCCAGAGAGCACCCCCCGCCCGCTACTCCCTTTCACTTGTGTGGCTCCCTCTCCATTTTTCAGAACTCGGCATCTCCCCAGAGGCCTTCCTTGTTCACTCTCAGAAATGGGGTCTTCCGTGTCCCACTCTCTAGCCCCCACCCAGCTCATCTCTTCCCTCTATGTGTCATCAGTCTCTCCCTATGAATGTAGGCTCCAACAGGGCAGGGCCACAGCCCCTCCTTCCTGTCCCCGGGGGTCAGTGCTGGGGGCACACAAATGCCAAACACCTGCATCCAAGCTGGCTGCTGGTGCTGAAACTGGGACCCTAGGAATTGGGCGAGGCAGGGCCCTCATCCACTGGTCCAGCCCCCACAGTGTGTAGGAGGAAGTGACTTACCCAAGGTCACAGCATATAAGTGACAAAGCTAAGACTCAAACCTAGGCCTCTCGACCCCAAAGCCTGAGGCCGCACCTCTGCAGGAAGCCAAATGGCAGAACCCTGCCTGAGGCTGAGACCAGCCTCCAGCCCCAGGGTCAGGGCAGGGGGGACACTGCCCCTGTCTGCTTCCTCAGTCTGTCCTCAGAAAGGTTGTCTTCCCTTAAGAAGCAGGTGTAGAGAGCACCTCTTCCTCCAGGAAGCCTTCCCTGCAGGCCCCTTTGTGAGCTTCCTCTCTTTTTATTAGGCTGCCCTGTAAAGGCCTCCCCTGGGGATGGGACACGTCTACCCGAGCTCTGGGCCCTGGGAGGCTGGCACAGCACATGTTGGTGGCCTGTGTTGCTGAGGGAATGTGGGCAGTCCTGACCCAGACACAGCCTGAACTGGCTCCTGACCAGTTTCCAGCTCTGAGCCTGGCTAAGCCACTCAGCAATTTCACTGCTCCTTGGTGACAACGTGCCCTTCCAAAGCAACATCCAGCCCCACCTTTGGGTCCACTTTGAAAGTGTTGTCCCATAGGGTTTACCTTCCCTGACCCTGTGCCCCCCGCAGAGCTACCCCGTGGACACGATGGCTCTGGCGTTAGGAAATGACCTGTTTGTCTGCCGTCACGGCTGGCCTTGCATGGACCCAGGACGTGGGCACATCTGCTCTTCCAGGGCAGGCCTTTGTAAAGTAACTAGAGTGTAGGCTCAAGCGGGGACAAGATAGAAGAGACGAGAAGCACCTGGAGAGGTCTGGGGACGGACTGGGCAGGTGGATGGAAGAAGCCAGTCCCGCCCCTCCCCAAAGAGCATTTAACACACAGCTGAAGGACTGAACGACAAACTTTATTAGAAACGCTCCTCATTCACAGTCAAATTCACATTAATGTCGGGGACGGCAGTGCCGTCTGGGACTCCGGGATCCCACTGCTGTGACAATTTCCAGTTAAAAATGTGTCTGGGCAAAGAGCGATGGAAACAGGAGAGAGAAGCCCAGCGGTGGCGGCGGCAGCAGCAGCAGCAGCATCGTCCGTGAGAGGACAGGCTCGGAGTGGGCAGCGAAGGCACCTGCCACATCCGCCCTTGCAGTTACAAGGCTGCCCCAAGGCCCCAAGCTGATAAATAAACAGCACACCACACACACGTGAAACAGAAACAAACTCGCACAGTCTCCTAAAGTGAAAAAATAACTCGCTCAAATAAAGCTTTGCGGCAGCCAGGCTGCCTCCTGAATGGATGGTCACCGGAGACCGTCAGCACCCCGGAGGGCTCCCCAGCCCCAGGACATCACCCGCTTGGGCGTCACAATGCCCCCAGTTCTCCTCATAGCACCTTTGGACTAAGTACTGCCCTCACCACACTCCTCTTTTAAAATGCAACGCTGCTGAAAATAACAACAATAAAGGATCTACTCCGTCCCTGGGTGAACTAATCAAACTCAGCTTCCCTGAATAGAGGTGCCTGGGGCATCCAGAGAACCCGGGGGGGCGGGGGGGAGGGGAAGGGAGGTAAACGGCGTCCACAGAGGCGAGCTGGGAGGCTCTCACTCGGCTTCGGCCACTTGCCTGCTCTGCAGCTGGGCATCCCCGGGCAACAGTCTTCCGAAGGGGCACAAAGTCCTAACGTGCCCCGACAAGCCCGCCGCCCTGGCAAGGGGTGGGCCCAGAGCCCCGGCCAGCAGGCGCGCTCCCCCTCATTATTCAGAGGCAGTCTCCTCCCGAGCGGGCCCGTCCCCGGGAGAGGCTCCGCCCCATGTCTGATTCTTCCTCGGGGCGAGGAGGCGGGCTCTCCGATCGAGGCGCGGCCGCAGTGTCGCTGTGGCCCCGGCGGGCCAGGCGCCAGGCTCCCCGTGGCTTCCCAGGAGGTGTCCGACGTGCGGGCTGCGCCCAAGGCAGCCAATACTGTTGGCAACAGCCGTTTCGTGTTCCAAGCGGGGAACCGCGCGTCCCGGGCGCCGGCGGCCCCTCCCGCCGCCGCGTGCGCCCGGGGCCGCCAGCGCCGCCCGGCCCGCTCACTGGTACTGCAGGTAGTTTTTGAGCGACTGAGGCAGGGGCAGCGCGCCGATGTCGCCGAGGCGCGGGCGGCCGAGCGCCGAGCGGATGCATCTCCGGCACAGGTCCATCAGCGGCAGCGGCTCGGCTGCAACGACAGGGCAGGGTTAGAGGCCGCGCGCCGCCCGCCGCCGCCGCCCGCCGCCCTCCGGGCCCGCTCCTCCTCCCGGAAGCCTGCTCTGGTTACACCCGCTGAGGAAAGCCTGCAGCAGTGTTTTTCAAACTGTGGGATGCAAACCGATCAGACTGAAGAATTGTGGGAGCAATCCATCGCGTGGCGACCAGCAATCAAAAAACAAAAAGAAGGAAAGAAAAGAAAGAGAAATGGAGAGCAGTGCCATAGCAAGGATAAATACTGTCCCATGAAAGCTCTATGCGATGCAGGTGTCAGCGGGTCTCAGGGTAAGAAACCCTTCTCGCCGCAGGCCGTGATCAAAACGGGCCGCTGACCGCGGGCGCACCTGCGGGGCTTCCTCTCTGATACGGGCTAGGTCCGGGGAGGCGTCTGAAACCCCTCCGGACCCTCGGACTTCTCCTATAGCCTCTCCTGATGGTCAGCAGATGCACTTTTCCCCAATACCCAGTTCTGGAAAAATCCATGGATTAATATCCATAAACCATGGAACCCCTGGACATAGGATTGAGTTTAACTAGGTTTATCCCAGGCATACTCATTAAGCTCTTCTTCTCTTCCAGGCCCTCTGATTGGCCCTGGAGATACAGACATCTAAGCCAAGGCCAGAGGCAGCCCTGGAAGTGGAGGAAGGCTCATGGTCAGGGAGTTTAAACAGGCGACAACTGTAATAGAGGGTAATATATGCACTAATTCCTAACCGCATAGGGACAGAAACCGGGGAGTTCCTGCATGGAAGAGTTGTTTGAAAGCTTCAAAGAGAGGATACCTGATGGGGGTTTTGAAGGGTGCATAGGAGTGTAATGTGATGTGAGGTTGGGGAGGGTGTTCTAGGCAGAGAGAACAGACAGAGGCATAAAACAGGACAGGCTGGGAGGTCTGGAGGAGAGGAATGGTGACAGACAGCTGGATCGGGAATGAAGTGACGCTGGTCACGTGTTGTCTCGTATGGCTTGTACAGGCCTATTTTCCCAAGCCTGCAGGAACGTGCTAGAGGCCTGAAGCTGCATCTTAACACTTTTTTGAGACCTGAACAAGTGATGTTTTACAGGTATACATAATGTGCTAAGATACAATGAAACCCTACGTGGTAGACCCGAACACACGAGTTGTGATAGGGATGCTCTCCAGGGGATGGGAAGCTGGGCAGGAGCGCTTCCCAGGGATTGTCACGGACTAGAGCTGCAGTTCCTAAGGAGAGCCGTCAGGATGAAGCAGGGCTCGCCCGGCCGGCGCGGTGGGAGCCACGCACAGGAGCGTACCCAGCTCCCCCTCACGTGAGGCGGGACCACAGGGGCTAATCTGCATGGAGCGTCAGTGGTTGCAAACACTTGCACCTGCGTAGCCTCCTGTGCGCCTCACACGACCCTCTCGGCTGGCCAGCGAGGCCTGGCATCCCCTCTTTTCCAGGCCTGAAAGACGGATCACTCACCCCAGTCACATGGTCACACGGTCACCATGCCTGGGCAAACACTTGATACCCCCGAGGCGTCCCCATCTCTCCCCTAGCGACACCCCTGCACGCAGATGTCCTGCGCCCTGTCCACAGCTGGGTCCGCTCCCAGCTTTGCATGCCCCCAAATCATGCCTCTGGGAACCCTGTGCCCTCCCCCCACCAATCCTCCCATCTTCCACGTCTTGCTGGCAGCTGACCTCCCCCTGAAAGTTTCCGTGCTCTCCTTCTAGTTCCTGTAGCACCAGCGCTGCCTGTGCCACCGCACAGTGGGGAGAAAGAGAACCAAGAGTGCTTGTTAAATGAGCAGCTGCTGCTTACCTACCAGGCAACGTGAGGAACGCAGCATAAGTGTAGCTGCTCGTCACTAAGGCTTATTAAGGGGCCAGGTGCTGTGCCAAGCTCTTTATTTGTTGCAACTCACATGCACGTGTGTATCAAATTCATACCACAGCAACCCCTCGGGGTCGGAACTATTATTATTATCCCCATTTTAAGGAGAAGGAAATGGAAATACAGAGAGGGTAAGTCACTTGCCCAAGGACACACACACAGCTGGCAAGTGGCAAAGTTGGGAGTTGAACCCAGGCAGCTGGAAGCTGTCTTAAATCTTAACCACATTATTGAGCATCTGTTCTGTCCTCTTTGCTATGCTAGGTTTATCTCATTTAGATGTGACTGTGCCTACTTTGGAGGAAAGGAAACTGAGGCTCAGAGAGGTAGAGGCTTATCCAGAATCACACAGCCCCAAAGCCTACATTTAGAGCTGCATGCTGCCTCCCTGAAGCACTGTGCATTGATAGAGGGTTGCTTTAAGGTGAGCAGTGAAGGAGAGGGTCCCATCTCCCAGGCTCAGTGCCGAACGTGACACAGGCCACAGGCTCTCACTCTGGCTCCCCCACCCCTTCCCAGCTCACCCCGCCTGCCTCTCCCACCGGGAGGTCTGCACCCACCTCAGTGGCTGCCCTGCAACCAAGATGCCCTCTGGGCTCTCACACCCACCCATTCCAGTGCAGACCTCCCCAGCCACATTCCCATTCTCTTTTTATTTAAAAAATTTTTTTTGCTGAAGAAGATTCGCCCTGAGCTAACATCTGCTGCCAATCTTCCTATTATTTTTGTATGTGAGTCACTGCCACAGGTTGGCCACAGATGAATGGTGTAAGTCCACGTCCAGGAACCGAACCTGGACCACCGAAGTGGAGTGTGCTGAACTAAACCACTCGGCCGCCAGGGCTGGCCCTCACATTCCCATTCTCATGGTCCTCGGGGCCTGTCACCCTGCCTCCTCTGCACAGCCCCTCCCAGGCTCTCCAGGAATTTGGAGTCCCTGATTGTGAGCTCCAGCTCTGCCAATTGCACGTTTGTGCCTCTGGGAAGGGACCTCTGCGCCCTCGTTTCCTCATCTGTAAAGCGGAGCATTAGTTCCCAGGCTCACAGAGAGGATGAAAGGATATGGCAGGTGCCAGGGCCTCAGCCAGGGCACCGTATGCAGCAGGAGCTCAGGAAATGCTGGTCCCCACTCATGGCGTATTGGCTGCACCTGGGGCACCATGCACCCTGGGCGCACTCACTGAGTGCCACCCTGACCAGACGTGCTCCCTTCCTCCACTCAGACAAACGTGGAGAGGATTTTCAACTTCATTCATTTAACAATGAATGCTTACAAGGGGACTGTGGACTTCTTAAAGGACATGGCCCTGACTCATCTGTCTTAGGCCCCCCAGCCCCCAGCCCAGGCCTATCACAGAGGGATGGCCCAGAAATGGTCTGCTAAGTAAATGATCAACTTGCTGCTTCAGGCATGTCTTCCATAGCTGTTTTTTGTTTTGTTTTGTTTTGCTTTGTTTTTGCTGAGGAAGATTCACCCTAAGCTAACATCTGTTGCCAATCTTCCTCTTTTTTTGCTTGAGGAAGATTAGCCCTGAGCTAACATCTGTGCCAATCTTCCTCTATTTTGTATGTGGGTCGCCACCATGGCATGGCTGATAGGCAGTGTAGGTCCATGCCCAGGGTCCAAACCTGCAAACCTGGGCCACCAAAGTGGAGCATGCAGAACTTAACCACTAGGCAGTGGGGCCAGCCCCTTCCATAGCTGTCTTAAGCTATTGAAAGGAACTGCTCTTACCTGGCGGCGTTTCTGCCTTAGCTTCCCGCTCTCCTGTAAGCCCCCTGAGAACAGGGCAGGTTCTAACTGACCAGTGGCTTGTGGTGGGGGTTAAATGAGTTAGGAGGGGGAAAGCGTTTAGCATGTGACCAGCACAGACTAGGTGCTCCATATGCACCGTTCTAGCGCTCTCCTCCCATCCAGACATTTGTCTGGTGGGCCTTTGTGAGGACATGCTTGGGGAGGGCCAGTAACAAGGTCAGCTCCAGCTGGGGGCCAGGGGCCGGCAGCTCCTTCTCCGAGTGAGGCAAGAGAGGCCTGCATTTCGCATCAGGAGAGTTTGAGCTGTTCATGTCTGATCACCATGCCAGAGCTTAAGAGCTTTCTCAATCCCTGTAAAGCTCTGTGCACAGACCACGTCCTCAATGCCCACGGTGTGGAGGCTTGTCAGCACCTCAGTCCCCTGTGTGTCCCCGCCTGGTTAGGGCTGACGGGAAGGGCAGAGCCCTGTTCACCCTCATTACTCTGCAGTCACTGAAGTCAGTCCAGAGCCCAGACTCCAAAGGAAGCGAGAAAGGGGGGATGGAATTTGGAACATGGCTTCAGCTCTAAATGTGGAATATAACTCATCCTTCCTCATTTCTGAGGGAACCTCACACTGACGCCTGCGCAGCAAGCCTGAGTGTGCAGAGAAAGCCGGGGTCGCAGCTGAAGAGCTTCCAGAGCCCTGAGGACGCCGGGCAGTGGCTGTGCCACCCTCCGACTCCTGTTTCTCACTCGCGTTGGCTGTGGAACCCTTCTGAGAACTGCCAAACATCGAGGCTTAGAAACGATCCCCCAGGTGGGAAGAGAAACAGAATCTTTCAGCATGGGAGCCATTCTCAGAAATATTTTCCGACTAAAGATACAATTAAAAAGGAATCATTGTTTGCAAAAGCGAATATCCAAATGGCCAAAAAATATACAAAAATGTGCTCAACTTCATGAATCATCAGAGAAGTGCAGATCACCACCACTGTGTGACTGTGCCACATGCCACCCAGAACAGCTAAAATGAAAACAGACAACAGCAAGCGCTGGTGAGGATGTGGAGCAACGGGAACTCTCTAATGCTGCGGGTGGGCGGGGAAAATGGCACAGGCACTCTGGAGAACTGAGAGCGACTCCTAAAGCTGAACCCGTGGCCTGCAGTTTTATTCCTGGTACACGCATGTACACGAGCGCTCACAGAAGCGTCATTTGTAACTGCACCAAACTGGAAACAATTCTACTGTCCCTCAACAGTGGACTGTACACGTAATTGTGCATCTTCACATAGTGGCTCAGCCACCTGCATGAGGCAACCACAATCACAGCACAAAGATGGGTGAACCACTCGAACATAATTTTGAGTGAAAGAAAAGTACATTTTGTGTGACTTCATCTGTATAGAGTTCAAAAGCAGGATGACAAAGTCAGGGCAGCGGGGACATTGGGGGAGCAGTGGTTGGGGGGGGCAGGGGGGACTCCTGGGCGGGGGGTGTTGTTCTGCTCCTTTATCTGAGTCCTGCTATACCAGTGCATTCAGTTGGTAAAAGCCATCAAGCTTAATCACTGAGGTTGGCACACTTTCTGCATATATGTTATACTTCAAAAACAAGTTTACACAATAGGTCACTGACTGAGTTAGGAGCGCCTCGGACCCTGGTGGTGGGTGTGGATACAACACAAGCTGGGCATCTTCCCGCCTGCACCAACCAGGCC
Source organism: Equus asinus (assembly GCF_041296235.1). Classification (NCBI taxonomy): domain Eukaryota; kingdom Metazoa; phylum Chordata; class Mammalia; order Perissodactyla; family Equidae; genus Equus; species Equus asinus. The sequence goes on along the minus strand of NC_091810.1, from coordinate 87,003,021 downwards.
AAGTCAGGGAAGGGGATGGCTTGGATCCAAGCTCCTGCTCCCCTACCAGTGGGCCAGACAGCTGGCTCACCTTCTCGGAGCCACTTTCTTCTCATCTGTAAACGGGGACAGCAACACCTCCACCCACACGTTGTGATGATATGACACAACATGCCCCTTGCCTTAAAGGTGTTCTGTCTATAGTATGTCTTATTTCAGGCCATCAGCCCAAGAGGTACCTTTAAATACAGTGATAATCTGGGGCCGGCCTGGCGGTGCAGTGGTTAAATGCACGTTCCGCTTCTCGGTGGCCCGGTGTTCACTGGTTGAGATCCCTGGTGCGGACCTATGCACCGCTTGTCAAGCCATGCTGTGGCAGGCGTCTCACATATACAGTAGAGGAAGATGGGCACGGATGTTAGCTCAGGGCCAGTCTTCCTCAGCAAAAAGAGGAGGATTGCTGGCAGATGTTAGCTCAGGGCTAATCTTCCTCAAAAAAAATAGTGATAATTTACTTGCGGTTCTGAAAATGCCTCAGTGCATCATCCTAATTGACAAGAATGCTCTGCTGTTGATGAAGATTTACTGGAGCCAGGGCTGCATGTCTGGTTCTGGGCTAAAATATCACAAGGCAATCATTTCCAAAGTTCTCCAGTGACCTGAATTTCCATAATTCACCACTCACCCCCCACACGACCCCAAGTCAGCCACAGAACTTCCCAGGGCTTCTGTTTTGCTGGCAGCTCAATGGGCGAGTTAGCTCATCTGGTCAGTAGGGTCTACGTCTCTGATGGAAACGGCGGACATCTTGGCCCAGGGATTGGGGGTCTGACCTGCTTCCCAGGCCCCGTGAAGTCTCCCCTGCCTGCAGTGGGGAGATGGCAAGACATGAGTCCCCACTGTCCCCACTGCTGATTTGTACTTTGAAAAAAGATGAGTGTTTTCAGGTTAAGAGGTGAAATTCTTTTGCAACGGTTTCAGACAATAGTGAGCAGATGGGGAAGGTTAGAGTGACAGCCCTGAAATCTGAACTTAAGGAGACCTGGGCACCATTTGTTTGTTTCCAGGAAAAGAAAGGAGAAGACACATACACAGGCAAGCACACACACACGCTGTGTGTCAGACACTGTGCTAACCACCTATCCACTGACTGTGGTGTCCGAAGGCTCAGAGGACTACCTGCTTGCCTCTGGGCCTCCCCTCATGCTGCTCCTTCAGCTAAAACACCCTTCCCTGTACTGCCTGCCAGAAGCCGGCTTCCTCTTTCAGGACCCAAATCAAGAGTGGCCTCCTCCCCAGTGAGCTGGCTTCTCTGTCCTGTGGGTCTGCACCTGTCAGGTGTCAATCCACGTAGTTACACCAATGGACAAATGTGTCATTACCCGCTCACTTCTAAAATACGGCATCCTAGTGCCAACTGGCCCTGTCGTGGCCGACAGAGCCCTCAGCTCACTTTTAGAAAGCATGTGGAATCTGGAGTTTTCCTTAGCAATTTTCACTGTTTCCCCAGCAAAAAGGGTTCTGACTACCCGGGACACAAGCAGCACCTTCAGATGAACTCTGTGCCAACAAGCGTCCTCGGCCCAGGAGGTCCCCACAGCCCCAGCGGGGCCCTCATTTTCCCTGGGCTAGAGAGTGCCCCAAGTCACTTCCCATGCACAGAGGAGTGCTGCACAGCAAGCGGCCTAAATAACGCGTGCCCTTCCCAGGCAACGCTGCCGAGCGAGGATGTGGGAACCCTCTGATGGGAGGACCCCCAACAGGGAGTTCTGGCTAGAAAATGCCACCTGATTGTGGGGCTGTGCTCAAGGGGCAGCCTGCGCCCACACGCTTGGACCCCTCCACCCAGCATCCCCCTGAAATGACAGAAGATATGTGCACGTGTGTGTGTGTGTGTGTGTGTGTGTGTGTGTGTGTAACAGCCCTGACACCAGTGCTGGAAAGCAGGAAAGGCAGTCAGCAGTGTAGACATTCGGGGAGATTCCAGGAAGACGGAAAGCAGGTGGACAGGAGGGTGGGGAATCAAGCAGAGAACCGGCAGCCCCACGCGCCAGGGGACACCTGGCTCTCAGCAAAGGAGCCCAGAGGAGCCGCGAGCTCCAGCAAGGAAGGGCAGACCAGGCACGGAGCCAACAGCGGGGTAATCCCCTACAGAACTCTAAGCCCGGTCTCTGGGGCGGCTGTGCTCCCCGCTCTGCCCCAGCTGAACCTGAGCCTGCTCTCTGAAGGGGCGGGCAGCCTTGGGGGGGCTCCTGGTCAGCATCGAGGTCCAACAGAGAGGCCAAATGGAGCACAAGCGAGCCCTTCTCCACAGCAAAGCTGGCGACGGGGGATGGTGGGAACCAGAAGACACTTCCACCTAGATGAAGTGCTCAAGGGCCTGGCCGGCCCACCAGCTCCCTGACCTAGTACCAGACAGGAAGGTGTGTCCGGCAAAATATTCTCACCCCAAGACTCTGCGGTGCTCCCCGGCAGAGGGGAGCCACTCTGCTGCAGAGCAAACAGCAGCTACATTTTCGATGTGTCTAAAAGAAGAGCCTCTACCCACTGAGTCTGAAAGTTACTCAAGGAGGTGCTCCAGCAAGATGAAAAAGGAATCCAAGAAACAGGATCGCAGAGTTTCCAGGAAAAGAGGGGAGGAAATGGAACACAGAGGAGCAGGAAGGTAGAATAAACAATATGAAGACCCATTAGATCTTGGTGCTGGGAAGAGCCTCTCTCCAAGGGATGTCGTTTCTCTAAAGTGCATCCCCCATACCACTCTGTGCCTCCTTCCCTCTGCCCCCAGCCCCCTGCCTCCCCACCACCCAAATCTCCCATTGTGCCCTCTGGAACCGCTGCTCCCCACACAGAAAACTGCACCCCCGACTTCTCTGAGAGCTCCTTCTACCCCCGCCTTACAGGAAGCGAGCATCCTCTCCAGGACACCACTGCCCCTCAGCCTTCTCTGGGGCTGTGTGCTCTCAGGGCCAGGGGGGCGGCCAGGGCTCCTTGCTCCCTTTTGCCACATGCAAAGCTCTGCCCCTCCATCTGCTGGCGAGAAGTTCCAGCTCCTCTGTGGCTCACACCACTCGGCCTGGTCCTCTCCGGGTCCTTGCTGCTGTCATCTACTGACCTCTGGCCCCTCATGTGTCAGGGCCCTGGCCTGGGTCCCAGGTCCCTCACTGCCCACTCCTGATGATGGAACCCCGCACAGGCACATCCCTCATCCCTCAGGTTCCTGGTTCTTGACTGCCTCATCCACAGGGACCCTCTCCTCCACCTAGCTACCCTCTCACTGGGCCACACCATGGACCTGAGCCTCACCCCTAAATGCCCCTTCCTGTACCCCGGACTCTGACCACTGGATCAGCCAGCCCCACTGTGACCATTATTTCCCCTCGTGGAAACCTCTAGGCCACAGAGCCCTCTCAACACCTCACTATTCCCAGGGACAAAGGGTACGGGGGCAGGCAGGATGGGGTGGCTGGTAAGCAGGGGGCACAGGGCTAGCAGTAGAGAATGGACTGGGAACAAGAAGCATCTCGAGTTCGTCTATCTCTGCTCAGTTCCATTTCAGGGCCTCCCTCCTGACCTGCCACACAGCTGAGTAGGAAGTGGCTGAGCAGCTGGCAGCCCTGGGCTCTGGCCGGCCTCGGCCACCAGCTGGCAGAGTGGCCTCGCCTTCCTCCTTGGGGCCTCAGTCTCTATCAGTGTGACAAGTCACTTGGCAAGAAGGCTCAGGGTCCTTTCCACCAGCTGACACACTTAGTGGAACAGAAATCACATGTCATCCTGGCAGTGGAAGCACTTCGACTGGACCCAATCAAATTAGGCTTAAATGCACACGAAAAAGCAAATGGCAAGGCCAGTGATGCTGGGAGATAAATGTTAGATGAGCCTTGGAGACCCAGGGCCGTGGCTCCCAAGCTGCTGGCACAGGCCAGGTGGGCTTCCTGGGGGAGTGGTGCTGAGCCAGGCCCAGGGGGCTGACTGGCTATAGCCTGCTGTTACTTCTTAGGCAGGGCTGGCTGCTCAAAGGCCACGCTCAACTTGACCAACTGAGGCTCCTTTTAGCCACAGGTTCACATTAGCAGTGTCAAAGGAACACACAATCTGGTGACCTGAATCCCTCATCCGAGGGCCTTCCGTCCCCGGGCACCCTGTGCCACGCTAGCCAAGATCTCAGCGGGCTGGAGCTCCTGTCCGCTCACTTTGCAGCCATGCTCCGGCCATGCTGAAGCCAGCTGGGGTCAGCTGTTGCTCTCTCCCAGCTGTGAGGAAGAATGAATGGCTCCAGGCAGGTGGCAGGGACTCAGGCCTCCTGGGGGCCTTGTGGCCTCGGCCCCTGTAGGGTCTTCTCAACCCCTAGGCAGATGCGGGCGGGAGGACCCTCTGTGTCTGGGTTGGGAAGGAGCGCGGAGATGGAAGAAGGTCTGTCCTGCCACTTGCCCAGCCTGGGAGCCTGGCTGGGGCTGGGGGTGCTGTCCTGGAGAAGATCCTAGCTCAGCCCTCACCCTAGCTCAAGGCCAAGGCCAGGCTCTTTCAGCAGCTTGAAACTTCTCTGACCAATGTAAGAAGTCTTCACCAGCCCATTCTGCAGATGGGAAATCAAGGCATGAAGAACATCACTGCTTTAACTAAAGGCTTCTCAAGAAGAGTTCGGAGCGATACCAGAGTTCTAATGTCATTTTGTAGACTTTGAGGATAAAGTCTTATCCAACTGGTGCTCGTCACACATGCGTGTATCCATCAAACTTCTACTTACATACTTGCTTCGCAGGACCTGAGCAGGGAGCAGGGCACTGAGAGCTTCACGGGGCTACAGCCAGGACAGGGCGACCTCAGTAAATGGTGGCAGCCAGAGGGGTCTGTGCTTAAGAGAAGGAATTGTAGGCGGAGCTGTGAGAGACAGGAAGAGGGGCTCCCAGCCCAGCCTGGGGGCGTCCAGGACGGCTTCCTGGAGGAGGCTGCAGCTAAGAGGAGTCTGAGAGGATGAATAAGAGTTAGCTCTACTGCCGGGTGACAAGAATGTTTATTGGCTCTGAAGGCATCTCTCTCCAAGATGTAGTCACAGAAATCTCTTTGGCGCAACATTGGGAAAAGTTCATAGTTTTCTCAGATGACACTTTGAGGAAACACTAATCAATTGTTGGAGAAAATCTAGTCTGTTAAAAAAAGAAAGTCAGTGTCCTCACCTCACAGGGAACAGAGGCATACCCTACAGATCTCAGCCAAGAGCCCGTGTGGGCGCCCGGGAGTGTCCGGGGGGATGAACCCCTCAGTGGACGTCCTGTGCACCACCTGATGTCATGGACATCGCTCTTCAAGCAAAAACATTTCTGAAGAGGCCCAGATCCGCTTCCATCTTCCTATCTCTGAATTCTGACCCAAATCATCAATATTGGTATTCCTGAAGGCTGAGACACTTTTATTTTGGAGGAGAAACGAAAATGACTCTGCACACCTCAATTCAACGTGCACTTAGGGCCTCCTCTTACCTGAGTTAGGGACGTTGTCGGCCTCCACCCCGGCTCCAGTCTGGGACCCTAGTGAGCTAAAGTGTGGTCGGTGGACCAGCAGCTTCTGCTTGGCCTGGGAGCCTGCTGGAAATGCAGGATCTTGGGCTCCACCAGATCGACTGCCTCAGAACCAGCATTTTAATGAGATCCCCAGTGGTTCTGGTACGTGGTCTACAGACCTACTCCCTGGGGATGCCCCACAGATGCCCTAACACCCTGCAGTGAAACCAAGCACCTCCCGTTCCTCCTCATTGCTGTGCGCCTCCCATGGGATCCTTGTCCCAGGGGCCATGTCCCAGGCTCCCAGGCCTGGACCTTCAGACACGCTCACTGTGCCCCCTCCCCTGCCCTCCAAGTCCCCCAACCCCAGGCCCTTCCATGTCCACCTTCCAAACAGCTCTGTTCCATCCTGGCGCTCCATCTTCATGACCAGCCCTCTGCTCACTTCCTGACTCCTCCAGGAGAGGCAGCCGCCCAAGGCTCATCCAGCAGAGGTCACACCTCCCACGCGCAGCATCCCCTCCCCTCTCATCACTATGGTGACTGACTGAGGAGTCTGTGGAACAACCCCCGTTGGAAATAACCCCTCATTGTCGTCAGACATCGTCTAACTTTCAGTTCAGGAAATGCGGCTCCCTGCCTGCGGTGAATCCCGGCCGACGCCAAGTGCTCCAGCATCGCTCCCTGTGGCTGGCGTTGTTGTCGCCCCTGTAGACTGTGGGCTCGCACAGACAGGGACGGGCTTTTGTTCTTGCTGCCTATGCCTTACGGCTCTGCTTTGGACACCATGGGTGCTCGGTTGGTGGGAAGGAGCTGACCGGGGTCCAGGAGAGGGGAGGCAGCTGCAACGAGCCTTCGTCTCTGTAAAGGAAACTACGGCCCCGCTCTTCTGGCTCTTCTGGCTCTTCTGGTGCAGGGAATGAAAAAAAAGTCGCCCTTTCATACTGCCCTCAGTCAGCTAAAGAACCCCCGGCAAGGTGCCCGCAGGCAGACAGAATTAATAACACCCTGTGCCAGTTCCTCAGTCTAGTGGAGGATGCTCCTGACTCAGCTGAAAAGTTTCCCAGAAAATCTGACTGTTTTCAGTTTGGAGGCTGCCCCGGAGCTGCACGATGGCTGGACACCCTGGCCTGGGACCAGGACGGGCCCTGGTCATGCGGTGAGAGCCTCGGGGATGGGGAGGCCTCTGGCTGGCATGCACCCTGCATCACAGACCATCCCGACGTCCTTAGGAGTTTTCTCTGCCACTGCAGCCATGGGAGCAACCTGGCTGCCCCCACAGACACTGAAGGAACCACGTCCATCATGGGGAGACCGGGGAGGGGAGCAGAACAAGCACGGTCCTTCGGAGACAGTTGGTGCTCATCCCATCCAAGGCAGGGTGGGGACCCGCAGGGTGGGACCCCCATTCCTTGTGGTGTGTCCACTTCTAAAGAAGAATACGGAGTGTGGGGGAGCAGGACTTGCCTACTTACTCAAAGCCATAGCAATGAACAGTGTGGTATTGACACAGGAACAGACAAGCTAGAAAGTTTGAGAACTAAAACTAAACAAGGCATTGTTTCGACACACATCTATATGTAAAAATCTATAAAGAACAATAAACACAAAATTCAGAGGCGTAGGTGTCTCAAGGCAGAGGGATGGGGGTTGGCAAGGATGGACAAGGCAGGGGCACAAAGATACCCAACTGTCAACGTTCTAGTCCTTGGGTTGGATGATGGATTCATGATGGCATTAAATTATACAGGAGTAAACATATGAATAAGCAAATTAGAATGAAAGAGGGCTATGCATGGGACCAATGATGACAGTGTGCTACAACTAAGGGTTACCTTTAATCCAATTCTGTGTTTCAGAGGTTCAGTTAAAAAATAAAAAAGAGAAAGAGAACAAAAGTGAACAAGAAAAGTTTCAAGTTGGCCTCAAACAAGAGCTTGGCCAGAAGATGAATTACAGGGAAATTCTAGTTAATGAGTAATAATGGAGTCACTCTTGCCTGTGAGAACTTGGGGGATGGCATCGCTGAGGAGGAGAGGTGGCCCAGGCCTGGAATGAGAAGGCACAGAGTGAGTTCTGGCCTTTTATTTTTTTGGTGAGGAAGTGTCCCTGAGCTAACATCTGTGCCAATCTTCCTCTATTTTGTATGTGGGACGCTGCCTCAGCATGGCTTGATGAGTGGTGTGTAGGTCCACGCCCAGGATCCGAACCCGTGAACCCTGAGCCGCCAAAGTGGAGCGTGCGACCTTAACCACTCGGCCACCAGGCTGGCCGCTAGTGAGTTCTGGTCTTACAGGGCAGGCCGCTCCTCTGTGGAATGGGGACAGTGCCTGCCTCACAGGGCTGAGTAGGGATGATGAATCAAGGGGCTGCAGAAAGGTACCCAGCTCAGGCCCTGGCATATGTGGGTGATCATCAAATGACAGCCATTATTGTTCCAGAGCAGTTACTCCTTTAGGACAAGGTGAGAGAAAGAGGTGGCAGATGTGGAGAGCTGAGGACTGGAGGCCCCGTGGAGGACGATACCCACAGGTCATTCCAACCAGGTTCTGCACGGGCCAGAGCAGCTTGAGCGTCAGGGAGCCAGGGTCCGAACCCAGCTCTGTGGGACCCCAGACTCCAGTCTATCCATCTGCCTCTTCTATTTGGGGGATGTTCCTGCCAATCTTTTCATCAGAAGCAGAAGCATGAGGAAACCCATGAGTGCTGATATATTTTCAAAGTCTACCTTGATGTTCTTCCTGGGCTCTTTGACTGGATTTTGGGCAATAAGAACAGTATTAATGGGACTAGTCACACACAGCAAGGCTTCACATGGCACTTCCTATGTCACGAGACGTTCTGATCACTTACAGGTCTTCCTGTACTTACTCTCCTATGATCCAACGAGGTAGCTACTGTTATGAATGTCCATTTACAGACTGAGGAAACTGAGGCACAGTAACTCACTTAAAGCTACAGTTAAGTGGTGAAAATGGGATGGGAACTCGGGCAGTATGTTTGGGATGCACTCTGTTTCCAAACTCTCCAGGGGAGGTGGCGTGACACTCACTGCAAAGGATCCCCAGCCCTACTGACTCTGTCACTCAGTCTCAGTGCCCCCACGCCCCTGACCCCAGCCCTGCTCTGGGTGGTGGCGCTGGCTTGTTCCCTGTGCATTAGAGATCCCTGAATGGATGGAGGTGGGCCCCTCACCCGACAGAGCCCAGGCAGGTAAGCGTGGGGTGGCTCAGATGAAGGACTCTACCCAGTAGGGGACAGTTAGTGATATGGCGGTCCACCTGGTCTGGGATTTGGCCTGAAGACTCTGGAGGGAAGAAGGAAGCCAACGCCAACTGCATTAGGGGGTCTTCTCCCCTCCAGGCCCAACCTCCAGAACCCCCACGCCCCCTGCAGCAGCCCCGGGCTGTCTCCTTGCACCCACTGGGGCTGACCGGCACAGCTGACTGCTGTTTTCTAGCAAACAGCCAAGGTCAGGCCAACTTCCTTCCACTTGGGAAATGTCATCACTTTAGCCTCTTGCTAAACAGCACAAGCCACAGGGGTTGACTACAAAGGCCTTCTAACGGATTTATCGTGTTTACCTGACCTTTCCAAGTGTGAGCTCAGAAACCGGCCCAGAGGAGGACAGTGGAAGCTTGTTTTTCTTAAATTAAGCAAAACTGATGAGTAAAACGAATTCTTGGATGGAGTCTGCCTAGTTTTCTCACCCAAGCTCCCCCCTCCTTTAGTCAAAGCATCCAATTAGGCTCCAGAGGAACCCCATATTTACGGGATGGCTCTGGAAGGGGTAGACCGTCTACTAAGAAGTGGTAAATGACGAGGCCTGCAAATAAATATTTCCAGTGTGTAAAGAGCCGTGAGACAGAATAATAGCCAGCAAATACGGAAACTGCTGCCCTACTTCCACTTCTAGTTTCAAGGCAAATGATTCTTGTTTTAGGTAACTTCTGAAAAAGTTAACGACCAGTGCATGAATGAAAACCAATTCTAGGATCACAAGTATGTTTGGATTTTAGACCAGAGGCTGCAAACCCCCATGCCTGGGGGCCAGGCAGGGAACCTCAGTGACTACGAGGAACAGATGGAAGCAGTGGGTCCGGGGAGAGCAGGCACCCATGGACACTGAGACACACACGAGGGGGCCGTGACTGAGCTCCAGCCTTGGCTCTAAGCAGGAATGTGGCCTGGTGTTACCAGATTTCCTGCTCTTTCAAAAAAAAAAAAAAAAGGGGGTGGGGAATCCAGATTTTTATGTGACATTTCTGTGTTATTTTAATTTAGTATGGCCAAGCAAAATACTTCTAGATCCAGACACAGCCCTGGGCTGACAGTGTCATCCCTACTGTGCAGTGAAGCTTATCCACCACCCTTTTCAGAAGCTGGTACCTGCCACCCCACCCAGGGGCAGCCCGTCCCTCGGAAACTGCCAGAAGGTCTGATCCAACCACAGAAGTACAAAGTTGATCAGATCCAAGAATCTGCTCACCGTCCTTCCACGCTGTGGATGACTCTAGCTCTAATATCCAAAACTACGTGTCAAAAACCAGAACTTCACGCAAACCCTATTTTCTCTCTCTGTGGTCTCTCAGTGCGGATTTTGCTGGATTCTGAGTGTCCCAGTTGGGAAGATGTCACTCATCTGGACACCAAACACACCCACTCCCTCTGCCCGCCCAGTTTTCCTTGTGTGGCCACCAGGTTGGTAAAATGTACAGTCCCCCGGTTGAATGTGCAGGGGTTAGAATGCCGGGGAGTCAGGGCGCTGGAGGGCACGCCAGAGAGCAATAGTCGTAATAACACCGCCACTACCCCACCAATAATAAGGGCTAACAGGAGTGCGCCCCCTGCCAGGTGCTGTGTCAAGCACGTGCCCTTCGGTAACTCCTTCAGTCCTCACGGCACCCTACGACCCCAATGTAGAGATGAGGACACTGAGACACAGAGAGGTCTCATGATTTCCAAGGTCACCCAGAAGTGAGTGACAGAGAGGTCGCTCCAGAGTCTGTGTCCCTCATAAGCTACTTCTCAACGCCCAGAACACTGATGTATTTGGTGTAAATGCTTGTAATATCTATTCTTCCATAAAATCACACACCTTCTCATTTCTTATTTTACTTCAGACAAGGAGTAGTAGCAGGTGGTAGAGGTTTATGGTCAAAAACATATTAGTAGAGGAAAATAATAGACAAAATTAATATTTTTGTGTGTGTGAGTTGGGAAAACACAGAAAAATAATTTAGTTCAGGTTGTGGCAAAACCAGTTTCCTAGAGGAACGCAGATTGAGAATCCCCTTGACATTGGATAACAATAATAACCTAATAAAATACGGTATCATATACTTGCAATTTGCTAACAGAGTCGATCTTAAATGTCCCCATCACAAATAAGACACAGTAATTACGTGACATGATGGTGACATGCAGTGGTAATCATGTTGCCATAAATAAGTGTATCAAATCAACACGCTGTACACCTTAAACTTACACAAGGTTATAGGTCATTAATAGCTCAATAAAGCTGGGGAAAAAAGACTTATTTACCAATTTAAATCATAACAATGATGATGATAATAATAACCTAAGGCAAGCAGCAGCTGCCCTCTGCCAAGCCCTGCTCGGCCACATGGGGTTTAGACACATCATCCTGCCGTGAGGGAAGCAAGCCCGGGGGCTAAGCTGCTGGCCCAACACTGCAGAGCCGGCGTGGGGAGGACACAGCCTGTGTGCATTCGCTGTGTTTCTGTCAATTAGCCCAGGAGTCCCACGCTTCTTGAGGATCCGCTGTGTCCTCAATGTGCCAGGCCAACTACTGGGGAGGCAGAACTGAGCGAGACACCCTCAGTGTGAGAAGCGCACAGCCTCCTGGGGGGCAGGGGAGGAGGAAGGGTGCTCCACCAGGGCCGTGCTCAACACCCCTTGGATATTTTCTGCACGAATACAACTACCCTGTTGACTGAGGTCTGGTGACAACTTCCTTGCACTGAATTTTATTTTTTAATTGAGGTGAAGTTTACATGACATAAAACTAACTGTTTTAAAGTATATAATTCAGAGGCATTTTGTACATTCACAGTGTTGCACAACCATCAGCTCTATCAAGTTCCAAACTGTTTTCATCACCCCCAAAGGAAACCCTGTGCCCATGCGCAGTTACTCCCCCGTCCTCCAGCCTCTGGCAACCATTAATCTGCTTTCTCTCTCTATGCACTGATCTATTCTGAATGTTCCATACAAATGGAATCATACAAGATGGGACCCTTTGTATCTGACTTCCTTCACGTGGCACATCTTCGAGGTTCATCTACGAGGTGGCATGTATCAGAACTTCACTCCTTTTTATGGCTAAATAATATTCCATTGCATGGATATATCACATTTTGTTTATCCATCCATCCATCCACTGATGGACATTCTGGGGCATTCCCATGTTTTGGCTATTGTGAATAGCGCTGCCGTGCATATCCGAGTATGCATATTTGTTCGAATACCCGTTTTCATTTTTCCTGGGTAGATACCTGGAAGTGGAATTGCTGGGTCAACGTCTATTCTATGTTCAACGTTTTGAGGAACCACCCAACTGTTTTCCACAGCGGCTGCGTGATTGTACATTCCCACCAGCAATTTCTCCATATCCTCACCAACACTTGTTATTTTCAAATATGTGAATTCAGTTGGACAGGATTCCTGGAGTGAGAGACGGAAGACACAGCTCCTGGCTCTGCCACAAACTCACTGCTATACCGATAACATTATATATCTATATGATGTATATATTATAATGTACAATACTTATAATGTACTATATATAATATTACTAACAGCCAGCATTTCCAGTATGTTTCACACACCAGGCACTGTTTCAAGAACTTTCATAAATTAACTTATTTAATCCTCACAACAACCATCAATTATCTTCCTCTACAGAGGAGGAAACTGAGTCACAGTGAGGTCATAACCTGCCCCAGGTCACACAGCCAGTGGCCTGGGATCCCAGCCCTGGCAGTCTTCACCCTGGTCCCAAGGGCCACACACTGCGCCTCTCTGGGCTGCAGTTCTCGGCCTGGACGACGGGAAAGGGCAGGTCTCCTTGCTAAGGCAGCTGAACCCTTCTGCCAAGTGAAATTTTATGTAGAACCCCGTCTATTTAGCAGACAGAAGGGAAGCTGGTCGGAGGATGGGGTCTCAGTTCCCAACCTCAGGGTGGGGCCTTGAGGACTTCAGAGGAACAGGGTTTTGGAACCCCCTTGCCAACTCCACGATTCTGAGAAGCGAATGATAAGACAAAACCTCAGACTCTGGCCCAATGGCTGGAAAGGGAACACTTTTGAATGTAAATTTAATATGTGAGAACAATACCTTATATGTATAGACCACGCTGCCTTGTCTGAGGATCTTCACAAACATCCTGTTTACTGTTAGAGGGAACCATTCCAAAAGCACACTCAAGGACTTATGAGGCCCTGACGAAGCTCTCTTCAAGAGGAGGGCATACCCAGGATCAGAGAGACCTGCTGACATCACCCATGTGCACACTGGAGCATGCCGACTTCCTTCTTGCTTTGGGGTCAGCTCTGTGGCCTCTCTCAGAAGCTAGTGCCACTTTCCTGCCCCATCAGTCCAACCCAGGGGCCCAGAATACAGACCAATTATGGAGCACTTGCTATGTGCTGGGCCCCGGGCTCAGAATTTTTGACACATCACCTCCCTTAATCCTCAAAACCTCATGAGGGAGGAGCTACAGATCCGAGGTCCTTATCCAAAACCCTGGGGCCAGACTGTTCCAGAATTTAGAGAGTTCCAAAGCTCAGTAATTAGATTCCATACACCATGTATTGCATAACATCCCATCGGTCTGGGGCAGCGCCTGCAATCAAACACATTAATATTTCTACAGCGAAACCTACGAATATTCACAAGAAGTGAAATAAGGAACGAATATACTAGTCTCACATCGCTTCAGGTCGAGTCTGGCTGCCAAATGAGTTTGCCCCAAACTGAGGAATAAAGTTCTGGTTTTCAGGACAGAGTCCTGCCCTGGTATCTTCATTTTACAGAGAAGTGAGGCTCTGAGAGGTTAAGCAACTTGCCTCACTAGCGTAACATAGCTGGTGAAGACTGGAGACAGGCTGCAAGCCAGGAGTCTGACTTGAGAGCCCGCATCTGTAATACTTTGCTACATGGGGAAAGAACAGATTTCTGGCGGAAAGAGCTGAGCGTTCAAATCTCTGCCACTTAGAAGCTGTGGGATCTGGACAAATCGCTTCACCCTTGGGACCCCTGGCTTCTGCAGAGGTCATTAGGACTCTTCTCAAATATTCCAGCTCTCACCCACGCGGCATGGGAGCAGCTTACCCTTCCCCATTACTTGAAGTTAGGTGCAGGCATAAGCTGGCTTTGGCTAATGAAGTGTCAGAGGAGTGCTCTGGGTCCCTTCCAACCAGAAGCCTGAGGGGCCAGTCTGTGCACAGCTGCCTTCTCTTTTCCCTTAGTGACCATCCGGGGCTGCGCCTGCCCTGCACCTGAAGTGAGGACGCACACCTTCCGGAATGGAGCCCGCAGCTGACCAGCGATGGGCATACAGCAAGGGCAAGAACCAACCTTGGTTGTTGGAAGTCAGTGCAATTTGGGGCTTGTCTGTTACCTCAGCAAGATCTGGCCTATCCTGAGCTCCTTCTCTATGAAACGAGCTGTGTGAAGACTGAATGAGGTGGAACCCATGAAGCTCCACGACAGCGCCTGGCAGTGGACACTGGTCATTCCCTCTCCCATGCTCAGGCTGAATTCCCCAGCTGGTAGAAATGGGGGAACAGTTAACATGCTCTGTGTGAATGAGCGAGACGGATTTGTTACCCCATGAGGTACTCGTGGACGGCTCCTGTGGATGTTTACGTACGTACTCAGCCATATGTGTCCCTCATCCCTCTCTGGCTTTGATGGAGAGGCTGGGGAGAGGTGGTGGGAGACTGGGGACAGAATCCCAGCTCTGAGACAAACGGCCGCTTGAGGACTCCAGGTTCCTGATGGAAGTGACAGCTGTGGACCAAACATCCCCAAAGGTGGAACTGCAAAGGGCCGGCTGGTGTCAGGCGGAGGTCAGGAGTGCCAGGCAGCCTGCTGGCAGCTGCGGAGCGCAGAGGAGGCACCACTCCCCCGGGAGGGGCTGCCAGGCAGAGGCTGCTCGGCCGACGGAGGGAGGGCGGCCGCCAGGAGGAGATGCTCCGTGATGGAAATGTGCAGTTGCCGTGGGACTTGCATTAAGACCCCATTTAGCAACACCGATTAAGGAGCTATAAATAGCACCTGGACTCTCTCACAGGCCATAAAACACAGTTCTCGGCTCCGCTCCCAGCCTGCAGCCTGCCTGCCTTAATTGGGGCTCAGAATAAAATACCTGGAAGGCACCTTTTTGATGGAAGGCCCTCGTTGTCATAGTGACTAGCTGCTGGGACAGGGACGGGGGGCGGAGACTTGACCCAGGGATGCGAGGCAAAGGTGGGGACCAGAAAGCTGAGAAGGGGAATGAGGAGGAGAGAGGAAGGGGGAAGGGAGGGACCAGGCTAAAGGTTACCATGGGAGTCTGGAATCACACGTCAAGAGGCTGCTGGATACATCAGCATCAGCCTACTGGCCGAAACGGCTACCAAAAACTGCAGCCTCACCCATCACTTTTTCCAACTGATGGTCTGACAAATGAAGACCATCGAGGCAAGGAAGTGGCTGGGCTGGCCTAGGTAGGTACGAAAGGTGAAAGACTCGGGTTTGAGCCCTGGCTCAGTCACAGAGCAGCTGGGTGACCTTGGTGGGCTCCCCACCTTCCTGGCCCTTCAGTCTCTCCCACTGTAAACAAGGGGCGAAATGAGAAAGTCTCTGAGGTGTGGACACACCGCTGGGGCTCAACAACTAACTCCGCCCACTGTCAGGAGGAATGAAGAAGCCCTCCGCGCACTGAGTCACCTCATCACCTCCGGGTATGGGAGGTGAAGAGAGCAAGGTGCACATCAGGGCGTGCGGGTAACGCCCTCATCTGACAGCATCGGGTGCCTCTGGGAGGGTGGCTGGGAACAGGGGTGGGCAGGAGACTCATCACTGTCATGTTTTAACTAAACCTTATGAATGTATTTCATATAAATAAAATCTAAATTTAAAAACAAGTGCTGGGCTTCAAAAGGCCCAGGTTTTAATGAATGACTAAATGACCGACTAGACCACTGGGGTCTCCCTCCATGAACCGGTCTCTTGGCTGACTACTCTCTGCCTCGTGTGCTCCTTGAACTTCTTGCAGTCTCCTGAACTCGGCTATGCATCTGACAGTCTCTGTGCCTTTGCACATGCTGTACCCACCCCTGAAATGCCTTGATTAGCCTTTCCCATCTCGGAACATCTTTAAATCTCCACTCCAATGTCCCTCCTCTGTGAGCACTTCCTCGATGCCACAGCTGCCCGCAAACACCTGTTACTCTCTCCACCGCACTCCTCCCGCACTTCCTAGAGCGCTTTATTAATGCGTATCTCACGGAACTATCATTATTTGTGTGGCTGCCCCAGTAACCCAGGAGCTCTTGGAGGCAGGGCCCAGGTGTGACCCTAGGGTGTATGCCAGGCTGGAGCACAGAGGTCTGTCCTGTACAACGCTCTGCATCTCTGAGGGATCACACACACAGAGCATCCATTCCAGATAACCTGCTTGTGGTTTATCTGCGGAAAATCAAGTCTCTGCTCTCACAACGTTTCCTCCCTTGGCCTCATTTGAATGTACTGGGAAAGTTAATTTTTGACATTAGCCTGAGCAAAACACAATTAGGAAGGGATGCCCTGCAGCAAGAAGTAATCGCAGAAGATGCACCCAGCAATGCAGGGTGAGGGGCCCACCCCACCACTCTGTCGGACCACGAATAATTGATTTTGTGGATCATTCACAGCAAAGGCGTCCCCTGGGCCTTCACCTGGGCTGCCTTCCTGCCTGCCCACTCGGGGATCCCACGGTAGTGAGGCACCTATGGAAAGGGGCTGCCAAGCAGAGGGTCTTGGCTCTGCAATTTAACTGGCTGGGTGGCCTTGACAAGACCCTGACCCTCAGTGGTCCCCATCCACAGCATGAGGGGCTTGGACCAGGGTCTCTAAGGCCCTGCCTACTTGGACACTCTACTGGGAATTTTAAACATCAGCCCAAGCAGGGCCGAACAGTGAGAGAAGCCCACTCTAAATAAACGAGATCTCCGAGTGAACGTCAGAGCCCAGAGGAGGGGATTGTCCCCCTTAGTGACAGGATGATATTCACAGGCAAGACACTCGCCCCCGGGTAAACCCAGAAACCTACGGAAATACCTCCCTTCTTCCGGGTCTCTGAATTGAAGTCACCACTGAAATGTGTCTTCACCCGGATTGTCCCTGTGGATGGCAGTGTGGGGAGGACAGGACACAGCCGCGAGCGAAGGACACTTTCCAGACAGAAGGAAGTGGTGCTATCAGGATGGCCTTGATCATCACCCTGATTTATCCGAAAGATCAATCATCTATAGACTTTCATTCTACTGCTCTTATGTTAGCTATGAATGGATTCTGATGGTTTTGCCCGCAGCATCCTTGCCCTCCTCTTTTAGTAAAACATCTTTGCAATCCCTTGGAGGGGGTGTTTGCTCCCAGCTCCAGGAGTGGAGGCCATGGTGGGGGCTGAGCCCAGCAGCACATGCCAATTCAGTGGCCACAGTGAGTGGTTCAGAGGTGGGCATGTGACCACGCAGAGCCAATCGAATTGCATCCCAGGCCTTGTGCTAAGCAAGGCAGGTACAAGCATGCTGGCTCCTGCTGGGTGAGGAGGGAACAGGTGGTCCCCGGGGCTCCCTGCAGTCATGGGGACTTGAGAAGGAAGATGAGCCCAACCATGGGGCCTCCAGAAAGTGTGTGTAGGAGGGGCTTCGGGGTCGTGCTCTGTGGGAGGTGAGATCTAGAGATCAGAGCAGAATCAGTATCTTTACTTAGATGGTGTCTTTCATGTGGGTCAAGTATGGGGACCCAAAGCCCATGAGACACCCCTGAGGCACTAGAAGGCACGGAGGAGGAAGAGCTGAGAAATGGACAGAGAGAACCCAGACCCGGCAATGGTCTGAACCCTGGACACAGGCGAGGCCGAAGGCAGAGTTGCCCGGGACTGTCAGTGATGAAAGCGCACACACTCCCTGTGTTAATTGCAGGTGGTTTCAGTCAGGTTTCCTGTTCCTTATAAGAGAATACAACAAATACCACCCCTAGCGCCCCCCCCCCCCCCACCGCGGTGCTGGGCCTTCTCCAGACCCTGGACTCAAGTTCCCCAACTGTGATCAGAGGTGGTTCCTGATGGAGACACCCATGTTTGGAAGAGGATCTCTGGTCCAGTGAAGAAAGGCAGGGACTGAGAAGGGGCCTAAAGAGGCTTGAGTCAGACAGGCTCCCAGAGAGGTGAGAAGCCACGGTGGGCAGAGCCGCACACCTGGAGGAGGAGACGCCCCCTCCGCGGAGTGGCCTGGGGACTCTGGAGAGCCCTCCTTGCCCAAGACCACTTCTCCCACTGGTGCCGCAAAATCCACCTGCACGTTTTGCCCTCAAAGTCAATGCAACATAAGAGGGACAACAAAGAGTCAGGGACCGTCCAAGTGAGAGGGGTCTCCAGGGGTATCAGGCCATGCAGGCACCGCACACTCAGGGTCTGCTGCCCAGGGAGCTGAACTGGCTGCCTCGACGCCAACGTGGCCGGGCTGGGCAGAGCACAGACTAGAGTCCCTGGACTCCCACTTCCAACATGGGGTGCCCTCCACCAGCCCACTGCGGTTGTCTAGATAAGTCAGTGCTCTTCTCTTAAACCTCTCTCCCCTGCTGTGCAGAAGTGCTGCCACCAGGTGGCGATGAGGAGTCACCGCATGCCGTGTGGAAGGGAGGAAGGGGCCGTCATGGATTTGCTTTTAAGACAAAGTATCTTTATTCATCTCAAAAGATAATTAGCGTATAAAACTACGGTTAATTTGAATATAACTTTGAAGACGAAGCCAAGAATTATCATCGGGGTTACATACATTGTCTCTATAATCACCTGCCTCTTTGTAACCCCGTCAATGAGGGAGTGGGAAGAAGCCAGGCTTTGAAGCCAGACGGGCCTGGCTTTGAAACGCAGCTGGCCACGTATTAGCCGGACATTTTTGGCAAGTCACTTCTCCATGAGCTCAACTCACCCATCTGTGACAATGGGTTCACTGCACTCTATCCGGGCCATTAAGAAGGAGACTTTCATTGCTGCATCCCTGGGGTCTCGCACACACAGAGGAGATCAGTAACCTCAGCAGAAGGAATGAAGGCAGAACCTCATGGAGCACTTGGCATAGGACAGCACGCAGCCAGCAAACGACGCTTATTACTAGACGTAGAAGGGAAGCAGGCTCCCAGTGAAACCACAGGGCTTTGTATCGGATGTGGAACCCACTGGGAGGCCAGAAATCACAGCGTGTCCATGGCTGACCACTCACTCACTGCATGAGACTGATGCTTTTCAACCTCAGGATACAGCATCCCGACCCCAGCTTGCAGTCGGCTCTGGAACCCTTCTGGAATCCTCTCTGCCTGTGAGGGAGCTCTGCGGGAGGATTTCCACTCACCCCTCTCCAAGAGCTGCCCGGCCTCCCTGTGAACAGGGGCTAGCGGGTCCCAGACAGAATGGTGCTGAGGAAGCTTCTCAGGGTACTGGGTCTCCTTACCTGACACCTTCTCACAGGCTGACTTTCCAGGCTCAGGGCCGCCTTCTCTCCATCTGCAAAACCTGCCCCTGGCTGGAGGGTGCCCACATCCCCTCTGGGACCTGGGCCCACCCCTTCCCTCGGCTGACAAGCCTTTCGAGGGGCACAGAGTTGTTCTCTTAGCTTCAAACCTCCTCAGCTCTAACGGAGCAAATTATGTGACACTTAATTTTTCCCAGCTCGAACGGGCAGAGCTAGCACCTCATAAAGCGACAGGGAAAATATTTGGCTGGTTTCGTAACCCGGGCCTACAAAGACCCACTTGTGATGGGCGGCCCTGCCCAGGTCTGGGCAGCGAGGTCTGCAGACACCACTGCCCGCCTGACACCGGCCACCTGTGTGCAGGCCATGGGGCCTGGCAGCGTCTCCGCCCCACCGGGCCATCTCCTCCCACACACTTCCAGAACCTGAGCTGCCAAAAACAACCCCGGCCAGCAGCCCCGCAGAGGGGGTCCTGGGGGCCTGCCTGGGAGGCCCTCAAAGAAGCTTCTGTAGACTGGTCAGTGGCAGGCACCCGGGAGACGTCTGCAGTGCGGCCGGGTCATGGGCTGGCCCCAGAGGCGCCCCTCAGGGAATCCACCCACAGAGCGCCCTCATGCCTGACTCTGGTGCTCTCTGGCCTCCCGGCCTCCGCTCCTGGCCTCCCCCTGCCCGGAAAACGCTCCCAGCTCTCCGTCGAGCCCACGCCTGTCCCTCCCCAGCCCTGCACAGGTCCCCCTTGGTCCGGTCCTTCCAGAACTCCGCACCCACAGGGCCTGTTCCTCTCCAGGAGCTGTCAGCACTCACTGCCCGGGCCCCTCCTTAGGGTGCCTTTATTATTTAATGCTGGGATTATTTCACTGACACCTCATTTATTTGAAACTTAGGAAAAGCACTTTTTCAACATCAGTGAATTTTTCTGATAAATTATCCTTTTAAGTACGAATCTACTTTTAGTTTGATCTCCTTGGGTGGGAATTTTTTAAAAATGCATAATGCCCTCATCGTTTTTTTAAAAATTTTTTGCCAGTCTTATTGAAGGATAATTGACATATAACAATGCCTACGTTTAAGGTGTACGACATAATGATTTGATAGATGCATATATTGTGAAATATTATGCCCTTGTCTTAAATCAATCACTCTAAAACTTAACAGAAACTGTTTTTGAGGATTCAGAATTAGAAACGAAAATGCCACTTCTGGCACCGTGCCCTTGTTCTGCTCGGCTCATGCGGTGGGGCTGCCCTTGGCTGAGCGGCCCCAGGCAGCTGCGCCTGGCGAGCTCCAGCTCACGGTGGCTGGTGTGTCCCCCCATGGGGACAGGTCTGCGCTACAGACCACAGTTGGTGGGCTCGCCTCTGGCCTCACCTACCCCCGCTCTCACTTGGGAGGCAGACAACCGAGCCAGTGTAAATGCGACGAGGAGGTAGGTGACCAGCAAATGGTGTCGGAGAAGATCTCTTCTCAACTTCAGAACAGAAACTGGGTTCCTTCCAAGGAGCTTCCAAGGCCCAGAGGGAGTCGTCCGTTCATCCCCAGGGTTGCGCTGGAGGGAGGTGAGGATGCTCAAGGCAGCTGTTCCTGTGTTGATGTCTCCTGGGGTGAAGGGCGAGCTGGACAGAAAGTGCTTTGCTCCTGTTCGTGGGGCCGGGCTGTGCCCGCCCTGTGCCTGACCCAGAGGGGCTCAGTAGTAGGTCCTGGTTGACTCCCTCTGAGCGATGTGTGACCTGAATGTGCTCAGTCCCGAGCACTGCTATCAGGGCTTGCTTTAGAACTAACTGTGTCCTGAAAGAGCACGGTGGGCCTGCATGTGGAGCCGGCTCGGCCTCCTCACTGCCTCGGAGGGGCAGTGGCTCCAGGTCGGTGGTAGCTGTTGTCTCCAGAAGATGTGCCTTTGGGAGGAGTGGGGACTTCTAAAGCCTTATTGCAAACAGGGGTTGCATCTGATCTCTGGTTCTTGGGAAAACAGAGATGTCAAACAACTTTATGCAGCACACAGGACAGGCGTGGCCACTTAGCGGCCATTCTGTTCCTTGCAAGTTACCACGGCTGGCTGGGCTGCAGTAAATCCTCTTCGAAGGCCTGGAATAGGGGGGCTGAGCGAAGAGCCGGGCTGGGTGTGGTGACTACACAGCAGTCAGGAGCACGGACAGGGGCGGGAATGGGTCCCGGTGGCCCCTGGCGGACAGGTGGGAAATGGAGCCAGAGGCCTGGCCTGTTCCCACGGGCGGGGTAGCCTGCCGCCTGAGTCTTGAGGATTCTGCCCAGCAGTGTGCCCCTCCCTGGCAACACTCCCGGAGTGGCCACTTTGACCACAAGGCATCTCCAATGCCTTGGGTACTGTTATTGAGTTTGTAATCTCGCTTACACCCCAAATTACCCTTCCTCAAGATTCTTACACACACAAAGCTGTGCTTCCTCTTGCTTCCTGTAACCTTCATGAGACACTGCCTGCCCCCAGCCTTGTTTCTTGCGTGCTCCATGCGTGCCATCTGCCGTCTCAGTTCCTAAATTGTAACAGGCTCCTTCTTGCCTCGGGGCCTTTGCACATGCTGCTCTTTCTGCCTGGATTCACCTTTCTTGCCTAACTAATTCCTGCTCTCTGATGAAAGAATGGATGAATCAATGGAAGCAGGAACAAATAAACAGATTATTAGAATTTCAGATAATTTCTATGAGAATCACGCGGCCCTGCACTGCGCAATGGCAAAGGCCTTGCACGTGTGGCTGGAGAAGCATTCACAGAGGAAAAGGCCCACCTGTAAGAGAATTGTCGGCAACAATGCTTGATGAATTTACAAGCATCCCTCTAAAATGCTTTCGGGAAATTCTAAAAAGTCTCTGGTGAGCAAGTGCTGGTGAGAGGCAATGAAGAGTGCAGAACCTCGGATGATGAATTTAAGATGGCTTTACCCCTGGCAGCTGGACTCCGAAGTCCCTGCCCCAGCTGCAGAGAGAGGTGCTGGGCAGGCCCCACACAGGCATCCCCCAAGCTGAAGATGAAGTGCTGCCATGGGAACACGGTCCCAGCCTTTGGTCCTGCGAGGTCTGCTTCCCTGAGTCTGCAGTCAGGTCTTCCCCAGCCTCAGCCTGGGCACCTGGGGTGGTGAGGGAGCAAGGGAGCGGGGGTCATCAGGCCACTGGGCCAGACCACGACAGCATGCAGTGCCAGCCTGCTGGGGGCAGTGGCAGTCTCCAAGGGGACAGCAGTCGGGCTCTAAGATCCCCCACCTTCTGCACAGGGACCTCCTCCACTGGCAGCCTCGGAGGGTCTGAGTGGCATGTCCTAGGGTCAGTGCCGTTCACCTCTGACAACCCGCACTGTCCTCCTGCAGAGCTGCAGGTCCCAGGAGAAGTCAGTCCTCTGCCTCCTTGAGGTTCCATTCCCTGCGTTGTCACCAGGTACCTCCCCCGCCAGAAGAGCAGCCTCCTGACGTGGGCTCTGACCACTTCGCAGGGACTCCCTGTCAGGTT
Organism: Equus asinus; assembly: GCF_041296235.1. Taxonomy (NCBI): domain Eukaryota; kingdom Metazoa; phylum Chordata; class Mammalia; order Perissodactyla; family Equidae; genus Equus; species Equus asinus. The sequence goes on along the minus strand of NC_091810.1, from coordinate 86,980,322 downwards.
TACGCAGCAAGCTTCCCCAGAGAGCGACCATGTGGTACAAGGGCACCGCTGCCCCCTCTCTCTAGGCTCCAGGCCCACACCCTGGACCCAGGGGGCCCACTCTGCAGGCTCTGCCCCCCTCATGCCCCTCCTCCCCCATTCAAGCCATCCTCCTTCCTGAGCCCTGGGGGCATCGGCCTCACACTGTGGAATAGATGAGCCCTTACCCTGTGTCTTGGCTGGTAGGGCTGCCGTAACAAAGGGCCACAGATGGGGCAGCTTCAGCAACAGAAGCTTACTGTCTCCCCGCTCTGGAGGATCAAGGTGTGGGCAGGGCTGGCTCCTTCTGAGGCCGTGAGAGAGAATCTGTTCCCTGCCTCCCCCTAGCTTTTGGTGGTTTGCTGACAATCTTTGGCGTCCTTGGCTTGTAGACACGTCACCCTGATCTCTGCCTTCATGTCACAGGGCGTCCTCCCAGGGTCGTGTCTCTGTGTCCAAATGTCACCTTTTTAGAAGGACACAGCTATATCAGATTAGGGCCCACTTACACAACCTCGCCTTAACTCATTACCTCCTACTGCATCTTATTTCCAAGTAAGGTCCCATTCTGAGGCGCTGAGGTTAAGATTTCAACATGTGAGTTTTAGGGGGACACAATTCACCCCTTAACACTCTGTTCACTCTATGCAAAGGAGATGAAGCCTACTAGGGAAGAAAAAGACACAGCCCAGCAGCTGATCACAGGGTGGCTGGGTTGACAAGACCCCCAAAGACCCCATCGGAGAGCCACGAAGGAAAGAGGGAGACACCTGTGCAAAAGGCAGCACAGAGGGGCGGGGCCGGGGAGCCGGAGGAGGAGGCCCTGCAGCTGCCGTGTAGCTGACAAGGACCATGGCCACAGACTCGTGGCTCCTGGGCGAGGGCAGGACCAGTCGAGGCAACACTGGGCATGTGTCTGATGGTTGTGTGGTTTACAAGCGTCTCTAAGAGAAAGGATTCTCAGAAGGGAAACATCCACTGAGCTGGACTTCAGCTCAGGGGACCCCAAGAAGCCAGCTGTGGCCACAATCTCGCGTTCTGAACTAAAGCTGCGTTCACAATACAATGCCTTCCCGACAAGACTGACCACCAGCACACTTAACACAATCCCCTCTATGAAAGAGGTCTCCCAGGCCTGAGATTCTGCGAGGCATCAACTAACAGGTGTGGCTTTCAAATCACATGTTAGTTTAATTAATTAGAGAAAGCTTTTCAGCAAAATCAGTTGGCATTATCAGCAATCTCAAAAAGAGTTCGCATTCCTTGACCTGTTACTTTTGTTGCTAACAAGGTACCAGGCTGATATAAATGAAAAAGACAGCAGGCCTAAGCAAAGGCACGCACTGCAGTGTTATTTGTAAAAGGGAACAATCAGAAACAACCTAAATGTGCAGGACAGAGGATAGTCAGTTAGATGATGGTATAACAGACAGAGACAAATTATCCCGTCATTAAAAATTATATTATCCCACCAACACCAGCCCTGCTGATCACTGTGCTGTAAGTACTGGCCAAACAGCGAGATAAGAGAAAGAAGGCAAAGTCGTCATTATCTGCGGACAATGTGACTGTACACCTAGAAGACCCCAGGGAATCAAAAGAGAATCTGCTATAGGAATAAAAATTCAGGGAGGCAGGAAACTGCTGGTAATCAAACATCAACAGCTTCCCTCCAGACGTAGAACAAGTTAGGAAACGTAACGGAATGGATTCCTTCCATAATAACAAAAAAGACAAAATACCCAGGGATGAACATGACAAGAAATTCATAAGACCTGGAAGGGCAAACACTGAAGTCATCCTGAAGGACCCACCAGGCAACTTGAATAAATGGAAAGATGCATGTCCATGCTCAGGCTGGAGCACTCCACAGCCCAGAGACGCCAATCACACCTAAAGTCATCTACAGATGCAGTCTGATCTCAATTAAAAGCAAGACAGGATTTTTGGGGACCTTACCAAAATGATTAACTGAAGTTTATCTGGAAAAGTAAACAGAAAAATACTAAAATTAAAGAGTAGTGAGGTGGGAGCAGTCCTGCCAGCTTTAGAGCAGATGTTCACTCACAGCATTACGGGAACTGAAACCATTCAGGGACGGTCTAGACAGGTGGGTCAGCGGAATGCTGCATTTCTCAAAGAATCTGCACGTACTTGCTGCCTGGTAAGAAGATGGTACGGTGGAGAAGAAAGGGAGTGGGTTTGAGAACCTGACGGACCTGGGCTGTCCTCCCAGCCTCGGTGGCCTTGGACACTGTGCTGTCTGCTCTGAGCCTGTTTGTGTTTTGTGTGAGTATTGTGAGAATTAAGGCAACATACGTAAAGTGCTCAGAGTAGGTTCTAAAAGTAGTAGATACTCGTTGAAAGGTCACTAATATTATCAATAATTTTCTTTTTAAGATTATTTTAACCATTGAATAGTACCACTTTGCTACTGAGCCAGAGGCCCACTGGCCTTCCGTCCTGTGGCACCAGCCACACCCCAGCTCCGCCTCTGGTCCTCCTTCCCAAATACAGCTGCCCACAGATCCCAGAGCCCATCCCGCCCCCCTTTAACAGAGGGCAGGCCAGTCTCTTCCATGGGAGACAAGCAGAAAGTCAAAGGGCAGAGGCCTTAGAAGGTATTCCTGAGAACGGATCAAAACTATGGGCAATGTGAGTATCTGGAGAGAAAGGTGGGCAGCCTCAGCAGCACAGTCTCTATTGTTGGAAAGCCTTTTGTCACGGGCCCGGGATGGTGTTACAAAGCTCTTCCCACGCCTAGGCTGGACAAGGCACAAGGGTGGAGGCGGAGGAATCAGCATGGTGGGTCCAGGGACCGACAAAGGCCCTGGCCTGGCTTCAGGGATGGCCTATGTTAGGGCAGAGGGACACTGAGTCACACAGGGGCTGGGAGCTAGTGATGCAGAGCACACCCCCACGCAGGCCGAGTGGGCTGCCCTGCTTCTGGCCCCCAACACAGACTGTCAAGAAAGGATGGAACAAAAAGAAATGCTATTTCAGGGTGATGAATCTAGAAGCCGTGTACGAAAGACACCAGGTTGAGGACGGGGACCCAGAGCCAGGAAGGTCAGCCAGGACACTGACGCAGCTGACCAGGGACGGGGGGGAAGACGATAGGCCTGGTTCAACTGTGGGGCCCTCCAGGTACGGGGCTCTAGACTACAAATTTTCCAAGGGACTTAAAAATGTTTGAGACCTGGGATGAATTTGCTGGTTCAAAAACTACTGAAAGTTAGTTGCAAAATTAAAATTAATACATGTTTAACTTAATATCTACCAAAAAAAAAAAGCATTAGGGTCGGCCCAGTGGCGCAGCAGTTAAGTGCGCATGTTCTGCTTCGGCGGCCTGGGGTTCGCCAGTTCAGATCCCGGGTGCGGACATGGCACTGCTTGGCAAGTCATGCTGTGGTAGCCATCCCACATATAAAGTGGAGGAAAATGGGCACGGATGTTAGCTCAGGGCCAGTCTTCCTCAGAAAAAAAGAGGATCAGCAGCAGTTAGCTCAGGGCTAATCTTCCTGAAAAAAATAATTAAAAGTACATTTAAAAATAAAAGAGCATTATGTCAGTAAGTCAAGAGCAACTCAACACAACTCAGTGACCCTTCGACAGGTTTAATGGAGGATGTTCTGTATTTAACATGTTTGTAACAGTGTTACCAAATGTGTAAGCAGCACAAGCTGGAAAAGACAGATAATACAGAGTATGGAATTAGAAACTCAAATGATCTCTATACTCTAGGAAATTTGGCACAGTGCAATAACATGAATCCATCAGGGATTCCTATAAAGTTCCGCTTTTACCCTTGGAAATAAATCCAGCTGGCAGGACAGGGAGAGGTAGCCTGGCAGTATATTCTGTGACAGAGAGTCACAAGCTCCTTGAGACGGGACAATGGGAGCTGACTGCTCAGTTAGCCAAGATTAAGAGACTGCATCAAAAGAAGCATGAGGTCCAGATGAAAGGAGGTGAGGTCCCACTATAACCTGTGTTGGAGAGGCTCTGACTGTCCACCATACCATCTCCCTCCTTTGGTCACTAAACTCACTTGCTGTCTTATTAACCCATTTCGCTGCTTCCACCTGTGGTCCTGGGGGGTTCTCACATCCCAGGTTTGGCTCCTCTTCTGGAGAGAAGCATCTAAGAGGCTTCTGGCTGAGACAGAAAATGTCTCCAGTTCTTCCATCTTGGGTGTTATTTCTAGCCCCTCTATGCTCTTCTTATGGCTTCCCAAATCCAGACCTGGACTCCCAGCCGACCTGCTCACAGGGGTCTCCTGGCTGCCCTCCTGCTTGGACCCAGGATCTCCAGTAATGTCACATCTGCTCCCTGGTGCTCCCAGCTCCACCCTGGTTGGCCCCCAGCCCAGCCTCCTAAGCAGACAGTCCAGGGCAGATTACCCAGAATGTTCCAGAGGGACAGGGCACAAAGGGTCCCGAGCCATCCCTGCATCCCAGGTCCCAGCTGCTTCCCAGGAAGTTAGGCTGTGCACGGGCCTCCCGGCCGTTCCCTTCACTTAGAGAGAAGAGTGACAATTCCCTCCGTCCTCCGGACGCCTGAGGCCTTGCAGACAACAGAGCCAGATGACACTAGGATTTATGAGTTTTGACAACATCAAGTCCCAGCCAAGTCCCAGGGGGAGCTGGACAGGGAGCAGGTGGAGGAGCGGGGAATGAGTAAGTCAGCCCTGAGCCCCAGGACAGCCCCTGCACCAGGCGTCTGTGTTCCTCCCGTAGCCATGGCGCTGCAGGCAGCCGCCCAACAACACAGAGGACGCAGCTGTGGAGGAGCCGGCAGCCTCAGATTTTCCGCCTCGGAGAGCCCGGAAATCCCTGCCTGAACATGCCCTCCGGTCTCCGTGCAGAGCAGTCCCCTCCTGGGCCCCGCGGGTGCGGGGCACCACCGGCACCCCAGCCCCGGCCCAGGCCGCTGCCCCGGTCCCCCTGCCACCACCAATGGGACGCAGGCCAAGAGCAGCCAGGGCATTCTTCAAGTGGGACGGCGACGGACACGCTGGTGGGGGCAGAACGCTTCCCTGGTGGCTGGGGAGGCACTTCTAGACCCCCATGTTCTCAAGATGAAAGTGCAGCCACAGAGAAACTGCGTAGGGCTGGGGACAAGGGAGTCGGGGGCAGGACGGCAGGGAAATGACACTAGGAAGGGCGTGTTCTTCAGCCAGTAACCTGGGACCAGAGGAGGCACTCAGAGGGACCCCTGAGGGGGAGAGAGCTGGGCGTTTGCACACCACCCTGCAGACAGGGCTGTGGGGCTGCCCCGGGGCACGGCCAGCTCCGAGGAAGCCTTCAGTGCAGCCTGCTACGGCCAGAGTGCCGGGCCTGGACCACGCTCAGCCAAGCCAGCCCAGCCGCCTCCTCAGGGTGCAGTAACGTGGTTTCCACTTGAAAGCCTTCTGTTCCAGGACTTTCGGGGTTGGTTAAAAAAGAAAGCCAGGAGCAAACTGAGAGGCAGCCCGAGTTCTCTTCAGGCCCTGACTCAAAACCTGCCTCCTCCAGGAGGCCTTTCCTGCTCCACTTGCCCGCCTGTGAGCTCACGCACAGAAGTGTGTGGAAGGAAGAGCTGTCCAGCTCGGTTGCCCTGGAGGAGCTGCCGTATCTCGCCGGGTGAGGGCCGCCCCAGCACAGATCTGCAGAGCGAAGCACGAACTGACGATGCACTGAGTCCCCCAGCACCGTCTCTGTGCCGGCTCGTGGCGGGGCAAGGAGCGGGAGCCCGTGCCGGTCAGCATGGAGAGAAGAGGGCTGCCTGGGAGCCACGGGAGGGAGAGAGTGACGGACACGAGCTGTCAGCTGCGTGGGGTGACCACTGTCCTCCAGCTGGCTCCGGGCAGCCAGGCTGCTGGAAGTATTGTTCTGGAACAGAGGGAGCATGCCCAGCCACCAGTGACTGAGGGAGCCAGGCCAGGCCAGGGCGGCATCTGTTAGACGTCAACTGCATGCCAGGCACCAGCACAGTGGGGCTCCCTGGCCATCCCAGGAGGGAGGGGCTGCCTGCTAGCCCCCACTTCCCAGAAGAGGAAACTGAGGCCCAGAACATGGCAGTGACTTGCCCAAGGTCACACAGGAGGTTTATGTGGTACTAGGGGAGGGGGCTGCCTGGCCAGGGTGCAGCGAGGCGTGCTCAGGCTCTGGACGGCCGAGGGCATGGGCATGTGGCTCCTCGGCCCCAGCTGGAGGAGAACCCTCGGCTTCCGGCTTGAGCCTCCCGCAGAGGCTGAGCTGCTCACAACAATACATGTGTGCGATAAGTGTGCGTGTGGGAGGAGGGGGAGGAGAGCACGGCTGACCTGGCAGCGGGCACACAGCCCTTCTCCAGGAGGGCAGGGTGGTATAGTGGCTCTGGAGATCCGGAAGCTTCCCCAGCCGTGACTAATCCACTGTGGGCCTGGAGCCCAGCTTAACCTCTCTGGGCCTCCTCTTTGTCACCTAAGATCAAATGTTCTGATGGCTTAAATTACACCTCAGTTAGTGTCGCAGAATGAGCATGTTTTTGGAATGAGGCAGACTCAGGTTTGGATCCTGGCCCTGCCACTTAGCTGGGTGACCTTGGGCAAGTTAAGTGACCTCTCTGAGCCCCAATTAACTCATCTACAAACAAAAGACAGTAATGTCTACTCGGCAGATTTGCTGGAAAGATGTACAATGTGAAAAGTGCCTACTACAATATATGGCATTCCTACATATTCTATTATTGCTGTTGCTATCATGCCCAGATGGCACTTTAGGTTTAAGATCCGAGAAGCCTTGATTTCTCCCTACAGACTCTATTATGAATGGAACAGCTTCATCACCCTGTGTGACCTCTGCAAAAGTTCCCACCGCCCCCCAAGGACTGGCACCTTCCACCTCCTCTTCCCCTCACCCAGGCAGGTCACGCTCAGCCCAGGGCCCATCACTGAGGCCTGCCACAGCCCCTCTGAGCAGGGCCGAGGGAGGGAGGGAGGGAGGCAGAGAGGAGAGAGCATGAGCCCAAGCATCAGACTGGCCTCGAAACAGCTATGTGGTCTTGGGCAAGTTGCTTTACCTCTCTGAGCCTCTTAAAAAGGAGAAAGCAGCCCCTCCGTGCAGTGGAGCAAGGTGAAGGAGTCAGTAAGACAGCACATGCACACTGGCCCACAGGAGGGGCTCGCTTCCTGCAGAGGGCAGCCTTGCCTCCTCTCTCCTGTCTTGGCGTGGTGCCCAGGCCACTCACCCAGCCTGTTTCCTGCCCTGCTCTCCCTGTCCCAGGGTGCTAAGGGCTGGAGGCCCACTCTGATGCAGCCAGCAAGCTTGGGAGGCCTCTGGAGATGCTGCAGACCCCACAGCAGGAGACTGAGCCCCCACCCCAGTCACTCCTCCAAGGCCAGCTTGTGGGCAGGACACCAGCCAAGCCAGCGGCTGCCTGAGTGGGCCCGGCTGCCCTGAGTTGCTCTGGCAGAGCCTGGTCGCATCCCCGCGTCAAGCTCGCTCCCGGTGCACAGGGCACACAGAGACAGCAGTTGTATCGATGATGAAGGCCTTAACTGTAGTAGGTTCCAATCAAAACTTCCCGACCGACCATCTGTCGGCAGTAGAGAACAGCAGACGTGGTTAGTGAAGAAGAGCTTTCCTTGAATGGAGGTTGGTTGCACCCCGGAAGTCTTCCTTTTGCTTGCTAACAATGCTAATCGTCATAATAGCAACATCATCTACAATTTTCAAGTCCTGTTTTGTGCCACTCACTGTACACATGCTATTTCTAGGCCGTGAACAATGCTGAGGACCAAGGGTTACCCTCCCATCCTGCAGAAGAGAAAGCTGAAGCTCCAAGAGGTGAAATAATTTGCCCCAGGTCCCCCAGCTGGGGATAAAGGCAGCTGAGATGCGAACCCAGCTCAGCTTGACTGACAGCCAACCCAGGCCTTCCCCGGCCCCACGCCACTAACCCCGGGTTCACAGCTTCCTCCAGAGTCGGTTTACTGCTGTGCCGGACAACACACCGACTGTGAAGAGAAGCAGCCTCCGGGGCCCCAGGTCAGCCAGGATGGATGGAGTTAGACCGTGAATGAGCTCTAACTCTTCATCTGCTCTAAAAAACGAAGTTATCTGATGAAAGCAAGTTGCCCTGCCCTGTTCCCATCTCTGCAGGCTTCAGCCTGTGTCCCCTGGCCATTTGGCATGAACCTGGGCCCACCCGCAGTGGGCACTGCCATTGGGGCTTGTCCCCGGCGAAGCTGGCGTCCACATTCTCGCTGGCGAGCAGCACCTGGTCTACCTAACTAGGTCATCTGTCGGCATCAACAGGCTGTGGCGGAAAGATCGGAGCAGCAGGCGTCTGCGGTCTCCACCACTAATGTGCGCCGGAGCGCCGGCACCCCCTGAACCGCACTGAAGCCCAGGCTTCTCTCCTGCCAGAGGGGAGAGAGGACACCCCATCTTATTGCTAGGGACACTGTTGATGGTCGAAAATAACAGAAAGTGCAATTAAAAGTTGAAACGGACTTGTAAGGAGGAGGCATTAGGCTTGCTGAGACCCACCCTAGTTTGCATCATCAATAACCATGCACACTGATGGTGCTCTTGCTCTAGGGCCTTGGTTGTGAAAGGCCTCACGTGCACCGGCTCACGGAACCTCCACAACAGCCCTGAGAGGCAGAGACGGCGTTATCCCCAGTTTACAGAAGGAGAAACTGAGGCTTAGTTTCTAAGCACTCAGTGCCCGAGGGCTCGGTCCTGGGACTCTTCTCTTCAGTGGCTACACTCTCTCCCCAGGGCATTTCCCATTGTGTCATGGCTGTAAACCGTGTGTCTGGGGCCCCCCCTGCACTCCACAGCCGCCTGCGCACGCAGCACCCCCTCCTGGATGCCCAATGTCATCTCAACCCTCCCATGTCCGAAGTTGTGCCCCTGGTCACTGCGGTCCTCCCCATCTCGGTCCACAGCAGCTCCATCCTCCCGGCTGCGTGGGCCCCAAACCTGGGGAGCATCCTTGACCCTTCTCTCTTTCTCCCCACAGCAAATTCTGGTGGCCCCACTCTGAGGATGCACCCAGCAGCCAGCCACTTCCCACCACCTCTCCTGCTGCCGACGGATCCAAGCCCCCAGCCTCTCTCACTCGTACTGAAATGGCCTCCCAAATGGGCCCCTGCTTCCACTCTGGCCCTGCTACAATTTACTCCCAAGACCACAGCTAAAGTGATCCTGCTAAAACCCAAGGCAAATCATGTCACTCCTCTTCCCAAAAGTCTGTAGAGCCTCCTCCTCCCACTCAGAGAGAAAGCCAGACGCCATCCTTGATCTGCCTGCCCCATGCCCGGATCCTCTCTGGCCTCATCCCCTGCTCCTCCTCCCTTCACCCTTCAGTTCCAGCACTTGTGCCTCAGGACCTTTGCACTTGCTGATACTTCTGCCTGGACAGCCCTTCCCAGACATACCCACATGGCTCATTCCCTCTCTTCTTTTGAATTCTTTGCTCAAATGTCACTTTCTCACCATGGCCTTCCTCAAACACCTGATTTAAAATTGCAAACTCCAGCTCCTCCAACACGTCTATCCCCTCCCTTGTAGCATTTATCACTAGCCAACACTTTAATATTCATTTACTGACTGATTGTGTCTCCATCCACTAAAACGTAAGCTTCGTAAGGATGGAGATTTTCGTCTGTCTGTCCCTGCTGTCTTGTATCCCCAGTGCGTGGAACTGGGCTTGGCACACACTAGCTGCTCATTAGTATGTGCAGAATGAGTGAATTTAAAAAAATTACTTGCCATGGTCACATGGTGGTGGAGGTGGGGTTTAAATTCTGGGCTGACCCTAATGTATATTCCTAATCTGGGAGGCACGGGGAGAGGGAGGGAGAGCTGTCCTGCTGAGTATGTCCTTTGATTAATAAGTCGCCTGGAAGGGGGCGAGGGCAGCAAAGAGGGGTAGGTGGCCGGCATCACCCCAGACCAGTGTGCACGGATGTCCCCATCCCCCCCAAGTAGATACACGGAGATGTGGCAGCTGCTTTAAAGAAGCAAAAGGAGCAATTCCAACACAGGCTCTAAGGCGACTTTCCCAAGGTCACCCAGCTGATTAGTGGCAGAGCTGTCAACACCCACAAATTCTGGAAAGATTTCTGTGGAGTACCTGAAAATTGGTTTCTCAAAGATAACTGGCTTTTGACAAATTTCCCAAAGAACAAGGTGAGGGCTTCTGTCCAAATGCGTCCATTGTCTCATCTGCTCCCTGACCCCGGGGCTGCTGGCAGACACAGGCCTGCTCGGGAAAGCCTGTGACAGAAGAACTCAGTGCAGTCGAGGAGCGCGGCAGGCTCACGGCTGGAGACACCGCACGTGCTTGCTGCCCCAGCCTCCCCGCGCCCCTTGCACACCCACACCGCTGCTCAAGCTGGTCCCGTGGCAATGAGGCTCCTTTGGGCTCCACCCCACTTGGCAGAGGCCCCCGCTCCTGCAGAGCCCTCCTTTATCTGATTTTCGTGTCCCCTGTGTGGCCTCCGTCCCCTTTCTGAGGTCCATGGGAACCTGGGGACCTTACTGGACTGTTCCACTCCCACTGGATGTAAGGGCTACACCCTATTAGCCCATCTTTGCAGCTGCAGACCCAGCCCAGGCCTGGGCCGCGGGGGCAGGCGGAGAAAACTCAGCCAGAGTTTGTGAGCACTGACCCGAGGACGAGGATTCGTCACCCGCTCCCCTTCCTCGAGGACCAGCAACCTCTAGCTGGGGTTGGTCCCATCCTTAGGGGTGTGGGTGTCCCCACAGCAGGATGGAGGCAGCCAGGAAGGGCTCCCAGTGCACCAAGCGGCACCTGGAATTCCCCTGCAGCGTTTCATTTGGTCCCGAAGGAGCAGGTTGCAGGGTGGCAGGCACAGTGGGGTCCCGTTCGTGGATTTTTTTAACCTCACTCAGTGAATGTATGGAGTGGATGGAACAAGACAAGCAGAAAGGGAACAAGGCGGGAATCTAGACTCAGTATTTAGATATGGACAGAGATGCACTGCGTCTGCCTGCAAGCTGTCTGAGCTCTCGAGGAAACTGGGCAGAGTGGGCCTGTCTCAGCAGGGGGCCCCCTGAGACAAGGCTCTGGGCGCAGGTCGTTTTGGGGCCAGGTGATCTCAGGAAATAAAAATGAGGGAGCGGGGCGAGCGTTCTGGAGCCCACACTGCCGGGGGTGGCTGGGTTCATTAGCTCGGGGCCCCCTGAGCAGCCCAGCAGAGGGCACCTCAGAACTGTCCCCTGGAGGCTGGGGAGCAGAGGCATCTATCACTGACCCTGCGCCCCAGTGGTTGAGTGGGACCCCCAAGGGAAAGTTAGGTTGTGACTGCATCCAGTTGAGGGGCTGCCTGCAGCTTAGGAGAGAGCAGAGAGGATGGACCCAGTGCAGAGCCAGGACAATGGGGCCTGGGACCGGCCACCCCAGTGGCTCTGACGTCAGGCGGCTGAGGGATGCGTGCTGCCTGCAAGAATCCGCTAGGAAATGGCGACGGCTGGGAGCACACGTGTGTGCTGACTTGGAAAGGACAGTAAGCACCAAGAAGCAGGAAATTCACGTCTTCTTCCACTGGCTATAAGGAACCTTCCAGAATCTATGTGGAGTCAAGCCTTCCAGCATCATTTTCTTAGAGTGGGGATTTCTGTGGAACATATAACTTTGTGCCTCTTTTGTGTGTCCCCACGTAACACGGGCGACACCTTCCCCTGAAGCTGGTGCTAGCCGCCTCTGCAGTCCCAGGAGGGGACGGGGTGGGCAGCCGCTGGCTCCACCTCCAGGACAGGCTTGGGAAGGAGTCCAGGGTCCAGATGGGCCTCGGGGAGCAGGGAGACCCCCGTGGGGCAGCTCCCCACCCCACGGCGCGGAGTGGATTTATCACTGACGCCGGGGTCCCAGCTATTAAACACGGGGCTGCCTAAACGGCCCACAGGGCTATAGATCTCCGCTCCAGGGTCACTTCCATTTTCCTGCTCACTGAGCACAACCAAACTTTTGCTTCCTAAAGAAAAGTCTATCCTTTAAGGCGGTAAGCACAGAAGTGGCCCCCACCCCTACCCCTGCAGACAAGGCAGCGACTCCTCCAGTAGGTGGCTGGAGACGCTCGCCGTTCCCCACCCCCGCCTCCCCCAGCCACGTCAGCCTTGGCGGCAAGTGGCGGGTGCAGGGCTCCCAGGTCCAGCTCTGAGGCCCCGGCTGTGCAACCTCAGGCAAGCCGCTTCACCTCTGGGGCCTCCGCTTCCTTGCCTGGAAGATGGGCCCCTCACACCCACTTCCCAGGACAACCTGAGGACCAAACGGATATAAAGCAGCTGCCACTGTTGGGACCCAAAACTGGGGGCTCCCAGCACATCCTGGACTTTCCGTCTCCTGCTGGGTCCCTCCCCCGGGTCACCTCACTAGCCCTCCCTGCATGGCCTGCCTCCCTCTTCCCGAGCCTTGTCCGCAAAGTCCCTGGTGCATCCACCCCTCGGCTAAGAAGACCCTCCAAAACCCTGGCTTTCCCTGAGCTCCTCCGGCGCCTCCTGTGGCTCCCACCGTCCAGGGACTGGAGGCTGAACTCGGCCGCTGGGAGCTCCACGCCTGCCTCACCCCCGCCCCGGCGCCCCCATGCCTGCCGCCTGCCACAGTCACGCTGCTGTCCACACTGCCTGCCATGTGAGCCCCACGAGGACGGCCCTGGGTCGAGGCAGGCCCATCCTCTGAGCAAGGGCCAGGGTCCCGCGTGCGGATTTGACTGCGAGGGCTCCGGAGCCCTGGTCCTCTGTGCTGCACATCTCAGGGTCGGCTGTCCCTGAAGCTCTGGGCCACCTCCACCCCAGCCCTCCCCTCACACGCAGGGCCTGCTCCTCCTCAGAACCAGTGTTCCCAGCAGGCAGCACAGGCTCCAGGTCAGCTGGCTCAGAACGGCAAAGCTCAGTGTCGTTCTTCCCCAGCTGTGACCTTGGGCAAGTCCCTGTGCCTCAGTTTCCCCAGGAGGAATGTTAATAGCAACCCACCTCCTTAGTGTTCTTCTGGGGTCAAGGGGCTGAATCACAGACCCAGAACACAGCATCGTCTGTCATCAGAATCTGCAGCATCGTTCCCACTTACTGAGGATGCCCTACGTGTCACGTGATGGCTCTTCTGTCACTAATCCTCACTCTGCAAGGCAGGCCACACTATCCTTGTTCCACAAATGAGGAAACCAGGGCCCAGAGGAGTAATTTACCCAGAATCATAGCCCAGGCCTGCCTGATCCCAAGACGTGCTCTTCAGGGCCCTTTCTCTTACACCACACGCCCGTGCCGGGTCCTGAGCCTTCATGCATATCATCACGTATGTGAGCCTCACAACAGCCCTGAGAGGTAGGTATTAGTATCATCATCCCCGTCTCACAGATAAGGAAACAAAAGAACAGAGAAGTTAAGTAACATATGCAAGGTCACACAGCAATCAGCAGCAGAGCCAGGAGTGGCACCCAGGCAGTTTGTGCTCCTAGCCACTACCCTCTGTGTGTCTTCCCTGCACTGCCCTCTCTCATTTCATGCGCTCCTCCCAGGAACCCCTTGAGGCGGGTAGCATTAGCCCCATTTCACAGCTAAGGAGACTGGGGCTCTGACACAGCAGGTGTGAAATTAAACCAGGAGACACTGCATTTCCAGCTGTGAAAACAAAATGGCTTAAAGTGTCCCTTGAATTCTTTCTGTATTGTTACATTCGGGAAAAACTAACCCGGGGGTGAGGATGCAGCTCCTCAATGACAGCGTCTCTCTTTCTCATCCTGCTGGCCCGCGCTGGAACCACACAGCCCATTGTGCAGACGCCACGCTTGCCACAGGGCAGCAGATCCTGAAGGAGGCTGCAGATCAGGAACAAAATCAGACTGCAGAGCCCAGGAAACTCTGCCCCTCGTGTCCTGATCGGCCTCGGGGCTTGGGGAGTGGCTGGCCGTATGTCTGGCTGTTTGCAGGAAGTGCACCAAACACCTCGGGGATCCCTGGGGGGAGGACCTCCTGGCAGTAGCCCAGCAAGACAAGCAGCCGCTGGCTCCACGCCCACAGCAAACGGAGGCATCATTAATTGAGCAGAGCGTCCTTCCCAGAGAGGCGAGGCGGGGCCTCAGGATCCTTTGCAGAACAGTGTTCTGGGCAGCACCTATTGATCAGAACTACATTTCCTACAGCTTCCTTGCAGTTAAGAGTGGTATTTGATAATGTTTTGGTCATTGAGCCATAAGCAGAAGTATAGGATGGTATTTCTAAGACATCTTTTTAAAGGGAGACAGTGTGCCCTCCTTCAGCTCTTCTTCTATCTTACTGCTTGGAATATCGGTGCAAAGGCTGGAGCTCTGGCAGCCATATGGACCATGAGGTACCTTTGGGAATGGAAGTCACAAGCTGTGAAGGGAGAGCAGCAGGCAGAAGGAGTCTGGGGCACTGATCCCCTCATGGAGCCCCACAGTGTCCTTGGACTGCCTGCTTTCAAACTTGTCTTAAATGAGAGAGAAATGAACTTCTGTTCTTGTTTGAGTCTATATTATTAAGGATCTTTGATTGCATACAATCAGAACTAATTCATACTGATATACCTCTAACCCCATCCACTCCCCCAGGTATACTTTCAGCATGCTCCCCAATTTACAGGCCCCCGAATCTATGGGGCTGCTCCACACTCCGACTCTGTACCTGCCACATGCTATTCCTCTGTCTGAAACACACTCCCTGCTCCTCTCGTCATCGGGAAAACCGACTCATCGTCCCAGACTCAGCTCATGTGCTTCTCCCTGGGAAGCTGCCCGGGATCCAAGGTTATAGTGCACCCAGCTTCTGCGCCCTCGCGGTGCTCTAGGTCTCCCACTCACCTGCAGCCCCAGCAGCCTGTCCTGTAATGATCTATACCCGTAGTTGTTCCGGGGGATCCTGGTAGCAGGGACAGTGTCCAAGCTTCCCCACGGGCCCAGGCAGAGGCAGCACAGTGAATGGAGAAAGAATGAAGAATACTGAATGAGTGCCTGGGGGGTCAGCCACTCTACATTACAGAAGCTCCCGCAGCTGCAGCAGCCAGGGCAGGCTCCCTGGAGGCGGAGGGGTAGACGGTGGCACAGAGCACACCAGCTGGGGCTACTGCACCAGGCTGCTGCCTGTGGCACAGAAAGCAGACACCACAAACCCTCAAGAGATCTTTACGTGGCTTAATGGAATGTCTCCCAGACACTCCCCGGGCATCTCAGAGGTCACGGCCCCCCGCGGCTGCCAGCGCCCGGGACCACCAATTGGTGGTGATTGACAGGGCAGCTGCCTCAAGGAGCTCCAAGGCCCTGGGCGGGCAGGGAGGGGTCAAGCATTGTTGGGAGCTGAGCTTACTCTGTGCTGGCGATGTCCCGCCATCTGGTTGGGGTCAGAGGTCTCCGGGGACAGGTTTGATTTATAGGCCGGTGCAGCCGCCCAGGCGGCATGGGGGGAGGGCACGGAGAGGCCAGGGCGGGGGTGTGGGGAGAAGGGGGAAGGGCAGGCAGAGCCCCTCAGAGGCTGAGCCAGCACCATGCTTCTGCTCTCGGCCTCAGAGCCCTCACGTTGCTTTTAACAGAGAAACATCGCAAAAGAAAGTATTGAAAAGCCAAGAGGTCTATATTGTGCGCTGACTGTCTGCCCTGAGCCGTGTCACAGGCTGTTATCCGGGAGAGAAAGCATCTGTGAGCCGCATGCACTGGCGCCCCCCGCGGGCGCTGTGCTGGGCTCTCTGACGCCCTGCCACCCTCCAGCACAGCCATCATAGCCGCAGTTTACGGATGCTGACAACAAAGGAAAGGCAGAGTCCCACAGGCCTGAATGGAGAGCTGGGATGCACCCGGCTTTCAGAGCCCTCCCCGCTCCCTGCAGGGCCTCCGAGGGCCCCCGGAGAGAGGCGGGAGAGGTAAGCGGGGGCCAGGGTCCAATGAGGAGCAGCCACAGGGGAAGATGTCCAGGTGCTGGTCCCCAAGGGGGCCGTGCCGTCCTCTTTCCCGGGTTATGAAGCCCTGCAGACCCTCCGGCTCCCAGATGTGCTCCAGCAGCACAGAGCAGAGTTGTCAGCACCCACTGAGATCATTAAGGAGGACTCTGGACACGACGACGGCATCCGAGCCCTGAGGAAGGACAGTTTCAGGCAGGTGGAGAGGTGGGCTGGCATCCAGGCAGGGGCACAGCCCAAGTGCGGAGGCGAAATCTGCCTGGTGAGACGCGGGGCTGGCCCGAGGACCGGGGAGACACTCCTGTGACAGAGTGCTGAGAAGCCGGCTCTTGTGAAGGAGGCCACAGCCCGGGCACATGTCCCCGGGTCTGCCTGGAGAGGGGGCACAGCCTAGCCAGCTGTGGCCTCCTTCCTGGCAGGAGGCTGAGAACATGGGACCTCAGAAGGGCTGACGCCTTCCCATGTCCTCTGCTGGACACGTCCTGGGACCAAGAGGGACACCACCCAGGCTTCTATTGGGCACAGGGTGGTGGCTAGCATGGGACAATAGTGAGTGTCTCCTCTGAGAAACCACGGAGCACAGTTCCCAGGGGTCCCCCCAAAGAAACTGGGAGAAGCCGAGCACCTGACCCTCCAGCTCCCCCACATGGAGGGCGCCCCACTGTCTAGTGGGGGCTCCGGGCCTCTGTGGCTGCCCAGGTCACACAGCTCGGCAAAGCCTGGCCTTAACCCACATCTAGAGAAGTTCCAATGGTCACGCAGGGGCTACACAAGGAACACGGGGACACCACAGACATCTCAGGCGTTTAAAGCCTGCTGCAGCTCCAGGATCAGAGGGAGGGCACTGGGGGTGGGAGGGGAGAGCCTCAGGACACCCCGAAAGGGGGCCTTTGAGCCTGGGAGTCAAGAGACTCAAGTCCAAATTCCAGTCCTGGCCCTGCAACCTTTCAGCCTCTCTCAGCCTCAGTTTCCTCATCCACAGAATGGGGATGTTCACCCGGCCCACACAGGGCCAGGAGGATGGGACAGAATTGCACACACAAAAAGCACTAAGCTCGGGGCAGGTAATGTTCACGGCCAGCTTCGTTGGGAAGAACACCAATTCTGTGGCGGGAAAGGTGGCTCTGGGGGGATTCGAACGCCCCTCCCCGTTCTGCATGTCTGCAGTGGGGACTTCACGAAAACCAAAACCGGAGCCAGGCCGGAGCAATGACCCGCCCCGGGCTGGGGCGTAGGAGGCAGACCATCACCAACACGCTAGCCAGAGCCGTCACCTCCCAGCTAGGAATGCAGACGAACAGCCCCTTCAGCCCAGGAGGGGCTGCGTCATGAAAGCAGACACCAGGCCGCTTCCTACCAAGCACACCCCTGCGGGATGCTGGTGCAGCCCAGCACTGGCCTTTGACCTCTGCCCCTGATTTGTTTACACACAGCGGGGCTGGGGTCAGAGCTCAAGACAGACGGGCCGGCCTGTGAGTTCAGAAAATGACAGCCAGACCTGGCTGGCCGCACCCACGCGTCAGGGGCGAGGAGAATGCTCAATGACTCGCAGAGCACGGTGCTGAGGACAAGCCGCCAGGCCAGGAGGGAAGAGAGGGAGCCAGCGGGGCCTGCACATAGTGACCCGTGCTGCCCTGTCCAATGGTGGCTGCACAGAAGGGACAGAAAGCCCCCCGCCTGCTCGGGCCGCGCGGACACGGGGAGAACCCGCTACCCCTTCTCCAAAGAGCCCCTGCCCAGCTGGAGAGACACGGCGGACACCCCTGGACCTCCAAACCACCCCTGGGGCAGCCCCTGACCACAAGTCAAAGTGGATAACCCGCAGTGCGGTGTGACGCGTCTCTAACAGATCCCAGACGTGTACAAGGGCTCTCACCCCATGACGACCCTCCTCTTTCCTCCTCCCTCCCACCCCCAGGGGAGGAGAGGGGCTCCGCAGCTCGGTGGGGACTCCTCGAGACCTCGCAAGGGTGCTGCTGCTCCCCACCTGAACCTGCCTGCTCCTGGGGGTGTGGCCTCCCCCTCCCCAGGCCGAGCTCCCCCAGGCCCCCCTCCGCGCATTCCTGGCATGCCTCCTGGCGCTCCCCACCCTGACCTCTGACATTCTCTGGGGCGTCCTGGCCGTGCTGCACAGCTCTTCTTGGACGGCATCTGCACTGGGTCTTCCTGTGCCCACCCGCCACGAGCTGGGCCCTGGGGCCCTGGAATAACTCAGGGGAGAGCTGACCCGCCCCTGCCGTGGGTCCCAGAAATAGTCCATGATGGTCACATGGGCCAGCGCCCTCTCCATTAGGCTCCCCAGCCCTCCCCCGTGGCTCTGAAGCAGGGCTGTCCACGGGAACTTTGTGCAGTGATGGAAATGCTCTACACCTGCACAGCCAACATGGCAGCCACCAGCCAGGTGTGGCTACTTGAATGTGGCTAGTGCAAGTGAGGAACTGAATCTTTAACTTAATTTTAACTAATTTAAACTTAAACGTAGGTAGTCACACGTGGCTAATGGTTACTGTGTTGGACAGCACAGCAGAATAACGGAGACCATTCATGGTCCTCTTGTCCCATCCCCTCCTTCCTGAGATGGAGAAACGGAGGCACAGAGAGGGGAGGTGACCTGCCCTAGGTCACACAGTGGTGGCCAAGCTGGAACGAGCTGAGCCAGGTGCCCTGGTCCCTAGTCCAGTGCTCTTTCCAGGACCTGTCCCCCCTCCCTCCTTTCCAACCAACACCAGGCTCGGGGTAAATCAGGTTAGTTCAGGCCGAGATGCTTTTTCAACTTCCACACATCTGAATAATCCATTTTGGCAAAACACCTTGAAAAGCCAAGGAACTCTGCTTGCAACGGCCAAAAAGGAAAGAAAAGCCCTCAACCCACCATGTCCCTCATGGGTGGCTTGCCCAGCCTGGAGGTGACAAACACCTGGGCCGACAGAGGCCTCTCAGAGCCTTGGGGCTCTGCCATGCCAGGGGATAGAGCAGATGGCAGAGGCCATCGGAGCAGCCCCCGCCCTCGTGTGCCCTTCCCAGAGTGCAGCCAAGGACATGCAGAGGCCACAGCACAGTGGCAGTGGAAGCCCAGCCCTCAACTACACGGGTCGGGAGGGCTCCAGGCCATGGGTCAGCTGCCCACACCCAGGTAGGGAAGGCTGTGAGCTGCAAGGCCCCAGCCACGGTGTAGCTCTCACCCAGTTCTGGAGCCTGAAAGAAGGAGAGGAGGCGCAGGGCAGACTGGCCAAGGCGCCCTGGGCTCCCGCTCTACGGAGCACTCTTAGCTGGACGGCCAGAGCGTTCTCAGTGGACCTGTGGAACTCTGTGCTTAAACACACATGCGTGAGCACAACCCCCCTGGAATTCTGCTTCTGGAGCCGTCATGAGGTGGAAGACGAAAGACAGGGTTCAAATGGGCTCTCCCACTCCCAGTGCGACCTGGGCGAGGCTCCCAGACGGCCTGGGCCCAATCACTTGTCCAGTAAACTGCAAATAGCAACGTCTACCTCAATGGAAGGCACCCTCACCACAGTTCCAACAACACGCCATTTTGTAGAACAAGGAGACATGTCCCAGTGGAAAAGACACTTTAAATTCTGCTTTTTTAAAATGAGGTTGTTTATGACTTTTTTTAAACAGTGGAACAGAGTCCGAGAGATGGAAGGAAACGGCACAGCCTGCAGGCCCTGCCTCCAACCCCAGGGCCTCGTGCCCTGGCTCACCCGGCGCCCACCAAACTCGCCAGCCGCCCTGTGGGCCACAGACTCACTCTTCCCGCAGGTCCTCCCACGGCTGCCTCCGCCGCAGCGTGTGGGTCTCACTCAGACGCCCCTCCCAGGCAGGGGGCCGAGTCAGCAGCTTGGAGCAACCCTCCCCGGCACATCCTCCAGTCTCGTTCTCTTAGTCACATTTATCTGTATGGGGATTTACTATGGCATTTATTTGGGTTTTTTTCTGTTTCTGTTTGTCTCTCCCCCTAAATGGTCATCACAGTATCCCCAGTGCCTGTCACATAGGAGATGTTCGAAAATAGCCCTTGTGTGATTGACTGACTGATAAAAAGTCTCTTCTAAAAAGTGACTGTGGCTCCTCAGCAAACTGGGCTCCAAAAAGAGTGGAGACCCACCCGCCTCGTTCACCATGGCAGCCTGCTCTTGGCCAGGCCCCGGGCAGGCCCCTCACAAACACCGAGTGAAAGGATGCACGACGGGGTCACTGTCCCTCCCCGTGACGTGCACAGACTGGCCTACGCAGGACGTGTGTGGCTGAGGATGTGGCTTCTTCACACCCAGATCAAGTTAGTGGCTGTGGCAGGGTGCAACTAATGTCAACATACTCTTTCTAGCTAACTGGAAACTTCTCAGGATTCCCTTCCCTGGATTTCAATGAGAGGCTTGTAAACTTTTTCTGTTTCATGCAGATGCTGTGGGAGGAGGGTGCTCTTTCCCTGGGCCTCGCCCTCCACCCAAACGTGCTCTTTCATCCTGCTGTGTAGACTCCATGTATCCAGCCATTCATGCGACAGATGCTCACTGAGGACCCGCCGCATGCCAGGTGCTGCGAAACAAGGGAAGTGGATGGCCCAGCCCTGCCACTGGGGAGAAACGCGGCCACCGGGAGGTCTCCCGGCTGCACCTGCGCCATCTTGAGGGGGCAGAAGTGGTCACACCGGAGGAAAGAAGTGGAGGAAAGCGGCCTTTCCAAACTCAGGCGCCCAGCACTGACACTTCGGCCACATGGACTCACCGTCCGTTTCCTTGGTGCTGGGGCCGGTAAGAGCGATCTTCAGTCCCCCAGGCCTGACGGAGTCAAGACTGGGAGCCCGACCCCTGCTTCTACCTTGGACCACACTTCCCAACCAGCAGTTCCTATAAATCTGGGACATCACTGCTTGCCAAGCCACGCTCTTTCCTACACGACCCTGTACCCCCACCCACCCCAGCGGCCACCTTGCCAGCCAGGCAGCCCATGCAGCTGGATGGCTGGGTTGATGGCATGATCAACTGGGAAGCTTGTAACACACACACACACACACACACACGCACACACCCCAGGGCCCACTGATTCCCTAGGTGACAGCCGAAATCTGTGTCTCTCACACTTTCCCTGGGGGATGCTGATGTCCGGCAAGTGTGCTAGGTGACCAGCTCCAGGACTCCCACTCAGAGGCTGGTGGGACCCTCTGCCTGAGCCTGGAAGCTCTGGGCCCGGCAGAGGCCGTCAGGACTTTAACCCAAGCCAGCCAGCAGTGAGGCAGGAGCCGTCAGGATGCGGGGCGGGGACAGGGCCACGGGGAGCCGATGCCATGGGGCACTCACACTCCAAGGGAACAGAAAAGGTACAGGAGAGGCTGGGAACAGGTGGATGGGAGGGGCTGGGGCAGATGTGCAGTCGAGGCAGCACTGGGGCCCCTGTACGCGCTCCTGTTCCCACGCCTGCCCAATCCTCACGCAACCTTCCGCTCACCCGAGGCAACTGGGGTCTTCTGGACTTCTACGGGAGCCCAAGGAAACATCCCACCCCCACTCTGGGCACCTGGCCTCCCTCCGCGTGAGCAGTGGGAGTGGCCCCACGCTGTGACTCTGGCACCTGACCCCACCGGCGGCCACACTCTGGGAGAAGAACAGGATCCCACACGCCCCTCCAGCGAGGCCCAGGCGTGAGGCAGAGAGCTGTCACCCACCCCACTACACATCAGAAGCGAACCTGCTCTCCCCTGGGACACCCTGGTGAAATGCATTTTGAGGGAGAAACAGCAACAAACAGGTAAGCTCTGGCACGCGGCCGTGGCTCCAGATGGATCAGCTCAAATGCTTCTACTTAAATGGCTCCGAGGCCGGATGATGATGTCTGCGCAGCAGCTCTGGCCCCTCGCTGCTCCCAGCGGGGTCACCGGCCTTGGAGGCAGGCGAGATGGGGCCACCGCGTGCCCCGTCGAGTGTGGTCCCAGGGCTCCTGATGGGGCAGCCCGTCCCCATCGGGGCTCCCAGCAGGCGTCACAGAGCAGGGCTCACAGCTCTATTTATAGAAAGTGGTGGCCACGAAGGATAAAGAACAGGGAGAGCCGGCGGGGCGGTATTTTCCAAGCTCACTCTGTCTCAGCTTAATTTCATCCCAAGCAAATAAATCACTAAGGAGGCACCGAGTCCTGTAAGATCTGATGAAGAAGGGTTATTAAACCGCACAGGCTGAACGTGAATTATGGAAGGCCTCAGACAAGCAGCCTTATTAGTGTCTGGGCCGGGCCGTAACTCACGCTAACCGCCCCCTTGCCTCAACCAAGCGACAGGACTGGGACAACGCTGGCTCCTGACCGTGGGCAAACAAAGGCTGTGGCCAGCCCAGAGGCTGTGCACTCTCCGGTCATTTCACCACCCTCCTGCAAACCTGCGTCCTCTCTTCCTGCTTCCCAGCAGCACCCACTGAGTCAGCGCGACTCCAGCGGCAGAGGTGGCAATGAACGCAGCCTGGCTGGCCTGTGTCAAGCGGGTTTAATGCCGTGGCAGAGGGGGCTGCTGACGCCAGCTTCGGTAAAGCCTACTGCTAAACACACCAAAGCCAAGGCCTGGGACTGCCAGCAAAGCCACGGACGACTCTCTGGACCCCATGTGGCGTGGAGGGTGCAGGTGTGGGTGCGGGATTGGGTCTGGACGCAAGTCCACGGGTGGTGGCCTCCCCCGCATGCCCCGGGAGGGGGCTCCTCCTCCCGCTCAGCTTCAGTCTCCTTGGTGTGAAGTGGGGAACAGCACCTTCTCCCCATCCGTGGGGGATGCACAGCTAATGTGCACAGGTGCTTGCCAGTGTCTGAACGGAGCTGTGGAGGTTTAAATCAGATGATGCACGAGCTGGGCTGAGCAGTGTCTGGCCTTTCCTAAGTGCTCAATCAATGACTGTTTAACAAAGAGCTATTTCTAGTTGCAATAATCCCTTCCCAAACAAAGTTGGCCCCACGGGAAATTCATGGATAAGAGTATGGATCTACTTGTGTGTACCTCGCTGGCAACCGGGAGAATTTGGGTTCCAGGACATGTAAACTGAGTCACGGCGGTAGTTGGGGAGAATGAGAACAAGAGGGAAGTGGGGCTGGATGGGAAACAGGGGATGCAGAGGGCACAGCTGGACTGGGGGCGGGGGGCAGACACAGGAACCACCCTCGCATCAGCCAGGCAGGAGGGGTGGTGGGCAGAGGCAGGCTGGGCAGCACTGGGCCTGGCTGGGGCAAGGAAGGGGCCATTTCCAACACAGAGGTCAGCATGGACAAGGTGCGGAGGAATAAGCAGATTAGCTTGGCTGCAGGGTCAGAGTGGGGTTAGGGGGTGGATGGTGGGGACGAGGGGACAAGCTGTGCACGCAGAGGCCTTGCCCTATGCCCGCCCTCAACAGGCAGCATTGCAGGCATCAGCCAGGAGCCTGTCAGAAAGGCAGAACCTGAGCGCACGTCACTCTACCCAGACCTACTAAGTCAGAACCTGCATTTAACAAGGTCCCCCCGACCCAAATGCACACTGAGGTTTGAGAAGCACTACTGACAACAAGGCTTGGGTAAGTCACATCGCCACACCCACTTCACAGGTGTGAGAAGTCAGGAACTCAAGCCAGGGCATCCAGGTGGTAAAGGGAGAGACCCGTTCTCTCTGGTCTCTGACTGTGCTGAGCCCCGTTGTTCTGTGCTTTGAGTGCGGGCTGGGACAGGGCGTCTGACACATGGGGGCACTGAGAAGCTGTGGAGGGTCTCCACGTGTGCATCTATGGGGGTGGGAGAGCACCCATCCAAACTCTGCCCCAGCTCCTAAGGCCGCTCCCTAGGAAGCCCGCCAGGCCCCGCCAGCCCCCGCCCATCACTCTCCTAAACTCCTACGTCCTCCATCAACTATGCAGGGTTTTTCAATACAGACTCATAACCCACACTGAATTCTCAGTCTTGTTTCTGGCAAGGTGCATTTTCAAGGGGGACTGGAGGCCTGGGTTTAGTCCTGGTTCTGCTGCTAATCAGCTGGTGACCTTGGGCGAGCCCTCCCACTCCCTGGTCCATTCAGCTCCCACCTGTAAATTGTGGGTCTTGCACTGGCTGCCAGACGGCCTCTGTTCCAGCCCTGACGCCTGGGGCCCGCCTTCACCCTCCCGCCAGTCCCTGAAAACCGGAGACCCGCTACCGCTTCCCCCTCCCCTTTGCTCCCAGGTCCCTTAGCGGCGAGCCCAGAGCCAGGCGGCGTAGCCATCTGTTCAGAGGCAGATGCTGCCCCTCAGGCCCACCACCCAGCAGCTCATCCCCGCTGAACGTCCATGTGGCACAGCTGGCGGGGGCACCGCTTCTTCGGACATCCTTGCTGGACACACGCCCACCACGCAAGTCACCACCGGGAGCTACAAAACGCCTGAGCCAGACGCTTAGCTGGAAACCTTTGAAGCTGCTCACAGGAAGACAGACGGGCCCAGCTCATGTGTGACAGATCACAGTGGCCCTTGAACCTCAGGTGGCATTTCCATCCTGATCTTAAAGAGAGTCAGACTCCCTTAAACCAGTGTATTCTCTTGTGTGAAAGCCCTCAGATTTCACAATGTGGACCCAAATTTAATAACAATAATTATTTCCACATTTAATAAGGCTAGGTAACTTTACTAATCTATGGGAGCTACAATAGCCATAATTGGCAATTATTAAACCTACCTTTTTGAGCACCTCCTATGTGGCAGGCTGTAGCCCAGGCACTCTCCACAGAAATCCACAATCCCGATGCCTCATGGCAAAAGCACATTTCTATCACTATTACAGATGAGAAAACTGAGGCTCGGGGTGAAGGGACTTGCTCAGGGTCACAGCTTATTAGCAGCCGAGTCAGGATGGAGTCCAGGGATGGGAGACCTGAGCCCCATCCTTCCCACGACACCACGTGTGGCCCCAAGAGGAAGAAGGCAGCAGCGTTTTGTTCCAGCACCCTCCACACCAACTCCGCGGAGGCCCACAGGGGTCCTCATCCAGACCGGGCCTGCTTTCAAAGCCCCCTTCCTGCAGCAGAGTCCTGGATTGAACCTACTCGTGACTGTGTTAATGTGAAAAAAAACCCTCAAAGCAGGGCCCTGGCGTCTGAGAGAAACCTTTTTTCAGCTGAAAGTCTGTTCCTTTTTGTGGAAAACAAAGGGCAGGGGCCAGTTTCTGAATGTCGGGATCCTGAATTGAATTGCCAGGCCCATCAAGCAGCCCCGCTTGGCCTGGGCGTGGGGACAGATGTGCTGTGCACGGCGCACAGTGAGAGGTGGGAATGAGTCACTCAGGGGTCGGTCGGGCTTCATGGGGCTGGCAGCCAGCCCCACTCTGTTCCAGCCAACTGAGGCTCAGGGCCCGCTGCGGTGCAGAAAAGAAAAGCTATGAAGGTAGTGGGAGGCCAGTGCATTAATGTGCATTTATTGAGCACCTACTGTGTACACTATGCCAAGGGGTGAGATGAGGGGTGGCCGAGAAGGCTAACAGGCAGTCCCCACCTCAAAGAACTACCACTTTCAGCAGGAGCAGCAGCAGCAGTAACAGAACAGCAAAACACAATTACGGACCTGCTCTGTGCAAGTAAAGGGCCCATGGGTCTTGTGGTGCTGACATACACCCCACGTAAGGATTGACTAGACTACACAGCTCGGATGATTTTAGTCCAATCAGGTGTTTGAAGCCTCCTTGACAGCAAATTAACGTGATTCTAATGTCTTTTAAACTAGAAACCAAATCATTCACAAGCTTTCCTCAGGTGCCCGGGACGAGCTTGGCACCGGGCATGGCAGTCAGTAACCCAGGATAAGCATCCATTCACACCCCCACCGGGAGCCGCGGGCTGGACCACGATTCACCTCTGCACCAATTCTAACGCTCGCTTCACCTCGGCACCAGTTCTAACGCTCGCTTCACCTCAGCACCAATTCTAAGGTTCGTTTCACCTTGGCACCAGTTCTTACGCTCGCTTCACCTCTGCACCAATTCTAACGCACCAATTCTAACGCTCGCTTCACCTCGGCACCAATTCTAACGCTCACAGCAGCTCGGCAAGTGACATTGGACTATTGCCAGTGCGTAGATGGGAAAACGCGAGGATGTTAACTAGCCAGAGGGGCAGAAATGAAATTCAAATGGGGGATCAAAATTTTCTTTTCAAAGATAGGAAACTGCCTAAATGTCCAAAAATAGGGGTCTGAATAATTAAATTATGATACAACCATACCATGGAAACCTATGCAGCTGTTAAGAAAGAACGAGGCGGCTCTGGATTAATCATATCAAACAATCCCAGGGTCCAGGAAGGGAGAAAAAGAGATGCAGAGCAACGCTTACAGTACGATCGCGTTTGTGCCAAACTTCTCTGTCACAAAATTCTAGAAGGACGTGTGAAAGGCTGCTAAGGGTGGGTGCCAGCAGGGAGGGGCTGGGGCTGTGGCACCCCACACCCTTTTGTACTGTTTCAATTGGTTGCCGTGTGCACAGTTTACCTTTCAAAAGTAAATGCGTGCATAATTTGAAGTCCCTACTCTGTCCACCTCCCACGCATGCCTCTTGGGTCACCATCATGCCCTGAGGAACTTCATATGCAGCTGGGGAAGGAGGCTCATCCACGTGGGAAAGGGAGCGAATGGGGTGGACGGAGGAGAACTCGGCGCTGGGCTGAGGGTGCAGGGGCAGGAGGCAAGCGGAGCCGAGTCCTGATGGCAGGGATGCTGAGAGGACCGCGCCACGCGGGAGACACAGGGGAGTGGAGCAGGAAGGTCGTGAGTTCAGCGCAGGCTGGGAGAACAGCTCTGGCAAGGGGACGGTGTCCTTGCAGTCATCCTGGAAGAAAACTCTCTCTGGCCTTCATCAATACCAGAAGCCTTGGCTGGCTGGCTGGCTGCCAGCCTCCTCTGCTGAGCCGCTGTGCCAATAAATACTTGCTGGCAGATCAATTAAACCATCTAGGAACACAGTGGCTCACGGTGGCGGGCAGGCCCCCTCTGCCAGTCAGGCCCATGGTCCTCAGGGTCCCACTCTCCACCCCCAGAGGTCAGCCGGGCACCAACACCTGCTTGGTGGGCCAAGGGGAGGCGGGGCTGGCCCAGGGGCGGTTATGACCTGGGCTTAGGGACAGCTCTGCTACTTGCCAGCTGTGTGGCCTTGGGCAAATTCTTCACCTTTCCAAGATACAGTTTTCTCATTTATAAAGTAGGGATAATAACAGGAACATTGCCTCTGGGTTTATTGGGTAAACCAAAAAATGTGTAAAACACTTGGCCCAAGACACAGAACCTGGGTGGCAACCAAAAAAAAGTGTAATTATTATGACCTGCAAATCAAAGCAGCTCAAGACTGCAAGCCTGCCCATCTCTGTCTCGGGCTCTTCCCCACGTCGTGTGTCACCTACACCCCTCTCACCACCCCAGGACTGCAAGGCATGAGACGAGGTGACCCTGTCAGCCCTCCCAGCGGCCGGCATGGGGAAGGAGGAGCCAGGAGACAGGGAGCAATTGCAGAAACCAGCCCAGAGCAGATGCCCAAGGCCCGGCCCACCCAGGGGCCGACCCTCGCAGCAGTTGGGACATTTTCAGTGACATTCTCCCATTAGCAACCAAAGCCTGCCAGATTCATAGCCACCGCTGGGGCCTTCTGCATGCAACCAGCTCTAGAGAACACCGCGCAGAGCTCGTGCTGAGCCGAGTGCTTGAG
Organism: Equus asinus; assembly: GCF_041296235.1. NCBI lineage: Eukaryota > Metazoa > Chordata > Mammalia > Perissodactyla > Equidae > Equus > Equus asinus. Next base: position 86,952,739 of record NC_091810.1, on the reverse strand, counting down.
GGCTCGAGATGAAGCCGGCGGGAGGAGGGAGAGCATCTCAGGGCCTCACCCAAACTCACTGCTGATGGCAAGGGCCCCGCCCTTTGCTGCCCGGCCACCTGGCCCAGTGGAGCAGTCTCTCCTGTTTGTTCTCTTCCTGCCTTGTCTGCGCACGTCTCCACAAGGGGCCCACTGGGCCAGCCTGCCTTGGTGTGAATCTTGGCTCCCCCAGTTACTAGCTGTGTGACCTTGAACAATTTACTCAAGCTCTCTGTGCCTTAGTTTCTTCATCATAAAATGAATATAATAATACAGGTATTTGCTCAAAGAGTTGTTACAAGTATTAAATGAGTTAAAATTTATGAAGTGCCCGAGGACCGTGGGCCTAACTGGCAGAGAGGGCCTGCCCACCTGCCTCCAGCCACCATGTTCCTAGATGGTTTAATTGATCTGCCGGCAAGTATTTATTGGCACAGCGGCTCAGCAGAGGAGGCTGGTGGCCAGACCAAGCACAGACTAAGCACTATCTAAGTGTCCATTACTAGTGGTGGTGTTACTACTTTGTCATTATCTGGGCCCCGGCCCCTGTCCCCCGCAGACTGCTTGCCCATCTGCCCGGCCTTGGCTCTGTGCTTCTCAGCTCACTCGGAGGGCAGGGCCCCTGGACACACTTGCAGCTCCCAGCAATGAACCCCAGACACCGAGCTGTTTCACTCGAGGCACGGCAAAGAACACGTCTGCAATAGGAAAACGCGCTTCCAGGAGCTCCTGCCTCAGCAAACACATGCTTCCCAGTTAAAGGCGGTCAGCCCTTTCTCAGTCTCGCCTGTACAGTCACAAAAACTGAGAAATTGGGAAAATGATATCCATGAGCTCCCTTCGTCACATTAGTGGAGAAGGCTCTATTCAGGCCGCTTTTGTTCAGTCCACAGGCGAACCCAGGACCTGGCCCGGCTCTCCTGGTTAACAAAGCACTGAGCGCCGACTGCTGTGGGTCTGCTCCGTGCCGGCGAGCTTTACCATGCCCATTCTACAAAGGGAAACACTGAGGGACGGAGAGAGGAGGTCATCCTTGTCCAGGGCCTCCACAGTGCTGGGGCCAGGGTCTAACCCAGTCTAGGAGGGGTCCTGGGAAGAGTTCTCTCCCCCATGATCTTGCAAAGCAACCCCAGAGAGCAGCCCCGCCTTCCTGCTCTGAAGCCTGTCTCTGACTGCGGCCCCCTACACGCCAGTCAGGCCTGAGTTTGGAGACCTGCCACCACGTCACAACCAATGTTGGCTCAGAATTCTCCTCATGCACAGAACCCCACCTTGGGTAACCCTCCCTGCCTAGGACTCCATAGCGCCACATCCTCTCTGGTGCCCAGGGACCCACTGGTGGACTTCAGCCCAAGTCACCAGCTATAGGCATCACACAGTCCCTTCCCAACCTGCCCCTGTCAGATTCCCCTGCAATCTGCCCTATGGCCCACCCTGTAGCCAGGGCTTGTCCCAGGCTGACCATGGGCCTGTCAAAGCCCAGAAAAGCTGGGCTCCCCTTTTCTGCAGTCACACCCTGCCCAAGATAGACACCATTACTCCTATCTGGAGACCAGGCCAGAGCCATCGCAGACAAGCCAGTCCTCTCACTGTACAGGAGATGCCACAGGCTAGCATCACATGACATCTGGCCTCCCTTGCCTCCTGAACGGGCATTCCAGCTTCAGCCAACTGAAAAATACCAGTGGGGAGGAGGATGGAACACTCCAAGCTTTGTCTCACCAAGCTTCTCCAGCCACCTGAAGGATCCAAGGGCTCACGATGCCCCAAACACGACCGTCCTTTCCCACCCAGCCCCCACCAGCATGGCACCGAGGACACCAAGGAGCTCGCCTGCTCCTGCTCCTACCACACGTGGAGGGCCACCTGTGTCAACCTAGCTTTGCATCTGAAAACCAAGCAACAGAAACTACCTGAGTGTGGGTCAATAACCAAGAGGAAGCCCACCTTGTGGGCCCAACCGTGGCTCAGGTAGCTCCCACTGGGGATCAATGTCAGCTCTTAAGCCCCATACCACATTATTGGTGCTGCCACCCATGATCTCACAGCAGCTCTGAAAGGGGCCTGATACTGTCTCATTTTACATTTTAAAATGAGTAAATTTAAAATGAGTAAAATTAGAGTGATCCACCAAAGACACAAAACCACTGAGCGTTGGGGATGCAACGTGGGTCAGACTCCAGAGCCTTGGTCCACCAAGCCCACCCTTCCAGTCCAGTGATCGATGCTGGCAGGAAATTTTCCAATTCCACTTAACAAGAGTGTTTGTTGCTGCTGTTGGTTTTCTCAGCACTGGGGTTTACCTGGTGCCCGTGTCTACGAGGGTTCCAGACATTCTCCACAGGCACGGGGATGACTAACTAGCCCTTCTCAGGACACACTCATCTGCTCCTGGATTTACCCAGTTAATCAAAGAAAGCAGAACAACACCTGCCATTCAACAGCAATCTTAGATGAATGACCATGAAAATGAAATAGAAGCAAGAAGGTTGCCTATGATACCAGAGGGCTGAGCACCAGCCACTCTCTGCCAGCCTGCCACCCTTGGGTCAACCTACCCTACACTTGAGAAGATGTAAATTTTACTTGAGTAAAATCTTGTTCTGGACTTCTTTTCTGGTGTTACTCTCATCCCTCAACTAAAGCGGGGAGCATGGGAAAGAGTGGGCTTCGGAGGCTGAGAGACCTGGGGAGGCCCTGGTTCTGGCTCTCCATAGCTCTGCTCTTCAGTTTTCTCATCTCTGAAATGGGCGCAATTATATCTCTGACTTTGAGTGCCCACCTCCATGAGCTTCGTCAGGGGTGTGCCAGGAAGTCTGTTTGGACAAGGAGCGTGCGAGCCCACAAGGCCCCACTCAGCTGGAATTCAAGGTGGACAGGCGGCCGCCCCACCTCACCGAGGCTCCCTCCTAAACCCATACTGTTTTCTTACCGCGATTTTAGGCTGCCTCACAGAATGATTGTGCACGTAAATAAGAGGCGGCAGAGAGGGGTCAGGGGTCAAACCCAGCACCCTGTGGGCTTGGCTGCAGCCTGCAAGGGTGTTTTCTTTGCCTACACACTGTTTTCAGCAGCTGACCACTTTAAAAGTTGGGATAGTTCACACAAAATCTGGATTTCTGCGTCCTCTTGGAAAAATCTGAAGATTCCACAACTCGCAGCTCTCATTCGCATGAGGTAGTAATCAGCTAGAGATGAGAGGCGGCTGCCCCCTCTAACAGTGTACCAGGAAGAGCCAGAATCTGGGTATTCAGCCCCTGCATACAGTAGGTGGTCAATAAATGATAGTGTTATCATTATTACTTATTATCTATCAGTAGCTCGAGCGCACAGCATTCAAGTGCAGGCACTGTGTCTTCTACTTGTGACTCTCCTTCCACTGCGAGTTTGCAGCTGGGCACACAGGAGACATCATTTTGAATACCCTTACACAGACTGAGAGATTCATAATTGGTATCAACACTCAAAGCTGTTGCTAGGTGCCAGGCACTGTTCCAAGCCCTTCACACAGGGGATTATCACCTTGTTCGATCCTCACAACAACCCTGACCAAGATTACTATCATTGTGCCACTTGTGCAGATAGGGAAACTGAGGCACAGCCCAAGATCACCAAGCCAGCAAAGGAGTGAGTCAAGGTTTAAACTCAGGAGCCTGGCCCCACAGCCCAGGTCCAAGCCACGACTCCACACTGCAGGATTATCCCCATCGATGCTGGAGGGTGGGGCCTCCCTCCCCAACTCCCCAGGGACAGGCAGGCGGCCCCTGAAAGCCCCTGGCCTCCCCCCGCTCAGCAGGCCACACTTACGGTCAAGGCCATTGATGTAGCGCATGGTGACTTCGCAGTGGCCCCACACGGCACTCACCACCGGGTACAGCTTCTTGCCCTTGAGGCCACGGAAGGCCACGCCCAGGTACTGGCCGTCCACGACGAAGCTGAGCGTGCCCTCGTCCATGTCCAGCACCACGAGCAGCGAGTCGGGCAGCGCGAAGGCCTCCTCGGGGCCCAGGAAGGCGGGGTAGGCCACCCCGGGCCGGTTCTTGCCGTCGTGGTAGAGGCGGCTGCGGCCCAGGTCCCAGCCCCACGACTCGGCATCACTGCCCACCAGCGCGGTGTAGCCCACCGAGTGCAGCGGCGCGCGGGCGGTGGCCACACCCACGACGGCGTGCGTGCCGCGCTGCCGGGCCGGCCAGAGGATCTGCCAGGCGTGTAGGCCGCGCGCGTGGCCCACCTTGCCGCGGATACCGTCCGTGCTCTGGGCCACAGGGTGCCGATGGAAGGTGAGCCGGTCGTCGTCCTTGACGAAGACGTTGAGCGAGCGGTCCTCGGGGTTCCAGGCGTGCCGCAGCTGCACAGCAGGCCCGGCCGCCGGCATGTCCAGCAGCTGGTCCAGGCGCGCCGGGCGCCCCGGCTCGGCGCCCCGCAGCTCGCGCTTGGCAGGCCGCAGCGCGGGCTCCCGCACCTCCACTGCCTTGAGGCTCCCCGAGAGCTTCTGGCCCATGGTTCCCTGCCCGGAGGGGCCGCTGCGAGCTGCCGCTACCTCCTAGGAGCTTGCGCTCCCCACAGCCGGGCACGGGCCACCGGGCTGGGAACCAGGTGTCCGGATCGTACACCTCCACAGCCTCTACTGGGCTGGGGCAGGGGCCCAAGCTCCTGGAAGGAAGCAGAAGACACGGGTTATAACAGCAGCAGCAGCAGCCATGTATGCCTAAGCCTTGGCTGAGCTCTTTGCATGCATTAATAATAATAATTCATCAATATCGTGATATCTGGCACTTATCTACTCCTTGCCGTATGCCAGACACTGTTCTAAACGATTTCCATTTAATAGCTATTTAATCCTTAAGATGTCCCTATAAGACTTATACAGTATTTTATTCCCATTTTATAGATGAGGAAAGCAAAGAGCTGAGAAGGGATAAGTAATTAACCAAAGACCCACAGCTAATGAGGTGCTCCGCCAAGATTCACACTGAGGCCATCTGGCTTCGGAGTGCATGTTCTGCGCTTAGGGCAACCATAGGCAATTTTATTTTGGATATAAGGGTTGAACCCAGAGAAGTTCAGTGATTTGCTCAAGATCACAGACGCTGGAGAAGAACCCAGGTGCATTTGGGGACAAGCCCTGTGTCAAGGCTGGGGGGACACAGTGCCCAAGACATGGGGGCCGAAGATGTGCAGGGTATAGCCTCTTGCTTCCTGTCCTGGCTGCCCTGGGAGCTTAAATAGCATCCAAAGAGCACCCAGGCTTGAGAAGCAGGACAGAGGGAGGATCCACAGGGTCACCCAGGGACATGGACATGGACACAAGGCGACCATCTGAGGATGCGGGGGACGGGGGCGGGTGGTAAGGGAGCTGGTGTCCAGGCTCTGGAGCTGACAAAACTGCATCCACATCCCTCTCCCCATCTTTTAGCTGTGTCCACAGGAAGGTTTCTTAGCCTCTCGAGACACCAGTTTCCTCATCTGTAAAATGGGGATAAAATGCTCTCTCTGGGTGGTGTGGAAATCTGAGAGATAATAATAAAAAGGGCCAGGCCTGAGAATCTGTGGGTGGGCTTTCCTCTCTGGCTCTATCCTCTGGGCATCCCACATACGTCCCTTCCCTTTGGGTAAGCTGTTTCTTTGGGCACATAAGCACCATTAACAGCACTGACCCTGGGCAGCCTCCTCTGAGGCAGGATCCTAGTTTTCAGGGAGGAGGGCTTGACCACCCTCTCCAGGAGACCAGCTGGAACCCAGGGTGCTTGGGCTGGTTGGATGTGCCTGGGTGTGGGGAGAGATGAAGAGCTGAGCCCTGCAGCCCCACCAGACGAGAGGCCTATGCCCTCCCCTTGCTGGCCTAGAGCTGCTAGGCTCAGAACAACTTCCCCTGAGACAGACCAAGAGACAGACATTTTTCATGCCCTGCTCTGCCTGGCCCCGACCTCCCACCCAAACAGGGGCTCACTCCCAGTCAAAGTGCAGGTGGAGAAGGGAAGGGCCCCCTGCACACAGCACAGGCCGCTGGGCTGTGGATTTCTCCTTTAGCCCTCCTATTTTATTCTCAACTCCCATTTTCTTTCCTTTCTCTTGTCAGACCCTAGCTTCAGCTCATGCCAGCCCCATCCAGAGAGCTCTGGCTAACGTCTAATCTGGGAGAATTCCAGAACACATAAAAATTTGTGACACTAGACTGTTCTAAGATAGCAGAATAAAGTTACTCCTTTTCATGTCCAAGATCACCCATAATAAAGGCGAAAGAGAAACAGAAATGCAAATTCTATCTTCCACAAAGCTAGAACACATTTGTAACCCGAACCGCGATTTATAAGGAAAGGCTGCCAAAAATAGTGAAGGGCTGCCCAAGGCAGGGAAGACCCAGTGTGAGAAAACACCTACAGAAGCCACCAGTGGTTGCAGCTCCCAGAGAAAACTGGCAGATTTCTTCTAGCTGGCACTCCCTCAAGGAAAAGAACAATGATTCCTGATCAGGAACCGTGGGAACAGGGTATGTGGCCTGGCTGTGGGAGCTGCCTCTGACACCCTGGGACAGAGAACAGCAAGGCTAACAAAGGAAACCACAGGCTGCCATCTTTACAGGAAGCAGCATGTGGGTGAGGCAGAGTGAGAGAAGGGCCTGAACTGGGGGAAGCCCATAGCTGCAGGTCTCTGGTAGAAGCCGAGAGAAACCACTGCCTCAGTCCTCTGAACAACATTATCGTGAACCAGGGTGCAATCCTGCTCTCCTAAGACACTTCCTGGCACCCCTTCTTTGGGCATCCCCTGCAAAATGAGGATCCTAGAAGATTTGCCTCTTCCAAAGAGGAACCAGCACACAACAGAGTCAACGATGCTAGAGGAGAAATCAGGGGGACAGGAAAAAAGAGGCAAACCAAGAAAATTCACCAGAAAAAAAGCTGTCACAAAGCAGATAAAAATTGTGACCAAATTTGTAAACTAATTTTGGGATCACTTATTTCAGAAGGGAGACAAGTAGTACAGTATTTTAAAAAAGATGAAATACATTTTACATAGTTATAAAGGCAACCTCCAGAAGACTAAAAATAAAATGAAAACCTTCCAAACTGTCAGAAAAAAAAAACCACAAAATGAAACAGACTACACACTGAAAGATTTTGCTGTAAGAAGCAATAGAAGGAAAAACACAAAGAGATAGGCTATGATACTAAAACTAGACCAAAACACTCGCTATGTCAATGAATGACCATAATAAACTACTAGAAAGAAAAGATCCTGAGATTGGGGAATAAGACAAAATGCCCAACCAGATGCTACTTAAGAGAGACATCCCCAAAGTGACGTGACTGAGGGATGCTGGAAATGAAGGGTGGATACCCACCAGGGAAGTGCTACCTTGCACCAGGCAGGCATGCAAACCTTAACACCAGCAAGTAAAGTGGAATTCGGGGCAAATGATTTTAAATGAGACAAAGATGAATGTTGTATAATAATAAAGAATACAATCCACAATTGAAGCTCTAACACACCAAACAGCACCAAAATTCAGAGCAAAAGCTACAGGAAATACAAGACAGACAGACAGATCCACAGCAGAGGGAGGTGATTCTAATTCACTTCTTTTAGCTCGTGACCAATCACTGGGCCAAATTAACTAAATACACAGAAAAGCCAAAATTGCAAAATTAATAAGACAAATTAAATTGATGTATATTTCAAAAAAAAAAAAAAAAATTCCCATAAGCCACAAATAAAACCTCCCCCAAAATCAGAAATATACAGAATCTGACAACACAGAAGAAAAACTAGAAATTAATCACAAAACCATGGATACAAAACCCTAGCACTTGGACATTTTTAAAAATTCCCTTTTAAACAACTCGGATCCAAAAAGAGATCTATACAGAAATTGCAGAATATCTAGAAAATAAGAATCACAAAAAACATTCCATATACTGTAACCCGTGGGATCCCACTTAAAGTAGTGCTCAGAGGAAATAATAGCTGGTGTACTTATATCAGCAAATAAAAAAGAATGAAAATACACAAGTTAAGCATAATAAAATAGAAAATAGAACTAATCAAGAAATCTGTGGAGGCTGGCCCCAAGGCCAAGTGGTTGAGTTCTTGTGCTCTGCTTTGGTGGCCCAGGGTTCGCTGGTTTGGATCCTGGGCAGGACCTAGCACTGCTCATCAAGCCATGCTGTGGAGGTGTCCCACAGAGAAGAACTAGAATGACTTACCACTGGGATATACAACCAGGTAGTGGGGCTTTGGGGAGGAAAAAAAAAGAAAGAAATCTGTGAGCTGATCTTTTGGGGAAAAAAATACCACAAAAACAAAACCAGTAAAACATAGAAACTATTTAGTTCAATCATTTAATCTATCATATTATGTTCTCTATTATGTTGTTATCAATTATATTATCTGTTATATTAATCTATCATGTTGATAGTATGTATCCTTGATATAATGTAATGAAACAACACTGTACCTCTGTGGTCTTCCTCCCCCAAATCTGGAGCCCCACTCTAACCATGAGAACAACACAGGACAAACTCTAATTGAGGAGCATCCAAGAAAATACCTGACCAGTATCCTCAAAATCGTTAAGGCCATCAAAGAAGGAAAGTCCAAGAAACTGTCACAGCCAAGAAGCGCCTAGGGAGACACAACAGCTACATGTAATATGGTGTCCTGGATGGGATCCTGGATCAGAAAAAGGATTTTGATAAAAACTAGGGAAATCTGAATCAAGTATGGCCTTTAGTTAATAACACTGTACCCACATTGGTTCACTAGTGTGATTAATGCACATTCTTATGGAAGATGTCAGTCATAGGGGAAACTGGGTGTGAGGATATGGGAACTCTCTGTACTATCTGCTTAGTTTCTCTGTAAATCTAAAACTATTCTAAAAATTAGTCTGTTAATTAAAAAACATTAAATTAACTTCCAGATTTTGGAAATTGAAAAAAATGTACAGAAACTAACACCTCCTATCTCATTAACCAGATACAAATATTGTTAGTGTTTGGATTATTTCATTTTATTCTTTTTTTGTCTACAAAATATTCATGAACTTTCTTTTTAAAAACTGGCATCGTGGGCCTCTATTAGGTTATTTCACCTAAAATTAAATAATTAACATTTTCACATGTTACTAAATATACTTTCAACGCATGACTTCAATAACTAAATTAAAAAAACAGTAAAGCTTATAAAGCATTTAATCTAATCATTTAAAAGGGTGGGGGGAGAAGACACATATCTGAAATAAGAAAAGAAAATGGGAAATAACCCAATGGTCTAGCAAAAAGCACTCATAAAAGAAGCTTGATTTGTTTGTTGTTGTAACATGGAGAGATATGTGCAACACAATCACAGACAACTATATGACAAACTCCTACAAAAGAGTAAGAAAAAACCACCCCAAAGGCAGAATGTGGGAAGATACAGCAAATAGTTCACACAAAAAGAAAAACAGATGGCTCTTTTGAAAAGATGTTTTACCAAATGCATAACAAAAGAGCTATGAGTTAGAACTACAATGAAATGCCATTTTTGTCTGTCAGATTAGAGAAGATCAAAAAGCTGGATAACATCTTCTTGGAGAAGCAGACAGGCTCATCCATCGCTAAACTGAAGATAAAATGGTAAAATGGTGTAACCTCAGCGGATGGAAAATTAGCACCACCGCTCAGAATTGCAAAGGCACATGCCTTTGACTTAGCAATTCCACTTCCAGTGTTTATTCAGTATTAAATGTCCAAAACCACATATATATGTATAACACACAATACATATATAATACGTATTGTGTATAATACATAATACATGAGTATATAAAATATTATATTACATATATACATATGCAGCATTGTTTGTAATAGCAAAATATTGGGAAAAACCCAAACTAAAGACAGGCTAAATAAAGGATGGTAAATCCATGTAATGGAACACTACGCAGCTGGAGAAAAGAATGTATGGAAGATCTAACAGATAGATGAAGTCAAACCAACAGGGGCAGAACAGTGTGCGTGGTGTGCTGCCGTAACTGCGGAGGGAGAGGGCGGGGAGGAGGGGAAGGGGGAGCTCGGAGGAAAGGGGGAGCGGGTGGGGTGTTACAGAACTGAGGACCAGCTGAGTCTGTAAGAAAACTAGACACTTCAGTTCCATTTTACGAGACAACTCACTTTTCTCCACTCGCCACAGAGCCTCATGCTGACCTTCGCCCAGCCCGGAGCCTCAGCCAGGTTAAGAGAAATATGCAAGATGACTGCCTCTGAGTAGCTGACTCTTGGCTGTACCAAGTCTTCCCCTTCAGTAGACTCTGCTGTGCACCCTTTCTGCTTCTAGTCCTCATTTATTCATTCAACAAACACAGTGGACGCCTGCCACGTGCCAGACTCCATGCTGCTGAGAGCTAGGGACACAGCAGTGGCCAAGTCAGGCTCAGTCCCTACCCTCTCCAGCCAGAGGAAGTGGGCGCTTGCCACATTTCTCTTCTTGTCTCCACCACAGCACACAGAGTGGGCCAGGCACACGGGCGATATAGCAGAGCCTCTTCTGATAGGAATAGCACCATCTCAGCCCGGTAAGCAGAGGGCTTACTGAACAAGGCCCACGGTGCCTCCACCACCTTCCCCCGGAACCAAACTTAATTTCTTAGGCCATGCTTGGATGGGGATGCTTAATGACATTATCCAGAAGGATCCACCCCGGGGCTTCAGTGATGGCTGGGCAAGAAAACAAAAACTCCAATTGCCACTTGCCCTTCCCAGGACTCTGGCGGGTGTTGCGACCTGACAGGGAAATGAGGAGATGTGAAGTGTTGATGTCGCACTGCTAAAGGAGCCTCGGTGGTTTGGAATATGTGACACTCAGTCTTCAGAGGCCCAGGACCCCATTCTCGGAGGCCTGTCTGGCGGGCTCGCCCAGGCACAGGGTCTGCCAGGGGACATGACTGCCGCAGGAATTGGCACCGACTGGGTGAAGTGCCCTCCCCTGGGTGGCCTCTGGCTTCAGATTTGGGGGGAGGGTGTGGGGGTGGACTTCATTCCTTCTTTTAACCAGCAGTAATGATGCCTCCCTGGGGATCTGAGGCTACAGGAAGTATAAGACCCGATCACTTCCACCTAAGGAGAGCTCACACCAAAGGGGTCAGACCCAGGGACAGGTCTGAATGATGATGGGGACTGTAGGAAGCAGGGCCATTTGAATTCCTCTAAAAGAACGCATGTTGCTTTCAAACATATACCACAGCGCTTGTCAAATGCAAAGCTGACCTCATCACGCTCCCCGCTGAAATCCTCCTCAGGCTCTCCATGATGGTCAGGATAAAGTGCAGGCTCCTACCCCTAACACTCCCAAAATGTTCCCTGAGGCTTCCGGGGCCCATCTCCCTCTGGGACCTCTTCACTGCATCCCCACCAACCTCCTGAATCCCCCCACAGGCACACGAAGGCCTGCACATCCAGGGCCTGACACTGTCTGTCCCCTCCTTCTCCCTGCACACCCCCCCACATGCACACATCTGGGTAATTCACTCAGCTCAGGTCTCGACGCCTCTGGGGAGCTCCCCACCCCCTGCTCTCAGAGCCCCTGCACCTGTCTCCAGCACAGACTCATCACAAGGGGTCAGGATATCTCCCCAGCTGCCTCCCTCCCACCAGACAGGGGATGATACAGGAGCAGGGCTGACTCTCCTCACTGGAGACCCCAGGACTTTGCATGGCTCTGGCCCAGAGAAAGGAGTGGGTGGACATCTACACAATGCACAAGTGTGAGCTGAGGAATCAAGCAACCTGCTGCCTTAGAAAGAAGCTCCACCGAGCTGGACCCGGAGGGCAGAGCTTGCTGGGTTCAGACAATTCATTTCACATCTTCATCCCTCAGCTCTCATCTCTGTACCATGGTGCCAATGATATGTACCTAGACCTGATTTGACTGGGATGTTTTTAAGATTTTCTTAGTACAAATATTAAGAAGCAGGGCTGGGTTTTATTAAGAGATGCTAATTCAGAATGAACCTGCCAATGGTGAATGAATGAAAGAACCCCCAAGGTTTTATTCATAGACATCCATTAGCTTTCCCTTTATACACATGCACGGAGCTCACGCTACAACTGGCTGGGCAGCCCTTTCTTCCCGAGAGCTCACAAAGAGAGCCATCTGCCCAGTTCCAGGTGGAAGCATCTCACGCCTGTCTTCCTGGAGTGTAAATCAATGAGGCTTCCCTGAGCCTCTCCTTCTTGTGGGGTTTCCATGGGAATCCTCCCACGCGTGACTGCGCCAGGAGCCCCCAAGGCAGAAGCTCAGGCTGTCAGCCAGTGAGGAGAGCAGGGGATGGGATGAGCGAGGTTTGCTGGGCGGTGACCAGGCCAGCATGCTCTGCAAGGTCATTTGAAAGAGACATGCCTCTGAAGGAGCAAAGCCAGAGGCCCTATGTGCACGTGCAGCCCTGGCAGCCCTGGTCACCGTGGCCGCTGGCCCAGGCACAGGTGGGGTGTGCTGCAGGATGGCTGGCCTCTGTGAGGCCCAGCAGGGCTTGGGCAGGAGCAGAGCAGGAAGAGAGGGGATGGGGAGGATGCTACACAATGGGAGCCCCTTGGGAAAACTTCTATGAAGAAAACACAATAATCTTCATGTCCAGCCCCTCATTTATCTCCCAGGCTGAACTTTGCCCACTTAGTATAAGTGATTGTCTCAAAACTCAGGACACCTAAAGAAAAGCAAAACTATTCATGCCTCAGGCTTGATCTAGATCATAAGAGGGACCTGCTGGGGTTTCTGAAGGTCCCTCTCTCAAGCCTGAGGTGTCTCTGGGAGCAGTCTTGAGATACCAGGGGAGAAACTAGAGAGGAAGAGGGGAAGAGGGGATGGTGAGGAAGCAGGGAGACAGGGAGACCTAGAGAGAGGAGAGAAGGACCGCCAGAGGTGAGGGAGCCACTCAGCCCCAGGAATCTGAGGGACTTGCCTATCTCATAGTACGTGGGTGACAGGTGAGATGTCCCTGTGGCCTGGCTAATTGGACCAAGCCCCACTCCTTTCTGGAGAAGGCAGAGCTCCAGGTTCACCATAAATGACATTTCACAGCACTAAAAGCCAGGGGGTGGCTGGAGCAGCTCTGGGCCTCTCCCTCTGGGCACAACAGCACACGGAGCCATAGAGCTCACAGCAACTTCCTGCCACCTCCTGGCTCCAGGCTCCACCCTGCCTGCCCCATAAATGGGGCACCCTCTAGGTCACATCTTCAGTGTCTGCTCCTCTCTCTCTCCTTGCATCTTCTCTTAGAACTGACATTTCCAGCTCTCTGCAGATTCTCCCAAACTGGGTCTCCAGCCCCGCCTTCTCTCCTCAGCACCAGACCCACCTACCTGGAGGCCTCTGACCACCCCAAACTAGGAGCTCCTTCAAAGGACCTTGTAAAGCCAGCTGGCCTCATTCTACCATAAGCCTTCCCCCGTGGGCATGCCCACCCTCTCGAGAGGTCAGACATCTGGGGGTGCACAGGCACCTCAGAACCCACACGTCCAGAGCTGAACTCTGCCGCAGAGCCCCATCTCTCCATCTCCCTCACTCAACGCCTTCAGCTCTCCCTTAGCTCAGAGCTTGCCTGGATTCCGCAGTGGTCTCCCTGACTCCAGTCTGTGCCCCACAACCCACCCTCCACGCTGCCAAGGGGTAAATCTGACCAAGCCACCCACCCACCTTCTCGTTTAACTCTCCAGGGAGAAGCTGCAGCCCTTAGCTTGGCACACCAGTTCTCCAGACCTGCTCTTACTTATCTCTCCCCCGCCCAGTCTCCTAGCACGGCCCACCAGTCGTGCTAGACTCCCCCAGGTGCCACATCCCCTCCATACCTTGGAGTCCTGGGAGCCTTTCCACCTTCCTGTACCTGGCTGGTACTCTCTCACTCTCCCCCACCCCTAAGCGGGCCGGGCAGCTCTGTAGCAGCCCTCCATCCCCCTGCGTCCTTATCCTTGAGTCTTCTGCACCACATGCTGCATTTCCTGCTGGTGAGGCCAGTGCCCAAGCAGCCTCTGTCTCCCACCAGCACCCACCCGGCACCTGCCACTTCTGGCTGCACTCTAAAGCATTTGTCAGATTGAAGAAGGAATATCCGCTCCCCATCTCTTGTATAGTTTGCATTTCTAACAACAAACATGTTTTTCATAATTAAAGTGTCCATTTTAAGTGGGGATTAAGTTCTAAAGTCAATATGTGAAGCAAAAACCACATGCAATCAACACTGCCCAGGAGAGCCCTTCTGAAGGTCCCAGGTTCGTGATAGCCGATTTGGGTTTGCCGCCCTCTTCCCCAGAGGGCTCAGCACAGACACAGTTTTCGCTACAGCCTCAGAACAGATCCCTATTTCTTGAGCTGAGTGGCAGCAGAGAAACCAGCTGACTTATTTAGGGACCATGTTGTATTAATAATGTGTTGCTGTTTTATTTATTTTTTACTGTTGATCTTTTCTATCAAGTATGTATGGCTCACATAAGTTAAGGGCACACATTTATGTACTTATTTTTAAAGATGACTATGAGGCAGAGACTTCTGGTAACTTCACTCCAGGTCTCCCCTCCCCTGATTTTCCACATTGAGTGGCCTGTTCTAGGTGAGAGCTGCCCGAGACGCCTGTCGTTCCTGTACCAACAGAGAAGCGACATTTCAAGGCCTGGCTATGTGACAACAGGCCAGGCAACTTGGGGAAAATGAAGCAGCCCCTGTGTCGTGAGTTGTACTGGGTCTTTTCCCGAAGGGATGAGGAAGCACTCTGGCCCGGGCCTTGGCCACTTCCTGGGGTAGGAATGAAGCCCCCCAAGGACTGGCCTGCCTAAATGAGCAGAAGGAGCCGGTCTTAAGAAACCCCAAGGGGAAAAGTAGCCTACGCAGGGGGAACAGCAAATAAAAAAGTCCCTGGTGTGTTGGAGCAAACCCAAAAAGTCCAGGGGGTGAGGGTAATGAGAGAGGAAAATGGTCAGAAAGGAGGGGAGGGGGCAGTCCCCGGACCGGAGGGCCTGGGGGCATTGAGGCTTTTCTGAGGAGCTTCTAAGGTAGGGAGGGTCTTGATCTAGTTACATTTTAAAAAGATGTTTCTGAAACACGGTCATTACTATTTGCTAATCTGATACTTGAAAAATTGCATCTTATTGTAGTCTTAATTTGCATTTTTCTTATTGAATGAGGTAGAGCATCTTGCCACATGTTTAGGTATTATTTTCATTTCATTTCATGAGTGTGAACTGTTTATGGTCTTTGCCCATTTTTGGTCCTTTGCTTGTTGACTTGAGGAACATTTTACACATTAAAGAGATGAGCCCTTTGTGACAGGAGTGGCAATTCTCTCCCCAGTTTGTCGTATGTCTTTTGACTGTTTATGGTGACTTCTTTTCCCTGCAGATTTTTTAACATATAATTGAATTTATCAGTCTTTCAAATAAACTAGTTTGGTTGGAAGACAGAGGCGCAAGGTGGGGATACAGAGACAAGAGGCTGGGAGAGTCTGGTGCACTGATGTCTTTCCCCAGGGCAGGGACAGCGTTTAGGGCAGATCTGGATTCTCCCGTGAATAGCGTTTCCCTGAGGCTCAGGCCTAACATTTCACATCCTCCTGATTTAGGCTCATCAGGTTGGGAGGGTGGGGGTTTAGGGAGAGATGGGTGGAAGGATGGGCCCCAGATTCCTAGAGAGGAGAGAACTCCTGCCTTCACCCCCAAGCTCCCCCAGGAGGAGGATGCGGCAGACGAGGAAACTGAGCGGGGAGAGATTAGAGTACTTGCTCAAGGTCACACTGGGGCTGGTGGTGGAGACGGAATTCGAACTCAAGCCTGGCTCCAGAGCCGAGAGCTCTCCACCACCTCGCCACAGCGGTACAGAAGTGTCCTCCTCTCACTTCCAGTCCGCAATAGCCCGTGTTCGGCCACCCGGAGGCGGGAGCAGCCACTCCCCCTCTTCTCCTGCCAGGGAAAGGTCCTGGGCTCGGCGTCCCCTCCTGGCGCGGAGCCCGTGGCGCGTCCTGCGCTACCCCGGCTGGCGGACGCATTTGCCGCGCTCCAGGCTCTGGCCTCCTCCCTCCTACCCAGACCCCACCCCCTACCCCCGGCCCGCGACTCGCGAAGCCCGCGACCCCCTCCCTTCCGGAGCATCGCCAAGTTTGTCTCCAAGCAAGGCCAGGAACTGGCCCTGAGCAGCGCGCGGGCCGGGCGACCAGCCTCACCACCCCAGCGTCAAGAGTAAACCGTAACGACAGCCACCACTTCACCAGCGCCTACTGCGTGCCAGGCGCTTGACTTCCACCGCTCGGAATCGCCCCACCCCCGATGAACAGATCCCCAGAATTTATTGTCCCCATTACATAGACGAGGGAGCCACTGCACCACCGGAAAGTTGCATGACACGCTAGGGCTCACACAGCTAATATTAATGCTCGCTAACATTTGATTGCTTCCTATGTGCCAGACACAGGTCTATGTACGTTACAAGCACCACTCCACAGCTCCTACCAATACTCCTATAAAACGGGTATCATTATCATTCCCATCCTACGGATGAGGTAACCGAGGTTTGGCGCTTTGCCCAAGGTCACCCAGCCAGTGAATGACGGCTCTTGGATCCAAGCCCGGGCAGGGTTACTCGGGGGGGGCGGTTTCTTGTGCCGTCTCCATTACGCAGAGAAGCAGCGGGCTTCGAACCTACGGCATCAGAGGCTGGCCCCAAACGCCCAAAGCTGTGCGCAAACCAACCAGCTCGGACTGCCACAGCTGGCAGAGAGGAATTCCCGGAGACCCGGACGGGACTCACGCCGGGATCGCCGGCAGTGGGCGAGTGCCGGCCCGCACGAGGTCCGCGCGGCCAGATCTCGGCTACCGGCTCCTGTGCGCCCCAGGGCGCCCCTCACCAGAAGCTGGAGAATACTCACCATAAAAGAGAGGGCGAGTGCCTGCCCCGGAGGAATCGCCAGCGCGGGCAGGTCTTGGACTCCCGGGAGAGGCGTCTGCCACTGCCGCCCACTCAGGGGCGCCCGAGCGACCCCGAAAATGCCGGCTAGCTCCCCGAGGCCAGGAGCGCGTCCTCACGGCTGGTGCTCAACTGCAGCTCCCCCTCTGCCTGGCAGGGTGGCCTGGAGTTGGAGCGTTCTTGGGGAAGTTGGCGCTCGAGCGCGGCGGGAGGGCCCGGGAGGTCGGATGGGAGTAGGGGGGCGCCTTCCTGCGCGGATCCCGGGGGCACGCCAAGGCCCGCGCTCTAGCCTTTCCGAAGCTCCGCGCCGAACGCGGAGGGCGGCGAGGACCCAGCTCAGAGCGCACGGGCCGCGCCTCGGCCACTGGCCCCTAGCGCGCCCTGCGTCTTCCCCCGCGCCCTGGGCGCACGCAGCTGTGGCTCGAGCTGCGGCCGGGGCCCGGGCTGCGGTGTGCTCATCGCCCTCCCCAGGGGCTGGGCGCCTTTGTGCGCCGGGCGCGCCGGCCGCCGCGGCCAGCTCTGGATGCTGCAGCTGCCGCCGCCTCCCCCTCCTCCGCCGCCGCCGCCCGCTCCCCGCCTTCCCGGCCGGCCCGGAGGCTGCAGCTGAAAGCCGATCCGGCTGAGCTCATCCCTGAAGGCCACTAATCCAATAGCCGCGGAAGGCGCGGCCGCCGGGAACGCCCCTTCCCCCACCATCCCGCGCCCCGGCCCGTCCCAGCTCGGGCCGCTGCCGGCGCCGCCACCTTCCCGAGGCCACCAGCTGGCGGGAGAGGGAAATGGAGCCCGCGCCCGCGCCCCTGTGTGGAGTCGGCGCCGTCGCCATTCACCCGCCCGCTGGCCCGCGCACTCCCTCACTCACGCACTCATTCATGCGCGCGGGTCCTCCCCCATTCATTCAAGCGCGCCGGGAGCGCCAGGGTGGGTACCCCTGAGGGGGAGGAGACACCCACAGTCGCTCGGCAGCTTTGGTGTCTTTACCCAACGCACGTGGGAAATAGCAGCCGGGGAAAGAGGATGTTTAACGTTCTCTTCTTCAGACACGTGCGCACACTTTATTTTTTAAGATCAAGCTCCAACTCGTCTTTTCTTTTAAAGTGCAATTTCGTCCCGCCTCACAGGGCCTTCCCTGCCCACCTAGGGGGCAGGGAGGTGCGTTTCTCTGCTCTGCTGGCTGCCAGCGCTGATGGTGGGCTGCTTCATTGCGAAGAATGGGAGCTGGGAGAGAAGGAAGAGGGCGTGGCCAGGGCGGAGGCCGAGAGGCTGCTTCTAGCGTGTGTGTTTCTTCGGGGAAATTCAAAGTTTCTAGTCTGGCTGCCCTCGTCTGTGCTCCCAGAGTTGACTTCTGTTCCATTCCACAATCATTTGGTCTGACCCCAGCCCCCTCTGTGCCAGGCACCAAAGAATCTAAATGCAGAGTGCCTGTTTCATCAGAGACACAGACGACAAAAGAGAGTTCCCCAGGGAAGGAAATCTTTAACCAAAACTCTGGGGCTTCTTTCCCAGACTGGGAAGGGCAATCTGGGAATGCTTCCTAGTGGAGGTGGCTACACGAATTAGCTCCTGGAGGCAGGTGGAAAGGATGGCCACCTGGCTAGGTACTTCCACAGCACAGAGCCTGTGGTTTGACTGGTGATAGAAAACAGTGCTAAGATGAAGCTGGAGGGATAGGCAGTGGCTAGGGTCTCTCCCTGAGGTCAGTTGGGGAAACCTTTAGCTAGGGTGGTGACTGTCAGATTTGCATTCTGGAAAGGTCTCTCAGCAGCAGAGTGGATGGATGGAGGAAAACAGCCTGGAAGCCACTGAAACAGTCCAAGCAAAAGATGAAGCTTCATGAACCAGGGCAGCCGTGGTCGGGTGGCAAAAAGGTGTCTTGATCAAGTGTTTCTTGCACATATTCTACTGTTTTGTCATTGCCAGTTTACGTGTCTGTCTCCCTCCTAAGACTGTGAACCCCCTGGAGGATGAGGTTCTGCGTTTTATACATCTCTGGATCCCCTGTACCCAGCACAGAACAGCTGTGGAGTAAGTGTGATTTGAACTGACCCAAGTGGCAGTTCTGACTTACCTTCACACTCACTACGTTTCAGGGGGTCTCACAGCAGTCTGTCCTATTCCCTATCAGGAAGTGCCTGTAACACCCACTCAGCAAGCTACCGCAGGGGCTATGGACACAACTGAGGAGCAAGAAAGAAAAATTGAGGAAAGAAGATCAGAAGCAAAAGGGGAGTTTAAAGAAGACTTTCAAGCTGATGGTTTCTCCACATGGACCCCAACCCAGTCTGGCTGGTGGGGGCAGGGGCAGGGGTAGGGAGGGGTTGCCCACCCCCACCCCCACACCTACCCCCACTCCCACTGCTTCCCCTTCTTGCTGGGAAACATTACAGCAGCTTCAAGGACAACTCCTCCCTCCCTTGGGGGCTGCAGGTAGGTTCACCACCTTCGCCCCTCCAGATTAGACCATGCCTCAGACACAAAGAAGTGGCCATAACAGCACCCCATGTGTCCCTGTAGGGCCCCCCAAATACTCCAGCCCCTGGATATAAGAAGAAATAACTTGCCATTTTGGAAGACACCAGGATAGCCAAGCTATTAACTCTTCAGGTTGAAGTCAGCAGCCTCTACGGTGGCCCCAGTGACCCCTGGCTCTGGGTTTCCCCCCCTTGTAACCCCTCCCTTCAGGTGTGGGCTGACCTTATTGACTTCTCCTCACAAACAGAATACGGTAGAATTGACAGGATGTGCCCTCCAAGATTAGGTTATAAAAAGGCAGTGGCTTCTGTTTTGAGCATATGCTCTCTCTCTCTTGCTCTCTTTGGGGATCACCTCTCTGGGAGAAGCCAGCTTCCATGTCCCAAGGCAGCCTTGTGGAGAGGCTCATGTGGTGGGGCCCTAAGGCCTGCCAACAACCGTGTGAGTGAACTTAGAAGTGGATTCCTGCCCTGCCACCCCCGCCCCAGCTGAGCCTTCATATGAGACTGCAGCCCTGTCTGGCACCTTGACTGCAATTTCATTAGAGATCTTGAATCAGAGACAGTCAACTACGTTGTTCCCAGATGCCTGAGCCACAGACACAGTAAGAGAATAGATGTGTGTTGTGTTAAGCTGCTAAACCTAGGGGTAATTAGTTGTGTAGCAATAGATAACTAATACAAGATATTCTTAACTGTCCAAGGGTGATTTGAAAAATAAACTCTTGAAGAACTAGCCAGTCTCACCCCAGAGAAAGCACAATATTTCATGGGCATAGTCAGGCAGCCCTGGCCTTAAATTTCAGGTCAGACTCTTTGGGTCTTAGTTTCTCATTGTAAAATGAGGACAGAAGAATTTCCTGAGTTCGGTTATGCATTGTAGCATGTTACATAGTAGGTTCTCCATAACTGTTTTATTCTACTTCTCAGCAGTAGACCAAGATTCTTGGAATTCTTGGGCTAAGGCGAAGCCGTGCTTGGAGCAGAAGGTCTGTTTGGGTGCTGTTGCAGTCATGGGTCAGATCCACTATGTAAAATGCAAAGCTGTGAGCCCACCATCTGCTCCTCACCTCTTCTCCCAACAGGGCTTGGTTTCAAATCTATTTCCTAGGTTTCAGCTATTGCAACCCTGGTCTCCTTCTCTGTCTTCCAAATGTATCAACGATGGTTTAACAGAAGTTGAGGAAAAATCCTCAGTTCTGAGAAATTCTGGAGCTTGAAGCTTGCTCGGAGGAGGTGCATGCCAGGCAGGAGAACGGTGGTGCGCGAGATCTGCATGTCTTCTGCCCCCACTCAGAGGAAGCCCCAGCCTACAGTGAGGGGGTGCCCAGAAGGTGCTCATCTCTCTGATCTTGTTCCCCCCTACAGCTCAGGCTCCACCACCTCTTTCCCCAACAGTTGAGGCAGCCTCCTCACCTCTGCACCACTGCCGGAGCTGTCTTCATAAAGTAAAGATCACCCCTGCACTCTCTTCAGAGGCACCCCGCAGCCCACAGAGTGGTTTTCTCACTTCTTAGCTGCTTCTGGCTCCTGTGCACTAGTCCCCCCTCCCTGCATCTGTGCTCTGGGCCAGGCAACTCCTGTGAGCCAAGCTCTTTCTCCCTGATGCAGGCCTTGGCACACACTGACCTTTCTCCCCGGTACAGACTTTCGCTAGGTAACTCGGTCCACCTTTTGGCTTTCTGCCTGCGTGCATGTCATCTGCTCCAGGAGGCTTCCTCACACCCTAGGCTCAGCATGATGCCTCCTGGATGTGCCCTCAGGCCCATGCTTCCCTCTCTCAGGGCCCCAATCCCACTGTGGTTGTTGCCTCTCTTCTTGCCACCCTGCCCCCTCCAAGAGGCACTCAGTTCTAGAACAGAATTGTCTTTTTCATCTTCGTAGCTTTTGCACTCCCACCTTCATTGCATCTTACTAATTTCTCAAAGCACAAAGCTCCACAGTCTTCCCAAGTAGCCCCAGTGGGTTAGGGGCCCCTTCCCTGAGCCCTACAGCCCTTGTCATCTTACCTCTGTCAGAGCGCTCTGCAAACCCTCCAGGAATTGTCCGACTCCTGCAGCAGAGAGCCACTCTGCTAGGGCAGGACTGTGTCTGTTTCACCTGGTGCTCCTGGCACCCAGCCCAGGGCCAGGTACACAGTAGACATCCAATAAATGTTTGTGGAATAAATGATTGAAGGCAGGGCAGAGGGAAGGAAAGACAAAGGTTGGAAGGAAGAAAGACTGACTCCATTGGCCTCTATTTTTCTTTCTTTCTTTTAAAACACTGAATGTTGAGAATTGGATTAACCATCACCCTTGGTTCATGACATGCTGTCGTCATTAATCCACGCATGGCCCTTATTTATTTAAGTATTTATTCATGGTAAACACCCCGGAGCCCACACGCAACCCAAGGCCCCTACGTCTCCCAATGTGCTGCCTTCCTAGGCCATCTTTTTGCCTCCCTTTCACATAAAACCACTATCCTGATTGTTAAGGTTTATCGCTTCCTTGGATTTTCCCCCCAAATATATATATAAACACTTGAAAGAAGTTAGGCATATATATATGTCTAAACCTTATTTTATTTAGTTTTACTTGTTTTTTGAACTTTATTAAAAGACGTCATACTGTATATTGTTTTCTAGGACTTATAATCTGGACTCAAGAAGATTCATCCATGTTGATGCATCAACTGTAGCTCATTCGTTTTCACGGCTTATAATAGTTCATTGGGTGAACAGACACAATGTTAAAAAAATTATGCCTGACATTTGCTGAAGATGGTAAGGAAGACTGTTCAAGGGGCCCTACTACAGTGGGGTTTTGCAGTGGGGACAGAGATCAGGCTCAACTCTCAATGCAAGAAGAACAAGTGGAGATTCACAGCCAAGGAAAAGGTGGGCGCCAGTGGATGGAAAATTACTAAGAGCAAACACGAGGGGTAAGGAGGATTCTTGCTAGACCGACTCAACAGGGTTCTTGCTGCAGGCAGGCCAGAGTGAGGGACGAGGAATTTGATCAGATATCGGTGGGGGGTTGGGGGGTGGGCATGGGGTTCTCGGATACCAAAGGGTGGGGGATTTTTGCCAAACTAACTTAGCAGGATTTTTGCTCAAATTGGATTCTCCAAGAACAGAGAAGGAAGCCCAAAGTCAGGCCTAGTTGAGCAAAGTCTCCTGATTAAAGTTTAGTCAAAGGAAAGAATCTTTATCAGCAGTTTATTTTTCCATGCTCCCTCCAAGCGGGGTTTGGATTGATTCTGCTTTGGGGCTGTTACGAACACCCTGCTGTGAACGTTCTTGAACAAGCTCCCTCGAGCATCTGTGCTAATGTTTCTTGGGGCTACTCTTAGGAGTGGAATTGTTGAATCACTGTCTACATGGGTCAGCCCATCAAAATAAAGTGCTAAAAACTGTTTCAATCCTTCACATTGTATGTCATCAGGGAAATGCAAATTAGAACAACAGTGAGATATCACTACATACCTATTAGAATGGTCAAAATCCAGAACACAGATCACATCAAATGCAGGCAAGGATGGAGAGCAACGGGAACTCTCATTCATTGCTGGTGAGAATGCCAAATGGTACAGCCACTTTGGTAGTTTCTTACAAAACTAGACGTACTCTTACCATACAATTCAGCAGTCATGCTCCTTAGTATTTACCCAAAGGAGTTGAAAACATGTCCACATAAAAACCTGCACATGGATGTTTATAGCAGCTTTATTAATAATTGCCAAAACTTGGAAGCAACAAAGACGTCCCTCAGTAGGTGAATGGATAAATAAACTCTGGTCCATCCATACAGTGGAATATTATTCAGCACTAAAAAGAAATGAGCTATCAAGCCATGAGAAGACATGGAAGAATCTCAAATGCATATTACTAAGTGAAAGAAATCAATCTGAAAAAGCTACATACTGTATAATTCCAACTATATGACATTCTGGAAAAGACAAAACTATGGAGACAAAAAAAAAGATGAGTGGTTTCCAGGGGCTAGTGGGGAGGGAAGGTTGAACAGACAGAGCACAGAGGATTTTTAGGGCACTGAAACTACCCTGTGTGATGCTATAATGGTGGATACAGGTCATTAGACATTTGTCAAAACTCATGGAAGGTACAACATCAAGAGTGAAACCTCAGGTAAGCTATGGACTTTGGGTGATGATGATGTTTCAATGTAGGTTCATCAATTGTAACAAACACACCTCTCTGGTGGGGGATGTTGATAATGGGAGAAGCTGTGCATGCGTTGGGTCAGGAGGTATATGGGAAATCTCCATACCTTTCTCTCAATTTTGCTGTGACTCTAAAACTTCTCTGAAAAAAAAAAAACAACTATATTACTTGGAACATCTGAGTCACTATGCAGACTAATAAACCTGAACTAGAGGGAGAGAAAAAAGCCTATTAAAGAAAAATCCCAAAACTCTTTTACTCCAACCACAAAACAGGAAGGGTCATATGTTCCAAAAGTAATTTGCATCATCCACAGGAGACAAAAATGATTGACCCAGAGATCCCCAACACCATTTCTTTGGAATTATTTGCATACAAATAAATGATTTACATCCTAACTGGGATGCAGATCCAAGGCCACTCCATTCCCCATCCCATTGCTCTTTACCTCTTAGGTAATTAGGGTTAGGGGTGCCCAGAGGTCTCAGCACCTCAGGACTGTGGAATACACCTGAATTAGTCTGTAGTAAGAAAGAAGACAGGTGACAACTTGGTGACAGAGGCACCCAAATTCATCCGGTGAACATTGAACTTGGTGCAGGACAAGATATTAAGGACACACACACACACAGGCACCCCTACACCCAGAGGCCTGGAGAGTTCTGCTGTTATAAAACGCCTTGGTATGCAGGGGCGAGGTGACAGGATGGGAGGGGCAGATCATGGCAGGGTCACACCTCGGGAATTTTAGCTTTTTAATTAATTTCTGTAATCCTAATTTTTCTCTTATACGTAATGGACGCAGTAATATCTACCACAGATTGCTGTGAAGGTTAAAGAAGGTGATCACTCTAAGGGCTTGGCAAATGTATTTTCTTCCAACTGTGATCTTGAACAAGTTACCAAATGTCTGGGCAGCTCAGTTTCCAATCTGTAAAATGGAACTAATGGAAAGCACCTTTCTCTAGTGGCATTTGTCACTTTTGGACGTCTAGCTGCTGAGCCACCTTCCTAAGCTTGAGGAATTCCCCTCCATGAGCCTGGGTAGGAAGCAGTCACTTCCCGGTGACGGACAAAAAGCCCAGGGCTCGGTCATGGCTCTGAAATCTCTTACAAAGCCTTTTCACGTTTATTGTTGGTAAAAATGAAACCAACAAACCTCTTCATCTCTCAGCCTCCCTCGCCGCTGGAAGTGGGTGTCATCTGGATTCTGCCCAATAGACTTACCAGTCTGATTCCGAAGTGGGTCACTTGAGAAACTCCGTAGGGCATCCATCCCAGCTGGTACTTCTGGGGAAGTAGAGGCAGCTCTTTTCTGGGATCAGGGGCGAGAGCAGCCGCTTCCGGATCTCAGCTGTGGCGGAAGCTCCCTTACCGGGCCAGAGCTGCAGTGGTCAGAGGTGTTTTCCTGAAAGCTGAGTCCAGAGTCTAGTTTTCAACCATCCCAATGATTCTGTGAGCTATTTTATCTGTCTTCCTGAGTCCCTACCTGCCTGAGGCAGGTGGAGTGGATTCTCTTGTTGGCAACTAGGAACCCCTTCTGTTACTGCCCTTTTTCCTGTCTCTCTGACAGCTTGGCCTGTCAGAACCTTCACTCTGGGTCTTCAAAGCTGGAACCAGCCATTCAAAAAAGCAAAGATGGTGGAGAGTTCATTCTGATGAGTACAGGGTTGGCAGCAGTGACATCCAGACCCCAGGGATGGCATTGGCAGTGGTGCCCACCCCTGGTCCAGTGGTCAGTGCTGGGAGGGGCAGCAGTGTCCTCACCAGACTGGGTTTTGGCCTGATTCCAGCTGTAGTTCCCCCACCCCGCATTTGTTGTTGGGTTGTTCTTGCCTATTTTTTTCTGGATCTGGTTCTCCAGCTTCCCAGTCATTCTGCGATTTCTCAATTTCCTCTCTTTTTGAGGCTGGTCATACAGTGAATTACAATGATTGAGAGTTGAATGTGGAACCAGCTTTGCGTTCCTGGGATAAACCCCACTTGCCACGATGTATCATCCTCTGACTACGCTGTTGGATTCCACGTGCACGCATGTTCACAAGGGATATTGGTCTGTGCTTTTCGTTTCTTGTAAAGTCTTTGCCCGACTTTGGCACCAAACTAATGCTGGACTTCAAGAACGAGTGAAGAAGTATTCGTTTTTCTTCTGTTTCCTAGAAGAGTTTGTGTAGAATTGGTACTATTTCCTCCTTAAATGTTTCGTGGAATTCACCAGTGAAGTAATCTGGCCCTGGAATTTTCTTTGTGGGGAGATTTTTAAATAGAAACTCAATTTCTTTAATAGATATAGAGCTATTCTGGTATCTGTTTCCTTTTTAGTAAACTATGGTAATTTATATCTTTCAAGAAGTTTATCCATTTTATCTAATCGTGGAATATACCAGCATTAAGGGGTCCATAATATTTCCTTATTATCTTTTTTATATATGTGACACCTGTAGTGATGTCACCTCTCGTGTTTCTGACACTAGTAATTTGGGTCTATTCTCTCTTTTTTTGCCTGGTCAGTCTGGCCAGCAGTTTATCAATTTTATTGATCATCTCAAAGAATCAGCTTTTGGTTCCATTTATTTTCTCTGTTTTTCTGGTTTCTATTTCATTGATCTTTTGCTCTGATCTTTCTTATCTCCTCTCTTCTGTTTGCTTTGACATCCACTTGCTCTTCT
The DNA here is from genome assembly GCF_041296235.1 of Equus asinus. Classification (NCBI taxonomy): domain Eukaryota; kingdom Metazoa; phylum Chordata; class Mammalia; order Perissodactyla; family Equidae; genus Equus; species Equus asinus. The sequence goes on along the minus strand of NC_091810.1, from coordinate 86,926,490 downwards.
TTTTCTAGTTTCTTAAGGTAGAAGCTGAGATCATCAATTCGAGACCATTTTTCTCATCTAATATAGGCATTTAGTGCTATAAATTTTTTTCTAGGTACTGTTTTAGCTGCATCCTGCAAATTTTGCTATGTTACATTTTCATTTTCATTCAGCTCAAAATACTTTGTAACTTAGAAAAAATTCCTTCTTTGACTCATAGGTTACTCAGAATTGTGTTGTTTCCAAATATTTGGAGATTTCCCAGGCATCATTCTGGTATTGACTTTTAGTTTAATTCTATTGTGGTCAGAGAACATTCTTTGTATAACTTGAATAGTTTTAAAGTTACTGAAACTTATTGTATGACTCAGAATATAGTTGACGCTCATAAATTGCTTGGGTGCACTTGGGAAGAATGTGTATTCTGCTGTTGTTGGGTGGAGGGTTTGGAAATACCAATGAGGTCAAGTTGGTTGTGTTATTCAAGTCTTATATACTCTTACCAATTTTCTCTCTCCCTGTTCTGTCAATTATCAAGAGAAAGATGTTGAAATCTATGACTGTACTTGTGGATTTGGCTGCTCCTCCTTGCCGTTTCTGTCAGTTTTTGTTCCATGTATGACGAAGCTTTGTTTTCAGTGCATACACCTTTGGGTTTTTATGTCCCTTTATGAAATGACCCTCTTTGTGCCTGCTGATACCCACTGCTCTGAAACCTATTTTGTTTGATACTACTCCATCCATTCTGGCTTCTTGTTCAAATTAGTGTCAGCATGGTGTATCTTTCCCCATCCTCTTATTAACCTCTCTGTGTCTTTCTATTTAAAATGGGTTTCCTGTAGGAAGCGTAGAGTAGCGGCTTGATTCTGTTATCAGAGTAGGTAATCTCCGCCTTTAGACTGGGATATGTAGACTATTACATTTAATGTGATTATTGATATGGTTGCATTTAAATCTACCATCTTGCTATTTGTTTTATATTTGTTCTGTTTGTTTTTTTTCTCTTTTTTTCTGCTTTCTTTTTGATTACTTTTTATAAGTCCATTTTTACTTCCTTTGTTGGTTTACTGGCTGTAAGTCATTGTTGTGTTATTTCAGTTGAGTGTAGTTATTTAGTCATCGCCGTGTTAGTTATTTCCGGTGGCTTTGGGGTCTATGGTCTACATCTTTAACTTGTCGCAGTCTACCTTCAGGTAATATTTTACCATTTCATGTATGTATAAGAACTTCACAACAGTGTATTTCCGTGTCTCCCCTCTTGGCCTTGGTGTATAGCTGTCATAGATTTTACCCCTACATATGTTATAAGCCATTTAATACATTGTTATTTTTGCTCTAAACAGTTGGTTATCTTTTAAAGAGATTTAAAGGCTAATTCAAAAGTCATTATATTTACCCATATAGTTTCCATTTCAAATACTCTTCATTCCTTTGTATGGATCCATATTTCCATGTGGTATAATTTCCCTTCTGCCAGAAGGATTTCCTTGTAACATTTCTTATAGTGCAGGCCTGATGGTGATGAGTTCTTTCAGCTTTTGTACGTCTGAAAAAGTCTTATTTACCTTCGTTTTTGAAAGATATTTTCTCTTGGTGAAGAATTCTAGGTTGATGGATTTTTTTTTTTGTTTCAGCACGTTAAAGACGTTCCTTCACGGTCTTTTACTCAAGTTGTTTCTGATCAAAAGTCCACTGTCACTCTCACCTTTGTTCCACTGTATGTCATGTGTTTCTTTCTCCTCCCAGGCTGCTTTTGACATTTTTTGCTTTATCAGTGGTTTTAATCAATTTGATTAGGGTGTGCCTTGGTGTAGTTTTCTTTACGTTTCTTGTGTTTGGACGTCATTGAGCTTTTTAGATCTATGGCTTTACAGTTTTCATTGTATTGGGAAATTTTTTGACCATTATTTCTTAAAATACTCTTTCTGCCCCCTCGATTTCCTTCAAGGACTCCAACGACACATACATAGGCTGCCTGAAGTTGTCCCGCAGCTCACTATTATTCTGTTTATTTTTTCCACCTGTTTTCTCACTGTGCTTCATTTTCAAGTTTCTGTGTTTATGTCTTCAAGTTTACTAATCCTTCCTCTGCTCTGTCTAACCTGCAATTAATCCCATCCAGTGTATTTTCATCTCAGATGTTGTCGTTTTGGTCTCTAGAAATTCAACTTGGGCCTTTTTAAAAAATCTCTCTCGTCTTTAATTAATGTGTTCAATCTTTCCTCTAGCATCTTGAACATATGGAATACACTCATAATACTTTTTAAAATGTCGCTGTCTACTAATTCTATTATCTGTGTCATTTCTGGGTTAGTTTCAATGGATTGATTTTTCCCCTCACTTTGGGTGGTATGAACCTGGTAATTTTACATGCCTGGTAATTTTTTTCCCCACTGTGGAGCAAGATTCTTCTGAATATTCCATTTATGTCCACTCTGGCTGGTGGGAATGGGCAGTATTTCTAGTCCTATGTGAGCTCCAGGGATGGCTCCCTCTAATCTTTTTGGTAGTTATTTTCCATGCCTTCCATAATTTCCTCTTATGCACACTCCCATCTGTATTCAGCTGAATCCCCAAGGGGGAGTTTTGCAAATCTCCGTGGTCCTCTCTCTGTGTAGCTTTCTCCTTTCCAGTATCCTGCCCCGCAAATTTTAGTCACCCCGGCCTCCCGCTCCAGATCCTTATTCCCAAATCAAGGAGGTCACCAAGCTCTGCCCAGCTTCCCCTTTTTTCCGCCGTGGCCTGGAAGCTCTCTCCAGGCAGTAAGCTGGGTCCACTGCAGGTTCATCACGGTGGTTTGCCATCTCTCAGAGATCCCTGTCCTTCACTGCCTCTTGTCTAATATCTTGAGAACCATTGCTTCATAAATTCGTCTGTCTTTTCAATTCTTTCAGGTGGGAGGGCACGTCCAGATTCTTTTGTTCCATCTTGGCTGGAAACAGAAGGCTTCCTTTTGCACTTCCTTCTGTACACAGCCAGAGCAATTTTCTCATGTTTATAAAGGAAAACCCTGGCTGAAACATTACTTTGCATGATTAATGTGAAGATTAAATGAGAGAACATATGTAACTACTCAGGAAAGTGCCAGCATAGAGCAAGCCTTCAATTAATGTTGATGTATTAGGCAGCTTTTGCTGGGGCAACAAACAGCCTCCACATCTCAGGGGCTTACAATAACAAATGTTTCTACCTCTTGGGTCTGCTGGTCTGTTGGTCTGCTTAACGGTCTGTCATGACTCAGCTGTGCTTGGCTCACCTTGAGCACCAGACTTCCTCATTCTGGGACCCAGGTTGACAGTAGCATCATTGGAGAAGAAAAGAGCATGAGGCCAAATGAGCCATTGAAGTACATTTAATGTTTCTGCTCTGATATGCTACCTATTATAACCTCTTATATTCCACTGGTCAAAGCAGGTCACATGGCCCTTCTGCAAATTGACGGGACATTGCTGTACTCTGCCCACAGAGAGTCCCGGCAGAGAAGGGAGGTATGACTTTTTTACAGATGAGGGACTTGATGATGGGGAAGAGTAACACAGTTTGCCATAGCTGGTGATTGTCATTAACCTCCTCTTCTGCAAGGAAATTTCTCTGGACATTTATGTTCAAAGCAACACTTTGTTAGGCGTATTGGGGGGAACACATCTCAGTCCACAGCATTTCCTTTATCCTAGGTACACAGCTGTCCTCCACTTGGTTTGTTATTGCCTAGTGGACTGTGATAGTTCAGGAGGAGGGACCATTCATTCACAGCAGGCAGAAGGCCATGGAGACAGGCGGATGCTGAGAACTGACAGTTTGAGGGCAAACGGTATCATTGACCTGGGCATTGGGTGGATAAGTGAATGACTTTCTTCAGTCTTCAATGTGCCACTTCTATCTTGGGTGCCCAAGTCCTTATTCCTGATCATTGGTGCAGGAAACAAGGCTCCCATGAGACATCAGAAAATCGGCCCATCCTTGAGGATGCCAGTCATTTCCCTTCTCCATCCAGACATCAACCCCACTTACCTCAGCCGCAATGGTTCTGCTTTCCACTGAACGCCAAGAGCCTTTATTTCAGGGCATTTCATTTAGCAATAAATTACAGGCTGTCTCGTAATAAATCTTCTGTTATACTATCTAACTCCCAGGTGGTCTGAGTGTGAAAGAACTCAGAGTTTTTCCTGCTCTGTGCCAGGGCCCTTACACGTAGTGGCTATTTTAAACCTCGTGATGACCTGACGACGTAGGTACTGGGGGTGGCTCTGTTTCACAGGTGAGGCAAGAGAGGTTCAGGGAGGGTAAGTGACTGTGCAAGGTCACACAGCCCGTTAGTGGCTGAGCTGGGATTTGAACGTAGGTCGGTCTGTTTTGCATGATGCTTATTTTAGGTCCTTAGTGGCAATTTGTTTTCCTGGAAAGCAGGGCCTACATCTTATCCTTCTTCATATTACCCACAAAATCTGACAGAGAGACTGAGCACTGGATAGGTGTTTTAGAACATGTGCTACCTTTTCTTTTTAAAGAGAGAAGCAGGTAACTTCGTGCTGAAAGAGATCCTGGGTGTGGTGTTGGAAGCAGCATCGTCCCTCTTGGCTCTGTTACTCTGGTGGTCTGATGCTCACAGCTGGCTGACAGTACATTAGGCTGAGGCCACTGTGGGGCTGAGAGGATATGGAGATAAATAGGGCTTTGTCGGGGCACAGAAACAAGTCCATGGAAGTTGCAGAGGGAGAAAGGAACTCACACTTACTGTGTATCTGTGTGCTTGGCTTTCATCATTCATTATCCCGCCAAAGGCACATAATATTTTATGGGGTCAGGATTTCTTACCCCAGTTTAACAGCCCAGCATCATACAGCAATAGATAACAGAGCTTTTATTTGAATACAGGTCTGGCTGACTCCAAAGCCCACATTACTGCCAATACAACCCACTGCCAACACGGGTGGCAGCCGCTCTGTTGAGAGGAAGCCTGGTGAAGCCATCGCTGAGGATGGCTGGCCTCAAGCACCGGGGCATTAGTAACTCAGGCTGTCTGCCACCCACGCCACTGACAGTGACCTGCTCCCCTCTACCTGATCTATTGCTGCCTGAGAGATTTTTGTCAGCAATTACCTGCGTGGTAGTGGAGCATTTCATCTTTTTCACTGAATTATCTCATGACGTCCTTGACATAGTCTCTCATTCCCTCTGAAAATAAAGTGGTTTAAAATGAAAACTGCAATTACAATGCCATCTATTAAAAGGATCTGGGCTTCCTGTAGCATTAAAAGGAACATGTAATTGCCAATTAAAGAAAAGCATGCTATTGGCCAAAGGTATTGATTAGAAGTAAATTTGGAAAAGTTCTCTGAGTGACACCATGGACAGGCTCACATGCTTTCTCCTAGAGCCAAAGTGACCTGTGTGAGGCACAGAGAGGTTAACGACTTGTCCGAGGCCACACAGCTGGTATTCTCCTGACACTGGAGAATGCACACTTGACATATATTATCCAGGGAGCTGGTACAGATGAGAGTGTGTAAGATTCTAGAAGGGCTCAGTTGATTACATGGGCAACATGCCTGTAGGAGGCCTTTATCATCTCTCCCCTGGGCCTTGGCAGTCTAATCACCTCTCCTTCACCTCACTCCCTTCCCACAGTGTTCTTCAAATAACACCCAGAATGATGGTGGCAGTTATTGTTGGTTGCCCACCGAAAGGTCTCCCATCCCTTTTCCACTAACAGACCAAAAGTTTTAGTCCAGTAGCAATATACCCAGCTTCAGGGAGAAATCTTGACAGGTTCCAGCCTTTCCTGACAACTGCATCAATAAGTAAATAAGTCTGTGTTTCACTTAATAGATTTGGATTTTCTTTCTTTTTGAGGAAGATTAGCCCTGAGCTAACATCTGCTGCCAATCCTCCTCTTTTTGCTGAGGAAGACTGGCCCTGAGCTAACATCCATGCCCATCTTCCTCTACTTTATACGTGGGACGCCTACCACAGCATGGCTTGCCAAGTGGTGCCATGTCCGCACCCAGGATCCAAACCAGCGAAGCCCGGGCCGCTGAAGTAGAATGTGCAAACTTAGCTGCTGCGCCACTGGGCCGGCCCCCTGGATTTTCTGTAGTCGCATGAGTGTAAGAATTCTGAAACTATTTTCTACGTTTTTAGGTCTGAACAAGTAAGCAGATACACTAATGTTGTCGGAATCAGTGTTCTTGCCGAGGAAGAAAGGAGATGCAGCTGTGAAATGGGGCAGGGCAGGCAAACTCCACAGAGCAGGACGGGAATCAGACATCAGTATTTCCTGCTCTGTCCAGAGAACGGCCTGGAATCACTGACACCATGGGGAGTGAGCATACAAGATGAGTCTGGAACATCATGCTGTGACAGAAAGCAAGAAACAGCAGGAATGTATCAAAAGGACGCAGGAGACACCTGAAGGCACTTGGGATCCAAATCTCTGACAGTGCTGGATTCTAACCATTGAACAGAGTAAGAATCCATAAGTCCATACAAAGAACACGGACTACCTAAGGACAGCACTTCCTCGTTGTAGAAGGTCAGCGAATGAGCACAGAAGAAATGACGGTATTAGAAAGTCACCATTTTGCTACTGTCCTAGGAATAGAGCCAGGCAAGAATCATCAGGGGATGCTAAACATGTGCGTGGAAGCCCCTTGAGGAACAAGATACTTCAGTCTCAACAATTCTTTCCACAAAAATAATTACTAATTAGAAAAGGCAAAATAGAAACTTGGCAGGCACCATTTTAACAAAATGGCCGAAGTTAACCTCACCAGCAATCAACATCATCAGTAATCAAGATCATCAGTAATCAACAGCAAGGCAACATCGTGTGCTTCCTGATACGTTGCACTGAGAAGGACACAGCATCACTTCTGTGGTCTTCTGGCCAAAGGTACACAACCTAAAACTACTAATGAAGAAATATCAGACACACCCAAGTTACGGGACATTCCACAGAACAACTGGCATGACTGTGCTCTTTAAAATGTCAAAGTTATGAAAGAAAAAGAAAGGAAGAGGAATCACTCAGAGTAAAGGAGCCTAAAGGGATCTGATAACTACTGCAATATGTGATTGGATCCTGAACCAGAAAAAATTCGCTATAACTGATATTATTGGACAATTGGAATACGGGCTATATTATATAACAGTAGTTGTCAATGTTAAAATCCCTGCTATACTGTGGATATGTAAAAGAATTCTTTGTTGTCAGGAAATATATCAGAAGTATTTGGGGTAAATGAGCATGATGTATGCAGTTTACCCTCAACTGCTTCAGAGAGAAGAATGATACAGCAAACGAGGCAAAATGTGAACAGCTGGTGACTTGTGGTACAATAAAGATGGCCACAAATTCTCTGCTACTCCTCCGATTGGGAGGCGGAAACTAATTCCCATCTTCAGATCTGGCCTGGCCCTAGTGACTTGTTTGACTACTAGAACGTGGGAACGCGATGCTCTGGACTTGTGAGGTGACATCATGAGAAGCTTTGCACCTTTGACATGGGCCTCCTGGAAAGCTTTCTCCGGGGGCCTTGAAGACGTCCAGCTCCCTGAGCCCAGCACACTGCAGAGGCCCTGTGTAGGTGCTCCTGTTGACACTTCCAGGTGAGCCCAGCCCTCCGCCACCCTCACCAAGGCGCCAGACTGCGAAACGAAACTATCTCGGCTTTTCCAGATCAGTCCATCCATCTCTCCATGACCTCTGTCAACACCACATGAGACAGAAATCACCCAGCTGAGCTCTGCCCAAATTCCTGACACAGAAAATCATGATATGCAATATAATAGTTGTTGTTTTGAGCCATTAAGTTCTGGGGAAGTTTTTAATACATAAGTAGATAACTAGCACTAGGTGATTGATAAAAAAAAAAAAGGCACTCTTTGTCATGTTCTTGCAACTTTTCTGTAAGTTTGATATTATTTTCAAGTTAAAAGAAAAAAAATTTAGGGCCATAAATTAATGGTTGAAATGAGTATGTATTTCTGCTTAAACCAAATGCTTTTTTTCTCAATAGGAAAATCATGTAACGATTCCTTAAATCTGTGCCAACCTCTGGACCCAAGTTGAGTGTTTTGAGAGAAACACTGTGAGTCAAGACCCTGAAGGGGCTTGTTGAGCCTTGATCCTCAATGTGGAAACCAAGACTCAGAAAGTGGAAACACACCTGCCAAAACGCCTCGCCTCTGTGCGCCATCACCATCGACTCCTTCTCCTTCTGTGCTGAGCAGCTCAGAGGTGCTTCAGCTCAGCACGTCCTGACCTAATTCTCATTCTCGCCAGCTTGAGCCCCAACCTCCACCCAAACAGACAAACAATAAGTAGATGATAACCTAGCTCTTCGTCAATGTTTGCTATACCAGAGAGAGGCTTCCAGAACGATGCCTCCCTCGCCTCACTCTCTATCACCAGGTATGTTGGTTTTGCCTCCTGATGTCTCTCCCATTTGTCCCCTTCAGGCAAAGCTGCATCACCTCCCACCTTCTAACCATCCTTCCTGGGTTTAGTCCTGTCCTCCTGAGATTCCGTCTCCAGTTCTCCGCACAGCAGCCACATTTAAAACACAAATCAGATCATATCACTTCCACGCTGAAAACCATTCAAGGCTTCCTTTTGTTCTTGGACTTCCTTCAGGAAGCCATAAAGGAAAAATTTAAATTTAACTAGGAAAAATACATAAAACTCCCAGAGGCAAAGAAGAATACATATAAATTATCAGAAGCAGGCAGAAAACAAATAACAAATTGGAGGGCAATATTTGCAATACCACATGTCTAAGAAAGAGCTATAGTCCTCATTATATAAAAAGCCCTAACAAAGCAACAAGGAAATGATCGACATCCAATAGCAAAATGGATCTAGAACACAAACATTCAGTTCACAATAAAAGAGAAAAATGACAGATACAAACACAAAAAACTGCTCTCATAGTTAAATAAATATGAAACTAAGAAACAAGCAGAAAAATTGCCTATCATGTGGGCACAGATTAAAAGTTTTGAAAATACACAACATGGATGAAGGTACAAGGATACAGGCAATTTCCTACACAGTTTGTACAATTAAGGACCTTTTTAAGCCCTTTACAGATCTCCGGCACTCTTACTTTTGGAAGCCAGGCCTTCGATCATATAAGATATATTAAAATATACATATGTCCTATATTAAACACAATTTTTGCTGATATTGATATATTGAAAGGGTTTTATAATTTTCCCTTTGAAATTACTTGGCAATAAGTAATTCTTATGAGAGGCTATTTAATTTATCATAGTTTATTTCTCAATAGTCATACATACAAAATGAGCAAAATATATAACCTACAAATTGCTTTCAAATATAAGGAATCTTTTATGAATAATAACAGTACAAGTAATGCATTGTAGAGATATTTAATTAGAGATTTATTGATCTCAAATTTGCAGTTTCCCTTTGTGTCAGGAAGCTAATACTACATTCAGCGCCCAGACGTTTCCTGGGACCTGATGACAGGCTATGCCGACAGAACATTTTAATGGGGAAAGCGCCCTGGACAAACAGCCCCCCAGGACAACTAGCTAATGCCTCTCAAAATTATAAATGTGCATCATTTTCACTGAGAAATTCCACTGACGTGAATCTATCCTACACATACACTCACATAGGTGCCCAAATATGTCTTTACAAAAGTGTTCCCGGCCACACGGTTTGTAATAACAAAGTATAGAAGGGGCTTAAAATATGCACCCATCAGAGACTGAGTAGATGCACATTGGCACAGCACGCATTGGAGTGTGTGCAGCCCTTGAAAAACTGACGTGGACCCAACTGTGCTGATGTGGAAAAGGCTCTACGTATTTTGTCAAGTGAAATAAATGAAGATACAAAACACTGTGCATAGAGCCCCACTCCTTTCCCCACACACTAGTCTTTTTAAGAAGAAGCTGTATATCCTCACTCGTGTGTGTTTGTGAAACAGTCCTGGAAGCGCATACAGGAAAGCTGGACAGTGGTTATTTCTATGCAGTGGGACAGGGCTGGGGAGGGGCACTGTGTTCTTTGAATACAGGCCATGAGTTATTTTCATAACAATTTCACAAAGGGGTGAGAGGGAAGGAGGATGCGGAAAGGGAGGAAAGGAAAAACAAATTCCTCAACTGGACCACAAAGTTCGCGTCTTTGGATGCAAAGGACCTCCCCTCTCAGGCTTTATCTTGTGCTCCCTGCCCTAGCTCACTGGCCTGCTCCCAGTTCTTCGAAATGTCCATCCTCCCTCCCATCTCTGGGTCTTGACACATGCTGTTCCCTCTGCCTGGAATTTCCCCCACGAGCACACACACTTGGTTAACTTTTCCTCCTCTTCCCAGTGATCTCTCCCTTCTGAAGGAGGCTTTCTCTGACCTTTCAGGCTCAAGCTCCTTATTACGCACCCTGTGCTTTTAGCACATGGCACCAGTCACAGTTGAAAATTCTATGCCGGTGGGTTCCTTTTTCCCGTCTGGCTCCCTCAGTCGATTGCTGACCATGTCATCCAGCTCCTCGTCTGACACATGTTAGGTGCTCTGAACACACTTAATGAGTAAATAAATCGCCAAGGGCATAGGCAGGGGGACAGTCTCCTGTCATGGAGGCACGGGGCTTCTCCAGCAGGGCCCCTTACAAGTTCTTCCCTCCCAACAGCTTCATAGTAGGAGCTAGCAACTTTGCCTTCCTCGCAGAAAAGTGTTCTGCAAAGAGCTTCCTCTCAGCACTGTTAGAACACACGAGAACAGACACTTCCTTGTGGAGGACTGGATGGGGTGTCAATAGACTTCATTTTAGTAATCTGGGATTTTTCTTGATGTCATGGTTGTTAGAACATGGCAAAATATAAGTCGATTTTACATTGGACAATATTTTGTCACATATGAGTCAAACAGGTCAAAAATAAAATTAATAGGCAACTATATAGACAAAACAAAGGTAAGAGGAGATTTCCACTGCCAGTGTGGCCAACGGACCTGACCCTCTCAGAGAAAACAATGTAAACTTTGGACAAGCTTACCAAAAAAAAAAAAAAAAAAAAGACCTGATGACACTGAAGAATGAACCAGAGCAGGCAGATTCGGGAGAGGAGTCAGCAGTTGGAAAAATGAGTGGCACGGGATGAGTCACTCATATTTATGGATTTAGCCTTAGGCTAAGCCTAAGTCAACACCACACGGGGCAGCCAGACCTTTGCTAGAACACCTGTACTTTTTGGCCTGAAACAGTAGAGGTCAGAGTGCAGGGCAACCATCGTCACTGAAAAGTGAAGGGAGATCCTGCAAAGCAGAGAGCCAGAGAGAGAGAGTTGCAAATTCTGTGCAAAATCTCTACCCAGATCTCAGATCCCATGCGTGCCTGCGGCAGACTGTGAACAGCCCGGTTAAGGAAAAACGAAGTGACCTGAGATTTGAGCTGCCACTCAAGAGACAGAATTTGCAGTTGTAATCTAACAAAGGTAATTGCCTACTAAGAAAAACAAATGTACAGACCCAGCCCCGATGGCCTGGTGGTTTAAGTTCGGCACACTCTGCTTTGGTGGCTCTGGTTCAGACCCCAGGTGTGGAACCATACCGCTTGTCCGTGAGCAGTCATGCTGTGGCAGCAGCTCACACGGAAGAACCAGAAGGACTTACAACTAGAATATACAGCCATACACTGGGGCTTTGGGGAGGAAAAAAGAAGAGAGAGAGGAAGATTGGCAACAGATGTTAGCTCAGAGAAAGAAAACAAAACAAAAAACCATATACACTAGAATCTCTAGTCTCTACAACATAATATTCACACTGTTGGGGATATAATCCAAAATTATTCGACATATGAAAATCAGGAAAAAGACCCATCAGCAAGAAAAAAGAAAATCAACACTGACCAACTTTGAGATAACTCAGATGTTCAAATGAGCACAGACAGATTTTAAAGCAGCTATTATAAAATTCTATAGAATTCTACACCAACTCTTCCAGAAAAAAGAGGAGAAGGGAACACTTCCCAAGTCATTCTATGAAGTCAGCGTTACGCCAAAGCTGAAGACACAGCAAGAAAAGAAAACCACAGACCAATATGAACATAGATGCAAACATTCCTTTGAAAATTAAGCACATTTAATCCAAGAGTGTCTTAAAGAAGAGAATACATCATGACCAACTGGGGTTGATCCCAGGAATGCAAGACTGGCTCAACATTTGAAAGTCAATGTAATTCACAATGTCAAAAGACTAAAAAGAAAACTAAGTCCATCATCTTAAAAGATACAAAGAAAAGAGTTCAATAAAATTCAATTCCCATTTATAATAAAAATTCTCAGCAAACTAGGAATAGAAGGGGATAAAGGGAAATTTCTCAACCTCATGAAGGTTGATACTAAAGATACTAAAAACCTACAGCTAAATTCGTACTTGTTGGTGAAAGACTGCAGGCTTTCCCCCAAGAGTGGGAATGAGCATGTCCACACTCATCACTCCTAGTCAACATCATACGGTAGATCCTAGCAGGAGTGATGAGGCAAGAAACAGAAATGAAAGGCATTTAAATAGGAAATAGAGAAATAAAACTGTCTTTATTCATCAATGACATGATCACCTGAGTGAAAAATTCCAAAGAATTGACAAAATGCTATTAGGACTATCAAGTGAGTTTAGCGATATCAGAGGACGCAAAGCCAATATACAAAATCAACTGCATTTTTATACACTTTCAATGAACAATCATAAATTGAAATTTATAAAACAGTGCCATTTACAAAAGCATATAAAACATAAAATATATAGGGATAAATTTTTTAAAGTACGTGTGAGATTTGTATGCAGGAAATCAAAGAGGACTTAAACAGATATACCATGTTCATAAATCAGAAGACTCATGATTAAGATGTCAATTCCCCCACACTGATGCATAGACTCAACACGATCCCAATCAACCTTCCAGGAGACTTTTCAAAATTGACAAGCTGGTTCTAAAATTCATATGGAAAACCAAAGAATCTATAATAACCAAACCATTTGGAAAGAAAGAATAAGTTAAAGGACTCACACTGCCGGGTTTCTTGGCTTTCTATAAAGCTGTAATAATCAAGACAGTGTGATACTGGCAGGAGAGTAGACACACAGATCAATGGAACGGAATAGAGCCCAGAAATAGACCCAATCATGTACAGTCAATTATTTTCCAACAAAGAAACTAAGATAATCCAATGGAGAAAACATAGTCTTTTCAAAGAAAAGAACCTTGATCTTCAACTTGCACCACATACAAAAGTTAATTCGAGATGGATCATGAAGTTTACGTAAAATCTCTCTGACCTTAGATTTAGGCAAAGATTTCTTACAGAGGACACCAAAAACATGAACCTTACAAGAAAAATTGGCAAATTGGACTTGCTCAAAGTGAAAAGTTTCTGTACTTTGCAAGACTTTAAGATTATGAGAAGACAAGTCACAGTGGGAGAAAATATGTGCAGAACACACATCTGACAAGGGACTCGTATTCAGGACTTGTGAAGAGCTCTCACAGCTCAATAATAAGAAAGCAACTCAGTCACTTTAAAAAATGGGCAATAAGATTTGTATATGTACAAAATATAGAATGTTAACAGATGTATAAATCATCCATTTTTATACTTAAGGGAAAACCAAGTGGGGTCTTGGAGACCCTCGCTGTTTGGGCGTGTGGGCTGGGAAAAGCACGGGCCGTAGGAAGCGTGAAGGCACCCAGTTCATGTTGGGGGCCTCCAGAGTCACTGGAAGGTCAAGGTGCCCTGACAGCTTTCTTGCATTTGTGTGTGGATTTCTCCCCGCCACGGTCAGGCCTCCGCCCTGGCTCGGCCTCTAGGATGCCCATCACGCCTCCTGCCCTTGCCTGTGGCCGCCTCAGCCTCCTCGTCTTCATCCTTCCTCTGCGGAGCCATCACAGTCAGCCACCTCTCTCTGGCTGGAGATGCTGCTGCTCTCCCCTTCCCCATCCATCTGGGGGACCCCTGAGCCACAGTGGAGCATGCCCGGACTGGAGCGCAGCCTGTCAAAGAAGCAACAGGGCTCACGGCTCGGGATACAGAGCTGCACCTGCACAGGGAACAGCTGCTCTTTACACTTTGAAGGATTCCTCCGTCTCTGTGATCTCACTGAAGCCTCAGGGCCGCCTGGGCAATGGATGAGTAACATCCTCGCTTTTCGGGGAAGGAGACTCCCAGAGGGCCCTCCCCACTGCCATCAAAATGAGCAGGGAAACCACCTTGCTCACAGGATGCTCAACGTCTCCCCGGAGGCTGGGGAGCGCACAGGCTTTGGAACCAAGGAAACTCAGGTCTGAGTTGGCCTCCCACTTGCCAGCTGTGTGACTCGAGGCAAATCACTTACCTTCTCTGAGCTTTCATTTCCTGTGCTCTGCTGTGCTAATACTACCTGCTTCCTAGGGTTATTGATCGTGATCAAATGCACAACGAAGGTAAAATTCTTCTGCAAGGAACTCATTTGATTTCTTTCTCTGTGAAGACAAATCTGCTTATTCGTAATTTTTCTTTGTGAGTGTCTTTCCTCACCTATTGTATTTTGAAATATTAAAACCTAAACATTGAAAGCCTCATGTTTTGTATATAAATAACAATGGAACTATTTCCCCCCACAGTTGTTTGAAGCCATTCTCTTTCTTTATTTTTCCTTCTTCCCTTTCTCTATTCCCTCCCTGGCCCCCTGCACATGGCAACACACCCTTAGTCCACAGTCCTCCCTGTGCCTGAGTCCAACTCAGAAAAAATCCACCAAGGAAAAGGGAACCCTGGCGCGCTGTGGATGGGAAGGTAAATTGGTGCAGTCGCCGTGGAAAACAGTATGGAGGTTCCTCAAAAAATTGAAAATAGAACAACCATATGATCCAGCCGTCCTACTCCTGGGACTATATCCGAAGGGAAGGAAATCTCTATGTCGAAGAGCTCTCTGCACCCCACACTCACTGCAGCATTATTTACAGTAGCCAAGGCAGGGAAAGCCCCCAAAGGTCCATCAGCGGGAGAATGGATAGAGAAAATGTGTATACATGCAACGGAATGTTATTCAGCTATAAAAAAGAAGGAAATCCTGCCATTTGCAACAATGTGGATGGACCTTCAGGGCACTATGCTAAGTGAAATGAGACAGAGAAAGACAAACACTGTATGTTCTCACTTATACATGGAATCTAAAAAAAAGCTGAACTCACAGAAAGGGAGAGTAGAATGGTGGTTGCCAGGGCCGGGGGTGCAGGGGAAGTGGGGAGATGCTGGTCAAAGGGTACAACCTCCCCGCCCTAAGATGAGTAAGTTCTGGGGCTCTAATGTACAGTACGGTGACTACAGTTAACAGTACCGTATTGTATAATTGATACTTAAGAGGGTGCATCTTAAATGTTATCACTACACACAGAGCAGAGGTGATTATGTGAGAGGACAGAGGTGTTAACTAACCTTACTGTGGTAGCCATTTTGCAATACAGCTGTGTATCAGATCATCCCATTGTACACCTTACACTTACACCTGTTATACGTCAATATCTGAATAATACTGGAAAAGAAAAAATTCACAGTCATTCTAAGAAAATTAAAGGAGAGAGAGAACTTCCTTATGGTCACCTGAGCACATTGTGTGGGTTGCTGTCCAGGAGGGAGGAAGAAGAGGAAGAGTTCACAGGAGACAGAGTTAACTTTGCATAAAGTTCCCACAAATGCAGACACACGTGTGCCCCTGGGCCTGGTCAGCCCCCACGCACATTCAGAACCATCTCTGCTGCACAAACCAAGGCCAGGGAGGGAGCAGCCAGGGGGTCTGGGAGGCTGCGCTTGCCTGTGGCCATCCCTGTCCTCTGTCCCCTGCATTCCTGTCCACGAAGCCCCCCTTCGATGTCCTCCACAAGCGTCTGGGCCGCGGGCCCATCTGGGCTTGGCTGGGAGGGAGGGAGGCCGCCACACAAAGCCGAGGCCTGGCCCGGCCCCAGAAGGCGTCCCGCATTGTTCTAGGGGAGGCCCAGGGCAGCCCCGGGGCAGGGGAGGGGACCAGGCGCGGTCAGACGGCAGGCGGACGCGACCAGACAGATGGCGAACAAAGAAGGCACACAAAGGAAGCAGAGGCACCAGGGCATCCCCACCCAGGGCCCCGAGCCGCCGCCCCACTCGCATGCTGGCCCCACACGCACGCTGCCCCGACCCGAAATCCTCGGCACACAGAGGGAGGAAGGAGCTGCCTTCAGGGGTCCCCTGCGGAGCTGGGACCCAGAGAGTTTCTTCATTCAAAATTCACAGCCGAATTCTACAGACAGGGGACTGGGTCTAAGGAATGCTTGTCCCAGGTCACCTGTCAGGATTGAAATTGATTTGTTTCCAAAGCCCATGTTCTTGATCCGCGTGGTAAATGTCGAGCTCCTGGCCTCTGGCACAGACTTCCAGTCAAGGTAGGACAGACGCAACTCTCAAAGTACCTCAGCCTGTGTTACCCAACCAGGAAACAACAGAATTCTCAACAGGACAAACGAATCAAGATGCCAAACTGCTTGACTAGAGATGTTCATATCACGATAAAATGAGTGTTTTCAGATGTTTAAAATAATTGTGTTTAAAAAGAGAGAGGTTTTGACCTCACACAGCTGTGCTGAGGCATGACAACGTGAACAACTGCTGGCTCCGTTGGACACTTTCTGCAAACATCTAGAGGTGGCCTAACCATTGCATTCCTCCCCAGGGGCTTGCCAATTGGGGGGCTCTCTGGGGAGGGAGGATGGTGACAAGAGGCGGCTGTCATGCAGCACACACCTGCTGACTCGGGTACCTGTAGCACAAGCTCTGTCTCCACGAAGAGGAACAGACATGGAAGCATTAGCCAGAGTGGGGTCAGAACTGTCCCATCGTCATATCACCGAGCACAGGACTTTGCAGATCCCACTGACTCCTCAAGTAGGCAGCATCAAGGAGGCAGATACGTGAGCAGGGCAATACCCAATTTTTATTAAGCCCATTGTTTTTCATTTCCACTGATGTCCCTTCCTTGCCTGGTCCATATGGTGGGTTAATCATATTCCTCAGTCGAGATTTTCCTCATTAGTCACTGGAAGGCTCATGGGCAGAGGACAGGCACACGGGAAGACAGACTTCCCAGCCTCCCTTGCAGTTGGTAGGGCATGTGGCTGAGCCTAGCCACTCTTCTTTCACCTGGACTATCTATTGTCCACTCACCTTTTCTTCCCTCTGGATCTTTCTAAAGGAAATTCTAGACATCTTATCATTTTACCCTAAGATGAGGACTTTTAAAAAAACATTACCACAATACCATTATCACACTCAATAAAATTATAAAATTATGCTAATTTCTTAAAATCACCTAATACTCAATCCATGTTCATGTTTCCCCAATTGTCTTAAAATGTCTTTTTGTATCAGTTTGTTGAAACCAGAATCCAATTATGTTCCTTTTGCACATGGCTTATCTATCTTAGTGTCTTCTAAGTTTATTTTAATCTATAATAATAGCCTCCTTCACTCTTTACCCCACATCATTTATTTATTGGGGAAACAGTCATTTATCCTGTAGAAGTTCCAACATTCTGGCCTTGGAGGATCGTATCCTCACAGTGTTTCTTAACATGTGCCTCTGTCCCTTGTATCTTCTGTAAAGTGGTGGGAGGATCTAGAGGCGTGGTTTGACTCAGGTTCAAATTTTTTTGGCAAGAATACCTCCCAGTGGTGCTGGGTGTTTCCTATAGTGTCACAGCTGGAGGTGCATCCCATCTGGGTGCTACACTTTGAGTGATGTTCAAACTGATCGGGGCTCAGGCGCCAACCTGAGCGTCCATCATACAGCACCTTCATCTTTCCCCTCACGGTGTTAGCAGTGTTGATGATTGTGGCTTAGATCCATCATTTCATTAGGGCTTACAAAACAGTGGTTTTCTGGATCAATCATGTTTCTTTCTTATTTTTAATTTATTTTATTTTTTTTTGCTGAGGAAGATTAACCCTGAGCTAACATCTAGTTGCCAATCTTCCTCTTTTTTTTCCTTTTTATGTGGGTTGCTGCCACAGCATGGCCACTAACAGGTGAGCAGTGTGGGGAACCAAACCCAGGCCACCAAAGTGGAGTGTGCCGAACTTAGCCACTAGGCCACCGAGGATAGCCTCATGTTTCTTGCTTTTATTAGCCATGATTCTTCTATAAAGATAAACTTTTCCCTATCAACTATTTTTTGGAAGATTTATCCTGAGCTAACATCCATCCCAATCTTCCACCGCTTTTTGTATGTGGGTCACCACCACAGCATGGCTGACGAGTGGTGTAGGTCTGCACCCAGGATCTGAACCTGCAAACCCAGGCCACCAAAGCAGAGTGTGCCAAACTTAACTGCTACGCCATGGGGCTGGCCTCCCTATCAACTATTTGATTACTCTGAAATATAGCCCATCTAGTAAAGAAAGAATAAACGGTTATTTCTTTCCTTTTATTTACTTATTTTCAGAATAATGACTTATTCCCTACCAAACTTAAACAAAAAACCCCAATAACTTTTTAAATGGATGTCATTTAAAGTGGATTTAAAGTATATGTGATATTTCAATAAATTGTAATCATTATTCTTTTATTTACTTATTTATTTTTTGCTGAGGAAGATTAGCCCTGAGCTAACATCTGTGCCAGTCTTCCTCTGTTGTATATGTGGGATGCCTCCACAGCATGGCTAGTGAGTAGAGTAGGTCTGCATTCAGGATCCTAACCTGTGAACCAGGGCTGCTAAAGTGGAACAGGCCAAACCTAACCACCAGGCCATGGGGCCAGGCCTGTAATCACTACTCTTTTTGATTCTCAAACTGTCTTCCCTTTGGCCACCGAGAGCCCCTTCAAGTTGGACTCGACAGCCTTATATCCTTTCCGCAGGATCCAGGAGTCCTGATAGCTTCCATGCTTTCTGGCACGAGATGTCCAAGGCTTATCTTGTCCATATCCTGCCCAGCCCTGAAGTCAGTCCTTTCTCCAAGGAGCCCTGACTCCTTTCGGTAGTAAATGGTGCTTAAAATAACACCATCATTTTAAAAGCCCTTCCCCTGTGGAAGTGAAGCAGACAAGCAGTTCCCGCAGCCACTGGTCAGATCTTGTCTGGTGCAGCCACGGAAGACAGATGCTGCAAAGCAACCTCACTGCATTCGAGATTCTGGCCTCTGGCTGGCCCTGCCGGAAAGGACCATGGAGAAAAGCCCAGAAAAACCAAGCCCAGCTGTCTTTGCATCCTTTCCACAGAGCAACTGGCCAAGAGCTGACAGGTGTGAGGCGGTGTTTTCCTGGAGACCTGCTTCCTCTGTTCACCAAGCTGATATCTGAAACAGAGTGTGCCAGGCTTCCTCAGAGGACCCAGGGGTGCCGCTGCTGAGGCTGTAATTGTGTATGTTTCGGGGGGGGGGGTGGAGAGTGAGTGTTCCTAAGGGCTTTTGGTAAAAACTTTATAAACAATTTGTACCTCACAACCACCCTGGGGCTAAGTACCATTTCTATCCCCGTTGTAGAGATCCGGAAAATGAGGCTTCAAGAGGTTAAGTCACACAGTTAAGGTCACCACATAATGAGTAAGTGCATGCAGTACAGTGTGACCAGGGTCCCTCGGAACTCCACAGTAATGAAGCTCCCTAAGCTGGGGGAGGGAGGTCCTTCTCCAACATCAAAAACACTAGCAGCAGCAACAGCAACTGAAATTGCTAAATGCCACACCAATATCCGTTCTCCCTTTCTTTCTTGTGATCAGAATTCTGCTTTTATTCTGGAGAACAATGTGCACAGCTGAAAAACTACATTTCCCAGCCTCCCTTGCAGTTCAGGGCAGCCAATGAGATGTAAGCAGAAGTTGTTGGATGGGACTTCTGGGTAAGCTCCTTATAAGGGGACAGACAGCTGCAGGGTACCCCATTGCCCTCTTTTCATTCCTAGCTTCCTGCTTACATTGTGACCAAGATGACTGGAGCTCCAGTGTCATCTTGGATCATAAAACAGCTTTGAAAATGGAAGCGTGGCACCAAAGATAAGGGAAGAGAAAGCTAGAAGGAGCTTGGGTCCCTGATGACCAAGGAATTGCCGTGCCAGCTGGACTGCCTTGTTCAAACTCTCAGCAGGCTCCCTGAACTCTCTTTTCAACTAGGCTCTGACTCGAGCTTCTGTAGTCATCTCCGCACAGTCCAACTTTAGCAAGAATCCTACTAAGTCAGTTCAGCCAGAAGCACCTCATTCTCAATATCTTATCACCTTTGATATCTGAGCAGCTTCCCCGACCTCCCCATCCTCTAGGTGGTGTCTGATCACCCTGGCCTGCCTTCAGCAAGAATCTTGTTGGGTCAGTTTAGCCAGAATCCTCCTCACCTGTGATGTTTGCTCTTAGTGATTTTCCATCCACTGACTCCCACCCTGCTCCTTGGCTGTACGTCCCCACTTGGCCGAGTTGTACTGGGAGTTGGGCCTGATCTCTGTCCCTACTACAAAACCCCATTCTACTAGGCCCCCTCGAATAGAGTCTTCCTTACCGTCTTTAACAAGTGTCATGCATAATTTTTTCTTTGACACCCATCTTTGGACTTCATTTATGGGAGAGAGAAACAGACCTCTGTCTTTTTAAGCCATTTACTTGGGTATTTGGTTCAGGGTAGATGAGCTTAATCCAAATAGATATAAACAACAACATCAAAAGTGGAAGCAGTGCAGAATTCTGGATCTTCAGCGATGCCCTAGTTCAGAGGCTATCAGCCTTCCTGATAAAACTTATCAAATGTCAAATATTTTGCAGGGACCCCTTCATCATCTTGAAATAAAATTTACACGTAATATACCCAAGTCAATGTAATGTTCCGATTCTAATATAAAGGAGAAATAAAAAGAAAGCAATTTGTAAAAATAGGTATTTCAGTATATAAATGCCTGGGCACAATTACCCCAGCAGACACACTGAAGCAGTCAATGCTAATACCTATGAAACCACTGTGTGGGCGGCAGCTTCCGATGCAGCCTGACAGGTACGTTTTATCAGTGACTCAAATACAGCAGGCTATTGTCCTTGGTGTTGTGATTTTCTGAAACGGCAAACAACTCTTGGGTAAGTTTCAATCATAATGAAACAAAACATAATCTTACCTTGATTTACAGAGTTAGATGCATTTCTAGGAAACACATTATTAAAACTACACACAAATACTTTGTGTTTATATATAAAACCGAGAGTTGTAGGATGAGCTAATTATGACCAGGTTTCTCATCTACATGAATTTCTGGTAGGACACTGAGAATTCATGTGGGGCGCAGGACAGTTTTGTAGTTGGGACTGTCTTACACAGGGCAGGGGACACACCTGCCTGGACGCTCTCCTCTCCAGTCAACCTGAGCCCCAAGGGCACTGCTCAAACTTCCTAAGCGCCCCCTAGCGTGTGGTCCTGCCCTCTCTGAAAGCAGCCGGCAGAGTGCGGCTCTGAAACGCACGCGTCAGCTCTGCAGCTTCAGAATGACAGCAAAGTTGCCACAATGAGAGTAGGCTTCTACTTCCATGCTCCTCCTTGCCCCCAAGGGCGTCTCGGGGCATGGGTATCATTGTCCCCATGTGCCAGATGAAGAAGCAGAAGACGCTGGGAAATTACTGATGCTAAAAGCGCTGTGCCTTGAGCCCCTCAATGACTTAAATTCCAAATCTCTAAGAGCCCTAACAAAGAATAAGGAAAGATAACAGTCAACACGACTCTCTCTGTTTTACAGACTAACACCTAGCCAAGGCTGCACATTTTCTCATAAGACATTTGCTGATTAACTTGGGTTGGCTAATCAACCCTCGGATGATATGAAATTATAATCTAAGGATGCTTTGCTTGCATGGAAAGAAGAGAGAGGAAATGGCTGTGTGGCAGATTTCTGCTAACGACCACTCGGCCTGAAATGCAGCGTGGATGAGCAGGAACCCTCTGTCAACTCCCAGGCCCACAGCCAGCCCTTGGCTGCTATTCAGCTGCAAGAAGGACCTTATTATAGGAGCTCCCAAGAACAGTGACATGAGAGGACTCAAAGTGAAATACACAAAAATTTGTATTTTTTCTACGAAAGTGCTCACCAACCTTTTCATAGCCCGGCCCCAGCTTGGCCTGGCAGCGATGTGGGCACGGCGCACGTCTGTGCTGGTCTCTCCTTCTCCCTGAGGCCCTGGGGGAACACCCAACTGACTCACATGTCCATCTCATTGTTTTCAGATATATTTTTCCTTTTAAAATAAAGAAAAATGCTTTCTTCACTGAATTCTTCCCTTTCCAACAAGTTTTTGCCTTTTTTTTCTTGAAACAACAAAGATGGAGGCAGGCAGGAGTTTCTCAAAGTCTGGGTCAGGCAGATACCAGGTTTCCTGAAGGCGCAGTTGACTGGGTGGAAGGGAGGCCCTGAAGGAGAGTGCAGGGGTTGGCCTTCTGCTGTGTGACAGGACGTCTCACACGTGTTTGTGACATTAGTGCTTAAAGCAGCCCTGTGCAGTAGCTATCAGGGTCTTCTTTTTGTGTGTGTGAGGAAGATCATCACTGAGCTAACATCTCTCCAGTCTTCCTCTATTTTGTATGTGGGATGCCCCCACAGCGTGGCTGGACAAGCAATGAGCAGGTCCGCCCCAGGATTCAACCTGGGAACCCGGCAGAGCACAGGAACTTAACCACTACACCACCAGGTGGCCCCCAGACCCTCCTTTTACAGTTGGGAAAAATAGAAGACTTGCTCACTTCCCCAGAGCGGATGCCCGACGCAGGATTTGAACTCAGATCTGTCTGGACTAGGGACCCACGGTGATGCCATCACATCCTTTGATAACTACCTGTCTGAACAACCCTGCCCTCCCCCACTGCCTCTCCCGGAGCTCGGCGTTCACTGCCCAGCGCGAGATTCCTTGCTGGGCGCATGGCGCTGGACACCCTGCCCTTGGAATCCGCCTTAGTCCCCAAGTCTGAAACTCCAGGAGCCCGACTGTAAATGCAAATTCTATCTAGACAGTCCTTTGGAGAGTGGTTCTGACTCCCAGTTCTGTCTCTCTCACAAATGTCACAGAGTACAGTTGTATTGGTCTTTCACGATAAACAATGAAGAACTGTTGCACGATGTTCCAAATTCTAGCGAGCTCTGCCAGGATTTCTCTCTATTTCCATAAACATTTGCTGAGTATTAATAAACGAGTAAACAAGAAAACTGATGAATGTGCTCTGTGCTTCCGTACACTGGGAGTCCTTCTCAGCGATGGGGACTGAGGGAGCGGCTGCGCCGGCCTCCTGCAGTCATTGGCTCTTCTCCGCATCCCACCTGCTTTAAAAAGTGAGACCCTCCAGGAACGAAGAGGAAATTGCACCAATAAACACAATCTGACTCTAAATCCTTGATTTCCTATATGACGTGGCCGTGTATTTAATGCCCACTCAAGTCACGTGAAATCCCAGAGGAGAAGGGCCAGAGGGAGAGAAACAGGGCGTTCACCACAACTGCAGCTAGAATCAGGACCACAGCGTTTTAAAGATACAGCGTCAATATTTTGCAGACTATTCCCTTTGAGTTGGAGAATCTGAGCCCCAGCTGCCGTTTTCAACTTCATAATCTCATTCTGCCTAAATTATACCATTAAATCATAAAATTACTAATATGCAGCCCACATTTGGACATATACAACGGTACCAAATAGTATCTTAGAGGACAAGTATATTTATTCAAATATATTTATACAAATATATGTATTCAAAGTACACTTAATTTGCCCTCTATCATCGCAGAAGACTATAAAACCATTCTTTATGTCTCTTCGTGTTTCAATGTTGGTAATTTATCATGCCCTTAGGCATCTCCCAGATTTTCCTAAAATGTTAATGTAAGGACTTTTGGGGGTGCTCCTCTGTGAGTGGCTGCTGTTTCCAGGTTCTGAGGGTTCTGGGTCCCAGCTCCTGGACTCAGAGCCGAAGAAGCTGCTGCGGAACCAGGAGAAAGGTGAGCTCTACAGCGGCTGCTGGGCGCCCCCTAGGGCTTTGGAAGGGGCAGGATGCCTTATTTCTGTTTAAAACATACTAATTCTGTTCCTAAAGTCTTTTCAATTAGGAACATGTTTAGATTGAGAGAAACGTTGGGGTGTTTTTTTTTTTCTATTTTTCACATAAATTAAGAACTGGGTTGCATGGTAATCATTTTCTAGTTGTTTCAGGAATAGAACTATCAGCTCGTTAAACGCCGGGCAACAATACAGTATCCTTTCCATGGTGTTCCTTCCCAAAGTGCATAACCTCGATCGAATGACACGGAGAAAATAAGGCAAACTCAAATGATGGGTCATTCCGCAAAAGAATTGGTCTGTACTTTGAAAAATATTGGTTTCTTGAGAGTGAAAAACTGAGAATTGCTCCAGAGCGAATGAGACTAAAGAGACACAACCACCAAATGCAGTGTGTGATTCTCAACTGGATCTTTTTGCCATAAAGGGCAGCATTGGCATAACCGGCAATATCTGAATATGTGCCATACGTTAGACAACAGTATTGTGCAAATGTTACTTTTCCTGACTTTGGTAATTGCACCATCGTTATATAAGAGAATGTCTTTGATGTAGGAAACTTACTCTTAACTGAAAAACCTAAACTGAAAAAAGATTTTTGAATGAGAATGTGTATATAATATACACGCCGTATTAATTTCCTATTGTTACTTTAACAAATTACTACAAACTTCGTGGCTTTAAATAACACGGATTTGTTATCTTACAGTTCTGGACCCCAGAAGTCTGCCGTGTCTTACGGGGCTAAAATCAAGGTGTCTGCAGGACAGCGTTCCTTTCTGGGGGGTGTAGGGGAGAATGCGTTTTCTTGCCTTTTCCAGCTCCCAGAAGTTGCCTGCATTTCTCGGCTCATGGCCCCTTCCATCTTCAAAGCCTGCTGTGGCCGATCACGTCTTGTCACGAGGCCAGCTCTTTGGTTCTGACTCTTACCTCCCTTTTCCCCATTTATAAGGCTTCTTGTGACTACATTGGACCAACCTGGCTAATCCAGGAGAATCTCTTTATCTCTAAGTTGGCTAATTTGCAACCCTAACTTCATCTGCAACCTTAATTGCCCCTTGCCATGTAACATAAGACATTCACAGACCCCAGGGATTGGGATGTGACATCTTTGGGGGCCATTATTCTGCCTAACACACACACACACATACACACAGTAAGAGAAACAGACAGACAGAGCAAATGTGTTAAGATCTTACCAAGTTAACAATAAATGAAGAGTATACAGAAATTAATTGTAATATTCTTGTGACTTTTTGTGGGTTGGAAATTTTTTCAAAATAAAAAATTTAATTTAAAAAACCCCTCCCTTACAACAGTACTGGATATTTGAAGCAACACAAACGCACAACCCCTTATATGAAATTTAAAACTCTGAAAACTGACCATTTTGTCCTAACTCCTTTGGCTTCAAAGCTGCCCTGGACTTCACAGGGCTCTTCACCGCCTCCGTTGACTCCTTGTTCATTGACTGTTCATCAGCATCCCTTCCCCGCCTCTGCACTGTTGCATCTGGGGTGGCTCATGGGTCGGGCTTTGGGCGAGGTCCTGGGAGGCAAACAGGGGGTAGGGCCCCCCAACTGCCCAGAGTTGACAAGGCCCAAGCTACCGTGAGATCAGCAGAACCCAAGCTGGGTGTGCAGTGGGGAGCAGAGGCGGGGGAACAGAGATCGCTTTTGGGGGAGGTGATGCATGTTAGTAAAAGAGTGGAGAAGATCAGTGGGGAGCAGACACCCTCCACGGGGAACAGTGCGGGAACATGCTTGGAGACTGGAGGGCACGCGGCCTGTTTAGAAAATCAAGTCAATGAGTCTGATGGGAGAGACAGTGGAGGTTGGAGCGCACACAAGTCCAGGCCATGGAGGAGGGCTTCTTAGCATCGGATTACCACGGTAAGGAAATTATTTTGACCCTGAAGTTCCTGGGGAGCTGCCATAGGGATTTTTATTATGGAATATTTAATAAAGGACACACGCATACTCAAACACATGTGGTAGGCAGCTTTTTAAATGGCTGTCAGTGGTTCCCGCCTCCTCGTGTTCACACTCTCGTGTAATTCCTCTCCTTGACTGTGGGCTGCACCTGTGACTTGCTTCTAATGAATAGAATGTGGCAAAAGCGATGGGCCATCGCTTCTGACATTAGTTTATAAAGACCCTGAGTTCCCTCTCACTCACCTCTTTCACTGCCTTTCACTCTGATGAAGCCAGCTGCCATGCTTGAACTGCTCTATGGAGGGGTCCACGTGGCAAGGAACTAAGGGCGACCTTTGGCCATGAGCTATTGAGGATCTGAGGCCCTCAGTCCAACAGCTCGTGAGGAACTGAATCCTGCCGACAACCACATGAGTGAGCTTGGAAGCAGATCGTTCCCCAGTGAAGCCTTGAGTTAACCGCAGCCCCAGCTGACACCTTGCGGCCTCTGAGAGTCCCTGAGATGGAGGACTCAGATCCACGGAAACTGCGAGGCAGTTAGTATTTGTGGCTTTATTAAGTTTTGGGGTTATTTGTTATGCAGGGATAGATAAGAAACAGTTTAGGAATCATCTGACCCACCAGCTGCTCGAAGAACTAGAGTATCATTTCCTTCGAAGCCTCCTGCGTGCCCTTCCTCCATCCCACCCTACCCCACTTCTCCTGCCAGAGTGAGGGAACCACCATCCAGAATTTTTGTTTATCGTTCTCTTGCTTTTGTCATTTTAACACATTCATATTTGCTTAAACAAATTTGAGTTTTGCAGGTTTTTGAACTTTATATAAATGGAACCTTGCCACACATACGCTTCTGTGATTTGTTTTTCTTATTTAAAATTAAGTCCCTAAGATTGAGCCACGTTGATCTTCTGGTTCCTTCATTTCCAGTGATGTGCGTTTCTCCATTCTCCTGTCTTTGGACACTTATTTTCAGTATTTTTCTTTTGCAACCAGGCTGCTATGAACATTCTTGTGCATGACTCCTGATCATATGAGCCAGGATCTCTCTGGGGTGTAGGCCTGGGAGCGCAAGCGCCAGTTTATATGGTATAAGCAGCTTCAACTTTCGAATATAATGCAAAATTTTTCCAAAGTGATGGATACTGCTTTACACTCTAACTGGAGTGCATAGGAATTCCTTTGTTCTGCATGCATTTGGGATTGTCTGATTTATTCAATTTTGCCTTTTTGAGGTTGTAAAGTGACATCTCATGATGTTCATTTGCAGCTTCCTGATTACTACTGAGATGCACTGTTTTTCACACGCTTACTGCACATTAGGTTTTATTCTCCTGTGAAATGCTTCTTTATGACCCTTGTCCAGGTTTTATTGGGTCTTTGATTGATTCGCAGGTGCTCTTCATATATTTTGATTCTATACCTTGTCAGTTATATGTGTTGCAAATATATCCTTCTAGTTTTCGGATGATCTTTTCATTCTTTTTGAAGTACTTTTGAGGAAAGGAAGTTATAAGTTTAATGTAGTCTAATTTATTCATCATTTCCTGTATGATGTGCACTTTTCATATCTTGCTTAAGAAAGCCTTTTTCTCCCACTAGTTTACAAAGACTTTCTCTCACGTTTTCCTCTTAAAGTTGTGAAAGTTTGCCGTCTCCCATTTGAGTCTAATCCATTTGAAATGGTACGGTGTATGGTGTATGGCACGGTGTAAGGTATCCACCTTATATGAATATTCAGTTTCATACTTTTTCACATGGATAACCTTGAACCAGCACCATGTTGAATGGTCCATCCAGCCCTCACTGGTTTGCGGTGCTATCTCGACTACAGTCAAGCGTCTGTGTCCGTGTGTGTCAGTGTCTGGTGTCTGTCTTCTGTTCCATTGTTCTAATTGTAGATCCCTGTACCAATACCCTATGTCGTAATGACTCCAACTTTATAATAATAGTGTCACCTTATGCTCCTTCTTTAGGAATATCTGTGTTATTCTGGCCCTTTGTTTTACTATGTACATTTTGCAATAATTTTAATTAAATTCTAGGAAAAATGCTGTTGAGATTAAATTGTGTAGATTGCCACAGGTCTAGTAGAGGCAATGGTGTTGTTCTAATACTAAGTTTTCCTGCTCAGGACGTGTTGAATCTCTCCAATTATTTGGGACTTCTTTAATAGGTTTCCAAAAGAGCTTTATCATTTTCTCCATATTTGCTTCATATATTTTCTGAGCTTTATGTCCAGGTAGGTTACTTTTCACTGTTGCTATTGTAAATGTATTATTTTAAATTTACATTTTGTTTGTTACTGCTATAAAACACAATTATTTCTATATATCCAGCAACACTGTTCAATATACATCTTAGCTCTGATAATTTATCTATAGATGCTCTCGAGTTTTCCATGTGGATAATCCTAACAGCTTAGTTCTTTCCTTTCTAATCATTTCAGGCTAGGCTCTTAAGCACAGTGTTGAATAAAAGAGGTAATAGCAGGCATTCTTGACTTGTTCTTGATTTTAAAGGAACTACTTTAATGTTTCACTTATAAGTATGATGTTCACCGTAGGTTTATTGGTGATATTTTTTATCAAGTTAAAAAATCTATATCCTGGGGCTGGCCCCGTGGCCCAGTGGTTAAGTTCACACGCTCCGCTTTGGCGGCCCAGGGTTTTGCTGGTTCAGATCCTGGGCATGGACACGGCACCGCTCATCAGGCCACACTGAGGCAGTGTCCTGCATGCCACAACTGGAAGGACCCACAGTTGAAAATACACAACTATGTACCGGGGGGCCTTGGGGAGAAAAAGAAAAAATAAAAAATCTTTTTAAAAAAAATCTATACCCTATTTCGAGCTTGTGATGAGTTTTATCATGACTGAATATTCAATTTCCCTGGATGTTTTTCCATATCTGTGACGATCATATGGTTTTTCTTCGCTAATTTGCTGATGTGAATACGTTTACATTAATAAATTAGTTAATATTGAACTAACCTTGTATTGTTGGGATTAACCCAATTTGGTTATAGTCTACTATCTTTTAGGAAAAAATACTTTCAATTAATTTACTTTGAGTTTAAGTCTGAGTGAGATTGGCCTGCAATTTTTCTTACTATACTCTTGTTGCCAGCTTTTGCAAACAAGATATACTGACTCAAAAAATGAATTAGAGAGTATACCCTCATTTCCTTTTCTCTGAAAAAATACAAGTAAATTTGAAGTTATCTGCTCCATAAGTGGTTGGTGAGAGTTGAGATTAAAACCTTCCAGGATTTGTGTGTCTGCTATGAAAAATTTTTAACTACAGATTAAATTTCATTTCAAAGTCAGTTTGGAAAGTTTTGGTAAGTGATTTTTATTACAAATTTGTTAATTTCATTTAATTTACAAATTTATTAGCATAACATTTTCATCATCATACAGTTAAGAATTGCATTTATCT
The DNA here is from genome assembly GCF_041296235.1 of Equus asinus. NCBI lineage: Eukaryota > Metazoa > Chordata > Mammalia > Perissodactyla > Equidae > Equus > Equus asinus. The sequence continues at coordinate 86,897,105 of NC_091810.1, read as the reverse complement.
GTGTCGATGCAGATAATCCATAACCAATCTATAAATCAAAATTGGGTGAGTTTATTCTGAACCAGATCTGAGGACCACATAGCTTGGGGCCTTCCTTCCCAGAGGAAGGAAAGGAACCAAAAACTGGGGTGAACAGAGTAGTTTTACACTGTCTTGGAACAAAGAGCATACCTCACATATGACAGGAATGTCCCTTTTACAATTGTCCCAAGATGCTTAGCTGGCACAGCAGGTCGGTGGTCAGCAGGTCAGTGGTCACAAGGTGAGCTCAGCAGGTCAGTAATCAATCCTTAGTTTCCAGGAAAAGATGCTTATCCTTAAAGAAATGCTGATACGTGGGGAAGCCACATCCCTATCTTTAAAGGCATCATTCTTGTCTTTGGGTCATAGTAACTGTTTCAAGCAGATGTACAATGCATGCTGGACAGGCCGCGTCAGGCCCTTTTGGAAAAACAAGGTCAGGCTGAATTAGTTTTACACCAAATGGCTTCCTCATACACTGCAGTATATCCTATTGCTTGTCATTTATTTATCATCTGTAACAGAAATGCAATATCTAGTGGTTTAATCAGGTTTTATTTTTCTCATGTAATGGGAAGATCACAGGTTGGTGGTCCAGAGTGGGATGACAGCTCCACAGTGCCATCTGGGACCCAGATTCCTTTGTCTTTCTGCTGTCACATTCTGTATGCTTCTAACTGCCTTGTCACAAGCTGGTTGGCCTCAAGGATGATGACTGCATTCCAGGCAGGATGAAGTGAAAAGGTAGCAGGAATAAGACATGGGCCGCATGGAGATAGATGCCTGGCACAAGGTTTCTAGCCATTGTTAAAACCATAGAAGCGAATGCACTAAGTGGTGTAATATATCATGTATTTGAAAACTACGAGTGCGGGAGGGACTAGTGACCACAAGGAAATGGAATTGAGTGGCTATTGCTAAGCTCTATTGCAGCTCTAGAAAAAAAAAGTCAATAAAAGGCCAAGAGTGATTAACATGCAATTGAAAGCCACTGTGAAAGCGAGAGGACTTCCTCGGCAGCACAAAGAAGGACTCCTCTCTGGGGGAAGGCAGAGAGAGCTGAGGCCCAGGCCCAGGCCCGAAGCATCAGAGTAGTCAAGCTCCATAGAAGGGTGAACTCTCAACCAAGGCAGGTCTGCTATGCCCAGGGCAGGGCTGTGGTTGGGAAAGAACGGGACATTGACACAGGTGATAGAGTGGTCACTCTAGTGCTGACAAAGGGCACAAGAGCAAAGTAACCAGAGCACTAGAGAGGGAGGCTCTGACTGGACCCAGCAACATGGGCTCCCTCTTAGTAAGGCCGACCCAGCTAACGCTGCTGCCAAGGGTCCTGCCTGCCAGTAACAGAGACCAAGACTCAGCACCCAACATGGCAGCATTGCTTGAGAGGACCAAGCAACCACTGAGAGGGAAGTTGAATATAATTGGCCTCTTGCATTTGAGAAGGGCCAGTAATTTGTTCTGACAGGACTAGACACATATTTCAGGTGTGGGTTTGCCTTTCCTGTCTACAGAGCCTCACCATCTGAGAACTCAGAGTCTGATCCACTGGCACATCACGTCAGATCAGGGGGCCCACTTTCCAGTGAAGGAGGTGAGGGAGTGGGCCTGCAATCATGGGATTTACTGGTTGTACCATATGCTGCACCATCCAGAAGGTTCTGACCTAATAGAGCATTGCAATGGCCTGCTGAAGGCACAGCGCCTGCTCCAGTTCATGGCTGATACTTAATTAAGATGGGCTGCCATCCTCTAGGATGTTGTATATAAACCAAAGACCATTACAGGGTTCTGCATTCCCAATGGGAAGAATGTGTGGGTCCAAAGGGGAGACCCCACTTAACATCACTCCAGCTGGTGAGATTCATCTTCTCGCAACTTTGGGCTCTGCAGATTTAGAGGTCCTGGTCCCCAAAGGGAGGAAAACTTCCATCAGCACATACAGCAAGACTCCATTTGAACTAGAAGCTGCATCTGCCATCTGAGCATTTCAAGATCTTTGTGTTCAGGGACCAGCAGGCAAAAAGAGGAGTCACCATTTTGTCAAGGGGAATTGACCTCAATCATTAGGAGAAAGTTAGGGTTTCTGTTGCACAATGAGGGCAGGGAGGAATATGAGTGGTACCCAGGAGATCCACTGGGGAATGCCTCTTGGTTCTCCCTTGTCCAGGTTCAATGGTAACTGGACAAGTCCAGCAACCTGTGCTGAAAAGGGCATGGGGACCAGAGACTCGGGCCCTGCAGAGATGAGCATCTGGGTCATGCCACCACATAAGCCACTGAGATCGACATAATTGTGACTTCAAACTGAGGGAAATCTAGAATGGACAGTGGAACAGGTGAACAATGAGTATTGGTTGCAGCTCCGAGACCAGCTACAGTGCTGGGGGTTCTGGTTCATCTCGCTAACCTTCCTCTTAAGTTTTCCCGAGGAAGAGGGGCCCACTGCTTTCAGCCTGGAGCTGCTTTGAGATCACTTGGGAAGAGGGGGGTCTGACTGGTGGGGGTAGACTGTAACGTCTGGGGAGACGCATCACACAGGAAGCTCTGTACGCTGAAAACGACGACACTTGGATGAAAAAAACTGAAGAAGACACAAACAAATGGAAAGATATCCTGTTTCATGGATCAGAAGAGCTAATATTATTAAAATGTCCATACTACCCAAAGCTATCTATAGATTCAATGCAATCCCAATCAAAATTCCAAAGGCATTTTTCATAGAAACAGAAAATCAATCCTAGAATTCATATGGAACTACAAAAATCCCTGGACAGCCACAGCAACTTTGAGAAAGAAGAACAAAGCTGGAGGAAGCACACTTCCTGATTTCAAACTATATTACAAAGCTGTAGTTATCAAAACAGTACAGTAGTGGCATAAAAACAGGTACATAGCCCAATGGAATAGAATAGAGAGCCCAGAAATAAACCCACACATACGCTGTCAACTAATACTTGTCAAGGGACCAAGAATACTCAATGGGGAAAAGATTGTCTCTTCAATAAACGGTGTTTGGAAAATTAGATATTTACATGCAAAAGAATGAAATTGGACCCCTATCTTACACAACTCATGAAGTCAAAATGGATTATAGACTTAAATGTAGGACCTGAAGTTGTAAAACTCCTAGAAGAAAACAGAGGGGAAAGCTCCCGGACATTGGTCTTGGCAATGATCTTTTGGATATGACACCAAAAGCAAAAATTACTAAGTGGGACTACATCAAACCAAAAAAAGGTTCTGCAGCAAAAGAAAAAATCAACAAAATGAAAAGGCAACCTACTGAATGGGAGAAAACATTTGCAAACCATACATCTGATAAGGGGTTTAATATTCAAAAATATGTAATGAGGGGCTGGCCCCAGGGCGGAGTGGTTAAGATCGTGCGCTCCGCTTCGGAAGCCCAGGGTTTCACCGGTTTGGATCTTGAGCACGAACATGGCACTGCTCGTTAGGCCAGGTTGAGGTGGTGTCCCACATGCCACAACTAGAAGGACCCACAACTAAAATATACAACTATGTACTTCGGCGACTTGGGGAGAAAAAGCAGGAAAAAAAGAAAAGAAGATTGGCAACAGTTGTTAGCTCAGGTGACAATCTTTAAAGAAAAAAAAATATATATATAATGAATTCAAACAGCTCAGTAACAACAAACAAATAATCCGATTAAAAAATCAGCAGAGGAGGGGGGGTGGGGGGTGGGCACAAAGGGTGAAGTGGTGCACCTACAACACGACTGACAAACGATAATGTACAACTGAAATTTCACAAGATTGTAAACCATCATAATCTCAAAAAAAGCTAAAAAACAATCAGCAGAGGAACTAGTTTTGTTGTGGTGGTTGTTTTAAAATCCAGTCTTTAAACTGGAGTATTTGGTCCATTTCCACTTAATGTAACTACTGATATATTTGGATTTAAACTGTATTATTTCATGCTGTTTGTCTCTCCTTTCCGGCCGCCTTTTTAACAGATTTTTTAAAAGAATAATTTCATATTTTCTCCTTCCCTAGGACGGAAGTGGTCCTCTTCCCATTCATTGGTTATCCTACATGTTACAATTATCCTACATGTTACAGTGCTTACTTAAAGTGAATCAAAACCTTCCTCCTCCTCCGGGCTGACATACACTTCCTAGAACACTTTATCTGCTTGTCTCCTACCCTACTTTCATAAAAGTGTACTGCGCTGTATTTTCCTATCATGTTTTTTTTTAAATCCCATTATTATTACTCTTTTATATGGCAAATCACCTTTTGCATTTGCCCACCTAACTTATTGCTTTTTTGTTTACCATTTTTTCTTGCATCGTAGGCCTCCCGTCTGGAATCACATTCTTTCTGCCTAAAGTACAGCTTCTAGGCTCTCCTTTGGTGAGCTTCTGCTGACAGCAAACTCCCAGTTTTAATTCTGAAATTCGATTTCTGAAATTTCTTTATTCTATCTTCATTCCTGAAAGATTTTTACTGGGTGTAAAATTCTAGTTTGGCAGTAGCTAGAGGAAATTGTTTCATTGTTTCCTGTTATAAATGTTGTTAGTCATCAGGCTAAGCTGCCACTGTTGAAAGTTCCGTCAGAGGAGAAAGTCTGGATGCCTTTATGCCCAAATTTTCTCTTTGCCTTTGGTTATCTAGTTTCCCGATACTGTGTCCAGATGTGGATTCATTTTTATTTATTCTGTTTGGGATTATCTGTGGAGTAGTGTTCTTCACTAGTTTTGCAAAATTCTCAGCCTTGATAGCTTCAGATGCTCTCTGACCCCTTCTTTCCTTCTTCTCTGGGATGCCAGTCAAACCTGGATTGGACGTGCATATCCTCTCTGCTCTGCCCTTTCCTCTGTACTTTCTCTTTCCTCTTCGCTCCATTCTGCATTTCTTCTGCTCCATCATTCAGTTAAACAGTTCTCTTCAGCTTCATCCTACTGTGCTTTACATTTTTTCATTTCTACAAGTTATATTTGGCTTTCAAATCTGCTCTACCATTTTTTAGTGTCCCATGCTGCTATTTTCAAGCATGCCTTATATTTTGAAAAGGTACTAATTTGCATTTTACAATCTATATTTGACAACTCCAGAATCTGCTGTGTTTTGGGGAGAGTGGGCTGTCTTTGCTTCTATTTTGCAGTTGTCTCCAGGTGTGTGGTCTCCTTGCGTACTCACCGTTGTCTGTGTGCTGCTCAGTCCTTGAGAAAACCATCAATGCGGTTTCACCGTGACTGGGCCGAGGACTGATTTCCCAGCAGTGAATGGGAGCTGCTTCTACCATGCATTTGGAATTCTATGTCTGCAACCACTTAAATTCATGACCCGAGGCCCCTCCCCACTCCAGCAATGCAAATCTGGGCTTTGATTTTGCTCGAGGGCCGGTACTTGATCTACCGGCTCAGGGATGGGCTCTCTTCATTTTTCTTCTCCTCTCTTGTGCTCAGCACCAAGGAAACTTTGTCCAGTCCCATGGAGGTGGAAGAAAGAATCCAAACTTATTCCTGGGGTCTCAACTTAATGGGTAGGGTCTACCAGACTCCTCAGCTTAGGTGGGGCCTGACCTTCTACTTGTCTTCCTCATCCCGAAAGGTTAGCAAAATCATAGTTCAATCAGCGAATGCGTCTAGGTCTTAAGTGGCTTTCTAGGTTCTTATCATGTCAGATTTTGGGCTGCTCATCCCTCATTATGATGTTACTCCTGGATGTTAAGATTTTTAGACTATTTTATCGAGCATTTTAATTGCACTCTTTAGGAGCACTGATCTGAAAACCTAGCCCTCCACGCAGGTAGCAGAAATCAAGATCTTCACTTTGCTTTGATGTCGCTCAGTTCTACTACGTTCACAGGCATGTTTAATCCTACTTCGGATGCACTGTGGTTCACGGAGCTATGGATTCATGTTTATCAATCCTGGGAATCTTCCGGCGACCTTTTAAAATACTGCCTCTTCTCCATTCTCTTCATTTACTTAACGAAGTACAGTAGACATCCTCATTCCATCTTCCACGTCTCCTAACTTATCTTTAATACAGTGCTTCTCTTTCTCTCTGCTGTCTTCCAGGTAAATTATTTAGATATATCTTCAAGTGTAAACCACTTCAGTTATGTCTAGCCCATTTCTGACTTATCTATTGGGTTCTTGATTTCAGTCTATTACTTTTCATTTTTACTGTTAACTTTTAAAGTTTATTTCTGAGTTTCTTATTGTATGCTCATCTGTGTAATTATCACGACTCTGCATTTTATCTCTGACAACTGGAACACATTAAGTCCTTGCTGGCATAAATCTGTTGTTTCCATCTTTCTGTAATCACTCATAGTGGTTGGTGTGTTTGGGAACGATCCAGTAATGCTACGGGAGTTCTGTAGGCCTAATTGGAAAGTTTCCTTCCACAGATTTGATCCTGCTTCCACTGATATGTGGCGAGCATCCCCATGCTGGAAGCACCTCAGCCTGCTCTGACCGCCCTACTCTTCAGCCTCACCCCAGCCGTCTACACCTCAGCACCAGTCTCTACCCTGATTAATTCAGATTCTGGTCTGTTTAGCTTTGGGCTTGAAGTGGGGAAGGAAAGAGGAAAAAGTCCTTGGGGAATCCTTCTACTTTTTGTGAGCAATGTCTTGAAAAGCATGTTCTGAGATTTAGTTGTCATGGAGCTGCTCAGAGGTCCTGCTGAGTTCATGATGTCAAAACCAGACATTCATTTTAAAACCCCCATGTTATTTCTTAAAATATATTAAGCGTGCCCATTTTATGAACAGTACTTTGGATAATTCCACAATCGCAAGTCTTCATGAATTTCATTCTACAGCTTTCACTTAAATTCATTCTATTTTTCAAGTATTTTGTATTTTGCACTATTAGAGTTTGAAAAAACACGTTTAAAGTGAACAAATCCTAAATGTACAAGCTCATGAATTTTCATATTATGTACACACCTGTTTAACCACTCCCCAGATAAACACGTGGGACATTTCCATTACTCCAGAAAGTTCCACTAGGCCCCTTGTCGGTCCACTCTCCCTTCCCACCTCCAGGTAAACTCTAATTTGAGTTCTATCAGGTTGACTAGTTTGGCCTGTTCTGGACCCTCACATAAATGGAATAGAGTATATACCATTCTGTGCCAGGCTTCTTGCATCTAAGACGTTTTTGGTACTCATTCATGTTACTGCATGTTTCATTAATTCATATTTTGCTTTTTGTTATGCTGTGTAGTATTCCATTATATGAATAGACTACAAGTGACCTTCTCTTGATGACCACCTTTAGTAACAAAGCTGCTATGAACATGTGGACACACTTTCACTTCTCTTGGGAAGCCCTTACTCTCTCTACCTGCTCTCCCCGGCCCCATCAAGTAATAATTCTGGGTTATGGAGTAGACGTGGTTTTTTCTTTTTAAATAAATGCTCTCCTTTTTTGTTCATGAAAGATTGGCACTCGAGCTAACAGCCGTTGCCCATCTTTTTTTTCTTTTCTCCCCAAAGCCCCTCAGCATAGTTGTGCTACGAGGGACGCCGCCTCAGCAGGGCCTGATGAGCATCAGCATGGCCTGATGAGTGGTGCCATGTCTGCAGCAAGAACCCGAACGGGCAAAACCCTGGGACGCTGAAGTGGAGCACGTGGACTTAACCACTTGGCCACGGGGCCAGCCCCTGGAGTGGATACGGTTTTACCTTCCTTAGAAACCATAATTTCCAAAGTAGCTGTACCATTTCACACTCTCAACAGCAATGTATGAGTCCCAGTTGTCTGTATGTGTCTACTGATCATTACACTGTTGGCACTGTGGTGTTATCTTATTTTTGGTTCTAATTTGTATTACTAGTCATACTAAGCATCTTTTCATATGCTTACTCTTTTTGTAAAGTGACTGTTCAGGTCTTCGCCTCACATATATTGTGAATATCTTCTCCCAGTCTGTGGCTATTCTTAGTTTTTAGTGGTATCTTTTTAATTTTGATTTTTAAAAAATCCTTAGTGAATTCTAATCCTTGCCTACTCCAAGACTGCAAAGATTACTGTTTCCTTCTAGGTTTGCAATTTTAGTTTTTACCTTTAGACCTATCGTCCATGTTCTGTGTCTGGCGAGGTAAATGGTTCATTTTTATTCATATTGATGTCTAGTCACTTTAGCACACTTACTGGGGGTAGGGGAGACAAAAAACAAAACCAAAAATCAGTACATGATTTAGTAGGGTATAGCTCAAGTAGCATAGGCCACTAAGACACTTCAGTTAAGCTCATAAAATGGAAATCAGTCCTACTGGGTAATCTTGAGCTCCAATTCAGAAACAGCAGTTGAAAACGGGCTATTTACTCTCGACAACAGAAGAGTCAAGGAGGAATGATGAGGTGCTTTGGAAGAACAGGGGATGGGAAACAGCAAACAGGGGTCTCACACTTTATTTTGTTAGGCTGGATGTGAGGAGCTCCTTTGAGTTAGACTAGGTTTAGAATCCTGGGTCCAACACTAGTTTCAAAACCTCAAGGCAGTTACTTTTTTTTTTTTTTTTCCCACTCAATTCCCAGGAGAGTAAAAGAAAATGGGTTATTTCTCCTAATGGACTGCTAAAACACTTGGATCTTTGTTTCAACAAGGAATGCCCCTCCCTGTATCAGCCTGTCAAATCTCTATCCTTGTTTCAAAGCCTGGTTAAAACAGTTTTCTCCAGGCAACCTTTCCAGATCTTTCTAAAAGAATTAACCACCGTAACACTTCCAGAGACACAGGAAGTCCCTGAGGCTCAAAGGTAGTAATTGAGAGCAGCTTACATAGGACAGACTGAACCAGGGGCTGGCCCCGTGGCCAAGTGGTTGAGTTGGCGGGCTCCGCTTCAGCAGCCTGGGGTTTCACCAGTTCCGATCTGGGCGCAGAGTGGCACTGCTCATCAGGCCATGCTGAGGTGGTGTCCCACATAGCACAACCAGAAGGACCCACAACTAGAATATACAACTATGTACTGAGAGGCTTTGGAGAGAAGAAGGAGGAAAAAAAGATGTTAGGTCAGGTGACAATCTAAACAAAAAAAGACAAACTGAACCTACAGTTTGTTAAATCTGACTTTCTACATCACTACGATGCTTTGGAAAAAAAAAATCCAGTGGTTCCCCAATAGCCTCAGGATATAATCTAAACTCTGTACAGCTCAGCTTCAAAGACAATTCATACTGTTCCAATTTTCATACTTAGCTCCATTTCTCATTACTCCCCAGTATGTTTCATTCTGAGCGCATTCTCATAGGTCTTTCCTTTAAATGAAGAGGCCTTTTTTTTAACCATCTCAGTGTCATCCCAAGTGCTGATGAATAATGTAGTAAGTAAACACAAGACTAAGGTTCAGAACACTCAAGTCACAAAAGCCCAGTTGTGACTAATATCCTTCTAAATGTCACTCGTCTATTCCCGCAACCTATAAGCTATTGGGAAACACATAAACTCGTATAAACATAGCACTCTATGAATTAATTACTGAATTGATTCCATATATACATCACGGTAGCCAGCCAGTCTGTGCAAAAATTAAAAAATAAAATCATTTATACTTTGCTCACTTGCCTGAGTTTCCTCAGTTGTGTAGAGGTCACACTTGAAACTTCAGAAATCATAAACTCACAAATTCCTCCATCACAGCTCCTGACATCCAGTCTGGAACACACACACACACAACCTAAACTGGGACACTTGAGTTGAGCCGGGCCAACCTCCACCATTATTTTGCCACTGTCTTCACTCTACCCACTATTTCAGTCTTCCGTGGAAAAAGGACTGTTAGTAGACCAAATGATTGAGGTTTACCTTAAACTTCAAGAAACGGAACACGACAAATTTCTCCTGGTTTCCTTACCTACAAAACCGGGTGATGCACAACCAGAGGCACTCACAACTAGAATATACAACTATATACTGGGGGGATTTGGGGGCGATAAAGCAGGAAAAAAACCAAAAACACAAAAACAGGGTGATGTTTGATAACAGGTACAATTTGAGAAAACTTAAGACAGGGGCCAGCCCCGTGGCTGGGTGGTTAAGTTCACACACTCAGCTTCAGTGGCCCGGGGTTTCACCAGTTTGGATCCTGGGCACAGACCCAGTACTGTTCACCAAGCCATGCTGAGGCAGTGTCCCACACAGAACTAGAACGACTTACAGTTAGAATACACAACTATGTACTGGGGGGTCCTTGGGGAGAAGGAGGAAAAAAAAGACAAAATGGGTAAAGTGGGTAGGCACTACCTAACACATCTGTTTCAACTTGTATTTCAACCCAGCATATGTGGATCCATTTGGTTATCCAAACAAGTTTCCAGCTCTTTACTAAATATTCTTAGCTTTCCTAAAGGCCAACATTAAAACAAAAAAAGCTCCTAATGGTAAAAAACCATTACAACCTTAGGAGGTATCAATCAAATAACCTATTCAGGCTCCAATTTCTCAGATGTCCTTTCCCAGGTGGATGTTTTGATACATGAAAAGTACTGGACGTAAGGTTCAACCAGCCTGTGGAGAACAGAGAAGAGGAGAAATTTCTCAGCGAACTAGGAGGGAGTTAGGTTATTTGACCTTCTGCGTCCTAGAGATATCTAGACCTGTCTGCTAGTACTTCTGTTCTACACATAATCCTAAGAGTGTGATTATATTCTCACCATATTAATATTAAAACATTATAGGAAATATAGCAAAATATTAAAATACATTATAGGAAAAAAAATCCCATGTTTTCATAAGCATATTTTATTTTTCTGAATTTTAACAATTCAAATAAAATTCAGCTAGTTAACATAAATACAGAGTAAATGCATATAATTTACAGCCATGTACATAAATGCAAGAATAGCAAACCTCACATAAATGGTCAAAAGATAATCAACTCTTTTGAAGTTGATTATTTAGTTATGACTGACAGGTCATAATTTAATTATTCACATATGCAGGGGTACACATTCACAACATTAACACAAAAACTGAGTGAAACTAGAATTTTCAGTTTCTAAAAGGAGTAGCATAAAAGCAGTGTATGGATTAACAAGAAATATAGGGGCATGATGGAGAAGAGATCTGAGTGGAGAGAAAATTAGTACATTAGATTAAACACTTTTATTTAATTAAAATTCCTTCCAATTTAAATCAGAAATGTTTGTATTCTTAGGAATGTTAAAGTCATGAACAATATTAAAGGAGAAAAAGGCTGAACTATTTATCAGCCCAAAGTACTATCCGTCTGGGCAGAAGAGCATGAAAGCAACAAAAGACGAGCACAAACAATGCTAGAGGAGGAAAAGGATAGACATCTGATTTCCAGCACTTACATTCTTCAAGTTCAAGTCAAAATTTTTTTGATTTAAAACAAATCTAAAAACACTGACATGTTTACACTCTAGAGAGTAAAAACACTCATTATCTCTAACCACCTGAACTCTGCTGGTCCTAATACAACAACGCTATTACACAATGGGCACGAGGCCTTAGGAGACAAAGCCTGGGTTAAATCACCTAATGATGTTCTCTATCTTGGTTTCAGGTACAAATCAATTACTTGTGGGCCCCATCTAGTAAGGTCAGGTCCACAAAGTTACAGACACAACGAAAATTAAGACAAAGCTTTGGTGATTGTTTCCTGGGTTTCAAAGCACTGTATGGTATCCCACAATCACAGGGTTGGTAATTCTTAGATTTGGACTTGAAATTTAGGAAACTGCTTCTATAAGCTACAGATACTAGCACTCTATCTGCCACTCTAGGAGAGTATGCTCTTTCAGTATTTACTGCTTTTAAGTTCAGTTCAATTTTCTGAGAAGATTCTATCATAAAAGCACATACCAATCTGAAGAATGCTGACTACCTCTATACCAGAAATAAAAAGTTATCTGATAGAAAACAGATGAAAACAGTTAAAAGAAAAAAGTCCAATGCTTTCAGTATGTTTTTCTTTTTAATTATGTGTATCAATTAAAAAAAAACTCCAAATAAATGTTTCAGAGATAAGCTTTATATACAATTTATACACATAGTTTTCTTTTTTAAATTATCTCTGTCACACTCAAAGTAAACTACAGCAGATTGTGCTTTGGCGAAAACTTCAACTTCGTTTCCATTTGTGCACAAAGAAAGTCTAAGAGTCTAAGGTCTCTTTCCTTCTACTACATACGTAATACTCACTTTTAAAAGTTGAATATAATGCACTAAAGGCCAACGTAAGTTTTACTTGCTAAATACAAACAGGAATAGAATACATCCTCATCCTTGAAGGACACTTGTTATAATTTGCTACAACTAAATAATAAAATGTTCCTTAGCTGCTGGTTTTCATATCATCTTTAGTCATTTGTGGAGTACTGAGATCGTTAAGATTAGGAGAGTCTGTCCTACATTCAACACAACTAATGTTTACGAGTCTTCACAAGGCAAATGGCACTGTATTAGGCAGTGTATGTGGCAGGTGAAAAGGCAAACACTATAGATTGAGACTTTCTCTACAGATTTAAGTTAAAACCCCTGTTACTGTTTTTTTTTTTTTTTGGCATGTTCCTCATAATAAATATCAAAGCTGAAATTCACCATAAAAGGTACGAATAATTCCAAAGGTAATGAAACTAAATTTGCCTTTGGTCTCCTAACAGATTGGAATATTTTTAATTCCAATCGAAGCACCTCAAAAACATCCAGTTCCTGCTGATTACAAGTTAAGAAGGTGGAGGAATTTAAGAGGGCACTATGTTTCATTGGTGACAGCAGAGAAAGCTTGCAATGACATGCTAAAATGTCTACGTTAGGGGCACTACAGTGTACACAGAATACTTAAAACATTTATATTAAAGATCTCCAAAATAACAACCCTAAAACCCAGAAAAATGTTACGAACACTATTTCTGCCTAATACATGACCAATGTTTAAAAAAAACAATCTTAACATGGAGTTCTCTCCACTCTCATCCATCAAAAAAAGGCCACAAAGTGCATCCACAGAGTCATTCTTAAGATACAGCCATTGCACAAAATGTACGGGTCACATATGCTGAAATGAGTACCACACTGGAGCTTAACTAGAAATTTTATACATCAGTATAGCAATATCCATAAGCAAACGTCTCTTAACAGAGTTACAGCAAATATCTTTATAAGGGCCATACATATAATACATTTAAAGTATTAAATGGTGCAGTTTAACTCAATAGCAAAATGTAAAAGCTATATCCTGTTAGCACACTTACTCTGAATTAACGTGACTTTCTATGAGTTACCATTCAAGAAATTAGGACAGAATAAATTTCTTGTCAAAGCAGTCTGTTCATTTACAAAACTTTACGTCAATTACGATCTCTACCTGCTTACTCAGACAGGAGAGGGCCCTTGTTCTGTTTATATTGCCCCAGATATTTATGTTGCCTTAAAACAACAAAAAAACCACAAAAACTTGCAATGGCATAACTGAAAATTACCATTTTCTCTACAAAATAAAGGCAATCTATACAGATCTTCTAGAAACAATTCAAAGATTCAAATTCTTAACGTGAAAGCAAATAGAGAAAGATTCGTTAAGTGGTAAATTTTTTCCACTTTAAGAAAATTCTACCTAGAAGATAGGTGATAATTCGAGTTCGTAACTAATAAATCACTGAAGACAACTGCACTCATTCATGTATCATAACGTTAAACAAGATACGAGGACATGCTCAAGTTACTGAAAGGACTGCGAATCAACATTTTACTGGTTTATTTTGTCCCAAATGATTACAATTTGACTTTGATATGTTAACAAACAATCTAAGTGTCCACATTATGCTAAACATCAAGCATCTGTAAGCAGTGAAAACCAAAACATTTTAAAGCTAAAAACATACAAGATATTTATACACTATTTCATTGCTTGTCAAAAACAATGACTACTAATTAACTTTAAATAATTAACTTTAAAATATTGTGCCAGAGCCTCTGAAGGAAACATGAACACCGAGGCTCTCACTATTATTGGTGTTATTTTACAATTTTACACGAATTAAACAGCAGCCTGAAGTTAGAAACTTATGACTGTCAATACTATCTTTGGATACTTACAGTATAGTATATAATTAGGGATGGCTTTGTTTAGAAGATCGGAAAAGCGCTCATGGAATAAACACTACTCTGACTGCCACAGATCAATAAAATGCAACTGTGTCCCACGGACATGGTAGAGAAAATGGCAATTTTGAGGAAGGAGTGCTTCTGAAGGCTCTTTCTTGGAGGCAGCTGAGATTTTTTTTACATTACTGAAAAGGCCAAGTAATGTGGTTGTGATCACTTTAATTCCTACAACCAAACTTCCACCTAGGCATAGTTACATGTTCCCAACTATTCTTCTGTCCACCACACTGCTTCGATACTCCATGGTCCACTGTCATCTTTTGGTCTTCCCTTTTTATATCATGGCAGCCCGAGGCTGCTATCCATTGAGTAGGTAGACCACCAGTTCATAGGTGGCCATCATAATGGCTGTGTTTGGAATCTGTCTCACCAGATGAGTCGTTAGACCGCGGTAAAGAGACCCGTAACCTTCTTCTTGAACAAGCAAAGATAGTGTCTGAAAAAAAGATCTGTATTTTGTTCCCTCTTCACGTAGTCTCGTTCTTACAACTTCTGTTTAGGAAAAAAAGTCGTTTTATTTAAACATCAGTGATATCTTTATGCCTTCCCAATACTGAACACATCCCGTCTATCAGTCTGTAAGTGTATGCTTAGGATAAAAAAGGAGAGATTTTTAATGTGTAACTTATTGAAACCAGTCACCGTATAACATCAAATTTCTAAGATAGCTGGCTAAAATCATGTAAACTGATTATAAAATTCCATAGATCTCTGAATGGTAAAAGACAGAATAAAACAGGAGTATAAGTTGCATACTCGATACAGATCCAAGGGAGAACAGATATAAGAAAAGGTGAAGAAGTAGGAAAGGGAACGGAGTTAGCATCAAAGATGAATACAGAAAGATGCAGTGAGAAACAAGTAGAAAAGATTAAAGAAAAGTGGACAGAACAATGAGAAAAGAGAATTATTAATCTATTCATAATGGTCCACATACACCAACATGAAATTTCACATGGATAAGGCTGAAAATGTTTAGTGCACCAGCTGTCAGGTAAAAGGCCCCATTTGGGAGGGAACTAAGCAAAAATCATAAAGTTTTAGAGCTGCAAGGAATCTTAAGGGTTACAGTTAGTCCATCTGTTCTTTATTTTAAAAGGTGAGGAAATAAGGGCACTGAGAGGTTTAGTCGGGGTAGAGGCCGGGACCAGAATTCAGAGCTTACTATTAAGAGTCTGTTCTTTTCGCACCCATTATTTCCAAAATTTCTCACCAGAGTACTTGGGATGGGCCTGAGGGAAATGCCCTAAAGCCATTTTCACTGCAAATGTTAATATATTTGAAATGTCTTGTGTCCTCTCTTGAAAAATTCATGCCATTTATACATTCCACTTCAAAACACTGCTTCTAAGCTCTAACTCTTCTCATAAGGACGTGATCTCACCGGAAGGAAGAGTGCTTAGACTCCACACTCTCACTCCCCTTAGCACCAGCCTCGTCCTCCCACAGGAGGTCGGAGCCTAAACAGTACGGCTGATCCTGTCCTCTTCTGCCTTGTCTTACACAAGTGCGCAAGTTCCCCCAGGAAACTGGTTAAAGAGCTGCTTTTACTCATAAATTCCATTTTAGAGCAAATACTCATTTCCTGGTCCTGTTTCATTTTTCCTGATACAGCTTTACCGGCAGAGCCTTAGCTTTCCAAGGTGAATGAAAATGGTAATCAGCGTAACAACCAGCCTCAAACATACCAAAATCAAAGGCTGCATTTAAAACAACAAAAGCTACAAAAAACCTTCCACATGCTATAGCCAAATTCTTAAGTGATTTCCTTAGCTATTAATGAAATAGGCCAATACTGTAAAACTTAAAGACAGAAATAAGAGAAATTACTCATATATGCTTACTTGCTAACGTGAAATAATATAGAATAGCTTGGTTTTGGGCTTACACACTTCAATCCAAATTTGGGTTCCACCACTGAGTAAGCTATGTGACCTTGAGCCAGTTATTTAATTTTCAGATTCCTTCTTTCCCATTTGAACATGAAAACAATTCGGTGATGTTCTAAGCACATCTTGACTTAAAGAGAAGATGAGTACTTTGTAGGATTTTTATGTAGATTAGCAATAATGCATATAAAGTACCTAGTATAGCACCTACATCCATACCTTGTTTTTAAAAAAACAAAACTTGCCCAAAGGTCACATGGCCGGAACCTGACTGCTCCTGGGCTGAAATCTAACTGTCCAGAGCACACGCTAATCCACCACCATGCTCCTACAGCACATACTGAGTATTAAAACAGCCTTATGTTACTTATACAGATTGAATCCCATTGTGAGGAACTCCTAAGTAGCTGTATTTTGTTAGACTAGAATTCAGTAAAATTTCTAAATGCTCTAATAGGTGGGGAAAATATTCCTGAATTAACAGATTATTACTCATATAAACTCAACTCCTCTTACCATGTGGATATGCTATAGTTGTGGCACAAGTTTTTGAGGTGGCAGCAGCTAGCATCATTCCCACAAAATCTGAAGCTTCTTTTACAGACTCTTCATCATTTTCCACCGTAGAAGGAGCCTTATAGTCCAGTAGTTTTTGCTTAATACTTTCATAAATAACAAAATGGATAACAGTCTCTGATATGCCAGCATATGAAGCAGACATGCCCCTATAAAATCCTCTAAGTCCATCTGTCTGATACACTTTACGAACACATTCAAAAGCCCCCATTCGCTTTTCCCCACGGTTCCTGAAAAGCAAAAAGGAAAAATCTTATTAATCTAAATAAAACAGTACAGGTTTTTAACTAAAGTAAATAAAATATAGTAGAAGTATGTCATTCCCCTCTCTAAATCATGAAGAAGTCAAAACAGAATTTTAAAATGCTCATTTTAGAAATCCTATTCTTTTGTACCAATTTGTCATATTAGATGGGTAACATTTAAGTAATTTATTTTACTAAATGCAAAATACACTGCATCAAATCTTCAATGTCACATCTGCACTGAAGCTTGCACTGCACGATAAACAAAGGAATCCCTTAGGCCAAATACACTGCAACCGCGGTTCAAGACAAAAACAAAATAAACAAAAAACCCTCATTATATTAAATCTAGTTCTAATACAACAGAGAAGTTTTTTAAATTTAATAATGCATAAAAAAGAATGACAGACACAACAATGATAGCACATCACAAAGCAAGCAGTATGATTAGCCTAATTTCTGTGCACCTGAAGGAATCTTCCAACTCTACTCAATTTCTCCCAAAAAGTGACTGGGTGAATTTAAGTCAAACTTCCTATGATCCTTTAAAGTCAACAGCCATATCTTTCGTCTCCGCATCCTGCTGGACACTGAATGAGGCCTTCTACAGTTAGAAGCATTCATTAAGCACTGTGCTCAAGAACACTTCTTCAGTGCTCCCTAAGGGTGCAGCATCTACTTTTATACAAGTATATAATTTTGAGTTTGTAAAAATATTTATTACACCTCACACTATGATCCCCCCAATAGAACCTTATCCATAAGAACTGGGTTTAAATGCTACCCACAGGGGAAAAAAATAGAAAACTTACCTATTTATAAATTATACATAACCTATTTCTCACATAAGATAAAACCACAACTAAGACACCTACCCAATAACCTACGGATTCCTCTGGTTTTATGAACTAATGATTGTCTTGAAGTAATAACTGTCCTCAATTAATGATATTGAATAAATAAATAGCTTTTTAGTTGAATGATCCATGCAACCAACTGAAATTAGTTTCTGCCATCAGATCCTTCCTCACAAGAAAGTTAAAAGAACTACAAGTCCCAAAAGTAAGAGGCAAACACTTCACCCTGCTCTTGATCTCAGTGTCAGAAATTAGCATCCTCAAATCAACCTTTCACTATACTCCAACCCCATCCCATTCCCCATCTCCAAGCCTAAAAAACTGTGCTGGCTTGAGTTACAATGATAAGTGAAAAAATACCATTAAAGAGTTGCAAGCCACGCTTTTCCTGGATCCCTTATAGGTCCGTCCTGTAACATACTGAAACATGCCCCCATTGACAGTACACTAACTGGCACCTCGCATTTTTTTTAACCTTTGGGTGAAGTCTTACTTTTCAGATCTTTGACTTTAAAAAATAAACTCTGAGTTTTGCTAAAACACTTATGATTTCATTAAAAATTATTCCAGATCAAACAAGAATCAGACACTTGAAGTCTCCAAATAGCGCACAGTTCAACATGATAGAATGTGGAAAACAGATATTTAAGCAGGCATAATTGTAATGATTTCTTAGGTCAGTTTTATCTCTAGTTTACAAGATATAACACTACTTCCCAAACCCTAAAATAAAAACCAGTGGAAATCTGTTATAGTCTACTCCACACTGAAAGGCTCAAACAGTTCCAAAACCAGCAACATTACTATTATTATCATACACCAGATAAAAGCATTACCTTCTCCCATCCTCCAGTTAAAGGCCAACAGGAGTTGAGACGGTCAGACTCTAAGCTGCACTACTCCTGGCCTTCTCTCAGCTCCCAGAACATGCCAAAGGCCCTAATCTTAGGACCTGTGAGGTTTGCACTGACTGTCGCCACTGCTTGAAATGGGCTCAAGAAACCACTCCCTGACTGTGCCATTTCAAGCTGGTCCCCACTGCTTCCTGGTGTATCTCTAGAGCCTAGCAGTACCTCCTCAATATAGAGTTATTGAGTCACTGAATTCTGCTGCTGTAAGGTGGTCAGTGCTAACAGATGAAGTCTACAACCACATGAGCTAAATCCCACGCCAGGACTTTCTGCAATGATCCGCAAAGATCCAGTCTAGACTAGTACATCATTGGGCTACTTTGCTATCGGGAGGCTGATTACAATCATCCATGCAGTCAGTATCACTTCTTGGGCTGGGTTAATACATCCTTTTTTTTTTTTAAAGAAACCCCCACAACACATAATACACCCTCTTTCCTGGAAAGTCTCATACTGCCAACTACTATATTACTTTTGCTTCTGACAGCGGACCCAAGTTTTGGGAAAAAAATTAAAAAACAAACTCAGCACCAAAAGAGGGGGGAAAACACGGTTAGACACCTGGCACTGAATCTCAATGATATGAATATATAGAAAAAAACTAATTGAAACCAACTTTAATTCTGTTTTAATGAATTAACATACCTTGCATCAAGCTGTAAGCGGGTCTTTATAAGCCAAATGGGGTTGGTCGCTGTGATTGCAGTAAAACCTAAACAAACATGTTTAAAATGAACTCTGGTAAAAATGAAGAACACACTATTAACTTTAAGGTTTTTAATATTATATAAATCTATATTAAAGAAAATGCATATAAATATTTAAACTATTAACTGATGTATGCTTTACATTTTTATTTTACAAATCCATACAGCCACGAACATTTGTACTTTGTTTCCAATCTACATTCTTGAATTCTGACCATAACTAAAAGATTCTTTTAAAAGCAAAATCTGAAACTCCTCTCCCAACATATTCAGAATATCCTCAGGGGCGCCCTCTACTCTCTAAGCTGAATTCTGAAACCCATTTCTACAAACATACAGAAATGTTGTGTATTCCAGGGCTTTTTAGCATGCAAACTCGTCTACAACAGCTACTGGGGTCCAAATAACACCACAAATCACTATGTACAAAACGGATTCAACAGAAACATCAGCATTTACTAAAATGTTATCTTAAGTTGACTATGTAACAGAAAGGATTGTTGTTTGGCCTTATGGATACTTTATATAAATATACACTCACTAACACTGTTAAAATAATGGTATCACAGAGGTAAGGTTTCTGTTAGGGTTGACAGGACAGATCTATTTTCATCCACTTAAACACACACGAAAATTCAAAAGTTCAAAAAGTTACAAATTGGAACTTCCCTCTCCCTTTTATAGACACTGAAGAGAGAAATTCAGGGTAGAAGGCAGCTCTAGTTTACTTTAAACTGAAGTACTATGTACTAGCTGTCAGTACAGAAGGGTGGGCACCTAAGATGGCTCGCTCCAGGAGTCAGTTCAGATCTCTGGAACAGCGTGTGTCTGGGCCAGTGCATATCTTCTACTACTTGCTATCTTCCTAGTGTTGTGGAACCACAGCAGTATGTGAAATGCAATCTCGATGATGGGAATTTATGAAGATTGCTTCAATTATACAAAACAGGGTTTTAATATATTGCTTGTGAACATTTAAGATCAGTTACACAACCTTCGCAGAACTACTTACATGAAGCTACATTTATTCAATTGGCCTTTAAATTCAGTGAAAAGTTACATGCAGAAATGTCTAAGGATCTTAACTGTTTTAATACTTTCTATCAAATACTAGCAGGTCAAGCACATTATTTTTAGAAAGGTAGAATATACAGCACATTTAATATGAGTAAAGTACTTCCAGGAACAAAAATGTCGTGGTGTACTTAGAAATCATTTGTTTTTCAAGTGAACAAATAGTGCAGCACCAATTATAAACCTTTCCTGGCTTTCAAAGTTAGTATGGGTATATCTACAAACAATTTTACTAAATTAATTACCAGGTGGAATTTAGTCTCATAGGTTCTTTTTCCTTCTATAATGTAAGATAATTAGCTGACTCAAATTTTACTCCCTTAATCTACTGTTTTAACACTGTAGAAATAAATAGCCAGATGTTTCACAAATGGACGCTCAAATTGAATCTATCAAGCAAGATAACTGGAATAAAAGTTAGGTTTGATAACTCCTATAATTATTTTATAATGATTATATAGTCTCCATTTCTCTTATGTGCTTTTAATACCACATACATACATATAAAACTAGAATGGGACCAACAGTTTTGAAGCATCAGCCAGTACTAAAATAATAAAAATCTAAAGCGTGGGATGGGTTGTCAGGAAGATTTTTAGCAAAGAGGTTCTTTTCATGCATATATTCTTAGAAAAAGGAAAGAGAAGAACTATAAGAAACTGTCAGACCAGTTTAAATATTTCGTTTGGAAGAGATTTTTCTAGCATGGCCTGGCTTAAGTGAGAATAAAGTTAAAGAGTATTATTTTTTCTTCTCTTGAACCTCAATTTTTTTAGGGAAAAAGAAAACTAAAGATAAACAAACTATATTTTAAAGCAAATATGCATCAAATATCAGTATTCTGATCATTTAATGATTCTTTATCTTTAAACTTAAAAGTCTGTATTAAATACAAAATGTTTGTAACAGCATTAGGGGTTTATTAGCGAAAAGCTGCTAAGCAGCATAAACCAACAAAATACTCTGCATTACTCACAATGGTCTCTATTAATCATTCTGTGGAATTTTGAATTTAAGAAAAAATATTTGCTTTTTATTAAATTTTAAAAGCCTAAAACTGGGAATATCCTCATAGGAAACTTTTTTAAAAAATAGCCTGTCTGGGTGAAACTCTCATTCAATTTATTATACTTTATTTGAAAAGAAGATGAGCACTCAAGTTTTGTTTTAAATAAAAGTTCTCTTTCTAAAAATACTAACTTAGTACCAAGCTTAATACTCTTCTCCAAGTCACAAAATTCCTCCATTAGAGGCTGGAAAAAAACCCATATATAAACTTTAAAATATTACAATAAAGATTTATAAATGTTACTGGGAATAAATATTTTAAACACCCTTAAAACTATAGTTTTAACTATTCTCTGTTCATCTTAATAAAAAATGACAGGAAGCAAACAACAGGTATTTCTCACTTAACTAAAATTCATTTCCAGACACAAATTAACCTATGGAACAGGACACATTAAAACTGAGGTGAGAGAATGCTGTCATCTTAGGCCCATGGAACTGCTGCCATCAGTAACCTGTGCTGACAATAACTGTTTTGCTCCACTCTCCCAATAATAAGCCAGCTCTCTTCATAACAACACCAGCCTAACTGCCAGCAGACCATCAGGTTAGATAAACAATCTAGGCATAATCCACAGGTTTTTTAGCTATTGGTCCTTTACCAGTTAAAACTTTGGTCCTTGAGTTTTAGGCTATGAATTTCTCTTAACGAAAGAGACTCTAATAAACTAAGTAGACATTATTAGGGTAGTTAAATCTAGAAATATATAATCTATTAATTCAAGAAATAAAACAAGTAGGAAGAAACAAAAATGTATCACCAACTTAGAATTATATATCGTAAGGCAAAACAGCCAAAGCTAAACTTATCTTTCTATTTCTTCTAAGACAAATATACACAAAGATACTGGAAATGGCGCCACTGAAATTTAGAAATTTCCTGTAACTTTTTATTTTGGCATTTAAAACTGGTGACATTTTGACAATATGCTAATTCCTATTAATATTCTGAGTACCGTGTTAAACACTAAAATTGACTCAGAGGTAAATGAAGGATCTAGCGCAGGTTAAGAAGAATTAATATTGCTCCAGTCAGTTAAAGCCCAGTGGCAGTATACTGGCCATACTGTTAGTGGTGTGGTTAGTATTTTATTAGCGAGTTTGAAAAAACTTTTAAAATGCAATTTTTAAAGTTTTGGTTAATCTAAGACTCCACTGATAATGTAAACCAATTAAAAACCAGATTAAATAGAAATCCTGCTTATAGTAAACGTGCTGAAAATGTCTGTTTCATTAAGTGAGTGATACCTGTAGTATTGCATTTTTGGTACTTTTTTACTTCAATTAACTTCTGTAAGATCAAAGCCCACCTAACCGTCTAAGAGAAATGTACTAAAACTAGTAAAAAATTTAAAAAAACAAAAAACCTATAAAACTAAACAGCTAAGATCCCATACATTCTTATCCTGCATTTATTTGGAAACTAAGGGTAGGTATTTAAGATCAACGTTTTTGCAAGAGAGTAGAAAGCCAAGTATCAACAGACAAGAGAACGGAAAGTACTGTATTAGACTTCCTAAATGTTATGCTAAGGAAAAGCAGCAACTACTTTTTCTAAAAGTTGTAGGACGGTATGATACCATTTACATGTATATCTTAAACACTGCTATCAAATTCTTTGGAGGTCAAGGCTATTACGGCCAAGCTGAAGACCCCAGGCTTTCATTACACGATGACTAAAAAATTACCCCATTCTTCCTTCTAGAAGGAATATTACAAAGGAATCAGACTTAAAGTTTTATAAAATAGTCAGATAATGCACACACAAACTCAAAAATAAAAGTTCATGTCCCGCCTTCTATTAATTCCACAGCTATTACAAATTCCCAGGGTGTGTTTCTTATACTAGAGGCTGCAAGAGATGCTCAGATCAGTACTCACGAGGTTTAAGTTAGTCCATATTTCTACAGGAAGTGACCTGCGGATGGGGAGCATGAGATGACACGATCTCACTCTTTTCTCGGGAGAAATGTACAGTAAATGCCTAAAATAGACACAGGCTTTTCTGTATCATAACAACAAGCAGTGACCTCATCAGAAACACGTGTACAAAATGAATCCCATTGGAAGGATCTGAGAAATATTTACTGTGAGACCTAACTTTTTTGAAAATTTTAAGTTAAAAAAGAAAAAGAAAGGAATATCAAAATGGGCCATAAATTAATAAAAAAAAAATGTACCGAGTACTGAAAATTCTGCCACCTGCAGCAGTTTGAGTCCAAATACTTACCTAAAAGAAGACCAATTCTGCCTTAAAGAAAAAATGCTAACCTTGTCAAAGGGGAATCTGAGAAAATATTTAGAGATTATCGTATCCCATTTTCCTACTATTATCTACCATGATTAGAGTTGAAATCACAATTTTCTATTCTTTATCAGCCTACTTAGTAAATCTCAAAAAACAAAAACCAAAAAGCAAACAGAAAATTCAAGTAAATTCATTTTGTAACTATTCATAATTTTCTCTGATAAAATACATGTTGCTACAATAGTACCTTTCACCTTTTGCACTATGGCCAGTAATATTGCACATCCATTTTTATGGAATGTTTTGGATTATTTTGTATTTAATTTCTTGTGTTCTACAAAACAAAAAAGAGGAAGAATGTTTACACACAAACACACAAAACACCTATCCAACCATCCATCTGGTTGAATGAACTGCCATGGGCAAAACAAAATTTCCATTTAATGAGTAAAAACTTAACCTTTAGTAAACTTTAAGTCAAATAGAAAAATATAACTTGAAAAACAACAATGAATGCTATAAGCAAATAAAACCTACTAGGTATGTAGTAAATGTTAAGCAAATAATTATTGGTATTCAAAAAATTGAACAGTAATTGTTTGAATATAATAACCCCACCCAAAATCAGAATTCATTCCCTTTAAATCTGTAATATATATAAAAGCAAATATATTCCAGATAAAAACTTGTGAAAGTTGGGAATTACTATAAAGAAAGAAAAAACTTAATACTACTTTTTGAATACACACCTGTGTCTAGGTGTATACAGAAGGATACGCAAGTTCAATTAAACAAAACAACACAAACACCCTCAACAGAACAGCTTCAATAGCTAAGTTAAGTTCAGCCTGACAAAAGTCACGAAGAGGGAAAAAAGGCAGGTAAAACATAGAGGCAACATTATTTCACTTTATTAAACAAACTCGCAATTGGAAAAATTTTTCAATGCATGAAAATTTATAGCTCAAATTTAGAAATTTACAAATTCTTAGGGTAGTCCCTTGAAACTACCACAAATGAAAATAAGACCTACTTTAAATAAACTGTCTTTTTAATAGAAAACATTTAGTATCTAAACTTTTGAGTTCATACAGATAAAATGCAAAATTAAACTGAATTAAGGTTACTTGGAATTAAAATTATGTACAAGGTATCTTACTAAATCCTTAAAGTGTGTGCTGTTTGATGTGGCAAAATCTTGCAGGCACTATCATTAATTGCATTTTTTGGATATCGAAGTGACAAGGTTAGCATTTTTCTTTGAATAGCTAGTTAAAAAATGATTTTTCACATGACTGCCTCCAACCACTTTGCACCCCCAATTCATATTTAGACAACCTCTAAAAATGATCCTGAAGAAAAACCAGAGCAATCTGGTCTAGATTATTTCAAGAATGAAGGGGGCCAAAGTCTACCTTAATGAGTCTGCATGGGACCGTTCAGTTTCACCGACACAGTTATGTATAAAAACCGTGAAGCTAAATGTTAATGCTCATGAATAGTGCAAGGAAGCTCTGAAAGCACAATTCTCAGAAAATGTAACTGCAAACAAACGGAAGAAGTATTTTCAAATTACATAATAAATGTATAGTGCAACAATCTCTAAACAAGTATAAGACTATCAATTTACCAAAATTCAAGGAGTTCCAGTTGGGAAATAGTATCAATGCATAGATAAAAACAGATAACTATGAGTTAACATTTGTCCACACTTGAGAAAAAAATGAAAAATGACAATTCCACTGAAATTCTTTGCAATGTCATACGAATATGGTAATAAATTCTGACGAGTTATTCTAATGAAAAAAATACGTTCCAGTGGGAATTAAGATATTCTGAAACTCTAAATTTGCAATACTGAATATATAACAACTATCCTCAAGTTAAAATGATTGCTCATCTACTCTCTTGACTTCAATTCTTTCAAAAACGAAAGATCAGTATTTTTAAAATAATTTTCTGGGGTTAAAAAACAAAAACATAAAACTGGTAATCCAAAAATATATTCTTAAAGATCCTAACACAGTAGTTATATAGTTTGAAATTGGCCACTTTTACCTTATACCTACTCAAATTTGTAGAGGGAAAATCACATCTATTCGTATTGAACATCTGTAAAAAGTACATTAAAAATAATTCTATTTGTAACTAGATAATCTCTATGGTACTAAATAATTCTCAAACTCCAAATCTATGTAGACCAACCTACTCATTCCAAGGTGAAGGTTAACAGAGGTTCAAGTAAATTATGTAACTTGCCCGAGGTCTCTCCTCATTGGCAAATAAGAGTATTTCACCACCTTGATCTTTAGGTTGTATCTTCTAACTATAAAACTTCAATGACTCGGTCCACAATTACTAAATATAAAAAACCCTGGAACAATTTGAAAGGTATATGCTAAATTTATTATATGGCTACTGACCTTTCAGAAATAAGTATTTCAAACTTAACACTTAGTTCATTAAGTTATGTGGTTCAAACTGATCCAATTTATTTCTAAACAAAAAATGGTTAACAATTTAAGGCACTTATTATTAAGCACATAATTGACACTCAATTTATTGATCAACAGCTGATGAAATTAGTTATAGTTCGCTCTATTAGTCATAGCATAATTTGGAAATGGGAGGTATGGTTAAATATGCAACAAAGTCTCAGAAAACTGCACAGAGAATTTTCTACCGAGAACCAAAGGCCATGGCTTTGTCCAACATGCATGGCAGCAAATGATTCCAGAACCAGACTAGTCAAACCAATCTCCCAATTTATCTTTAAGGCAGTGCAGAGGCCCAGGACTAGATGTTTTAATTCAGAGTCATATATACTCATCAATGATGACAGATAAGTTCCTGGAAACAATGCTACAGCAAGCATGTACACATAGCCAGTGCCTAAACTTCAAGTGCTGTCTACTGTGATTTACATGGAATGCTATAAACATATTTTTCAAAATACGTACATTAGAGGAACTCTGAGTTATCAATAATACATCACTCACAAAAATTTCAGCATTTGAGCACAGGACAAAATGAATACTTTACCAAGAACTGCCGGCACATTTCAGACAGAAGCCAAAACATGCAGCAAAAAGAGAAAAGGCACTAACAGAAATTGAGGAGAGAAGAGTAAATTATAGCTCCATAACTTATTTATAGTGTAATTATGGTTGGATTCTTAAACTGTTAAAAGCGATCACTAAATATTCAGTGAACTACACAAGACAATGTAAATACTATATTACCTGTATGTTATTACAAACTCCTAATTACAAAAATGCCAACTGACAATAGATTTTACATGTGCCTCCTGATCAAAATTTATTGTATACTAATAAATGTAAGAATCGTGTTTGCAGATGCTAATTAACGAAAAGTACATCGTCTTAACTTTACAATGTGAATTCAGTATAAATCAATATTAAGTCTCTAGGTTTCAGAAAATTTTTTTGCTTTTTAATATTATATATTCATACCTGCCATTGCAGCTGAAATCATGTGTACCTGGGTAGAATCAGGATCAAATACACCATTCAACTTTTCCTTGCAGTTTGAATAAGCAGCAAAGTATATTGCTCTAAAATAAAGATTTAAATGTTATCAATAAATACGTTGCTTCACTCATAAGATTTAAATGACATGTAAATTGATCTTTATAATTTTCAAGTAGAGAAATCTAAAAACATAAGGTCCTAGCCACATTCTCGTTACGTCAGGTTAGTTTACACAATTTTTTCCATGAAGATCCTGAGTACTTTTTGTACCAACTCATTAAGAAAGAAACAAACTCAAAAGTAACGTTCCTCGAATGTAAAGCATCCTCAGACACCCCCACTTCCTCCACCCCAATATCTTAGTGGGAACTGACTAACAAACAGAAAGTGTTTGTATGAGATTTTAACATGAATAAGGCTCAAAGGCATATGTAATGCTAAGCCTAAACTAAATACACTTACCTGAGTTAAGTAAATGTAGTGTGAGCACTTTTATATATACACATATGGTTTGGTTTTCTTCGGCGGGGAGAGGGAGGTAGTACTGACCCAACCGATCAAAGTCTGTGTTGCCCAATTTTGAGACCCTGGGTACCTTCTCATCTATACTATAAACAGAGTCGGTCACAGGACTCTTCAACAGACAGAACAATCCCTAAAGAAATCAGCCCCACCAGGTCAGGCCGTGTTTTCCAACATTTGTAAACATTCCATTAAATTTGTAAATATTTGCCCTGTTAACTTGTTGACTATGACTTTATGGATCCCAACTACCTCCTCACTGTTTAGCTTTCCAGAAACTGAACTGCTTCCTTGCTGTATCAAACATCCTGTATTTCCCAACAATCCCGATTCTCTGTCCAACGATGGACAGTAGACAAGTACAAACGGGGAGACTCACTGTTGTGCCTTTTTAAAATATGCTTCAGGAAAAAGTGAAGTGAATATAATTGAAACGAAACATTCTACTTTATGAGAAAGAAAAAAGCAGGATACATTTAATGATGCCAAATTGCGAAGAAGAATAAACAATGCATTCCTAGAAATCAATAAGGAAAAAAAGATATCCTAAAGAGAAAACTGGCAAGGAATATACATATATGCAATCCACAGAAGAGATAGACAAATGACAAATATTACAAGGAGAGCATGCCTGTACCACAATTAAACAAATGTAAGATTAAAAGTGAAAAATCATGTTTTATTTATTTGGCAAGTATTAAAAGACATGGATAGTAGCCAACCTTGGTAACATGTGGATAAAGAGCAACTCATTCACTATTTGAGAATAAACATAGAGGATGCCTTTTCAGAAGGCAATTGAGCATTATTCATTACTTTTAAATGTGTACATGTTCTTTTATCCAGAAATTCTACTTTTAGGCAACTAGCATAAAGAAACATACTTGGGGGCCGGCCCAGTGACACAGTGGTTAAGTGCGCACATTCCGCTTCTCGGCAGCCCGGGGTTCACCGGTTGGGATCCCGGGTGCATACATGGCACTGCTTGGCATGCCATGCTGTGGTAGGTGTCCCACATATAAAGTAGAGGAAGATGGGCACAGATGTTAGCTCAGGGCCAGTCTTCCTCAGCAAAAAGAGGAGATTGGCAGCAGTTAGCTCAGGGCTAATCTTCCTCAAAAAAAAAAAGAAAAAAGGGAAAGCAACATACTTGCTTAAGTACTCAAAGGCACAGCTATGTTCATCAAACCATCGCTTTTAACAGCAAAAATCTGGAAATAAATGTTTATCACAAAAGGAAAATTTATGAATGAGGGGATAGTCACACTATACAATTTTTAAAAACCTACATATTTTCATGAAAAAAGCTTCAAGACAAATTTGGTGAAATATTTTTAATATGATTCAATTTATGTAAATGATAGCATATACATATTAAAAATCTTCTGTACATGATAAACCAAAAAAATTAATGGAATACTATATACCAGACTGTTTATTAATGATGGTTATCTAAGGGGAGAGGAGTTAAGTGTGTGTGAGAAGGGGGACAGGGTGAGAGGCAATGTGTTTAACGTGAAATGTCAAGCTTTATGCTATACATATTTTTCAATTTTTACAATGAGGATGGAATTTTGGATAATTTTCTAAAAAGAGAGAAAAGAGACCATAAAAAGTTGAAACCCAATAAATAATGAGACATGGATCCAGTACACTGTTTGGATACAGAGAGCTGGGTATGCATTTTCACTGACTGTGAACTCTGTGCAGTGTTCTATCATGCAAGAAGTCAATCTAAGATAAAAAGATATCAGAGAAAAATAACAAACTAACGTGTTAAGGCCTTTTTGGATAGGAATGAAACCATTCTGTTTGGCTTGTCCCCTAAGCCAAAAAATAGGGTTAGTTCTAGAGATGCAGGTCTTCTCCTTTCTTACTGCTGGTTCCTTTAGTTTGTCCTTTGCCTTTTCAACTTGGTGTAAAAGCTGCCTCGCAATGATCTCACTAAGAGGTCCTTTGCACTCCCACAGGGTGCAATCTGCCCATTCTTTTAGATGGTTACTGATGCCTGTTTGTTAACCACAGTGCTTTATCCTTACCACCTTGACTTCTGTTTAGCATCTCCCCTCTGAAGCTTGAAACAAGAAAGATTGACACAGTTTTACTTAGTTAAAAATTTTTATTTTTACCTGGAAGGGGCCACCCCTACTAAATTAGGGCCTAATCCTCTAAACAATGAACGAGGTCCTTCTTTTTCCAAGATCACCCTGAAAGAGAAAAATATTATTTAGAAAGGAATGTCCTCCAAAGTCTGGTTCTTTATTTGTATGGCAAGCTTAAGAGTCTAAATCCCATGTTTGTACTATAATATGTTATGCTGCTCTGGTCAATTTTCCTTGTTTTTCTTGACATAGCATAAATTACTGAAGACTGATAATAGATTTACTAGTGATGATAAAAAGAACTCCATTCAGATCCTTTCCTAAAACTTTTAAAGACGTAACAATATAGATTGCTGCATTTCTTTTTATATGATCATACGACTCTTATCTTCAACTTCCTCCAACATACTATCTTTATCAGCAAATTCAATTCCCAATTAGAAACGTATGTCCCCCCTAGTATTTGAGCTCCTTTCCTCAATACTGAACAATTCTCTCAGTACTGCAGTATTCCAGTGAAATGCTACTGCAAAAACCTATCACCCTAACATCCTTTAGGTACTATAATAATGGTTGGCCTGTTACCACTTCTCCCGCTACTCAGTTAACATTTACCACATTGAATACTTACTGTATAAAGACTAAGCAGAGAAAGGAGACAGAAAAGAAAGGGTGGGGCCCCTGCCACTGAGAAATTTGCTGTTCAGTTGTAGAAAAAAAGAATGATATTGAAACAAATAATTTAACAGGTCATATTAACAAGCAAATACTATAATTGGCAAAGCATAAAATTCACCTGTTTAAAGTGCCAATTATATCTCAATAAAGATGTTGGGAAAAAAGCAAAGGCAGCCATGAAACAGATTGATTAGGACAGAGCCTCTGAGTCGGGAACAATGGGAATGATATTACATCATGGGAGGTAGTGTTAAGGCAAGCGAATGCAGCCCTGGAATTCAGCCGCTACTGGTGACAGGTGTAACATGTTAACTTGACTCCTATAAGACAACCTGAAAAACTAAGAAATTAAAACAGAGCCCAGAGGAATTCCTAAAGTTCCTGTGAGGAAAGTCAGAGAAGGCAAAACCATCGAAAAATAGAATAAAAAATATATAGTACTGTCATAGAGGTCAAAGCAAGAATTTTAAGGAGAGGTAATCAGTGGTACTAAATGTCAAAATCATGATATTAAAGTACTCTATTAACCAAAAGAGGTATTTATCTATAACTATGGCATTTTAATCCAAAACTGTTAACAATTTTATGCTACCTATTCATATACTTAGGCAAGTCTGAAAAAAGAAAAGACTGATGAAATCTTTTGGTAGTGAAAGTAAACACAGAGTATGAGTTTATTTGCTACTACAAAATAAACACTATTGAACTAAGTTCAAATAGATTATGTCCCAAGTGAGCTGATAAGGCAGACACACAAGGCATTCAGTTATCTACTTAAGTTTAGACATGTAAAACCTAACTTCAATAGTTTTGAAATTTCAAATCCAATTTGTAACACAATGAAAACGTAAAAACAAATCTTTTTCAAACCATCAAGAAATGTCAAACAAACACTGAATTCCATCCTGAAACAAGTACAACTCTGCTTTAAATCTCAGTTATGTTTAGGTTATACAAAAATCACACACTGCCAGTAATCGGCTGTACTTACTTGTGTTGAGTACTTGGAAAATTAGAAACACAAAAAGAGTTAGCATTTAACACTATTACATTTCAAAGCTAAACAAATTAATAATCCAAAATAAAACGCCTACAATAGCTTTAGAAAATAAATCTATTGGATAAATGTAGATTATCCAATATGCTAATAACTTCTAAAATTTCTAATAATTCCTAAAAAATATTCCAAATACATATGATTCAGAAATAATATTACATTTTATATTATCCAACTAATTGTTTCTCTCCATTAAGGATTATCGTTTCTAATAAACATAATTCAGAGTAACTCTGTCATTAAGTTTGTAAAAAACCTTTTTAAATATGGCAGAATAGTGGGCCAGTGGCGCAATGGATAATTTGTCTGGCTACAGATCAGAAGATTCTAAGTATGGCAGAATATAAACAAACATATGGGCATCAGTAAGACAAACAGACTAAAAAGAAGTTCATGAATACTGTGCTCTCACTTTAGGCAATGGAGAGGTCCAGGAGACACTACTCGGTTGACACTGGCTCCAGCCATGGTGCTCAGCTGAACTTCAGAGATGTAAAGCGTCACAGACGACGACTGCAGTCGCGTTTTTACAACTTCCAGTGGACATGTCAGAATAGCTCCCACTGTACCTCCACATCTACAAAAAACCGACAAGAACAAACTCATCTACACTTCATTCGTAAGTAAAACAACTGGGCAACTGGGGTTTTGCCAAGGTACTAAAATTTAAGATAAATTTTGATTTTAGAAGACTAAGAAATTTTTTTAATGTTTCATTCATTTGACTGCATACAAACACCTCCAGTAGCTAAAAAGAACTGAGCTTAATATCTACCTAGTGAGAATAATTAAGCTAAAGGACTCCGAACAGTAGGTGTTGTTACTAAAATTTACTGGTAAGTCACATCACAGCTTTAAATACTGTTCCAAGGGTTTATCTGGTGCTCCTTGTCCAGATGTTACTTGTGGCTCTATTGAAACCTTGACCATCATTTGAGGTATATCCTCTCTCTCAAACTCCTCTCTTATCTTTCAAAACTCAAGAAATGGTCTTCAGAGCAGTAAGATATAAACTACTGATGGATAATCATACGGCTCCCATTTTAAATATCCAAATACTCAGAAGTGTTTCACCTACAAAAAAATACAGCATTTGAGTCTCAAAATCAGTCTGTTGGACCGACGTGGAAATCTGTGCAAAGTAGAGAGGCTTAGCTCAAAGAATCCAATTTAAATACAAACACTGATCACCAAAACGACAACAGAATAAAAGCTGTAAACAAACGAATTATTTAAACTTTTTAAAGGTATATAAAAATAGGCTGAGTAATTATTCTTTTTAAACGCAAGAGTGGGAAATACTTTTCTCTTAAGGCACTAATATAGCTACCCAGCGGAGCCCTGAGAACCGCTTTCTAATCAGAGGAAAACCACTTGGAAGAGCTCTGACTACAGTGAAAGAAAAAAGCAAGGCTGAGTCAGAGGCAACCCGAACTCCAAAGCGGGCATTAAAGGAAGAAAAAGAAACGCAGCTCACCACAGAAATACTAAACACTTCTACCTCCACAATCTTAAAAATGTATACATATAAAATATATAATAAAAGAAAAGCAGGCATGGCAGCAATATCACTCCAAATAAAATTTAAGACAAGAAATCATTAAATAAGCAAAAGTAATTCATAGTGATGTTAACAGTACATGCTATCAAAACAATAAAATTGAAACAAACTTTATGCAACTAATAAAAGTGAAAAATACAACAAATTAAAAAGAGAGAACATCCATATGTAAAACAAAACTTGACTCTTAGCTCATACCATATTTTAAAAATTAGCTCAAAATGGATCATAGACCTTAATGTAAAACATGAAACTATAAAACTTCTAGAAGAAAAACATTTAGAGAACAATCTTTTTGACAGGGTTTGGCACAGATTTCTTAGATGAACCAAAAAAAAAAAGCATAAATCATAAAAGAAGAAAATTGATAAGCTAGATTTCACCAAAATTAAAGTCTGAAAACGGTTTCTTTGAAAGACACTTAAGAAAATGAAAAGACAAGCCACAGCCTGAGAGAAAATAACACTTATCTGATAAAGTACTTATATTCAGAAACACAATGCAATAATAAAAACAACTCAAAGACTTGAACAAAAGATATATGGATGCAAATAAGCATGGAAAGATTTTTCAAAATCATTGATCACGGAAATGCAAATTAAAACCACAATGAGCTATCACTGCACATCTATTAATGGCAAAAATTTTAAAAACTGACAATAGCAAGTGCTGATAAAGAGCAAGCGGAAACTTATACATTGCTGGCAGGAATGCAAAATGGTACAGTCATTTCAGAAAACAGTTTAGAAAAAGAAAACAGTCTGGTGGTTTCTTACAAAGTGAAATGTACAACCACCCTATAACCCTGCAACCCTCTCCTAGGTGTCCGCCCAGGAAAAATCCACAGATACAGTGTAAGTCCACACAAATACCTGTCCATGAATGTTACAGAAGCTTTACCCTAACAGCCCCAAACTGGAAACAATCGAAATGTCCATCAACTGATGCAGGATAAAGAAACTGTGCTACATCCATACAACAGATTACTTATCTGCAATAAACAGCAACAATCTGGATGAATTGCAAAAGCATTATACTAAAATTGACAAAAGCCAGGCACACAGGCTTTCATTTTATGACATTTTCATTTTTATTATATTCTGGAAAAGGCAAAACTAGAAAAACAGAGATGAGATCAATGGTTACCAAGAAGTAGCAGAGGCAGGAGGAACTGACTGCAAAAGCCAAGGAGGAATTCTTGGACTAAGAGCAATGTTCTTTATCCTGACTATAGTAGTGATTACAGTACCCTGTACATCTGCCAAAACTCACTGAAATGTATACTTAACAAGGGTGAATTTTATTATATATAAATTATGCCTTGATAAATTTGACGGAAAAAACCAAATATGTGAAAACTAGTAGTAAATGCTAGTATGTGAACTACCTGGAGTTGATACAATTATATTAGGTGGAACTTTTAATCACAATAAACTTAATATTTCCCCAAAATTCTACTTACAGTTTTAAATGGAAATTTAAAAAATCTAAGCCCCCAAAAGATCAAAACTATAATTATATTGTCAAAACTCAACACATCAATTAGATAAACAGTAGCGCTATAACAGACTTGAAACAAAATTAACTAGATCCGAGAGAGACATCTATACTCAAACAAGGAACAGATATTATTTTCAAACAGCTACGAAACAGGCTTAAAACCTAACTAGACATAAGGCCTCAAGGAAAATCTTAAACAGAAGCCACAAGTTTATTTATGCTAATCGTCAAGGGCTAAGCGGTAAGATACGCACATCGTCACAGCACACGCTGTAGTAAACACAGTGCAGAACTCAAGAGGGCCTGTGTGGCAGACCACACTGTATTCACACTGCAGTAGTGATTTATTTACAGTAAATCATACCTGCTCTTAATTTGAATTTGCCTAGTTTTGTTTTCTTAGCTGATTAATGAACTTAACGAACATAAAACCCAAACGAGCCCAAAAATTGTAGTGAACATTCATATTTTTTTTTTGGTTTTATATTTTGTAAAACCTAAAAAAGGAATTCTTGATCTTCACAACCAACATGAATTACTTCTATAATGAAAATAAACAAAAACAAAAAGCAAAGTTAGCCTATAGGCCATGATTCCTACCCAGTCACTTCTGGTTCCACAAGAATAAACACATTACACAAAGAAAACAACTTTCTAAGAAAAAAACAATTATCTATGCCTTACAGACTAACAAGTCTGTAAAGATGATGTGTGATAGAACCCATGTAAAGTATTTTGTGATGTGGCACAGAAAGTACTCAATAAATATTGGCTACTGAAGTTTATCAGTGTCTATTATTCATAATGACAATTAAAACTTTGCAATAGAACTACTACAAATACTTTATGGCCAGACCATAGACAAGATACATAGAGACATGCACTGCATAACGACGTTTCAGTCAACAACAGACCACATATATGACAGTGGTCCCATAAGATGAGCACCCTACAGCCTAGGTGTGTAGCGGGTATACCATCTAGGTTTGTCTAAGCACACGGTGTGATGTTTGCACAGTGAAGAAATTGCCTAACAACGCACTTCTCAGAATGTATCCCCATCGTTAAGTGACAGATGGCCGTACAATGATTTCTAAAAAACCATTTCCACAAGTAAAATAGATAATGAGACTCTCAATTGTACAGAGCTGGGGCGTGCTGTAAGTGGATGTACACACAAGCGCTTCGGCTGTCCTGAAGCAGCTTTACATTATAAAACGCAATAGATACGCAGTAGAGGGGTGACACTCTGATATTTTTCATGCTGCTTTTATCTTACATCATTTTAAAGAAATTATCATGCACATTGAAATCATTAGAGAACAAAACTACTGCTGTCAATAAACATTTAAAATCTATACTTAGGAAACAGGATTAACTACATTCGATTTATCTCCTCTCCTGTCAAAAATCTCACTGTGTAAAGGAATATGTGACAAAAACAGAGCCAGAGGAGAAATTAACAGACACAAGATTTCAAGCACTGAAACAAATGGGAAGGGTAAGTGATTGAGCAAAGAGGAAGAAAGGCTTGCAGAGGGAAACACCAAAGAGAAGCAAACAGTTTTGTCCTGTAGAATCCCTTAGGGTCCTAATGATTAAGGGCACCAGGTGCTCAAGATTGAAGTGAGGCAAAGGACTGGCTGATATAGAAAAGCTATATAGCAAAGGTAGGATACCCAGGTGGTAACTCCAACTCCCCATGCCTCCCCAACACACACAGTGGGTAAAACT
The DNA here is from genome assembly GCF_041296235.1 of Equus asinus. NCBI lineage: Eukaryota > Metazoa > Chordata > Mammalia > Perissodactyla > Equidae > Equus > Equus asinus. The sequence continues at coordinate 86,860,747 of NC_091810.1, read as the reverse complement.
ATACTCCAGGGTAGAAGCCGAATTCTCTGAAGAACATGAACTCAATCTCCGAGTTTAGGTTTAACAGGCACAATAGAAGCAAAAAGCCCCACACCAAGTTGCACTTACTGCAATCTTTTAAACTACTGAAGACAAAGATCTCATCAACTTCCAGAAAGAGCAACAGGTCACATACATAGGAAAAGTCCGAAAAGCCATCAGACTTAACGAGAGCAGAAAAGTTCTTATTCTAGAATTCTATACCAAACCAAACTATCAAGTAGATAAAATAAATATACTTGCAGACAGAGAGATAGTCCCAGAAATTTGCTACCTTGTACCCTTTCATACACAGCTACCAAAGGATGTGTTCCACAAATTAAGGGCGTAAACTAAAAAAGAGGAGGGAATAGATTAAATCATTACGCTATACACTTAAAACTAACACAATGCTAAATGTCAATTATATCTCAACAAAATGGGGTTGGGGTCAGGGGGAGGGAACTGAATGTAGGAGCAAAATAACCTAGGAGAGGGAGAAAGCAGTCTTACAATGATAGTGAAATGTCAGTATTAGAAAATAACTAGTCCTGACAGGATGAGGATGACACAGTTTAGAAGGATGAAGACTTCCAGGAAAAAAAGGCTCATAGATGAATGTATATGACCACATGAAAACAAATACTCAAGTACGGTGCTCTAGTAACTACGCCAATGTTTTAAAACGTGGGGCAATTATTAACTCCAGGTGGGAAAAATGAAGTTATTCAAGAAAGAAAAGGTCAACACAATATACAATTTAGCTTTGCTATGAACAATGTTTATATTGTTACAATAAGGTAAGCACTGACTACTGATTTAACAATAAATTGTGCTATAATTAACTATGTATTGAGAGGATGGAAAGAAGGGGGAAACAGGGAGTGGTTTAACTAAATCTTCATCTACCAAAACAAAAAGGATGAAGGAAAATGCCAAAAGAAATAGCTAGGACTTACAGGAAGCTCCCACTAGGAAGGAGACATGGGGAGGGGTGCTGGTGAATACTGATTATCTTTCAGCAGCTTTTTTTAAATCACATGCATGAATTTTTTAATTTTCAAATTAATTTTAATCAAAATTTTAGAAGTATTTTGAAAAAACAGCAGGGTTTTGTTTTGAGGAAGATCAGCCCGGAGCTAACACCTGCTGCCAATCCTCCTCTTTTTGCTGAGGAAGACCGGCCCTGAGCTAACATCTATGCCCATCTTCCTCTACTTTTTACATGCGGGACGCCTGCCACAGCATGGCTTGACGCACGGTGCCATGTCCACACCTGGGATCTGAACCGGTGAACCCCAGGCCGCTTAAGTGGAATGTGCGAACTTAACTGCTGTGCCACTGGGCCGGGCCCCCACGAGGGTTTTTAACTGGAGAATGTAGTTGACCTTTCTGGGATCCACTGGACCCCATGAAAAAAATGACATGTATAGTGTGCAAGTGTCTTTGACTCAGAACTCCAAAATAGCCGTGACGACTCTCTAGAATCTTGACCACTTATCATCATCTCCAGCCTGGTCTAGGCCACTCTATCTTATTGAGGTTTCTGCAGGAACCTCCTAATTTGTGTCTCCTTGCTTCCACACTTGCCCCACCTCCTCCAATCAATCTTCAATACAGTGGTTGTATTAAAACTTAGATCAAGTCACTCCTCTGTTCAAATCTTTCCAAAGGCTTCTATGTCATTCACATAAAAGCCAAAGTCCTCACAATGTCCTACAAGATCTCACACAACCTGCTCTTCCCTGGTCCCTCCAACGTCATCTACTACCCACCTCACTCACTCTGCTGTAACTCTAATTATTAGAGTTTAATACACCAAGCACGCCCCTGCTTCAAGACCTTTGTTCTTGCTGTTCCCTCTATCTGCAACAGTCGTGACTCAAACATGGGAATAGGTTACTACCTCACCTCCTTATCTTAGCTCAGTTGCCACTTTTCAGTAACGTTCTCTCTGATCACCATATACAAAATTACACCCACCAACTCTTTATCCACCTTCCTTGCGTTATTCTTCTCTAAAACACATACTGTCACTTAACACGGTAAATATTTTATTACCTTGTGTCCCCTTATGCTGGAACATAAGCATCAGAAAGGCTGCAATTTCTATCCACTACTATATAACCCAAGCACCTTTGATAATGCCTGTGACACAGCAAGCACTCAGGTGTGGAATGAGTGGATTAACATTGTAGTATTTGGTATCTTAAGATTTAAGAGGTAGCAGACAGTGTATTATCTGGTCCAACTTCCTTATTTTGTACGTGAGGAAACAAAAGTTCTGCAAGGGAAAACTGTGTGCTCCAGGTTGACAGCCAGTTACTTAAAGAACAGACCATATCTCCTGATTCTTAGTCCAACTCTTTCCCTCCTTTTCATCAGTGGCTTTTAAATGTTTGACTTCAATCCACTATAAATATTTTACATCAAGATGCAGTATGCCCACATGCAAAACATTTCACAGAACAATATTTACCCTTATTAGATGCAACACACTGCTAATTTTCTATTCTACTATTTTGCTAAATGTTCTCAAACTTAGCATCTAAAATGCAACTACTGATCTTCCCTTATCCCAACCCGGTGCCATTTGCGAATTGCCTATCTCAGTTAACAGCAATTCCATCCTTCCAGGTACCCAAACTAAAAATCCTGGAGTTATTCTTGACTCTTCTTGACACTCTACATCCAATACATCACAACCCGCTGTGAACTACTGTTACCTCCACTACTTCCAAGCTGCTCTGAACGCTCACTCTCTCATTTTGATTACTGCAATAGCTGAATCATCTCCCTACTTCTGCCCTTGCCCCATGTATAGTCTATTCTAATCATGGTGACCAGAGTTAGCCTTTAAAACTCCTGCAATGACTCCTCCCATTTCAGAAAAAGCCAAAGTCCTTTCACGGCCGAACAAGGCTCGACTACTGTGGCTATGCTTGCCTCATTCCTGTGCTACCCTCGGCTGTTTTCACCACATGCGCCTTCGGAACTCTCCCCCTCCAGGTCTCTGCTCAAACGTCACCTTCTCAATCAAACTCATCACCACCTTCTATTTAGAACTACAGTGCACTGCCACTATTTCCCTTTATCCTGCTCCACTCTTTCTCCATAGCACTGAACATCTTCTAATTAATGATATAATTTACTTTAGTATGACAATTCAATCCCCTTTTCCCAGATAATTGTGTATATTCTTCGATACTACATTAACACTGGAGAAGCGGTAAGTTTTTAAAGTCTAGTTGTAATATGGAGTCTGAATTACACCAATAAACTTTCCATATTGTTACATTAAAACCCACAGGTCTGGGGCTGGCTGGTGGCGCAGAGGTTAAGTTTGCACCCTCTTCCCCAGTGGCCCAGGGTTTGGCGGTTCAGATCCCGGGCATGGACCTACCTGCTGCTGGTCAAGCCATGCTGTGGCAGGCGTCCCACATATAAAGTAGAGGAAGATGGGCAGGGCCAGTCTTCCTCAGCAAAAAGAGGAGGACTGGTGGCGGATGTTAGCTCAGGGCTAATCTTCCTCTTACACACAAAAATCCACTGGTCTATCTTACATTCTGAATCTTTTACTCATGCATGACTCCATAACATCACGTGTTGGTCATCTGAAAAATACTGGATCACTGGGTTATACAAGTCTTCCTAATGTTGATACATTTTAAAGAAACTCCTGTCGATCCAAGATTTCAAAAATCCTAGTTTTTGCTTGAAAACCCGAATTTTATCATGGCAGCAAACGCTATCAGTGGTTTTCCTTGAACCAACAGTCTCACTTTATTCATTTTTTGAGGAAAAGTCTGCCACATATTCAAGTCTGAAACGTCTGTCTATTAATCATTCTTTCAAGAAGGGTTCTCATGAAAAAACAGGCTGGTTCAGCTTGAGACTGAAACAACTGCAGAAGCACTTTGGTATGCAGAAGTACATTATGCTATTTCCCGTACTGTCACACAGAATATGAAGTAAAGATGTGTACTCAAGGGTCAAGATTTAATAAAATTAGTTATTTTTACTTCCTCAAGAACATTTTTATTTATTGTTTGTTTGTTTGTTTGTTTGAGGAAGATTAGCCCTGAGCTAACATCTGGTGCCAATCCTCCACGTTTTGCTGAGGAAGACTGGACCTGAGCTAACATCCATGCCCATCTTCTTCTGCTTTATATGTGGGATGCCTGGCACAGCATGGCTTGACAAACGGTGCCATGTCCCCACCTGGGATCCGAACCGGCAAACCCCGGGCTGCCGAGAAGCGGAATGTGTGCAATTAACCATTGAGCCACTGGGCTGGCCCCTCAAGAACATTTTTAAATTGCAAGTGCCAGTGACTACTAACTAGTACAGTCTGGTGACGTCGCCTTGATGCAAGCTAAAACATCAGCAGTTTTACCCATCACTGCTTTTGCACCATTAGTACCAATGTCAACACGGTGAAAAGGTACATAATGTCTTCGTATTTTTATGAAAATCGCTTTAACCGCTCCCATCACTGAAAGGGTCTTGGTAACTCCCAAGGGTCCCTGACCCACACTGCTGTACTACACTAATCCAGTTACATGAAAATAGTTTCTTTGAGAATATTCTACATTATGATAAGAAACTTCCTTTAGTCTTACTGTGTATTAGTAAGAATGAAAGAACACATTTTTACAAGGAAAAAAAGAAGGAAAAGAAAAGGTGGTGAAAATTATAGAAATAAGCCTAATAAAAAATACAGAGTAAAGTAGAAATAAACCACATTAATTATACTATTAAGTATTCTACTTCTACCCTGGTCTTATGAGGAAACAGGTGAAGTTATTTAACAAATATCATTACAATAAAATGTCTGCAGAATCAACACATCTGACACCCAAATGGGAGTTTCTTACTGAATTAATAAATGAATAAATAGTTTAGGAAATGAATGAACTAATTAATTCCAGGATATCAAAATAAAGTTTCTTATATAATCTGAGATACTACTAGCTATACTACTAAGCTCTTACTGTCATAGGAGCCACACAGAAAAAAATTCATCCACTTGAAGGTTGAAGGTTCATTCCTCCCATTTAAGCCAATCTCTCTCTCAAATAGAAGAGAAAAAGCAAAGTGCCTCTTGGCGGGCATATGCAGCTAACACAAAACTAGACAATGTATAGTTCTATTAAAGAATTTAAAACTGTATTTCACATCGCTTATATCTTCATATACACACCTGTAGTGTTATCAAAAGTACAACTAAAATTAAATCTTCTTTATATCCTTTTTACAGGCTGCCATGAGTGGCCTCCATAACTCAATTAACCTAACCAACAACCTTACAAACTCTGAATATTAACTGTGGCAAAAACACAACGGGATCAAAGGATGTCTTAAAGACGGCACAAGTTATGCATGTGAATATGTCACCCAGAACCAAGGTCCAGCAGCTGTATTATCAAAATGTTCCTGATTTAATAATACATCTACTACGCTATTAGAAATCTCTCTGAGATCCTGATAAACACAAACTTGACTACAATTATAATCATTAGGAAAAAAACCCCCAAAGCTCCATATTCAGCTAATTTTTTGCCTCAGATTAAATGCCACTGTGAAAGGTTACTCGGTTCTTTCAAAGTACATTGAGTTTTCATAACTTCCTCCAAATAATACCTGTGTGGCATAGCTCAAGCACAACAGCTAATAAAAGCATGTCGCTCCTTTTCTCTACCTAATTCATTAAAGTAAAACATAAATTTCCTAACTTCGAATTCACATAATTCTATCAGGATAAAAAATAATGGAATCTAGTTTTCTATGAAGAATGTCCTAAAAATGATTGCCTAAACAACTTTGAGACACAAAAAATTAGACATCTTCAATTTAGAACAATGTTACCAACATAGCCCACTTTCCATTTCCAAAATGCTCAGTACAGAGACTTCCAGAATATTCTACAGAACTGATTTTATATAATAAAGAGCTGGAAGAATCTGTAGAGATTATTTACCTCTCATTAAACATGTAAGAAAAACTGCCTGACCTTGGGTCAGTCAATTTTTTACACCTCAGTATTTTTCCATATTTTGAAGGGGTTGAACCAGATGATCTTTATCACCTTTCCTAGTGCTAATGTTTCTCTAAAAAAGATAAACGAGGTTTTATTGAAATGACTTATGCAACCTCATATAAATGTAAAATGAAGACAAGATGCAAAGGAAGGAAATTTACAAAGGTTGAGCAGCTATCTTGCGCCAAGCTCTACCTCCTAGCACCTCACTTAATACCCTAAACAACCTTCACGGGCTAGGTCCTTTTTTGGGGGGGCTCGGGGGAGCCGGCATTTCTAAATCTATTTGTGTTTAGATGCTGCAAAAACTCTCCATTCTTGTTCTTAAAGAAAAAGCTAACCAGAAGGGCCTTTACAACAAAGTGAAAGATGATCCTAATCCTAACTGGGAAATTAGTGCAATCAAGGGAACATTTTAAATAAATCTGCCCTACTTTTAACAAAACTTGATACCATGTATGAATCTTGAATGCAGAATAACAGAAATGTTAGGACCTAGGGGTCGGCCCATGGCCGAGTGGTTAAGTTCCCACGCTCCACTTTGGGGGCCGAGGGTTTGGATCCTGGGTGCGGCCATGGCACCGCTCATCAGGCCATGTTGAGGCAGCGTCCCATGTGGCACAACTAGAAGGACCACAACTAAAATATACAACTATATACTGGGGGGATTTGGAGAGAAAAAGCGGTGGGTGGGGGGGGAGATTGGCAACAGTTGTTAGCTCAGGTGCCAATCTTTAAAAGAAAAAACAAACGTTAGGGCCTTAGAGATCACAGAGTACAACTTCCTCGCTTTACAGATGACACAATTAAAATCAAAAGGTTTGTTCATTTTACACTAATCGAAACAGTGGCCAAAAGTAGATGTGCGGTTTCCTAACTTTCAGGCGTTACCTAACGATAAAATTACACGAGGGAATACAATTATTTGCATAACAGGACATCTTTACAAGAATATCTATATGGGTAATGGTTTTTTAAAAATGAGTTAATTCGCCAAGATTATTGGTAAACGAACCAGAAATACCGAAAGCAAATTCTGCCTAAACTGAGTCTCACAGATTAGAAGAAAAATATTGCTTTTAGACCAGAACAGCGGCTGCCCATAACTGGCGTACAATAAATGCTGAATGAATGCGCCAAACCAAGGAAAGTACTGCCATCGTTGGCAATAGAGTCCATATATCCAACTCAAACCAAGACATTATGAATAGACCGCGTATCTATCACTTTGAAATTCTTAAAGTGGTTCATTTAAAAAACAAACTGTACGGCTTACGGGATGTGACTTTATATGGTCATATAGGCAGAAAACAGCCTCAGCACAATTCATCGTAGCCATTTTTGATAACACTCTTTATATCCCAGATATAAGAAATAACTCAAAATTGCAATGGTTCTCCAAATAACTCAGAAGGAACAACTTTAAAATGGTCTGAGCCCAAACGGGCTCAACAAAATATCTGTGGCACTCAGGTTGGCAACCAGCGAACGAGGACATTAGGCTTAGTCCTGACCTCGTACAAAGAGTAACTATTTCCAAAGCATTTGACCTCTCCCTACCCCCGACCTTCTCCTTTGAGAAGCAGCGGGTAAGAGGACTGGTTTTCAGGAAGAGAGTCTGAATCCGAAGGCACTGCTGCTTTGCACCACGTCTCCCAAGCTGGAAGGGTTGGGGCAGGAAACCTTCCGAGAGCTCGCCGGGCCCCCAATGACCGCGGGCGAGAGACCCCCGAACCCTCCCCGCCGGTGCCGGAAGGCCCACCGGGCCGAGCGGGACCCGGAAACCGGCCGCCCGCGGTGCGACGGGGTGGGAGCGACGTGCGGAGGCCCCGGGCCCGCGCGGCCAGCAGGGGAGGCGGCGGCGCGGCGCCCATTTTGTCCTCGGCCTCCGCGGTTCCCGCCCCGTGTCCCGGCCGAGGACCGGCGCGAGGCCCACAGGCACGCTCCGCACGCGGCCCGCGGCCCCCACCCCGCCAGGCCGAGGCGCGCGGCCCGGGCCCGCAGAGCCCCGGGGCCGCGCCGACCCCAGCCGGCCCGCCGCTCCCCAGGCCCGCGGGGCCGGCCCGAAGCCTCCCGCCCCGCCCCGGCTTCCTCCTCCCGACTCCCCTCGCCGGGCCTCAGCCCCGCCGCCCTCCCGCCGCGGCCTCGCCCCCTCTCCCGCGAGCCGAGGCCCTCCCCCTCCCGGCGCCCCGGGCGGAGCCGCCTCACCCCGCCGCCCGCCCGCCCGCCCGCGGCTCCGGCCCCGGCCTCCGCCTCCGCACGCGCCGCCCGGAGCGTACCCCCCGGCAAACAGATGCACCAGCGTGTCCCTCTGGCTCATTCTCTCTCCCGCATGTCCTCCGGGCGCTGAGGCGGGACGCGGATCCGGCCGCCCGCGACGGCCGGCGGCTTCGGTCCCCGACGGGGTCCGCACAGCGCCCCAGGGACGGCGAGGGGAGCGGCGGACACGCGGCTGCAGACGGCCACCGGCGCGGCCCTCCCCGCGGCGCTGCAGCCGCGCCGCCTGCCGCCCTCGCTCGGCGCTGTGACCGCAGCGGGAGCGGCGCGGCGGCGGAGGGAGGCGGCGCTGGGGCAGGAATATTCCGGTGACCCCCGACATAAACAGAGGCTCCCATTGGTCCGCGCGGCGTGACGTCACGAGGCTCGCATGCCTCTTTCACGTGATCGCTAAGGGGTTTCTCAATGAAAGGGGCTGGCGAGGCGCGGCCCGAGCGCGTGCCCGGACGGTAGTAGGTCGCCGTGCCCTCGCACCTCGCCCGCGCGCCGGCCCGGCTGCCTCGGCCAGCAGGGACCCGCGGGCGCCCGCCCGGAGCGCGCGTGCCCGGCCCCGACCACGTGAGAAACCGCCTGGATTCCGGGTACGCGAGCAAGGGAGCGCGAGCGTGCCCAGTCTCCCATGCACCTTTCTTAAAAAAAGACTGTTCTTTTAGAGCAGTGTTAGGTTTACAACAAAATTGGGAGGGAGGTACAGAGATTTCCCATTTACCCCGTTGGATTCACTTTTTAAAAATTGAGTTTATGACCCAGCATTTCCGCTTCCTGCTATCTACCTCAGAGGAACGCTGGATGCTTGAAAAGCCTTGCGCAGCATGCTCGTACAGCATCGCCAACAATAGTGCAATGTTTACAAACAGTGCTTGTAATAGCGGAAAATAGGATCAGTCGGAGAACGGAGAAATAAATCATAGAACACTCCTACTGTGGAATGTTATGCAAATACGACAAGGGGTGGGGTGGGGCCACGTGGAAGAAAATCTCCGAGGTGTAGTCACTCAAACAGGAAAATAAAGTTAAAACACTAAGGTGTATTTTAGAAAGAATAAAGAAAACTAGCATTTACTCGTTCTTCTAACCAGCAAATGTTTCTCATATGTATACATAAGAAGGAAATAATATTTCTCCAGAACATGGTGATTAAATATTTTAAACTTTTGTTAATTAGTAATTTATTTCTAAGGTGCAGAAAAGTACAGAAAATGATACAACACATATTCTTTACTCATCACCCACATTGAACACATGTTCATATTTCCCACCTCTTTGGTAACTTCCATTCCACCTGCAAGGCCCTCCAGGGCCTACTCTTCTTTCCTTCCAGGGCCACTTCCTTCATGAAGTCCTCCCTAATTGCCTCAGCTCTCTATGCTCTTTACCTACTCCTAAATTCCTAGAAAATGTACAGACTGCACGCCACTGGCGGGTGTTCCTCCACTCCACAGTAAACACTCCTCTGTAATATGGCCATCAGAGTCCCCAGCTCGCAAGGTGGTTGTGAGGACTAAATGCGTTAAATATGCAAAGCATGCACAGCAGTGCTCCATAGGTGCTACCTCTAATGATAAGCAGTATTTTACTGCCTGTATTCTTTTTTTTTTTAAAGATTTTATTTTTCTCCCCAAAGCCCCCCGGTACATAGTTGTATATTTCATTGTGGGTCCTTCTAGTTGTGGCATGCGGGACGCTGCCTCAGCGTGGTCTGATGAGCAGTGCCATGTCTGCGCCCAGGATTCGAACCAATGAAACACTGGGCCGCCTACAGCGGAGCGCGCGGACTTAACCACTCGGCCACGGGGCCAGCCCCTACTGCCTGTATTCTTAATAACAAAAATGGCAACTGATGTGTCTTGAGCACGTACTAATGTGCCAGGCTCTAATCTAAGTGCTTTCCAGCATTCTCTTGTTAAACCCTCGCAACCACCTGAGGTAAGCGATGTTATCCCAATTTTTCATGAGGAGCCCGAGGTGTAGAATAATTAAATGACTTGCCCAAGATCATCCAGTTTATCCAGAAGGAGCTTGGAAGTGAATCCAGCAGAATCCATCTGATTCCAGAGCTTCACTTGGTGAAATAGTGGCTGCCCATTAGAGAGGGAAAATTTGAAAAAAAAAACCCAGAAATGGAGAAATAAAAGTTGGCACCCGTACATACTTCCCCAAAACTGTTGCATTAACATTTATGGGGGAATTCTTTCTTTTTTAAAGCAGCTTTATGGAGGTATCATTCACATGCCGTAAAATTCACCTATTCAAAGTGTACAATTTAGTGGTTTTTAGTATATCCTCATGATTGTAAAATTATCAGTACTTCCTAATTCTGGAACATTTTCCTCACATGAAAAGAAACCCCACACTTGTTAGCACTTCTGTTATTCTCTTCCCCATCCTTTGGCAACCACATCTACTTTCTCTCTCTCTGTATTTGCCTAATCTGGACTTTTCATATATGTAGAATCACACAATATTTGGCCTTTTGCATCTGGTTTCTTTCACTAAGCATAATGTTTTCAAGGTTCATTCATGTTGTGGCATGTCTCAGTACTTCATTCCCTTATGTGACTGAATAATACGCCATTGTGTGAATAGGCCACATTTTGTCTATCCATTCTCAATTGGGGGACATTTGGATTGTTTCCATTTTTGGCTATCACGAATAATGCTGCCACGAACATTTGTGTACAAGTTTTAGCATGAACATGTTTTCAGTTCTCTTGGGAGTTTACCTGGAAGTGGAATTGCTAGGTCGGATGGCGACTCTGTTTAACCCTTTGAGTAGCTGCCAGACTGTTTTCCGAAGTGACTGCACCATTTTAGAGGTATTTCTTTAAGACAGTAGCTGTAGCTCCTTGTTTTTGACATAGTGAATGCTGTAGTAATTACATTTAATAAAGCTTCTAAACTGGTTAGGAGGGAGCCACAGTTCTGTGCAGTAACAGGTACTCCCGTGATGAAAAATAACAGCTCGTAATCCGACTGTTTCCTTTTGCACCTCCTTCAGATGCCATCATGAAGGAGACTCTGCTCCTGGCACGTGCTGGCTGGTATGTCAGGGAGGCTGCCCATGTGGGTGTGGTTGCTGAGGTCATCATTCTTGCAGTGAATTCCAGGGCTGAGCTGGCTGTCATGCTTGTTGAGGTTCCCCAGAACAATCATCTGCCTGCTCTTTTATAACCTTCCTTCCTCTTTCTAGGTGACTAGAGCACGTCTGTAAGTGATTCCTTCAAGATCAGCACAAAGACGAGGTTTCTTGAGCCCCTGCCCCTTGCACAAACAAGCTTCAGGTGCTTTTCCAGAATGACTTTAGGGCAGTGTAGGTGGGGCGAAGCCCATGCTCTGGTGGCAGGCACACCTTCACCTCCTCCAGCTCCCTGTTTCTGCAAGGGGTCTGCTGGGAGCTGGAGCTTTTACTGAAAGAGAACCTGATGGGGAATGGGCGGCTGCAGCTGAATGCTTGCCTCACAACAAACAAATAAGCTCCTGTGAAGTAGAGGGGACTGCTACTCTATTTCCTGATTGGTACTGACCTTGAACTTTAATTGCTAATGGGCTGAAGAAAGTTCTTAACAGCTATTTGTAGAGTAGAACATAGATGGACTGCTGATGCCATTTTTTCTCCCACTTAACTTCTCTTGGTCTGGTAGGTACAGAAAACTCATATGTGTTTCAAGCCTTGGATTGGCAACATTAGTTTTAAATGTTAGGTAGGATTTTGTTTTTGAATTTTTGTGTCTCCTTAGCTATTTTAGTGGGAGGTTGAGAGAGATTGTTGTATGTTCTCTTAGCCGGATGCCATTTTATTTAATTTTTTTCCTTATTTGCTTTTAGTAAAAAGTAATACATTCAAACAATACAGAAGTGCACGAGGTAGAAGTTAAAATCCTCTCCTCAACCTCCCTTTGTAAATCCCACTTCTCAGAGGACATGGTCGGTGAGAGCTGGGTGCCTGTCCTTCTGGGTACTCTCTGCCGTGATGGCAAGTGTCTCAAAGAGCCTCAGAGTTGTACAGCACTCAGTGTGCGCTGGGCATTGTTGCAAGCACTGTACAGGTATTTAAGTTAATCCTCTCCAGAACCAAATGAGGTACATTTCACAGATGAGGGACCTAGATACAGAGAGGTTAGAGGATTGGTCGCGGAGCCTCAACTAGCAAGTAGCCAACTTGGGACGGAAAGCTAGGGAGTCTAGCTCCAGAGTCTGTACTCGCATCCTTTATTCTACACCATCTCAATTGTTTTCTGGTTGCTTGGGAATATTAGCTATGTTTCCTACCCCCTCAAAAGGACTTTTTCCCCCTAAAGATTGGCCCTGAGCTAACATCAGTTGCCAATCTTCTTCTTTCTTCTTCTTCTTCTTCTCCCCAAAGCCCCCCAGTACATAGTTGTATATTCTAGTTGTAGGTCCTTCTGGTTGTGCTATGTGGAACACCACCTCAGCGTGGCTTGATGAGTGGTGCCATGTCCACGCCCAGGATCCAAACTGGCGAAACCCTGGGCTGCCAAAGTGGAGCGCACAAACTTAAACACTTGGCCACAGGCCGGCCGCCCCAAAGGACTTTTGAACTTAAGCAGATGTGGTGCCCAGAGGACAAAATGTGTGCTTACATCTGGACTCCAGACAGATGGAGTCATGAGAGCGGGTGCTCCTGAATGCAGGTTTGATGTCCCATTGAGCCACCACTCCCATCAGCCACCCTATGTAACATGTCTATTCAGTGATGGCTAAAGGTTCTTCTTAGATACACAGGTGATAAGCAGAGCTAGCACTGGAGATAGGTCAGGAGCTTGTAGAAATGGATTTTCCTCAGAATGAATCAACAGTTTGCTTGTAAGAAACAGTATCCTTCAGGGACCAATTCAGGAGCGTGTCCCAGGAGGCTTGAAAGAAAAACCCAACAACCTACTTTTCCTACTCTCCGAGACAGGAGTATTAGAAGTGTGGGGAGAATTTGCAAAGAAATGCATAGATTTTGTTGAGATAAGGGTGTAGTGCACTTTTTAATTTTGTCTGGACAGTACCTGGGACGTCAACAGTTTGCGGTAAGACAGGAGTAGTACCCTGCCTCCCACTTAAGAACTCATCTAAGGGACTGTCCCTGCTTTGAGACCCAGCTTGCCTGTTGCATTTGGATCTTGCTTTTAACATTAATTCTTTGTGTTTATTACAAAGTAATAAAGGCACACAGCCCAATTCAAAATATGGGCAAAAGACTTGAATAGCTGTTTCCCCCAAAAAGATACACAAACGGCCAATAAATAAGCACATGAAAAGATGCTCAACATCACTAGTCATTAGGGAAATGCAAATCAAGATCACATGAGATACTACTTCACCCCCGTTAGGATGACTATTACAAAAACAAAACCAAACAGACAAACAAAAACAGGAAATACCAAGTGTCGGCAAGGATGTGGAGAAATTGGAACCCTTGTGCGATGCTGGTGGGAATGTAAAATGGTGCATCTGCTGTGAAAAATGGTATGGGAGTTTCTCAAAAACTTAAATATGGAATCACTATGTGACCCAGCATTTCCGCCTCTAGGTACATACCCAAAAGAATTGAAAGCAGAGATATGATCACGCGATGTTCATACCAGCGCTATTCGCGATAGCCAGAAGGTGGAAACAGCCCAAGTGTCCATCCTCAGATGAATGGATAAACGAAATATGGTGTATGCTTACAATGGAATATTTATTCAGCCTTATAGAGGAGGGAAATTCTGACACATGCTACAACATGGATGAACCTTGAGAACATTATGATGAGTGAAATAGGCCAGTCCCCAAAGGACAATTTGTCTAATTCCACCTACATGAGACACCTAGAATAGTCAAATTCATAGAGAAAGAAAGTAAAATAGTGGTTACGAGGGGCTGGGGGAAGTGGGGATTAGAGAGTTAGTGTTGAGTGGGTGTGAAGTCTTGGTCTGAGATGACGGGAAAGTTGTGCAATGGGATAGTGCTGATGTTGCACAATAATGGGAATGTACTTGGTGCCACTGAGTTGTACACTCATGTCGACGAAAATAATCCATAATGAATCTCTAAGTCAAATTGGATGAGTTTACTTATAAGCAAGATCTGAGGACTAGCTTAGCCTGGGGCCTTCCTTCTCCAAGGAAGGAAGGGGACCAAAGAAGGGAGGTGTACAGAGTGGTTATATACCATCTTGGAACAAAGAGCATCCATCATAGAAGATAGGAATGTCCCTTTTACAACAGTCAAGAGGTTGCCTGGCCCGCACAGCACAGCTATTCACACAGCAGGTAGTAGGCTGCCGTCTTGGTGGACACAGCAGGGTGGATGCAGCAATCAATTCCTAGCCTTAAGGAAATGCCAGTGTAGGGGAGGTTGCATCCTTATCTTAAGGCCATTTGTTCTTGTCTTTGGGGCACAGCAAATGCTTAAGGCAGATATACAATGCATGCTCAACGGCCATGGCCACGTCAGGCCCTTTTGGAAAAACAAGTTCAAGCCGAATTAGGTTTGCACCAAATGGCTTCCTCAAATACTCCAATATATCCATTGCTTGCCATTTGCTTATCACTCAGAAATGGTTAAAATGGTAAATTTTATGTTATGGATATTTTGCCACAGTAAAAAAAATAATACAAGCAATGCATATAGTTATAAAAATGTAAACATATAGTTTGTTAGAAAAGTTATAATGAAAAACATCAGACTCCCTTCCCCATTCCTCTCTGTCTCCTCATTTTGCTCCTAGAGGTAACCGCTTTCGACTTTTTCTTTAGTTCCATTTCTCAATAGTAGCAGATCATGCTGTTTTTCTTTTTTTTTCTTTCTTAAGATTGGCCTTGAGCTAACAACATCTGTTACCAATCTTTTTTTTTCTTCTTCTCCCCAAAGTCCCCCACTACGTAGTTGTATATTCTAGTCGTAGGTCCCTCTAGTTTTACTATGTGGGATGCCGCCTCAGCATGGCTTGATGAGTGGTGCTAGGTCCAAGCCCAGGATCTGAACCGGCAAAACCCCCGAAGCAGAGTGCACAAACTTAACCACTTGGCCCTGGTGCTGGCCCCCATGCTGTTTCTCTTGACTTATTAGTTTCAGACATTATCTGTTACACTTCGGGTTATAATCAATGCCTAAGTATGAGAAAAAGAGCAATTATCAAAATAAGCGTGGCTAGGATGTAAGAACCTCAGTTGACTGTGGACACCTCTCTTGTGACTTCTTTCTCCTGAAAAGTAACTTTAAATCAGTCAAGGGTTCATAAGAATAAGAGGCAGGTAGTGAGGAGAAGTCAGTGTCTGGAATACGGAACCAGCTGAGGTTAGGATGATCTTGGCTATGATGTTCTTCCAGGGTGTGGTTCCCATTTCCCATGGCATTCTGGTAGATGGGACGTGGCGAGTCTGACGGTTCTCCTGGGGACAACTTGACTGGAGTGTGGTGGATCCATGGCTTAACTCCTCTCGGCTTTATTGAGGAGTGGGCTGCCAGCAGCACTTCATAGGGCCCAGCCCAGTGAGGGTGGAGTTGGTCCTCTGGTTGCTTGTTTCTCCAGGACTTTAATGAGACCCAGTCTCCAGGACACAGGTGATGTGGAGGAACATCTGTGGGATACGTTACCCTAGAGGCGAACTTAGGTATAGCAGTTAGAGTAGCTCCCAAAGACTGTACAGACCTGACAGTGTCTAGTTCTTCCCTCTCAGTTCCCTCTGGATCCCCCAAGCCATATTTAAAATATGAGAAGGGTCTCCCATGTAACATTTCATAGGGCTCAATTGGAGCTTGTTTCTAGGGCCTACCCCCACCTGGAGCAGGGCAACTGGCAGGGCCTTGGCCCAAGTTAAACTAGTCTCTTGGCAAATTTTAGCTACAGTCATTTTAAGGGTGTGATTCATCTTTTCTGTTTTGCTAGTAGACTGAGGCTGCCAAGAAGCGTGTGGTTTCCAGCAAATATTCAGGGCACAGATACCTCCTGTGTAATCCTTGCTATGAATACCCCTCCATTGTCACTCTGAATAGACATAGGTAATCCAAACCTAGCAATCATTTCTTTTAATAGGGCTTTAACCACCTCAGAGGCCTTTTCAGGCCGACAGGGAAATGCTTCTACCCAGTCAGTAAGCATGTCCACGAATACCAGTAAATACCTGAGATTCCTGGTGGCTCTTGGCCTCACTGTGAAGTCAGTCTGCCAATCTTCCTTGGCTCTGGTGCCTCTGGATTGGACTCCTTTTAGCATTGGTGGGGGTCCCGTGTTTGGGTTTGTTGGGGCACATGTCATACATTTCTGAATTACTTTTTGAATGGTCCTTTGCATATTCGGTCCTATGATGAATTTCTGAATCCATTGGAGGGTGGTGTCCCTCTCAAAGTGGGTGCTCTGATGTATGTGACTATTACGTCTTCCATAAGATGTTCAGGGACAAGGACTATTCCTTGCCTGTTATGATTCCACCCTTTTTTGGTGTACCTGTAGTCGGCGTCCTGAGAATAGGCAGAATCCCAGTTGAATTCCATTCGTTGGCCCTTTCTCAGTCTTCAGGAGAGTATTTTGGGTGGCATTTTGTCAAATCTACTTCAGGAATCAGGGCCGTTTTTGTTCTGGTCACTAGTTTCGCAGCCTGATCTGCCTGATTATTCCAATTTCTGTTGTCCCGGACACTGGCTCCTGCTTTTTGTTCCAAGACAGCTTCTAGTAAGTCTAAAATTTATTTAGCATGTTTAATCTCCTTTTTCCCTGCAGTTAATAATCCTCTTTCTTTCCAGATGGCTCCATGGTCATGGACCACCAAGAAGGCATACTTGAAATCACTAAAAATGGTCACTCTCTTTCCTTACCTAGATGAAGGACTCTCATCAGAGCTATAAGTTATGCTTTTTGCATGGAGGTCCTTGGAGGAACGGCAGCTGCTTCCAGAGTCTTTTGATGGGTTACCACCGCATCTCCAGCTCGGCATTGTCCTTGCTCCGTGAAGCTGCTCCCATCTGTGAACATCTCAAGGTCTGGGTTTTCCAATGGCAGGTCTGTCAGATCAGGATGGCTGGAATAAACTGGTTCAATTGTCTGAATACAATCATGTACAGGTTCTTCAGTACTAGCTGGAGGTGGAGTGGCTGGATTGAAGGTCAAGACTGCTTTCAGAGCGATGTTAGGATTGTCGAGCAGTATGGCTCAATACTTGCCTAGCCCCCCAGAGGTGAGCCAGTATCCTCCCTTTTGTTCCAAAAGAGGAGGTACACAGTGAGGAGTGTGGGCAGTGGTGGGCTGACCCAAAGTAAACTTTTCTGCCTCCTGTAACAAGTCACAGGTGGTTGTTACTGATCTTGGGCAGATGGTCCATCCTTCAGTTGTTATATCCAACTGTTTGAAGAAATAGGCAACAAGCTTTCTCATGTTTCCCAGATTCTGGGTCAGTACTCTGAGGTTAACTCCTTGCCTTTCATGAACAAATGGGTCAAATGACTTTCTAATGTCTGGGAGGCCTAGAGCAGGGGCGGTAAGCAGCTTCTCTCTCATGGTTTGGAAGGCTTTATGGCATTCTCCAGTCCAGTTAAGGGGTTCATTGTCTCCACCCTTGAGAAGGATGTCCAAAAGTTAGGGATCTGGATACGGCAGAATCCTGTCATGCCCAGGAATCCTCGCAATAGTCTCCTAGTAGTGAGTACTGGGATTTTTATGGGGCAGGGGGCAGGGTGGTCTGAGATGTGGGGATAGATGATTGGAAGTAAGGAGAAGTGACGTAATTGATGATCTGTGCAAGCGTGGTCTAACTTCATGGCTCCTTATAGGATGCGTGTTCACAAAATGGTGGTGTTAGCATGATCGGAGGGTGGAATTTTTAGTTCCCTGACATCAGAAATTCACCTATGAGACACCTGCACAGGCCTAGTTGGTGGATTGCTGGTCTTGACCAGCTTGAACTGGACAGGGGTCAACTCTTAGTTCCTGAGAAACCACTCCAGCATCCGTTATCATAGTGACCCAAGCCTCAGGGATGTCGTCTATGAGGATCCTAGTGGGAGTCAGATAACATATTGCCTAAGCAGCACAGCTAACAGTGGGTGGGCAAACAACTAAAGACTACAATTAATAATTGCCCAAAAAAACTTAGTTAACTAGTCACCTAATCATTAATGGCTAACTGTCCACTGGTTTCGCTTAGAATGTTCTTTAGTGGTTTTACACATGCTGGTTTGGGTTTTTCAGCCCCTGAAGCCAAAAAGTGTAGTTGATATTTTCTCTTCCCCATGGTACCTGACAAGAAGTCAACATCGGGTCAGTACCCAGGGCCAAGGGCAAAAACTGATGGAACTGCAGAGGACAAATAGATAACTCCACAATTATAGTCAGAGATTTCAATACCCCCTCTAGGTAATTGATAGAACAAGAAGACAGACAAACAGCAAGGAAATACTAGCTCTGAACAATACTATCAACCAGCTTGTCCTAATTGACATTTATAGAAAACTTCTCTCAATAGCAGAATACACATTCTTTTCAAGTGCACAGGGAACATTGGCCAGACAGACCATATTCTGGGCCAACAGAATATGCCTGGAAAAGTTTAAGAGGACTCAAGTCATACAAATTATGTCCTCTGACCATATGGAATTAAATTAGGAGCTGTGATGTTAGCTGAACTGTAGGCTTGTTTCAGGCTTGAGGGCATTCACTGCTCATGCCATTTGATTCCTATAAATTAAGTGGGTGCGTGATTCCACTCTTTGATGGGCAAAAAGAGAATGTGTAAACAGAATGTGGTGAGTTGCTAGATGTGTGTAGGTAATAGGAGGTGATTAAACAAGTGATAAGGTGGTAAAATTGTGGGTGTGTGTGTGAAATAGTGCACCATCCATTCGAATCCAAGAAATGAAACGTTTATTACAGTTATGCAACTAACTTTTATCAGTTAGGGATCTGACACATTCGTGGATGCTTTCACATGTGTTATCTCATTCTGTTCTCACAACACACCTGTGAGGTTGGATTTATTTAGTTTTTCCTACTTATAAGAGAGGGGGAGGCAGAGAGAGAGATAGAAAAGAGAGGAAGAAGAGGAGGAAGAAGGAGAGAGAGAGAGAAAGTGAGAGAAAGAGAGAGAAGAAAGTTCAGCTACCTTAGCTGGGCACTCCATGATGAAGTCCCTCTCACTCCCACTGTCCCACCTCTTCCCTCAAGCACAGGTCCCTCGAGGCCAGCTGACTGCTGGCGTGGCCCACACTCACAGGTCGTTTCACTCCTCTGGGATTTCAGACGTGTCTGAACACCTCCCTCCCGGCTTTGTGCTTCCACAGCATGCCCTGTGCACTCCTCAGGCCCGTGCTCTCCCTGAGCGCCAGGATTCCTGGCACACAACCGGCACCACGCTTCCCCAGGTTGGCAGCCTCTTTGGACCTTGAATAAATATTTTCCGTGTACCTGCCCTGTGTCAAGTACTGTCCTAGCAGCGCTATCAGACAAAGTGCCAGCTCTCACTGAATGTATATTCTAGTGTTCAACGGGCAATAAGCTGTTCAACAAATAAAATAATTTCATACTGTGAAACTATTTTACTATGAAGAAAAACAAGTGGTGGGAGGTTGTAGTTTGAGTGGTTATGGACATACTCTCTGGGGACATGATATTAATGTTGACAGCTGGGAATGGTAAGCAGGAACCAGCCATGTGAAGATGCAGGTTGTGTTCATTTTCTAGGGCTGCCATGACAAAAATACCACAGATTGAGTGCTTAAACAACAGAAATTTATTTTCTCATAGTTCTGGAGGCTGGAAGTCCAAGATCGAGGTGTTGGCAAGTTTGGTTTCTTCTGAGGCCTCTCTCTGGGGCTTGTAGATGACTGCCTTTTCCCTGTGGCCTCACATTGTTGTCTCTCAGTCTGTGTGTGTCTGTGTCCTCATCTTCTCTTCTTATAAGGACACTAGTCATGTTGGAATCATGTTGGAATCAGGCCCACCCATATGATCTCATTTCACCTTAATTTCCTCTTTAAAGGCCCTATCTTGAAATACTGTCACATTCTGAGGTGCTGGGGGTTAGGACTTCCAGATATGAATTTGGGAGGATACAATTCAGCCTGTAACAGGGGTGAAGTGCATTTCCAGGACTAGCAAGTGCAAAGGCCCTGAGAGAGTTTAAGGAGAAGGAAGGCAATGGGGCAGGAGGAGAGTGAGCAGGGAAAGCCTGGCTGGAGATGGAGCTGGATAGGGGCCAGGGGCCAGCTCCCTAGGCCCTTGAAGGTCATGGCAAAGATTTCATTCTAAGTGAGATGGAAACCCACTGGGGGGTTTTAAGCACAATAGTGCAAGGACCCAGTTTTCAATTTCAGAAGATCGTTCTGGTGATGTGTGAAAACTGAAGGGAAAGAGGGCAAGAAAGGTAACAGGAAATGCATTAGGGGCTTTCGAGGTGGTGACTTGGATAGAGCACTCTCAGGGGAATAATGAGTAGGCCGGTGAGGGGAAGAGCCAGCGAGTGAGGAAGGAGAAGTTACCCTTTTATACAAATGTAAGAAGGGACTAATTTATGAACACTTTCCAGGAATAGAGCAAGGCCATTCCAACGAGTCTTGGATGGCTTGATTAGAATAATAAATGCCATTCATTGAGCCTCTACTATGTGACAGATACTTGCTTTATATGCAGTTTCGTTCCCTGCTCAAGACAATTCCAGAGAAGGAATTGCCACCATCCTGGCAGAGATGACGACATGTAGGTTCTAGGGAAACCATCAGTGAGCATCAGAGTCGGAAATATACTCTCCAGTCCCTGAGCCCTTCTGACAGCCTGAGTTCCCTCCTCTTTTCCCTGCCTTGGGCCCTCCCAAGGCCACTCCCTGCTCCCTGTTGGGCTCAGAGCAGGGCTGCTGGCTCCTTCATCTCCCTGAGCAGCTGAGCCTGTTCCAGCTCTGGCAGCAGGGTGAGCCCCACAGTGGAGACCTGCGGCTGTGGGCCTTTAATAAGATAGCGTTGCTAAAAAGGAACATTTAATTGCATGTTTTATTAATTTGTTCTCCATGAAATATTAATCATGAACTCTTGCTAACACAAAGTCTGAGGGGCAGTGAGTAACTTTGACTTGTGGCAGTCTTGAAAGTACTGACACTTCCCCAATTCTGGTTTTGAGGTGAGTTCTGTCACATGATCCTCTACTCTGTCCCACCAGAGATAACCACTCCACCCAGAGGCTCTGTGCTTGGCTCCATCCTTCAGTCCTCCTGAGGAAAGCTGCAGACTTATTTTTATGAAAAGGAAAATAAAATATGCAAAGGGAAAGAAAGGGAGGGAGATGCCCATGGTGGGGAGGGCAGCAGCTGGCCGCACTGGGAAAGCAGAAGCAGTCCCGGAGGACGTGGGGTATGGGATGGAGAGGTCAAGCTGAACGCCTCCTCTTCCTGCCTGGGCCACGGGGCGGGGGGAGCAGACCTGACCTGAGCTGCCTGGCTGCGGGTGAGAGGAGGCCACTCTCTACCCCAAAGCGGTTTTCTGCTGACTGGCAGGAATGTCAGTCGTGGACACCAAACAGAGGTGGTATTTATTTTTACTTGGCTCACAACAGACATTGCCACCTTCTCCTCAGGGAGCATCAGGGCCAGGAATAGTTCTGAGAAATAGTCAACAAGGAGGAGGGCGTGGCCAGTGTGGGGCAGGTATGCAGTGATTTTTAGAGATGATGCAGCCTCTGCCCCAGAGCAGGCCCATCTTAATAGGAGCAGGAGGACCCTTTCCCCTGATGGAGGAAGAAACATGGTGGAATGCTGATAGAGGAGGTAGCTGGAGTGCTGCCCTTAGGGAATGGCCAGTTTGAGAGAGGAGACAAGTTCAAAGAGCTCCCAGGCTAAGGGTCTCTGTTCTTAGGGAGCCCCCATTTGTCCTTGGGAAAACTCCAGGCCAATATAGTTTTCACAGCCACCATTTACAGTGAACTCTAGTATATAGTGAACACATGCCTGAAAATGACTTGGGTACTTTGTCATATTTGAAGAAATGTTAGCTAATATATAGGCATCTCTTGTTTTAAGTAACCACTAGATGCAGACTTTAAAAAGCATTCTGTTTTTTAGACCCAAATATGTATGAGAATTTAGTATAAAAGTGGTATTTCCAATTAGTGGGAAAAAGATGAATTGTTCAATAAATCATGGATTATCCATCTGCAAGAAACAAACAAAATGTGGATTTCCAGTCTCACTTCTTATCAAAATAAATTCCAGATGGATCAAAGATTTAAATACAAAAAGTGAAACTAAGTCAAGAGAATGAGAAGATAAGCCACAGACTGGGAGCAAATAATTGCAGAACACATATCTTATAAAGGACTGTCATCCAAAATATGCAAAGAACTCGTAAAACTCAACAGTGAGAACATGAACAGTCCGATTAAAAAATGGGCAAAAGATATGGACACTTCACCAAAGAAGATATACAGATGGCAAGTAAGCATATGAAAAGATGCTCAATGTCATATGTCATCAAGGAAATTCAAGTTAAAACAATGAGACTACTGCACACATATTAGAATGGCTGAAATTCAAAACACTGACAACACCAAATGCTGATAAGGATGTGGAGCAACAGAAACTCTTGTTCATTGCTGGTGGGAATGCAAAATGGTACAGTCACTTTGTCACTGACTGGTTACCCCAAGGAACTCAAGGGTGGGTTTGGATATTTTAAATGTTTTTCCAACTTGTTTTTTCCTTTTGTTATGTTAAGGAGATGCAATCACCAACCACCCTGAACCAGACCAAGCCTCACCACTAGAGCTATGCCTATGATCTTTGCTTTATTTTTAATGCTGAGATCTTTCCAGCAGGAGCTCAGGCCTTATTACCATAACCTGCAGTGTATGTAGAAGCATGTTTTCCAACTGGGCCTGCACAAGCGAATACCCACCTCTCCCATTTGAATGTTCATTCCCATCCGAAGTAAATGTCTCTGCTTCCCTTTGTTTGTGGACACCATGACTCTGGAAATGCTTTCTCATGGTCTCCTATTTGCTGCAAATATACTTTACTTTGTGAGACAACTACTTCTCGTGGAGAGTCTGATTTAACTCGCCAGGAGGGAACCCACTTTGGTTTCAGTAACAACTTTCAAAGACAGTTTGGCAGTTTCTTATAAAACTGAAATACTTTTACAGTGTCGTTCAGCAGTCATGCTCCTTGATATTTACTCAAGGAAGTTGAAAACTCATATCCACACAAAAACCTGAACACAGATGTTTATAGCAGCTTTATTGATAATTGCCAAAACCAAGAAGCAACCAAGATGTCTGTCGTAGGTGAATGGATAAATAAATGGTGGCACATCCAGACAATGGAATATTATTTAACCTGTCGACGAAAATAATCCATAACCAATCTATAAATGAAAATTTGGGAGAGTTTATTCTGAGCTAAAATCTGAGGACCATGGCCTGGGGCCTTTCTTCCCAAAGGAAGAAAGGGCACCAAAGAAGTGAGGTATACAGAGTGGTTATATACCCCCAAACAGGATGTTTCACATATGATTGCAATGTCCCTCCCACAATAGTCACAAGATTGCCCTGTCAGCACAGCGCTTGATGGACACAGCAGGTAGTGGGTCTGCTCTCTCGGAGGGCATAGCAGGAGGCAAGCCTATTGTCTCGAGCTGGGTGGTCACAGGTGAGTGCAGCAATCAGTTTCTAGCCTAAGGAAAGATGTTTAATCCTTAAGGGAATGCCAATGTTGGGAGAGGGAGGGAAGTTGCACCTTTATCTCAAGGGCCTTCGCTCTTGCCATAGGGAACATCTAAAGCAGATAGACAATGCATGCTCAACTGCCATGGTCAGGCCCTTTTGGAAAGACAAGGTCAGGCAGAATTAGGTTTACACCAAATGGCTTCCTCATATTCTCCAATATATCCTATTGCTTGCCATTTTTATTTGTCAAACCTTGAAAGGAAACAAAGCTACCAAGTCATGAAAAGACATGGAGGAACCTTAAATGCATGTTACTAAGTGAAAGAAGCCAGTCTGAAAAACCTACATACTGTCTGATTCCAACTCTATGACATTCTGGAAAAGGCAAAACTGTGGAAACAGTAAAAAGATCAGTGGTTGCCAGGGGCTGAGGGAGAGAGGAATGACTAGGCAGAGCTTAGAGGGTTATTTTTAAGGCAGTGAAACTATTCTATATGATACTGTAATGGTAGATAGCAGTAATTGTACATTTGTCGAAAGCCATAGAATATACAACATCAAGAATGAACTATAGTGCAAACTATGGGCCTTGGGTGACAAAGATTTATCCGTGTAGGTTCATCAGTGCTAACAATGTATCACTCTGGTGGTGGTGTTTGATGAGCATCAAGGCTGCCCCTGCCCCAGGGAGAAGCCCAAGGCGTCCTGCCCTACATTCCGATCTATATCATCCTCCAGGAAGCTAGGACTGTCCTGACTTAATGCCATCTGATTCTTAGCTAAAGTTATAGGACCGCCCGATAACCAGACCCCACCGGCACTGAGACCATTTTAACGATTTTTTTCATGATCTTTCCTTTGTCTTGTAAAGAAATAACTCACATACCAATGCTTTATAAATTTAGTTCTAACCCTCAACGCATTGCAGCTCTGACTGCCCATGGGTCCTGTCCCCATGCTACTCCACGCTATTCTCTGAGTAAAAGAGCAAAACTGCCAGACCTTGAGAGTCCAAGAAATCTTTCTTTCAACTCATTGACTCACCGAGCCTGCATCATGTTGACAGTTGGGGAGGCTGTGTGTGTGTTTGTGTAGAGTCAGGTGGTATATGGGAAGTCTTTACTTTCTGCTCAATTTTGCTATGAACCCAAAGCTGGTCTAAAAAATAAAGTCTATTAAAAAAAAGTTAAACCATCAGAAACAAAACAAAAAAGTGAAGCCAAGAAGCTTTATTCACAATAACCCTGTAGGGGAGCAGAATTTGCCACCCCAACAGTGTCTCTTTGGTATGAGGATCTTTTTGGCCTGGTTACTTTTAAGAAACTGAGGACAGGGGAGAAGCTCTGAAAACCAAGTAGAAGTTACCGTTTGTAAGAGACACTTACATTTGTAAAGGACATCTCCGTCTGTAAAGGTATCTCTCTCTGTACTAGGAAGAGGAGGATGACCTTATCTCTAGAAACTTACCAATGTGGAAAGCAAGGACTTAAATCTACATAATAACCTTACTCTTGTTTACTGTGCTTTTTCTAGTAATCTCCCATAACCGACTCCCCCCACACCCAACATCCTCCTTTGTCTTCAGCTGAAGATAGTATTTAAGGTGGTGACCTCAACCATTCTGGCGAGTTACTCAGCTTTCCTGTGTTTCTCACATGTATACATGTTATTAAACTTTGTTTGATTTTCTCCTGTTGTTCTGTCTCATGTCAATTTAATTCATAGGCCAGCCAGAAGGACCTAGAGGGGAGAGGAGTTGTTTTCCTTCTCTACAATGCAAAACTGGAAAATATTCAACACTTGAAAGGATAAACGAATTGTGGTTTATCCATACAATGAAATACTATTCAACAATGAAAAAGAAAGAAGATACACACAACAACTTGGATAAATCTCACAGACATTAAGCTTAGTGAAAGAAGCCAGATACAAAAGACATATGTACAATCCCCATATGCCATTCTAGAAGAGGCAAAGCTAATCTAAAGGGAGAGAGAGCAGACGGTGATTGTCTACGGTGGGGGTTGGGGGTGGGGATTGACTGTAAAGGAGATGGAGACCCCTGGAGGGAGGGCAATCAGGGAGGTGATGGAAATGCTCTCAATTATATTGCTGATTACTTGGCTGCATGTATTTGTCAAAACTCATTGAACTGTATACTTGAAATTGGTGCATTTTGTTGTATGTAAATTATACCTCAATAAAATTGATTTAAAAAATGAAACCATAAAAATTTTAGAAGAAAACATGGAAGACTTCAAAAGATATAATTTTGGGATGAGGAAGGCTTGTCTAAACATGGCACAAAACCTGGATGGCAAAAAGGGACGATTGATAAGTTTGATTACAGAACTGAAAATTTTCTATGGGGCAAAGAAATACCACATGCAAAGTAAGAAAACATGACAAACTGGGGGAAATATTTATAACTTGACTTCTCTTATTCTTAAAGTAACTGAAATGGGGTATAAATATAAACCTATGTTGTCTCAACACCGAGCCTGGTGAGGGATGTAAGAACAAATACATTCTGAGGACCATGGGTGGTGATTGGAGTTGCCTGGGTTAATCATGGAAGCCTTGGCTTACTGGAGGAGGTGATTTATAATAACAAGGCATATCCCATTTGGGCAGGGCCCCTGGGACTGGGAGATGCAACCATCACCTCACCATGGAACTTTGATCTCAGACTGTCGTGCTGCTGCTGTTGTAACTGCTGCTGCTGGTGAAACTGACCTCACAGGCCTCGATTGAGGGTATTTGTGCAGAGCAAGGCTGGATGGGGGACCCAGGATCCAAGAGGATTTTTATTCCCAGGATAGGCTCCTTCCTACCCCTGCATCTTGATCAAGATATAGGAAAAATCCTTTTCTTAGGAGTTTGAACTGGGTTTCCCCAAATTAAATCTTAAAAGGTAAACAGGGGCTGGCCCCATGGCCAAGTGGTTAAGTTCGTGTGCTCCACTTCGGTGACCCAGGGTTTCGCTGGTTCGGTTCCTGGGCGTGGACATGGCACTGCTTATCAGGCCATGCTGAGGCGGCATCCCACGTGCCACAACTAGAAGGACCCACAACGAAAATATACAACTATGTACTGGGCAGATTTGGGGAGAAAAAGCAGGGGGGAAAAAAAGAAGATTGGCAACAGTTGTTAGCTCAGGTGCCAATCTTTAAAAAAAAATATCTTAAAAGGTAAACAAATGGAGGACTTCTCCCGTGCCCTGCTCCCCTCCTCCACTGCCTTATACCTAAGCCTGGTTTCTGATTAACCAAGGCCTGGTCCCGATTAGACCAGCTGACTCTGCTGATCGTACACCTGGCCCCGGACTCATTTCCCTCATGGCAGCTCTATCTGGATCCTAAATAAAGATAGCCTGGCTTCTAGGCCAAAGTTGATGGGTTGGCATAATGTCCAGGCCTGGCTGGTTGCTGTCCAGAGCTGGCTTCCTGGCCTTGGGCCCCAAGTCAGCCTCCTCAGCCCCGTCTGAATGGTGTTTCTTCTCTGAGGCAGGCAGCTTGACTGCCTTGACCTCTGCCCTGGCCCGGGCTTCTCTGAGAGGAAGTCCCTTTCCTGTGTGTCTCAAAGAGTCTGCCCTTGCTTCCAAGCCAGTCTCCATTACTCTGTATTTGCTTATTTCTCCTCTCCAGCAGCTTCTATCCCTCTGAGCTCCTAGAAGTCCTTCTAAACCTTCTGGGTACCCTCTATGTGCTGAGTATTCAGCTAGATGCTGGGATCAGCCCTGCCTTCAAGCTGCTCAGTTTAGTGTGGGGGACAGACAAGTAAACAGGCCATAACAAACCATGGCTGTAACAGAGGGAAGCACGGGGTGGGGGGAAGCAGTGGGATGCTCAAGGGCAGAGCAGCCAACCCAGCTGAGGAGGCAAGGGCCGATTCCTGCAGGAGTGACGTTGAGCCCATACCTGAAAGGCAGACAGGAAGACGTGAGGTGGAAGATGCCCCAGACAGGAGGAATAGCCCACGTGGAAACCTGAAACAGGAGAGGGAGCTTTGGGAGCCGGAGGCAGGAGAATCCTACAGCTTATTTTCCTCTGTTGGGCTATGTTTGTCAGGAGCATCTCTTCTTTCTGATTAAGGCCAATCCCACT
Organism: Equus asinus; assembly: GCF_041296235.1. Classification (NCBI taxonomy): domain Eukaryota; kingdom Metazoa; phylum Chordata; class Mammalia; order Perissodactyla; family Equidae; genus Equus; species Equus asinus. The sequence continues at coordinate 86,832,675 of NC_091810.1, read as the reverse complement.
CTGTATTAGCTATCTAAAATCTAATATAAAATTTAGCTGCTTCAAAGAGCAAACATTTATTATCTCCTACGGTTTCTGAGGTCAGGAATCGGGGGAAGCTTAGCCAGGTGGTTATGGACCAGGGTCTCTCATGTGCTTTCCGTGAAGCCATCTCCCGGGCCAGAGTCATGTTAGGTTTGACTCAAGTTGGAGATTCTGCTTCCAAGCTCCCTCACATGGTTGTTGTCAAGCTTCAGTTTCTTACCATGTAGTCTTTTCATAGGGATGCTTAGAATATGGTAGCTGACTTCAGTGAGAGAGAGAGAAATAGAGAAAAAAGAAGAAGGAGGAGAAGAAGAAGAGAGCCCATAGAACCCACAGTCTTATAATCTAATCTTAGAAGTGACATCCCATCTCTTCCATCACATGCTATTGATCACATGGACCAATCTTAGTATAGTATGGGAGGGGACGACACAAGAATGTGAATCCAGGGGGTGGGATCATTGGGGCCATCTTGGAGGCTGGGTACCACATATCCTGTGGTTAAACTGGATTGCATCACCTGAGATCCTAGGTGGAATAGCATGTAGACTTGGTTCCCCGGGCATCCCTGTGTCTTCCCTGGGGCAGGGCCCCTCATCTTTACCTGAAGTTCCTTATCACTGGATCAGGTCTCTTAGAAAGCTAGACATTTCCTTGCTTCTTCCTACTTGGGAAGAGGGGGCTTTCCTTTTGGCTTCTAGTTGTTTTTGTTTCTAGTTTGTGGAAGTCCCTACTGCTTACTCCACTCCTTAGGGGATTTAGAACACACTCTGAGCCAGGTGAATGACTATATCTTCTCTGACTCAGCTAATGAACCGAGTCTACCTTTTGAGAGTCTGGCTGCAGGCAGAGTGATAAGGATCAAGGCTGTCCCATGGAGAGAAGCCCAAGGCGCCCTGCCCTACATACCGATCTATATCATCCTCCGGGAAGCACGGGACCGCCTGACCTGATCCAACCTGATTGGAATTCACAGTTATAGGACCACCTGATAACCAGACCCCATGTGCACTGATAGCATTTTAACGACTTTTTTACATAATCTTTCCTTTGTCTTGTAAAGAGATAACTCACATACCTATGCCTTATGAATTTAGCCCTACCCTCAACCCAAGTTTGCAGCTCTTCCCTGCCCATGGGTGCTGTCCCCATGCTGCAGCTCTTCACTACTCTTTCTTCACTACTCTTCAGCTCTTTCTGAATAAAGGAGCACTACTACCAGACCTTGAGAGTCCAATAAATCTTTCTTTCGGCTCCTCTGTTCACCGAGCCCGCATCAAGAGGATCGCTCTTCTTGAGTCTCATTGCTCTAGTTTTACCATTCCAAAATATTAAAAGACAGTTTTCATCAAGAGAAAAGGAAGGGAGCTGTTGTCCACATCTTGGGGAGGTGGTATATGTGGTGTGGTGGAAAGAATATGGGTTTAGGTTTCAGACAAATCTGATTCCATCATTGGCTAAGGTCCTTAAACTCTCTGAGCCTGTTTCCTCATCTGTCAAACGAGTTGCTCTGGAGATCAAATGACGTAATTTATACAAAGCATTTGCTGGCAATGGGTTATAAAAATTGGTACTTCATTTATTTTATTTTTTTCTCAGTTAATGGTACTGGTTTTAATATTATCACTACCGTCTTCTTTCAAGGTCCAACTCAATTTTTACCTCTACTTCAGATCTATCACAATAATCAAATCAAGATTGCCATCTCTGTTCTCTAGACTCAAATAGCACTCTGAGTCATAACGTAATACTTAATTACCTATCTTGTTATGTTACTTTCTGTTTATTTCATGTGTGTCAGTCCTGTCTCACAGTTAGGTTTTAACCGTCTTTTTCTAAGTGCCTCTATAGAGCCCTATACATTTGTTACTCATTAATTGTTTGATGGTTGTTCAAGATACCAAGTATCCTTGGGAAGCTGGCTGCAAAGTGAATCCCCTGCTCTGAGCTCGGAAAATTTTCAGGAGGGAAAGAAAAGGGAAAGAGCAGGGAGCAAAGTAGCTGAGTACAGATACTATCAGGCATCTGCATAGAAAGTTTTGTATGTTATTTCACTTGAGATGATTTTGTTGGGTTTCCAAATTGTCTGCTGAAACCCTTAGGACAGCTGGCAACCCGCAGGGAAGCCGTCAAACCAGGTTGGATTCATTTCTTTAAAACAGTGTGAATGAATCTTACTTCTGCAGAGCAAAACAAGCTCTCACCTTTAAAATTCTGCTTGAAAGACACCAATCCAATATTAATCTGGAAATAGACTGTAAACAGTTCTTCCTGCGAGACAGTAGTGCTACTATTTTAAAAAACCTCCAAACCTGCCTTTCTTTGCTGCAGTTGACAACATGTTTATCAGTGTGGAGACTATTTAGTAACAAAGGAAGAATGGTTCCATTAAGGCATCAGCTTTACGGAATCCAGTGGCTGGCTTCAAGTGCTATTTTAGGGCCTACGTGACATGTATAAACATCTGTGTTGACAGCTCTAGCTTCCCGTTACCAAATGTGCATAAAATTAGTCCTCATTTAAAAAATGAACTTACTATATAGAGAAAGTCAAACTACAGGGTTAGTTCATTAGTGCCCCTCCCCCCACCCCCTGTTCCTTTGATAGAGGAAGCTGCTTTTGCAAATGGGAAGGATTTCCAGCACACTGTGTTGTTGGAAGTTTCTGCAGATGAATAGCATTGCCATGCTGCTCTGGGAATGACCTAAGCAGTGGGTCATATTGTGGGTTTCTGATGAAGCCAAGGAAAGGGTGCTTCCCCAGAAAACTTCAGTCATAAACAAAAACATGTAAGGGTTCCATTGATTGCTTCCAAGAGTCAGTGGATTGTTGGTTAAGAAAATCCAGGGTGAAGTTGACTGGGGAGTTTGGGGTTTTAGGAAGAGGCTAGGAAGTCAGTGATGGCCTGGAGGGTGTGGCCAGGTGCCATTGGCTCCCTGGAAGCCAGCATGGTGTGCTCAAGGATGTTGTTTGAATGAATGGCTAAAAACATGGTTAGAGCTGATGTCAAGATCATGACAGAGTCAAGTCAAGGGCTTTAGGGAAGACACCAGTGTAAGTGACAACCTCATATATAATCTCTGCTGTCCTTTCTCATGTTTGTCCTTCTGCAGAGCACAGTTGGTCTTGTGATTGCAGGTGGGTGAATGTAGCCAGAGGGATCATACCTGCACCTGACCTCTGACCCTGATGGGGACAGAGAATCTAGACACAGCCAGAAGGCAGACCTACTGTCATTTTGCTGCTCATGGTTCTATTCTAGTAATCCCCATGCCCTAAGGGGCTCAGTCCCTCACAAGGGCCCACCTGGCAAGTCTCCCCTTACCACACAGCACCTGGCGGTCTGCCTGCATCTTCCTTTTCTTCCAGGCAAAATGCCCACCTCCTTGGCGCTTGTAATCTCAGGAGGCAATCTGATAAGTGAATTCACACCAGCCAACGCATAACAACTCCACTCTGTTACTCAAAGGGAGGAATCTAGGTTGCTAATTTAATTACTGGGACAGGCGGGGGCGGAGGGGGGGGGCGGTTTGTGAGTGGAGTAGCCCTGCCCAGGGTCGCGACGACATCTCTCCCTCCCAACGAGCATCACATGACATCTTGGAGCATGGATCCAGGTTTGGGTCCTGGCTCCCCCACTCGCCAGCTGTGGGGTCTTATCCAAGCTGTGTTAATTTCTGTGAGCTTTAATTTCATCTTCTCTAAAGTGGGGAAATAACTCTTCTGGCTTTCCAGGGTGGTTGGAAAGAATAGAAGAGTGTGTAAATGTAAAAGAAAGTGTTGGCATTTGGCAAATATTTTAATGAATATGATGCACAGACTAGCCTTGTCAGGGTTGGGGGTTAAAGGTTGGAGTGTTGTGGAAATGAATCCAAATAATCCCTTTGAAATTCTGGTATCCACAGGTCAGGTTTGGAGGTAAATTTCAGAAATGATTGAACTCTGTGGGGCGCCCCTATCCCCAAGCGTTGCTTGCACTGCCCCAAATGGGCCTCAGGGCCTGCCAGCCGTACACTGGAGGCCACTCAGGCATTCGTGAATGGCTCCTCCAGGCCTGGGCCACCAAAGCAGGAGTCCACGTGGGAACAGAGGGCGAGAAGGGAGGAACATGACTTGTGCTTTGTTCTCTGCCCTGTCTAGGAAGTGGCTGGGGAAAGCATAGGCTTATGTGTCTTGGACATTTGTGAAGGAGATTTGTGAATAAAGGACTTGGTGCCAACATCAGGTCACATTCAGTCAGCCCCGGAGGATGTCCAGCACAGAGCCTTGTCCCTGAGAGATGTCAAGAAGGGGCAATGTGAGGGAAGCCCTTGCTGACTTGCCTTAAGATTAGGGATGTGTCTCATGCATTCCTGATGGCTATCTTAACTGCTTCTTATACAGATGCATCTTCTGAGATCAGAAGCACAGCCCAGGGGAGAAGGAAGGTGGAGTTCAGTGTTAGACATAGTGGGATGTTTATGGGGAAATGTCCTGTGGCTGATGATGCCACCATGGGAGAGAGATTGAGAAGTCCCCAGCCAGGAGGTGATGGGTGAGGCTGAAAGAGTCCATAAGCTCTTCAAGGAAGTGTGCTGAGAGGAGAGACTCCTATGTCTAGAGGTGTACCAAAGTCAGGGCAGTGGGAGCCATTGGCTTGGGTGCAGGAATTAAGGGGAGTACTGCCTGTAGATAATTTTAAAACAGTAATAAAAACTAGAAATCAGTTTCTATTATCATGGGTGCAGGTGATTTTAAACAATATTAACGATAACATTCTTTCCTTCTGCTGGAGCAGACGGCTCCCACGACCATCCCTTCCTTGGTGTGTCACCACCTATGTCCCCTTGCATTTGTTGACTCCTTGCTGGGAGATTGACTTTCCGAATGGCGCACCACTCTCCAGGTGTGATCTAATCAAGTACTGGGCCTGTGTTTGTCTGAGATACATGGTGACCTCGGGAAAGAAGACAAGAGCTTCTAGAGATGGCGAGAGAGAGTCCTGCATCCGGATCTGATCTTGCCTGAGGATTTCCCCACCATGTTCACTCACAGAAGCCAAAAAGTTGCCTTTTGCGCCTAGTTTGATTTGGGTTTTTGTCACCTGCAACAGAAAGAATTCCAGTGATATAAATACCATATTAATAACTATAGGCACAGGAAACTCCAAAAGCATTTGGTTATACACAGGGTGTTCTGATTTTCACCTAACGACCGGGATAGAGGCTGTGGTTTCTAGGTTTTTCCAGGCATTGGTGACCCCTGTCATCACTAAGCAAACAAACACATTGGCAGGTCACAGAGACACCCTTCTGTACACAACAGAACTCAGTAGAAAGCTTCCTGGACCCCATCCAAGGCAATTATTTACAGACGTTTCAAAGCACATAATTACAGGGCCACAGTGAAGGGACCCACACTATGCAGGCAGCTCCTGAATGGAACTCTGGAGTGACATACAAGAAATCACCCAACTCGTTGAACTTGCATTTAGGGTAAAAAAAAACCCCAAAAACTAAAAATTCCACTGCATAAGCCTACAGTGAGGAAAGCTGAATCAACAGCATTTCAATATGAGAAAACTTTGAAGATAAAATTTTTAAAAGGAGCAGAAGAAGCTATCTTAGGATTTTGAATTTATCCCAGGTCCAACACTACCCAGTAGTTGACACAGTGGCTAAAAAAGTTGACATTAGGGCCAGCCCCGGTGGCCGAGTGGTTAAGTTCAGCGTGCTCTGCTCCGGCAGCCTGGGCTCGGTTCTGGGTGTGAACCTACACCACTCATTAGTGGCCGTGCTGTGGCAGCAGCTCACATACAAAAAGAGGAAGACTGGCAGCCAATGTTAGCTCAGGTCAAATCTTAGCAAAGAGAGGAAGAGGGAAAGAGAGAGAGAGAGGGAGGGAGGGAGGGGCAGAGAGAGAGAGAGAGAGAGAAAGAAAGAAGAAAGAGGGAAAAAAAAGAAAGATAAAAAAGACAGAAAGAAAGACAGACAAGAAAGAAAGAAAGAAAGAAACACAGAAAGAAAGACAGACAGAAAGACAGAGAGAGAGAAAGAGAGAGAAAGAAAGAGAGAGAGAAAGAGAGAGAGAGAGAAAGAAAGAAAGAAAAAAAGAAAAGAAAGAGAAGGAAAAACGAAAGAGAAAAAAGACAGAAAGACAGACAGACAGACAAGAAAGAAAGAAAGAAAGAAATAAAGAGACAGAAAGAGAGAGAGAAAGAAAGAAAGAAAGAAAAAGAAAGAAAAAGCTGACATTCCATTTCCAAGCAGGCCCTGTCTCCTTAGGTGGAAGATGATTCCAGCACATCAGGCTTACAGGGTCCCTGTAGCTCATGATTTCTTAAAGGAGAGATCCTTTTTATGCCCAGCAATTCCCCAAAACTGTCTTTGGGCATAGTAGGGGCAGAAGCTGCAGCCAGCGTGCACAGGCTCCTGGGTGTGACAGCCTCCTGGGTGCCGTGTTCCTGGGCTCCGGGTGACATTCACTTCTTCAGTTCTAGGGTTAGTAGCTGCTTTTGCTAGTTGCTAATCTTTGAGTGATTTCCCTCTTTGGCTCCTTCCAACACCTTGTAATCAATTCCTGGTATTAACTTCTCTTTAAATATCTTCTCTTTAAAATATCTAGAGTGGTTTCTGTTTTCCTAATTGTACTAATAGGATTTTCATTTTATTTTGTTCTTAGAAATTCTTAGTTTTCATTAAAAAAATTTAAAAATTGTGGCAAAATGTACATAACATAAAATTTATCATTAAATTTTTTTTAAGTGTACAGTTTAGTGACATTAAGTACACTGACATTGTTGTGCAACCATCGCCACCATGCGTCTCCAGAACTTTTCTATCGTCCCAAACGGAAACTCTGTACCCATTAAACACCAACTGCCCATTCCCCCTTCACCCATAGCAACCACATTCTACTTCCTGTGTCTATGAGTTTGGCTACTCTAGGCGCTTCATGTAAGTGGAATTGTTACCGAAACCAAAGAGAGTTTGCCTCCTGGTGAGTTAAAATCAGACTCTCCACCAGAAGTAGTTGTCACACAAAGTCAAGTGTATTTGCAGCAAATAAGAGACCACATGCAATCATGTCCAAAGTCACGGCTCCCTGAGCAAAGGGAGGCAGGGACCTTTTATTTTGCATGGGGAGTGAATATTCAAATGGAGAAGTGGGTTTTCGCTGGTGCAGGCTCAGTTGGGAAACATGCTCCCACATACATGGCAGGTTATAGTAATCAGGCCTAAGCTCCCCCTGGAGAGAGCTCAGCATTAAAAATAAGGCAAAAGTGGGGCCAGCCCTGTGGCCGAGTGGTTAAGTTCTTGCGCTCCACTTCAGCAGCCCAGGGTAGCTGATTCAGATCCTGGGTGTGGACATGGCACTGCTCATCAGGCCGTGCTGAGACAGCGTCCCACGTAGCACAACCAGAGGCACTCACAACTAGAATATACAGCTATGTACCAGCGGGCTTTGGGGAGGAGAAGAAGAAAAAGATAAAATAAAAGATGATTGGCAATAGATGTTAGCTCAGGTGCCAATACTTAAAACAATAAATAAATAAAGCAAAATGTCATAAGCTTAGCTCTTGTGGTGGGGCTTGGTCTGGTTCAGGGTGGTTGGTGATTGCATCTCTTAACCTGACAAAAGGAAAAAGGAAAACAATTTGGAAAAACAATTAAATGCTTCCAAACCCACCCCTGAGTTCCTCGGGAAAATTAGTAGGTGGCAGAATCATACAATATTTGTCCTTTTTCGGACTGTCTGATTTCACTTCGCATAATGTCTTCCAGGTTCATCCATGCTGTAGCATGTGTCAGAATTTCCTTCCTTCTTAAGTCTGAATAATATTCCACTGTATGTATATTACCACATTTTGATTATTCATCCATCTCTTGATGGACACTTAGTTGTACGTTAGTTTGCTGGGGCTGCCATAACAAAGGACCAGAGAATGGAGGCTTAAACAAGACAAACTTATTTTCTCATAGTTCTGGAAGCCAGGAGTCCAAGATCAAGGTGTCGACAGGGTTGTATCTTCTGAGGCCTCTCTCCTTGGCTTGTAGACGGCCGTCTTCTCCCTGTGTCTCCACATGGTCTTCCCTCTGTGGGTGTCTGTCCTAACTTGTTCTTCTTACAAGGGCGCCAGTCATACTGGGTTAGGGCCCACACTAATGACCTCATTTAACCTTAATTTCCTCTTTAAAGGCCCTCTCTCCAAATATAGTGCCGTTCTGAGGTAGTGGAAGTTAGGATTTCAACATATGAATTTGGGGGAGGACATAATTCAGCCCACAACAGGTTGCTTCCACCTTTTGTTTATTCTGAATAATGCTCCCATGAACACGTACAGATATCTATTTGAGTTTCTGCTTTCAATTCTTTTGGGTATATACCCAGAAGTGGAAATGTTAGAGCATATGGTAATTCTATGTTTAATTTTTCGAGGAACTGCCATACAGTTTTTCACAGCAGCTGTGCCATTATACATTCTCACCAGTAATGCACAGGGTTCCAATTTTTCCACGTCTTTGCCAGCATTTTTTGTTTTTGTTTTTGTTTGTAGTAGCCATCCTTATGAGTGTGAGGTGGTGTCTCATTGTGGTTTTGATTTGCGTTTCCCTGATGATCAGTGTTGTTGAACATCTTTTCATGTGCTTACTGGCCATTTGTATATTTTCTTTGGAGAAATGTCTATCAAGTCCTTTGTCCACTTTCAGACATTTTTATTTGTAAAAGAAACCATATAAACACTATAGCAACAGTAATTGAACTTCCAATGAAATGGAGAAAATATTCCCAGATAATAATCCCCAGATCTGAGATGGCCACATTGTGGGGCAAACAGTTGATCCATTTTTCAGAGTCAGCTATAGCAAGGTGGCAAAGAGGTGGGCTCGAGAGCCAGCATCGCCTGGGATTTGATTCCTGGTTCCTCCACTTACTAGCTACGTGACCTCAGGCAAGTTGCTTAATCTCTCTGTGCCTTACTTTCCTTACTTATAAAATGGGGATAATAGTACTGCCTACTTCATGGGGTTGTTACAGGGTTAAACGAGTTAATAATTAGAACAGTGTCTGGTGCAAAGCAAGCACTTAATGTAAATTAGCTAACATCATTATTATTCTCTGGACCCTGACCCAGTCTGGGCTGCTGCCACAGCTGGGCACCTCTGATGTCCCCTCCCCCCACTGCAACTGTTTCTCATTACCCACTGAGATAGTGAGGTAACTCACTGCCTCGGTTATCCACAAGACAAATAGATCTATGCAAGTAGCGCTACTATATGGGAAAAGCTTTTTACATATTAACTCTAATTTTCACAATTACCTTCAATGATAGCCTGGTGATCGTGAGCTCTGGCTCAGAGATCAACTGAGAATGAATCTGAATTCAAATCCCACATCTCCTCTAACTCTGTGACCTTGGGCAAGTCATTTCACATCTCTGAGCTTCTGTTTCTATATTTGGAAAATGATGATAAGAGTCATTCCTCTTCACAGGGTCACTGTGGGGTTAAATAAGATAAGGCTAAGTGCTTAGAACACTTAGCACAGACAGTGCCTGGTATATAGTAGATGCTTAATAGATATTTATTATTATTATATTCATTTTACAGATGAGGAAACTGAGTCTTAGGAAGCTGAAGTTCTTGCCCAAGGTCATAAAGCTGATGTTGAGAGAAGGACCAAAACAATGTTCTTTATTATTTTCTTCCAAGCTGCAGACATGATTTTTGTGCAGTTCCTGTTGTGTGATAAGAGTAAAGACATAATTTTGTATTTTTTAAAATTTCACATTAAAGCGTAAGTAATGGAGATACGAAGACTATATAATATTCCACAGAATAATACAGCATCTTCGTGCCCATTATTTCCTTTCCTTCTCTTGGATTATTCCCTCAGGACAAATTCCCAGACGTGAAATTGGTATGTCAAAGGGTGTTAACGTTATTTTGATTCTGGATTCAGAACATCCTATTCCTTTCCTAAGGAGCTTGTCAATAGTAATTACGTTTGTGTGCTGTAATTTATTTTCTAGTCTCCTAGAAATAATTGAAACGTTGATAAAGAATGAATAAGCCTGATATAGATAAGTAACCTCCAGGCTGAAAAGGAGTGAATAGGTTGGGACGATGATGATCATGTTTGGAAACATGTGACGCAGTAACTCCAGTTACTAGATCTAGCTGTATGGTTGTTGTCTACTAGATAGGATGCTCATTTCACATGGTTAAGGAGTGCGTATATTATCCGTAAAGGACCAGCTCAGTCTCTGGGCGTATGAGGGGCCAAGTGTCACCGGGAGGGTGTGACTTGTTTACTGGGTCCTGCTGACCTACCTCCAGAAGAGGCCTCTTGTTCTTAAAGGGACCTGGATCTGAGGTGCAGGTGCCTGAGGGGGGTCGCTCTTCAAATCCTCACTCAGAGTGTGGAGTCAGGAGCACGGGGCTCATGTCCCTCCTCCCTTGTTATTAGTCTTGGGATCTACAGAAAGCTCTGAGAGTTTCTGTTCCTTCGTGTGTACAAGGTAGTAATAAGGTGAAATATTTCACAAGCTTTCTAAGGGCTTTACATGTATTAAAGCATACAATTCTCAAACGACCCCATGAAGGAGATGTTATCATTGTTCTTATTATACAGATGAGGAAACTGAGGGACAGACTGCTTAAATAACGTGCTCAGGTAACAGAGGCAGGAAGTGGAGGAGTCAGGGTTTGACCCCGGTGCTCAGGCTCCAGAGCTTCACTCCTCAACGTCACGCACCACGTTGAGTGACATGGCAGGTTGATGATCTTTAGCTTTAAGGGCTACCGGGAAGATTGGGGATGACGGCACATCTGGCTCTGGTCTCACTATTCTACAGAAATGGTCACTCTTGCTAAATTTGCCCATGACCTCCATATTCCCAAACCTGATAAACACTTTTCTGTTTTCATCTGCCCTCACCTCTCAATAGCGTTAAACCCAGTTGACCATTTCCTCATTCCTCACTCCTTTTTTTTTTTAACCCACAGGCCACGAGGTTGGTTTTTACTTTTTTTGTTTAAACAAACGTGCACCACAATGGTTCAACAAGTAAGGCAAATGCTGTACTATGAAAGCTGCCGTTTGCAATATACCACATCTAGAAACCCAGGGGAGGTGAATTACACCGAAGTGGTAGTCATTCTGATTAAACAATCAGGTCACATCCTGACATGTTGGTTTGCAGCATCAAAACTGTCCATTGAAGTTTCCTTTTTCTTAGTATCAGAAGTCCCATGTTGTTTTGTCTCTTCATTGTGTTTTGTGTGAGATCCATCACAGAATGGGAACTTTTTGACCTCCAACAACAGCAGTACGTGGCTTTATCTTCTGAATCCTCTGTATCAAAAGAGGGTACTATTTTGGGATTACATACTCTCTCTGGTTGTGAAGGTTTACCATAGATTTGCTGTGATGATCCTTTTTTTTTTTAAAGATTGGCACCTGAGCTAACTGTTGCCAATCTTCTTTTTTTATTTTTATTCTTCTCTCCAAAGCCCTCCAGTACATAGTTGTAGATTCTAGCTGTGAGTGCCTCTAGTTGTGGCATGTGGGACGCCGCGTCAGCATGGCTTAGATGAGCGGTGCCATGTCTGCACCCAGGATTCGAATCAGCAAAACCCGGAGCCGCGGAAGCAGAGCACACGAACTTAACTACTCGGCCACAGGGCCAGCCCCTGCTGCAATGATCTTTAACATAAAGTCTTTTGTAAGCTTGATAACCAATTGCAGCTGTCCCAGCAGTAATGGAAACTGCTGCAATCCATTCAGCTCAGATGCCGGAAGTCAGATTCATGGTGCCATGCCTTGCAAGATGTGTGCGATGGACACTGAGCACAAACGGCTCGCGTGGCCAGCCAGAGTCAACATGCGAGAGACATTCTAAGGGCATCAACTCCAGGCTGCTCCCTCGTTCTTGAAACACTTTCTTCTCCTGGCTTTAGTGACAGCACGCTTGCAAGGGTTTGCTCCTACTCCATGGGCTCTTCCTTCTCAGTCTCTTTTTCTCTCTTTTCCTTTTTTAACTGGCCTCTAAATGATGGTGCACCCTGGACTGGTCTCTCCTTGGCCCTCCTCTCTTTTCTTTCTTTAGGAGATCTCACACAGTCCCATGGCATAAGGTATCATCTATATTATATTTGTTGATGACCCCAGTATCAGCCAGGGTTCAACCTGAGAACCAGAACCAGTAGGAATATATCTTAAGAGATTTTTTGCAAGGAATTTCTTACGTGATTTTATGGGTTTGCTAGGCAGGCCCCAGATCCGTAGGCCAGGCTGTCAGGAAGAGCAGGCTGGAGCTCTTGGGCATGGAGTGAAGCTGCTGTCCACAGCCAGACTGTCTTCCTCCTTTTGGGAAGCTCCAGCTCTGCGCTTAATGACTTTCAGTTAATTGAATCAGGCCCATCTGGATTATCTAGGATAATCTCCTGCACTCACATTCCACTGATCATGAACTTCAGTCACGTCTACAACATAGCTTCACAGCAACACCCGATTAGTATTTGATTGAATAAATGAAGACTCTAGCCTAGGCAAGATGACCCATAAACTGACCATCACGACTCCCTAATTGACGTCTCCAACCCAACCTCCTTGCTGAGCCTCAGATCTGAATATCCAACCGCCTACTCAACCTGACCACTTCGTGTCTCAAACTTGACTTTCTCCCAACCAGACCTTCAGTTCTCTCCTGCGCCATCCCCACCTGCTTCTCCCTTCTCTCCCCATCCCTGTCAATGGCGCCACCACTGGCTCAGCCAAAAACCTCAGAGTCAGCTTTGCTTCTGTCTCACCTCTACGTTGACAAACAAGTCCTATCTTTGCTTCTCGAATAGATTTCAGTCATGTCCACTTCTCGCCATTTCCACCACCCCCGCCCTGGCCCAGATTCCTCCCTGGACCCTCTCCAAAGCCACTTAACCCGTCTCTCTGCTTACCTTCTTGCCTCACTCTCATCCTTACTCTACCCTTTCACCAAAGTGATCCTTTTAAAGCACAAACCAGATTTACTTGAGTCTCATATTTGAAACTCATCAGTGATTTCCCATTGTTCTTAGACTAAAATGTAAACTTCTTTCCTTGGTGGAGTATATTGTGAAATTGGTCATAAATACCTCCCATCTCTGTGGGCATGCCCCTTTGCTATGTGAGTTTGTCACTCCTCCCATACAGAGGAGAAGTCCATGCTCCTACCCTTTGAATCTAGGCTGGCTTTGTGACTTGTGTTGACCACTAGAATGAGGTACAAGTGACATTATTTGACTTTTAATCCTAAGCCTCAAAAGGCCTTGTGGCTTCTACTTTTGTCCTCTTGGAGCGCTCCCCCGAGACCAACATGTGGAGAAGCCTGGTCTAGCCTACTGGAGGGCGACAGATCATGTTGACAGAGATGAGCTCTTCCATCTCAGGCCCCCTAGACTGACCAGCCAATAGCCGGCTCTGACCACCAGATGTGTGGGAAGCCATCAAAGATCATCCAGTACCACTCGAGCCACCAAATGGTAGCAGCCACATAAGTGAGACCGGGTGAGACAAGTGGTTCTTCTGCTGGTTCAAGCCCAAATGGATGCCTTCCAGAATTGTGAGCAAAATAAAATGGCTGTTGTTTTACTGTATTCAGTTTTGGGTTGGTTTGTTACACAGCTGGAGATAACTGTTACACTTCATCTACAAGGCTCCACACGCCTGCGGCCAGCTTCTCTAAACTTACCTCATGCTGCACCCTCCCTTGAACATTCTATTCCAGCTATGCTGGCCTCGTCCTGTTTCTAGAATTTTCTAAGCTGTTTCCTTCCTCCAGGCCTTTGCTTCCTTTGGCAAATGTGTGCCAGGTTCATTTCCACTTTTCAATGTGTACTATCAGTTTAATTTCAAACACATGGAGCAGTCTCCCACGACCACCCCTCTACTGAAAGTTGCCTCCACCAGCTACTCTCATTGTTATGATTCCCTTCCTCTCCACAGTGTGTAATTATCTTGTTCCCTCATTTGTTTACTTGTTTTCCTAGAACGTAAGCACCACAGTTCTTCACAACACAGTGCTACAGGCCGCCACTGTCAGTGGAGGAGAGTTGGTGCAAAAGATACACTGTTCACCTTTGTAGGTGGAGAGCCTGGCTCCTCAGTGAGGAAGGCAGGGCAGCCGGGACCCTGGGGGAGGCTGAGGGGCGCATGAGGGCATCGGGCAGGGAGAAGGTCTTCAGTGACTCAGAAGCTACAAAGATGTACTTCCTTCAAGTCACACTTTGAGAGGTTTCAGCCCTCCCAGGCTCCTGGCCTGGAGCACCTACCAACCTGACTTTCATTCTTCTCAATCCTACCTGAATTCTGGGAGTTGCTGTGTGTAAATTATCTCAGTCTCAGGATTGCTCCCGAGACTTGGGGCTTTTAAAGAACCACAGGGGCTGGCCCCGTGGCGCAGTGGTTAAGTTTGCACGTTCCGCTTCTCGGTGCCTGGGGGTTCGCCAGTTCGGATCCTGGGTGTGGACATGACACCACTTGGCAGGCCATGTGGTGTTAGGCGTCCCACATATAAAATAGAGGAAGATGGGCACAGATGTTAGCTCAGGGCCAGCCTGGCAGTAGTTAGCTCAGGGCTAATCTTCCTCAAAAAAAGAAAAAAAAAAATGTAAGTCTCACCAGCCTGCTACAGGTGTATTTTCTGGTCTTACTGATGGTCAGCTGAGCCAGACCCCAGACTGTGCCTCCATGATACACCAGGCTGGTTCCTCTTCCTGGTCAAGGAGTATCCTTGAAAACTGTGACCCCCAAAGCCTCACACAGGCCACACCTTCAGCCCTCAAGGCACCGTTAAGTTGTTAGCAGCCCGCAGCAAGGGCCTGGGGATGGGGGAAGACTGGTAGGCCACTGATGAGCTGTGTGATGTTGGTCAGTTGTGCGGCCTCTCTGAGCCTCAGGTTCCTCATTCTGTGAGCAGGGGTATTAATGCCTCTGTGTGGTGTGTTGGGAGGGTTGCACGAGACAACGTCTGTGGAGCACCTAGAACTACGTCTGGCCCAGGGTGGGAGGTCCCCTGCCTTCCCCACAGAGGGGCCCTGGGGCCGCGATGTGATAGGCCAATGAATCAGCTCACCCCCTAAATAGATGTTGGTCTGGGAGCATCAGATCCCTAGGGAAAATGCGCTCCCAAGAGCTGGAATCTTCAGGAGAGTCCAAGAGGACTTTCGTAAGCCCCGTAAGAACTTAGTTCTTGAGGTTTGGGAAGGGAGAGGCTGGGCTGGCTGCTGTATACACAGCTTGTTTGTCTTTTAAAGTAAATCATCCTCCAGAACTTGCCCCCATCTGTGTCCAGAGCCCTGATGTGCTGGCGAGCAGAGGAAGGCAGTGCCAGAGGCGTGCTGGAGGAGGCGTGGGTTACCGGAGCTCTCCCAGTGTGACCTGGCAAGTTCGGCTCCCTCTGCTTGGAGCAGTCTCTGTCCTCAGCTGGCTAACCCCTACTCACTCCGCTCAGACACCATCCACGCACCTGGTCCCTGGCCCCAGCCACCCCGGGCACAGTTAGTTGTCCCTCTTCCGTGTCCCCCAGTCCCATGCGTTCCTCCATTGCCATGGTTGCCACAGGTGTGGGGGTCCGTTTCCTCCCCAAGGGCAGGCATTTGTCTTGCTCATCTTTGCACCTCGGGCCTAGCCCAGGGCCTGGCGCACAGCAGAGGCTCAGTACTCCCAGATGGCCAGCGCTGTATTTGGGAGCAGCTCTGCGAGAGGACTTGCCTCGGGCCTGCTCTGTCCCCCATTCTTCCCTGGCTAAAACACATACACATTTATATCTTCCACAGACATTGACAGGCTGCCTGCTGGGCTCCATGCTGGATGCTGGAGATGCAGGAGTGATCAGAAGAAGCTCTCCTGGAGCCCGCAGGCTGTTAGACAGGACGGCCGTGTGCCCGACAACGCTAACGCAGAGCAGAGGCCCTCAGTGGCCAGGGAGGAGTGTGCTGTGGGATGAGAGGAAGAAGGAGTAGCTCCTAGTTGGGATCAGGGAGGACTTCACGCTCTCTTTCCTTCCCCCAGGGACGTCTTCCTGTTTCTAGTATGGTGATTGCTGCTGTGGTGAGGTGGGCTGATCACACACAGAAGCCCCCCACCCCACCAGTCCCTCTGCCTACCTTGTCTATGGGCTTGGTCCTGTGTCACGGTTTCTTAAGAAATACCGCCCCTCACCACTCTGGGGATGTTTTAGGAATCTCAACCAAATATGAATCTCTTTGATTGGCACAGTGATTAGGGCATCTGCTGGCAAGGTCAGGGCAAGGTCAGGGAGGCCATATACCCTGTGAAGCCCAGGACAGTCTGGCTCAGTGAACAAGTGTGGTAGGTTGCACACGACTCTCCAGTGCCCTGCCTGACATTCGAGAGTGTGAAAAACCTGTTTATAATGCTCTGAGACTAAAAGCTAATCCCGTCTCACATGTAAACACAAAAGTACTTTCTGCTCGATTTTGATAAACACTGAATTTCCCAGAGGTGCAGCTATTGTATAAATCAGAGAAGACTGTACCTTGTTTTGTCTGGAACTTTGCCAAGGGTTGTTCAAAGGCTTGGAAATCATGTCACCAGTGGCAACGGTCACATTTGGTGCCCAGTTGGACTTTCCTTTATCAGTCTGCATTTACAACTGTTACATTCATATTTATTTAATCCTGCCAAGAATAAGGAAAAAGTGTTGACGATATATACTTTTTCAAGCAAATGCAACAGAGCTTACACCAAGTGCTAAGGAGAGGTGGGCGGGTGGTGAGACAATGAGTAATTTGAGGATGGGAGCTCTTTTAGGTAGAGAGGTCAAGGAATCCTTTCTGTGGAGGTGATGTGAGGTGAAAGCTGAAGAGTGACAAAGAGCCAGCCATGCAAAGGCCCTGAGGTTGCCATAGCTGGGCACAGCCTATGTACTGTCAGAACACCCATGTAACTGGAGTGCAAGTGAGCGAGGGGAGAGCGGCAGGGACCGAGGCTTAAGAAGTAAAAAAGGGCCTTGAAACCACGGTAAGGATTTTATTCTCAGGGAGTCACTGACGGGTGTGAAGCAGCGGGTGACGTGGCTGAAATTATCTTTAAAAAGATGAGGCTGCAGGCCAGGGCCATGGAAAGTACAAGATGAGCCTGGAATCTTTTTCAGTGTCAGAAAGCAAAGTAGTACTCAGAAAGTGATGGGAGCATTTCAAAATGAGACAGGAGCCAACTTGAAAGAGCAGCCAGTGGCCAAATCTGGGACAATTTGTGCAATAAAATAATGAGTGATAATAGTGAATTATAACTCATAGAATAAAATAAATATCCATGAGTTTATACTGACACAAATAAATAAATAATAAGGAACAGCTTATTTTTATAGGAGATTAATTAATATAGAAGAAATGATGGACATGGAAAACCATCATTTGACAACACAACAGTAATAATAATGCAGGCAGGAATCCTCATTCAGTACTAAGTTTAGTGGGCAAAGTATGATGAGAAAGATGGTATTTGCATAGTCTCATAGTATCTCCCACAAAATACTTGTTAATTACAAAGGGAAAAATCAGGGGGTGTCAAACCTGGAGATACCCCCTTAACCAAGTGGTCACTAGTAATGGGAAAATGGACACCATGTGCCTTCTGATAAGATGGCTGAGAAGGACACATCACTTCTGTGGTGTTCTCGCCAAAAATGCCTAGCTTGAAGTTAATCGTGAGTAAACATCCGACAAATCCAAACAGAGAGACAGTCTATGGAATAACTGGCCCAGATTCTTCAAAAGTGTCAAGGTTATCAAAGATAAAGAAAGACTGAGGAACTGGACAGCTGAATGCAGTATGGGTGCCTGGATTGGATTCTGGAGCAGAAAAAGGCCATTAGTCGGACAATTGGTGAAATTTAAATAAGGTTTCTAGATTAGTTAATAGGATGGTATAAATTTCTTGGTGTGGATGATTATTCCATGGTTCTGTAAGTTGGGGAAACTGGGTGAAAGGTACATGGGAACTCTTTGTCTGATCTTTGCAATTTTTCTATGAGTATGACATTATTACAAAATAAAAAGTTAGACATATAATAAATAAATACATTTTTAAAATCACAACACACATCCACACACAGTATCGGGCTGGCTGCTGTGTGAAGAAGCGGTGGAACGGGCGAGGATGGAGGAAGAACAGGTAGGGGGCTTCTGCCGGTGAATGAAAGGTGATGGGGACCTGGAGGAGAGGGTGGCGGTGCTGATGGGGAGGGGGGAGGGTAAGAGTGTATACATGCGCATTTTTAAATTGAGATACTATTCACATACTGTAAAATTCACCACTTCAAAGCATGCAAGTCAGTGGTTTTTAGTAATTCTCAAGGTTGAGCAACCATCACTCCTATCTAATTCCAGGACATTTTCATCACCCCAAGAGAAACTGCATACCCTTAGTAGTCACTCCAATTCTTCCCTCCCCCATCCCCTAGCAACCACTAAGCTACTTCTTTTCTATGTGAATATCCAGTTGTCCCAGCACCGTTTACTGAAAAGACTGTCCTTTCCCCATTCAATAGGTCTGGCATCTTTGTTGTATAATCCACGTATGTATGGGTTTATTTCTGGACTCTCAATTCTATACCATTGATATATATATAAATATATGTATCCTTATGCCAGTTACCACACAGTCTTGATTACTGTAGCTTGTAGGTTTTGGAATTGAGAAGTGTGAGTCCTCCAACTCAAATTTATGTTTTAAAGGCAAAGCCAACAAGACTTGCTTATGGATTTCATGGGGAGTGTGGAAATATCACAACCTTTGGGACTTTTGGGAAACTTAGCCCTTTCCAAACTAGATTGGCCACAGAAGACCCTCCCTTCTTCCTGGTGACTCTTTGGGGGTCGCAGGAGATAAGCTGCTTCCTCCAAGTGGACGCTCCTGGGTAGGGTCACCTTTGCAGGCAGTCAATGTGGAGAAATCACACACCTTGTTCCCCTGTTGTTTGGAGAGCTTAAAGGGAGAGAATAAGTGCTCTGCAAATATTTACCGTTGCCCTGCTGTTGCTAGAAACCGATCGCAGAGCAGCGTGCATGGCCCTCTGTGTTGTGGGTTTGTGTAGAGCTGTTCTGTGCAATACAGCGGGCACTAGCCGGCGGTGGCTAGCACAACTGAGGAACTGAATTTCAGCCAATTTAAATTTATATTTAAAAACTGAAACTTGACTCAGTTATTAGAAAATGTCCGACTATGTTTAGAATAGTTAGAGCATATGACTTGCTTTGTCAACTCAGTTTTATGAAACATAAAAACAGATCAAGTATTTCTGGTGAAAATTTAGCATGAGATTTTCAAATTGAGATGTGCTGTAAGTGTAAAGCACTCCCCTAGATTTAAAAGATTTAGCATGAAAAAGGAATGCAGAATAGCTCATGAATAATTTTATATTGATTGCATGTTGAATTGATAACATTTTGGATGCAGTGAATCAAGTAAAGTGCTTTATTAACATCACCAGTTCTTTTACCTTTTTTTAAATGAAGCTGCCAGAAAATTTAAAATTATATTCTGGCTTATATTATTTCTTGTAGACAGAGCTGCTCTAGATGTTTTAATGATGAGCCCCCAATGCCATTTCAACCACAAAGATAATCACACAGCAGAGGAAGTGTAGTGACCTCCACTGTTGAGATTAAATGTTCCAATTAAGTGGAGGCTGTAAAGATCATGGGAAAAACAGAAGCAAAGACTGGCTGGACGGTGACGAAGCGTTAGAAGGGACTGTGCCCCTCTCCCTCCTCTGTCTGCCCATCGGAACGTCTGCTCTGGTCTTTCCCTTGTCCCCTCCCTGTTGCTCCTTCTGGGGGGCTCACATCCTTCTTACTCTGCATATCACCAATCTTCTCTGGAGAAACAAAGGAAAGAAACCGAACCCTACAGCAGGAGTTGGCAAACTCTGGAAAAGGTGTAGGCTTTGTGGCCATGGTCTCTGACACGACCGTTCACTTCTGCTGCTGTGGTGCGAAAACAGTCACGCTGTGTGCACAAATGGCCAGGGCTGTGTTCCCGGAAAACTTTATTGCTGGACACTGAAATGAGAAAATCATATAATTTTCCCATGTCATGAAATATTATTCTTTTTTTGAGTTTTTTCCAACTCTTTCAAAATGTAAAAGCCATTCTGGGCTCATGGGTCATGCAAAAACAGCCCGCGGGATTTGGCCCTTGGGTCTTGGTTTGCGGCCCTGCTCTAAAGCGTAAGTGTAGACCCAAATGGAAGGAGCTATCCTTTTGGGAATATTGGGGCAGAAGGATCTTTTCCTTCCTTCACCGTATAGCTCCAATGATAAGCCAACTGTAAGCACTCGGTGCTCAGCCTGAGTGATCGAAACTTCAGGAGCCCTGTTGAGGTAGGAATATTAAACACGGAAGATCATTGGAAGCCCTGGACAGTGGGAGGGGTGTCTGTGCAGTAATCACTCTCAGGCCCGGGTCCTGAACTTTAAAGGGCTTGCTTTAGCCCTGGTCTCCCGTGGCCTTCCCCAGGGGATGAAGAATCCACAGGGCAAAGGGACATGCCCACCTGGAGACCACCCCATTCCTCCATGCTTCAGGTACTTGAGACCCCCTAATTACCTGCCCCATTGACCTCAAGTCCACTTTTATGCTGGTGTGGCCTCTTTCCTGGGCCTGTTCTCCTGTGCACAGACCACACTGCCAGTGTGCTCACGCTGGGCCCAAGGGACGGCCAAGGTGCAGCTGTCTGCACAGGTGCGATGGAGCTTGGAAGCAGGGGTGGGGCTTGTGTGTGCTAGGGGTGAGAGGGAAGGAGCTTGGGCCTCACGTAGAGGGCTGGGGACGGTTCTTCTCTCTGGCCATGTTAGGCATAGAATTCTAGATTTAAACCTAGCTTTCCAGGAAGTTATGAAAGTACATTTGTCATGGCAGCAGGCTAAGGCATATTTTAATTTACAGTTTGTTAGTTTGATGTGTAACTCTAATATTTAGACATACAAGCCTCCATTTGTGCCCTCACCGGAAACCCTGCCAGTGTTAGGGTAGGCCTGCTTCTGCAGTTAAGATTTGACTTTGAAACGCAGGTGGAGGGTGGTGGGAGTCAATGGTGTGAACAAGCCGGCTTGGTCTGGCCGGTGAGAGCCCATAGCATGTATCTCTTCCCAACTCTGTGTTCGGTGACGCCATGTTGGTAGCTCAAATTGGCCAACGTAGGAGTATTTTCACCGTGGAAATGGCAAATGCTACAAATCAGAGCTTTTTCGTTTGTTTTGAAAGCTGGCTGCTACACGTTTACCAGCACACCACACACTGCATAACTATCCCCTGCTTGTGACAGAGGCTGGCTTGTCTCCCCCTTGTCCCGCATAGAGTCTCTCCTCATTTCCTGTCTGAGAAGAGCAGACTGGAGAGAGTTTCTCAAGAGACATGTTCAGCAGAAAAGTGTGACTGTGAGGGAGCATTCTGAATCGTTCACTCATTTGGAAGGAATTTCTGAAATAAGCCAAGTTCCTGTTGTCTGGAGCCACACGCCTGAGCAGTGCCAAGCCCCGACTCTTAGAGCAGCATCTCCCATGAGGCCCCACTTCAAACCGCTGCTACTGATTTTGATCAGCTTTAGCAAGTAGTGAACATTCCCACCCTCATGCTTTATGTTTGCAGAATACTTCCAAATTCAGATAAACATGTAAAATGACTTTCACGGTTAATCCTTGGATTCTTTTCGCTGAAAGTACAAGTAGTAGCAAAAGGTATGGTTTCTCCTCTTATTGTCCATGTCTGCCCTCTGGTGGTCAATCCAGATAAATACAAGCCGATTTCTATCAATGCCGGATTCTCGGATTCTCGCAGAGGGGTGCACAAACCCAGTCACCTGCTGGGCCAGGCAGGAAATGTAGAATGAAGATGGCAGGATGTGAGAAGAGTGGGGAGTTGTGGGGTGTACTTAGGCCCTGTCTAAAAGGGAATGGCATTATTCACTCAGGGTCGAATGGCCTGGCACCCTACGGGTAGATCTCTTTCGTTTGGCCTTTGCAGTGTGGGTCTATAGCGTCTCAAAATAGTTCCATCCATTAAAAATTTTTATTTCCACCCTTTTGGTAAATATCTGAATATTTGGCAACCCTAAGTTCACGCTGCCGCACAGTGACAGTCTGCTGATGTGGTGACTGTTGGAGAATTTTTTTTTTTTTAAGGTTTTATTTTTCCTTTTTCTCCCCAAAGCCCCCTGGTACCTGGTTGTATATTTTTACTTGTGGGTCCTTCTAGTTGTGGCATGTGGGATGCTGCCTCAGCATGGCTTGATCAGCAGTGCCGTGTCTGTGCCCAGGATCCGACCCGGTGAAACCCTGGGCTGCCAAAGCGGAGCGTGTGAACTTAACCACTTGGCCACGGGGCCAGCCCCTGTTGGAGAATTTTTGAAAATGGCAAATGATGTTTAAGAGCAAGTTACTGTGATTTTCCCAGTCAAAGCAAGAATGATCTCTATGACATGCCCAACAGACATGGCCATATGTTTCATGGTTTAGAAATTCCAGAAATAGGAAATCCATTATTCTTTATTTACTTTTAATTTTTTATTGTGTAGTATTTCATACAAACAGAATCACACACGACTCATTATAAGGTTTATGGAATAATAAACAGCCTTCTCTCCACCATCGTCTTAAGAAATAGAAGATCACCAATGCTTTTAAAAGCTATCTGTGTCGTATCCCACTTGAGTCCTCTCTCTCCCCGCTGAGGGTAAATACCATTCTGACTGTTTTCTTTCTCATTCCTTTGCTAAACTCTTAGTTATTCTGAGAATTATTCTAATAATTTGTTTATTGTCACTTTGGGTTTTTTCAGATAAACAATCATTTCATTTGAGAAAATTAACTCATTTTTTCCTTTCCAATCCTCATATCTCATTTCTTTTTCTTGACTTGTGCTGATTAGTTTCTTTGATTCAATGCTGCCGAGAAGTGGTAATAGTAAGGGCGTCCTGATTTTATTCTTGATTTTAAAAACGCTTCTGTTTCATAATTAACAATAATGTTTGCTGTAGATTATGATAGGCACACACTTCACCAGGTTAAATAAATTCCCTTCTATTCCTGGTTTTCTAAGAATAGCAATTATGAACAGGTCTCAAATGTGGTCAAATGAGCTTTTTCTGCAGCTATTAAGGTGACCATATATTTATGCTTAACTTTTTATTACAGAGATTTTCAAACGTACACAAAAATAGAGAGAATATTACAGTTAATCCTCACGACCCATCACTCAACTTCAACAATGATCAATTTCCGGCATTCTTGGATAAGCTCTTCTCCCCACTTTTTTTTTTGGAGTATTTGAAAGTAATTCCAAGACATCATATCATTTAATCTATAAATATAGTAGTGTGTACCTCTGGCAGATAAGGACTTCTAAGAAGCGGAGACACAATTCCCATTATTGCTGCTCCCATCCTCCCATCATAATAATTCCTTAATATCACCTAATATCCAGTCTGAGTTCAATTTTTCCCGATTTTCCAAACGATTGTATTTTTATTGTTGGCTTATTTGAACCAGCATGCAAAAAGATGCACACTTCACTTGGTTAGTATGTTTCTTAAATCTTTTTCAGTCTATAAAAGTTTTCTCTTCTTTTTAAAAAATTCTATTTATTTGATAAAGAAACTATATCATGTGTACTATAGAATTTCTTTCCTTTTGTATTTATCTGATTTGATTTTTGAACTGTTCTTTTACATGTTATTCCGTCCCCTGCATTTCTGAAACCTAGTAATTAGATAGTAATCAGAGACTTGATTAGATTTAGGCTCTTTTTCTTTTTAAAAACGTTTAAAATTTTACAATATTTATTTGGCAAAATTTCTCTATAGATGGTGCTGTGTGCCTCCTACAGCAGCACATCAGGAGATGCTGAATGTGTGGTTGTCTCACTTTTAGTGATCTTAATACTGATCAGCTGGTCCAGATGATGTCCGCCTAACCCGTCCATTATAAAGTCCGCCATGCACCTTTCACCTAGTGCTTTTGGCAGCCATTGTTGATCATTATCTCCATCATTAGAGATTGCAAAATATAGTGATTTTCTAAGTCATTAACTCTTCCCACATTTGTTACCTATGATTTTTCTATAAAGAACTTTCCTCAATTATTTGGTTTCCCTGAAAACCAGTCTGAACAGGAACGGCAGGATAAGTGTTTGATTCTTTCTTTTTATGTGTCCATTTCAGAAGGAGTCGGCATCCCAGCCACCTCCACAGACATCCAACGACGGCTTTATAAAACTATCATTATAAATCAATGAGTTTTTGTGTATTTGTTGTGTGTTGGTTTTTTTTTGAAGAAGAAGAAGAGTGGCCCTGGACTAACATCTGTTGCCAATCTTGCTCTTCTTGCTTGAGGAAGATTGTCACTGAGCTAACATCTGTGCCCGTCTTCCTCTATTTTATGTGGGATGGATGCCGCCACAGCATGGTTGACAAGCTGTGCTACGTCTTCGCCCAGGGTTCGAACCTGCAAACCCCGGGCCGCTGAAGCAGAGCGTGTACACCCAACCATTACGCTACCCGGCTAGCCCCATGTTGTTTTTTAAAGTATATTTTTACATATTTGGTGTGTCTCAATCTATTAAAATCATTATTATTTTTGATGCTCAAATTATCCCATCTTTGGCCAGTGGGAGCTCCTTCAAGTTGGCCCCAATGTGCTATTGACATGCCCCCAGTAGCCTTGGAAAAGTTCCTTGATTTCTGTTACGATGAGATGTACCAGGCTCTTTTTGTATATTTCCTTCCCCAGATGTGGAGAAGTCATTTGTCCAAAGATCTTTGGTTCCTTTTAAAGGGTGATGATATTCAGAGACCGTAATCTTGCGGTTGGGATGTGCTGATTGATTCTACATCTTTTCAGAATCACAAGACTAATGCGACAGCTGACAGCAAGACCCCTGAGTGCAGTTTTGACTTTTTCTTTTTTGACCTTCTGATCAATTTTCCTAGGGATGGATAGTCAAGACACTGTTTAAAGTCACTGGAAATAACTCTGTGTGGTTATGCTACCAATTTGATATAGACTGAGTTTCCTTTGTTTTAGTTTTTAATTTTTAGGGGATTTTTTTTATTTTTTGATCCAATTTTGTGTTTTAATTATGTAAAATATTTACATGATTCCAAAGTCAGACCATTGTTAAATTCAACTGAGTAAATTTTAAAGATCTGATTGGCTTTATTCAATGATTCCTGAATCGGGCAGCATCCAATCTAGCAGATAGAAGGGCGCTCTGAGGAGATGTACAAAATGAGAGACTTTTATAGGCAGGAGGGAGAGGAACAAGGAAGCTAGACTAGTCAAAAAAGCAGGTTGGTTATTGCAAAGTTACTTTCCCCTGGGGGATGGCAGAGGTCCGTCAGGCAGGTTGTGTAACTAGTGTTGACCAGTGATTCCTGGTTGACTGGTTTAAGACTCCATTTCTGAGAGAGACAAAATTGTGATAGTTAAGTCTTGGTTTGGTGATGTTTTGGGCCTGTTGTCTGTTTTTAACATCATAAAATAAGGTACATTCAGAGAAGTCTAGCTGCTACCCTCTCCCATCCCATCTGTTCTCTTCCTTCCCCTTTATGAGACCTTTTATTAGTAGGTTTTGTTTTATCTGTTCATTGCTGCGATGACTTCTGACACTTCATAGGTTGAGGGTATAGTGCTCCACAGGCTGCTCTCCCTTCAGACACCGGCCCCGAGCTAGGGAGTTCCAGGGCCACCCTCACTTCTTGATAAGTGGCTACAGATTTGGGGGTTCTTATGACCCCCACAGGTTTGATAATTTGCTAGAGTGACTCACAGAGCTCAGGAAGGTGCTGTACTTACAATTACAGTTTTATTATAGCAAAAAGGATACAAATCAGAACTAGGGTGAGTCTGGGAGACTCCCAAATGGGAAGCTTGCAACGTCCTCTCCCTGTGGAGTCAGGACAAGTCACCCTCCCAGCACATCGATGTGTAATGATATGCACAGAGTATTGCCAACCAGAGAAGCTCACTCGAGTTACATTTTATTGAGTTTTTATTGGGATTTCATTATGTAGACCTTATTGAGTGAATTCAGTCTCTAGTCCTTCCCTCAGGTCTGGGTGATATCTCCTGGTTCAAAGCCTCAACCTTCTAACCACATGGTTGGTCTTTCTGGGTAGCCAGCCCCCATAATGAGTCATCTTCTTAGCGTAAGTGTCCCACCGTAGCGACATGAGTCATCTTGTTAGCATAAATTCAGGGGTGGTCTAGGGACCATCATGAATAACAAAGATCCTCCCAGCACTCAGGAAATTTTCAGGGTATAGAGATTATCTCCCAGGAATGGGGGACAAAGGCCAGCCAGGTTCTTGATTATACAGGAATTGCTTATTCATTTTTGAAAATATAAGAAAATATGTATTATATTTTTCCTTTAATATGTTAATTTAATTAATTATATTAATCCCTTTATAACATTAAACATACTTTGAATTCCTAGGACAAACTCAACTTGGTAATGAATGTATTATATTTTTCATGGGTTGCTGGATTCAGTTTGCTGATATTTTGTTTATAATTTTTTATCTGTGTCAACCTTGACTATTTTGTCAGTGTATGCTTTTGATATCCAGGTTAAATCAATGCAAATAATCCATAATCAATCTATCCAAAATTGGGCTGAGTTTATTATGAGCCAGGTCTGAGGACTATAGCCCAGGGCGCTTCCTTCTCCAAGGAAGGAAGGGCACCAAAGAAGTGGGGTGTACAGAGTGGTTATATACCATCTTGGAACAAAGAGCGTCCACCACACATGACAGGAATATCTCTTTTACTATTGTTATGAGATGCTTAGCTGGCATAGCAGGTCAGTGGTCAGCAGGTCAGTGATCATAGCAGGTTGGTAATTAGTCCTTAGTTTCCAGGAAGAGATGCTTATCCTTAAAGAAATGTCAATATCAGGGAGAATCCACATCTCCATCTTTAAGGGCATTGTTCTTGTCCTTGGCACATTTAAATGTTTAAAGCAGATGTACGATACATGCTCAACAGGCCGTGTTAGGTCTTTTTGGGAAAACAAGGTCAGGCTGAATTAGTTTTAAACCAAATGGCTTCCTCATATACTCCAATATATCCCATTGCTTTTTTTTTTTTTTTTGAGGAAGATTAGCCCTGAGCTAACATCTGTGCCAATCCTCCTCTTTTTGCTTAGGAAGACTGGCCCTGAGCTAACATCCGTGCCCATCTTCCTCTACTTTATATGTGGGATGTCTACCACAGCATGGCTTGCCAAGCAGCGCCATGTCCGCACTCAGGATCCAAACCAGTGAAGCCTGGGCCGCTGAAGAGGAACGTGCGCACTTAACTGCTGCGCCACCAGGCCGGCCCCTATCTCATTGCTTTTATTTATTCATCAGTTACAATAGCTTCAAAGAATGAAAGAGGGGAATTTAAAATATTTGTTCCTTGAAAGAACTTACCTGTAAATCCATCTGGTCTGGCCTGGTGTTTAATTTTGGTGAAGATTTTAAACTACTGATAATTTCTTTAATGATTATAAGTCTATTTAAAATTTCCAGCTGAGTCAGTTTAGATTTTCTGGGAATTTATTCATTTCATTTCTTTTTTTTTTTTTTTTTTTGAGGAAGATTAGCCCTGAGCTAACTGCTGCCAATCTCCGTCTTTTTGCTGAGGAAGACTGGCCCTGAGCTAACATCTGTGCCCATCTTCCTCTACTTTCTATGTGGGACGCTACCACAGCATGGCTTGCCAAGCTGTGCCATGTCCGCACCCGGGATCCGAACCGGCGAACCCCGGGCCGTGAAAGCAGAACGTGTGCACTTAACCGCTGCACCACCGGGCTGGCCCCTCATTTCATTTCTATTTTAAAATTTACTCGTATAATATTATGCACAATATTTTCTTATTCCTTGATTCTTAAAGTTCATTTCTTTTTACTCTGAAATAATTTCAAACCCAGAAAAATTGTAAGAAGTATAGTAAAGAACTATATCCTGTCCCTAGATTCACCCACTGTTAATATTTTGCCCTTTTTGCTTCATCATTTGTCTCTTTCTCTGTCCAGGTGTATTTTTTCTTTTTTCTCCCTGAATCATCTGAGATTGCAGATATCATGCCCCTTCAAACTTTAGTGCTTCAGCACTTATTTCCTAAGAATAAGGGCACTTTCTTGCATAACCACAGGAAATTTCATGAATTCAGGAAATTTAATATTTAAGTGTTGGACAATTTGGCATTGCCTAATATACAGTTCACATTCTACTTTTGCTAGCGTCGGTGCAAATAATCCATAGCCAACCTATAAATCAAAAATGGAGTGAGTTTATTATGAGCCAGAGTGAGGATTATAACCCGGGAATGATTTAGAAGGCATTCCGGAGAAGCATAGGTTTCAGTCCGTTTTATATCTTTTTAGAACAAAGAACATATATTAAACACACCCGGGATACATTTTCATCAAAATTTCAAAGAGGTATTCGGTTGCAAATTAGCCGGTCAACATGACCATGATGTCAGGAAGGGGACTAATCTAGGCATTACCAACAGGGCATTACCAGTAGGGCACAGATGGGGAAGTCTGCATTCTTATCGTAAGAGAGTGTATTCTTTACTTTGATGGTTAAGCAGATGTACAAAGTATGTTCGATAGGCCATAAGTCAGGCTTTTTAGCTCAAGCCGAATCAGTTTTGAACTTGAATAGTTAACCCATATACCTCAATATGTGAAAATCTCTTGTCATTCATTGTCCTAATAATGTCTTCTATCATGAAGGGGACCAGAATTTGTCACCCCAAAATATGCCTCTTTGGCATATGGATTATTTGAGGTTGATTATTTTTAAGAAACCACAGACGTAGGAGAAGCTCTGAAAACTGAGTAAAAGTTACCCTTTTGTAAGGGACATTTACATTTATAAGGGAAATCTCCATTTGTAAGGGCGTCTCCCTCTCTGTACCAGGAAGAGGAGGACGACTCTAAATCTCTAGAAACTCTTATCCATGGAGAAGGCAAGGACTTAAATCTGTGTAACAGCCTTACCCTTGTCTACCGTGCTTTTCCTGGTCACCTCCCATAACTGACGCCCCACCCCCAGCATCTTTTGTCTTTAACTGGAGGTGATGTTTAAGGTGATGACTTGGGCCAATTTTTTGAGGAGTTACTGTTTTCTTGGGTATCTCCCATGTATACAGGAGGTATAATCTTTCATTCATCACAGAGAGTGTCAGACAAGAACCTAGAAGAACAGAGGGAAAATTACTTTTCCTCCTCTACAATAGCATTATTTTTTCTGGTCCATGACCTAATTCAAGATTGCATTTAGTTGTCATCGTTCTTAGATTTCCTTTAATCTGGAATAGTCCCTCAGAGATTCCTTGGTCTTTCATGACGTTTCCATTGTGGAGAGTACAGGATGTTGTTTGGCAGATGTCTCTCGTGCTGAATTTGTCTCATGTTTCCTTATGGTTAGATCTGAGTTGTGCATTTTTTTTGTAGGAGTACTATGCAATATTGTTTGCTGCTCAGTGTGTAACATCACGAGTCAACTGATGATGATTTGTGCTGTGAATTGATGGCTGGGTTAAGGTGATGTCCAACAGTTTTCTCCACTGTAAAGTTACTATTTTACTTTCTGTTTTAAATAAGTAATGTGTGGGACGTACTTTGAAATGGTGGAAATATCTTGTTCCTCATCAAACTTTCACACGTGAGTTTTAGCATCTGTTATTGATTCTTGCCTGCATCGATCATTACTATTATGGTTGCAAAATAGTGATTTTTTTAACACCTCCATTCCTATGTTTATTAATTGGCATTCTCTTGTACGGAAGAATTTTCCTCTCTCCTCTGGTTATTTATCTTAGTCCTTATTTTAAATCTCAACAGCATCCATAGTTTGGTCTTCTTGTTTATTTGCAATCTTATTTGTTCTTCCTCCTTTATTGGTCCAGTCTTGCCAGAATTTGGGGTATTTTATTAGACTTTTCGCTCCCCTAGAAGCAGCCGATCTGTGGCTTGCAGATAACGGAGCTGGCCAATGCACTATCGGTAGAGAAGGCAAACCCCATAATCAGAATATATGTCATTCCTAGTAAGGATGAATTGCCCCCTCCAGGGTAGAAGAGATCCGAGATACTGAACTCGCCACCAAATGGCTGCTTACGTCCTTGAGGGATGGTACCCGATCAGGGGCTCAGCACTGGTCTGAACTGCTGACAGTCAGGCATCCAGCAGTGGCGGTGGCTAGATCAGCCTTTGTGAGAGGGACCCCACCATGTCAGGCCACCATGACTAATCCATTCATTCGTGGACCCCTTTGTAAGGACTGGGATGGCTGAGGACAGAGTCTCGCTGTCACTCACTGGACAGTTCATCCTGTTCACCTGCTTATTCAGTGCTGCTGCTTCTGCCACACGTGCTTTCTGGTGGGCATCGACGTAGGACCACCCACCATGTGCCCATTCCCATAGCTCCATCCACATGCCTCCTCCTCAGACATCCTGTTTCCAGTCTTCCAATCTTGCTCCCTCCAGGCCCTTGACCAAGCAGACAAGCCATTTGCCATTCCTGAGAAGCCTGTGTACATCCTCACTCCAGGCTACTTGTTCCCCCACACAACGTGGATGACCTTTAAACTCTGCCCACTTGGAGGACTTTGCCTCATCACTCTTTTCCAGGCCACTCTGTGTAGCAGGAGTCCATTTTTAGGTTATACCAACATATTGTGTTGCCCTGTTTTCAGGCCTTTTATTTTTTTTCTCCTCTGTCAACTGGTTGTAGAGAAGGCCCCAAGGGGCCATAGATGCGAGCTGAAGGTGAGGCATCAGTGCTAGAGAGGCAGAGTTCATGGGAGCTGGACCGCCTGTCCACACACTTTGTTTTCTCCGTACCTGCTTGAGCCTGGTT
Organism: Equus asinus; assembly: GCF_041296235.1. Lineage (NCBI taxonomy): Eukaryota > Metazoa > Chordata > Mammalia > Perissodactyla > Equidae > Equus > Equus asinus. The sequence goes on along the minus strand of NC_091810.1, from coordinate 86,801,745 downwards.
CTAAATGTACTATTTTCATTGTATGACAGATTGCAATTGTGCCTGCCTCAGCTTATGATTTGGGGGGTCCGACAACTGCCCTAGCCTATAATGTTCTATGGTCAGATGCTCAGTTTCTCCCAGAGTCCAACATTGTGCCAGAAGCTGTTTTTTGAATGGCAAATAGTTCTCTGTTGTAGACAGCATGGCCTTGCTCCAGAGCCCTAGGGCTCTGGGCCACACGTCTCCTCTCAGGGCTTGCCAGAGACTCCATAGAGTGTCCTTAACTACCACAGATGCCTCCAGCATCATGGGATCTGCCAAACCATATGCCCAAGCAGTAGGGCTGCGTGTACTGCAGCCTGAGTCCACTGCAAAGCTCCCTCTTGCTCTGGGCCCCACCTGACACGGGTTCAGGCAGTATTGCCAAGTGCAGCATATGCTGTTTCTAAAACCTAAAACAAGCATTGAGTTTCTTTCTTAGTGGTAGGTGGCAAAAAGTGCAGTAAATTGTCCTTTACTTTGGACAGGATATTTTGGCATATTCCAGACCATGGACTCCAAAAAACTTCACCAGTGAGGCAAGTCTCTGAACCTTTGTTAGGGTGTATCCCTCACTCTCTGGTAAGAATGCATCTTTCCAGGATGTCCAGAGTGCTTGTTACTTCCTAGTCTCCATGTCCAATTAATGTGATGTCATCAATATAGTGGGCCAAGCCTGGAAGGTCAGGATGATCAAGATTCCTTCAGATTACAATGTGACAGAGCAAGAGCGTTACACAGTCCAACAGCAAGCTTGTGAAAGTGGACTGCTGTCCGTCCTAGGCAAATGGGAAGTGATCTTATCATCCCTCCTGATCGGGCCAGATCAATCGATGCACCCAAGTTCCAGCGGCTGTGTTCATCTGTTCTAATAGAGATACCGTATCCGGCCCAGCAGCTGCAAATGTGGCTGCCTATAGTTAAGCTCATAGTAGCCCAACATCACTTGCTATGAGCCATCTGGTTTGGCAGGGATTACATCAATGAATTAAAAGCAGCGTATGTGTCCTTTAAGTCTTTGGGAGTGGCACTAATCTCTGTCATTCTACCCAGCATCTTGGGCACCTTGGTGTCAGTGTCACCTCACAGCTGGTACACAATAGCACTCCAAGGTCCTGGGCATCCCTTGCCCAGGTGTATGGCTAGTCCCGTAAATGGCTGGAGCTCCCTTTGGGAGAAGAGTTGGGAGAAATGCAACTATATTTGTTGTGCAAACTTCTGTGGGTGCTGGTCTCCCCTTTTATAGATGGGCTCTGGGTTCGAGCACTGTCTGTCTTCTGCTTATCGGCTCTTGGCCAGAATGGTTGTGTAAGTGAAGCACAGATCCTTGTTATCAGTGGGTTTCTTACTTTTTTACTTAATAGAACAAAGCCAAAAGTTAAACAGTTTCTCATCTTTCCTCCTCAATCTTAGTTCTCTTGACACAAATAATCCGTAATCAATCTATAAATCCAAATTTAGGGTGAGTTTATTATGAGCCAGATCTGAGGACTGTAGCCTGGGGGGCTTCCTTCCCCAAGGAAGGAAGGGCATCAAAGAAGTGGGGTGTACAGAGTGGTTATACACCGTCTTGGAATAAAGAGCATACATCACATATGACAGGAACATCTCTTTTACTATTGTTATGAGATGCTTAGCTGGCACAGCAGGTCAGTGATCACAAGGTGAGCACAGCAGGTCAGTAATTAATCCTTAGCTTCCAGGAAAAGATGATTATTCTTAAGGAAATGCCCATATCGGGGTAAGCCACATCCCTATCTTTAAGGGCATTGTTCTTGTCTTTGGGACATGGTCACTGTTTAAAGCAGATGTACAATGCATGCTCAACAGGCTACTTCAGGCACTTTTGGAAAAACAAGTTCAGGCTGAATTAGTTTTACAGCAAAGGGCTTCCTCATATACTCCAATATACCCTATTGCCTTTTATTTATTCATCAGTTCACGCTAATTTCCTCCAGCTGACATCTACTTTTATTCAGTATTTTAAATCTACTTTGTATTTTTATGTTAACCCCACAAATTAGACATTATTATTATTCTTTTATATAATCTATGCTTGCTTAGATTTACTCATTTATTTCCTAATTTCTTTGCTCATCACTCCTTCCAGCATATCAGATCTTCCTTCTGGGATTACTCTCCTTTTTCCTAAAGTGCACCCTTTGGAAACTTTTTTGTGAGGCTCTATTGGCAATGAATCACCATGTTTATTTGTCTGACAATGTCTTCACCATCATTCTTCTTCTCTTCTTTCCACAAACTTTTATGTTGAATTATAATGTCCATGCTGTGAAGTGCATGATATTACGTGTGTGGCTCAGTGAATTGTTCCCAAGTGCTCTTGCCCATTCAGCTCCCAGGGGCCTCTACCCCTCCCACGGGTAGCCACTCTTCTCATGTCTATTGCCAGAGAGTGGCTTTATCTGCTCTGACATTTTATATAAATGGAAGGATACACTATGTGATGTTTTGTCTCTGGTCTCCTTCATTCAACGTTATGTCTGTGAGATTCATCTGCGTTGCGTGTACCAGTGGTTCATTCTCTCTCTTTATTCTTTTATTCTTTGTCCTCTAAACATTTAGCTGTTTCTCACGGGTCATTATTTTACTGAAGCTTGTCAATGCCCATCTAAAGACATGGTTCCAAGCTCCGCATGTAGGCTGACTAAGAAGACTGGGGATGTTTTCAGTAGGAGTGGGGCTGGGCGCCTGCTTCCACACGGCCTCCATCTTCATTACATTATTCTTCATGCTGGGTTTATGGATGGTTCACCCCTTTCCAGGGAGAAATTTTTTTCCATAAAAACTATTGCCTACCTTATTGCACTTCTGTAGAGCTGGGTGTATGTTGCTATATTTACTCTTGCTAAAATTGATTGTTTTCCTTTGGGGTCACCTTTTCTCTCCATGGGGAGAAGCACTGAGCCTTGATTTGAGTTTCAAATCAAATTGAATTCAAATCCTGGGAGGAAGGAGGAGCCAAGGAGCAGTGGAGTCAGGCAGCCTGGGTTCCAATTCCAGCGATGTGACAGAGAGCGAATTATTCAGCTTTACTGAGCCTCAGCCCCTTTGTTTATAAAATGTGAACTCCGAGGGGTCTGTCTGGTTAATCCCAGTATAGTGGCATAATCCTGGCATAGTGTCTGACACATAGTAGGTGCTTGTTGACTCTATGAATCAATGAGGGTAATAATACCTACCTGCAGGGATGTCATGAAGTTTAGATAAAATGTGTGTCAATTGCCTTGTATGGGGACTAGGGCACAGGAGGTGCCCAACCAAAGGCAGATATTCTTATCAGAAAATGATTGCCTAGGCCAAGGTGCCTTATAGCATTCTACACTGACTAGGCTGAGAAAGAGCATAAACCATCATTTTGGGTTCTGGTGGATTACAGGCTTAAACTGTCACACAGCTCACATTTTCTATGGAGTCCCACTCTACCCAGGGTGCAATATCTAGCACTCTAGCACTGTGTTATCCAATATGGTAGCCACTGGCCACATGTGCGTAATTAAATTTAAATCAATTAAAATAAATCCAGGGGGCTGGCCCCATGGCTGAGTGGTTAAGTTTGCATGCTCTGCTTTGGCAGCCCAGGGTTTCACCAGTTCGGATCCTGGGCACGGACCTAGCACTGCTCATGAGGCCATGCTGAGGTGGTGTCCCACACAGCAGAACTTGAAGGACCTACAACTAGAATATACAACTAGGTACTGGGGGCCTTTGGGGAGAAGAAGAAGAAGAAGAAAAAGAATATTGGCAACAGATGTTAGCTCAGGTGCCAATCTCTAAAAAAAAAAAAGAGAGAGAGCAAGATAAAAGACCTCAAAAAAATATTAAAAGCTTTAAAATAAAATCAAATAAGAAATCTAGTTACTCAATCACAGTAACCAGACTTCAAATGCTCAGCAGCCATCTGTGGCCAGGGGCTGGTGTATTGGACAGCACTCATCTAGAATATTTCCGTCATCACAGGAAGTTCTGTTGGAGAGAGTTGGCCTAGGGTCTGTGATGGCAGGAAGTAATGTGGTGGAGCATGGGGCAGGAGTGTAAATTAGGAGGCTGAAATACAGGTGTGACATGACCAGCTCCTGAACTTCAGAAAATGGAGAAGAAGGGCAAGTCCTTGGGACATTTTGAAGAGAGAATGGACAGAACTTCCCGGCAGAGTGAAGAGGGCAGACAGTGAGCAGGCTTTGGATCTGGGCAGTGTTGAAATCCTGGCTTGTAGCTCACCAGCCTTGGTGACCAGTCACTTAACATCTCCAAACCTAATTTCTCATCTGTAAAATGGGAGTAATAAGTCACAAGGTGGTTGAGAGCATCAAATTAGGATGAATTTTTAGGTAGAAAGGCTTAGCACAAGGAAGGACGTAAGTAAGGCATGAGAGGTGACAATGGATGGTGGGTGTACGGTTATTACGGTTCTAGCTTGGGGGTCGGGGTGAAGTGGTGTTGACTAACAGAAGCATCTCTCATTGCACATTTCCTTTCAGGACCCTCGTACCCCCATAAAAATCCAGTGCCCTCTTTCTCCAGAGGCCCCAGTGCTACAGATTTCCATATGGGTCTCCCTGCAAGGTCCCAGACAGTGGACTCTTTTCCTGTCAGTATAAAGCTTTACCTGTTCTGTGTTCCACTCCCAAATCTGCAAGATGACCTAAAATATTGGAGCCAAGTTTGAGGTTGGAAAAGACCAAAATGGTTATGTCTCTCGCCCTCTCCCCTCAATCTGATGTTTGAAGCCATTCGACAATAAGATCATCTACCACAATTCTAACAACAACGTCCATATTTGAAAGTCTTCTGTGTGCTAGGACTGTGCCAGTCACTCGACATGACTTGTCACATGGCCATATGTTTCCCCTTTTCTTAAAGGAGGAAACGGGTTCAGTGAGCTGCAGAGTCTCTTGTTATCACCTCGGAGGGTAAGACATCGAAGATTTCTTCAGCTTGGTCATTGCTTAGTCTGTCCTTTTTGCTGCTCTTTGTCTGTTTCCCTGGGGTTATCAGCTCGTCAGATGTCGGCATGCTTCACAAGGAGTGTGGGGAGGGGGACAGTGGGGAAACCCTTGCCCATGAGGCAGCCAAGCTGAGGGTGGAGACCACGGGGCAGAGAGAGGGGCAGCCAGCCTCCTGGGGGCTGTGAGAAAGAGGAAAAGAGAGTAGGGAGTGGTCCTGCCTGGGGTGTGGTTGTGGGGCTGTGTGCATTCCCTCATGTTTTAGGCCTAAAGGAGGAAGCAAATCTTTCCAGCATGGGCAGCAGAGGAGGAGGAAGAGGAGGAGGAGGTGGAGCATGTGGAGGAGGAGGAGGAGGAGGTGGCTATAGGTCACATGCTGGCTTTCCACCACTCTAACTCCAGCTCCTGTTACACTTCTCTTTACACAGTTGATATCTTTTCTTCCCCTCAGCAACTGTGAGTTAGATATTATCTGCACTTTATGTTACAAACAAAGCTCAGAGAAGTGAAGTGATTTTTCCACGTAAGTCGCAGAGCTGGGATTTGAACCCATGAGTCTCATATGATGCTCTCCTCTCTGGTTTTTGAATGAAAATCTAATAATATTCTTTCTATAAAAAGTATTTCTAGGGGCTGGCCCCGTGGCCGAGTGGTTAAGTTCGCGCGCTCCGCTGCAGGAGGCCCAGTGTTTCGTTGGTTCGAATCCTGGGCGCGGACATGGCACTGCTCATCAGACCATGCTGAGGCAGCGTCCCACATGCCACAACTAGAAGAACCCACAACGAAGAATACACAACTATGTACCGGGGGGCTTTGGGGAGAAAAAAGGAAAAAATAAAATCTTTAAAAAAAAAAAGTATTTCTAATTTAGTCTTTCGTAACTTCAAGGAAGTTCTGTATGTCTGTTACTGTTTTTAAAAGATATTCTCTCTTTGAATGCTTGGTTGAATCAGCTGCATTGAAGAAATCTTGCCAGCAGGTGGCGACACAAATCCAATAACTCGTGATACCAAGCAGTGCTTTCCCAAGGACGGAGTGGGACTGCTGTGTCCCCGGCGGAGTGGGCGTCTGGCTTCATATTGTGATTCCTGGGCTACTGGATTCTCCACTTCTGCTGTCTGGGGGCTCACCTGCTTTCCTCAGGCCCTCGGGACAGAGTCCCCACACCTTAGCCCTGCCTATTCTTTTGCCCCTCCTCTCACTCCCTGCCTCCTAATCTTCCCAAATGGCTTAATGCTCCTCACCCACCCTGCTCTCCCACATTCCATGCCTTTGTCCCTGCTGGTCAGGCTGCCTGAAGGACCCCTTCTCCCTTCCCCAGCCTGGTTAATTCCTTCTCATCCTTGGGGACTCAGAGCAAGGGTTGCAAGGGTTGCAAGGGTCTCAAGGGTTGCTTACGGGAGGCCCCCTCCCACCATACCCAGGCTGTGTGGGGCCCCTTCTCCATGCATCTGGCTGTCGCAGCACTGGTGGCCCCGGGTCCTACTCTTTTTGCTTGGCTGCCTTCCTCCTAGACTGTCCCCTTGAGGGTAGGCCCCAGGTCCTATCCATCCTGGGCTATTCCTAGTGCTAGGCGCGGAGGAGGCGCAGAAAAAAACTGTTGATGAATGAATGAGCAAATGAGTGTTTATCTGTCCAGGGAAATTCCGTCCAGGGGTCTCTGGAGCCCAAAAGTGCGAGTCTCCTGTAGACACAGACGGTGCCCCCCCCGCCACCCCCCCCCCACCCCAGGGAGGGTGGCTCTTCCTGGCCTGCAGGGTGGTCTATTTTTATTTTCTGTTGGGGGCATTTCTTATTGAATCTCAACAGCATCTTTGAATCTCCTCAAATACCTCCGAGGAAGCATATATTTTCGCCAGACGTAAAGAAGAGTAATTTAAATAAGTGGAAGGAAAATGCATTTTAATTGCATTATTATACTAATTTATGTCTCCTGCCCCTCTTGAAAAAGTGCTTTTTCACAGTGTGGAAGCACATTAGGGTTGGGAGTCGAGACTAATTGTTTCAGATGGCTGCCGGGAGACGCCTGGCTTTGTTTTTACAGCTCTCAAAGCAGGTGGGTAAACAGGCCTGCTTTTTTCTCTCTACAAGGCCAGATCGGGTTTCATGAGCTCGGGGACCACAGGGGCAATGTCTGTGCTCCTAGTACAGCGCCTGGCCCGTGGCTGGTGCACAGGGAGAACTTCTCTGTGGATGCATGGGTGAGGAACAGAGAGAGGGAGGGCTGGATGCCAGACCGAGAGGGTGCAGGGTGGTGGGGTCTCCTCCACAGTGAAGTCCTGTGAGATCTGGTTGCAGAGAGAGGAGGAAACGATCAAACGTCTGCTGGACTCCTGTGTGCTGCTGGCTGCAGGGTAGCCACTGAACACTTTTTCCCTCTGAATCTTCACAACCACCCTGTGAGTTCAGCCCACGTTACAGATCAGCAAGTTGATGCACCGATGAATTAAGTAACTTGCCCAAATTCTCCACGTAGGAGAGGGGCAGAGTCAGTATGAGGACCGGACGTGTCTGATTCCAGCGTTCAAGCTCTTTCCTCCTCCCAAGTTGGGCTCTTTTATACAATAGCTCCTGCACATTGGACACCTACTGTGTGCGGGCACTAAATTAGGCACCTCTCTCAATTATCCAAGTAGTGATGTCTGGTAAATGGCGGTAATTGCTGTTAATAAGGATCCTAACAAAATCCTTTAGAAGGAGGTATTGTTATTCCCATAGTGTAATAAAACACAGATCCTGGTTCAGCAGTTCTGGGGCACGGCCTGAGAGCCTGCGTGTCTAACGGTGTGGTCGTGCCCGTCTAGGCTGCATGCTGAGAAGCGGGATGTAGATGATAGGGCTGAGGCTCAGAGGAGGAACTCATTTGCATGGACACCCAGCTGTCTAAAGCTCAGCCGCCTTCTCTCACATTCTCCTGCCTCCAGGTCCCCCAACCGTGAGGGTAGCCCTCCAGGGCCGTGCCCTCCGCAGTGGTCAGGACATTCTGCCTGGGGACCACCTGGGGCCAGCTCCCAGTGCCTGGGCCAGGACCACTCCTGGAGTGGACTCCAGGGTACTCTCAGTGTGAGAACCTCTGCTCCAGGCCAGACCCATCCACCTGCCAACCCTGCTTCTCTGTTTCTGTCTGGTTGCTGTCTTCCGTTGTGTCACCACTGTTGGTAACAGCTTTATTGAGATATAATTCACCCATTTAAAGTGTGCAAGTCAGTGGTTTTTAGTATATTCAGAGTTGTGCAACCATCACCACCATCAAGTTTAGAACATTGTCATAACCCCAGAAGAAACCCTGCGCCCTGAGCAGTTACCCTCCATCCCTTCCAGCCCTGGGGAACCACTATTCTGCTTTCTGTCTCTACAGATTTACCTCTTCTGGGCATTTCATATACATGGAATCATATATGGTCTTTTGTGACTGGCTTCTTTTACTTAGTGTAATGTTTTCAAGGCTCACCCATGTTGTAGCATGAGTACTTGATTCCTTCTTATGGCTGAATAATATTCCACTGTATGGATATATCGCAATTATCGGCTAATGGACACTTAGGTTGTCTCTACTTTTTAGCTATTATGAATAAAGTTGCTATGAACATTTGCATTCAAGTTTTGTGTTGATGTATGTTTTTATTCTCTTGGATATAATATACCCAGGAGTGGAACTTCTGGGTCAAATAATAACTTCATGTTTAACTTTTTGATAAACTGGTGTACTGTTTTCCAAAGTGGCTGTACCATTTGACATTCCCACCAGCATGTATGAGGCTTCTGGTTTCTCCACGTCCTTGTCAACACTTGTTGTTGTCTGACTTTTCAATTCTAGTCATCCTAGTGGGTGTGAAGTGGACGTCACCTGTTTTTGAGGCATCTCAACTGTCGTGGTGTAAAAATAACTTTTTCTAGTATCTGTCCTCCAGCTGTGCTGTGATGTCCTCCCCTTATTTCCAGATGGCAGTTGCTGTCCCCTCATTAACATCCCGACCAGATTTTACAGCTTTTCAGCCACTTTTAGTTATTAAAAGTGTCTCATTCCAGTATTAAAGATTCAGTCCCATTCACTTAAAAAAAAAAAGCAATCTCATGTCTGATTCAAAACCTTCTCTCCCTCCCGGAGCTGTGTCTCTAAATGTTTCCGGGGAGCGGCTGTGTCATCAGCCGTCATATCCCCCTCCTCTCTTCTGTTCTAAGTTCTGGCTTCTCCAGTGAGGAAGGAGAGGGCACTGTCTCCTTATCGGCGGGGAGACTGCAGGCCTCTCTGCTGGGCGGTGCTGCTTCTCCCGTCAACGCAACTGGCTATTAGCGCCCTCTGTGTGGAGAACACCCCAACGCAGGCTGTCTTGGGGGTGCATCACGGAGTTCTTTGGGGGGCCGTGGGACCTCCTCACTGGATACCTTCTTGATGTTGGAGACCTGGCTCCACCTGACGTCTTCCCCCAACCCTGAGCGCCTGCCCAGGCCGCCCACTCACAGCCCCTCTGCAGAGGTCCCCGGCTTGGCTCCCCACTCCTAACAGAGGCTCCTCCTTTGGTCTCAGTGGGGAGAGGATCTCCAGGGCTGGGGCGGGAACAGACTCTCTCCGTGGTCACTGTGTCCTCCAAAGGCTGAGGACCGCACCCTTCTCCTTCATTTCTCTTCTTCCACTGACTGGGGGTGGGCGGGAGAGGTTGAGGTGAAGTGAGCAGTGGAAGTGAAACCTGTCAGAAGGCCCAGTGCTGCCCCAGCCGCTGAGGACGTGGGGGAATTTATCGCCTTTCCCCCTCAGCTTTGGACTTCAACAGTGACACCAAGAAAAAGGAAAGAATCCTGCCTCCCCTCATTACTTCCTGTCCTGTGGGGTGGGGTGCAGGCCTTCCAGGGCACCTGGGGGGGGGAGGAAGAGCCACTTCTCAGGAAACCCAGGCTGGGCAAAAAATCGGTGACGTCCATCTCGTAAATTAGACTGACATTCAGGTGAAAATGTGTGGAAAGCATTTCCGAGTTGCGGGGTCAAGAATGTGGAAGCAGACACAGCATGCAGGTACAGGCGATTGAGAGAGCCCCCCAGCACGCTCATCTTCGGCCTTCTCGACACTTGCACACCCAGCCTGGACGGGGTCGGTTTGCATTTGCTGTTTCCTGTGCCGTTTCTCAGGGTCCTAGCACGGTGGCCAAGAGCACCGCAGCAGGAGTCTCACTGCCTGCCTTCAAATCCCTGCTCTTCCTTTCCTAGCTGTGGGCCTGGGGAGTCGCTGAGCACGTCTAAGCTTTGGGGTCCTCATCTGCAAAATGGGAATATTAGTACTGTCTACCTCACAGGCTTGTAGGCAGTGAAAAGAGGCAATGTGTGTATGTCTTAGTCCGCCAGCCTGCTGTAACAGGATACCATAGACGGGGTGGCTTATAAACCACAGAGATTTATTTCTCACAGTTCTGGAGGCTGGAAGCCCAAGATCAAGGAGTTGGCAGATTTGGTGTCTCCTGAGGGCTCTTTTCCTGGTTCTTTGACAGCTGGTTCTTGCCGTGTCCTCACATGGCGAAGGGGCGAGGGGGTCTGTTTTATAAGGGCCCTAATCCCGTTCATGAGGGCTCCACCCTCATGTCCTAGTCACCTCCCAGAGGCCCCCCCTCCTAATACCATCATATTGGGAGTCAAGATTTAACACCTGAATTTTGGGAGGACACGAATATCCAGCCGCAGTGTGCCTTATTTGGAGTCTGCGCTAATTAAGCACTCAGTTCCTCCTCCCCCAGCTCCATCACAATTTTCTCTCAATGAATAATTTAATATCTGAATTAAATCACTGCCTTCTCTGATTGCAGAAGGAAACTTATTTCCTGGTGCAGAGGAAGCGGTCAGCGGGGGAGACAGGCTGTGTGGAGAGGTGTGATGGTCGCCCTCAGAAGCTTCTCACCCTGGCAACCCGTCTGCTTCTCCCGCCGTCACGCCAAGCCCGCCCTCCACCCATGACCTCTGCCCCATCTCACAGAAGCAAGAGTAGAGATCTCGTGCTTGAAGATGCCTGACCTAGAGCTGTATTACAAAATTCACGTCTAGCCTGAGTCAGGTGATAGAATAGCAACAAGAAGGAAACATTTCAAAAGCTCTGCCTTGTGCTTAGGTCTAGAAAATAGTGGAGGCACTTTTAATTTTGTTTAAATTTATTATAAACTTCTTCGGAAGGGAAATAAATTATAATTGCCTATCTCAAAAATGAAGACTGCTGGAATTTTATGTTTTGGAAAACCCAGAGAGGCAGGAAAAGAATCTTAAAATGTTCGTTTTGAGTTAACATCTCCACATCTCGATTTAGGATGAGTCATAAATACAATTAATGAACTATGAGTATCTCCGACTCTTATCAAGTTTTATGACATTCCACAATTTTCCTTAACAAGTTTCACGCTTAGGCATCTATACAAACCACGGGCTACTGTTTAGATGAGTAAAGATAAGCTCGGTAACACTCAAAAGGGCATCCGGGCCGTAATACAGAGCAGAACGCGGTTGTGTCTCGTCTCACTTAGGGCCCCTCCTCTGTCCATCAGTCAGCTTACCAAAAGCTCTTTGCTTAGTTCAAAAACTTGAATATTCAGTTTTCTTATCGTTTTACAGACAGCATCTTAATTTTAAAAGTGCTTCTGGGTCCTAGGAAATGGTTCATAGCTTCCTCTTGGTTAGATATGATTTTCTTAGAGGGAGAGAGAAGTTCTCATTTATCGGATCTGTCTCGTCCTAGTTTCATTTGAGCAGGCCGAAGCAAGCTCTCAGTGACCAGCGTGCGCCCTTACCTCTCTTCCGGAATCTGAGAGAGGGCATCAGGTCAGGCTATCAAGGACTCTGGCTGCTTTTCAACGGAGGGCTGGAGTCTCGGATGCCTCAATGACAACGCGAACAGTGCTTCCTCCATCCCCACCCTTCTGTGGTCTGTCCAGATGCACACCTGCCTGGATCGCTCCGTGTAGCAGGCTTCTTTGTCATCTTCATTCTATGAGAGGACAGGGAGTTAGGAATTACACTCCAGTCTGTTGCCTAGGACCTGTCCTTTCTCCCTCACCCCATCCTACCAACTCCTTAGTGATGCCTGGCGCGGTCCCCATTCTTGCTTGCTTTTGTCTCTCTGCACCTTGAAATGACCTTGATCCTCATTCTTGCCTCCCCCACTCACGTGTCTGCTTATCGTCTCTGGAGCCACACCCTTTACCATGATGTGTTTAATTATCAGTGTCTGGTCTGGAAGGGGACGGGTTCCCCAAATGGACAGTATTAATAATCATCATATATTTCATCTATGGAGCACTCTTGTGCTCTCTCTTTCTACGCACACAATCTTAAATATGAAACATTATAAATGTATGGGAAAATATAGTAAGCATAATTCCTTTTTGTATCTTCTTTCTCTGTTGAATTTCCTTCATCTTTAGTAGTTTCTTCAATTTTTTTTTCAGGTTGGGTATGAAGTGGTAAACTCCGTCCTTATTTGTTTGGAATAAGCTCCTTGTGGAGTACTCGTCTAGCTGAGGACTGTTGTAGGTTGACGATTGTGTGCTCTCAGCATTTTGAAGCTGTTTTCCCATAGTCTTCTGACCTTTGTTGATGCTATTGTTCATGTCGTACCGGTTTAATTATTGTTATTTTGTAGGAAATCTGTTATTTTGAAGTCCATACCAGTCTAATTGTTATTATTTTGTTGGGAATTTGTCTTTTATCTCCGGTTGCTTGTAAGGTTTTCTCTATGTCTTGGGTGTTCTATAGTTTCGCTGTGATGTTTCTAGGTTTAGATTTATTTAGATTTATTTTTTTCTCACTCATTATGGTTCTTAAATCTGAGAAGTCGTGTCTTCATCAATTCTGGAAAATTCTCAACCATTATTTCCTATAATGTCTTCAAATATTATCTCCCTCATTTATTCTGTCTTCTTCTGGAAATCCTATTGGATATAGGTGGACATTACCATCCTATCCTTGGCTCTCTTAAATGCTCTTTCATATTTTTGCATCTTTTTATCTCTTTGTGCTGAGCCTGTGGAATTTCCTCAAGTTTCTCTTCCAGTTCATTACTTCTCTATTCAGCTTGTCTGGTACTGTTTTGCTAAATGTCTCAAGTTTTTTAAACATCATTTAAATGGTTAAATTTTTAAAAAGCTTTATCGAGATGTTGCTCACATACCATACAATTCACCCATTTAAAGTCTAGAAGTCAAGGGTTTTTAGTATAAATGGTTGAATATTTAATGATTTAATGTCCAGGAATTCCATTTATTTATTTTTAAAATTTGCCTGCTTTTTTTTTTCAATAATTCCTTGTACTCCTCCTCTGATCCCAATTTCTTTATTTTGGGTTATTATTTTAAACACTTTTATTTATAATCTCTATTATGTTGTTCTATTCTCCAAAGATCTTTTGAGTGTAAAAAAAAATCCTTTTTTTTCCTTTGCATATGTTTCCTGACTCTCACTCAAGCTCAGCTGGTTCCTTGTTTGCTTTTGAATTTTGAGCTTATCTTCAGTGAACGTTTATCCGTTGGATCATCCACAGTGTAGGATGAAATTGTATCCTTTGACAATGGTTTTTCATTCACTTCTATCAGGAGCCCTGGGGATATCACCAGCTTGTAACAAATTTCTATGCTAATTCATCAGCTTGGGGTTTTCTGGATTATACTGATAGTGTAAAATTTAACTTTAAAGCTATGTGAGGTACTGGACTATGATTATAAATTCCCAGGAGAGGACTTTTTTTTTTCCCACCCAGATCTCAGACAGAGGCAGACAGCTGTCCTCTCTTCTCCTTGAACTGATGGGGAGACTTTTTCCTAGTCTACACTGTCGCTAAAAGTATAGACCTTTGATGGTCCTGGCTTCATGTTGGCTTCTAAGCTTCATTTCCTTACTTTGCTTAGGTTGTTGATCTCATCTCACAGTGTCCCGGATGAGCATTAAAACCCACGCCCTGTGTGTCCACCAGAAGACATACACAAGGGTGTTCATAGCAGCTTTAGTCATGATAGTTCCAAACTGGAAACAACCCAAATGCCAATCAACAGTGGAACTGATAAAGAAATAGTGGATTATTTTTACAATGGACTACTACACAGTAATTAAAAAGAAAACACTGCTGATACATGCAATATCATGGATGAGTGTCGCAGACACACTATTGAATAAAAGAATTCAGACAAAAAAGAATAGCCAATGTATGAGTCCATTCCTAGAGAATTCTAGAACAGGCAAACTAATCTTTGGTGACAAGTCAGAATAGTGGTCGCACTTGAGGGGAAATGTTGATTGGTGGGGGCCATGAGGGAGCCTTCTGTGGAAATATTCTATATCCTGATCAGGGTGGAGGTTACACAGTTGTGCACATATGTAAAAATTCTTTAAGTTCTACATGTGTGAATTTCACATTTTACTATATGCTAATTATACCTCAACAAAAAAGTAAACAAATAAACAAAAACTAAGACACCCTCCTCCCCCAACCCGGCCCCGAGCAGCCATAGGGTAGCTAACATGTTTGCCTCTCTGGTTTTGAGATCCTTTATATTTCTGGGCCCTGAAGACCTGCCTTTCTTTTTTTTGTGAGTTCAGCTGAGAATGTAAAAGAATATTTGGGTTGTGTTTCCCAGATGTCCTGCTGTCTCTTTGAGGATGGCTCACAAGAGTCCACCATATTGCAGACCTAGAAGTCTGAGGTCTCCTTCTGTCTTAAGGCCCTTTTGCATGCATGTAGTGGGTGCATCCAGCTGGATACAACGTAATTTAGCGTAGTTGTCTCTCTGTCTAGGCGTTCACCACAAATCTCTTTGGGGCAGATTTGTGTTCAGGAAGAGCCCCTAGTGTGGGCCCTTTTGGTTATGTTAGTGTAAGTCCCCCAGTGACCTGGTCAAAGGGCAGAACAGGGCCTGATGGGGCCTGATGGAGATGAGCCCTGTCAGTGATTCTTGCAGTCAGAGCTGGTTTGGGGACAAAAGGTGTGCAAATTTGCGTAGGGGCCAAGGGGTCTCCTGTGGGGACGGCATTGAGATTCTGATTGCCTCCATTGAGGAGTTCAGCTGTCCTAGCTGGGAGGATCTAGTCTGACATCTCCAGTAAGAAAACAGACATCCTCTGGGGAGTCTGGACTGGTGACCCAGCCTCGAAACTGGAGTCTAAGGGACCTTGAGGGGCCACTTCTGACACAAGGTGTGGCTGAGGCGAGCAGCCCTCTGACCCAGCCTCCCTCCCACCAGAGTAATAGTTGAGGAACACTGGCTGTGCGTGTGAGTGCATCATAAATGACGGCAATGTGAGAACCAGGCATGAGAGCCCCCAAGGCCCGTGTAACAGCATCACCTCTGCAGTGGACAAGGGGTCAATGGATTGTGTGGGACCAGTTGTTCCCAGCAACCCTGCAAGGCAGAAACACACTCAATGATGGATGAAAACTTGGGCTTCCTTGTGGACGGATCAGACTTTCCAGTTCTCGCTCCACCTGGCCTTCGGAAGTGGAACTGAAGCCCTCGGGTTGAATGAATCCAGTGGTGTGGTAGACTCAGCGGCTTGGTTAACCAGAAACCATTCATGACTTCCTCCTCCTTTGCTTTTCTCTACTACAGAGCATGACAAGTGAACTTACTCAACTTCCCAGCTTCCTCTGAGCTAGGGGTGGTCATGGGATCTAGTCTGGCCAATAGGATATAGGCAGAATTCCCATTCCAAGTGAAAAGATGAAATCTCTTTGTCCTTCGCTCTTTGCCCTTCTTCCCATGTGAAGGCATGGCAGCCTTCCTGTGACTACAAGAATGAATCACAGATGAAGGATGGTGAGCCAGGAGCCTGGGTCCTTGAGGACATCCTTGAGCAGTGTTCCAGCCCAGCAGTCTGGGCTGCCTAACTCTGGATTTCTTGTGATGGGAGGGAAATACACCCTGTCTGTGTAAGCACTGTTAGTTGGACTTCCTGATACTTACAGTGGAACCCATTCTTAAGTGCCACAGAGGAGAGGCCTGAGAGGGCAGACACTGTATTGCTTAATAATAAGGGCTGGCAGCTGCTCGAGTGATTAATTAGAAAAATGAAAGAAATGTGCTCCTGTTTGTAACCTCAGCTGTGATGTGGATCATGCAGTTTTAGGCATTATCTCATCAGTCCCAGAATAGAGCTCTGACAGAAGCAGGGCAGGTGCGAGCCACACTCAACACCCTTGGGGACTGAAGCCCAGAGATAGTCAGTGAGGGGTTTTCTAATTATAAAATTAATACCGGTTCATTGTGCAAATAGGGGAAAATACAGAAAAGTATAAACAGGAAATTACTTGAAATTGCCCCCTCCAGAACATTTTGATGCGTTTCATCCTGGTCTTTTTCCTTTGTGCAAGCACATGTTCATACACACACTTTTTGACTTTTTGGGTGTTTTTTAAGTGACTTTCCAAAGGTCACACAGACCGCCTCTGTGGAAACTGGCACAGAGGCTGGGGTTGGGGAGGGCAGAGTGAGAACAGTCATCTTGTGCAAATAGAAGACTGTGGTGTAACTGATTCACTTTCTTTTTCGAAGAACGAGAAGGGAGAACATCCGGAGAAGGCCCGGGAAGGCCACTTGAGGCTGCGGTGGGTGCAGCGCTGCCCTCCTTCCTGTCTCTTTAGTTTCTCACACGGAATTTTCTCTGCGGCGCCCTGTCCTTAGTGGAGCACAGTGACCTCTGTACAAAGATCGTCTTGTTCTCCGGAACGAGTCAGTGGTCAAGGTCTCCCGACAGGCCTGAGAGAGGTAGTCGGCCAGCAGAGTGGGGACACCTGTGTCCCTTCCTGCCAATCGGGGTCCTGGGGCCCCAGAAGGCTTGGAGGAGAAGGAAGGAGGAGGAGGAAAGGGATGGTAAGAGGAGAGAAAAGGAGGAAGGGGAAAAAGCAATAACAATAATGGGAATGGCAGAGCTCTGTAGGCCCCTGAAGGATGGGCTTCTTCCATCCCCACACCCCAGCCCTGCTCTCCTGGGTCTGCATTTCTGTCCCAACGGGGTGTTAATGAGACAGACACAGACATGCTTTCAAATTCTGCTTCTGCTTCTCACCAGCTGTGACTTTGGCAAGTTCTTTAAATTCCTTGAGACTCTGCTCCCTTTGGGCATCATGGGACGACAGACAAGGCCGCCACAGCAGCTACCTGGTGGAGGTGGTGGTAAGAACCTGACCCCTGACCCTCCCTGGGGCTGGGCAGGGCACCTGGAGGGCAGCATTAAAGTCTGCCCTCGCTGCATGCAGAACTGGGCAGGGGTGGACAGTGTTTGCTGAGTTCCTCAGTCAAAGGAAGCTGATTCTGTCTTCTAGGCTGATGGGTATAGTTCACATGGGGGGTGTGAATCTCTCTACTGCTCTCATTGACATCCAAAGGCTGGTGGAGGAGAGAGGAAGAGACCAGCACTTCCAACCCTCCCCCAGTTCCTGCAAAAGCCGGAGTGAGGGGCTGAAGAGAGGGAACGTGTGGGCTCCAGGAACTCTGAAACCGGCATCTCAGCCGTTGTCACGACTGTCTCTCTTCATCTTTTCTTATGGCTGCTCTTGGATACTTATCGTAAATGCACTTCATTCTTTTTCCCTGCTAAGTGACTTTCTTCACCTGCTGAAACATGGCAGCCAGCACCTCCAGTGAGTTCTGTTATAGCCTCAGTGACCAGAGTAGGCCGACTTGCCCACCTCTCAGGTCCCAACTCCAGAAGTCCTGGGGAAGGGTCTCGCTGGCTGAATATGGATTAGAGAGCCACACCTTGACCGATCACAGGGGGCCATGTAAGAACTCTGCAGCCCCCAGGACCCATATGGGTGGGTCAGAGGATGGGGATTTAGAATAAGGAAGCAATTCCACGAGTGTCCCCTAGGGGCATTCAAATGTGAGGAGTGTTTTGAGATAAAGGCTGGAACCTCCAGGGAAAGGTGGACAGTGAGAACCCCCCCAGAGGCACCTGAACAGAGGCTATGATGAGCAGGGATGTCTGACGGTCAGTTGTAAGCTGTTTGCTTTTCTGGGATGACGAACTACTCTGTCTCTGTAAACATCCTGCTGAGCCTGCCACGCGCTCTTTAATGCCTGTGTGAGCGATTTGAGTGAAATAAAGGGTCTGCGTCTTACATCCGGATTGGTGCTGAGCGGAACGGGAGACAGGTTGAAGGTGGCAGGTGTGGTGAAATGAGGGCGTTTGGAACAGGAATTTGCCTCAAGAATGTGAACTCCCTGGGAGTTTTCAAAAGTCTAGAAAATAGCAATGGGTTTTCCACAGTGTGATGGAGATGCTTGGGCCAAGTTTAGTTAAATGTTAGTGGCCAGGGACTTCCGCTGACATTTGTGTTGGTGTGCGAAATAGGGCAGGCCCCACATCACAAATGTAATATGTATACAGAGCTTAGTGTCCCATAAACACACAGTGAACAGTAGGTCCTGCCTCCCCCGCCCATCCCATTGCCAGTATTCCGGGACATGACTTTAAATGCTGCCTAAGATTTAATTTGTGTGAAAGAAGATATTTTTGAGAGGGTAAAGGTTTTGGAAATAGACAGACTTGGCTCTTCATCCATTTTTGCCTCTGACTATCTGGGTAGTTTCTGCAGTTTCCTTCACCTCTCAGACGTCAGTCTCTGCACCCGCGTCACGGCGGTAATGACGCCCGCCTCAGGGTGTGGGTGTGACAGTCGGGCGAGAGAAGGCAGGTGAAGCACCCCAGTGCCCGAAGCACACTTTGTGCCCACTAAACAGAGATTCCATCTGCTACCTGTGTTTCTTTCTCGTTTCCTCAATTTCACTACCGGATCCTTGAGGGCAGAAGCCATGTTTAATAACAACATTTTATCTTTGTAAGGTACTATAGCATTTGCAACGTTGGGGGTTTTTCAGCTCGTATTTCTCACTTGATTCTCAGAATGTTCTGTGAGGCAGGCAGAACAGTCTCATTTCTCCCACTTTAAGGAGGAGCGGACTGAGGTATGTTTAGCACGGAGCCTGGCACACGTCGGGTGCTTACTGTTTGTTGACTGAATGTTGAATGAGTTCCTCGTGTATAGGCACTCAATGGCTACTTATTGAATCCACCCATTTGTTTATTCCTTACACAAATATTTATTGAGCACCTGCCATGTGCCTATCTGTGAACAACAATAAAAATCCTTGCCCTGTGGTGCTCCCCTTGTAGGGAAATGAATGGATAAATTAATAACCGAATGAACTGAGAAGACAAGGAGGAGTTGCTGCCTGGATACCAGTTGCTGTAGACCGAAGAGTTGTGCCCTCAAAGTTCACATGGGGAAACCTAATCCCCAATGCAATGGTTTAGGAGATGGGACCTCGGGAAGTGGTTAGGTCACCAGGGTGTAGCCCTCCTGCGAGGGATTAGTGCCCTTATGAAAGAAACCCCAGAGAGCTCTCTCACCCTTTCTGCCATGTGAGGATCCAGCAAGGAATGGCTGTCTATGAACCGGGGAGAGGGCCCTCACCGGACACTAAATCGGCCGGCTCCTCGATCTTGGACTTCCAGCCTCCAGAACTGTGAGCGGGACCAAGGCACCAGTCCTGGGTATTTTCTTTCTGAGCTTTGAAAAAGGAATACTTGTAGGATTTTAGAAGGACAGATGTGGAAGGGACCTTAGGGAACATCTAGTCTCCTTGGAATACACTTTTTAAGGTCTGAAAACACTGCGTTCACACGAGAACTTACTGCGGACAGCCAATTTAGAAAGCAGATGGAGGAAGTGCTTCTTTGTATCTGTCTCTGGTTCCTTAAAGATGTTCTGTGACTGCAAATCTCCTTTCAGCTACCATTGCACTTCTCTGCTTCTCTCACAAACTTGAAAGGGTGTGTACACAAGTTGTCTCCACTCCCTACACTCCCACTGCCTCTCCAACCCTCCTGTCCAGCGTCACCGCATCCTCCATCGCAACGCTCTTGGCAAAATTCTCCCTGACGTCCGTCTTGCCAATTCAAGGGCACCCTTCTGTTCTCATTGTGCTGACCTCTCAGCAGCTTTGACGCGACTACTTCCTCCTCCTTGAATCACTCTCTCCTTTCCTGTCTCTGGAATCGTTCTCTCCTAGTTTCCCTCCTATTTGTCTGATCATCTCCTTTCATCTCTTTCGTTGGCTCTCCTCTTCTATCTTCATGTTCCAAGTTTCCTACTAGTCAGTCTTGGGTCTTGCTCTCATTTGTCTTCATAGTCACTCCTAAAGTAACCTTCCTGAAGTCACCTCATTGATGCCCTCAGTTTTAAATATCATCCATATTTTGATATCTTTTTTTAAAGATTTTATTTTTTCCTTTTTCTCCCCAAAGCCCCGCAGTACATAGTTGTATATTCTTCACTGTGGGTCCTTCTAGTTGTGGTATGTGGGACGCTGCCTCAGCGTGGTTTGATGAGCAGTGCCATGTCCGCGCCCAGGCTTCGAACCAACGAAACACTGGGCTGCCTGCAGCGGAGCGCGTAAACTTAACCACTCGGCCACGGGGTCAGCCCCATTTTGATACCTTTTAAATTTCTACCTCCAGCCCAAATTTCTGACGAACCCCAGATTTAAATGTCCAAATGCCTGCTTAACGCTTTGATGTCTCACAGTCAATTCAGAAGCAGTTACCCAAAGCTGAGCTCCCCATCTCCGCCATATTCAAATCGTTTAACTCGAGTTTGCCCTCTCTCAGCAAATGACTCCACCGTTCAGGCGCCTGCTCAGTTCAGGAAATCCTGTGATTCTTCCCTCGCCCTCACACCAAGCCCTGCCTCTTTCCTCCTGCTACACAGGTTTCGCATCTTTCCAGTTTTTCCACCGCCATCACCACTACTGTAGTTTCAGCCACATCGACTTTTGCTGGATTACTGTAGTCACGGCCTCTCAGCCAATCTCTCTGTTTTCACTCTTTTAAAATGCAAATCATTTCATAAAGATGTGAGGCTTGAAGGTCCTTTGATGGCCTTGCAGGGCCTCAGAGGAAAACCCGAACTCCTTTCCAGGGCACGGCAGGCCCTGCGCGATGGCACTCTGCCTGCTCCTCAGGTCAGATCTCGCCTCTCTCTCCTGTCCACTCTGCTCTAGCCACATCGGACTTCTCCCCACATGGGACAGGGGCTTTCCCGTTTCAGGACCTCTGCCCACACGGCTCCCTCCCCGAGCCTGGGACCGTCATCTTCTCCCTCTCTCTGGCTAGCTCCTTTTCAGTCTTTTTTTTTAAAGATTTTATTTTTCCTTTTTCTCCCCAAAGCCCTCCGGTACATAGCTGTGTATATTTTAGTTGTGGGTCCTTCTAGTTGTGGCATGTGGGATGACACCTCAGCATGGCCTGATGAGCAGTGCCATGTCCACGCCCAGGATCCGAACCAGCGAAACCCTGGGCCACCGAAGCGGAGCGTGAACTTAACCGCTTGGCCATGGGGCCGGCCCCTCCTTTTCGGTCTCGATCACAGCGTAATGGCCTCCCTTCTAAGAACCTTCTCTAAACATCCTATCCGAATAGTGGACTAATTTTCTTTGTCACTTCACTCTGTTGGTTTCCTTCATAGCACTTGTGACAAATGGCAGTTATTTTTCTGTTTACCTATTTATTGTCTTCCTCTCTTGCTAGATTGTGTGTCCGCTAGGACAGGGGCCATGTCTGTTTCGGTTACTGCAGTGTGCCTAATGCAGTATATACTCATTTAATCAGTAATAGTGGATGAGGTCCAAGCTGGAAGGTTGGCCTTTTGGCCTCAGTTTGTTGTGGCCTTCCTATCTGTGACTGCAAGGATTCTGCTTTGCTTGCCCACCTGTTCCTCTTATTTCATCTAGAAACACACCTGGGTGGGCGTAGGTGAAGCATGGGGAAGCGCCTGGGCCAGCAGAGGTTCTCCGTGGTAAGGGGCATGTGGCGCAAGCCTGGTGAACCAGAGCACTTCTCTAAGGTTCTGCTATCCGAGGCTGAGGAAAGACTTTCTTTGCTCATTAGCTGTGAGGCTCTAAGGATGTTAACTTGGAGCTGCTGAGGCAGCTGACCTGAGAGAACAAAGCAAGAGGAGCAGAGACAAGAGCAAGAGTGAGGGGGTCCTGCTGGTGTCCCCATCACGGGCGGCTCACTGAGCATGCTCGAGTCCTGGACGGACCATGTGCTGTTAGCTCATTACCCCTGACATTTCCCGTCCTTGACACACATGCCCATGGAAATCGTGAATATTGGGAAGCCAGCTCCTTCTGGATGAGTGTCAAAATCTTTTATTTTCGTTATTTATTTTCCTTTGAGCTGCCGGGGGACTTTCTTCTTCATTACCGGTGTCACACAGAGAGCTGGTGCGCCGAGGGCTTTGATCTAAAACTGTTTAAAGTGAAAGCAGCTGCTTTTGCTGAGCAGCCTCACCCCAGGTCCCCTGAGAACACAGTTAAATAATGAAATGCAAATGCTGTCTAAAGCCTGCTGCTTGTGACCACTCACGACTTCTCCCGACGATCTTTCTCTTCTCCAGCACCCTGTACCAGCCGTTCCAAGCATCTGAGACGTCGAGTGTCCACAAGAACTGGAACTTTTTCCCTTGTTGTCGCATGCATCTAAGCCTTCACTGTCATCTCACTTCGTCACTGTCTTCTCCCCTCCCAGTGGCTCAGGACCGCCCGGTGCCTCCCAGCCACCTGGAGGTTGGTGCCCGAGTGACTTACATCTTCTGAGCTCCAGCTCCTCCTTCTCTCTGACAAGTCCTTTAGTCTCAGCAGCCTTCTGTCAGGCTGAACACCACCAGGTCTAAAGTGAGAGTCATTCTGCCACCTCCCCGGTTCCTTGTCCAGCCTCTTTATTTCTCTCAGTGCCCCCTCCTTCTGTCCTCATCCCCAGCTCTGACCTTCAGACTCGTCCTGACCCTTCCCTTTAGCTTGCTGTGCAGATCCAGGCAGCTGCCCCATCCTAGTGATTTATTGATTGATTGTTTCATCCAACCCAATTACCAAGGACTCTCCGTTGGGTCTTGTGTAGGTACCAGGGAGACAGAAAATAGAGCTGCTGTCTCTTGGTCTATTGCTTGGACCTCCGAGGCAGAACAGCTGCGTCCCTAGGCCAAGGCTGGATTAAAGCTCCCTCAACTGCTTTCTTGTGCATTTCACTCCCCTGGCAAAAATCTGTCCTGGCTCCCTGTTGTCCATAGAATGAAGTCCAACTTTCATCTATAGCTGTGTGTCCACTATGGCATCTACTGGCCACATGTAGCTATTGAGCACCTGAAATGTGTCCTCTCTGAATTGAGATGTGTGGTTAGATGTATAATACATACAGAATTTCAAAGACCTAGCACAAAAGAAAGAAAAAAAATATGAAATGCCTCGTTAGATGTTTTATTAATTATATGTTGAAATTATAATATTTTGGATATATAGAGTTAAAGTATTAAAATTGATAATATTTACTTAAAATTTTTAATGAGGCTATCAGAAAATCTAAAATTAATATGTGGCTTGCATTATGTTTCTTTTTTGTTTTTTTAGGTATGCTTTTTTTGTTGAGGAAGATTGTCCCTGAGCTAACATCTGTTGCCAATCTTGTTTTTTTTCTTCTTCTTCTCCCCAAAGCCCCCCAGTCATACTTGTATAATCTTGTTGTAGATCCTTCTAGTTGTGCCATGTGGGACGCTGCCTCAGCATGGCCTGGTGAGTGGTGCCATGTCCGCGCACAGGATCTTAACTGGCGAACCCCGGGCCCTGAAGTGGAGCACACGAACTTGACTACTCGGCCATGGGGCCAGCTCCCACATTATGTTTCTATTGTCAGCACAGGTCCAGAATATGAAGTTTCCCATAATCTGTCTCCTAATGATTTAACATATTGTCTCATGTTATCCTCACAATAGGCAGATGTGATTTGTATTTTTGCACCATTTTACTGATGAAGAAACTGAGGTTCAGATGAGGCACTGGAGAAAGGGATGTGAAGGTTAGCGCCAGAAACACACGCCTGAAACCCCACACGCCTCAGGAGAGTCCTGAGTAGCTTCACATCCGTGATGCCCACATGCCGTGTCCTACTGTCTCCCTTCCACCAGCCCCAGTGGGTAAGACGTGGAAGAGGGGCAATAAAATCAGGAAAAGCCTGACTGGACAGACCCGAGGCTGGAGGAGGACTGACTGGTTCTGTCTTTACACAGAATCACATGTTAGGCGAGCTCAAGGAGAGTACCCAGTTGAGATCCATCTGTTGGGTACCACTTGGTTAGCCTCCCCCAAGAGTGGCCACCTGGTGAACTGATAAAGTAAGCCTTGGTCTTAACCCAAGTTGAAGGTATCGGTGGCTGATTTCTTGGGCATTGGGGGTTGCTCGTTGTTTCAGAGGCTGGTGGGTGAGCCCCTGAGCTGGTCAAGTGTGGCCCCAGGGCCAGCAGAAGTCAATGGGAAGCAGGCCATGCAGCTTGGGAGGATCTCCTAACAAACAAAGAACTTGTTGCTGCCAACCAGCTGCTAGGAGGCGGAGCTGGGATCGCATCTCAATGCCTGCGCCGGGTTCTAACCTCCACACTGCACTGCCTCCCAGAGAACAATGCTCACCTTCTGTGACCCTCTAGTGCCAAGGATACTTCCGTGCACAGAGTGGGGCTGTATGTGCCACATCACGGAGTTGAAATTTAACCTGAAGTCACAGCGACCCATTGGAGAGTTTGAGCTGGGCAGTCAGATAGGAAGTCTTACAGCCAGAGTCTAAATGAGAAATGCCTGGAACATGGATGCAACAGGTGTGCCAAAAGCCCATTTGCATGATGCCTTTAGAGATTTTTGAACAAATTCATCTAAGGGATGGAACCAGGCATGATGAGCTGGACCCTCGGTTTCTGGAAGAATGGAGCAATTCCTGCGCATCACGGTCTCTCTCACTCACACCAGGGGAGATGTGATGCAACCAGCTTGCTTGCGTTGCGTTAGCTGGCAGATGCCCAACGAGGGATGGCTGGCTGACGCCTGGTGGATGTGGGAAGGGCGGCAATGGCATCTGCCAGCAGTCGACTGCCTCTGGTGTTGGGGAGCACATGTGATACAGCCCCTGGAAGACCCAGACCTGGTCCGGGGTAACCTTGCCGGGAATCGGAGTTCCTGATGACAGGCTGGGGTGATAGGAACCAGTGGAGTTTGAGGTATTCCTGTTCATGTGGTTCCATCTGCCCCCAGAGCCCAGGGAATCGGGGGATTCTGGGTTTCCTGTGCTTGAAGCATCACCCTACTGTGTTGATATCCAGGGCGTACTGAGAGGGAGCTGCGGCCTGGCTCTGCGGCTGGTGCCTACTTTCCCCCTGTCACCTGTGGAGGAGTTCCTGATTCTGGTGGATCACGGGAGCTCTGGGAGTGACTTAGGGAGCTTTCAGGGCCTTTCCCCTTTCTCTGATCACAGGGCAGCTTCTGGGTTTTGACAGATATGTATATTCAAGGAACTGCCTATGCAGAACTAATCTGTGAGGTAATTTCCCTTACCTCGGAGGCCCTCACCCCTCTGTGGTGTGAGCTCTTTTGTGGCACACCTCCCAGGAACAGGTTAATGGGCAGTCAGGGGCAAATGGCTTCAGAGTTAACCTAGTGTGACTTTTAAAAGTTTTTGAATTCGAGGCCAGCCCAGTGGTGCAGCGGTTAAGCGTGCACATTCCGCTTCTGCAGCCCGGGGTTCGCCGGTTCGGATCCCGGGTGTGGACATGGCACCACTTGGCAAACCATGCTGTGGTAGGCGTCCCACATAGAAAGTAGAGAAAGATGGGCATGGATGTTAGCTCAGGGCCAGTCTTCCTCAGCAAAAAGAGAAGGATTGGCAGCAGATGTTAGCTCAGGGCTAATCTTCCTCAAAAAAAAAAATAAAAAATAAATAAAGTTTTTGCATTTGAAACAAAAACGGGGTTTTTGGGCAGTGCTAACTCAGTGACATGTTTCTCTGTTCTCTTTGTTAAGGAGGCTCCCATTCAATTTCTCACCTACCCAACCACCTACTCTAAACACTTTGGCTCATCTATGGGGGCTAGTGGAGAGGTGCTAATGCTGCTTGCCGTCCTTTAGTCAGTCTTTGCTTTGGAAAAATTTAGAGCAGACAGAGGTCTCTGAGATCCTCTGGTCCCGTATCCATGTTGTACAGATGGGGAAAGGGAGGTTCAGGAAGAGCTCCATTATGCAGTGGACCAGGGCCCCGATGGGCGCTCGCTGGCTCCCTACATAGGCATTTGGCTCACAGAGGGATACCTTCGCCCCTCTGACCTGCTGTAGTGAGCCCTGTTCCTGCATTTCATTTGACTCTTGTCACCTGGACAAGCAGCACAGTGACATGGGAAAGGCTCTGCACGGGACATCAGGAGAGCTGGGCTCCAGACCTCTCTCCGTCTCAGCAGGCTGGTGGCCGGGGGCGCACTGTCTGAATCCACTTCACTGAGTTTGGGTAAGATGTCTCTTGAATGTGAAACACAAACCCCCCAAATGATCTAAAGCCTGCCCGCATTAATTAATACCCGCATCTGAGTCAGTTTGGGCTGCTATGCCAAAGTGCCAGAGAAGGGTAGCTTAAACATATTCCTCACAGTTCTGGAGTCTGGTAAGTCCAAGACCAAGGTGCCGTCAGATTTGGCTCCTAGTGAGAGTGCTCCTCCTGGCTGGCAGACGGCTGTCCCCTCACATGGCGGAGAGAGCGAGAGTTCTGGTCTCCCTTCTTTTTATGAAGACTCTAGTCCCGTCGTGGGGCCTCCACCCTTGTGACCTCATTCAAAGCTAATTACCTTCCAAAGGCCCCACCTCCAAATGCTATCACAATGGGGATTGGATCTTGACACATGAATTTTAGGGACACACAAACATTCAGTCTGTAACAGGCCTTCGTATAAGGCGATTGTTAAGACCCACTGTGTTCAGCACTAGAAATACAGAGACTAAAGAGGTGCTTCCTCTCCTCAGAGAATTTCCAGGTGAACTGGTGACAGTCTTGGAAACAGCATCATCCAACTTGGCCAAACAATTTGTGAGTTTCCTGAGCTTAGCGGAGGGGACAAGGAAGAAGGCGTGTTGCCCCTGAGTGAGATCTGAGGGGCGAGAGGTAAAGACTCAGAAACCCCCTCCTCCTTCCTGCTGGCCAGGGCGTCTGAAATGCACACTGGCAAGTAATTTCTCTAGCTTTCAAAGACATCTGGAGAGGACATGTTAGGTTTTTTCCAGCCATCGATATTATGACCAGCAGATGAGCATCCAGAAGCAGCAGGTGGAAGGGAGTGTTGAAGAGGGGTGGGGGCTGGGGCCGGGCTCGGAGGGCAGGTGGGAGACAGGAAAACACGTCCGTGCTGCCTGCCTTGCTGGGAGAGGAAGGGCATCTTCACCCACATCTTTGGGTCGGATGGTTTTCTCTACACTTTCCCCCTCTCTCTTTTCTCTTTCTCCCCTCTCTCATTTATGAAGCTTTCCCTCAGAAGGAGGTCATTTGTTGAAAAGAATCTATGGTGTGAGCTCACCCAGTCCTCTTGGTGGTCAATAAACTCCACCATTTTTACCCTCAAATGATTTTAACTTGGTTGTTCTGTGAACTCTCAATCGTGTTTTCTCTCCCCTTTGAGAATTATCTCTAGCCAGTGCTAAATCTAAGCTCACTCATTGGGCCTCCTGCTGTGACAGGGTACCAAAACTATTCTAGTGTTAGTTTGTCATGTAATTGACAGTGTAAGATTTCAAAAAATCCCATATTCGGCGTTAGGTTAAAATTAGCTAGTTCCCATTCTCTCGACTTATATTCCTTTATTAAACCCCTGTCTTACCTATTTGCAAGCCAATGCTAGCGATTCCACTATTTTCATGACATTTTGATGATTTGAAATAATTCATAAAACATCTAGAGTGGTCTCATTTAGCTGGATAATACTGCTACAGTATCCCCACTTTCAAGCTCCGTGTTATCATTATTTTTAGTAACACCTTTATTGAGTTATAATTCATACACAATATAATTCACTCAAGGTGTACAATTCAATACTTTTTAGTGTATTCACAGATTTGTGTAGCCATGACCACAATCAATTTCAGAACATCTTCCTCACCACGAAAGAAACCCCGTACTCATCAGCAGTAACTTCCCATTTCCCCTCAGGCCTCATCCCCTCGCAACTACTAATCTACTTTCTCTTTCTGTCTCTATGGATTGCCTATTCTGGACATTTCATATAAATACAATATGTGGTCTTTTCAGACTGGCTTTTTTTCACTTAGCTTAATGTTTTCAAGGTTCATCCGTGTATCAGTATAGATCAGTATTTAATTTCTTTTTATTGCCCAATACTATTCCATTGCATGGATACACCACTTTTATTTATCTGTTCATCAGTTGATGGACATTTGTGTGCAAGTTTTTGTATGAGCCTATGTTTTCAGTTCTCTTGGGTGGATGTGTAGGAGTGGAATTGCTGGGTCATATGGTAACTCTATGTTTAAGCTTTTGAGGAAATCCCAGACTGTTTCCAAAGTGGGTGCACCATGTTACATTCACCCTACTTGAGCGTTCTGATTTCTCCATATCCTTATTAACATTTGTTATTATCTATCTTTTTGATTTTAGCCATCTTAGTGGGTATGAAGTGGCATCTCATTGTGGTGTAGTTGGAATTTCCCTGATGGCTAATGACATTAAGAATATTTTCTGGTGCTTATTGGGTATTGGTATATCTTTTTTGGAGATATCTCTATGGAGATTCTGTGCCCAGTTTTAAATTGTTTTTTTTTTTTTTGTCATTTTGTTGTTGAATTTTAAGATACGTGGATGTACATAAGGTATATATATTCTAGATACAAGTCTCTTATCAGACGCATGATTTACAAAATTTTTTTCTCGTTCTGTGGGTTGGTTTTTCACTTTATTGATAGTGTTCTTTGAAGCACGAAAGCTTTAAATTTTTGAAGACTCCAACTATCTACCTTTTCTTTGTTGCTTATGTTCTTGCTGTCTTTTCTAAGAAACCATTGCCTAATCCAGGCTCATAAAGATTTATGCTTTTGTTTTCTTCTAAGATTTTGATAGTTTTAGTTCTTACATTTAGGTCTTTGATGCAATTTGAGTTAATTTTTGCATGTAATGTGAAGTAGGGGTCAAAAGAATTCACTTTGGAATTTATTTCTTAGGTTTCTTCTTTTTAAATTCAATTTCAGCTTTTTATCTTTAATAACCTCATTTTTTTGCTTTCTTTACCTTCCTTTTGTTTTATTTTTAAATTGCTTAAGAGAGATGCTTAATTCATTTGTTTTGGTTTTTATCTTGTTTGTATAATAATTTAAATATTTGACTATTGCTCTGAATACTATTTTAGTTCTATCCCATAGATACTGATAAAAGATTTTATAATTTTGTTTTCTAGAAATTCTGGAAATTCAGTTTTTATTCCCTCTTTGAGCAATGGATTAAGAGTTAAAAAACATTTTTTTAATCTTTTACTTTCTGATGTTCTTAATTTCTAGTTTTATCATATTGTGATCAGAGAGTATTGTCTGTTCATTTTTGTGTGTTAGAATCTAATTCAGTTTTCTTTGTGACTTAATGATGGTTGGTTTTCATGTGTATTCCAAGGGCGTTTCAGGACATAGTGTTCAATATATATCAATCAGGTCTACTGCGTACTTATGTTATGTAGGTCATCCAAATACTGATTTAATATTTTTACCTACTGGATCTGTCAGAGATGCAGAGAGGAATTAAAATCTCCCTACCACTAGTCTGTTTCTTTAAAACCTAGTCCTCCTTGTGTGCTGTAATTACTGTTTTTGACCATTGCTTCTCTGTGTCTCTTTGCATACATATTCATAACTGTTACATATTCCTTGTGAGTTGCACCCTGTAGCCTTATAGATGGCGCCTTCCTTTGTGTTGTTTAGCACCTTATGCTCTGAGCTTAGCTTTGTCTGACATTTAGGTTGTGTCCTCTGTTTTTTTGTTGTTGGCTTGCTTTTTCTTGTTACACCTTTGCCCATCCTTTATTTTCTACTTTTCTGAATCACTTTGTTCTTTGTGTACATCTTGCATATAAATTAGGCTTTAACTTTGCTTTGTGATCTTATCTGAAATATATTTTTAAGTAGATAAGTGAAGCCTATTTACATTTGTTAATGTCAGATACATTCAATCTTAGTACGGTGCATTATTTTATATTACATTTCTCTTTTACTATTTATCAGCAAGTTGTTGCAAAGTGAGTTTTCTTTGCCTTTTAAAACAATTGCAATTCTGGGGCCCGGCCCAGTGGTGCAGTGGTTCAGTTCGCACACTCTGCTTCAGTGGCCTGGGGTTCACAGATTTGAATCTTGGGTGTGGATCTACACACCACTCATCGAGTCATGCCGTGGTGGCATCCCACGTACAAAATAGAGGAGGACTGGCACAGATCTTAGCTCAAGGACAATCTCCCTCATGCAAAAAGAGGAAGAGTGGCAACAAATGTTAGCTCAGGGCCAATCTTCCTCACCAAAAACAAAAGAAAGCAATTGCAATTCTGATGTTCAGGAGGATTTGTATTTTTGTTCTCATGGCTATTTTTATAATTATAACTTTAAATAGTATCATTAGTGCTCTATTTCTCTAGACAGTGTTGATTAGTTCTTTTGTATGAATAATGATAAAATTACTATGCTTGATTTTCCTACCCTCGCCACCACCCACTGTTAGTTATCTTAGTGTCTCCCCTTGTCTTGTTAAAGATGTTTACACCTACTTCTTACTTGGTTTGTCAGCTTTGAATCATATTCTTTGGCTCCCACTATTACAAATGCAACAATCTGCAAACCTACTCTACTTTTCATTTTCTCTATCCCTTCCCCTTTCTGTTTTTTATTAGTTGTATCATTTATCCATTGTGGTGGCATATAGCATTTATATTCTATCTGTCACTTCAATCCCCAGCTTTGTTTAATCTTATTTATTTATTAACTTTTATCTCTTTATTGAGGTATAATTGACCTATAACATTATATTAATTTCAAGTGTACAACATAATGACTTGTTATTTGTACGTATTGCAAATTGATCATGACAATAAGTCTAGCTAACACCCGATGTCTAACCTTAATTTGCAGTTGTGATATATAGTGCTTGTCATCTGTCTTTTTTTTGTGTGTGTGTGAGCAAGATTGTCCCTGAGCTAACATCTGTGCCAATCTTCCTCTATTTTATGTGGGATGCTGCTGCACGGTGGCTTGACGAGCAGTCCCAAATCCATGTCTGGGATCCAAACCTGCAAACCCTGGGCCACCAAAGTGGAGCACGCGAACTTAACCACTACGCCACTGGTCCAGCCCCCTCATCACCTGTCTTTCTGCTGCAGTTTGCTCCTCTGTTATCTCTTGGTTGGTTGATGTTTGATCTCTTATAGATTCCTCAAGAAAGGTTCATGGGACAATATTACGTAAATTCAAAGATTACAAAATTGGTAGCTTTGTTTGCTTTTGAAAGGATGTCCTTGCTGGATATAAAATCCTATCTTGTAGGATGATAACATTCTCTTCCCATTTTGACTGTTGCTTTGGAGAAACCTGAGACATGTCTGAATTTCCCCCTGTTTAGTGGTTTATCTCTTTGCTGGATGCCCAGAAGATTCTTTCTCCCTCTCCTTTCCTTCACCCCTCCCTCCGTCCCTTTTTCCCTTCTTCTCTTGGTCTCCTCTTCTCTCCCCTCTTTCTCTATTTCTCTACAGTCTTACAGGATATGGTTCATGGTTGACTGTTCTGATTCAGTTTTCTCTGGTCCATGGTATATCCTTCTAGTGTGTAGAGTCAAGTTTTCTTTTATTTATTCAGCTTCATAGTTTCTGTTTTCTTCCTATGGACTCTAATTATGTGTATGTTGGATCTCCTTTGCCTGACGTAGCTGTCATTTTCTCCTGAAGCCCCTTTAATTCTATCTTTATTTAATTTAATCTTGGTTGCATTTCTTTTATCTGTCCTTTATGTCCTTTAATGTCTTTTCCACAGTGTATAGTTTCTCATAAACTTTCCAATTTTGTCTTCATTGCTCTGATAGTTTTAAATTTTTTGTCAATTACTTTCTAGGGTTCTGCCAGCTCACAGTTCATTTCTTCCTATTTTCCTGCTACAACTCTCCTGACTTTTGACATTTTTATTTTGTGATATTCTTTTAGAGAGAAGGTTGCTTTATTAATTTTTAAAAAATCATGGTGAAATATTTATGGACTTGTTTTTGGTTCATAGCAACATTTTTTTTTGATGAGTGTTGTTCATCTGTTGGTAAATTTTGCTTCTCATCAAATTTTTACCTTACAGTAACTTTGTATGAATGCTATGCCAGTTCTTTAAAAAAAAATCACTTATCACTAAATGTGTTGAGTTTTTTCACTTCCAGTTGTTTACATAAGGTTTCTGATGCAACGCTTCACAACTCAAAGCTTTCTCCTTTTTTTTTTTTTTTTGCTGTTTACCCAAAAGACTGATGGCTGGAAATATGGTTTGACTGTGTTATTTTTTGTGTGGTCTTACTTCCTCTGTATCTCTAACAGGAGGAGGGGGACTCCTCCTGAGATTTCTGCTTCCCTCAGTTTGCTGCACTCACTTTGCTGCCCTCACTTTGCTGCAAACAGGGTGTGTAGCTCACCCACTGCATTGTGAGTTCTTCCCTCCAGGAGTTTTATTTCTGCTGGCACTTTTGAGATCTGCCATCATTAAGTTCTCTCTCAACTCAAATTTTCTTCTTTTCTCTTCCTTCCCATGTGGTTTCTGTCTGATTTCAGTTGCTTTTGTCAACCCTTAAGCATATTTTGGAGTGTGTAGATTGTATTTGGCTTCTAGTTTCACCGAAAATGGAGTTTGTGGCTATTTTTAAGCTCTCCTTGCTCCTTTCATGTGATTTTGTGGAGAGGATGGATAAGTAAGCTGGTTTATGCACCCATGTCCATATGGAAGCCCCCACAATTAGTTTAAGGTTATCTACCATCATGGGTTTCTGGTGTGAAACGCTGAAGAACTGAGGTTTGAGAGTCCTTGAAAGAGTACTCCCCCTCCTCTCATTTAGTAATAAATGTGATTACAGATTTTAAAAACCCACATGACCTTGGCTATCCAGAAAGTTAAGGAATACGTTCTTTGAGTTAAATCTGAGTTAAAACTTTAAGCACTAAACTTTTCCACTTGAATCATTTTGGAAGGAAATCTTTCTAAACACTAATGTATTTCTGGCTTTCTTGGAGCTTAAAGAACCTGCTCTGTGTGGATGATTGGGTACTAGGGGTTATTGTGGCTGTATTGTACTGAAACATGGTCATTTCATTGAGGGGGTGGAGGGTATTGACTTCTGTAAGATGAAGCTCCAAAATGTGTGTTTGGGGTTTTTTGTCATATGTAGTTTCTTCCCCATTTTTCTTGTGAGTAGATTTTCTTTAGATGCCCTGTCTTGTAGCTGTCATTGTGTTTGCCTGTCATAGTCCTTCTTCTTTTAATTTGATGAAAGCTCAGAATTCAGACAACAAAGTTTGCTGGAATTATATATAAATTAAAAGTAAATTTACTTTGGGCATGACATGAGGGACTCTCCCATGAGAGAAGTGATATCAGTGCACAGACCTTGTAATATCTGCATTAGTTGCTTGGGAATCTGTTGTTTGTTGGATCTCAGCAGCCCCATTCCTCTTTGGGGCAGCCCACCTGGAGGGAGAGAATTCCCATGAGAAGAGCTCATCAAAAGGGCAAGTGGAAAAGTGAATAATGCAACACAGCTTGATAGGCAGCTGCTGTAGGCTACATGGAGATGGTCAAGGGACCAGATTATGCCAGCGAGGTTGTGTGTAGCTGCAACCAGGACCAAAGCTGGTTTGCTGACAACACAAAAGGGAATGGACGTTGAACAGCTACATTTCTGACACATCAGGTGTTTCTGTAGTTTTGATGTTATATACGCTTAAGGATATTGTAATTGAACATTGTAACTCTAATTTAAAACGTCCCCACTGTATGATCTCTTTTCTCTGGGAAATCTAAAGACAACATTTGCCAGAGCATTCCATTGACTTGCAGAGAAGGGTGTTTGTGAGTTCCCAGTGCCAAGTTGTCCTAGCATCTGGGGGAGGTGCAGACGCTTGCTATGCTGGCCAAGTACACAGGTAAGGTTCTAAAGTTATTAAGTGCAAGCTGCAAGATTCTAAGATTAATTGTGCTTCACTCTCCAGTGAGATTGGTGTATTATAAATCATAGAGGCATATCCCATCAATCTGGCGCCTGGATGCAGGGAGCATGATAACCCCTAACTCAGCAGAAACGTACCTTCCATCCATTACGCCTCCTCTCCTGGAATAAACCAGGTGCTCCTCAGATAGGGCCAGGGCAATGGACAGCATTTTAAAGACATTTTGGAGATAGCGTTTCTTCTCTTACCACAGGGAAACCATTTCTATGGCTCCTTGGTTTTATTCTACGATACCTTTAAACAAGGCAGGTTTAGAGAAGTATTTTCTGGGTACTTAGTTTTGTTCAGCTGTGGGTTATGTCTTCTTGGGGGGTTCAAAAGTAAGAAAATATATGATTCCTGCCCTTGATGACCCTACTGTTTGGTTAAAAAGCCATATTAATTATAATTGTGTGCTGTTGATGCTAATTGCTACTGCTCATCTAGCACTTACTATATGCATACCAACAGAACACATTAAGAAATTATTCATAGAACCTATTTCAAACAAATGCTGATAAGGTCAGAGAAAGGAGAGCTATGTACTGGCTGGGTTGGTCTGGAAGGTAGGCCTGCGCTGGGTCTTGTTGGTAGGAAGGCTTTAGTGAGGTGAGACAGGCTAAGTATCCCAGTGTGAGGGTGCAGATGGCAGGAGAGAAATGAGGTTAGACAGGCAGTGAATGAGTCCAAGAAAGGCTTGCAGGGGGCTGGCAAAACCACAGAACATGCAGAAGTCTCTTGTCTCTTGCTCTGCACCTCCTTGCCCTTCCACCCTCCCTCCATTAGCAGAGTCAATTCCATTCTCCTCTGGGGCACCTGCCTGAAGGAAGAGAATGCCTATGGGAACATCTCATCAAAATGGCAGCTGGAAAAGTGAATGCAGCACAGTTAGATAGGCAGATGCTGTAGGCTTCACAGAGAAGGTCATTTGAGTAGATTATGCCAGCTAGGTTGTGTATGCGTAGACACTGCTAGGGCTAAAATTACTTTGCTGACATTCTGCAGGAACAAAAAACAAGCTTTCTTCCTTCCCTTCCTTTCTCCCTCCCTCCCCACCCGCCTTCCTCTTTTTTTATTTTGAAGTATTTCAAGCTTATCACTCCATCCCTGCTCCTTTCAATTCGTCCTCTTCTTGATGCCCAGCTCAGTTCCCTTAGCTCCAACTTTATGGCCACACACTGCTCATTCAACTTCATCCATTGATTCATTCAACAAGCATTTATTGAGAATTCCATGTGTGTCTTCAGAAAATATGCAATCTTATAAGGAAGACAATTAAGATGCAATAATAACATGATATGACATGTTCCTTGAAACGAGAAATACAGGATGCTATGGGAGCAGATAGCAAGATAGAACTGAGGGGAGGAGGGTATCAGAAAAGAAGTGACACATAAGCTGAGACCTGAAAGTGTGAGGGGAGCTGTTCCAAACCCTCCCTAAGGCTGTCGAAGGGTCCCCCTGTCTGATGTGGGGGAGCTGCCAGGCACAGAGGATTCTTGACTGCCTTTGGCTGCCGCTGCCATCATACTCAGGAAATCAATTTTTTAATTCGATCAATAAGTGTTTCTTGAGCAATTCAAGGTCTAAACAGTTCTAGGCTCTGTAAACCAAGTGGGCAAAGCACCTGACCTCATAGAGCTTGCATTTTAGTAGAGATGAGTAACGAGTAAATAAATAAAAATACATTATATTAGGTGTAATGGAAAAAAATGAAACAGAGTGAGATGATGGAGTGTATGTTCTTGAATGTATGTGTGAGTGTGTGCTATTTTAGATAGGGTGGTGTGGACCTCTCTGTTAAGGTGATATTTGAGCAAGAACTGATGAATTGAAGGAGTGGCTATCCAGTTGGCAGGGTTGGGGGACAGCATTCTGGGCAGAGGCAGCAACTAGGGCAAAGGCTCCCTGGAGGATGTGTGCTAGGAGTGTTTGGGGAACTGTGGAAAGACCAGGTGCCTAGAGCTGCAGGAGGAGAGCAAAGATGGATGAAATTGTGGAGGTACCTGTGGGCCTGGTAAAGTAGAATCTTGTCCCATGCAAGACTGACATTGAAGAGGATGCCTTTGGCTGCATGTGGAGATCTGACAGTAGAGGGGCACGAGTAGCAGGAGGGAGATCAATTAGGAGGCTACTGCAACGGTCCAGGCAGGAGGTGATGGCAGCTTGCCAGGGTGGAAGAAGAGAGGTGGTCGGAGTCTGAGTGTACTTAAAAGATAGCCTGACAGGTTTGCTGATGATTTGGAGGGGGATGTGAGAGAAGAAAAGGATCAATGATGAGTCAAAGGATTTTGGTAAGCCAGATTTGCCATTGACTGACATGAGAAAGACTTGTTTTGGCAAGTACACATTTTGGGAAGCAAAGATCTGTTAAGTTTGCTATGTCTGGCAATCATCCAAGTGGAGAGTTTCTGTAAGCAGATTGTTATACAAGTATGGATTTCAAGGGAGAGTTTGGGGAGTTGTTATTTAAAGCCATGAGACAGGTTAAGATCACCAAGTGAGTGAGCCTAGAGAGAGAAGAAGTGAGGGCTGAGGGCTGAGTCTTGGGGGGCCTCTATTGTTAGAGGTTGGGGAGATAAGAAAGATGTAACAAAGGAAACAGAGAAGGGGCAGCTAGTGAGGTAAAAAAGACAAGGAGTGTGTGCTTCTCTGGAAGCCAAGGAAAGAAAGTGTTCCAAAGAGGAGGGGACGGCCACCTCCGTCACAGGCTGCCGTCCCAAGCATGCTGGGAGATTATAGGAAAATGATGCAAGCATCGGGAGGTTTGTTAAGACTGACTCTGAAGGATTTGAGGCAGAGGTGAGTCGGCTGACACTCCGAGCTCTTGAGTGCACAAGGCTGTGGCCAGGCAGAGGGGAGGGGAAGGAGTGCCAGGCAGAGGGACTGCAGGGGCAAAGGCTAGATGGTGGGGAGAGCATGGAGGGGAATGGGCAGTGGTAATTAGGTGTAGTGGAAAAAGTGGGAAAAACAAAGCAGGAGGAATCGTTTGGAAATGCTGGATTGTAGGAGCTCCGGGCAGTGTCCTCACCGTACCCTCCTTTGCCATGTGCACTTCAGCTTCTAGGCCTTCTGTCACGCTGGTTTCCCTGCCAGGAATGCCCTTCATCGCTGGATGGCACAGCTCCAGGGCATGCCATTTACGCTGTGCTTCCTGTTTCCTTCTAGACTCATCTCAACCTCTGTGTCTTCCACGACAGCCCCTTCTTTGGCTCCAAGCCACAGTCACTGTCCCTTCTCCAAATTTATCTTATTTCTAGTGGGTAAGATTGCCAGATTTAACTAACAAAAATACAGGATGCCAGTTGAATATTACATGGGACATACATATACTAAAAAGTTATTAATCGTTTATCTCAAATTCGAGTTTAAGGACGCATCCTGCATTTAATCTGGCAACCCAACTAGACTGACAGATACAGTTAAGCATTCATTCAACAACCCTTTAGAGAGAAGGAACTAGCGGCCCTCTCCTGCACACTGGGGAAGTAGGAGCATCAGGCCTGGACCCTGCCCTCAGGGCTGGGAGGCACCAAGCGTGTATTTAGGTCACCAGCCAAGCAGGGTCACAGAAAAAACAGCAAAGGTTCAGCTTGAATAAACTCCAGAATTTTGCTATCATATTACCTAGAGAGAAGCTATTTTATTTCAGTATACATGAAAATTTTGTGACTTTACTTTCACCGAGTGCTATAATTTTTTGTTTTAATGCTGTATGGGGATAGAGGCATCATCATCTTTTCAAGGCTTCAGATGACCAAGTCTTCATTAAGACTCCTCTACCTGTGAGGATATTGTCATTTGTTATTACCGTCTTCATCTTCAGCGCCGTTAGTGTTGATCAGAAGTGGCAGCTGCTAGGCAGAGGCAGGACGACCCAGCGGCTGACAGCATGTGTCCCTGCTGTGCCGTTTACTAGCGGTGAGATCCCAGGAAGTGAGTTGGTCTCTCTGTGCCACAGGGTCCTCATCTGTACCATGAAATGTAATAATAATATCTACCGCAGAGGGTCGGTGAGGGGAAGAGATAACTTGAGTGCTCAGAACAGTGCTTAGCATATGGTAAGTGTTAGATGGATGCTGGTTAACAGAATTTTAAAATTATTTAAAGACACGCACTGTAACTGATGTGGATCCAGCACTAGGACCTCGGAGAGGAGGGTGCCGAGTGCTCCTCTGATGTGAAGTGGCTCCACTGGCCTTGGTCTTGTGTTTTCCCTTCGACCTCCTTGAAGGGGAGAATCACATGGCCCACGTCTTTGCATCCATCCCTCACCTCCTCTCAGCTCCCCCCATAGTGGCATGGTGGAGACTGAAAAAAACTGTGGTGGGTTTATTAACGCTATTGCCAGCCTAAAGGAACAGTAATGATGTCCATGGGTGATGTTTCCCAAGGTTGCTGAGTTCCAAAATAATCTAAGGGCCTATAATTTCACTATTCCTGATTTATTTGTAAGGATTAAGAGAAAGTACTTAATGTAGCATACCTGAGGTGATCTTTACAATTACTCTAGGAATGAGAGCAAATTGAGAACTCGTGTACCATTCACATCTAAGTACACATTAGGACGCCAGGTGAGAATATCCATTTCAACTGATGGAGTGTTTAATAAACGACCAACGTTGGTTTACCCACCAATACACATTTCTAAGTGAATTCCCAAAACCTCTCTGAGAGTAGGTGTTAGGAACTGCACATTTCATACAAGGAAGTGGAGGTGTGGAGCAGCTATGAAATTGCCTAAAGTCACTTAAATAGTAATTAGTTGACCCTGGATTCAAGTTCAGGACTGGCAGATTTCAAAGCCCGTGTTCAAAGTGAGTAAGCATGTTTCTCAACCTAAAAAGCTGGTGGAGAGTGCAGAAGAGGCCTGAGAGCATTCGTTCGTTCATTCATTCATTCATTCGTTCATTCATGTTCGAGGCCTGCAGAGCTGGAAAGGACAAGGCCCTGCCCTCAGGAAGGGCACAGTCATGAAGAGCTGGGTGTGGGGACCAACGTAAGAGCTCTGGGGGCGTGCTCATCAGGTGCAGGGTAACAGAGGAGGCAGAAGAGTGGGAGGGGCCGGGGAAGGCATTGGAGCGGAGGTGGCGTTTTGCCAGATGGTGCGAACTGGGTGAGAGACAAGCGTGTAAGTCTCTCTCAGCATTTAGTCAGTGCTATATAAGATTTGCAATTGATACTACTTCACCATCATCATGCAAATGATAAGGAAACAAATATTTTTGAAAGTCTACTTGGTACAAAGCCCTGTGCTAGATGTTTTTATAGACAGAGGTCAGCTTCCTGACAACCATCACCGGTGGATACTCCAATCCACTATGCAGGTGAGGAAACCGAGGCTCAGAGTGGTTGAGATTTGCTGAAAGTGGGAAGTTATTATTTATTCGACAAAGTCCCTTATCTATTTATTCATTCAGTAAGCATTAGTTGAGCACCTACCCTGTGTCAGGAGACGTGGTTGGTGCCGAATAACAATGGTGAACCATAGGGAGATAGACCCAACCTCATAGAGCCTACCGTCTAGAGGGGGAGACGCACATTAACAGGTGATATGTATATGTACATGTGCACGCATATATATGTATTTTAGGAAAACAGTGCATCCTTTGAGAAGCAGCTTCAGGTGGGAGTGATTGGGGAGCACCCTAGGGTCTATAATTGGGATTGTCCTCCAGCAGAACTGTGGAAAGTCCTCCCGCACAACTGTGCCCCAGTGATAGGCGAGGTGCCCTCAATCAAGACCTCCAGTGCGGCTCCACTGAGCACACGGGGCTGTTGTGCTCTGTGTCTGCAGAGAGCACTGCAGGGAACCAGAGCAGAGAGGAGCACCGTGGTGGGCTCTCAACGGTGACCCAGGAGACTCTTTCTGCACACACGTGAGATGCCCTTGGGGCTGCTGTGAAGGGAGGCTGAAGGGCCCGCAGTTCTGTATGGGAGCAAACCTGAGCTGAGAAAGGCAGTTCACGGCTCTGATTCTAATGCTGATTTTACTCTTTGGTTTTTACAAAGGTCAGAATGGAGAGCAGGCTTCCAGGAGGGTGAAGAGCAGGGCTGCCATGTTGCTTCAGACCATGGTAAGCCAGACATGTGCGGGAGACACCCTCGTGCTCATGTGGTGGCTCTGGGTGGGTGTGGTGCCGAAAGTGCTCTGTGCTGGGGAGTAACAGGATGTCCTGGGCATCAGAAGGCTCCAAGGCAGGTTCAAGTTTCCCAGGACCAACTTTTTCCACTTATCACTTTGAGAAGGGCTGATCCCAGGAGACGGTGTGCATAGTAACGAGTGATGATTTCTTTTTAAGTTTAAGTTTTTGATTGCAAACAACAGAAACATCCTGTCTAATGTAACCAATGATTGAGGAATCTCGATTCATTGAGACATAAACACCAAATGTTTTATTTCATCTGACTACCTGTGATTCTCAAACTTTAATGCGCTTATCAATCACCTGGGGATCCTGGTAAAATGCAGATTCTGGTTCCGCAGGTCTGGGCTTAGGGACAGAGGTTCCGCTTCTCTAAGAAGCCAGTGCTGCTGGTCTGTGGACCTCAGTTGGAGTAGCAAGGAGATCTGCTTGCCCCTTTGTGGTTCTGTAACATGGTCTTTGTCGCATTTGAACACTTTCTGACACTTGCAGGTCCTACTCCTTTGGGAAGTCAAAGCTTATTCCTGTCCATTATTTAACACACCTCAGTTCCAAACTTTGGACAAATTCTTCTCTTTCTCCAGTCCAGGCTACAGCTGTGGCCCTGCCTCTTAGACGGAGGAGAGGGTGTGTGATCTGGTCCTGACATTTGCCCTCACCTCCCCTCCACCAAGTGCATCTCATCAGGGGTTCCGGGGTGGGGAAGAGAGATGGGGGAGGCCAAGGCTCCTTCCTTAGCCTCCTGCGTTCAGCCACGGGCAGTGTCGCTTACTTTGGTTCAGGCTGGCTCCAGCCATTGCTGGGGCCTTTGCTGGTTGTCTCCATGACAGTGCTGTGTGGGGTTTTGGGGCATTGTTCATGTAGCCCCTCCATCTCTTGGGAGCCTCCCAGAGGGGCAGGCTTGCCTCCTTTTGGCTCCTGGAGGTATATCCCAGTGACCCTTCTGCCAGGCCGGGCATCCTCTTGCGTGGCCCTGGAACCATCTGTCCTGTTCCTATGGAACTAGCCTATGTGCCTGCTGCTGGGTCCTGGCTGTGGGGGTGGTGCAGGGGAGCGGCCATTCCTACTTCTCCCACTCGCGCAGAAGACCCCTGGGGGGGGAGTACAATCCTTGGGGCCTGGCTCCAGGCCAGCGGGCATCCCACTGCAGCCCCCCAGGACTAGGTGGGAAGTGGGCTGAGGCTCCTCGTAAAGCTCTCTCCATGGGTCCCACTCTATCCCTGGCAGCCAATGTCTTCCCTCCTGCTTCCAGGACCCTCCACCCTCAGAATTCTGTCCCCACATCTGGCTTAAGGCTCACGTTCTCTGATGCTTTTCCTCCCAGGTGAACCAACCTCAGGGAAAACAGAAGGAAGAGGTAAGTCTTACAACCCACTCCTTGCTGGGTTGGTGCTCACGGCTTCCTCTTGCAGGTGTCTTACCTCCTTTTGGCCCACATTTGGGGTAAGTATTTGGATATTTGGCTGTAAATCTCTCCTTAGCCTAATTCACTGCAGAGCACAAATTAGCACGGCTCCCCTCTGCCTGTGGGCAGAACGCCGGTTGCCGGCGGAGCAGCTCGCTTTTGACATCCCCATGTGTTTTGGGCTGTCAGCTACTCTCCTTCTACAGGATCTGGCATCACGCTTGTCACCATCATCCCTCAACAGAAACCCTGTAACATTCATCTGGAGATTCCGCAAACCCCAGTCATTAAAAAGCAGACAGATTTTTGTATCTGTGATGGCTCACAATTAATATTTCATAGAGAAAGGATTAATAAAACATCATGCAATTAGCTGCTTCCCTTCAGCAATCACATCTCATTAAGGGCGGTCGCAGGCAGCCCACAGGACTCCTGAGCGAGCAGCTGGCCGGGCCCTGACTCAGGGGAGCGGCAGCCCCGGTTCCGCCCTGTCTGGAGAAGAATTTTCTCTGGTAAATGTGTGATAAATGGGGTAGGTGCTCAGCGGGATAGCTTTCAGCAGCCACACCTTTGTCTGTGTCACCAGAATTTTCCATTGATTTGTTCATTTACTCCTTTCTTCTTTTACTGTGCTCTGTAAAGTAGGTGCCGTGCTAGGCAATGGGAAAGGAGCAGTGGTCAGTGTGTCCACTTCCGAAGCTCCTCCCGGCTCCCATCAAAGACTCCTGCTCTTTCCTCAAAGTCCCTTCCCATCCAGCACAAGCCTTCTTCCGCCCTGATCACTGGCTCCACTCTCCTCCATACTCGGCCCCTGAATTCACCGACAGGCTTGTTCCGTACTTTGTGCCTTTGCTTTCCTCCTGTGTGAGGTCCCCTCCAAGCCTTTCTTTCCTGGGCCCTAAAACTGTGCAAAGAGACCCCTTTTTCTCCACCCTCAAGAAAAACACCTCGGAAAGGGCCATTAAAACCCTGTTTCAGGGGCCAGCCCAGTGGTGCAGCGGTTAAGTTCGCACATTCCGCTTCTCTGTGGCCCGGGGTTTGCCGGTTCGGATCCCAAGTGCGGACATGGCACCGCTTGGCACGCCATGCTGTGGTAGGCGTCCCACATATAAAGTAGAGGAAGATGGGCATGGATGTTAGCTCAGGGCCAGTCTTCCTCAGCAAAAAGAGGAGGATTGGTAGTAGTTAGCTCAGGGCTAATCTTCCTCAAAAAAACAAACAAACAAAAACCCTGTTTCAGGGCCTCCTTCTTACCTGGGCTGAGGAGAGCCACGTGGACCTAGCCTTTCTCGCCTGAGCCTGTTTCCTCTTTTGTCATGTTGTCTTTTCTCTGGAGCAGAATGGTTAGGAGGAAAAAATAGGTTTGAATGTGACTCGGGTCCTAGGGGGGCTAGCAGGTAGCCTTGGGCATCGGCTTCATCTCTTGAAGCCTCAGCATCCCGCCCTTGAAAAGGGGAGAGCAGTACCTTCGCATGGTGTGGCATGAGGATTCATGAACTGCACTTGAGGACAGGGGGCTGTGATTGTCACAGTTTGGGCATGCTGTGTAGCCTCTGATCTC
The DNA here is from genome assembly GCF_041296235.1 of Equus asinus. NCBI lineage: Eukaryota > Metazoa > Chordata > Mammalia > Perissodactyla > Equidae > Equus > Equus asinus. The sequence continues at coordinate 86,758,564 of NC_091810.1, read as the reverse complement.
AGAGGTGCTGGGCTAAGTGGCCAGCTCTGCTGGCCCCTAGGGGACAGGTCTGTCCCAATGCAGGGCAGCATTTTTCTGCCTGGCATGCTGTCATCTTTGAATGGTGGCTCTGCTTGACTGACACTGTCTCTGCTTCCAGCCTGATGTCCCTGTGTGAGGCCGTGGCCTTGGTCTGGGATCAGCATGTTGACATGGTCCTGAGGCCCCAGAGACGGGAGCTGACAGCGCCTTCTGATTTCCATCTCACTGCATCAGCTCCCATCCTCCTGAGGAGGCTGTGATTGTGAAGGAGCCCAGTTAGACGTGTGGGATAAAAGAACATTGAGCTGGGATGTCACTCTGGCAGCCTGATGGTCCGTTCACGTGTCAGGCCACCTTCTGCAAGCCCTTCATGTCTAGAGGCAGGAAAACAGGGCCTCAGTGACAGTGTCTTCAGAACCAAAGTGGCAGAGGAGGGCATGCTCTCGTCAGCTTTGTTTGATCAACCCGTACAGGCAGTTTGGATCACTCTAAAATGAACGGATTAGGAAATGGAATTATCTGGATGATTGCTTCTGCTCACTAGCCTACTTCACCTCTGTGGATGAGAGAGAGGGAGACAGAGAGAGGACAAGAGGGAGAGAGCTATTGAGAAGGTTGATTTGATTTGGACTAGATTGTGGTAGTCTTACGTGAAGATAGACAGAGTGTGGGCTATGTGCCCCCACCCAACCCAGTGCAGATGGAATCATCTGACAGTTTTAATCAAAGACATGATGAAATCAGATAAGTTTGTTGGGAAGGTCATTGTAGTGGATGCTATTGGTGTTCTGCCAAATCTCTTTTTCAGGTTGGTGTCATCCCACAGCTTCTGAGTGTTTGCTGCTAACAGCCCACAGCTGTCCTCTTTCCAAAGAGTTGTCCTTGGCCAAATTGAGCCACTCTGCCTGAAAAACATCCCCTCGCCCCCCAGTCAGTGGCTGGCAGTCACAGGGGGGCATCTACTTTGCCTCAAGGTGGGACCAGCTCTTGTACAAACAGTGCTCCTGAACTCACCCAAGAGATCAAGCTGAGACCACATCCTTGCCTAGTTCCTTCCTGTGCCTCATCCTGCTTTCCTCATCTCCCTTCTTTGAGAGAATTCCCCTAACACATCACTTGAACAAGAATCCCCAGCTTATGCTCTGCTTCCAGGAAACCCAACCTCAGACAGTTATTGTGCAAGGCGTGCGAGGACCGAGCGCTGGGGAGCGGGGGAGGAGGCTCTGCAATGCTTCAGGCATAAGCCGATAAGGTGATGACCAGGGAAAGTGGTAATGAGAAGAAGGAGGAGAGAGGCGCCAGAGACACCAGGACCCCATGTCTGCCTGGTTAAGGGGATGAAGGAAGAGGCAAACGTGACTGGTATTTCAAGTCGAGGTGAGTGAGGACACACGTGGTGAGGCCACTGGTTAATGGAAGGAGGAATCTTCACTTGGTCCTTTTCCATCTCTGGCTCACTTCTCCCATCCTCCTTGGGCCTGCTGTCCTCTTCCTGGGCTTGTTCAGGGCTCACAGTTGTACTCTGCATGGCCACCTCCATTCCTCGTGTGTGCCATGTCTCTCTGACTGGATGGTCCTCTTGATGTGTTCAAGGACTGTGCTGTGTTTTCTGTGGAGAACGCCCTGTGTGCTTTTCATATGTAATAGGAATAAAAAGATGTTTTTTGATTAATTGCTAGATTACTCTTAAAGCTTCCTCAGGACATTGGTGAGCCATAAGGAAGTCCTCCCTGGTCCGGTTGAGGCCTTCACAGTTATAACGCCATGGCCTGTAGACCTTGGTTGCTGGACTTTTAACTTATTTCTATTTCTTATCAACATTATTGAGAAATAATTTATTTAAGATAGACCACATCCATTTAAAGTGTACAATTCAATGAGTTTTATCAGTTATTTACACTCATAAAACCACTACCACAATCAAAAGAAAAACATCTCATCCCCTTCTTGCCTCTTTGCCTTCCATCCTCCCTCCCCCCGGCCCCTGGCAACCCCTGGTCGATTTTTTGTCACTTATAGAATAGTTTATATTTTGCAAGAATGGAATCATGCAGCATGTATTCTTTTGTGTTTGACTTCTTTCACTCAGCGTACTGTTTTGAGGTTCATCCATGTTGTTGAGTGTATTAGTGGTCCATCCCTTTTTTTAAAAATTGAACTTTTTATTTTGCGATAATTATAGATTCACTTGCAGTTGTAATAAATAATAGAGAGAGATCCTGTGTACCCTTTACCCTGTTCCCCCTAGTGGTAACATCTTGCAGAACTAGTACACAATCACAAATAGGATATTCACATTGATGCAGTCAGTCATTACAAGGATGACAATCCCTCATGTTGACCTTTTCCAGCCACACCGACTTTCCTCACACCCACCCGCTTTTTAACCCCTGCTAACCACTAATCTGTTTTCCAAATGTGTAATTTTGTTATTTCCAGAATGTTGTATTAATGGAATCATTTATATAGCAGTATGTAACTGTAGGGGAGGAAGACAATTCCTCTATCCTCTAGGTCTTCTGGCTGGTCTACAAATTAAATTGACATGAGACAGAATAACAGGAGAAAATCAAACAAAGCTTTATAATGTGTATGCATGGGAGAAACCCAGGAGAACTGAGCAACTCACCAGAATGACTGAAGCCACCACTTTAAATATCATCTTCAACTAAAGACGAAGGAGGATGTTGGGGGCAGTGGTTTGGGTCTTCAAGGGGAAGGAAGCAATTTACATGGAGATGGAAATGCAAATGGGCCAATTATAGACAATATGACCTGAGAGACACATTTACATTATACTACAGTTATCTTACAGTATTAGCTCCTTCCTGGAACAGGCCCTTCTATTTTAAATTCTTTGAGGCAGTTAGGGGAAAGGTCAAAGTTTCTTTCAGAGTCTTTTTGCCCTTAAAAATAATCAAGGCAAAGAGACACATTCTTGGGGGACCAATTCTGATCCCTTACATAACCATTTGGGAGTGCCTTTAAAAAAATACTGTATTTTTTAGAGCAGTTTTAGGTTCACAGCAAAATTGAGTGGGAGCTAAGAGGTTTCATGTACAGCTCTTGCTCCCGTACATGGATAGCCTTCCCCAAGATCAACATCCCCGACTAGATTGGCATGTTTTTTCAACCAATGAACTTGAATTGACACATCCTGTCACCCAAAGTCCGTAGTTTACATTGGGGTTCATTCTTGGTGTTGTACATTCTCTGGGTTTGGACAAGTGTATAATGACACATATCTACCATCATAGTGTCATACAGGGTGGTTTCACTCTCCTAAAAATCCTCTGTCCTCCACCTATTCATCTCTTCTGTCTCCCTAACCTTCGGCAACCACTGATCTTTTTATTGTCTCCATAGATTTGCCTTTTCCAGATGTCTTATAGTTGGAATCATAAGTATGTATCATTTTCAGATTGCCTTTTTTTACTTAGTGGTATGCCTTTAAGGTTCCTCCATGTCTTTTCATGGCTTGATAGCTCATTTTTTTTTTGAGCACTGAATAATATTCCATTGTCTGTATGTACCACAGTTTATCCATTTGCCTATTGAAGGTCATCTTGCTTGCTTCCAAGCTTTGACAATTATGAATAAACTGTTGTAAATATTCATGTACAGGTTTTTGTGTGGACGTAAATTTTCAACTTTGCTGAATCATATGGTAAGAGTATGTTTCATTTTGTAAGAAACTGTCAAATTGACAAAAGCATCACAGTTAGAGAAGACAAATTCATATACAAAGTATATGCCTGGTCTAGTGAGGACATATTACTGCTGCCCTCTCCATGATGAAATAGGTGCAGTGTAATGAACTGGCGTCTATGTGGCTGGCTAGTCCCCTTAGGGAATTGTGCCATATCAGGGGCTCAGGATTGGGTTCAGCTGTTGACAAGTTGGACCCTTGGTATTAGCAGTAGCTGTCAGCCTGGTGCGGAGAAGTCTATGTTGTTGAGCTTGTGTGTAGCTGCCATTCCTGCCACCATGTGCATTTTGTACATGATCTACTGAGCAAACGTTGGGGTGATTGATATCCATAGAACATTTCATCTTGTCTGTGTTACGAAGTCTTCTCTGCAGTGAATGCCCTTTGGTGACCATTCATATGGAACATAAGTATCTTTCCATTCTGTGCCCATTCATAGAGAGAGATTTGTTCCCATATCTTTCACAAAATTTGGTAAGTTTTTGGTCATTATTTCTTCAATTTTTTTTTCTGCATCAATCTCTTTCTCTTCTAATTCTAGCACTCCAGTGTCACAAATGTTAGGCCGTCTAGTATGGTCCCATTGGTTCCTGAGCCTGTATTCATTTTTTTAATCTTTTGTTTTCTTTGTTGTTCAGATCAGATAATTTCTACTAATCTATTTTCTTTTTGAGGAGGATTAGCCCTGAGCTAACATCTGCTGCCAATCCTCCTCTTTTTGCTGAGAAAGACTGACCCTGAGCTAACATCATGCCCATCTTCCTCTACTTTATATGTGGGATGCCTACCACAGCATGACTTCTACTAATTTACTTTTAAGTTTTCTGACTCTTTCCTTTATCATCTCCATTCTGCTTTTGAGCTCATTCAATGACTTTTCAATTTCATATATTCATACTTTTTTTCAGTTCTAAAATTTCCTTTTTAAAAATAGTTTTAGAGGCCAGCCTGTGGCTGAGTGGTTAAGTTTGTGTGCTCTGCTTTGGTGGTCCAGGGTCTCGTTGGTTCTGATCCTAGGAGCAGACCTAGTATCGCTCATCAAGCCGTGCTGAGACGGTGTCCCACATAGCACGACTAGAAGGACCTACAACTAGAATATACAGCTACTGTGAGGCTTTTGGGAGAAAGAAAAAAAATGAAGATTGGCAAAAGATGTTAGCTCAGGTGACAATCTTTAAAAAAAAGTTTTAATTTTTCTGCTGAGAATGTCCATCTTTCCATTCATTTCAGGAGTGTTCATCTTTACCTTGTAGAGCATGTTTATAAGAGCTCTTCTAAAGCATTTGTCTGATGATCCCAACATCTGGATCAGCTCAGAATCGGCATCTGTTGATTGTATTTTCTCTTAAGGGTTGGTCACATTGTCCTGATTCTTTGTATGTTGAGTAATTTTTTATTGTATTTTTGACATTTGGACCACCATGTTGTGAATCTTTGGGTCGTGTTAAATTCTCTGCAGAATGTTGATTTTACTGTTTTAGCACGCAATCAAACTGGTTGGGTTCAAACAGCAAGTTCTATCTTGCCATCTGTGGGCAGTGGTTCCAATGTTAACACGGTTTTCAAAGCCTTTGTTGTGCTGCTTTTGGTCTCTACTATGCGTGTGCCTTTCTGGGCGTGGGCAGTGGATGATGTTGTCGTTCAGATTTCACGGTCTTTGCTGTGATGCTTTGGGTTATCTTGTGCATGCACAGCTTAGAGGTGATCCTGGGACTTGTGACTGAATAAAGGGAGACCCTGCTCCAGCTCTCTACTCTCTAAGATTTCCTCCACTCTCTTTTAGCTTCCAGGGGCCCTTTTCCAAGGTCCTCTGTTCTGGTTTTCTCTCAATGTTTTAGGACCCCTGTCTGCTGCCTAGTTCTGCAGTGGGACCACATTTTGGTCAAAGTCAGAAGACGAAAGAGGGAAAAGCTAGGAAACTCATCCCCTGAAATGGATCATTCTTTAAGTGTTGGCTTCCTTCCCTAATCTACTTACTTTTGTTAGCTTTTCAGAGTCTGCAAGTAGTTGCTTTTTGTACTTTGTCTGAATTTTTAGTCGTAACCTGTGGGAGAGAGGGTTGAGGTGGACTTAATTCCTTTTTGCTGGCACTGGAATTTCCAGAAAACTGTGTTTTTGGAGATGTTGTTGGGCATTAGAGTATGCTGTCTGAGAGCTGAGTGGCTTTATTCATGCTTTTGCCTTAGTGAACAGAACATGCTGCTGAGTGGGACCTTGGGTAGAGTGTGCCACAGAGAAATAGAGGGGCCTAATTTCTGCAAAAAGGGCTGGAAGTGGTTTCCTTGGTCATTTATGAGCACATTTCTACTTATTTTTGGAACATGCCATGCATGTCATTTGCTACCAGATACTTTGGAAATGTGAGATTTTTGCCGAAATCATGATGTCTCTTAGGGTGTAAATAGGAGTTGGTGGTTGCAGTAGCCAAAGGCTGTCATTAGTATTATATGGGCTCTTTAGCTGAGTCCCTGAATGAACTCCTGAAGCTCCTGGTATGGCCATATATGATTTTTCCTTCTTGTAAGAATCAATAGCATTAAGATTTTAGACTCTTGTCCTTAAGTAAGGTGAGCCAACACCATTGCACCCTCACTTGGAAGATTTGCTGCATATCCACACTGGGGGAGGGAGAATCATTCTCATTCTTTTGTTTCAGCTCTTTTGTTTAGAAATCTTATTTATTTAATCTTTTTATATATATGTAGTTTATATCAAAGGGAATGTGTGTTTGGCTTTTACTGCTCTACGGAAAGTAATAAATAAATTCAAAAGAAATGTGTTCCTTTGACTCCCAAGTAAGGCAAAAGAAAGTTGCAATTGGACTTTGCCTTAAACCTACAATTTTTGCCCAAAAAAGTGATAAAAAGGGTCATGACATTCAAGTCCACCTTTTCCTGGGACAGTTTGCTTGGGCCTTGGGGATTCAGCTATAAGTTGCAGGCAACCCCTTTGTCACTGGCTTCAGTCACTGAGGGAGAAATGTCAGATCTGGGGTCAAAGACTTTCAGATTAGCAGATATTCTGCTATTTAGGGAAATGTTTGGGTGGAATGCAGGTGATAGCAAGAGAGTGCTTGGATTTCCCATTTGACAGAATTAAAAGGCATGTGAAACGCTTTGGCCAGTCTCTGTCACCTAGGGTTTTGAAAACTTTCATTTTATCCTAATTAAAAATAATTGAAGTCCCATTTAGTCCAGGGAGAGGTGCAGCCCCAGGGTTGGCAGACCCTAAAGCATTAGACCCAGCTAAGCCTCAGACTTTTCATTCTCTCCCCGGAGTCCCTCCAGAGGCAACACTTTCTTGTGGTAATCCTTCTCTCTGAGGCCTCAGCTTTAAAGAAGAGCCATAATGAGTGTTTGGAGGAGGAGGTTAAGAAAAGCTGCATTCCTGCCTTTTGTGGGACTAAGCAGCTCACTAATTAGGGTCCCCAGACAGCATGACTCAAGCTACGGGGCGCAATCTCACCTGCAGATTAAATCTCCCATCCCCTACTAAAGTCAGAGTACCCCCCGGGGGCCTGTTCTGGGAGGCGGCTTATTGCTGCCTGGGGTTCCTGCCTCGGGTAGAAAGAACCAGACCTTGTGTGAGTCAAAGCCAAAACCAATGCCAAAACCATGGCACAGTGGGAGGGATGTAAAAGGCCTCAGTGGACAGCTGGAGTCAGGCTGGATGTGAAAGAAACAGAAGTGGTTCAGGAACAAAGTGGGGTGGTCCTCGGTGGTTGCTGGCTGGCGCTGGTTCACATTTGTTGGTTAGGGTGGATGGGATGTGGGGGGTGGGGCACTGATGCAGACAGGCTTGTCAGCCGGCCCTAAAGGCACGGGATGCCGTCAGACACTATCAAAGGGGCTTCTCTGTGTTTGTTTCTCTTTCTCTTTGTCGCAGTTGTGGCTATAGAATCAGTTGTAAATAAACAACATTTTCAATTTGTTCATTTCCCCCTTCTATAGTTATAAGTATTATTTTAAAATATATTGTTATAAAAATAAAAGGTACTGACTGGTTAAAAAAAACCTCACAACTTGGAAAGCACAGCAAAAGAATTAAGAATTCAATAAAATGCATCAGTAATCAGGCCACTCAGAGATATTTTGGTGAATTTTCTTCCCGGTATTTTGGCTGTAAATAAATGATTGCTGACCTTGTATTTTCAACCAGGTGAGCTGGCCCGGTGAGCCATGCTGGCTAGGTGACCCATGTCAGCCAGGTGAGCCACCATCCAGAGTCCAGAGCAGAGACCTCCAACTAGGGTGTTGAGTGGAGAAACTTTCAGACACATTTGCCCTCCGTAGTTGTACCCTTTTAGTGGTCCGACAATATTTTGTCAATATCTTTGGCGTGTTTCATCACATGGAACATCTGATACCATTTGGACACAAGACTGGGGAAAGAAAAGCCCAGAACGATCCAATTAAGGGAACGGCTCTGCTTCTCCTGCAAGTCTAGGGAGATGCATTTTCAAGTCAATGTCATTACAGTCACTCAGTGGGGGAGCATAATTCTCCGGGTGTCCCCCGCACTAAGACCTTATTACGATGATGGGTTTAAAGAAATATCCACGAGACGTGCACATCAGAGGATAACGAGAACCCCAAACTGTGACATGTCCAATGAACTGTTTAATTGGAAAGGATTTTATTGGAGACGGCGGCCGCCCTCCTGACTCTCCAACTATGATGGGAAGTTATGGAGTGTCGATCATCATCAACGCTGCCCACAAAATGGCAGAATGAAATCATATAAATGCAAATTATGCTGTAATTAAAGAGGAAAGAGGCAAGAAGCAAAAACATTTAGCTGCGGATGGCCTTCAGAGTCCTCTGTTGCCTTTGAGAGTCCAGCAGGCTCTGAGGCTTTGCTTTGAAACCATCCTCTTATGCTGCTGATGGGGCAGGAGGTTAACGAGGAGCTGCAGCCACTGTTTGGAGCGAGCCGGCACAACGCCATTTCAGACTGACAGTCGCTCAGGGGGTGTCAGATTGATGGGAATCTGCCCTCTCACGTGGGGAGAAGGGCAGGCTCCTGTTACCTATTGTTTCTTCCCACCACTGTTTATTATCGTCTTCCAGGGACCCAGCACTGGGGCGTGATGGGAAAGGAAGAGAGAACTGGGTTCTTCTTCGCATGGGGAGGCAATGTTAAGAGTGTTGTCAGGGGCAGTAATGACATTTATTTTTTAATTTAATTTTTTCATTAGTTCTAAAATTCAGTTTGAAAATAAAATTTAAAATAAAATATAAAGAAGTGAAACTCTCTTTTTCCACTTCAGCCCCTGCCCAGTCCCTCCACCCTCAACCACAGGAGCCACTGTGAGTAGACTTCTGGGTGTCCTTCCAGAGTGTCCTTATGCTTATGTAAGCAGACATTCATATATAGTCTAGTTCCCTCCATTTTTATGAGGAAAGTAGCACACTATATTCCATACCTGGCTTTTTTCATTTAATGTATCCTGGAGCCCTGTCCATGCCACAGCATGGGAAGCATCCTTATCCTTTCCTACACAGCTTACTACTCTGTGGAGGAACCATGCTTTACTAATCCCCTATTCACAGACGTTTAATTTATTTCCAATATTTTGCTACTACAAACAAGTGCCATTGATAGGTACATCCTCTCCACCTGGGTTCTGAGCTCCAAGAGGACTATGGCTTTCACAACAGGCCTTTTCATAACACATAACACAGTCTCTGATACATGGTGGGTGCTCAGTAAATGCGAATGGAGTTTAGTCAAATTGAACATCAAAGAATCCCATAGAGGCAGCCACGGTGAACACGGCTGTCAGCCTGCCCATGGGGTGATTTCAGTGGGCCAGGTAAGACCTCATTCCCTTCCCCGCTCAACTCCAAACCTTTTCAGACTCCCTGGACCATGTGTGACATCCCTTGGTTTCTTTCATCCTTTAGCTTCCTGCTCTCACTTGTTAGAGAGCAAGAGCTCCACGCTGGTGTTTGCTGGTCATTCACCTCTCATGGAGTCTTCAGACCTCCCCTCTCCTGGCCACATCACATATTCTGACCATTTAGGACGTGGAGGAACAGACACCTACAACCTGCAGTGACAAGTCATAACTGGCTCTTGTTCATGCTGCCGGGTGGTCACTTACCTCACTGGTCCAGGGTCCCAGACTAGAGACTCTGGGCTCAAATCCCAGTTCTGCCACTTCCCAGTGTGTGGCACTGGGCCAGTCACTTCATCTCTGTGTCTCCAATTCTTTACCTGTAAAATAGAGATACTTATACCTTCCTCTTAGGGGTGTTGAAGGCATCAATGAGCTAGCATACGTGGGTACTTAGAACAGTGCCTGGCACATGGTGAGTGCTGTGTAAGGGTTTGCCATTATTGTCATTTGTCCTTAGGGCAGGCAGCGGAGTGGGTGCCTGCCCTCTGCTTTGAGTCTCTGCCAGCACTCCTGGGCAAACATCTCAAAGCTGGGAGGCGTTCGCACTCTCGTTATTGCTTTCTGGGGGCAGAAATTTTGGGTCACTGGTGGTGTCAGTTGACACGCTCCTATTTCCTTCAACACCAGCCATAGGGGGACGGCTTGCATGGAGTTCGCCAACATCGCATGCTCCTTTCCTGTGTTGCATTAGCCTGGTGAGTGTCCTGGGAATGAGCATATAGATCTTTGACGAGTTTTGCTTAAGAGCAATAAAAAGCAGCCACAGTCTGTTAATCCATCAGTTCCAAGTTAGAAGGAAAAACCACGCCATGATGATGGCACAGGGTCCCATAGAGAGATTCAATTGAAGGTTTCCCAGATGGGAAAGCAAGTGAGAGACAGGGTCTGGCCTGGGATGGGGAGGCAAGAGTGGTGAGTCACATTCTGCCAACTTTTTATGAAACTGATGGGGAGAGAGAAAGGAAGGAGTAAACAATGCAAGCCTTGTTCCCGTGAGAGTTCTGGTGTTTACATGGTGTGAAACAGCAAGAGATAGGCACAGGCCAGGCAAAACCAAGGTCAGTGGCCCTGCAGGCCTGGGCCCCACTTATGCCTCTGCCATGTTTCTGGCTGCTTAACCACGTGTTCCTTGAACACTGGGTCCCCTGAACCTAGAAGCGTATTTTTATGCCTTTGTACCCGTGCCCGTGCTGTGAGTTTGTCCTGGAATGCCTTTGCCTCCTTTGCTGGCTAACTTCTGTATTTGTTTCGAGACTCAGCTCAGGCACCGCCTCTTCTGGGAATCCCTGCCCGTGAGCTGCGTGTTCCTCCTCTGTGCTCCCGGGATGCCCACGCTCAGCTCTATAAATGGAATGAAGACATTTTGCAGACTTAATTATACGTGTACCGGTCTGGTTTTCCACGAGCTATCATGTTGCACCCGTTGTTTAAACAAAGAGGAGAGGGCTGTCCTTAGCGAGGGTTGTAGAGGTGCATGTGGGTAGAGTGTATGCGCTGCCTCCCAGACCTTCTGAGAGTCACCTGGGGCCCTTGCTAAAGGACAGAGTCCTGGGCCCCGCCACAGAGATGCTTCACTGGGTCTGGGGTTAGGTGTGGGAATCTGTATTTTCACTTTGGGCCCCAGGGGATTCTTAGGCTCTGGCGAGTCTGGGGAACATCTGTAGAGTGGTTGAGAGCTTAGGCTCGGGGCAGACTTGGGTTTGAATCTAGACCCTTTCAGTTATTAGCTGTATGATATTGGGCGACGTACTTTGCCTGTCTAAACCTCGTTCTTCTCATCAGCTACACAGGGATTATAACAGTATGGACCTCAAAGGGCTGTTGTAAGTTTAAATGAGAAAATGGATGGGAAATGATTAGCATAGCCCTTGACACATAACATATTCTACAATAACAGCTTATTTAATGCTCAGAATGATACTAAGGGGTAGGTACTATTATGTTTATACTCATTTCACAGATGAGAAAACTGACACACAGACAGGCTAAGAAGCTAGCCAAGGTCACACGAGCAGTAGGTGGCAGAGCTAGGCTTAACATCCAAGCAGTTTCTGCTGCGGTGGCCCACAACGGGCTTGGGGACCCCCAGCAGTGGGAAGGAATGGGGTGAGGCTTTGGGATACATGCCTTGCACATGGGTTGACCCTTCCCCTATAATGAGGTGGGAGTCTGAAATTGAATTGTAATAGACTAGGTATCTATTCAGATTAGAGGGTTTTCCTCAAAGACTGAAAGAGATAAATTTAGAATGGAAAGAGGTCTTCAGGGAATGGAAGAAATTCAAAGAACCCATTATTTCAGGCCAGTGATAGAAATAATCTTAAAAGAAGTAACATTGCGGTATCACAGACCCCTGAGAGGTTACTGAGGGTGAGTGAAGGGCTGAGGCGCTGGCATCATTGGGGATGACCGAACTTCCCTTTCATGACTTCAGCCTTGTGGTCTCCAGGGTTACAACTTCTCCCTCCACACATGAACAAGAGTATCTGAGAACATTCTCCTAAGGCCAATTCCAGAAAGTTTTCCATGGTAATGGAAAGTGGGTAATGGCAGTGGGAAGGAAAAGATGGGAAAGGATGTATACAACATTTTGCAGCAGAAATGAACAGGATGGCGATTTTTGCTTCTGATTGGAATGGTAAAGGGCGAAAAGGACCTTCATTAACACCGTTAAAGAAATCATGGATAAGCCACAGAATCATTCATATCTTTAGAGCCACCAAAGAGCTGTGGGTGCAAAGAAATTAGAAAGAACTAAACTCCAGGGAGATTAGTCCTTTCTAGGTGAGCAGAGGACAGAGGAAACGTTTATACTTGGCATCAGTTGCTGAAGTTAGGGCCATTGGGGGCAAAGGAGCAGGCCTGACAGAGAAAATAGAGTCTTTGCTGGGATGAGGAGAAACAGCCAAACTCTTGACAAATCTATGGCTGGCATTTGAATTTGAATCTGGAGCAACCGTAAATGCAAAGATAATGTGCCATAATTCTCTCACATAGAAATTCTGTGGAGTAAACAGAGGCTGGGGGCAGGGCTGGAAAACAGAAAGGGCTCTTGTAATTTTGCAGTCCTATATTTTCAAAATCTTGTGATCTTGAAGTCTCACCATCGTTCAGTCTTGTGGTCTTGAGATTTCCTGGCCCTGAGATTCTGAGGTCTCATAGTGTCATGCTGTGCACTCTCATAGTCTTGTGACTTCACAATCTTGAGGTCTAGCAGCCTTGTGGTGCTTTAGGGAGAGACCTGCACTTATCTTCAAAGAATTTAAAGACAGACATGAACTGACCTTAATCAAAACTGTGATCAAACATTCACCCTAAACAAACAATACAATTTCTGATGAGATAAACAAATCCTGGCTGCTCCAGAGGATGGGGGCTAGGATCAAAAGCAAAGAGATATTTCCATAGATTGCTGGTGCTTGAGCTCCAAGGCCCCATTAGAGGCATTAAAGATGCAGTGTTGCCCCAAACTAGCTCAACTACTAATCAGCTCAAACTGATCAGAGATTTATCCTAGCTGCCTAGCAAAAGCACACACTTAATATGCTTTAGCTCCTACTGTTATTATAGAAACAATATCAGATGTCAGAATTAGCAGATAGGAACTTCAAAATAACTATAATAAATATGTTAAAGAAGCTACAGGAAAAAATTGATATCATGAGTAAACAGATGGGAGAATTTCAGAAAAGAGGTAAAAACTGTAAAAGAGAACTAAGTAGAAATGCTAAAATTTAAAAAATATAATATTTGAGGGGCCAGCCCAGTGGCGCAACAGTTAAGTTCACATGTTCTGCTTTGGTAGCCCAGAGTTTACCAGTTTAGATCCTGGGTGTGGACATGGCACTGCATGTCAAGCCATGCTGTGGCAGGTGTCCCACATATAAAATAGAGGAAGATGGGCATTGATGTTAGCTCACAGCCAATCTTCCTCAGCAAAAAAGAGGAGGATTAGCAGCAGATGTTAGCTCAGGGCTAATCTTCCTCAAAAAAAATCTAAAAACACTTAACTGGATGGAACAGCATATTGAGACACAACTGAAGAAAGGACCAATGAATGTGAAGACATGTCAATAAAAATCATCCAAACCAAAGCAGAGTGGAAAAGGGTGGAAAAATTTTAAACAGAGACATAGTGACCTGTGGGACAGCAGCAAGTAGTCTAAAATGCATGTCATTATAGTTCCAGAAGGAGAGGAGAGAGAATGGGACAGAAACATTTTTTGAAGAAAAGTTGGCTGAAAATTTGTTAAAGTTGATAAAAACCAAAACTCTCAAAGCCAGGAAGCTCATCAAACTAAGCAAGATAAGTACAAGGAAAATCATGCTCAGACACATCATTTTAAAACTGCTAAAAACAAAAAATTAAGAAAAAAATCTGGAAAGTGTCTACAGAAAATGATTCAGTCATACAGGGTAACAATGATCCAAACATCCATTAACTTATTCTGGAAAAAAATAGAGGCTGGAAGACAGTGGAACAAATCTGTGAAGTTCTGGAAAAAAATCCGTCATGATAGAATTCTTTGTTCATCAAAAATGCCTTTCAAGGATGAAGGCAAAACAAAGGCACTTTCAGATTATACACACACACACAAACACACACACACACACACACACACACCCCTAAGAGAACTAATTGATAGCAGGCCTACACTACACAAAGTGCTAAAGAAAGTGTTTTAGCTTGGAGGGTAGGGGTACTAGATGGAAACTGAGATATTTAGAAAGGAACACCAGAATGGTAAATATAAAAGACTATTTTTCTCTTAACTAAAAAAAGAGTTATGACAGCTTACAGGCAGAATTATAACATTGTCTTGTGGGGTTTGTAATAATATGTCAAAGTAATAGGTAAAAAAAACTATAAGGTAAAGGATAGAGGATGGAGGTATTAGTTTTCTATTGTGTGTAGCAAATTACTACAAATGCAATGAACTAAACCAACTAAATTTATTAGCGCAGTTTTGTAGGTCGGAAGTCCTGTATGGCTCAGCTAGATTCTCTGCTTGGGTCTCACAAGGTCAAAATCCAGGTTTTGGTTGGGCTGGGCTTGTATTTTGAGGCTCTAGAGAGGAATCGACTTCCGAGCTCATTTAGTTTGTTGGTGCAATTTGGTTCCTTGCAGTTGTAGGGCTGAAGTTCCTGTTTCTTTGCTGGCTGTCAGTTCCTAAAGTCTGTCCACACTCCTTGGTACGTGACCCTCTCCATCTTAAGGCCAGCAATAGCTCTTCAGAGTCCCTTCTGTTTCAGATCTCTTCTGCCCCCAGACAGAAAACAGGCTCTGCTTTTAAAAGACTCACTGACTGGGTCAAGCCCACCTGGATCATCTCTGTATCTTAAAGTGAACTGACCTGGGACTTTACTTACATCTGCAAAATCTCTTCACCGCAGTACCTGGATTAGTTTTTGATTCAACAGCTGGGGGATGGGTATCTTGGGAGGTCGTCTTTAAATTATGCCTACCACAGTAGATAAACGGACGTGCATTGTTGCAAGGTTTCTACATTTTACGTGAAATGGTACAATGTTAACTCTAAGTAGACTGTGAAAAATTAAGGATGTATGTTGTAATCCCTACAGCAACCACTAAAAAATATAATGCAAAGAGACATAGTTAAAAAGCCAAAGAAGAGCAGTAAAAATTATTTAATTAACTCAAAGGAAAGCAGGAAAGGAGGAGCAGAGGAACAAGAAATGGGAGATAGAAACAGAAATCACATAAAAATGGTTAAACACTATTCAAAAATAAAATGAATGAACCATTGATACATGCAACTATCTGGATAAATTCTTAAATTCATCCAGAATAAACCTCAAAAAAGAGTGTATACTGAATGATTACATTTGAATGAAGTACTAAATTACTGAACTGAATTCATGGTGGAAAAAAATCAACAGCTGTTGCCTTGGTGGTAGGGTGCAGGGACCTGCCTGGAAGGAGCATAAGGGAATTTTCATGGGTGATAGTAATGTTCTGTATCATGAAAGAAGTTTGGATTGAATGTGTGTATGCATATGTCAGATGTTATCAAATGGTACAATTAACATTTGTGCTTTCACTGTGTGTAAATTTTACCTCACAAGAAAAAAATGTAAATTAATAGTAATTGTAGTTATGATACATATGCTAAAATATTTAAAGGGTACTGATTTCTTCAACTTGCATAAAAAATAAAGTGAATGATGGATAGATGGTTAGATGACAAATATGTAATAAAACAATTATAATTGAATGTCAGTTATAGAATATAGATAGAAAATATATGGTATAAAAGTTTTTCAACTTTCCTTTATGCTTGAAAGCTTTTATAATGATAAGCTGGTAAAAAAAAAATGAAGATGGAATAAAACATATTCAGATAAAAACTGAGAGAATTTGTTGCCAGCACTACGAGAAATACTAAGGAAGTTTTTCAGGTGGAAGGGAAATTATAGCAGAAGGAAATTTGAATCTATAAGAAGGAAAGAAGGTCACTGGAAATAGTAAATAGCAAATACTATTTTTCTTTATTTTCTATATTCCTTAAAGTCAATTGACTGTTTAAAGTAAAAATAACAATGTATGTGGCATTTAAAATGTATGTAGAAGTGACAGATGCAACAACAGTAGTATGAGGGCAGGCGGAGGTGTAAAGAGAATTAAACTTTGTAAGTTTCTTCGTTATAAAGGAAGTGGTGTAATATTAATTCCAGACAGTCTATGATAAGGATGCATATTTTAATTATGAGAGCAATCACCAAACACAACAAAAAGAGTTATAGCTAAATAGCCAATGGAGGAGATAGAATGAAGAAATAAAAAAGGCTTGATTAACCCAAATAAAAGGAGGAACAAAGGAAGAGAGAACAGAGTAGACAAGTAGAAAATAGGAATTACATTAAATGTAAATGGACTAAACATACTGTTTAAAAGGCAGAGATTCTCAGACTGGATAAGAAAGCAAGTCCCAAACCTATACTGTTTAAAAGATACACACTTGAAATACAAAGACATAAGCAGATTGAAGTAAAAGCAAGAAAAATATATGCCATGCAAATACCAAGCATAAGAAAATTGTATCACTATATTGATATCATATAATGAGCATTGCTGGAAACAAAGAGGGGCTGCATTTTGGTTTAAACATCTCTATAAAGAATTCTGAATTTCAGTCAGGTTGGTGAACCTACATCAGCTGTTTCATGTTTGAGTTCTGTATTTTTTTTTATCTCTCTTCCTTTTACTTCTCATCTATCTCCTTTCTTTCTAATATCACTTACCATAAAGTAATTTTTCTATTTTTATTCCTCAAAAAACTCATTTGCAAAAAATAAAATAATTGTAAAGAATTGCTCATAGTTCCATCCTCCTAACAATACACCTGCTTTCTTTTTATCTTGTCCCTCTGTGGTCCCAGTGCATATGCATATGCAGTTTTTACAGCTGAAGCTATAGCATGGATACAATTTTGGGTTCTGGCCATTCTCTAATATCAGTAAAACATCTTGCTTATGTTGCATGTAAGTACGATAAGGTTTCTCAACTTTGGCACTACTGACATTTTGCATCAGATCATTGTTTGTGGTAGGGAGCTGTCGTGTGCATTATAGGATACTTAGCAGCACCCTGACCCCGACACACTAGATTCCAGTAGACCTGAACCCCGCAGTTGTGACAATCAAAAATGTCTCTACACATTGCCAAATGTTCCCTGGGAGGCAAAATCATCCCTGTTTGAGAACCACTGAATTCTGGAAATCATTTTTATTCACTGTCTCACATTATACACATTCAGTTGAAGACTCATAATTTGTCAAATTATTTCCTACTACTGGACATCTGTATTTTTTCCAACATTTTGCCATTCTAAATTGCTTTACAAGAGGCATTCTCCTAGGCATTTCTTTCTTCTAGACTGTTTATTTCCTTCAGGGTAAATTCCTGGAGCCAGGTGTGTGTGTTCAAGGGCATCTGACCATCCTCCTCTTGGGGCCTTTGAGGAGAACAGTGGTCCTTGGAGCGATCGAAAGCTGGGGCTTTCCACGGTTTCATGCCCTGAATTAGTCCCCTGCCAGCATAAATCACCTGAATCATTTAGGACCCATCTGTGTCACTGAGAAAAGTGCTAGGTGACTTATACATTTTGGTGCTGGGTCAACAAATTAGTTATCTGAGCTATAAATTACTGCTATGATCCATATATCAGATCTGTATTATATAAATCAAAAGACACAGACGTATGATGGAAATTTAAGAATACTAATTTATAAAATGCATTATGATAGATTGAACCATACAATAAAGGAAAACTGTGGCACATCCATCAATACCTGCTCACTGGAGGAGATATTAGATGCCCAGACTGGCAGAGAGGGTGCCAGGAAGTAATTTAAAGGCTATAGACCCTGCATGGAAGGGGAATGTGGGCAAGTCTTAGTGATTCCTGCAAAACAAAGAGATCGCTGATTTATATTTTGACTTTCAAGAAATTTCTAAAGTGCAGTTTTCCTTTTGTGTATTTTTTTTTCCTTCAGAGTGTATGGTGCCACTGGGTTTAGGGGTTGAAACGTGGGTTTGGAAATACCTAAGTTTTTCTTGCCCCTGTGCATGCTGCTTCTCCAGCCTGGAATTCCCCCTCACTTCTCTCTCTTACCTGCTATCTTATTCATATTCAACCTCCGGTTCTCCGTTTGAATGTCCTTTTCTCAGGCACCTCTTCCCTGACACCCACTCCTGCATCAGATCATCCTGTCATGGGCTCCCATAGCTCCGGGTGCTCCTCATTGCTTGTGTCTCCGTGCCCATTCATTGTTCGTGTGCACTGCTCTCCCTCACTACAGCATCAGCTCCGGAAGGAAAATGGCGGCGTCTGTCTTGTCCTCTGCTGTGTCTCCAGCACCCAGTAAATTGCTGCAGAGGACACATGCTAGTGTTTCTGGAATGAAAGAATGCTAACAGGAGAAAGGAGGGTGCCACAGCTTGGGGCTGGAGGTCGGGAGATGCTGTCTCTGGCAGATGCTGGGCTAGTGCTGCGCAGGGCAGTATTCTCTAAGTATTGCTCAGCAAAGGTTCTAGCAATCGGAATGTTTGGTGGGTAGATAAGCTTGAAAAAGTTGCATATTTCATTCCCCTCTAGGGGAGTTGAGATGCACATCACCATAGTAAAGGCTTTGCAGGGTCTTCTAGTTAAAAATGTTAAATATTGTTTAGCTGTGGCCAGGGTTTGCGGATGGGAGTGCTATCTGGGTTGTGAGTTTTGCTGAATCCAATCACTGCCCCCTGATCAACCTAGATCTCTTAGGGGTTGCGTGGGCTCCTCATGCTGGCCAACGGGACGCCAGACATAGGCTCCACAAGCCTTTCCCTCCAAGAGATCATGTCTTGCTGGGGATACACATACTGACCTGCACCTGCATTTTAGATTGTCTAAAATTTCTGGGGTACAAAACAAAAATTAATTTTTTTCCAACCACAGCCTTCAAACACGCTCTGTTGTAATTCCTTTCCCCACCTCCCCACAACAGCTCTGGCAGACACTGTGATATTAGGGTCCCTTTAGCGATGGGAATGGTCCTCCTGACAATGGACACTCACATTCATGCAGCAGCCAGTCCTTTCTGGTCAAACCACCACTTGAGCCTCTTTCCCCTCCGGAGTGTTTCCCTCCCCCAGTTCAGCTGTGGCCGGTGACGTAGGTCTTCTTTCATTCGTTTTACATCTTTAGCTCTTCTTGGTGGGCAGGATGAGGGAGAATTAAAGAAAAGGGCCGAAGCCTTTGTGCTTAACGGGCTCTGCTCTTGAGGTTCCCTCTCGGCTCACCGGGCTGGTTGTGGTAGTCTCCAGGGACAGGCAGGGGTGTGCTGGCTCTCTTGCAGGTAACTGTGTGGGATTTTCAGAAGCCCCTTACGTCACAGGTCCCTGCCCTCCCCTCAGCTCCTGCCCACCACACGGGCTCTTCCTGCTGGGGCCCCTTGCCCTGACAGCCTGCCCCCTGGGGTGGCAACATCCCATTTCCTCCCATGGCACTGGCTTGGCCCATGGGAGTTGCATCCTTGTCCTTCCAATTCTGTTACCTCATGTGGCTGTCATGGGCTGCTCTGCTCAGCCTCCCACCTTCAGAGTTCTCTAGGTAACATCCAGGAGACTGCAGCCCCTCTCTCCTGAAGTCCAGGCACCACATGGCCCCGTTCTGTGCTGGGGCAGTCTTGGGGCAGGCATCTGGCTGGAGAGGGGCAGCCAGGCTCCCTTTCAGCAGCATCCTCTACCTTTCCAAGTGGTGCCCCAAGAGCTCTCCTCACCTGGTTGGGGTTGGACCAAGACACCCACCTCCCCGCTCATAGCCATCTCCCCTAAGCATCAATGACTTCCCCCATCAATGACCTCCTTTGACCTTCTAGTCTTTATGTAAGGGAGGGTGGAGTGGTAGGGTCAAAGTTACAGGACCACTAGGTAGTTTCTTTTCTTTGCTTTTTCTTTTTTGCTGAGGAAGATTTGCCCTGAGCTAACATCCATTGCCAATCTTCCTCTTTTTTTGCTTGAGGAAAATTAGCCCTGAGCTAACATCTGTGCCAATCTTCCTCTATTTTTCATATGTGGGACGCCACCACAGCATGGCTGGTGAGTGGAGTAGGTCTGCACCTGGGATCCGAACCTGTGAACCTGGGCCCTGAAGCAGAGCACGCAGAACTTTAAGCACTTGGTCACAGGGCTGGGCCCCATTAGGTTGTTTCTTAACAAGCACCTTGGTGCTTTCTTCATAACCAAGGGCACTTAGTACTGAAGACCCTCAGCCACAGGGCTGTGATTCTGAGCTAAGTGGGAAAATCTCATTCACCCTGTGTCCTCGTAGATGAGTGAGTGGCATTGGACTGTACGTGGCAAGGGACTTGGCTGGGGGGGGGGTCTCTGCTCTGCTCAAGGGGTGTTCGGAGATAGGACCAGACAACAGATCTGGGAATCTGGGGAGCTTTCCTGTGGGAGTTGGGGCCCGACCTGAGCCTTGAAGGATTTTTTTTAGCTTAAAAAAATGGCTTTATAACATATGCTTCTTATAAGAAACCACCACAAAATAAAATAATCTCCCTCCCCTGCATTTCCCCAGGAGAATCTCTCGTAACAGTTGGCTGTTTCCTTCCAGACCTTCTAAAATGTGTGTATAAACACACACATCCGAACCACAAATTGAGCACAAGATTTTTTTTTTTTTTAAGATCATCCCATGTGTATTGGCTTGAAAGGTTTTAAACAGTCTTTCATCAAATATTAGTGTGTGTCTGCAGCTTGGTGTGACACAGTCCTAGTCCCTGAGGGTGGGGAGCAAGGCACGCTGCCTGGCCTGGAGAAACAGGGCTGCTGGTCTGGCTGTGCAGGCTGCGCTCTGTCCTGGAGCCCCTGTGTGCGTCCCGTTGCCCAAGCACAGGCCCTGGCTGCGTGCATCCAGGGAAGGGGTCCTGGAGGGAGAGAGGCCTAATTACAGCAAAGGCATGGGCTCCCTGAGAAAGTTCTAGCTTACTAGTGGAGCTAGAGAAGGGAACGGAACTCGCTAATGCTGGAGCGAGGCTGGGGGGTGGCCCAAGGCCTCGTGTGCTAGGAGGTGGGAGATCCATTGGTGGAGCGTGAGCTGTGAGGCCAGGACTCATGGGGACTCAGAAAAGCACGTGGCTCCTGCCTCTGGCAGCTGGCAACCCACCTGGGGAGGAAGTCACACACCTGAGACATTTGTAAACAATGACCACATGGACAGTGATGCTGTGCTGGAGTGTGTGATACAGCTGGTATGTTAGATGTCAGGCTGCTGTCTGGGGACATGCTCGTTCCAGCTTTCTGACAGTCTGTGGTCAGTGTCAGTCCTCTGCTCAAAGGCCTTCCCTGGTCTGTCTCCCGTCACCTTTAGGAGAAAGAAAACCCAAACCTCTCCACAGGTCACATAAGGACGGCCCTTTGAGATTGGACCCATCACTCCGGTCCCATTTCCTGGCCCTTGGGAGCTTGAGGACCCTCCGCCCACATGCAGCCTCTCAGAGTCCCTGAAAGCCCCCTGCGCCCGGGGCTCTGCAGTCCCTCTCAGGCTGGATGCCCCGGGCACTCTCCGCCGCCCACTGCCTGCCGCCTGCTGCTTCTCTCTCTGGCTGACTCTTACTGGTTTCCCAACCATGGCGATGCCCACAGGGTTTGCGCGTTTCTTCCTGAAGACCACCTTTGGTCTTTCTTTTGGTTTAAGTGGAGTTGGGTGCTGCCCAGCTGTCTGTCCTTTCTCCTGTCTGTCATTCATTCCTAAAACTTCACAGGCAGGCAGAGAGGAGAAAGGAGGTCCCAGAGAGGGAGGCCTGTGGAGGACGTATGGAGCTTTTGTACAAATTAAACTTTACTTGCAGTGACAAACCATTACATGCTCTGCTGAGGTAGAAAATGGCATTTTTCTTTAAGCTCTGTTATGTCTGAAAGTTATTTGAATAACAGTATACTCGCACATCCAGATCAATTCCTCGTTAGAATAGCTCTATACTTAGGAAACACAGCCTTTCAGGATGCACATATCTAATCTTGTGGGGACATCATTCCGTCTGCTGACACCATTCATCTTGAGTGTTCAGTTGCAGCCGGAATGAACATGAATGAGCTCCTGATTGTGTTTTGTGAATCAAAACATGGAAAAAAATTAAAAATTCGCCTCAAAAAGAAAATAGACTTCTTTTACATGGTGCCTTCTGGGTACCTGCAAAGCCTGAGCTTGCTTCAGCCAGCCAAGCAGCTTAGGCCATTTGTGCCAGTGTTCGCTACGAGTGATGGATAGATTTTCCTTCCTGGGCATGGAGGAAAGTGGATGACGAAAGATGACCCCACTGCTGGCGTAGGTCCCTGCAACTGCCCCTGCTGCCCCCATCTCCCACTTTGTGAAATCCGTCAGGTGTGCACTGTTCTACCGGCACCCCATTGTGTTAGCTTCCCACTAACCTGCTTTTTCTGCCCTGCGCTTGGCTTCCTTTGATGGATGGTGTAAGAAACTGATGGGCGAGACCTTCTATGGTATTTGTCATAGCTTGTTGGTGAGCATATTGTCCACTAAATCAGTGGACCTTGTTTGAAGAGCCACATGAAAAATTTAGGGCTTGAGTACAAGAAAGGCATTGTTTCATCTGGAAAACTACTCTGCTTTATTTTTTGTGGACAGATTCAATTTTGTAATTGATTGTCTTGCTTTGGCTGCCAGGAAACTCAGAGCCATATTTGCAGTCCAATTTTTTACCAGTGTCTGACCCTGAGAACTCCATATTTATGTATGCTGTCTCCCTTGATTCATCTTTTAGTTTTATTTACACTTCCTCTTTTCTGATTTTATTTGATGTGTATTTATGTTCATATCTCTAGCTCTAGCTCCTTCTACCAAGCATATAGAATGAGTAGAATCTATCAGGGGGCAAGCAGGAGACCAGTATTTTTATATATTTATTCTTTCCCACCACTGTCCCCTCAGACCTGCTCTGTGGACCATACTTCCTTGCACCTTGGATGAAATCGCAGTGAAGTTCCATAATTCTTCTCGTCGCTCTTAGGGAAAAGCATCCTCTGTTCACTTTGAATCACAAAAGCAGTCTTCTCTTAATAATTACAATGTTCCCTCCAGAGCAGTACCCAAAATTCGGAACTTTCTTCCAGGTTAAACTTCCCCAGCTTTGAGCCTACTTCAGGATGGGGACCTTGTTGGGGAGGTGCAGCTGGGGTGTAACCAGCATCTCCAGTCAGCTTCTCTTTTTCCCTGAATTGCTCTTCTAACCACCTCACCCTCATCCCTAGACTGCCTCTTGCTCCTCCCGAGTTAGATGGAAGCTGAGGGGCAGGAAAGCTCTCACCTGCTGGGTGGCCTTGTCCTGAGATGGAAAGCAGCCTTGGTCTTTTCAAAATGACCCATTCAGCTTCCATAACAATGCCCGGGGGTAAAATACAGCACACTTCTCTGCCCCGCTGCTGATGGAAACCAGTTTGGCCCTGGGCCACCTCAGCCGTGTCTCTTACGCTTCTTTGGACCTAGGTATTGCACCTGTCTCTGCACCTGTCCCACACCAGAGACACAGGGCCAACTCCCCACATGGTTCTTGTGAGGCCCTTTTTGGATCTTCTCGACTTCACAGTTTGGCTGTGGGCACTCAGAGTGCAGCTGACGGGGGGGGGAGGGGGCGGTTAGTGAAGGAACCATGGACATACGTGTGGCAGGGTAAGGACAAAAGATGGTGAGGCTCCAGATACTAGCGCTGTGTCCTGAAAGGGTTCGGGGAGGGAGTGGTGTCCTTGTGAGAGATGGGCTGCTAGATAGAGGTGGTGGATGAGAGGAAGCAGCCAGAGCCAGAGCAGTGGCCAGGTGGGGCTGTGTTATAGGTTGAATTGTGTCCCCCCAAAAGATACGTTGAAATGCTAACCCCAGTATCTGTGAGCACGACCTTACTGGAGGTAGGGTCTTTGCAGATGTAATCAGTTTGAGATGAGGATATTAGGGTGGGCCTTAATCCGATATGACTGGTCTCCTGACAAGAGAAGGCAGAGACCCAGGCCCAGACCCAGACCCAGAGAGCATAATGCCATGTGAAGATGGAGGCAGAGGTCAGAGCGATGTGTCTCCCAGCCAAGGAACACCAGGGACTGCAGGCAACTGCCAGAAGCTAGGAGAGAAGCACAAACAGGTTCTCCCTCGGAGCCTCCAGTAGGAACAACCCTGCCAACACCTTGATTTTGGACTTTCCTCCTTCAGAATTGTGACAGAATACGTTTCTGTTGTTTCAAGCCATCCAAGTCTGTGGGAATTTGTTGTGGCAGCCCTAGGGACCCAGCACAGGGTGCGATGGGAGAATTCCCTAACTCTGCCTCTTGTCTTCTTTCATGAGGGTGCCTTTCACTGGCCAGACTCACCGGGAAGCGGGAGCAGAGGAGCAGCTGTGCAGTCCCTGGAGGTCAGCTTCCGGCCCGGGGCAGGGCAGGGAGTGGAGGGAGGGGGGTTGTAAGTGGAGGATAAGCACAGGCAGCCCTGCCTCTGCCTTCCATCTTCGCCAAGTTCAGAGTCAGGGATGGCGGGGGTCCATTCCAAAGGCCCTGGAGAAACTGCTGCCTTTACCTCTCTTCTCTGCCCTTTGGATTTTGGTTCTCTGGTGAGCACGAGCTGCCTTGGAACACAGCTGGCTCCTCAAAACCACATCTGAGATCAGCAGTCGGCTCTCCCGGGAGAACAGTGTTATAAACAGGAGAGGAGTGGTCTGTGCGTGCTGAGGAAGGCAGTGATGTACGCACTGAAAGCTGGGGAGCAATAAACACGCAACGCTGTTCAACCTCATTTGTAAGCAGACGAACTCAAGTCACAACAGCACTGAGATGAATCAATTGTCACCCTTCAGTTGGCTGGCTCCCAGGGCTGATGAGGGGAGGGGAAAAGGCCATCCCTTCACTGCTGCTTGCCGGGCCGGCTGTGGATTCCATGAGGTGCAGAGACCCAGCACAGCGCTGGCCCGTGGCAGGTGCCCAGCAAATATGAGGCCCTCTCTCTTCCTGCTTGGCCCCTTCCTCACCTGCCCCCTCTGGCCTTGTAAAGAGTGTGCCATGGAACACTCAAGGTGCAGCATCAGTGTATCAGGGCCATGTAGAGTTCTTTACGCAGACATTCACCTTTGCTGATGGAAACCCCTGGAGCTTTCACGCTGAGCATTCTCGGCAGTGTGTACAGCTTAGAGCACTGTAGACGCCTTGTTCTCCAACGCTTGGCTCAGGGTCTGCTTCTGGGGCAACTCAAACTAAGACAGCTGGCAAGTTTGGCCTCCTGAGCCCATGTTCTCCAGATGTGGGAGTCAGGGATGGGCTAACCTTGGCCACTTGCCCCTCACTTTTTTGTGTTGATTCATCACCAAGGGTCGCATAGCTCACTCATGACGTTGACATAATGAAAACATGTATCGTGAACTTAATATGTGCCAGGCACTATTCTAAGCACTTTAAGTGAACTAACCCATTAATTCCTCATAAAAGCTCTCTGGGATAAGTATTATTATTCTTATATCACAGGAGAAACAATAGGCTCAACTGAGGAGACCCCAAAACACAGGGCAAGCTAGTGGCCAAGCTGGGCTCCAGCCCAGTCTTGTGACTTTAGATTGTGCTTTTCCCACTGCACATTTACACTCTATGAGATGTGATTTTATTTCTGTGTATTTTTGTTAGTTTTCATAAGAATTTGGGGTTTCATAACTGAGCCCTTTTGTGGAGGTTATTAGCCCCCCCATGGAGGGGTTGGGAAAAAAGGAAGATGAAGGGAAGGTGTTATGGACTGAATGGTTGTATCCCCTCGAATGTGTATTTTGAAGCCCTAACCCCCAACGCGATGGTATTTGGAAGTGGGGCTTTGGGGAAGTACTTGGGTTTAGATGAGGTCATGAGTGTGGGGACCCCATGATGGGATTAGTGTCCTTGTAAGAAGAGGAAGAGAGACCAGAGCTCTCCCTCTCTCTACCATGTGAAGACATGCTAGGAAGGCGACCATCTGCGAGCCAAAGAGGGCTCACCAGGAACCAAATCTGCCAGCATCTCCATCTTGTACTTATCAGCCCCCGGAAGTGTGAGAAATAAGATCTGTTGTTTAAGCTCCCTAGTCCGTGGTACTTTGCTAGAACAGCCTGAGCTGACTAAGACAGAAGGGAAGAGGCAGGCATGAAATCACAGAAAGAGAAAGGATGCTGAGAGGAGAGTAAATTTCAGCCTTTGAACAGCAGTGGCTCTGTTAGCTGCCAGGATGAGTCGTGGGGTGAGGTGATCAAGGTTTGACAGCCCTGGGCTTTGGGGAATAGAGTCAGAGAAGAACCTCTCAGAAAGGTCAAGTAAAGGTTTCTCCAGGGGTTCTTCCATCATCTGCAATTATGGTGGTTCTGGTGTCTGGGGCCTCCAAAGTGGCCAGAAGTGGAGGGTTAACCCCCTGAGCCATCAGTGGGCTCTGGAAAGAGGACCACCCAACTGGGTCCCTCTTGGCGGGCACATCCCATTCTGCAGAGCTAGCAGAGCTACCAGTATCTTCTTGACACTGCTGGGAGGGGAGGCCTGAGAATTTTCTAGCAAGGGCTGATAGGTGTGTAAGTTATGAACAATTATTAAGTACTGTTATTATTCTCATTTAACTGTACTGGAAAAAGGGGAGCTAAGAGATGAGTAATTTAGGAGGACCACACAGGAAGTGAAGGAGCCAGATTTCAAACCCAGTGCCCACATCTTGAACCCCTATTTGTAACTACTGCACCATACTGTACCCTTAATGGGATGGTACCTGCTTTATTATTTTGTGTCAAATGTTATTGCCATTCTTCTTACACAGTCTTTTGTTTCATGTAAGTAAACATAAAAATAAGCATAAAGACTCATGGGGACATGGATGGCCAAGTGAGGGGGAGGCTAAATGGACCAAGGTCCCTAAAGGCCCCATCCCCTTTCAACCAAGAAATTCCTTTCATTTCTGCTATATATGCACATCTCCATAAGATGCCTCTGTGGGAGGGGGGTTTTGGGAACCACTAATGTGGTAGGAGATAACCAGCTCTGAAGTTCAGAGAGAGATTTTTTGGGTAGGGGTGTGAGTGTAGGAGGATCAGTAAGAGTTCATTAGAAGAGCAGGTGGTGGTGGTAGCTCAAACTAGAGACCAGGGGACATGCAAAGTGAGAGAAGCTGGTGGGTGTAAGACATATTTGAGAGGTAACATTTCAAACACAACACTTGCTTTTAGACCCTACCTCTTATCGAACTGTGTCCTCCTGCTTTTAGTTTAAAGTCTACAGACTTCAGCTAATTTATGATACAGTTTGTTGATTGAAGGGAGAAAGTTCTGTTACAAAAATTCTCCCTTGGATTGAGGGTGGGAGGAGAATGGGTCCCAGTCTCTCAAAGTGGATTGTCCCAAGATTCCACCAATGCACTAGGCAGAGATTTTCCCTTCTGCCGAGCCCCGCTGTCATTCTTTGGGACTTCATTATCCTCCTGGGTGGTCTATTCCGTGCTCTGCCCCTCAGAGTCTTGATCTCCATAACTCAAGAAGCCTTCATCTCCTCTCCACTTCAGCCGTCTATTCCAGCGGCCATTACACGGGCCATACCCTTGTTATCACTTGGATCTCCTCTACTCTGACATCCTGAACTGTGCTTGTACTCTGACCACCCATCCCATCTTTCCATTGCTCTCACTGGGCTCCTCCCACAGCATCTGATCTTTGTCCACATTGAGATTTCTACCCTCTTGATACTTAGAATTTCCTTCTATTTTCACCCTTCATTTAGTCACTTCCTTCCCAATCTACCCCTAACCTTGGGGTCCATCACTTCAATTTCTCTCTTGCCAAGATCTTCCCTCTCTTTACCTAACTTATCCTTCAGTACCACCACAGCCAATGCCTTCCACACTGGATCAATCTGGCTGTCTATTTTCTCCACTCCATTGCTAGGCTGCCAAGCGCTATTGGGCATAATTACACAGTTTTGGTGGTTGGGCCGCCAGAAACTCATGGTCCGTTACCCGAGCTGGGTGCTCAACTCTGCACAGAAAGATCCTGTTTCCCTGGCAGTGCTCTCCTCTGTTCCTCTCAGAAGCTCATCCACAGTGTCTCCTCTCTCTTCAAACCTTCCATGCCATACCTCTCCCTTCACCTTTGGGGGTTGGCTGGGCATCCCACTAAACTGAGAAAGTAGATGCTCAAAAGGGGATTCTTGTTCCACCTCCCAAACTATCTGTACCTCCAGCCAGCTTTGCCTCCTTCCTTTCGGTCTCTTGGGAAAAATAGCTCTTTTCTGGTGTAAGGCCACTTGCTCCAGCTGGCTCTCAATTTTCCTCTCCTGGTGTTTGCATATTCTGTTCTCTCTACCTGACCAACCCATCCTTCTCATCTTGGAAGGGTCCTTTGATCATCCTCCGACCCCTCCTCTCCTCATTAGCTGGACAGGATCACTTTTTGGTTTCCCCATCTTTAGCCCAACCCCTACATTCTGTGACTTCGGAGCTCAAGGCATGAGGCCAGTGGGGGCCAGGGCTGGGGTGAGGATTGGGCCTCTCCAGCCTCCTATTTCACTCATGCACCAGGTTGGCCCTGCTCCGGATTTCTACCAGGTATGTCTTAGAAACCTTGGCACTGGAGGAGAAATTGAGTTTTCTAAATTGTCATCAACATTGACCTTTAAAAAAACGTCCAGTAAGGAGCAAAGAGGATTTATCTTTCGATTTCAACCCTGTGAACTTCAGCTGGAGAATTGCGTTTAGGGATCTTGTTTTTGAGAACCCTATTACAAAAATAATACAGCTACATAATTGCAGGGGGAAAACGAAATTTTATTCTCTTTCTGTGATGGCCTTGAGGGAGAATAGAAGAACACAGAAAACTCTTGACTTAGGAAAAATAACCAGAACCTCCCAAACATGCTATGTAATTTAGTCGTGAGATGCTTTCAAAAAAAGTCTGTTTATCTTAAGCCCTAAAGAAATAGCTTCATGGAGAGATTATCCCATTGAAATTTATTTTAAGGAATTATTTAGAGAACGTTGGTCTTTACCACCCATTAATCAGATTTCATTTGCTATTCCTTCGGTTTCTCTTTAGTTAGGGGTAATTATTTGAAGACTGCTGATTGCCTGCTATATAGGATTGGATTTTTGTGTTATAAAAACATTTCAGATGATCTATGGGCTTGAATGCTGTCAGAGACGACTGAGAGAGTTCTGGGAGGCAAATTGCTGTAAAGTCAATTGGGTTTGGTCTGGGCTGTGACAGAGAAGAATGAAACGCTGCTGCTCTGCAGGTTTGTTTTGGAGGTGGAATGTTCTTCGGGTGTGGCAGAGGTTTTAAAGGCCCTGACGGAGTGGATGGAATTCCCGGTAATGGAGGGTGGGCCAAGCCCACTTGGGGGAGGCCGGAAGCCGCTGCTGGCTGGAGAGGACACCATGGGCTTCTTGAGGCCTTTCTACAGCGTCCTTCTCAGGGGCCCAGAGCCCAGGTGAAAGGACAAATCCTGACCACCCCTCCCATGTTTTCCTCTGGTGGGAATCATGCCCTTCATTTTCCCAAAGTTGAACATCGAGGCAGATCTCAAGTGCGAGCAGACAGAGGACAGCGGCCGTGTGTACAGAAGAACTCACTTGGTGTGGACCGTTGTGAGTCTGCAGTCAGTGTGAACCGCGCGGTGGTGGGACCTTGAACAAGCCACTCAGAGGCTCCAAGTCTCAGTTTTCCGGACAATGGGAGAAATAGGAGCACTTGCAGCTCAGGGGTTGTCACGAGGAATCGGCGAAATAACTCACGTAAAGCGTCGACAGCATGGCCCAGACTAGAGGCTCAGGGCATGTCATCATTGCTAGTATCTGTTGGATGGGTTAACAAGTGCCATCTCAGGGCTTGCTGTGATGATTAAATGGCATAAGTGAGGTGGAGGACTCAGCACTGTCTTGGACACATAGCAAGCACTCAACACAGGGTCGTCATTAATGTGAGTGGCAGTCACCGTGACCGCGTGTGTATTCGATCAGGTCCGTGCCCACCTTTCGGAGCTCCTCCTCTCCACGTGTGACCTGCGGCCATGCTGGCCTCCATCTGTTCTCCCAAGAGGCCAAGCCTCTTCTCTCCTCGCCTGTCCTGTGCCTCTGCACTTGGTGGCTCCTCCTTATCACTCAGGTCTCCAGTCTAAAGTCATCTCTGCAGAGACCACCAGGCTCAAGAGCCTGCCGGCCCCATCCGGGCACTGTCTACCCTGTGCGATGCATGATGCACCATCACTGGTTTATTCGTTCTGTCTCCTCCCTCTGGACTGGAAGTTCCATGAAGACTGGGATCTCTCTTGTCCACTGCTATTCCCAGGGCACAGGACCATGTCCGGCACAGGTTGGGTGCTCAGAAAAATAACCTTTCCAGCCTTGGCCTGTCGAGTGCCCATTTAGAGGCCCCGCAAAGGGATTCATTTTGGAGTCCACATCTCGGAGCCTTGAAAATGCTCAGTGTTCCCTGGAAAGGGCCTCGTAAAACCTCACAGCACTAAGAATGTCAGGAAAAATATCTCCCCAAAGAAAAAAGAAGCTACTTCTGCAAGTAGGGTTTGAGGAGACCGGGCTGGATGGAAGAGGGGCTTCTGTCTTCCAGGAGGGAGGAGGTGCAGCAAGGTCCTCTTGGGATACCCTGCTGCCCGGGGAGATGGGAGAGGAGGACCCACTTACTCTGGGGATCAGTGCTGTGGATATAGCTGCTCACAGCCACCCCATGGGGTGCCCTCCAGCCAGCAGTCTGGCTCCCATGTCTGAGCTCCCTCAGTAGAGTAGGGTGGTGGGGAAGGGGTAGAGACCTAGGCCACATCTAGGGAAGGGCAGCGTGTGGGCCCAGCAGCGATTCTGTCTGGAAGATGTGGATGGGCTCTGGGATAACACAGAGGGCGTTGGGGAGGCAGGAGAGCAGGGGGCAGTGGTGGAGGTGGCCAGAAATGGTCAAAACAGAAGGAGCAGGAAAAGCAGGCTACATCTGTGTGTCTAACGGGTGTAGGAAGTCCATCCATCCATCCATCCACTCATCCACTCATCCATCCATCCACCCATCCGTTCATCCATCCAAACATTTCTCTCTCCCTGCTCTTCCCTCCTTCCCTTTCTCCCTCCCTCCATCTCCCTCTCTCCCCTCCTCCTTCTCCCTCCCTCCCCCTCCCTTCCTTCTTCCCTCCTCTCTCCCTTCCTCTTTCCCATCTTTCCTTTTTCCCTCCATCTGTCCATAAATCAGTCTAAGAGCCAGTCACCTGCTGGCTGCTGGGGGCACAAAGTGTGCCCAGTCCAGACTCTCATTGACTTCACACATTTTGGAGGGGGGACAAGCAGGGTCGCTGCTAGAGCATAAAGCACCTTTGTGAAAAATTTTTAAAAAATACTTTTTTTTTAAGAAAAGTGTGCTTTTGTCTTCAAGGAAAAAAAAAATTGGTAAGTTTGTATGCTGTTTCCCTTGAATGGTGGTGCCCTTCAGCCATGTCTCTGCCTGGGGAGCTTTCTGGATGCTGAGGCGCACACGCCCAGATCCCTGCCTGCCGCCAGCAGGCGACTGAGTCAGGACCAGCAGGGGTGCAGGGAGTGGAACTGCACCTCCCAGAGCAACGGGTAGGCGAGAGAAGTGATACCAGGAGGGCCTGAAGTGCAGTTGGGCACGCTGCGCACACGGGGGTGAGCCAGGGAGTGTGCACAAGGCTGGCTGTGCCCAGGGTGGGTTAATGTCGGAGGTGGCTCACGGCCGCTGTCCCAGTACACACATGGGGAGCTCTGAGTGTACACACTGGCCACTGCGCTTCGGATAGGTGAGTGTATGTCTAGATCTCAGTGGCGTTCCTTGGGTGTGTGCCTTGTACGCCTCACAGTCTGAACATCCATAATAGCAGGCCTGCAGACAAGTAAAGACAGATTAAATGAACAATGTGACATGCCAAGACAGAGGTGGGTGCAGTCCTGAGGGGAGCAGAGAGGCCGCACTGACCTTGCTCCAGAGGGTGCCTTTAAATGCTCTCTGACTGCTCCAGGCTCAGGGCTTCTGTAAAAAGCTTCTCAGATGGTCAGGAATGACTCCAGCTCCTCTCTCCTTCATCCTCCAGGCCCTCACTTGGCCCCATCTGTCTTTGTGTCTTTGTCCTGTGTCTTGCCTGGCTTGTTGGGGTGGGATCTTGGCTCTGGCTTAGCAGTCCCTTGACCCTGGTATGGTCCCTCAGCAACTTGTGCCACATCGACGGACAGGAATGCACCACACACCTGCTCCTGCTCAGGCCCGGACACCCCAACCCCATTTGTGCCCCAGGTGCACAGCAAGGAGGGAGCGGCAGGTCCTGAGCATCCCGTGGATGTCTCTGCTGCCCTCCCCAATGTGCTGCCCTGGGGGGCAATCACAGCCTCCAGGGGCCACTGAGGTCTTGGGGCTTGAGGTGGGACCAGCTGGAATCGATGGGGTGAGCAAAACGCTGTGATTAACACCCCCTGCACAGTGGCTTGTGCCAGCATTTGCATCAACCAACACATCACACAACAAGCTCTTGAGGGATTCTGGAGTCCTCTGTGTTTGATTTATAAAAGTTTACCACGAAGAATTGATTTGGACCGGCAGCGGGTTGCTGCTGCCGGGTTATCTTAACGTCTTCCTAGAGAAACTCGGTGCAGGTGATTCTTCTTGCTAATAAGAATCACCTATGTATTTATCTATCTGCCCAGGAATAAAAATTCAACACTGCCAAGGAACACTGTCCTTTCTGGGGACAGCCTTGTCTTTCCTGTGATGTGTGCGCACTCTCCAGGTGACTCGTCACAGGTCTTCCTGACCCGGTGGCTGCTCACACTTCCGACGCTGTGTCTGGATCGGAGCTTAAATGGGGCAGTCCCTCAGGTTTGCAACGACTGTCTGCAGAGGACTCAGACGTCACCACAGCCGAGGGAGGTGCAATGGCATGGGTCCTATTGCCACCCACACATCAGGGCTCACTCTCTATTTTCTAAAATTTTCAAACAAAGTATTTCTACCAACATGGGCATATATATTAGAAGGTAGAGTAGGGTAGTGAGGAAAAACAAAACAAGATACTAAACATGGGTTCTGTGGCCAAGACTGGGGTTTGACTCCTGGAAATATTTGCCATAGTAGCTGTGTGATCCTGGCCATTGTGGGAGACAGAATAATGGCCCTCCACAGAATCCATGTCCTAACCCCTAGAGCTCTTGAATGTGTCACCTTACGTGGCGGAAGACACTGTAGATGCTAGCCAGTTAAGAATCCTGAGATGGGGAGATTATCTTGGATTATCCAGGTGGGCTCAAAGTAAGCACAGGGATTCTTTTTTTTTTTTTATTCAGTTCATAATAGCTTACGTCAATGTGAGATTTCAGTCGTACGTTATTTCTTGTCTGTCACCACGTAAGTGCTCCCTTTTACCCTCTGTGTCCACCTCCCACTCCCCTTTTCTTGGTAACCACTGAACTGTTTTCTTTGTCCATGTATTTGTTTATATTCCACACATGAGTGAAATCATCTGGTGTTTGTCTTTCTTAGACTGGCTTATTTCACTTAGCCGAATTCCTTCCAGGTCCTTCCATGTTATTGCAAATGGGATGAATTTGTCTTTTTTGTGGCTGCATAGTATTCCATTGTATGTATATACCACATCTTCTTTATCCAGTCATCGGTCAATGGGCACTTGGATTGTTTCCACTTCTTGGCTATTGTGAATAATGCTGCAACGAACATAGGGGTGCATGTGTTACTTTGGATTGTTGATTTCAAGTTGTTTTGGTAGATTCCCAGTAGTAGGATAGCTGGATTTTTCTATAGAATGGTATTTCTATTTTTAGTTTTTTGAGGAATCTCTGTACTGTTTTCCATAGTGGCTGCACCAGTTTGCATTCCCTCCAGCAATGTATAAGGGTTCCCTTTTCTCCACACCCTCTCCAACATTTGTTATTTTTAGTCTTAGTGATTATTGCCATTTTAACAGGTGTAAGGTGGCATCTTAGTGTAGCTTTGATTTTCATTTCCCTGATGATTAGTGATGTTGAACATCTTTTCATGTGCTTATTGGCAATCTGTATATCTTCTTTGGAAAAATGTCTGTTCACCTCCTCTGCCCATTTTTTGATCGGGTTGTTTGTTTTTTTTATTGTTCAGTTGTGTGAGTTCCTTATATATTATGGAGATTAACCCCTTGTCAGATATATGATTTGCAAATATTTTCTCCCAGTTGGTGGGTTGTCTCTGTTTTGATTCTAGTTTCCTTTGCCCTGCAGAAGGTCTTTAGTCTGATGAACTCCAACTTGTTTATTTTTTCTTTGTTTCCCTTGTCTGAGAAGACATGGTATTTGAAAAGATCCTTTTTAGTTCAGTGTCAAAGAGTGTGCTACTGATATTATCTTCCAGGAGTTTTATGGTTTCAGGACATATCTTCAAGTCTTTGATCCATTTTGGGTTTAGTTTTGTGTGTGGTGTGAGATAGTGGTCTACTTTCATTCCTTTTGCATGTGACTGTCCAGTTTTCCCAACATCATTTGTTGAAGAGACTATCTTTTCTCCATTGTATGTTCTTGGCACCTTTGTCGAAGATTAGCTGTCTGTAGATGTGTGGTTTTATCTCTGGGCTTTCAGTTCTGTTCTGTTGATCTGTGTGCCTGTTTTTGTACCAGTACCATGCCGTTTTGATCACTAAGGCTTTGTAGTACATTTTGAAGTCAGGGATTGTGATGCCTCCGGCTTTGTTCTTTTTTCACAGGATTGCCTTAGCAATTCTGGGTCTTTGGTTGCCCCATATGAATTTTAGGATTCTTTGCTCTATTTTTGTGAAGAATGTCATTGGGATTCTGATTGCGATTGCATTGAACTGTAGATTGCTTTGGGTAGTATGGACATTTTAACTATGTTTATTTGTCTAATCCACGAGCAAGGAATCTCTTTCCATCTCTTTATGTCATTATCAATTTCTTTCAGTAACGTCTTATAGTTTTTCATTGTATAAGTCCTTCACCTCCTTGGCTGAATTTATTCCTAGGCACTTTATCCTTTTAGTTGCGATTGCAAATGGAATTGTATTCTTGAGTTCTCTTTCCATAAGTTCGTTACTGGAGTAGAGAAAAGCAACTGATTTTTGTGAGTTGGTTCTGTACCTTGCAACTTTACTGTAGTTGTTAATTATTTCTATTATTTTTCCTACGGAGTTTTTTGGGTTTCCTATATATAGGATCACGTCGTCTGCAAACAGCGAGAGTTTCACTTCTTCACTCCCTGTTTGGATTACCAGCATCTTTTTAAGAGGGATGCAGAGTCGGAGAAGGAGCCGTGATGATGGAAGCAGGGCCAACAGGAGAAAGACTGATTCCTGGAAGATGTTACACTGCTGGCTTTGAAGACGGACTGAGGAGCCAGGAGCCAAGGAAGGCAGGAGGCCTCCAGGAGCTGGAAGAGGCAAGGAGATGCATCCCCTCTCGGAGCCTCTAGGGAGGGTGGCCCTGCCGACACCTTGATTTCAGCCCAGTGAAACCCATTTCTACTCTCTGCCCTCCAACACCATAAGAAAACAAATTTGTATAGTTTTAAGCCACTGAATTTGGGGCACTTTGCAACAGCAGCAACAGGAAACTCATCCAGGCCTGTTGCTGTCTCTCTTTTAGCTTCAGTCACTCATTTCTAGTAAGAGAAGAGAAGGCGAGCTGGAGGTGCTTTCCGGGTAAGGCTGCTGTGTGGGGTGAATGAGGCAGTGACTGGCGGGGGTCAGGAAGGTGGGGAGGAGGAAGAGGGCGGTGGAGAAAGGCCTTCAGCGCCAGGCTCTCTGGAGGGTGCTTCTCACGCTGTCTGCGGAGAAGGCCCCCTCGCTTCATTTTTAGTAAATTCAATAAATTTAGATCCATTGTGGATCAACACTTTTATAAAATACAATAAAAATGAATCATTAGAACAAAATGAATAAAAAGACATAGAAAACGAAGCTCCATTTTATAATTATTAGATTCAGCAGTCATAGCATTGTTCTGTGTAACTGCTCACAATTTTCTCAATGCTCTCACTTTCTGCACCTCACCACCTGTGGGGGGGTCACAAACAGCATCGGCAACGTCCCTGTCCCGGCTCACAAGCTGAGTCAGTCGTTGTCCGGAGGTGAGGATAAGCTGCAGTTGAGGCCTGGGGAAGTCAGATTGCTTTACAGACAAGGCGATGGCCAGACTGAATACTGAAGTATGAGTAGGGGTTTACCAGGAAGAAAAGCAGAAAAAAAGAACCGGGGAACAGCATGTTGAAAGGCATGGAGGTGCGTGGTCATCGTGCCTCCGATATGAATTTCCCTGATGGTGTCTTTGAAGGACAGCATGCTGAGGTCTGACTTTCTAGGACCCTGATAAAGAGGAGAAGACCACGTGCTACAGTGTTGATGACGGGAACATTACTTCTCAGCTTGAAGCCTGCCCTCAGATCAGGCGATAGCTCTCAGTGGAGTCTGCAGAGCCTGGCCAGCTGTGGCACTGCCTCTAGGTCCAGCCTCACCCCGTGTGCTCGAGCCCCAGTGCTCCAGGCCCCTGTGACTCCTGACATTCTCAGAGGCATGCCCTGCCCCAGGACCCGTCATGGTGTTCCTCTGACTGGCATGCTCTTCCCGTCTTGTCTTTGCCAGGCAAAGTCTACCTATCCTTCAGGTCTCAGCTTGAACAACGTTTCCTTGGGGGACCTTCTCTTACCTCCCAGCTTTCATCTTGTTATGTGTTCCAGGAAGCACCTGAGATAGGGGTCTGCCCATCTTAGTGTTCAGTGAATATCTAGTGGATGAGTGAGCAAACACGCTGTGTTTCTCTCTCTCCAGCATGTACCACAGTTGCTATGAAAACTTTTATGTATTTATCTGTTTAATGTCGATATTCCCACTAAGTCATGAGCTGTCTGAGTCAGGGATCATGTCTGCTTTGCCTTACACAGTGCCGCACACATAGTAGATGCTCAATAAATACACGTTGAATGAATATGTGAGAGGATGAGTGATGGAGTTGGGTGGGATGGCTGGGGTAAACCCTAGAGGAAGAGTTTGATTGTCCTCCTCACAGTTGCCTCAAGCAGCAGCAGCAACAGTAGCTGACATTCAGAGGGCTCCCCTGACCCTGAAGCATCAAGCTGTGGTCAATGGCGAGGTCCAATGATCACAAGAAGTGAAGGAACTTTTCGGATCCTAAGAGGAATCTGTGACGTGAAGATTGCATTTTCTGGAGAACAGTCATGTCTTTTCCAAGACAACCAACTTATATATGCCCAAAGAGTCCATTCGAGGAATTTCCCGGATGTTTTCTTCAGGTGGCCATAGGACAACCACATTGGTTAAGGCTCTGTTCCATTATAGTGAAACAACAACAAACAAACAAAAGCCACAGTAAGAGAACAAACAACAATAACAACAAAACAACCTGCCAATCCAATTATATGAAACAATAAACCGGAAAACATCAACACCTCCTTTCATGACGACTTCCTCCTGGGACGCAGGTAACCCGGAGGAGCAGGATCCTGCAGGTACTAAGTACTCTCTGTATGTTCGTGGATGTGACTTTTGTCTTCTGAGATGCAGATGGTATTCCCTGGTCCTCCCGACTTGGCCGGATCTGTGGCTTCTTGGAGCAGATTTAACAGCTGTGGGTCCTCGGGGAGAAGGGACTGAGTTGGGATCACAGCTGTTGGATGTGCCAGGCTTGAAATGATGGGCCATGATGGACCTGAGGACTGAGGAGGACCACCTGGCCACCTCCCAGCTTCCCCCTGAAGCTGTCTGCTCTGGCTCGCCAGGTGGGAGATAGATTTCCAGCCATGGTGCACAGTGATAACCTCTTCCTCTGTTGGGCCACAATCGTGGCTTCAGTAGAGTGCCAATTCTTCACGGGCAGTGGGCAGGCTTCTCTTTTGAGCCTTGATGGTGTCTAAGGCAGGGCCTGCTCTCTGTGGTTCCTGTTAAGGGCTGGCTGACAGGTTATTCCTATAGATGCTAGTTCACAGTTCATGAGAGGAATGATGATCTTGTAGAAAGAAGCCAATTGGAGGACTAGTCCTGGATCCACGATCTCTCTGGGCCTCTGGATCTCACCTGCTCTGCTGATTTCCTGGGGTTCTTCTGAGAATCAGCTGAGTTGATGGCCGTGGCCATGGGGGGGAAAGTCCCAAAGTGCTAGCACAGAATGGTGACTCGCTGGTCATGGAGATGGAACTCCTGATGTCTGTCACTGTGACTCGAATCTGGTGGTACGACTGTGGATTCGAATTTTGCTTTCTGATATGAGAGCTTTATCTAGAAGAAGAAATCTTTTCTTTGGAATCATGGAAACTTGAGTTTAACTTTCTACTTTTACATTTTTTGAGTGCTCACTACCTGTTAGCACCATGCTAAGCCCTCTATATAATTCTTACGATAGCCCTGTGAGTTGACTTGCCCAAGATCCCTAAGAGGTATGTGTTGGCCTAGAGAGGATGGCATAACAGCAAAGAGCTGGGCTCTGGAGTGGGACCGGCTGGGGCGGAGTCCCTGCCCTGCTCACCAGCTGTGTGACCACGAGCAAGCTCCTTCCTCTCTCTGGGCCCCAGTTTTCATGTCTGTAAATGGAAAGACTGAGAGCCAAAGGGCCTTACCCAAATTGGGCAGTGTGTCAGGGCACATGGATGACCTGAAGCCGTAAAGGCCCTATTTCCTCTTATCATTGGCAGCATTAATCTGATTTTATTTATTTTAAAAATTTGCAATTGTGATAAAATACAGGTAATATAAAAATTATCATCTGAGCAATTTTTAAGTGTACAGTTCATTAGTGTTACATTCACACTGTTACGCAATCAGTCTCCAGAAGGCTCTTCATTTTGCAAAACTGAAACTCTATGCTCATTAAACTGCAACTCCTCATTCCCCTCCCCCCCAGCCCCTGGTAGCAACCATTCTACTTTCTGTCTCTATGAATTTGACTACTTCAGATACCTCGTATAAATGAAATAATACAATATCTGTTCTTTTGTGATGGCTTATTTCATTCAGCATGATGTCCCCAAATTTTATCCATGTTGTAGCATGTGTCAGAATTTCCTCCCTTTTTAAAAATTTTCTTTGTTTTTTTTTGCTGAGGAAGATTAGCTCTGAGCTAACATCTGTGCCAATCTTCCTCTTTTTTATTAATTTTTTTTGTATGTGGGACACCCCCACAGTGTGGCTGGTGAGTGGAGTAGGTCCATGCCTGGGATCTGAACCCATGAACCTGGGCTGCCAAAGTGGAGCGTGCAGAACTTTAACCACTCACTCAGCCACTGGGCTGGGCCCAGAATTTCCTTCCTTTGTAAGGCTGAATACTATTCCATTGTATGTATATTCCACATTTTGCTCATCCATTTGTCAGTTGATGGACACATGGGTTGCTTCCATGTTTTGGGGTTATGAATAATGCTGCTATGGACATGGGTGTACAACTCTCTCTTTGAGATCTGCTTTCAATTCTTTTGAGTATATAGCTAGAAATAGAATTGCTGGATCACATAGTAATTCTATTTGCAATTTTTTGAGGAACTACCATACTGTTTCCCATAGCGGCTGAACCATTTTGCATTCCCACCAACAGTGTACAAGTGTTGCAATTTCTCCACATTCTCACCAACACTTATTATTTTCTCTCTCTCTCTCTTTTTTTCTTTTAAAGATTGGCACCTGAGCTAACAACTATTGCCAATATATTTTTTTCCCCTGCTTTTTCTCCTGAAATCGCCCCAGTATATAGTTGTATATTTTAGTTGTGGGTCCTTCTAGTTGTGGCATGTGGGATGCCACCTCAGCATGGCTTGATGAGTGGTGCCATGTCCGCGCCCAGGATCTGAACCAGCGAAACCCTGGGCTGCCGAAGCAGAGCATGTGAACTTAACCACTCGGCCAAGGGGCCAGCCCCTATTTTCTCTTTTTTTTTGATAGTCATCATCCTGATGGGCATGGGGTGGTCTCTCACTGCAGTTTTCACTTGCAGTTCCCTAATAACTAGTGATGTTGCCTATCTTCTCATGTGCCTGTTGGCCATTTGTAACACATCTTCTTTGCAGAAATGCCTATTCAAGTGCTTTGCCCATTTTTTAACGGGGTTCTTTATTTTTTCGTTGTTGAGTTGTGGGAGTTCTTGATGTATGATTTTACTTATCTGAATTTCTTGCAGTCAAGTCAAATTTATCTGATTCAGAAAATAACGAAGCCTATATTTCTCCAAGTGTCATGAAACAAATTCACACTTGCTGTACATAGATTATTGCATTTGATCTTCACAACAATCTCTGAAGAAGCTACTAATGTCCCCTTGACTTCACAGAGGAGGAGACTGAGACCACCAGGAATCATTGTTCCTGACGAGGGTCTCAGGTCAGAACTGGCAAAGCCATCAGGGCTGAGGGCCAGTGGGTAGAGTCCAGATGCTGAGCTCTAAAATTGCCTGTCTGCACTTGGTCTCTGCTGAGA
The DNA here is from genome assembly GCF_041296235.1 of Equus asinus. NCBI lineage: Eukaryota > Metazoa > Chordata > Mammalia > Perissodactyla > Equidae > Equus > Equus asinus. Next base: position 86,717,968 of record NC_091810.1, on the reverse strand, counting down.
TCCCCGGGTGAGTTCTCGTTGTCTGAATGATATGCTCTGGAAAGCCTGGTGGTCCAGGCTTTGACATCACCTTGATCTTTCTGTCCTTTACACAGAGGCACTTTGATTTGACCAAGTTTATGAGCCTTGACTTAGAGCTGACCTGGGGCTAGGGACTGGGAATTAGAGATTCATTCATTCGTTCCACAAACATTTGCTGAGCACCTACCAGTTTTCAGACGTTAAACCTGATTCTCAGGATTCTGAGATAAACCAGACCCAGTTCTTCTCAAGTGACTCACATTCAGTGGGGGAGAGAACAGATAGATGGTTAATTTTATGTGTCAACTTGCCTGGACCATGGGGTGCCCAGACATTTGGCCAAACATTATTCTGGGTGCATCTGTGAGGGAGTTTCTGGATGTGACTAACATTTGAATCAGTAGCCCGAGTAAAGCAGGTTTGCCCTCCCAAATGTGGGTGGGCCTCACCAAACAAGTTGAAGGCCTGAATAGAACAAAATGGTTGACTAAGAGGGAACTCCTCCTGCCTGACTGCCTTTGAGTGAGATATCGTTTTTTCCTGCTTTTGGACTTGAATTGAAATGTTAGCTCTTCCTAGATCTTGAGCCCGCTGGCTTTCACACTAGACTTACACCATTGGCTCTCCTGGGTCGCTAGCTTGCTGACTGTAAATTTGGGGCTTCTCAGCTTGTATAACCATGTGAGCAAATTCCTTACAATAAATCTATATATCCTATATTTATGTGTTACCTACCTATCAATCTATCATCTATGTATGTATGTATGTATGTATCTATCATCTATTTATCTACGTATTTATCTATGTATGTTTGTATGTATCTATCATCCATCTATATATGTATGTATGTGTCTATCATCTATCTACGTATCTATTTATGTATCTATGTATGTATGTATTTATCATCTATCTATGTATCTATTTATGTATCTATGTATCTATCATCAAACATTCATCTATGTATCTTTGTATCTATCTATGTATCTATCCATCTATCTATTATCTATCAATCATCTATCTGTGTATGTATCTATGTATCTGTCTACCTATCTATCTGTCTACGTGTCCACCTCCTGTTGGTTCTGTCTCTCTGGAGAACCCTGACTAACACTGCACAGTCACAAAGTAGAGTGATGAGCACAGAGGCAGAGGTCTGAGGGCTGCATCATGAAGACTTGACCAAGATGGAATGCAGGCCCTTGATCCCATTTCTTGGGAGTCCTTGGGGCTCATGAACCCCTCCCTGGCATCAGAGTGGTCTAAAGGACAGCACTGCCCTGGCCTGGCAAATTCCAGGGGCCATGGCTTCCACAGGGTCCAAAGCTTTGAGGGGTATTGGCAGACATACTGATTCATTCAGTCAGCAAACATGCATGGAGCACCCTTTGTGGGATGGGTCATGTTCTAGGAATACAGTCGTGAAGACTGCAGATGTACAAGTCCCTCCTCTTACGGGGCCTATGGTATAGCAGGGATGGGAGAGCAGACCATTAGGAAACAGTGGTAAGTTGTGTGAAGATGATCAATTAGGCATTGCGTTGGCTTCTTGAGGCAGTAACGTTGGATGAGAAGCACATTCCAGGCATAGGGAAGAGCTGGAGCAAAGCTGGCCCAGAAAGAGGGGTGATGGGGCTGGGCCTAGTGAGCACGATGGGATGCTCTAAGGTGAGACTTGACGTCTCACCCAACAGGTAGGGCCCGTAGCCTGAGGAAAAGAGCTTATTTAGATTTATTACAAGTGGGAAGAAAATTCTTTGGAGGGTCCTAAGTAGGGGAGCACTGTGATCTGGCTCATAATGGAACACCATGCCCCTTTGTTGCAGCTGTCCAGATGAGAGCTGATGGTGGCCTGGACTGGGGTGGTGGCAGAGAGGAGGACAGGCATCACTGGGTGGGGTATATTTTGGAGGTAGAGGTGAGAGGAATTGCTGATGAATGTTGGGGAAGGGGTACCAAAGAAGGATTGGATTCACTGAAGATGTCCTGAGCTCCTAGGAAGTGGTGATCCCACCGCCTCTGAGGTCAGCAGAGGCCCCAGCCTGGGGTCAGCAATGGCACCTGTCACTGAGAGGTTAAAGTGGATAGGTTTTGAGTTGAGTCCTTTCCTGGCCACTCCCTTCAATCCATCTGAGCATTGGGCTAAAACCCTCAAACCTCCTCCTTGCGTGTCTCAACAGTGGGACCAGAGCCGTCTCTGGACACATGTTGGATCACTGAGGAGACATGGGTCTCTCGTCCGCTTCTCTTGTCCTGTGTTCAGGCCTGCCTACCCTTCAGGGCACCCCTGCCACTCAGGACAGGAATGCTCCTCAGTTCCTGGGCCTCTCAGGCGCTGGGCAGAGGTCGCTGCATGCCCCCGGGTGAGTGCGGGCAGGTGGAGAGATGCCCACTGGATGCAGTCTTCCCCCAGCGCGCCAGGTTCCTCCCAGCCGGGCCCTGATCCACTGCTCTCCTACCTGGAGGGCATTCCTCCTCTTCTGAGGACGAACCTGCTCATCCTCGGAGCCTCGCCTGACAGCCCCTCCCACCCCAGGCCTCTCCTGCATGTGCCCACAGCCTCCTGGTTAAAGCTAATTGTCCCCCTACTTGAGGGTCATCTGTCACGAGCAGGTGAATTCCTTGAGGGCGGGGACTACGTCTCATTTTTATTTCCAGCCCCCAGCGCAGGGGGCTCAGTCACTGTTTGGATTGAAAGAGCAAAACAAATCCATTGTGGCCACAGAGCAGTGGCTGGGAGAGAAGCTTGCCCTTTCCAGAAATGTCCAGCTTCTCTTCCATAAACCATACTTCATGCACCAGCAGAACAGCGATAATGACTCCAGCTTTATCTTCATTTCTGTGATTAGGGAGACGTAGTTTTGAGTTAAGCTTGTTAATGAGGTGCTGTGACTGTTACTTGAATAAAAGACCAAAATTTGCTTGAACTTAGGCAATAAGTATTTTACTTTTACGACATGTCTGGCGTTATGTTAAAGGTGGAATCCATCAGACGTCCTGTGCTGCAGTCTCAGCGTTGGGCTGAAATTCAGATGTGCTCACACTAACGGGAAGGAGTCTGGAAGCTTTAATCACGGCTTGTGGTTCAGCCTGATTGACAGTGTTTCCATTTTTTAAAGCGACTGTTTTTCATATGGAATAAATGACTCCCCTTTCGTTTTTCTCCTGTAATAGGAAAGGTTCTCATTGCGGAGGGAAATCTCTACAAGCAGCCTGTTAAGTAGTAAATGTTACTGCTGTGCCTGAACGGAGTTATCATCCATGGGAAGCGTCAGCTGATAAGGTGTACAACACAGAGTAGGTCGTCCCACCTGCTGAGCTCGGAGGCAATTCCTTCATCATCTGGGGAGATGTGCATTCAACATCATCGTCCTTCCTCTCCTCCAAATGCAACCTTGGTTTGCACGGTAGTTGGGCCTATTCTGGATGTCGGCTCTGGAAATTCCACTCCATCTACTCTGAGTGAAAACGGACTTGGTTGGAAGAATCTCAGGATGTGTGGCTGAATCCAGCCTCAGAAATAAAGCCAGGCAGCAGGACCAGAGCTGGCCTGGGGTGCTGTTCCAAGCCGGGAGTCTTTGCTCTGTTTCACTTATTCATGCTTCTCTCTTTGCTGTTCTGTCTTGCTGTAGTCCAGCTTTCTCAGTTCCCCAGTTCTTGTGGTGGGACGTGGTCACCTCTACCAGCTCCCAAGGGTCCATGCTACAGCCCAGCCATCTAGAGAGAGTCTGCCCTCTTCCCCGAATGCAGCATCCCTCCCCAGACCAGTCCGCTGTAAGCAGGGGGTAGGTCACACTTTAACATGGAACTTTGGCTGCAACTCTATGGATGGGGTGAGGAAGGATGAATTTCTAGAAAAGCAATAGTAGGAAGATAACCCAAGAGATGTCCATTGCATTGCTAGCAAGAGCCCAGATTCACCCCACAAATGGATAGCAGGCTCAGGGACTCCCGCCATCTTGTAATTCAAGTTCTGACATTGAAGCCCGTAAATACCTACAAATGAAAAGGGGCTGTGAAGGACGGAGAGCGTGTATTTCTGATTCCATGTGGAGCTGTGACCAGATCTGAGTCCCGCACACTCACCACCTCATTCTCAGAGCTTGTGCTGTTGATTTAGTCTTGGGGGCATCACTCCTCGACCCAAACCAGGTTTCCTTTCCCCTCTTTGGCCCGGCTCCTCACTAAGTAATATCCACAATATACCAGGGGCTTGCAGCCACAGTGATGAAGCTGCTGCCCCTCGAAAACATTGCTTCTCTACATTATCTCTCAGCCTCCCAACAACCCCATCTTCTAGATGTGGACTTGAGGCTCACAGAGGTTGAGCAATTTGCTAAGGTCATATCGATAGGAAGAAGGGAACTGGGACTGGCTGTCACACATTTCTAGCTCTACAGCCTTTATTTATTTCATAACACTACACTAGTCCCTCCATACAACAACACATCTCAAGACCAGGTTGTCAGCAAGGAGAAAACAGGGAAACAATGGACAAGAAAATGGGCCCGTAATTTCTACATTTGAAAAAGGATGTAGAAATGCACGGGTGGACCCGACGTCTGCTGGATTCTTAGCTGCTGTGGCCTCAGGTTGGCTTAGAACTGTGTTCCATAACTGTGGAAGCTCATAGTCCTCCTCTGGATGGGGTGGATTTCCAGGGGGCTTTTGGGCCCATTTTACCCTTGTCACTCAGGTTCTGTGGCCCATGGGTGCTTTCTACGTGGGACATAGCATTGACCCAGACATGAAAACACATTCCTTTTCTTAGGTAACATCCTGAGCCTAAGTAAAACACATCCACACAAAGTTTTCCACTATTGCGAACATAGTAATCTTCCCGGAGGATGTGGAGGTGGGCTGAAGACGGGTTTCTACCCGTCTACACAGTCAGTCTAAGGTTTGACATTAGTCACTCCGATACTTACATTATCTTATGGTCATCACATCCAGGGACATTTCCACTCGCTCCTCACCCCATAGAGTCCCCTCGCCACTCGCCATCTGCAGAACTCCCCTCTCTCCCTCTCCTACCTTTTCTTGAGTGTCAGGGTAAAACACGCGGTCTTCTCATTTTCTAATGCTAATAGCTGCCAGATGCAAACCGGCTCACTATTCTGAGCCTCTCTTATAGTCCCTGGGTGGAACCAGAGCCTCTGCTTGTGGAAAGCCCCCTCCCCTCTCTGCCCTGGGGCCGCTCTCTCCATTCTCCCCAGGTCTAGCATCCTCTGTCCACCTGGAGCTGAAGCCGCTCACATCAGTACCTGCTGTTGGAAGTCATCTTTCTCTGACAGCACTAGCTTGGCCCTCCTGCCTGGAGCCTCCAGAAGCAGCCATCCCTGAGGAGAGAGAGAAGGCATTTCCTCCAGGTGGAGCAGCCAAGAAAAGGTGAGGTGGCAGGACTGAGCGCGGGTGTCCAAGGAGCTGTGGGGAGCGGGGCAGAGCGCACTGTGTCGGGGAAGAGAGATGGAAGACGATGAAGGGCTCTGCCAGCCTGGGAGAGGACTCCAAGGTCCACGCGGGGGACAGCGGGGGGACTTGTCTTTATCTGTTCGGCCTCTAGTAGAAGGTAGGTGCTGGTCCTTAAACATTTCTATGACTCAGCCCTAAGCATAGTGTCTGCCTCATGGAGGCAAATGGTAAATATATGCTGAAGGAACAAGTAAGCAGAGGAACAGATTTTGTCAACTGTGAAAGGGACTTAAGGTGTTAGACAGTAGGTGGGTCCAAGAGGCCGTTTTATAATCCCTGAAGTCCCACTCTGTAGCATTTACCTTAGGATCAGCTCCAGGTTCAGAAAGGCCAGTCCATGCTGCCCACCAGACAGTCCCTGGGGGCCGTAGTTGACTGAGTCCATGGGGTCTGGACTGGTGAGGCCACCAGCCTGCAGGCCCCCTGTGGGAGGAGCGAGCCTGCATTGGTCATCCTTGTATCCCTGGTCCCAGCTCATGCAAGGCTTCAGGAGCTGTGAGGTGTGCCCAAAAGGAAACCCTCCGAAATAGAGATGATTGTGGCCACAAAGTGGCGCCATTGTTCCAGCCAAAGACCTCAGAATAGACTTGGGCAGACCGTGTTGCTTGGAACTTTGAACTGAATCCAAACTCCTCCAACATATCTGTCAGGCTCTAATCTCAGTGCAGTGATATATTCTAATCCCATAACAAGAGGATTAACACCACCACTGTAGCCAATTTGAATTGAGAAAATCTGTTTCAGGAGCGAATTCTGAGGCGATTCCTTCCCCAGCCGTCAAGAAGGGCCGGCATGTCGGTAGGAGCGGGTTCTGCACCAACTGGCGAGCCGGCTTGTAGGCTGAGCTGCTCACGCCGCTCGGGTGGTGCCCACTTACAGAGCCACACTCCAGCCCCCGCGCGCCATCTTGGTGGCTGCCACAAAGGCAGCTGGGGACAGACAGAACAAGGGTCCCCAAGCTAAATTCCCCTCATTCCTCCCCTGTGCACCAAGCTCTTGGTGTGGGACGCCTCTCTGCGCTTCGCCCCATGTTCACGTCTTACCCTTTCTTCAAGGTCCAGGTCCCAAAGAGGCTGTTGGCGTGCCTCCTGCCCCAAAGAGTAAGACCCTCTCTGGAAGCTTCTTCTGCAAGCTCTTCTGATTCAATGGGAACTGACAGATAGGAGAGACCCACCATTTTCTGTACCTGTTTTTACTTGACTCCTCATGGAGGGGGTGATTCCCTTGAGGGCCAACTCCACACCTTGAGCTTGTAGCGTTTCCTGCACACGGGGAGCACCTGGTAGTTATTTGTGGCTGTTGAACAGCAAGTGGAACATGCTGCCGTATTTAAAGGGCTGGAGGTGTTTAATAGCAGAGCCAGAAGAGCAGAGTTCTGTGAGGTGTTTCTCTTGTTCTCAGAGAGCTGTAGGTTGTGACGCACCAGTAACTTTGTGAAAATTAAGATAAGAATAGACGCATTTACTGAGTGCCTGCTAGATAGTAGTCACGGTGTTCTGCATTCACACGTGGACTTCATTTAGTTTCCCCAACAGCCCCAGGAGGCAGCATTTCTGCTTTCCACGTGGGGGAAAGTGAGGCTCAGGAAGTTAAGTAACACACTTGAGTGTCTAAGTTAATGCTGGCCAAGCTCTGCGGGGTTGATGGTGGGGTTGGAAAACCCAACCTGTTTTCCTGGACCCCTGTCTGTAGGTCCCAGGCCCACAGTCCCTTTGAGACTCATAGGGACTCATGTTCTGGGGCCATGATGGCTACACTTAATCCGCTCTGACTCTCGAGGGCATGGAGGCAGCATGGCTGGGGCAGTGGCCTGGTGGATGGCCAGAAGCAGCACATCTTGGGTACATTGGTTGCAGTGGATCCCTCCAATTGTCCTCCAGTGAGAAGGCCCGAGGCACAATGTATTTGCCCAGGAGGACATGTGCAAACAAGGCGCTGCCATGGCCTGTTTGTTTTGATCTGGGGGTCACCTGGGGGACTTCCCTGCCCCCAAATAGCCCCCTCTCTGGCGTGTTATGGGACCCTGAATCTCGCCATTAGTTCTCATTTCCTTTACGTTTATAGTGTTTTTCAGCCTCTCAACATCCTCCATGATCTATCAAACCTGGCAAAGGATGAGTTGAGGGCCACGTGGGAGGAGGAGGGGTGCCTGGAGGTGGCAGGGAGTTGGGGCCAGACTTGGCTGTTCCCTTCTGCTTTCGTGACTGGGATGAGGCCAGCAGGCAGGCAGGAAGGCAGAAAGCCACCGATGCAGAGAATCCAGCTTTTGGATTTGGACCACAAAGACTTGAGGACCCTGCTTTTCACCTGTTCTCTGTACCCTGGCTCCCTGAGGCTGCCATTCCTGCAGCTGGAGTCCCAGATGCCGTGGTCTGTTAAGCAAGCACAGCAGGTATTGCTAGCGAGAAGCAATGCAGGAGGGAAGACAAGTCTGCAGCAGAATCTTCACTCAGCTGAAGATGCTGCAATGGAAACGCATTTTCTGGGCAAATGAAGTCTCTGGCTTGTCACTGAGTGTTTCCTTGGTGAGAAAAAAGCTAAATGGGCCTACTTGGCTGCCTGCAGGAACAGTAGGAAGCCCCCAGTTGGTCTCTGTCACTGGAAATTCCCTCTGCAGAGGATAAGGCCTTTCATCCTACTACTAAAAGTTAAGCTAAGGCTGCAAACCCTTGGGAGAGTAAATTCCTGATCCTTTTCTCCCAAGAGTCCACTGCTATGGAGGAGAACCTCGAAATGTGAGGACCCTGAGCAGCTGGGGACAGTAGGCAGGTGTGGCAAGGCAGGCAGAGGCATCAGGGACGCCCTTGCACTTTGTAGGTTTCATGAGTGTCCTGTGGGTTGGCCTCCTTTGCATGGATCTGAAGTGTGTGTGTGTGACGACTCAGCTGCAGCCTTGCTTGTTTAGTAGCTTTCCGGGTTCCTTTCCTAGGGTGGCTCCAAACTTGGCTGGCTTTCTTTGGCTTCAGAAAGTCACGTAGACTTTCTCTGAACTGGGCTGTGATAGGCTGGATAACGGTCCTCAGAGATATGCAGGCCCTAATCCCTGAACCTGTGAATGTTCCCCTCTGTGGAGAAAGGGTCTTCGCAGATGTGATTAAGTTAAGGGTCTTGAGATGGGGAGATTATCCTGGATTGTCCAGGTGGCCTCTGAATGTAAGATCAAGTTTCCCTAGAAGAGGAATGGAGAGGAAGACTTGGCTACCGACAGAAGAGAGGAAGGCTGTGGGACAGAAGCAGAAGGAAGCAGAGTCAGAGCGAGAAGATACCGGCTTTGCAGATGGAGGAAGGTCCCATGAGTCAAGGAATGCAGCTGCAGAGGCAGGAAAAGGCAAGGGATTATCCCCTAGAGCCTCCGGAGGGAATGTGGCCCTGCTGACACCTTGGTTTGGCTAATGAAACCATCTTGGACTTCCAGAACTGTAGGAGAAGAAATGTGTGTGGTTTAAGCCACCAAGTTTGTGGCAATTTGTTACAGCAGCTATAAAAACCTCATACATGGGGTAAGGGGAGAATTTTCATCCATGGGACCCTGGCCTCTAAGGAGCTTTCAATTTAGGAGGTGAGAGGAGACCCACAGGAATCTTTGAATGCTGACTGTGCACCATATTGTTTCCCGTCCCCTTCAGTTAGCAGGGGCGTGGAGCAGCGGGAGCAAATGGGTTTGGGCTCAGAGGCCCCAGTCCAAGCCTGGTGCTGCCGTTGATCATCTGATGGACCCTGAGAGCATTGCTTGAACTCTGGAATGCCAGTGGCCACATTGTAGAGTGGCGCTAAGAGTGCAGGCTGCTGTGAATGTTAAATGAAATCAGGGCTGTCATGATGTCATGGCCAGCTCGGTGCCTGGTCCATTAACCTTCAATCCCTCATCCTTCTCTCCACAGAGTCGCCCGGTACCAGTGTTCTGAGTACCTGGGGAGATGATCGTGAATTAGTAAAAATTCTGAATTCTACGGTTTTTTTGGAGGAAAAAAACTCCTCATTTCACATATGGGGAAACTGAGGCTCAGAGAAATTATGAAACCTGCTGGGGTCACACTACAAGTCAGAGCCTGGCTGTAACTTTGGCCCTGCCAGCCTCCTGTGGGGACACCTGTGCTCCTTTCCTATCCTGTCAGTCACCAAACCCTGACTAGCTCTTGGCCTCTATCCATCCTCCCTCCCGTTGGTGGAAGGAGACAAGCTGGGGAGTAGGCACACATAGAGAAACTAAAAGAAGATTGTTCTTCCGTGAGCGTGGCGTGGGCTTCACTTGCACGAGGTGAGTGGACTCTGGAGTTTTAGTGACGTAACCCGCTGGAGTGTAGGAATAATGGCATCTAAAAGCAGAGCCCTGAGGAGACTGGAAGGACAAAGTCTCCATTTTCCTTGACTACAGATGAGTTCCTTTATGTGGATAAAAACACCAAACCCGGAAGGATCCAGAGTGGTGTGTGTAGCGTACATGTGTGCATGCACGTGACCAAGGAGGTGTGGGTGAGCATGTGTGTGCAACGTCTGTGTGAGCTGGCATGTGTACTGTGTCCTCTGTTACCTTGGACTAGGCAGCCTTGAAAGCAGAGCCTGAGACAAGGGTTTGTGTGCAGGAAGTTTGTTTTGGTAAGTGATTCCAGGGGATGGGAGAGGGGGACTGAAAGAAGTGAGAGAGAGCAGGTGGGCAAGCCAGTCCAAGGGCATGCATCAAGCTGGTCACTGCTGCCAACACGGGCTCAAGCCTGCTGACACCCTCCCTGGAGCTGTCCTGGACGCGCCCAGAGTGGTCCACCTGAGGGGCGGGAGAGGAGTCCTTATCGGGCAGCGTCAACAGCCTTTGCTGTTGTTGCCTGGCTCATGCTTTAGAGTGGTGACTACGTCACAATGGGTGGTTCACAGGGCGGGCAGAGAAGTCTGGGGCAGGAGAGAGACACGCAGCTAGGGAGTCAGTGCTTGCAGCTGGCGGCTGCCGTGATGGGCGGAGTGAAAAAGGAGGCAAAGAGGATGTGAGATGAGGCACAGGAGGTGTCTGATGGCTCCTCCTACCAGAATGTTCTCTTTTGTTGGTGTTGGAACCTCAATCCTGTATTGTTGGTAAAAGCATCTTCCACACCATTGCAGACCACAGGTAGAGACCTGATGGGTTTTGTCCAAGCTTAGGGAACTATTCAGAATGTTTCTTACCTAACTGATGCATCAAAGGAGTGACATTAGGCAAGGATCTTGGATGCGTCATACGCTGTGCCAGAAGAAAGCACGAGGAGATGAATATAACATGAGTTCCTGTTCTTAAGAAGATGTCACAGCAGAGCGAGGGGGCTGGCTTGTGACAATCTGATGGGGGTTAAAATTTCAGCTTCTCAACTATTGACTGTGTGGACCTGGGAGCGCCGCCCCGCTTGTCTGAGCCTCAGTTTCCTCTTTGGCGAGATGGGAATAATGATAACCTCTCCAGAGGTATGAAATAAGAATTAAATGACACAATGAATGTAAACTGCTTAGCCCAGGCCCTGGCACAATATACACACTAAAAATGGTGGTGACAAGAGGCTTACCTTCAAGGGGGAAGATATCAATACATAGATGATTCCAGTGCTTGTGCTAAGTGCTACCCACGTCAGAGGGACGCAGAGTGAGGGCAGAGTGAAGGCTTCCTGGAGCAGGCTATGTAAAGACAAGTAGTTGATACAATTCACAAAAAGATGAAATAACGTGGATATTTTTAATATAAAATTTAGTCAAGTCAATTGAGAAACCATTAGATCCATAGCAAGTTCAGAAGTCTGAATGCAAGACTTAGAGGTTATGTGAGAGAAGGTGTAAGATATGCCTTGTTTCTAGGCAGGAGGAGATGATACTCCAAAGATGGCAACTCTCTTCCAATTATTTTCTAAATTCGACAATTCACATTCATTGTTAGTGTGAGGCTCGTTGCTGCTCCATTATCAGAGAGAAATTTGGCAAAATGTCCCTATCACACCTTTTGACCTAGCAACTCCACTTTTAGGAATGTATCCTTCAGCAATACTGAAATGAGCTCGAACATGTCCAAGGTTCATTGCAATAGTTTTGTGAGTAGAAAACTGGAAACCGTGTAACGGTCCTTCGATGGGGAACGATGGCATCAGATTATGGGCTGCAATTTAAAGGCAAACGAGACTGCTGTCAGTGTGCATGTGTTGGCAGGGAGGTTTCCTAAGGCGTTAAGTCACAGGATAATATGTGGAGTATGATTCCAATTACGTAGAAAACAGTACGTGTATGTGAGTGAAGAAATGAGCCTGGAAGCTCACCAGTTACCCTGGGAATTGGGGCAAGATTAAAGAGGGACTTAATTTTTTTCAAATGAAGGAATATTATGTTTGTTAATGTAAAAAAAAGGTGAAAAGGAATAACAGGTACATCTTCTTTATAGAAAGGTCCCAATATAGTTTCGATATATAATTGTTCAAAATTTGATTCTTAAGTGACTCTACTAATTTGGGGAAAATAGCATAGTCATCAAGTAAAAGCCTAAATGAAGGTATTCATTTCTATTTTTCTTGACTTATGACTCAGTATTTAAAATATAGCTCTTTGTCATGGTCATCGAATATCGATTTTTCTGTTTTCTTATACTTTTAGATTGATTTCCCTATTCATGTAAAAATCAATGTTTGGGTGACTTATTAAAGTTTTATGTTCTTTAATGTTCCTTGATCTGTTATAATTTTTTCCTTTTTAGGTCAATAATGCTTGAGGATGCTCTTGATTTTCACATTTCACTTTACGTCCTGCTGTACTGTGTGAATTTGTTAGTGACCTCTCAGCTATGCCACGATATCTCTGAGTCTTTGTCTTAGCTGATGAGCCTGCACTCAGATTTGGGGGCGTTGATGCAGATTGCTTCCCCCTAGTTCTCGCAGAGTCCCTGGGCAGTCTCACGGTTGCAGCTGGGTGGGCATTCAGGGCCTTCCTCCCACCTCACCTTCCCTTCTTTTTATCATCTGTAGGGTCATGCCCTTCCTGGGGGCCCTGCTGGAGAACCTTGAGTCTTGTGCAACCTGAGGGAAGAAGCTGAGAGCTTTGGAGTCTTCCAGGGAGCCCCCAAGACAAGCAAGGCTTTCTCTTCTTGTATCAACAGCATTATTGTGATGGGCCATCCTGGTTTTGATCTCTTCTCCAGGAAGGGGGTAGGTGGGAAGGAGAGAAGGCCCAGAGAGGAAGAGCAGACCTCCTCTGCCACAGCTTATGGCAATGTAAAGTAAAGATGAGCAGGAGGTTGCCAGACTGAAGAGGGGGTGGGTGGTCCAGGAAAGAAGAAGGTCAGAGAGAAGGAACAATAGGCGGTAGGCTTGAGCATGCCAGGGCCCCTTCTCCCCCCACCTCCACCTGCCTCAGCAAACACCTCGGTGTACACCCGTCAGGGGCCACCTTGTCAACGGTTGCAGATCTCGACTTCACAGGGTTTCTCTCTTTGCCTCAGGTTCTTCATCAATAAAATGGGGCTAATGCTAGTGTATGTCTCACTGGATTATTGGGGGATTTGATGAATTAACATTTGTAAAGTGCTTAAAGAGGGGCCTGGGGAGCTGGGAGGGCGGTAGAGTGTATGTATTATTATTATGAACAATCTGTGGCCTTTATTTATTATTTTTTTGCCATTTCCTTACACGTGAGTTACCTGTTTTTAAATTTTTTTAGAAAATGTTCTTTTCAGTTCATGGAGAGAAAAGAACCTGTCAACTCTGTACGTTTAAACAACAAAGCGGTTTTATTTCAGAAACAGTCTCTATTATCCTGTCCCGGCCAAAGCTTTCTGGCAGTTGTTTTTCAATTGGGTTCATCTGATCCAGTAAAAGGTTGACCGGCCTCTGAGTACATGTTCTTTTTGCTGGTTTTTCCTTTCGTTGGAGACTCAATGGTGCCTAGCTATCAGTGGGCCTCGGAGTGGCCCCATGTAACCTGTTGAAAAAAACTAGCTTTAGTACGGAGGGAGGCTGTCCCCACAATGTCCAGCCTCCTGCTTCCGTGGGCTCTGGGCGGGCCTGGCTGAGTAAGACGGTGGAGGGTAGCCTGCCAGCAGGGTGTGCTGGTAAACTGGCTGGGGTGGAGGAGAGGTGTGGGGTAGATGGGGTGGGGGTCGGGGGGTGGGAGCTGTGATTTGCAGCATTGCTGATTGCGGTGCGTAAGCTCCCACCATGGCTGATTTCACTCTGCCTACATGGGGTCCCTGAACAGAGTTCGGGGGAAGAGATGAGCATAATCAGCTCTTGCAAGCTGGTGCAAGCCGGCTCAGGCCACCAGCACCTGCCAGGGAAGGACCTGGATGGGACAGAAGAAACCAGACTCCTATAGCAAAGGGCCTGGGTCGGGATGTTCTTGTGGGGCTGTCTTTCCGAGCAGTGGATGTTGGAGGAGTCAGAAGAGAATTAGCATTTGCTGGGCATCTCCTGAGTTGGTTCCGAGCTAGGTGCTTTGCAGACATTATCTCATTTGATCTTCGTAATGACATTGTGAGTCAGCTAACTTCAACCCCATTTTCATATGAGGAGACAGAGCCTCAGAGCTGTTAAGTAACTTGCCCAAGGTGACACAGTGGCAGAGCAGAGATTGAAACCAGTACCAGTGAAAGCATAACGACCCCTGGGGTTGAAAGCAGTGGAGAATAGCGCTAATGAAAAAAATTGCAGGTCATTCTCTAGGGATGAATCCATTTTAACTTCGCTCCATCACTCTGACATAAAAATCATGGATTTAAGGTCCGGGAGGAGCCTTTATTTAACTCAACCCCTCATCAAACAGATGAGGTAAGTGAGCTAGAGCCGCTTTATTTCAGCATGAAATAGGGACACCACGAGCACGTGTGTGCAACAGTTAGGAAGGTGCTCCGTGCTCTTGGAAGGGAGAGGCGATCTTACTTTCCCGGGCCCCTGCCCTCAAGGACAAGAGGCAAGGGCATCGGTGCCCTGTCTCTGGGGAAACAGTGATTCCTGGAACCAGGATTGAAATGAACCGATGGGAGGAGGTGCATCCTTTCTTCTCTATGAGGCCTTCCGCGTGGGCTCCTGGGACCTGGACTGACACCCGAGGAGAGGGACACTGCCTAGGGATGCTGATGATGTCACACCTGCGGGCAGGCCATTCACTGGAGCACGTTCCCAGGCCCGCATCCGAGGAAGGCTGCCTTTGCGAACAGTCCCCCGCATTGCAGTCCTTCGTGGTTTGGCGGACACGTCTGTGCAGAGGGCGTGGGGAAGATTCCAGCCCTCATCTCGCATTTCAGCCTGTGTTTGTTAGGGAGGAACTGAAGGGGGACCTTTCAAACCTGCTGTCCGTCTGCTTTGATGCCCTCTGCAAATGTGACGGACCAGTCCTCGGGTCAGATGGCCCATGTTACCAGGGTCAGGGTCACCATGCCTTCGAGGGCCTGCAGGCGCGTCCCTGTCGCGTCCTGGGTCCAAGGGCAGCGGGCTCCCTGTCTCTGCCTGTGGCCCGTGTGCAAGCTCCCCTGGGCAGAGCCTGCCCCCTCAGCCTCCCCCCACTGCCGTGTTCTCTCCACTCCAGGGGGTTAAGTGGGCGAGATCATTCTAATGGTGGAGGCATAAAATAGGAGCTCAGTGAAGATGAATAGAATTAGCTTTTCCTCCCATAGTGCCTTTCGGGGGGTTTTGCACATACCCCTATGAAATCTGTGTCATGCTCTCTGGTTTATTTACTCCATTCTTTTAGGCATTTATCAACAGGAATTTATGTGCCAGGACGCGGCTGAATTCTTAAAGATCTTGGAGGTGGGGCTCTTCCCTCCTCACTTGCCTCCCCACGGCCCTGCCTCTCGGCTGGTTACACAAGAGTACTCAGCACAGAGTTATGTGTGTCCTGGTCTTCTGGGGTCCTGTCGGGTTAACCCCATCCTCCCAGGGTGGCCTCAAGCTCCGAGTTACAGGCTCAGAATCTGTGGTGCCAGGTTGTGTGTACTTCGCCCCTCACCCACTGCAGACATTAGATTTGACTGTGAATCTCTAGTATTTCAAAAGATTCAGGCTTAATGACCCAGCTCTGGCTCATGTCCATAAAAGTCAGGGAACCTTAGCGAAGACAGAGGCACGGCAGGCCGGGAGATCCACGGAGAAATGGGTCCCAGAGCAGCACAGAAGGAAGGAAGTTGGGAGTGGGGAGGACTGGCCGCCTCTGTCCTGGTTGCCCGGAGTCTGAGCTAACACAGAGCAAGGGGGCAGGTGCCAGGCCTCAGCAATGGAGGGGCCTCCCTGTCTCCCTCCAGAGCAGGGAGAGGGGCTTTGCATGGAGCCAGAGTCATTTCTGTTCCAGTGAAAGGGCGACTTGTCCAAGTGGAAAGGAGGAGGGAATTACCAGTATGTGAAGCCCTCAGTTTCTTGAGGCAGAACCTCCGGGAAATGGCTGCCTGGGGAACCCTTGCAGCCCAGGCTGGTCTGAGGAGGGCCAGGCTCCAGGGCCCGCAGACCTGAGTTCAGACTCTGGCCTGGCCACCCTGTGGCTTTATGACCGCGGGTAAACTTGTCACCTCTCTGACCGCCAGTTTCCTTTTCTTTAAACTGGGAGCAGGAACACCTTTCTGGGGCTGTTGTGAGGACTACACGGGGGCTGTTTTTGAAAGGCCTGGCACAGAGCAGGCACTTGATAAATGCTGATCCTCCTTTTCTCGTCCTTAATTAACGTTTATTTCTGTGCTAACTGGTCTCCAAAGATGGCGCCCAGTGAGCCGGCCACCTGAGGTCCACACCTTGTGTCTGGGCTGGCTGTGGCTAGCTCTCGACCAGCAGAGGCAGTGGGAGTGGTGCTGTGTGATTCCCAAGGCCAGGTTACCAGAAGCGAAGCCTCGCAGCTTCCCCTGGGCCTCCTGGAGGGCGGGCTCTCAGGGATCGGCCTCTCAGAACCCAGCTGCCATCATTACGTGGAGAGGGCATGTGCAGTCGCTCTGGTCCACAGCACCAGCTGAGCTCCTAGGCAACCGCCAGCACTGACTGCCAGCCATGTGAGCGAGCCATCTTGGACATTCTGCCCAGTCAAGACTTCAGAGGGCTCCAACCCATGTACTGTGTGAGACCCCAAGTGAGAGCCCTTCAGTCGCCATAGAGCCAAGATAATAATTATATACAATATATAATATTATTTTATATATATATATGGTTTTGTTTTGAGCACTATGTTTTGCTTTGGTTTGTTTAGGAACTATCTAGATCCAACCTTGTCATGTGGAAATTCCATCATGACTGACTTGTTTCTTTGGGTTGGATAGTAGGCCATCTGGAATTCCCCTTTTAGGATGCGGTGTCCATCTCTCCCGGGGTTTTACTGGGGTTCGGGTCCAGCATAGTCTGAAGGGGAGGGGAGGGGCTGGGCGGAGAGGACAGCTTGGGGATTCTGAAGCTGGGCTCTGGGGGTCCAGAAAGCAGCTCAAGTGCCGGACTCAGTTCTCAGGCTCAAGCAGGCCTCGGGTTCTGCAGGGCGAGCGCCCATGGTGAGCCTGTGTTCCTGAGGGAGCAGAGGCCACTACACCCGTCTTCTAGATGAGTGCATGGAGGCTCAGAGACGTGGAGATGTGACTTCACCCGAGGCCACAGAGCCAATGAGAGCAGGGCCAGGCTTTATGCCCATTTCTGCCTAATTCTGAAGCTGGGTCTCTTTAAGCTGAGAATTAAGCGTTTTCTGGGGTGAGTTCTTTCCCCATCCTGAGAGCTGCTGTTTGGCACCAGAGACCTGCCACTCATGTTTAGGGGGTGGAGGAGTGCAGTTTCCCCTAAAGGGCCATAATCAGGGCTTGCCTATCCACTCAGAGGCCTGTGGTTCCAGAGCAAGGTCAAAGGTCTTCCCTCAGCTAAACCTCCAACCTGAACCCAGGTCACTGTTTTGCCTAGAACCCCGATTTCCAGGGAGGCAGACTAGGGGTCTGTATCTAGCAGGGGCAGGTGCCCATGGGGGCTGGGTGGGGGCCTGACTGCTGCCTGACTATGCTGGGCCTCTGTCTACTGCCTTTACACGCTGCCACTGCTGTCACCAGGATCCCGTGCATGTTCGAGCCTCTTCGCCAACAGGGGAAATGGACTTGGAGAGGCTTAAAGTGGGAAGCGTCTGGGCGCCTCCCCTCCCCGAGACAGGAACACATTTCCCTGCTTGCAGCCTCGGCCTGCCTACTTTATCTCTGAAGAACTAAGAGGATGTGCTTCGGCCCAGACAGCTTTCAACCGCAGCCCGCTGTCCGAGGGCCTGTCAAACCCTCCCTGCCTGCCTGCCTGGCTCTCTGCAGAGACAGCATCTCCCTTGGGTCCAGGAACAACCTCCTTCTCCACAGCCACACCCATGGGCTGCCTCAGGCTCAGGAGAGCTGTTGGTCACCGTCGGCAGAGGGAAGGGCCTGGCTCCCCCAATGGCAGTGTGGGGCCCTGCCCCTGTGATGGGCTCTCACGTGGGGAGGGGAGTTGAGGGTTACTATGGAACAGCCCCTCATGGGGGCAGGCACGGTTCCAGGCCCTTTGCTAACACCACTTCCTTTAATTCTCATGACAAGTCTGTAAGTTGAGTGGTATTATCCCCGTTTATAGGTTTGGAAACTGAGGCTCAGAGATGGTAAGTGACTAAGGTTCTCTTCATTCATTCATTCATTCATTCACAACTATAACCACCTTAGTTTGGGTTCCCTTGAAGCAGAACCTGATGCAGGGGTTTGGGCACATATGCCCTCGGGAGAATCACATAAGCAAGTGGCGATGCAGGATAGGCAGGGAAGGGGCTGAGCAAGGGCATGATTTCAGGGGCAGTATTGTCTGGGGCTGAAGCACTGAGGGGGCTCCGGAGTGTAAATAGCACCACAGAGTTGCCCCACCCTGAGACGGGGGTGCTGTGCTCTTGGACCTCTTTATCAGCCAGTCACGGCCCCGCTGAGGTTGGTGGTGTCACCTTCCGGAGTCTCTGGGTGAGGCGGTTCCTGTCAGCCAAAGACCATTCTGGAGATGGTCACCTGGGTAAGCTCTTGGCACCAGCTCTTGCAGCAGGAGCCGGGAGCAGGTGTAACTGACACTCCAGGGTGACCAGCCATCTTGATTGCCCAGGACTGAGGGTTCCCGGGATGCAGGATTTCGGTGCTAAAACCTGGAAAGCCCTGGGCAGTCCAGCACTAGCTGTCCACCCTACCTGGCAGTAAAGGGGATCCGAGTCGGGTACCAACCGGGTCTACTACTTTGACTGAGGGTCTAGAGGTATGAAAACTCCTCTTGGTAATGGGGACGTGGTGGCCAGTGGTGAAAAGACATGGTCCCTGCCCTCAGGAGCCCAGAGTCTAGCTGGGGAGACCTGAAAAATGACAATGGCTGCACTGAGTGGAAGGAAGCATGGGGGATGCAGAGAAGGGACCCTCTGCTAGCTCGGAACGGCGGAGCATGGGGAGGAGGACAGGGGAGGTGATGCCCAGTAAGGATCTGACAGGTAAGACGACTTAGCCAGGTGAAGAAGTTGGGAGACCAGGGGAAGAGGATATTGTAATTTGGGAAATTGCAGATGTAAAAGATAGAAACCCAACTCAACTGCAGAAAAAATATGAGATGTCCAAGGTGGACATCATGTGTTAGTTACCTAATGGTGAGAAACAAATGACCACAACACTCACTGGCTTAAAACAACAAACATTGATTATCTCACAATTTCCAAGGGTCAGGATCTTGGGAGTGGCTTAGCTGGGTGGTTCTGGCTCGGAGTCTCTCATGAGATTTTAGACAAGACATTGGCCAGGCATCTGAAGGCTGGACTAGGGCTGGAAGAGCCACTTCCAAGACGGCTCGCTCACACGGCTGTGGGCAAAGGCCTTCATTTCCTCTCCGGCTGCTGGCAGGATGGCTCGGTTCCTCACCACGTGGACCTTTCTGTAGGGAGGCTTGAATGTCCTCTGACACGGCAACCTGCTTCTCCCAGAGCAAGTCACCCAAGAGAGCGCAAGATGGAAGCCACAATGCCTTTAAGACCTGCCCTCAAAGTCCAGCTCTGTGTTTTCTACCCCATTCTATCCGTTAGAAGGAGTCACTAAATCCAGCCCACGCACAAGGAGAGGGGAATTCGAGTCCGTCTGTGGAGGGAGCAGTGTCAAATTTGTGGGCACCACAGCGGGTTTGACTGGATCCAGGGATGAAAACAAGCTCTGGCGTTCTCTCTCAATCTCCCTCTCTCTCCTGCTTCCTTTTCTGCTTCAGCTCCTCCAGCTAATGATCTCTCCACATTGGCGGCAGGAGGAGACGATGGTTTCTGGCAGCCCCTGGTGTACATTATTTCAACTCCCTGACCAAGAAGACAAGACCCACTTCTCTTCATTTAATAAATCACAAGAGAAGACCCCGATTGCCTTATGTGGATCACTTGGCCCTACCTGGGCCAATTTATTTCCAAGGGAAAGCCGTTCTCTGGTTGGCTGACCTGAGTCACATGTCCCCTCTTGTGTCTAGAAAGAAAGAGTGTTGTGATCATTGGTTCACGTGATAATGCTGAGGGCGGAAAGCTCCCCCTAGGCCACGATTTCCGTTCAATGTGATGGAGGCAAAGGGGACAACTCCTGTAAACTGACAGGTAAGGAAAGAATGTGGTCCATCCTGGCCAGCCAATCTGTGTTGGGGGTTAGAGCGTTGGCCGGTAGTGAGGGAGCTGGAGGCCACAGTAAAAGACGAGGCTAACGAGTGGCAGAGGGTGTGATGTGGGGGGCCTCCCACGCCACGTCAGGGGCCGATATCTGTGCTGAAGCAAAGGGCATTAGAACGAGTGCATGACGTGATCGCGTCTCTTTGTAGAAAGATTACCCTGGTGGTAATGTAGAGTCTGGATCAGAGGAGCCCGACTAGAGACAAGAATGCTGGCTCAGAAACCATTTTAGTGATACAGTCGAAAAAAATCATTTTAACAAGGATTTTAAATGTCATGACACATTCCACACATGGTGGAATTGTAGTAACTCTTGTTCGGTGACCGGGAGATTACTGGGCAGGCGAACTTTCTATCCCTTTTCACCAGGGTCTTTGTTAGAAATGCCTTGGCTACCTCTGTCCCTCATTTACTCAGTGAATGTTTGTGAGGCACTTAGATGAGGCCATGGTTAAGCCAAAGGAATGAATTTCTAATGATAAACTATCAGGTATCTTGGCAGGTTGATGGGGAAGATATTTTTCGGTAAGAAGAATAACTATCCCTTTGTTCTATGTTCAAAACTACTTCATCCCATGACAATTCAATGTGAGGACCTCTGCTTTTCATGTGTTTTTTGATTTCATCCTCACAGCACTTACTAGTTATGCTCTCCTGCATGAGCACCAAGGACCTGGCCACGTGAGTGTGACCATCAGGCCCCGCCAGGGGTCAACACCGGTCGTAGGCCTGCAGAGCTGGGCCGAAGAGCAACACCGACCACAGCAGGAACAGCAGTTTTAGAAGCTCCAGGCGCTAAGTGTTCTACACCTGTTATCTCCCTTGACTCTCCCAGCAGCGCTGGAAGGTAGGTACCATTACTGTCATCATTTTGCAGCTGAGCAAACTGAGGCTCAAAGACGTTGAGTAAATCACTCCAGGTCACAACTGAGAAAGCGGTGGTTTTGAACGTGGGTGATGTGGCTCCTACGCTCCGCTCTCTCTGCTCTGCTGTGTGGACTCTCGTGAACACGCCGCAACCCGAGCCAAGAACAGGAGACTCTGGGTGGGCGGCCTGGGCATCTCCGTGTACTCTGTGGAGCTGGCAGGTGGGTACCATTGTGGACTCGCCCCAGGAACGTTTTGTTCTCCGTGAATCTCTGGCAAGGTCAGGATTTCAGCTGCCACTGCCCTGGGAAACATCTTACAGGAAACAGCAAAGAAAAGCTTGGCCAAAAAATGCAGCATATTAGAGCAGGAGAATATATAGAAGCCCCCTTGTCCACAGGGAGCGCATTCTAAGACCCCCATGGGTGCCTGAAACACAGATAGTACCAAACCCCATATATACTGCACGTCTTTTCCTGGACAGTCATGCAGTCGCTTAACGACAGGGGTTTGTTCTGGGTAACGCGTTGTTAGGTGACTTCGTCGTTGTGCAAACATCATAGTGTGTACTTACACACGCCTAGGTGCTATGGCCTCTACACACCTAGGCCGCTTGGTACCAATCTTCCGAGACCCCCGTCGTATATGTGGGCTGTCCTTGACTGCAGCGTTGTTACGTGGCGCGTGACTGTGCATACATATCTATGATAAAGTTTAATTTATAAATTAGGCACGGTGAAAGATTAAGAGCAATAACCAATAATCAAATGGAGCAATTATAACAAGATACTGTAATAAAAGTTACCATAGCTCTTAGCCATCTCAGCTTACGATTATTTTCCTTTCCTTATTAAACTGAGAACCTTCACCTTTTCTCTTAAAGGAAGCACTTTGCGGCTGACCTTTGGCACATCTGAATTGCCAGCATCACTACTCTTGTGCTTTCGGGCCATTATTAAGTCGAGTAAGGGTGACTTGAACACAAGCACTGCGATACTGTGACTGGTGATCTGACACCCGCGAGGACCACTGCGTGACTAGCAGGCGGACAGCGTGTACAGTGTGGATACACTGGACGAACGATGATTCACGTCCCAGGCAGGAGGGAGGAGGATGGTGTGGGATTTCATCACACTACTTAGAACGGCACACAATTTAAAGCGCATGAATTGTTTATTTCTGGAATTTTCCATTTACTATTTTTGGACTGTGGTTGACTTCAGGTAACTGAAACTGGAAAGAGAAACCATGGCTCAGGGGAGATTGCTGTATAGCATAACAGCATATATTTTCTCTCTGCATCTTCGTACAGGTGCTTGTGCATTTCGAGAAGGGGCTCTGACAACATCCCTGAGTAGAATCCTGAAAACGTCCAATCCAAGCTTGGTCCTTAGGAATGCCGTTTTCCAGGATTTCCAGTTCTCTGCCTTCAAGGGCATGGTGGGGTTGCACCGCACCTGCCTCTCTGAGGTCAGGTGTGGCCATGAGCATTTGCCAGGGGAATTTGAGTGGAGGTGACATGTCTCACTTCTGGGGTAAGCCATGCTCACTCTGCCTCGGTGCCCAGAGAGGCTGCAGTGGTGCATGCTCTGTCAACCGTGTCTCAGAGCAGCAGAGCGCTGGCTGACCTATGATAGGCATACAGTGAGAGAGAGGTACACTCTTCTTAGTGTGAGCCATTGATTTTAGGGTGGGTAGTTACTAGATCATAATCTGGCGTGTCATGGCTGATGCTTCAAGTCTCTGTTCAACCCAAAGAGCCCCGTCCCTCTGTTGAAGGACTTCCCCTGGGTCTCTACCTGGGGTTGATCTAAGGGACAGGTTTGGAGACCACTGCAGCTGGATTTGGAAGGGACCCATTGCTGACCTCAAAGTCACATTGACCAAAGTATATTAAAAACGGAAAATTGAAATTCGGAGAGTAATGGCACTTGATAGATGCATGGAGATTTAATTTTTCAAAGACTTTCCACATCTATCAAAATTTTTCCCCAGAATAACAACAAAAACAATACGTGACCGATTCCATTTCCCAATGTCTACCATCTCGTTTGCTCTTCTGCAATGCGACCTTGCCATCCTCCATCAAGAGGTGAAGTTGATGTCTCAATCCTTGATTCTAGGCTGGACTGGGACTCCTTTGACCAGTAGAATAAATCCGGCAGAAGTTATGCTGGGGTGGTTCTGGGAGTAGCTCTGAACTGGCTGGAAGCTTCTGCTTCCTGCCTGCCTTATTCAGGCTCTGGGATGAGACACCATGTGGAGAGAGAGAGAGAGACAGAGAGAGACAGAGACAGAGAGAGAGAGACAGAGAAAGAGAGAGAAGGAGAGAGATAGCAAGAAGTATCATTGTGCCAAATGTGTGAGTGAAGAGGCATACTGGGAAAGGGAATCTCGAGCCCCAGAGGCCCAGGGCTAAGGTGAATGACCCAGCTGGGTCCTTCCCCAAATCCTTGACCCACATAATCATGAGTGAAATAGATGGTTGGTTGTAGCCACTACATTTTGCAGTAGTATATTATGCAGCACTAGATAACCAAAGCATCGAAACAACAGTAAAACCTGGGAGGGATGTCAGGCATGACTTATTTTCTTATTTTAAAGATAAGAAAACTGATGGTCATGACACTGAGTCCTGTTCCTGGGATCGTGGTGCTCTTTGGTGGAATAGGAAGGACTAGAACACACGTGTTCTGATTGTCAATCTAGCTCAGGGTTTTTCCGCCACAGAAGACATCCTGGCATGTAGGATGTTTGAGGCAAAGCTTGCAGAGGCTCTAGACGAGAGGAAAATGAAGGCCAGAGGTGGAGGGCCTTGCTTATGGTCACATGGGGAGTTTGGGCCGCTGACCAGACAATCCCCGTCTTCTGACTCCGGGGTTCAGTGCTCCGCCCTACAGCTTCTGATTCCTCCATTATCTGAGAGAAGAGCCAAATTGCTTGAAAATTAAAATGTGTTTTTGTTGCCTTCTTTTCTTGGTAATATCCTGTAAAAGCAAACGATAATTCTCAGGGGGATGTTAAATAAAAAGCTGTAAAAATACCTCCTTGCCACAGGCTGAACATTTGAAGGGAGATTTGCTGAGGAGGAGCCATATTGTTAGAGCCAAGGGAGCAGGGAGAGGAGGAGACTGCAGTCTGTTCCCACTGCGGGAGCCCCCGCCAGAGAGACAGCCCTGGCCCAGAGCGCCCCTGGCCAGTTGTTCTCTCTAAACAGGAATGTCTCTATTGACACGCTTAATATAGAATGCGTAACACTTTTATATGTAATTTACGTAGTTGGTATAACCATTTTATTGAACAATTTAAAGTCCCATCACTGTCTTCCAATACGTTCTGTCAGATGTCTTTCTCTCCCTATAATGTTACCTCTAGAAGATTCCACAGATTTCTGATCACTTCTCAGTTATGAGAGCCCTGTTTTCAGGTATTAAAAGGTCTAGTCAAATCTAAATAAAAACTTCTTTTTCACGTCTCGCTTCCTCTCTCCTCCAGTTTAGAAGGATCTAAGCTTGGAGACCTGCAGTGGGCACCAAGGCACGTGACTCTTTCACTCTCTCGCTGTCCTTCTACAGCCCTGCTTCCGTCTCCTGTTCCCTCTACTTTAGCCCCCAAAGGTGCATCCGCAGCCCCTTACTGATGGATTTTCCCGACCTGGCAGACACTGCTTTTGAGTAAGATTCCGTCACGATGGCTCAAACCCACTAACTTCTGTGCCCACTTGATACATGGGAATCACATACATCCTTGCCCCATCTAATGGTGCCCATGCAGCCTGCCCAACTCTGTCCCAGCTCTCTGTGCCCTGACATTATGAGCAGCTTCTTCCAGGTTGTGCCCTCATAAGTTTCCAGGCAGGAATTAAACAGGAGTCTCTAGGCCCACTGCGGCACAAACTCCCAGAGGAAATTGTCAAGTGACTGAAGAACGCTCACCATTGTATGGGTTAGCTACTGTGTGATAATGCCATGTAACAAACCACCCTCCAACTCAGAGACGTGCAACATTAAGCCCCTGTTCTCACAGTCATGGGCTGCAGCTTGACTGATACAAGTTGACCTATCTGGGCAGCTCAGTTTCCAGTGGTGTTCTGGTTGGTGTTGGCTTCTTGCTGCTAGTTGGGCTCAGGTTTGACCCATGTGTGTTCCTTCTGGGCCAAAGCTGAAGGGGAAGCAGCTACCCTGGGGAAGCTACACCCAGGAGACGACCGAAGGGCTAGAGAACAAACCAAACGATGCACGCACACTTCAAACCTCTGCCTGCACCATGTCTGCTGATATCTCCTTGGCCAGAGCGAGCCCCTTGACTGAGTGCAGAGTCCACGCAGGAGGAGGGCGTGGGGATACTCTGCTTACGACGGGCCAAAGCAAGTCACGTGGCCAAGCCCAACATCAGTGGGGTGGGAAAGAGCCCTCCCACGGAGATGGTTGATTGGCGGGAATGTCTGCTCCATAGAAACCTAGTTTGCCACTGTCATTGAGACGGGATTCACTTTCTGCAACTCAGCTTCTCGCTGGAGAGCAAACTGCCAGCCTTCCTTCTCACGGGCACCCCCAGTCTCTCCTCTTCCTCCCTTGAGGGGGTCACTCCGTCCCCTCCACTGTAGAGGGGTGGGGACCAGTTCTCCGATCCTACTTTATGTTCAGCGCACTCTGAGTGACCCATCCTCTCGTCTAGCCGAGATGGAGCAGTGGCTGCTATTTGAGTGATACTATTAAATTGTAATAACTTTAAAATGTTTTCAACTTATTTCCTTTCTGATTATCAACGAAGTATATTCTCTTTTGAAAGGAAAGGAAAAGCATAAAGATGCAGAAAAAGATTTTCCCTACAATCCCACCACCTAAAGGCTTTTAGAACAAACGTTGGTGTCATGGCTCCCACTTATACAACTATTGCCTAGTCTGCGGTAATGGAGTACCACCCCCTGGTGGAAACTTCCTGAATTGCAGGTGAGCAGTCATTTTCAAAGGAAGACGTGGAGAAAACGGAGCAATAGGTTTGTTCACTTTCATTTCAAGACAGAAGCCCTTGGAAGATGAAGGAAGGAGTGGGGAGGGGATGGACGAAGCACAGGCTTGGAATCAGAGGAGGAACACAGAGGTGATAAGGTTCATTTATTTAACTCTCGTGCCGTCAGGCATCCCTGTTTGTTACTATTGTTAGATTTCATCGTGTTTTCACTGGCTAAAGTGTAGTAGGTTGAAGACCGTTTAAACCTGCTTTTTTGATTGAGTAGCAGTTGGGAGCAAATTGAAACATAATCTCCCCCAATTTGAAAATCAGGCAAAACTATTGAATCTTTTTATCTAACTTTAGATTCTGTGACTTTAAGAGAGCAAGATAAAAGAAACAATGACAAAGAAACTCAACCAAAACCCTTCTCTTTGAGTGGGAGGGTCTGGGTCTGGAGAATTGGAAAAGTGGCCGAGAGCAGAGTCTGTGACCCGGGGACCCTGGAAATGAGATGTATTTGCAGAAGCTAAATAAAGGGGCCCTTGGTTTGGCATGATTCTCTTCTGTTTAAATTGTGCTCTAAAAGGTTTCCACTTTAATTATATTAGTTACCGCAGGAGGCCAACTGCTCAGGCATTGCCTAGGCAACCGTCTGTGATGGATGCCTCCTCTGGACTGGGGGTCAGGGAAGGGCGGCTGGACCAGAGCGGGGATTTCTGACCTTGTCAAGTCTGAAGGTCTGCCTAAATGTCAAAATATTTCTGGTACCTCCACCGGTGGGTGCTGGTGCTTTTAGTAACCCTTTGTATTTTGCGTTTGTTCTTTGCCACAGCAAATTCCTACGTCTGAAAATGCGAGCTTGTGCATGGGGTGGGTGCCGCTATTTCCTCGGGCTGCGCACAGTGCGTGGGCGCAGGCCAATTCCTGGGCCTCTTCGGTTGCTCTGTGACCCGCACGCTGGGCCTCTCTAGGCCAGGGGATCTCTCTAAGCTGTTCACGGTGGTGATGGTGACAGGCCTTCCAAAACCGCCCTGGAAAAAAGTGCCAAGGTCCACCTCACTGTCATCTCAGGACAAAATAACTGAGCTCCGAGAGAGGCGAGTTCCCCTGACTGCGGGGCCTCTGGATCTGGAGCCTGGACCTCTGCGGGGCATCGAGCTGGGATTAGGGGCTTCTCGGCTCCGCTGAAGTCCTGTGCCAAATCCGTGTGCATGTGCTTTTTGCCAGGGTCTGTCACTGTTCCAGATTCTTAAAGAGAGTCCAGGAACGTGGAAGAAGTTCAGAACTGCTCTGCCTGTGAAGAGGCAGGGTGCGTCAAGACTCAGCTGGATGGAAGGATGGCAATGGCGTGTGTCATCCTTGCCATTGTAGCAACAGGTCTCAATTACTGAGCGCCCGCCGCAGGCCGGGCACTGTACCTGAGCCAGTAGGGCATATTCTCATCCTAGACCCCTGCAGTCTTCGTGACCATCCTCCCAGTGGGCGTTAGCACACCTATTACAGAGTAAAGTCCTGAGGCCAGAGTGTAAATACCTGGACAGGGTCCTACAGAGACTGAGTGGCAGAGACAGGACCTGGGCCCAGGTCTGGGTGCTCTCTCTGGGGCATCACCCTGGGAGGGTGACAATTGCTCCAATGAGGTGTCCTGCTGGGAATCCTTGCAAATGGGTCAGGGACTCGACCTTCCCGTCCCGGCTGTCCCTGGAGGGCTGGGAGAGAAGACCTTGTATTCAGAGTTAGGGCCAACCCATTGAGAAAATCCAGTCTCACAGGCGAGGCCTGAGGTGAGGTCCCTCCAACCCGACAGGTGGATTCTCACCTTGAAACCCAGAGGGGCCCTGGGCTCGTCCCCAGAGAAGCCGGATCTTTCCTTTCTCTAAACCCCAGCCATTCGCTTTGCCCACACGGACCTGCAGCTTTTTTTAAGCTGGGGAGCAAACTTTAGTTCGGGACTCTGAGTGTCTGCGCTTGGACGTCAGCGGCCTTTCTGTTACAGTTCTTTGTGGGGGGATGGGCACAAAGGCCTCTCCTGAGATGAGGCAATGATGGAGGGGGAGGGTCTGTCTGGACCTTACGCAGCATCTTGGTGGGTGTCTGTGCCTGGGCGAGGACCTGGTCCCTCTTCTCTGTCCCCAGTGCCGTCTGGCTAGCTCCCCTCCCCTCCACGGTGCTCCTTGGTGTTGCCTCCTCTGGGAGCCTTCCTGACTCTGGGGAGCATCTCGGGCCTCCTCCCACCGTGACCTGCCCTGTCCTGCATGCTGCAGTCCTCTTCACACGGTTTCCCTCCTGCAGGTGTCGGGGTGTTGTGTCTCCCTCAGCTCGGTGTCCCCAGCCTCAGCACAGTGCCTGGAGCTAAGTACTTAGTAAGGTGCTGCTGAGGAAGGCACAGTTTTCCAGCTGAGGAAGAGCCCTGATCTGAAAACAATCAATGGTGAAGGGAAAGCACATTGTAAGTGGCAGAGCCCCTCCTCCAACCAGCTTAAGCTGCAAGGGAGGATTCGAGATGGGAGTGGATCCTGATCCAGACTCGGAACACCGCCAGGCCCCCTCCGTCTCCCACCTCAGCTTCTCCTGCCTTTCAGTGTCGTTCTCAGACTAGCTCTCCATGAGACAGGGCACAGTGTGAGGGAGGGCAGAACCCTCACCCATCACTGCCTCCAGGGCAGGGGCTGTGGGCTATCTCAACCTCTGTGTACCACTTAGGAGCTGTGTGACCTTGGGCAAGTTACTTAACCTCTCTGTGCCTGTTTCCTCACCAGTAAAATGGAGATAATCATAGTGCCTGCCTCACAGGATTTTTGTGAGAATTAAATCAGCCAATACATGTAAAATGCTTGGTCCAGTGCCTCGAATATAGTCATAAATGTTAGTTATTACTATTATTATTCATTTTCAGCTCAACAACCTATGTATGCTCCTCCTTAGCCACAGGATAAACTCAAAATCTGCTTTTCGTTGACTCCTATAATCTGGCCACAAATCCCCATCCAAGCTTTTCCCTTACTGAAGAGGAAAAGCCCGCTCCTGTGTATTTCTCCACTCTCGCACTCCTGCCACACTTCCCTTCTGACGCTTGTCACCAAACGTGTGGGGATTTTCCCCGCACCAAGTGATTCCCCACAACCCCCGCTGGGCGTCCTGTAACCCGCTTCAGTTCTGACACTCTCTACCTGGAGTCAGCGTCAGATCCCACAAGTTAAAGGCT
The DNA here is from genome assembly GCF_041296235.1 of Equus asinus. Taxonomy (NCBI): domain Eukaryota; kingdom Metazoa; phylum Chordata; class Mammalia; order Perissodactyla; family Equidae; genus Equus; species Equus asinus. Next base: position 86,688,843 of record NC_091810.1, on the reverse strand, counting down.
CACCCACAAGACTGTCCCCACTTCAGACGCCAGTCAAGAGTCCCGGGTTGTCACCTGTTCCTCTGACTGACCGGCTACACATCAGGGCCCTCACAAGTCCTCTTTGGTTTCTTTCATTTGCTAGAACAGCTCACAGGACTCAGGGAAACGCTTACCCACATATCAATCAGTTCCTTATATAATAAAGGAGATGATAAAGGATATAGATGAACAGCCAGCTGGAGGGATCCATAGGGCGAGGAATGGAAGCATCTCGAGCACAGGAGCTTCTGCTGTAGAGCTGGGGGGCACTACCCTCCCGGTACGTGGACCCAGAAGCTCCCTGAACCCCACACTATTGCGGTTGTTATGGAGGCTTCATCATGTCGGCACGATCGATCATTAACTCAACCTCCAGCCCCTCTCCCTTCCCAGAGAGGGAACCTTCGAATCATGGTTTGATGTCTCTGGTGACCAGCTGCCATCCAGGAGCCCACCAAGAGTCCCTCACTGGAGCAAAAGATGTTCCCATCACCCGGGAAATTCCAAGGGCTTTAGGAGCCGTGTTTCAGGAACCAGGGTCAAAAATCAAATATTAGAACAAAAGATGCTCCTAGCACTTGGGAATTTACAAGGGATTTAGAAGCTCTGCGTCAGGAACTGGGGTCAGAGACTAGATGTTGGAACAAGAGATGCTCCTAGCACCTCTGTCTACAAGGGTTTTAGGAGCTCTGTGTCAGGAACTGGGGCAGAGACGGCTATCCGTATTTCTTACTGTTTCATGTGTGTGTGTGTGTGTGTGTGTGTGTGTGTGTGTGATGCACTGGTCCAGCCTCTACGCCTTTGTTCCTGCTCTGCTCCTGCCTGGTCTGCCCACTGCTCATTTCTACACTCTTTTAATTCCCTTCAATTTTCATGACCCCAGGGGTGTTCCACTCCTTCCATGAAACCTGGCCTGGACACCAAAGCCTGCAGCGGGTAGAAGATGATTTTCTCCCGGGGTCTCACGTGTGGAAGCCCATGGAGTGCAGAGCTGCCCTATTTGCTCCGAATGCCCAGGACCAGGCGCAGCCCTTGGTCAATTTTTATTAAATAAATTTGGTGTCTGCTTTGGTACTTGGAGAGAAACTTCCCATGCCTGGCTTTATTGAGACGAATGACTCCCTTTATTCTGATTTTCTTGGAAGGAAACAAAATCAAAGAAAGAAACCCTGAAACAGCTACAGTTTTATATAGAAAGCATTATTTCTGAGCTAAATGATTTTTTTCCTGAAGGAAAATTTAGAAGTTGTAGCTTCTGATGGAATTAGAGGAATGGAAATGAAGTCACGCACCGATTCACAGCATCTGAAGAACTTGGTTTGGATCCTATTTTGCTTCTACAAAATGCTATAAAAGATTCAAACTTCTGGGCCAGTTCGGCTTTGCAGTAACACATGTCCCTTGGGCTTCTCCCCAAATTGCATTTTTTCCTAGATTCAGTCAATTATTTGCCTTGGATAATGTACTAGCTTTTCTGAGAACTTCTAGAAACCTGATCCTTCTGGTCGTTCGCCGGCAAAGAAACCCTTTGATTTCAAACCAAAATGTCCTCACAGATCATTTGGAAACCAGGGTGACAGGGAAGTGCCTCATTCCACCCCGTTCTGTCTGTTCTGTCATCTCAGCCCGCCCCGCCACCACATCGTGTCTCCTGTCCTAGATATTGAAGGCTTCCCTCAGAAACACGCTGCCTTGATCTTCTAGTCCTTAAAACCTCATTGCAAGTCCCTATTGGTTCAGGAATTTTCACTGACCCTGGAAGGGATGGCGTGGTTCAGAGGCAGTCAGTGTGGGGGTGGTGTGTTGCCTGTGTGTGTGTTATATGTGTGCATATGTGCTTGTGTGACTCTGAGTGTGTGTGTGGCACGGCTGAGTGTATGGGGCTGGGTGCTGGTGATGGCTTGTACCAGGAAGACATGGCAATGGGCAGAAACAGGCGGACTTGTGTGTAGGATACTCCTACCACCTTGGGATTCATATTTTCTCTTTGTTCCCTGCATAAAGCCCCTTGTTTATTTTGGAGTAGGGCAACTGTGGAAATGATCTGATACCAGCGTTTCCCCACATACCATTCGTCATTATCTCTCAACACAGGAAGAGAGACATGCAGCACGTGGGAAGTTCAGAGTTTGGCAACTCACATCAGCAAGCATTTGCTGCGGACCCGTTGGGCAGGTCCCCTCCGTTCCTGCCTCCCTCCTCTTTTGCAAGCCGTCCTCAGAGTCGCCTTTTCTCTGGCCTGTGCATTATCCAATTCCTGCCCATTCTTCAAAAGCTAGCTCTGTGCCTACTACAGCTCGGGCCACCACCTAGTGGGTCCCCAGTGCTTGTTGGCGTGGGAAAGGGCTGCTCCTCGGAATCACTCAGAGGCTTTTAGAAAACACACACGTCCAGGCCCCTGCCCTGCGCAGTCTGATCAGTGGGTCTGGGATGGGAGCTGGGCTGCCACACTTTTTAAAAGCTCCATAGGTGATTCCAGTGCTCACCTGGGGTTGGGACCCATGGCTCCAGAGGCAAAGTGACACATCCAAATGCCTAATTGCTTTCCGGTTAGCCTCGTGGTCACCTTGTGGTTAGGAAGCAACCTGAAGACAGGGACTAGCTTTGCATCTCTCTGGTCTACCCTGCAGAGCCTAGCCGAGGTCAGGGCGCTTGACGTCATTAGTGTTCTAGAAGATCACAGAGTCGTGTCCACTGATGACTCCCGAGTTTGTGTCCCCAGCCCATGAGTCTCCTTTGAGTTCTAGTCTTACATATACTGTGCTGATTATTAAGCTGTTGTCTCTCGGCCCCAAACCCACCTGTCTGGACTCCGCCTGTGCTGCTGGGGCTGGAGCTCTGCAGGCGGCATTTCCCCTTGCCAGCTGGTCCACTGGCAGCCTTCAAGGGAGAAGGAAAATGCTGCTCTCTGTCTTGCTTGCCCTCCTGGTCGGCGTCACTGCATGGATGGCCCTTCCTGGGCAGTGGCAGGTTAGCTGTTGCTGTCAGTTTCCAGCTTTTTCCCCACGCTGCCAGAACTGGCCTCCTGGAACTCCCTCCTACACCGCCCCAGCCTGGCAGCGAGGCCTGCTCCAAGATGGGGGTCCCAGCCCAGCAGGGCTCCCCTCTGAGCCTCTGGTTCTGATGACCCCATCCTCTTCCCTTCCTTCCCAGCCCTGGAGGTGATAGTGGAGCTGCAGTTGCCACCTCTGTGTTCGCCCAGTGTCCCTTTTCTGCCCTGAGTCCTCCAATACCTTGTTAACCAATTCCCGTATTCAATTCTCTCTGCTACAAGGACCGGGGTGGTTTCCGTTTTCCTCACTGAACTGGACTGACACAGTATCAGCTGCCGCTGTTTGATTCCACTCGCTTGTCTCTCCAGCATCTTTACTTATCCCAGGCAGAACTCTGGTATTTCCCCGAGAACTGCCCTTCTCCCCTGTCTGGATCCATCGTCGCCCCGGTGCTGACCCAGAACCTCGAGCCTCATCCTTGCCCGCTCTCTCCTGCTCCCCACACATCCATTGGTCAGACGGTGCCGTTGATTCTGCCGTGAATTGTCCCCTCGTCCAGGGAACCATGCTCGGGCTAACCGTCCTCCTGCCTTTCTCCTGGCCCCGCACAACCCATATCCCCACAGAACCAAAAGTAATACCACTAAAATATTGATAGGGTCGTGACATTGCCTGACCAGCCTTCAACAGCTTCCTGAGGCACATACCCTCTGTACTGGCTCACAAGTCCTGCCAAAGCCATTTACTGCCTGCCCTCCTTGTTTCCTGCACTCCAGCCGCCCTGGCTGTGTTCCTGTTTCTGTTTTGTTTGTTTTTTTTTTTAAAGATTGGCACCATAGCTAACATCTGTTGCCAATCTTCTTTTTTTTCCTTCTTCTTCTTCTCCCCAAAGCCCCCCAGTATATAGCTGTATATTCTAGTTGTGAGTGACTCTGGTTGTGCTATGTGGGATGCCACCTCAGCGTGACTTGATGAGCGGTGCCGTGTCCGCACCTGGGATCTGAACAGGAGAAACCCTGGGCCGCTGAAGCGGAGCACACGAACTCAACCACTCAGACACTGGGCTGGCCCCTTGTGTTCCTGTTTCTTGAACATGCCAAGCCCTTTCCTGCCACAGGGCCTTGGCACCAGCTGCCCCTCTGTCTGGAATACTTTTCTCCTCTGCTCATTGCATAGCTGGCTCCTCCCCATTCATAAGGAAGCAGCTTTAAATTCACCTCTTGGGGAACCCTTAACGGACACCCTCTGTCTTGGTCAGTGCGGGCTGCTATAACAGAGTCTCATAGACTAGGCGCCTTATAAACAACAGAAATTTATTTCTCACAGTTCTGGACGCTGGAGGTCCGAGATCAGGGTGCCAGTGTTGTTGGGTTCTCTTCCGAGTCACGGACTGCTGACCTCGTTGTCTTCTCACATGGTAGAAAGAGAGTGAGCGGGCTCTCTGGCCTCTTCTTATGAGGGCACTAGTGCCATTCATGGGGACCCCACCCTCACGACCTCATCGCCTCCCACGGCCCCACCTCCAAACGCCATCACATGGGGATTAGGGTTTGACAAGGACTTGGGGGACACGACGTTCAGTCCATTACAGCTTTGTTAGAGCTGATATCTCCCAGCTCCGAGCCCCTTTCACTCCCAGCACTTTTCATCACTTCCGGTCATCTACATGTTTATATCTTTACTTCCTCTCTCTTCCTCGCCAGGCTGTGAAATACGTGGGGCACACACCCTCTGTGACGGCTCCTCATATCCGGTTCATTCACCACCGCGTTCCCACACCTTGTCCTCAGCTCTCATTACACGTGTGCTAAATGAATGAATGAGTGAATCTAGAGCGGCTATCAAAAAAAGGAAAAGAAAAGAAAAGAAGGAGAAAGAGGAGAGGTGCAAGAAAACTTCCATTTACTTAGCTAGCAACTGTCCTAATGCACTGCCAGCTGTTTTCAAGTAGACGCTGCCACTAATTATCTGCAGCGCCAGAGTCTCCTCTGAAGAGAGAACGCTGGGATATTGAATTGTGTAGATATACGGAGAGAGTATGGCTCAACATAGTGGCACATGTTTATGAATGTCTTGGTTCTGTGTGGCACTCAGACACGTACACGTGCACTACACACACACGTGTTGCACCCTATAAAACCGCATCCCCTTTCATGATATTCCCCTTCGGAACATGCTCTCACCTACAGTACTCATCTGAGTCTGACAACAATCTTAAGAGGTGGTGCAAGGAGCATTATTCTCATTTTATTAAAGATCATCTGTAAGATATCTCATGAAACCCCATCATTGTGTAGATGGAGAAGCTGACGCCCAGAGTGAGACAGGGACTTGCTCGAGGTCGCACAGCAAGTCAGTGAAGAGCTGCTGTAAAAACCAGATCCTTCCTCCCTCTGTGTACCTCAGGAAGGTCCTGAAAGCAAGGCTAGGTGTGAATCATCACCTCGGGGGCTAAAGATGTGCAGGGGTTTCTGTACCATTAAGAAATCCCATCTTGGGGCTGACCCGGTGGCTCAGCGGTTAAGTGTGCGTGTTCTGCTTCGGCGGCCCGGGGTTCGCCGCTTTGGATCCTGGGTGCGGACTTACATATACTGCTTATCAAGCCATGCTGTGGTAGGCGTCCCACATATAAAGTAGAGGAAGATGGGCATGGATGTTAGCTCAGGGCCAGTCTTCCTGAGCAAAAAGAGGAGGATTAGCAGCAGATGTTAGCTCAGGGCTAATCTTCCTCAAAAAACAAAAAACAAATCCCATCTTGGGGCGGCCCCATGGCGGAGTGGTTAAGTTCGTGTGCTCTGCTTTGGTGGCCCAGGGTTCACCAGTTTGGATCCCGGGTGCAGACCTCCACACACTTGTCAAGGCATGCTTGGGCAGCATCCCACACGGAAGAACTAGAATGACCTTCAACTAGGACAAACATCTGTGTACTGGGGCTTTGGGGAGGAAAAAAAAAGAGGAAGATTGGCAACAGATGTTAGCTCAGGGCCAATAAAAAAAGCATTAAAGAGAAAGTTGCAAAGTCTTTAAAAGAGAGAAAAAAAAGAAATCCCCTCTTGCGTTTGGCAGAATGGCCCAGCTGCTGGTTAAGGCGCCTCTCAGAGAATCCAGCAAACCGTCTTGTCTCTGAACCCAAGTGTACGTGTTCCCTAGAGAGGCAGGATCAGGGCACTGTGGCTGATCTGATTCTGGCCATCCCTGTCGGCTCTGTGGGGAGGTGTGATCATTGTAATGCAATATTCATACCATTCTATTTTTTTAGTTTGATTTTATTTTAGTTTATCAGTAGTAAAATCCCTGCTGGCGTGTCATTTAATTTGCTCCCCGTGCTAATGATGATTCTGAGCCTTTTACAGAAATAATTATATGGTAATACCAAATCTGATGGTGGATTCAAGCCATCATCTACAGTAATAGGATCATAACGAAGCTCCCTGGGGTGCTCCTTTTTGTAATACTGCTGGGGGCAGGGCAGGAATCTGCTCAGCTTCATCTCACATTATCACAAGATGCTCACTAGGGTCCTCTCCTGGGGAAAGGGCCTTTTCTGGCTCTGGCACTGAGCCTGTGGACAAAATAAAAGGTTACAAAGCAGTGGTCTGTCCTGTGCGTGAAGCTAGACGGGCTGGCCGCCCCAGCTGGTGGGACAGCTCCTGAAAAGGACGAGATTAGCGGAGGTGGAGAGCAGCCACTCCCTGTCTCTTTCCATGCCCACTCCCACTTCTGTGTGTAGACCCCCACCATGCAAACTGAAAAGGGGGCTCAGAGGAGGGTCACTCTGTGTGCCTGCCTTTCAGCAGCACATGTAACCTGGTCTAGAGTGCAATGTGAGCCACCCTGAGCCAGGCGCTGGAACAGAATGAACGAGATACTGTCTCTGCCCTAAAGACTGGGGACGAATAAGAACTCCTAAGTTTCATGGCTGGAATAGATGTCTCTCTGGGCGATGGGAGTGGGGAGGAGGGCTCTGCGTGTAGTGAGAACCCAGGGGAGAAGAGAGGTGTCATCCCCAGCTGGAGAATCAGCAGATACTTCCCAGAAGAAGCGGTTGAACTGAGTCTTGAAAGACTGATGGTGTTTTCTGGGGAGAAATGGGGTATGGTTCAGGAGAGGGTTGTTCTAGGCAGATGGGGTTTTGTTAGACAAAAAACCCTGGGGGCTTCATATTGTCAGAAGGGCCAGGCCAAATGCAGCGAGGCTGGAGCCGACACTTGACTCTGTCCTTCTTTCCTGCCTTGCTTCAAAGAACCACCTGACCAGTCACTCTGCTGCCCCTCCTTTGCTCTGGGGACCAGGAGGAGTGAGGAGAAGAGGGAGAGCTCTCATTCTTTACGGCTCAGAGGCAGACCTCAGACCACGGGGTTAAAGTTATGGGAAGCAAGTTCAGGCTCGATAATTAGGAAGAGCACTCTAACAATGTTGGCTGCTTAACATTGAAATAGACGGCACGGTGAAGAAATGAGCCCCCCATCAATCAGTGACTTGCCCAAACCTCGAATGCCAGTTCGGCAGGGGTCAGAATGCCACCCAGGGGGCCTGACTGTGAAGAGTGTGCCCTTTATGCCACCCAGAGGCCTGGCAGGCTGCCCCGCACAAAACACCACAAAATTCTGATCCTGGGTTAGGCCCGAGCTCACGGAGACATAGAGACTTGCTGACTGTTTCATATCTTAGTTTCATGATAATGAGCAAACAACAAGCCACAACATCAGGCATTCGTTTTATTAGCTCTTAGGAGATTCCTGCTGAAATAGCTCAGAGGTCCCGGAACTTCGTCTACAACCTCATTGAAGAGTGTGGTGAGAAAAATACATATACATCTGTGTGTGTGCGTATATTTCTGTCTTGTGGTGTGTCTCTGAGGTTGCTGCCTGCACTGTGGGGGCTCAGAAGTGCTTCTGGAGGGCAGACTGGATATTCTTCAGCAGGCCCCACTTAGCTCGGTTCTTCCCACGCCCATCTGGTGTTACCACCTGCAAGCAGAAGCAGAGAGCCCTGGCACCAGCCACAAGGGAGACAGCGGCTCCCAGGAGCCTGGCCCTTGCTGTGTGCCAGACACTACATACATCTCATCGACTCCCACGACAACCACCTGAGGCAGCTGCCATCAGCCCCGTTTTATAGATGAAGAAACTGAGGCTCAGAAGGACCACGTGGCTTTTCTAAAGTCCCACAGGTAATATGTGGTGGGATCAGGATTTTACAGACCAGGTTCCCCTTCCTTTAAGGCACCTCGTGTGACTGAGTGCTGACCCCACGGGGGCTTCTCCATAGAAGAGCTCGCTTGTCCTCCCCCAGCTCTGGAAATTGCTTCTGTCACAGCTATTGTCATTTGTAAATTTCAGTGGCTGTGTTTGCCTTTCTTACCAGACTGAGCACTTTGACCTGGGGGGTGGGGGAAATGACAGTCTTTCATCTCTATAATCCCAACACTGGTTATGGTAAAGAGAAGGTTCTTAAAAAAGTGGATGAAGGGTGAATAGAACAATGATTTGTAAATCTGTCTTTGATGCTTCATACTGTCTTTGATCACAGTGAATTGTCAGTGCCCTAGAAAAGGCAGATTGCACTGGACAGAAGGACCCTCCTCGAAATCTCACCAACTCAGCTTAGACGTGGGTCTCCAGTCCTCACTTTGAAGGTAATGTGTGTCTCCATTTCTCTGGTCTGGCAGCATTCCCATTCCTTCCTGATACACATTTACTGAGGAGGCATTTAGGGAGTGAGGCCGAGAGCCAGGGATGAGAGCCAGCCGGGGCTGTCTAGACAAATCAGACTCACAGGGCAGCTGCAGTAGGGGGCGGTTTGGGTGGCAAAGAGCAATGTTTGTACAAAGTACAAAGTCTCTATACTCAAAGCTTTCAACTTTTAATATTTGTATTCAAAAGGAAAGGGCAAAAAAAATTAGACACTTATTACCATTATGCTCTCTGGTTTTACAGAATTTATTTTCAGCTTTGGAGAAACCAAGGCTTCATGCAAGGTAAAGACCATATTATATACATGGCATTAGGTCATCCATTTCTGGGTAAAAATGGAGATAATACATAACCGTGATAAAGGTAATATGAATAGTGTGAGCTGTACGCAGAGCCATCAGGGGGCAATGAGGGAGGAAGAATAGTGTTGTGATGGGTAGGGAATTGACTCATAAAAAATAGGGGGTTTGAGCTCTGCCTTAAAGCGTAATCAGGGTCTCCAGAGATAAAGACTATGCATGACAAGTGAACGGGGCAGTGGGGCTGGAGGTGTGTCTATGAACAAGGAAAGCAGATGAAACAGGATGAAAGAAACAGAGGACAGAACTTAAGATACTAAAGGAACTGAAATGATAGTTGACATCCCCTTCTCCACCCAAAATGCTCATTATGGTTTTCCAAATGAATTCTACCAAAGTTTTAAGAAAGAGTTGTTCTAGAAAGTATGAAGAAAGCAAAAGTGTCCTAGCTCATTTTATCAAGCTAGTAAAATATTGATTGCAGAACCAGATAAAAACAATATAAGCAAAACATTATAGGTCCAGTTCACTTATGATCATAGACGCAATAATCCAAAACAAGATATGAGCTAACTAAAATCAAGTGTATTAAAAAATAATAAATCATGATCACATAGGGTTTATTCCATGAATGTACGTAGAGTTTAGTATCAGAAAATCAATATAACTCATTTCATTAATGCCTAAAGGAGGAAAAGCATGTGATTATCTCAAACGATACAAAAAAAATTCGTAAAGTTGCACAAGCTCAGAAATTTAGAAGTAGAAGAAAATTTTCTTGACTTAATAAGGATTATACATGACGAAAACTAGATAAAAAATCATCATGGTTCAATGGAGAAACGTTAAGATCAAGAATAAGACATTATCAACTATCACAGCTACCATTTTCTGCAGGACCAATGGCCCTGGCCAAAGCTATAGGGAGAGAAAAAGAATACATGTTCAAGGACTGTAAGGGAAGAGAAAAAACTACCATTTTTTATAGACGATATGATCATATGCATGAAAAAACAAGCAGAATCAATCAACAGCTAGACTCTCAGAAGAATAAGAGAGTTTATCAAGATTGTTGGAATCAAGATTAACCTACAAACACCAACAGATTTATTGTAAGCCAGCAATACATTAGAAAATATAATCAAATATAAAATAACATTCATAATATCAACAAAGTCCATAAACTATCTGGTTTAACCAGGAACATACAGTAGCTCAATGGGAAGAACTTAGAAGCAGTGGTAACATCCATGGGGGATGATTTGAATTAATGCTCAGATATATTACAAACATATCACTTGTCTCCAAATTAATGTAGAGATTCCATACCTACCTAGTCATGTTCTATCTGGATTGTTTTTAGGAATTTACTCCAAAATTTATATGAAGGCACGCATTTCTGTGATCAGCTAAATAAACTTTAAAAAAGAAGAAGCAGACTCACCTTAGCAGTTAAACAAGACACAGAGCAAAGCTGAGGTTAAACAGCAATTAAACTGCTGTGGTACTGACAGAAGAACAGACAAATAGACCAAGGGGACACGATAGAGAGCTCGGGACGCATCCCTAAATATATGGCAATTTACTATAAGATCAGAGTGGTGCCTTTAGTGTAACTAATGGAGAAGACATTGCTTTGTAGATGATGCTGGGCAAACAGCTGTCTCGATGGCCGAAAAAGCGCCCCTCTCCCTAGCACCACATCCAAGGGTGGGCCCCAGATGGATTAAAGACCCCAATTCGAAAGGCGACACTTTAAAGTCAATAAAAGAACATGTGGAAGATTATCTTTGTGATCTAAGCCATGGAAAGACTTTTTAAACAAAACTTCAAAAGGTCAAGCCATAAGGGAAAGTGATGACTTTGATGACATCAAAATTGAAGATTTCTGCAGTTTCATGAAGTACACTGTGAACACAGTTAACAGAGAAATGTCAGCATGGGGAAGATATTAGCAATGTCTAAAACCATTATCTAGGATATATAAGAATATCCTGCAAATCACCTAGAAAAAGAAAAATGCAGTAGAAAAATGGGCAAAGGGTTTTTATCAGGCTATTTACAGAAGAGGAAATCCCGAAAACTAACGAGCATATGAAATGACATTTAAAACAATAAAGAGGAAGCACTTTGCTCCTATTGGGGTGGCAGAAGAGTGGAAGGCTGGATCACACCAAATGTAGGCGGGCTTAGGAAACTGGGGTCCTTATTGGCTCCTTATGGGAGTGCGCATGCCTGCAGTCAAATCAAGTACGCACGCACTCCGTGCCCTACAACTCTCTCGTGCTATACACTGAATTGTGGGCTGAATTGTGCCCTCCCCAAATTCCCAGGTTGAAGTCCTACCGCAGGACTTCAGAATGTGACTGTATTTGGAGACAGGGCCTTTAAAGAGGTGATTAATTTAAAACGAGGTCATTGGGGGGGCCCAAATCCGATCTGACTGGTGTCCGTATAAGAAGAGGAACTTTGGGCGTGCAGAGAAGTGCCAGAGGCACACTCGCACAGAGAAAAGGCTGTGTGGGGACACAGGGAGAAGGCAGACGTCTGAAAGCCAAGGAGAGAGCCCTCGGAAGAAACCAGACCTGCCAGCACCTTGATCTTGAATTTCTGGCTTCCAGAACTGTGAGAGAATTCATATCTGTTTTTGAAGCAGCCCAGTCTGTGGCATTTTGATAGGCAGCCCCAGAAAACTAACACAATGTCCCGGAGAAATTCTCCCATCCCATCCCGCCCACCAAGTTCACGAATGAGGCAGGTCATGGCAGCGTTATGGGGGGTGACCTGGGCGTCCGTCCCGGCTGAGCGGAGAGGTAAGATGTGGGGAACAAATGCGCGTTGTGAAGGATGCACAGCATCAGAAATAAGGGGCTGATTGTGCAGAACAACACAGATGGGTCATAAAAACACAGTGTTCAGGAAAAAAAGACGAGAAACAAAGTGAGCCACGTAACACAGTCCTGTTTGTGTAAGTTAACAACACATTTAACACCATATACATCATGCAAGAGGACATCAAAGCAACAAGATACACACAAAACATAGAATGGAGGTCTAGGGAGGAATGGTCACAAAAAGGAATAAATACATGAACTAGAAAAGGGCCTTGCAGAGACCAGAGTTGATAATGGAGCATGAACTGAGGTGGATGGTTAATTCAACCTTCCATCTATTGGGTTAAAATAGTAGGTCCAGTGTCAGCCTATATTAAACTCCTTCCAGCATTCAAGCCGGTCTGCAGGGCGAGTAGGGAGGGCCCAATAGGGTTCTATTTACATGAAGGATCAAGGAGCTCTTTAGAAACGAATAAATGCTAAGGAGACAGACAATGGGAGCCATACTGATTTCATTTCAGGGCAGGGAGGCACTGTGAGTGTGTGAGTGGGTGCAGGGTAAGTCTAGGGTAGTTATTCTGAGTGTGGGGCCGTGCTGGCCCCTCAGATTGTCCTCCAACCCCAGCCCGTGAAGATGCAGGTCTCAGCCAAGGCAGAGGGTCTGCAGTAAGCACAGAGGAAAAACCAGAAGGGGGATTTCAGGAACCCAAGGTCAGATGCCCGGGGAGACCAGGCAGCCCCACTCTGTGGCTGGAGGTCCACAGAGCCACAGGGAGGAGGCTGCCCTGCAGAGGCTCAGGAGGGCTGGCAGGACCACTTCCTGAGCCCTGAGCGTATGAGGCACAGCAGAGGGGGCGGCGAGGGGGAAGGGAAACGAACCCCAGTGCAAACGGAGAAGGAATTTGAGAGGATGTGTGCGGGGAGGGGTCGGCACATTTTCTGAAGAGCTACAGGGAGAGACTCAGAACAGTAGCAGTCTGTGACTATTGTGGGGCCTGAAATTTTGCCTCCAAAGCTGATGTAATCTGGGTTTACAGATGTGGTAGGCAGAATAATGGCCCCCCAAGATGTCCATGTCCCAATCCCGGGAACCTGTGAAGATGTTACGTTACATGGCAGAGGGCAATCAAGGTTGCTAGTCAGTTGGCTTTAAGATAAGGAGGTTATCCTGAATCACGGGGCGGGCCCAAAGCAATCACCAGTGCTTCCGAGTGGCAGAGGGAGGCAGAAGAGAAGCAGTGTGAGAAGGGCTCCGCCTCATGTTGCCGGCTCTGAGAATGGAGGAAGGGGCCGTGAGCCAAGGAACATGGGCGGCTGCCAGAAACGGGAAAAGACGAGGACGTGAATTCTCCCCTGGAGCTTCCAGAAGGAGCACAGCCCTGCCGACATCTTGACTTTTCCCAGTGATACCCATTTTGGATTTCTGTCCTCCAGAATTGTAAGATAACAAGTAAATTTGTATCGTTTAAGCCACTGATTTGTTATAGCGGCAACAGGAAACCAGGGCACAGACAGAAGGTTCCATTCGTCACGGGAAGACTTCCTGGAGGTCAGCTGAGATTTGAAGTCAGAGGGAGACAGTTAAAAGTAAGGAGGCCATTTGCGGAACTGGGGATGGTGGTCAGCAGGTGCACTGAGGACCAGAGGAAGAGCAGGAGGAGAAACTGAGGCCAAAGGGCACTTGACTTGCCTAAAAATACATTTCTCTACCCCGTCAAAAACATGAGTTAGGCTCTTGGATTTTAGAGGCTCTCAGCTGGGGACGTGGGCCAGGAGGGGCGAGTAAGAGTGTGCCTGTCTTCAGGGAGCTTGCAGTGGAGCTGGGGCTTGGACCCACGTATGCCAGCCCAAGCCTGACGCTCTTTCCAATGCAGGGTCTTGCCTCTCAAATGAATGCAAATCGGGCCCTCACTGCTTTTGGCCTTGAGGACGTTCTCCCCAGGTGAGGTGCCAGGATCCCAGGGGGGAGCCCACCCTGCCCAGACTTGGCTGCTGCTGACTATGGTGCAGGGGGAGGAAGGGCTCCCCCTCAGACGAGACCTAGGTTCCCACTCAATTCCTCCTTCGAGTTACATGAGGTCAGGCACTTTCGCTCTCTGAGTCTCAGTTTCTGTATCTGTAAAATGGAGGCAGTAAATGCCCGTCTTCCGAGTGGTCAGGGTGATCAGTGATAACGAATATGCGGTGTCTGATACAGAGCTGGCCTCCAATAAATGGGACCTTTAAGAAGCCTTAAAGTTAATTTTCATGCTTCATGTATTGTACTCTAAATAAAACCCCTTAAAAAAAATCAACAAGCCACAGACTGTGAAAATCAAATATAAAAGGTGTTATTTCACTTCCTTTACAAAAGTACATTTGATGGAAATATTGCATTTTGGATAAGAAATGATTCTGCTGCTTCATTACAGCATTTTAAATGAAACCTTTCAGGAAAACCAGCATAGAACTGATGCCAAAGGAAAAATATTTCGATTTTATAGGAGTGAGCTGAAGTCATTACTTTTATGAAGCTTTGTAAATGTCATTCAAACACAGCATCTTACTTTCATTTGCTATTGAAGCCTTTACTTATGCAAATCATGACAAATGTTAAGGAAATCGGTGTTTCCCCTGGAATGCTAATATCATCGCAAAGGAAAGATCTATATTGCAGCTCTGTGAGTCAGATAAAAATGAAGCTTCCAGAAAACCTCATTAATTAGTGCTCTGCTCATTTAGAAATTGTGTTAAAAAGCAAAGAAACTGGAATGAGTTTCCTTCCCATAGAGGAAGTGCAAATTAACCGCATAAACACAATTTCAGGGGGAATGTTATTTCTTGACTGCTTGTATAAAGCACTTAGCTTTCAGGCATCTTAGGGTACTTTGTAATTATTAACTTTATTTATCAGTTTATTTCTTCACTCTTTAATTTAGACATTCATTCATGTCTTCATTTGCTCGGTCACGTTTTCACTCATGTATTCATTCAATAACCATTAAGAGCCTGTGATATGCACAGCGCTGTGGTGAGGATGGTGGGAGAAAGAAAGATGGATTGGACATGAATTTTGTTCTCAAGGAGTTCAGAGTTTAAAAGGGATGACAAAACATTTACCCAAGAAAAGCCAACACATGTCAGTCTCTCCACCCCGTCCCTGTCCCTAGCATCTAAAAATGACAGAAGATATAGTTTTTAAAAAATTAGGGAGCTGGCCTGGTGGCATAATGGTTAAGTTGGCGTGTTCTGCTTTGGTGGCCAGAGGTTCACAGGTTTGGATCCTGGGTGTGGACCTACGCACCGCTCATCAAGCCATGCTGTGGCAGCGTCCCACGTACAAAATAGAGGAAGATTGGCACAGACATCAGCCCAGCAACAATCTTCCTCAAGCAAAAAGAGGAAGATTGGCAACAGATGTTAGCTCAGGGCCAATCTTCCGCACCAAAAAAAATTAGTAACAGTACTTAGTGACCTTCATGGGCAAAACATTTTTGAGGAATTTCTAAAAAATGAGAATGCAGATGGAATTAGATTGAAGGAAAAATCCATAGTCAAAGGGACATTCTGCAAAACGTGGTAGCAGCTGTGGGTGTGCTCTGGAGAGAAGGGTGTCAACAAGAATTGGGCTCTGGGGTTACCGACAGCATAACTGGCTGGGGTCCGGAGTTTCTCATCCCACTCCCTTCCGTGTGTGTCTGACCTCTGTGGGAGGGGGAGGGAGTGCATGTGGGTGCTGGGCTCCAGAAGCAGAGCGTCACCCCTGGAGCTGGCAATCAGGATTAGTAGAGAGCTCCCACCCCCAGCAGACTTGCTCTGCTGTGCTGACCAACAGCATAATCCCTCCCACCCTACCCCTGCTTCCCTTTATCACTGGAGGGAGCAAGCAATCAGATTCTCTTCTGCAAACATTTGGCCAGAGATACAGGGAATGTACCTAGTCAGATTGTGTTGGTCACACGGAGGTTGGATCCAAAATCACACGCAAGCTGAGTTTAGGGGAGGAGAAACTTCGAGCTGAAAATGGTACAGATTCAGAGAGAAACAGAGATGGAAGGGTGAGGGTGGGGGCAGGAGAGATTGAGAGAGAGAGAGAGAGAGAGAGATTCAGAGAAACTGACGACTTCTGAGTTCCCGTGGGTACCAGATGCATGTCCTGGCTGGAAGTGGTCTCAGGAGACCCCCCACTCTCTGCCCATAAATTTCCATTTACAAAAGCTGAAATGGATGGATTTATTCTCTTTACTTCTAAAGAATCCTGATTAAGACATGATCCACTCTGATTGCAAAGAATACCACCACGGTTGTACAGTGAGATAGCTCTGGGCACTCTTGGTATTTTCCTCCCCTTTCTCCCTTGAATAGCAATAAAATTATACTCATGAATGTATGTCCCCCAGAGATATAAGAAGAATCAGCCTTGCATCACAAGGAAGATAAGAATAATCTTGTCCCTTCTTTTTTGGAGTCCATCCTGACCTGCTCAGTAGCTATTCCTTGACTTTCAGATAAACAACAGATAAAATTTTTTAAAGATAAGTATGTCCTAAATATTGCATGGGACATTCTTATACTAAAAAGTTATTCGTTGTTTGCCTGAAACTCAAATGTAACCGGGCATCCTGTATTCGCATTTGTTAAACCCAGCACCCTATCCTTGCTTTGACTCACCACGGGGTCAACACGTAACCTTTTTGTCCTTCTCACACCACAATTATTTGTTAACTAGACCCCAAGCTCCTCGAAGGCAAGGATTATGTCTTATTTTCCCCTGAATCTCTACACCCTGACACGGTGCCTGGCACCGATATCTTTTGAATCAAACTGAACTAACGGTGCTCAGGCCTCGTTTGCAGGCGGTGGAGGCCAGAAGCTGTCTCTGGCTCTGAGTTAACATGTTTTCTGGGATTGGGGGTGGGTGGGTCACATGGTGGATTCTGTGATGTCATGAGCATCCTAAGAGACCTGCATCCAGAGCTTCTCAAGAACATCATCTGAGAAATAACATGCACAGTACCTTGCAGATGTCGCTCCACTGCCCAGGACCGTTGTCGTTGATGGCTCGAACTTTAAACAGATACTCGGTGTTGGGGGTCAGGTTGTGCAGCTCCAGGTTCTGCTGCATTATGTCTTGAATTTGTCCACAGAGCTCTGTCCGCACGTTGTTGGGAGGGGAAGTAATGAGTTCGTAGAATTCCATCTCAAAAGAGTCCACGTCTTCTGTTGGGCATGTCCAATAAACCTACGAAGAAATGAACATGGGGCTGGTACACACCATTCAGCTTCCTTTCCCCTGAAGATGTGTGTTGTTGACGATCTGTGGGGTGAGTTTAAGCCGACCTCAACCCCTCCACCTGCTGAAGACTTTGAATTAGACCTTGTGCAACAGTCTTGAAAGCCTTCATGATGAGGCCTGACACGATGCTTCTAATGCATTTGAAGAACAGAACAATGCTCCTCTGGGTTCTGTTACTGTCACTCGTCACGGAGGTACCCACTGTCCTCCGGACACCACTAGCCAAAGTAGCTACCGTTCACTGAACACCTGTCAGGCATGGGGTTCTGTGACAGACGTTACCTAACTCATTTAGTCCTCACAACTCCCGGAAGGGAGATTTTATTATGTCGTTTTACAGTTGAGGCTCAGAAAAGTTACATTTAGCAAATTCCAGTGGAATCACAGAAAGCTAGAAGATGAAAAGTGTATCTATTCCAACCCTTTATTTTATACACAAGAAGTAGAGTCCCAGGGAGGTGCAATGACTTATCCAAGTAATGGAGAATATATGTTCACACTCAAAGCAAAAATACCAACTCTTGGAAAGAGATATATTAACAAGTGTTAATTAGCAGATTGTGCCTGGCATATAAATATTCTATAATATTTGTATTTTTTAACAGATATTGCATGCTTTATTTAAATTTTTAAATATTTATAAAATTAATTTATAATTACTCTTATAAGTATATAATTTTTTTAATTTTTATGAATTTATATAATTAATTTATAATTTTTGTGTATTTATACTTAAAACTTTCATTAAATTTGTGTGCCTATTAATAACAATTAACTTATTTTTCCTGATTATCAAAACAAACATATTCATTGTAAAACACTTGGAAAATATAGAAAAAGTATAAGGGAAGGAAAAAACATTACTTATAATCCCACAATTCAGTTAATAACTTATTATTATTTCTTTCCAATTTTGGAATATACATAAACACACAAATACATATAATTTAGATTAAATAGTTTTTATTCTTTCTTTCACTGATTATATTTTATAGATTTTCCCATTTCATTAAAAATTCAGTAAAGCATCACTTTAATAACTGCCCCATAAATGATTTAATCCTTCTATAGTTGAACATTTAGGTTGTTTCTAATTTTATACTCAAATCATGGTGCAATGAAAACCCTATGGGAGTGAATCTCCATCTGAATTTTTAACCGTTTCCTTGGAAGGGATTTCTAGAAAGAAAATTGAGCTTTTATTTAAAAACTCTAGGATTTTTAAGACAAGTATTGACAAATTATAAGACTAACCTTAGCATTATTTTCTATGCCAAAAGCCTGCAGGGGGCTGTTAGCCAACCACCATTTGAGAGAGACGTCAACACAGATTTGTTGCATCCTCTTCTGCATTACTGAGCACTGGGATTCTTGTATGAATTCCATTCCACGGCCCTAAAATAGGGATCTATGATATTCTTACATCGGATACCACTGCCTGGCAGTAGCTTTAGCTGTCCTCTCTTGACAGCCAATGACTTGTCTAGGTTTTGCTGCGCTGACCCCTTTCTTGAGCTCCTGCAGGGATGACTAACAGGTGGCACGGGGTGACTGTTCCCCAAGCCCAAGTACAGAGAAGCCATCACCAGAGCATCCTCCCCCTCCAGATCAAGCTGCTGCCAACCTCCCAAGAGGTCTGAGTTGCATGGAGCTGAGACCCAAAGCCATCCCTGAGCTCAGCTCACACACGCTGCAGGCTTTCCTGCTCTAGGATCATCTGGAAACGTAGGTTCGGCTGTGGGCGTCTCTCATGTGGAGGGCAGAGACTCTTTGCCGTGTTGATAGCCCATGGGAGGGAGGTTCTACCCTGCAGTGTAAGGTCATCCTTGGCGTCAGTTATAGACTCTGAAACATAGACTGTGATGTCTCAGGAGAATGGAAAATAAAGCTTGGTCAGTGTCTGCTTTCATTTTCTTGTTTTTAGACCCTCGACACTAAAGTGTGGTCTACACACTGGCAACACGTTAGAAATGCAGAATCTCATGCCCCACTGAGACCCACGGAAACAGAATCTGCATTTTAACAAGATCCCCAGGTGCATGTTAATGTCTGAGAGCTGCTAGTTTAGACTTCAAGGATGCTAAAAGTTTTGGGGAGTGTTCTCAGATTATGGGGCAAAAGATAGGCTCTGCCCTGTGGCAGCAGGCCATAGGCTGGTCTGAGGAACCCCAAGAGGAGGCAAGATGAGCTCTAACAGAATATCCAGTTGCAAGTTAATCTTTCCCTTCCCTAAACTTCAGTAAAATGTTCTGTGAACAGTTTAATTTAGGTTCAGCTGGATAAGGGAAAGGTCTTGTATCCATGTTCGGCCAAGAGAGTGGAGGAGAAGTCATGTCTCCTGAAGCCAGGTGATGGCAGGTGTAGAGGTCTGTGAGAGACCCACACCCCACAGCTCCCAAAGAGGCTGAATCCCAGGATAAGAACTGGAATTCCATTGGGGATTATTCTTCCACTCTTTCCAAATCATGGAGAGACTGGATATTTTCCTTAGGAAAGGTAGCAGTTTAGAGAAATCACAGCTGATAGATAACGGAGCCTGCATTTCTAATTCCAATTTCTGGGCTCTCTCTACTACTACAGGCTTCTCTTTGGGAAATAGCACACTCTCTGAGCAGTCTCTTGGAATTACTTTGTTTCCCAAATTGAGTTCTCTTTCAATAGAGAAGCTGCCTTTGAAGTGCGATTGGGGCTTTCAGATGTATTTCTGACTGAGGCTTAAATGCATTGCTTGCTTTAAGCCAATCTTGGGTTACTTAAGGTTTCGGAAACTTATTCCTTTTGCATGGGCTGACCACAAAGAGTCCCGAGGAGCAGATCTGACTGACTGGACCCTCGAGGTCAAAGAGGTAACTGCAATCTTTCCTGCTACCCACTTCCATTCGGTACCCCACACCCTCCCGCCTTCCCCGCGGGGCCCAGAGCCTTTCTGACCTTGGCAGCTCTTGGATACACCAGAGTCTGGTAGATCACGATCGGGCCTGGGGTCTTCACAGAGCCATCGTTGCACGAGTACCAGTTGTGGAAGCTGCTGCTGTTCTGCACAGGCTGGTTTTCCACCCCGGCGCTCCAGTAGGTGTAGAGGCCGTCTGTGGGCTTGGCAGGTGCCGCCGACTGGGCTCTCCCATAGACCTCCAAACCCGTCTTGGCTTTCTCACCACTGGTGGTGTTGATGGACAGCAAGGAGGTGCTTCGCTGGTATATCTGCTGGTTGCCAAAGCTGTGGGTGCTAAAAGTGACCTTCCTGGCAATCATCATTTCCGAGTGGGTGGGGTAGGGGGAGGGCAGGGAGTCCCCTGAGGAGCAGACCTTCTTGGGTCCTGTGGGGAACAGCTCGTGGATCGCACTGGAGAGCTCAGCGAAGTCCAAGGGCATGCCGTGCACGGAGTGTAGGCGGAGCTGCGGGTCGGGCCTGTAGGTGCTCTGGATGCCGTCCTCGATCTGGTCCACCAGGATCTTGGCGGACTGCAGGAACGCCACCTGGCCCGTCTCCTTCAGCGCCTCCTTGGAGTAGGCGATCAGGCCGTCCATCTCGTTCACTTTCATGGTCGTGACGTACACGTATTTTTCGATCTCCTTCTGCCTGGAGACTTCCAGGTTCTCTATCTGCTCCATGATGGATTTCTCTTTCTCCTGCAGGATGCTGCGCAGCTTGAGAAATCCGTTTCTGATCTCTTTTCGCTTTACCTCCTTGTCGGCTTTGAAGCTGCTTTTTAAAATGTTGAATTCCATCAGGTCGTTATCGATTTCATATCGGACTGCAAAACAAGCAAGTTAGTTACTTTAGTTAAATTTTTCGTCTCCCCAGATGTCAAAGCCAGTAGCAAAGTGGAGCAAATGACCTCGGACTCCGGGGACGTGGGTGGAGCGGAAGGGAGGCCCGTGCGACGGGACTGAAACGCTAGAGGAGGTGACGAAATGCACTCGGCTTCCCCCAATATACTCCTTTTCCTCCTCGTCTAATGCCCCCTCAGTTCTGACAGCCATCCTCCCCTGTCACCCTCCTGCCTTGTGACAGTCATCCCCGTGGCCTCGGGTCTGAGGTTGCAAGTTCACAGCCACCCTTGATACGAGTTTTCACCAGACATCACTTGTCAGCAAGGTGGACTCAAGAAGAGGCGACCTCACAAAGCAACTGGTTCTCCCATCGTGAAAGCTGAGCTTTGCAGGGGGAGGAGAAAGAGCTAAATTTCTGATGACTGCTACCTGCCTCATTCACCAAAAACCCAGGCCTAGACAACAGTGAGAAATCAGCGGTTTCTGTTCACTGAGGTCGTCCTCCACATGCTCCTTTTCTCTGCCGGGGGACTTCGACTCTCTTGGGGTCAGCTGGCCTCCATCTCTTTCCTTTCCCTCACTTCCTTTCAAGAAAGGGTCTGCTGTTACTCTTCAAGGAGAACCCAGTTCATCCTGCAGCCTCTCACAGGGTATTTGGATTTTAAGTTCATTCAGTCATTCAACAAACGTTTCCTGGACACCTGGTACATGTCATATGCCTCTCTAGGCACTAGCGAGACAGTGCCTAGAGTATGAATGTGAGAGGGCGCTGATGCTCATGGCACTCATCGACCCCATGATACTGCAGTGCAGAGGAGGCTACGGTAGGGGGCATGTGGCACATCACTATCTGAGCACCTGTAAATCTCTGGCTTTACAGAGATTTAGGCATTAGGCAGTGATTTGAAGACTTGTCAGCCTTCTGTGGCCTATTCCAGTGGTAAGAGTCTCCTGTGAAAGGCCAGCTCTGCTGTGTAGTACTGGGCAGTAATCCTCCCCAAAGTTTACTCAGGCGTCGGGGGACCAAGCCCTTTTTGCACTTGGCTCTTAGCACAGTCCTGGGGCCGCAGGAAGCTGGACCTCCGTGGGTGGTGGCCATTGCAACAGTGATGTGCATTTGAGTCAGAGAAGCCCCAGAGCTCTGTCAGACCGAGACAGGCCCACGCCGGCTCAGGTACCACTATGACCAGGGTTCGCAGAGGTGCTCAAAGGCATTTGCTGTGTGAAGGCCATCCTCTCCTGTTTTCTAACATCTTTGGGGGGAAGATCATCAGTGTCACTCCCTGGCCTACTTTCTGAAGCCCCCATTTCCTCTGCCCACCTCCCCCCTGGCACTAGCGTATGGCCACTGAAATTCCACTGTATGCATTCACTTCTTTGACTATTCAACAGTTACTCACTGTCGAAGACACTTGGATAGGAAATTCCTTGCATTATTAGGGATTGGTTAAGTTTATGTAGAGCAAGTGCGGAGAGGCAGGATAAAAATTTCTTAGATGGGAGAAAAGAGGCAGCACCAGGAGAAGAGAAAAGAAGGAGGAGGCCAGAAGCACCTCCAACCCCTACAATATGACAGCTTTGCAAGAGCTGGTCTTAGAGCAAAGTCAAATCAAATTCTCTTTCAGGCAACGCACTTAAAACTAGTTACTATTTAGTAACCATTGATTATGGATCATATCCATATATTATCATACATTATACATATTATGGATTATATCCATATATTATCACACATTACACATATCTTCCTATGAGGAAGATACTGTTCCCATTTATAGATGAGGAAACTAAGGCTCAGAGAGGTTAAGTGACTGTCCAGTGTCACACAGCAAGTAGACGGGAGAAACCAGGGCCTGTCCCTAACTCTATTCGTCTAACTCCGAAGTCCACGTTCTTAATTGCTCCAGCTGTGGTTCTCAGCCCTCTGTGGGCACCAGGATCACCTGGGGAACTTGAAAAACCTCTCTTGGCCTCCCCTGCTGAGTGAATCGGCCTGAGCTGGGATCCAGGAGTCCCCGCGAGGCAGTTTGTGGCTAGGTTTGGAATCTCATCCAGGGAATCTTGTGGGGATCTTGTCAAACATGCAGATTCCAATGCGATTGGTCTGGGGTGGACCCCAAGGTTCTGCATGTCTAGCAAGCCCCCAGGTGGTACCTGTGCTGCTGGTCCATGGGCCGCGCTCTGAGCAGCAAGGAGCTAAAATTGCACGCTCGCTTTCATCCAGTGGTCCTCAACCCCGGCAGCATGTTAGAATTACACAGGAGCTCATGACAACTCCCTGGGCTCGGCCAGCACCTCTGTGGGGACGGGACACGGGCATCAGCGGCCACTGACACTCCTCAGTGGTTCCAGGGCATGGCCTGGGTTGACACCACAGCTGTAAGCAATCAACCCAAACTGGATCTTCTCTCCAGGGCCTAGAGTTTCTCTAAGCATGTCCTTAGAGTATCCGCCATTGAATGACCTGGACATCTGTTTGAAAAGCAGATTTATGGCACCTCCCCAGGAACTGAATTGAGTCCTTAGGCCCAAATTTGAGCCATGGTTAAAACACGTTTTTTTGTTTGTGTTGGTTCCTTTAGCAAGATGGACGGGCTTGATTCTTACCCGTATCTGAATGGCTACGTCCTGAAGGGGGCCCTGACTCCTTCCCAGCCTCTGGGCTCTCTGGAGATTGTAGAGGTGTCCCCTCACTCCGAATCAAACTTTGTTTTCTGAAGTTCAGGTGCCCTGGACTCTGAGAAGACTCTCCCAGGTCTCTCTGGGGGCCCAGAGGTGGAGCTGGGCTCAGGCAGTGAGTCCTACCGTAAGAGAACCCTCCAGGAACCAGTGGGGCTGCCCACGTGCGCGGCGACGTGGCTCCTGTAGCGTTTCATCCCTGGAGGCCTGCCTAGCGGAGTTCCCCAACTGAAGAAACGTCAGTTCACACTGTGTCTAGGGGCGGGGCAATGGAGAAATCGAGATGTTCCTGACGTTCATGGAGGTGAGAGGCCCTGGGGGACGGAACTCGTCCACCTCTGACCCACCTCCGACCCACCTCCATGTCCACTGGGGGCTCTCTGTGCGGCTCAGGGCAAAGCTGCCTCGTTCTCATGTTCAGGCACGTTTATTCAACGAACACCAAAATATCTGGCAAGGGCCGGGGCTGGGCTGACCTGGCGCACTCTGGTCTACTGGACTGGAGATCACGCCTTCCAGAAAGAGACCACAGGGTGGGAGGGTGGTGGTCGCTGTTGTTTCTCATTCTCTCTATCTGCAGACCTTGGTCACTTTTGGGCACAGAGCAGGTTGTCAGATGAATGTTGTGGACTCAGGGGCACTGGAGTCAGACAGACGGGGGCTGCCATTTACTAACTGCCACAGGGCAATTGCTTCTTAGAACCCCAATTGTCTTATCCATGGAGGGAATTTCAATGCCTGCACTGCAGGATTATTGAGGAGATTAGACATAACTCTTCCACAAGGCCTGTGTACAGGAGGGCTCTAACCAGGGAGCCATTCCCGAGGGCAGAGAGCTTACAAGGATCCCCGAGCTCCTCGTGTGTAGTCAGGTGGATGCACGCCCAGAGGTAACGGGGCTCTCTGCTGAACCCCGTAAGAGACTGCTGCACTGGGTTCCATCATGGAAACTTGGGGCAGTCCTCTTATAGAAACTGTAACTATACTATCTGTGGCCAATAGAAATTAGCTGTGAGCAGGCCTGCAGAGGAGAAACCAGCTGTTGACCAGAACGTTATTGGCTATTTCTGATTTCTCTTGTCATTATGTGTTTTCTACCAGTTCATTTACTTTGTTGTTTACACGTTTTGGGAAAAAAAAAATCTGTACGAAAAAATTTAAAATCGAGATAATTCTCAATATTGTCTTAATTCTTTCCCCCTGCAAACTGGGAAAATACTGAAGAAATCCAACTTT
This sequence comes from Equus asinus, assembly GCF_041296235.1. Classification (NCBI taxonomy): domain Eukaryota; kingdom Metazoa; phylum Chordata; class Mammalia; order Perissodactyla; family Equidae; genus Equus; species Equus asinus. Next base: position 86,664,036 of record NC_091810.1, on the reverse strand, counting down.
AGCGACAAAACACCTTAGAAAGGCTCACAGAACTTCAAGATACTATAGGATCAAACTCATTTTCCAAAGGGGAAAATGAGGACCAAGATCATGAAGCTTATAATCAAGATGGTAGAATCTGTACGCACTGATCATGTGCCAGATAGTTTTATGCAAGCTTTGCGTGGAGTAACTCATTTAATCCTCACAACCACCCAGTGAGGGAGTGACTACTATTATCCCCATTTTATAGACGAGAAAGCCCAGGCACAGGGAGGTCAAGCGGCCGGTGGGAGCTGTCAGGTGTGGACAGCAGGCCAGTGCCTCGCAGCCTGGTTTGTGGTTTCCCGGTACTTCCACTGCTCCACCAGGTGGAGCTAAGGCTCTCATTAAACCCACGGCCCAGCCGTCTCCCCATCACTTCCTGAACTAGGAGCTATTCTGGAGGGGAGAGAAGGGGCCCAGGACCTGCTTTGAACTTGGCGATGGCGCTGAAGAGCGCGGCGGACCTCTCGGAGCAGGCGTCGATGAGGCTGATGGTGTCGTGGCCGTTGTGGAAGGCAGTCTTGCAGAAGGTGCAGAGCAGCTCGTTGTCGCTGCGGCAGTACTCGATGATGCGGCTGGACGGGTGGTGGATGCAGATCTTCTCGTCCTGGTCCTCCGTGCTGGTGTCCACGAAGACGTGGTCCTGCATGGCCACGTCCGAGTGGAAGGTCTTGAGGCAGTCGTTGCACAGGTTGAGGCGGCAGGTGAGGCAGCGCTTGTAGGCGATGCGCCGGCTGCGGCAGACCTGGCAGAGGATGGGCCCGGTGGAGCGGTCGAAGCGCCACTTGAGGTAGCCGTGCTGCTGCATGTAGCGCTTGGTGAGGCGCCCGCGCAGGTAGTTCTCGGGCAGTTGCATCTTGTGGCTGTAGGGCATGCAGTGCGAGCGGTCGCACACGGGGCAGATGAGGATGAAGAAGTTCTCGGTGACCTCGGCGTGCTTCTGCAGCTGCCGCAGGCACTTCTCGCACAGGCTGTGGTGGCAGGGCAGCATGAAGGAGTGCAGGCGCAGCCGGCCGCACATGGGGCACGAGAGGTGGTCCACCAGGTTGCTGTTGGCGGGCGTCGTCTTCACCTCGTCGAGCTGGGAATCGCTGGTCCCCACGCGCAAGGCGGTCTTGGAGCTGAAAGGAGATGCAAACACAGGGCTTCAGGAGGAGGCTCCAGAGCTCCCTGTTTCTCCGCCTCGGAAAGAACCGGGGGTCGCTGACAGGCAGCCCAGTACGATGGTCAGGAGCTGGGCTCCATGCCAGGGTTCTGGGTTCTACACCTGCCTCCACCATCTTTTAGCTGGGTGACCTCAGGAAAGTTAATCAGCCTCTCTCTGCCTGTTTCCTCAATATTAAATTAGTACTCACTTTATAGGTTCTTGAGAGGATTAAAATGGAATTTAATACCTGCAAAGCCTTAGAGCAGTCCCTGGAACACAGTGATATATAACTGTTGTTTTTATTTTTGAGCCAGAGAGAAGCAGCCAAGACTGGCCTGACGCTATCAGCCCGGCCCTGGTGTTCTGGCCTTCAACAATATCACAGAAGACCAGCATCAGATAAGGCAATCCCAGGACTGTGATAGAGCAAGGCAGAAACAGGACCACTTCATCGTATGTGAACTCAGACAAAAGCAAGGACATTGTCCAGACCACAAAATGACCAGACCTCCCCTGGGCTGGTTAATGGGAGTGCCTGCTGCTTTTTCACTCTGGTCTTCCCACCTTTCAGGTAATATTTATTAAAAGACCCAATAGGAGATTCACCCTCAGTCCTCATCTAACAGGAGCCTAAATCCTATAGTAGCTTATTGATGTCTTCTTACCCAGACACCTCTCCCCTGTTGCAATGAGTTGATCAATCCAGTTTCCTCCAGCTACAGGTGTGTTCTTGGTGGGTTTTGCTTAGAGGGCATTGACATCATTATTATTGTCGTACATAGGATGGAACACAGAAGAGGACGGTGAAGTGTCCTTCCCAGGACACCAGGAGGCAGTCCCAGAGCCAAGCCTAGAACCTGTGTGTTCTGACCTCCTAACCAATAGGTCAGAGTTAGGGGTCTGGGCTCGAGGGGCAGACTGTACATGAGGGAATCCATCACTTTGGAGCTGACCTCTGCGATGGGTTTCTTAACCTCTCTCATCCTCGGTTTCCTCATCTGTAAATCAGAGCTCACAATACTGCTACCTTCATGAGAATTTTACAAAGTCTGCATGAGATAATCCATAGTGAGGGCTTAACTCCTGACCCATAGTAAGCCTTCAACAAACATGGCCCTGGAATTGCTCCCCTCTGCTGCTAGCCAGCTCCTGTCCACACTGGAGGAAGGCAATGGTCAGGTCCATGAAAACTGTGTGCTTCTACTGTTTGTATGTGCATGTGGATGCTTTATTTGTCTAATGTCCATGCCCGATTTCATATATTTAACTGTAAGAACTATGGATGAAGTAAAAGCATACTTGCAAACTTCAAGTGCATGTTCTAAGAAGCTGCCATCAGGGCCAAAGCAGCTTGTGAAAAGAAATGAGTTCAGTGTGGGGGTGGAGGTGTAAACAGATACACAATTTGGACTGTTCCTATCTCTTCACCTCTGTTCACGTTAGTGATGTTTGGGAGTTGATCTTGACGTTGTGGCTGTGTTCTCTTCTGCTGTTCCTTCTTGCAGTCGAATATGCCCCGGTCTCCTTCCCCATTCCCTTGGCCAGGGACCCATGTCTCAGAGCCCAGACAGTTAAAGGTGCTTCCCAGGCATGTTGGAATGGAGTGGCTTCGTAGTGACAGAGAGTGCAATTTGTGAAGACTCAGACACCTGGAAAGCTCCTCCCTTAGGGACTTGGATGCTGGGCTCCGGGCCTGCCAACCTCAATGTTCTCAGCCCTGTTCCCTCCCTGCTTCCTCAGCCTCCAACTGGGCCCTGAAGGGGTCACCTGGAGGGGCATGTCAGTTGTACACAGGGTAGCTGGATGGACTTCTCTAGTTTGATAAGCGGGGACTTGAGAATCAGGTGTCATATAAGGGGGAGGAGCAAGAGAAATCAGAAGGAGGGAGGGAGGGATGTGTTGGGGGAAGAGGAAGAGAGAGAAGGCAAGGCTAAGAGACACCCAGGGAGATGGGGTGGAGGTGAAAAGGGAAGTGAGAAGAAGAGATGAGTAAAGGCGGAGAGGGATGGATGAGACAAAAGTGAGGCAGGAGGAGCGAGATGCTGAGCAGGAAGTAGTGATGAGGAACAGGAAAGGCAGTGGTTCAGAAGAGAGGCCACATGAAGATCAGCCTCAGTGCACCAGAGCCAACCTCTTGACACGTGCAGTAGCATCTCTGACCATCCTCTGAAAGCCTCAGGCTTGGACCTGGGCATCCAGTGGCCATGGTTCCTTCCAGAACAGTCACCAAGCCTGGCAGCCTTGCCTGCCTGCTGAGATCTCCAGCGTCCTCTGCACAGCCCTCCCTCTCCCAAATTCAGTCCTGTTCTTCTTGCTCCTGGGTTGTCACCATATCACCCAGCAAGTCTCCCAGGTTCCCTCCTTGTCCCTTCCTGGCAATTCTGCACTTTAGAATCACCTGGGAGGGGACCTTTACAATTCTGATGCCCAAGTGGTACCCCAGACCAATAAAATCAGAATGGCTGGGGGTGGGGGCCAGGCATGAGTATTTTTTAAAGATCCCCAGGTGATTGCAACGCAAAGCGGAGTTTGGGAGCTACTGGCTTAAGCCATCTTCCCAAAGAACCAATGTCATCCCTCCCCTGTTGAAATGGGCTCAGTGACTCTCTGTTGCTGATGTGCAGAAAATGGGGCAGTTGAGAGGAGAGAGGAGTGTGGACACTACTTTCTGCACCTCACAGCTCCTGGACCCGCATCCAGGACCCCTGCGTTCTCTATTCATGCAAGCACCGCGAGAGGTCCCCGAGCAGAGGGTGACATCTATTAAGCATCTACTAAGTGTGAACTGCAAGATGGACCATACTCTTCCCCTGAATGCACTGAACCTTTACTCTCAGTATGGCTTTTCCAGCCTTAAAAGGCTTCACACCTGCTCTCATTTTTCTGCCTTTCTAAATCGTGTCATCTTCCAGTGCTCAGCTTTGATCTTTCCTCCTCTAGGGAGCCTGCCTGCTACTCCCAGATCCCCCTCACGCGTGACATAGAAAGCTTGGCTTGGTTGGAGCAGGAGGAGGATGTGCACTGCCTGGCACAGAGGGTGAATGCCCCAGATGAGTAATTGAGACCCTCAGTGCCGTGACTTCTGCATAGGAATGAAGAGAAGGCTGGCAGGAGTTCACAGCTGTCTGGGGGACTTATACAGGCCATAGGGGTCAAAAATGGCCTGTGGAAGTTATGACTTTTCCAATAAGTGTTGCAGATATGAAGAGTTCAGAGGAGGAAGACGGAGAGCTATATTTATATTTTTATGTTACGTGACAGATTACAAAGCACATCCATTAATCCTCAAACCCATCCAATCGTGATGGGTATTGTTCTCTCCATTTTGTAGCACAGCATTTTAAAGTGAGGAGCAGAGACTCTGGGGTTCAAATCCTGACTGTGTCTTACTAGCTGTGTGATCCTGGGCGTCCTATCCTCTCAAAGGCTCCGTTTCCTCATCGGTACAGTGGGCGTGGGCTGAGGGTCAGATGGGCCCCTGCCTGCAGTGTCTGGCATAAGCACTGAGCATTAGCTATGACTGTTTTGTACAGGTGAGGTTCGGGAGGGCACAGTGCTCGTTCGCACAGCTGGGGGAGCTTGGATTTGGAGCTCAGGTCTATCTGTGGTCAGTCGCTATTTAGGACACACTTAATTGCTACAAAATTTTTGGCCTCCTTTTTTCAGATAGAGAAATGGACTTGAGGCACCACCACTGGCCTGCCCCGTGGGGCCCACAGCTGGCAGTGTGGCCCACATCGGGCGCCCGGCACTTACGAGATGCGGATGCTCTTGAGGCGGCCCTTGCGGAACGTGATGGTGGCATTGCGGCAGCAGCGGCTCTCGTAGTAGTAGCACTTGAGGTTGCTGTTGGCCGTGCAGCAGCACTTGCAGTTGGGGTCGTTGGCCCAGGAGCAGCAGCACCAGTGGCAGTTGGGATTCTCGGAGCAGGTGCAGTGGCAGCACTGGCAGTTCCGCTCATCCTTGTAAGGGCAGGGAAAGCAGGTGCAATTCCGCTCCGAGGTGAAGAGGAACTTGCAGCATAGACAGGAGCATAATCGAGGACAACATCTCTGCCATGTACAACATGGAGAGCAAACACACATGGCGGTCTCCATGGTGCTTACATGATGGCCACCATCCTCTGGGGACAGAATCTTGCCGGTGGTTCTCCTGCGGGGAAGTTCCTCTTCCCCCTGGTGAGGCCGTCGGCTTGGAGGTTGCAAGAGGTTGGCTGTTATGAGGCCTTCACAGGCTGTGTTCCTACTGGGAAGCTCAAGGGCTGGCATTTACATATATCAGCTTCAGGCCATTTGCTTATGTCACAATCCCTGTCTGCCTCCCATATCTTACCAGGCCGGGTAGGTGGCAGGGTGAGATCTGGGCTGACGGACATGCCATGCCTTCATAGGACCAGCTCCAGAGGAGTGTTGCATTGAGCCGTCCTGGAGGGTTAGCTGTCACTCGTCGCCTTTCAGGTTAAGATGTGGATTTCAGAAGCTATTTCTCTTTGCTTGGTGCTTTCTCTGCAGCTTGGGCAAGTTGACTTCAGGGTACGTCTTTATCGGCTGAAAGGCCTTGGTATGGTTAATTGGAAAAGTGAACTGACATGATGTTCCTCTCCTTGGGCTTTCTCTGCATTGATAGAACTCTTGATTTGATGAACAAAGCACAGTGTTTACAAATAATAGCGATGCCACCTTTAAAGGGAATCACCATTTGGAGAAAAAATTAAAGGAAAAAAGATATAAGTTGACTTAGGTGCTACCTTCAGTAGTCATCGAGTCTGTCAGTTGCTGCATGATCACTGCTGATTTTCGTGACTCTTCATGCATAAATTATTCTGAACATTTCTTGGCTTTTTTGCAGCTTCATGGGGATTGGCTGAGGCTCAAGCTGTTTCCTGCCCCCTGCTCCCATCCCGCTATATCCCTTTTATCAAGAGGCTGGAACTCTATGTGAAAATCTTTAACTCATCTTTCAGTATGTGCTCACTATCTCTAGAAATGACCTTATATTTTAGGGGAGAATTTTACTTTCCACTCAATTCATTTTATTCCTTTCTCTTGCCTAATTGCTCTGGCCAAAACCTCCAGTACTATGTTGAATAAGAGTGGTGAGAGTGGGCATCCTTGTCTTGTTCCTGTCTCGGGGGGATGGCTTCCAGTTTTTCCCCTTTGAGTATGATGTTGGCTGTGGGTTTGTCTTATGTGACCTTTATTATGTTGAAGTAATTTCCTTCTATCCCTGTTTTGTTAAGAGTTTTTATCATAAATGGCTGTTGGATCTTGTCAAATGCTTTCTCTGCATCTATTGAGATGATCATGTGGTTTTTATTCCTCATTTTGTTAATGTGGTGTATCACGTTGATTGATTGTGGATGTTGAACCATCCCTGTGTCCCTGGTATAAATCCCACTTGATCATGATGTGTGATCTTTTTGATGTATTGCTGTCTGTATTAATGTTGCCAATATTTTGTTGAGGATTTTTGAGTCTATGTTCATCAGCAATATTGGCCTGTAGTTTTCCTTTTTTGTGTTGTCCTTGACAGGCTTTGGTATCAGAGTGATGTTGTCCTTGTAGAATGTGTTAGGATGGGTTCCATCTTCCCTAATTTTTTGGAATAGCTTGAGAAGGATAGGTATTAAATCCCCTCTGAAAGTTTGGTAGAATTCCCCAGGGAAGCCATCTGGTCCTGGGGTTTTATTCTTTGGGATGCTTTTGATTACTGTTTCAGTCTCTTTCCTTGTGTTTGGTCTATTCAGATTATCTGTTTCTTCTTGATTCATCTCTGGGAGCTTGTAAGAGTCTAAGAATTTGTCCGTTTCCTCTAGATTACCCATTTTTGTTGGAATATAGTTTTTCATAGTATTCTCGTATAATCTCTTCTATTTCTGTGGTGTCCGTTGTCATTTCTCCTCTTTCATTTTTGATTTTGTTTTTCTGAGCTTTCTCTCTTTTTTTCTTTGTAAGTCTGGTTAGGGGTTTGTCAATTTTGTTTATCTTGTCAAGGAAGCAGCTTTGTGTTTCATTGACCCTTTCTACTGCCTTTTTTGTTTCCATTGCATTTATTTCTGCTCTGATTTTTATTACTTCTCTCCTTCTGCTGACTTTGGGCTGTCTTTGTTCTTCTTTTTCTAATTCAGTTAGGTGTAGCTTGAGATTGCTTATTTTGGATTTCTCTTGTTTGTTAAGGTGAGCCTGTGTTGTGATGAATTTCCCTCTTGGTACCACTTTTGCTGCATCCCATATGAGTTGGTATGGTGTGTTTTCATTTTCATTTGTCTCCAGATATTTTTTGATTTCTCCTTTAATTTCTTTGATCCATTGGTTGTTCAATAGCATCTTGTTTAGTCTCCACATCTTTGTCCCTTTCTCAGCTTTTTTCTTGTAATTAATTTCTAGCTTCATAGCATTGTGATTGGAAAAGATGCTGGTTATTATTTCAATCTTCTTAAATTTATTGAGGCTTGCCTTATTTCCCAACATATGGTCTATCCTGGAGAATGTTCCATGCGCACTTGAGAAGAATGTGTATTCTGCTGTTTTTGGATGGAGTGTTCTATATATGCCTGTTAAGTCCAACTGCTCTAGCTTTTCATTTAATTCCACTGTTTTCTTGTTGATTTTCTGTCTGGATGATCTGTCCATTGGTGTTAGTGGAGTGTTCAAGTCCCCTACTATTATTGTGTTATATTTAATATCTCCTTTTAGGTTTGTTAATAGTTGCTTTATGTACTTTGGTGCTCCTGTGTTGGGTGCATAGATATTTATTTATAAGTGTTATGTCTTCTTGGTGGAGTGTCCCTTTGATCATTATATATTACCCCTCTTTGTCTCTTTACCTGTCTTATCTTGAAGTCTACTTTGTCTGCTGTAAGTATTGCAACACCTGCTTTCTTTTGTTTGCCGTTAGCTTGGAGTATCATCTTCCATCCCTTCACTCTGAGCCTGTGTTTGTTGTTGGAGCTGAGAGGTGTTTCCTGGAGGCAGCATATTGCTGGGTCTTGTTCTTTAATCCATCTTGCCACTCTGTGTCTTTTTATTAGAGAATTCAATCCATTTATGTTTAGGGTGATTATCGATATATGAGGGCTTAATGCTGCCATTTTAGCACTAATTTTCTGGTTCTCCTGCATTTCCTTTGTTTCTCATCCCATGTGTTTCAGTCTACCAATTGAGTTATGTAGTTTTTTATGTTCTGTTTCTTTGTTTTATGCTTATTGATTATTTGTGTTTCTGTTCTGCTTTTTTGCCTAGTGGTTACCAGGAAGTTTGTATTCAAAATCTCATAGATAAGATAGTCCACTTTCTGATGGCCTCTTATTTCCTTAGACTAAACTGATTTGGTCCCTTTCCTCTTCCTGTTCTAAGTTGTTTTTTTCACATCTTATTCCATCTTGTGTTGTGAGTTTGTGGTTAAATTGACAAGATTATCTTTTTTTTTTTGGCATTTTCCTTCGCTTTAATGTTATACTTAAGTATTTGCTAATCTGTTCTGATGTATAGCTACAATTTTCTGATTTTGTCTACTTATTTATCTCCTTACTCTGTGCTTTGTAACCCCTTTCTACCCCCTTTTTTCAGGTATGATGGCCTTCTTGAGGATTTCTTGTAGGGGGGGTTTTGTGGAACTCCCTTAGCTTTTGTTTATCTAGGACAGTTTTTATTTCTCCATCACATCTGAAGGATATTTTCGCTGGATAGAGTATTCTTGGCTGAAAATTTTTGTTCTTCAAAGATTTTGATGTCATTCCAGTCTCTCCTAGCCTGTAAGGTTTCTGCAGAGAAATCCACTGAAAATCTGATAGGGGTTCCTTTGTAGGTTATTTCTGCCTTGCTGTCCTTAGTATTTTTTCTTTGTCATTCACTTTTGCCAGTTTCACTAGTATATGCCTTGCAGTAGGTCTTTTTACATTGACATATTTAGGAGATCTGATAGCTTCTTTCACATGGATTTCCGTCTCCTTCCTCAGGTTTGGGAAGTTCTTTGCTATTGTTTCTTTGAGCAAGCTTTCTGCTCCATTCTCCTTCTCTTCTCCCTCTTGAATGCCTATAATTCTTATGTTGCATTTCCTAATTGAGTCAGATATTTCTTGGAGACTTCCTTCATTTCTCTTTAGTCTTAGTTCTCTCTCCTGCTCTGTCTGGAGCATTTCAGTATGTCTGTCCTCAATTATGCTGATTCGCTCCTCTATGATATCCACTTGAGTGTTCAGGGAATCTATATTTTCTTTTGTCTCATTGATTGTGTCTTTCACCTCCAATATTTCTAGATTCTATTTCTAGATAGATTCTCCTTTATACTTTCAATCTCTTTTGTGAAGTAGCTCCTGAATTCATTGAATTGTTTCTCTACATTCTCTTTTAACTCATTGAATTTTTTGATGATAGCTATTTTGAATTCTCTGTCATTTAGATTACATATTTCTGTGTCTTCAGGACTGACTTCTGGGTACTTGTCATTTTCTCTCTGGTCTGGAGATTTAATATAATGTTTGATACTGCTAGAGGGCATGGCTTTGTTCTTTAGCATCCTGGTATTATTTGGTTGCAGTTACCACCTATTGCCACTGGGTGGGGATCAAGAGCTGCATACTCTGAGTCCTCTGTGTTCTACCAGGGTCCCAGGCACTGAAGCTGGCAGTGGGTGGCCCAGTACCAAGTGGGGGGAGGGGTGCTTTCTTCTGCATGCTCTTGGGGTTTTCTTGCTCTGCTCTCACTATCTGCTCCCCTGGGGTATTGACTTGATGAGGTCACCCTGTGATAGCTTTCACCCTGGTAGGGGGCTTCCCCTAGGCTGCCAGGGACCTTGGGGTCTTTGATGTTCCCCAGAACAGGCGTCCCCTCCCCCCTTCCTTCCCACTCAGAGGCCATGCTCAGTCCCAGATCACAGTCTTTTGGGGAGGGGGTGAAGTTTTCTCTTACCCCATTTCATCTCCTCCAAGGGGGCCTTCAGCCTGTCCGCCCTCTGACGTGTGGCTGCGTGGGTCTCTCAGACGCCTTTTGTGTTGTGTGGATGTCCTCTGTTGGAGTATGGATGCCTTTTTTGTTGTATCATGGAGGGGAGAGACCACTGGGAGGACTCACTCCATCATGATGCTAATGTCACTCTTGTCTTTTCATTTTTTTGATAGTGCCCTTTGAAGCACATAAGTTTTCATTTTGACAAAGTCTCATTTATTTATATTTTTGTTGTTGTTGCTTGCTCTTTTGGTATCATTTAAGAAACCTTTTCCTAATCTGAGATCATGGAGATTTACACCTATGTTCTCTCCTCATAGCTTTGTATTTGAGTTCTTAGGTCTTTGATCTATTTTGAATTAATTTCTATATTTGATGTGAGAAAATCAATAACCATAGATGTATGGTTTATTATTGGACTCTGTATTCTAGTCCTTTGATCTATAGGTCTATTCTTATACCAAGCACCTTGTTCTGATTACAGCAGGTTTGTAGTAAGTTTTGAACCTGGGAAGTGTGAGTTCTCCACTTTTGTTCTTCTTTTAAAGATTGTCTGGGGTATTCTGTATTCAAATAAAAATCTTAGGATCAGCTCTTCCATTTTTGCACAGAATTAGAATCTTGATAGGCATTGCATTTAATCTGTAGATCAATTTGGGGAGTATTGTAATATTAACTATATTAAGCTGTTCAATCCATGAATGCAGATGTCCTTCTACTTATTTAGAACTTATTTAATTTCTGTCAACAATGATTTTCTTTTTTTGTTTTTGGCTTAAGCCAATACTATTTATTATCTTATGGTTCTAGAGATCAGAAGTCCAAAACAGGTCTCACTGAGCTAAAATCAAGATGTCAGTAAGGTTGTGTTCCTTCTGGAGGCTCTAGGAAAAAAATCTGTTTCTTTGTCTTTCCCAGCTTCAGAAGGCCACCTGCACTCCTTGGCCTGTGGCCTCCTTCCTCCACATTCAAAGCCAGCATGCTAGGATGTTCAAATCCCTCTCTGATCTCTGCTTCCTTCATCAGATCTCCTCTGACTCTGATCCTCCTGACTCCCTGTCAACACTGTTTTTTAGTTTTCAGTGTATAAATCTCGTTCTTCTATGGTTAAGTTAATTCCTAAGTATATTATTCTTTTGATACTACTGTGAATGGAATTGTTTTCTTAATTTTGTTTTTGGATTGTTCATTGTTGTGGTAGAGAAATACAACTGACTTTTCTATAGTGTTCTTGTATCCTGAAACTTTTATGAATGCACCATTACCTCTAATCCTCTTTTGTTGATTTTTAAGGAATCATATTTTTATATAACTTAGTGTTATCTGTGAAGAGATACTTTTATGTGATTTTTTGGATATGATACCAGAAGCACAGGCAACAAAAGTAAAAATAGACAAGTGGGACTACATCAAATTAGAAAGCTTCTGTACAGCAAAGGAAACAATCGATAGAGTGAAGAGGCAACCTATGGAATGCATGAAAATATTTGCAAACCATATATCTGATAAGGGGTTAACTTATAAAATATATGAAGAGCTTATACAACTCAAGAGCAAAAGAAAGATAATCCAATTAAAAAATGGGCAAAAGACCTTGAACAGACATTTTTCCAAAGAAGACATACAAATGGCCAACAGGTACATGAAAAGGTGCTCAGCATCACTCATCATCAGAGAAATGCAAATCAAATCCACAATGAGATATCGTCTCTCATCAGTTAGGATGGCTATCATCAAAAAGGCAAGAAGATAACAAACGATGGTGAGGATGTGGAGAAAAGAGAACCCTTGTACTCTGTGGGTGGGAATGTAAAATGATACAGCCACTGTGGAAAACAGTATGGAGATTCCTCAAAAAACTAAGAACAGAACTACTGTATGATCCAGAAACTATCATATGTAACTATCCCATTTCTGGATATATAGCTGAAGGAAATGAAGTGTTGAAGTATCTAGAAGAGATATCTGCACTCTCATGTTCGTTGCAGCATTATTCACAATAGTCAAGATGTGGAAACAACTTGAGTCCATCAAGAGATGAATGGATAAAGAAAACGTGGTGTATATATAAATATGTGTGTGTGTATACACACACAGTGGAATATTAGCCATAAAAAAAGGAAATCCTGCCATTTGTGACGGCATAGATGAACCCAGAGGACACCATGCTAAGTGAAATAAGTCAGACAGAGAAAGACAATTACTGTATGATCTCTCTTATATGCGGAATCTAAAACAAAAAGAAAAAGGTTGAACTCATAGAAAAAAAGTAGAATGGTGGTTTCCAGGGGCGAGGGCGGGTGTGGGGATATGGGCAGATTTTGGTCGTGGAGTACAACCTTTCGTTCATAAGGCATGTAAGTTCTGAGGATCTAATGTGCAGCATGGTGGCTGTAGTTAATATTATTGTATTGAATACTTGAAATTTGCGAAGAGAGTAGATCTTAAGCATCCTCATCACACCAAAGGTCACGGATGTATTAATTCACTTGATTGTGGTAATCGTTTCACAATGTACATGTATATCAAGTCGTACACTTTGTACACCTTAACTGTATACAATTTTACTTGTAAATTATACCCCAATAAAGCTGAGGGAAAAACAAAATCAATGTACTAAAATCAATGACTTTCATACCTACAACCCCTCCCAAAAAGATGTAAGTGAAAAGAAGACCCAATTTACATTCACAAACAAAACAAAAACAAAAAAACAAAGGAAATCTAGCTGTAAACTTGACCAGAGAAGTTCAGAACGTATATAAGGAAAGCCATAAAATACCCCAAAAGCCTTAAATATAGACACGAGCAAATGGAAATATGTACCATATTCATGGATAGGAAGACTCAGCATACACATGTCAGTTTCTCTAAATTACTTAACAAATTCAATGCAATTCCAATTAAAAATATGATCAGAATTTCTTCTGAAGCTAGAAGTGTGGATTATAATGTTTATTTGGAAGAACAAACAAGCAAGAATAGCCAGGGAAACTGATGGAGAGTAGAAATAAAGAGGTCTTGTTGCACCACATATTTAAAGATGCTGTAATGCTTCTGTAATTAAAACAGTATTGGTGTTGGTGAAGGAGTAGACGGACCACTGGAAGAGAATAGAAAAATCCAAATGGACTAAAGTGCATACGGAAATTTGACATGCATATAAAGGCAGCATCTCAAATCAGCGGGGGAAAAGACGAGGTATTTAATAATGGGGTTAGGAGGGCTGGATAGTCAAATGCAAAAAATTAAAATTGGACCTGTTCCTCACACCAGGATAAATTCTGAATAGATCAGAGATAGAAGAAAACATGGGTCAAGTACTTTATAACCTCAGACTGGGGAAAACCTTCCTAGTTATGACAAAATGCAAAAGCAATAAAGGAAAAAGATTGATAAATTTGATTACATAAATAAAAATATTTTAAAGGACTAAATGGACAAAAACACAAACAAAAAAGGAAACAAAAACCCCACAGAAATACCAAACCCACCAACCATTAACAAAGTAGAAAGATCAAAGACAAATTGGAAAAAATGTATGCCCTATTCATAGGCAAAGATTTGATGTCCTTAACGTCTAAAGAGCCTCAAAAAATTTTAGATGGAAAAGATCAAATTTGCTACAGAAAAATGAGCAAAAATATGAACTTTACAGAAAAAATATTAATAGCCTTTAATCATATATAAAGTTGCTTCTCTTTGCTCATAGTAAGTGAAATGCAAAATAAACTTACAGTACTGAGATACCATTTTTCACCTGTCAGATTACCAAAATTCCAAAAACTTGAGAACATACTCTGTTGGCAAACCTCTAGGGGGACTGCAGGCCTCATATATTATTGGTGAGAGTGTTATAAACCGCAGAAACACTATAACTCTCAAAATTATATCTGCCTGTTGACTCAACAATTCCAATTCTAAGAATCTCCTGAAAATATACTGACAAAAATACAAAAAGTTCGTTCATGGGGTTATTTATTATGGCGCTACTCGTAACAGCACAAAACTGGAAACAATCCAAATATCCATCAATAGGGAACTGATCAAATAAAGTGCCTCCACACAAGGCTGTCTAGGGCAGTTAGAGGAAACGATGGGAAAGACCTCTATTGACTGTTTCAAAAATATCTTATCGAGTGCAAAAATCCGGGTGTAGAAATGTGTGTGTAATATGTTACCATTCATCTCAGAAAAGGTCTGAAGGCACTGGTTTATCTTTTCGTATGATATGGGAGGATAAACAAAAACTGAGATCTATGAGGGAGTGCAGAAACAAGGTTGGGAGGACTATAAACCTTAGTTTATAGAATTGATTTTGAAACCACTTAAATATTTCACGGACTATTTCAAACTAAAAAGAACAATCCTAAAAATTAAAGCAAAATGAGACAAATGAACCTGGGCATTGAGTTGGTGGCATAACCAGATGAAGAGGAATTATTTTAAGTTAGATTAAAACACGGTAATTTGATTGGACATCCCCAGTGGGGGTTATCCCAAGGACAAACAAGCAAACAAAACAAATACAGAGAGAAATCTTAAATTCCTTCAGTGATCATGTTGGCATTGTTATTCTGAGTGTTGTGTGTGTATTGTCTAATAAAGCCAATGAGGAATTATGTTGATGTCATGAGGGTCACAGTTTTTGGCAAGGGAAAAAAGACTTACAGATGGATGATGGCTGAAATTAATGAAATCTTGTAGTCCTGAATTGGAATTGGAAATATCAATATCAACTCACGATATATTTTATCTGAAAAACACTATTTCCTAACTCTGGCCACTGAAAAGGTGCGGAAACAGTGACTTACCCAGCAGCAGAGAACCCACCTGTCTCCCACACTGGGGTCTCGGAATGTCACTAAAGGACCCAGGGCTCTTTGAGAAATGGGTCATTCCAGGACTGGGGCAGTAAGCGTACAAGGTAAATGTGGGTTTAGATCCACATTTCACGAAACTGAACAGGTCCCCTCTGGCACCAATGTACTTAGCTCTGCTGGAGGATCTAGGATGGGAAGGGCAGCCAGCCAGCAGGGCAGCGTCGGGTGTGAAGGAATGAGACCACGTGAGCGGGTCCAGTGATGCCAGGGTGCACTGCCCAGCCATCCTTGTTAAGACTGAGATCCTCATTCCTCCACTTGTCTGGAGTGTTGGCTGCGCCCAGCTCACACCTGCATCTTTCTCTGGGAATTGCTTTCAGTGGTGGGGAGCTGCCCTGCTTAAACTGGGACAACTTCACTGGGCCATCCCGGCTACTGAGGAAGTCCTATTGGATGGGCTGAGGTTTACAGTTGCAACCACATTGTATTTCAGCTTTTCCTCTGCTCAGTGCTGTTTCCCTCACTCCCCAACTGCCCTCCCCAATATACTTCCTGTGCATAAATCTCTGTCTCATAGTCTGTTTCATGGGGAACTTGGCCTAAGTGGATGCATGTGGGAGCCATTCTGGCTTACAAGCCCCATTCCCCATATGAGACAATATGTATGGTTTCCTCCCATGGGAATAGCTTCCAGAGGTCTTAGCAAGGGACATGCCCCATTGCAAGAATGCACTGCATTTAGAGCAGCTTGATGTGTGGATTCCCATTAGGTGTCTATAGTTAATTTACAGTCCTCCCAGGCCAGGTGTAGCTTACTAATAAGAAGTCGTTTTGCCATAAGCAGTGTTGCCTGGTAAAACAGATGACATTCACCTTTATTGGGTTTCCAGGGGAACACAGCTAGAAAGTTAACCCAAGGTCATTTTTCCAGAGAGAAAGAGAATGAGTTTGTTAACCCTTTGTTCACATTTAAAAACCTACAAGTTCATAAAGATAACTGCAGCAAAACAAAAATCTCAACGACTCTCATTTAGAAGATACTGGGAAACTAACTCATTCTTTCGAAACCTGGTAAATAAAGGGAAAGAAAAACTTATCTAGACTTTGTTATATGAACTGTGCCTCAGGATAATGAATGGGTTGATAAGCGGAATTTTCTCTTTATAGAAGTATCCTAGCTAATAAATGAAGAATGATGGAATTAAGATATCGTCCTTGCAACTCCTCCTGAAAAGATGAATCTAGACAATATTGTCAGTGACTGCTAACAGCACAGGAGAGTGACAGCCAGACACTGCGTGTCCTGATGCAGGTGCAGAACACTACCAATAAAGTGCTGGCAACGAGTTCTAACCCAAATCATATCAAACTTCTAGATCCAAGCGCCGATGGTTGGGGGCAGATGGTATCATGGTGAGGCAATTTGCAAAATGCAGATTGTGGAGAACTGTACAGGACAAATGACCTGGTGTCTTCAACAAAGATGTTGCAAGGGACACGCACACACACACACAGATATGAAGGGGGAAATGTATAAATTAAAAGGGACCTAAGAGACAAGAGGCACATTAACCAGTTATAATTCTTGAACTTTATTAAAATCCTGATTTGAGTGAACTGTGAAAATATTTATTATTTATGCAAACAACTGAAGAAAACTGGAAATGGTAAAGATGTGTATAAATACAAGATATTATAGGAATCTTAATTCCTTTAAAGGACATTTAACTATTTAAAACAAAAATTATAACAGCCTGTATTGCAGGCTTTGTGGTCTAGTGGTTAGATTTGGTTCTCTTACAGCCATGGCCTGGGCTCATTTCCCAGTCAGGGAAACACTCCACATTTCTGTCAGTTGTCATACTGCGGCAGCTTCACATTGCTGTGATGCTGAAAGCTATGGTATTTCAAATACTAGCAGGGTCACCCATGGTGGACAGGTTTCAGGAGAGCCTCCAGACTAAGATAGACTAGGAAGAAAGACCTGGCCACCCATTTCTTTAAAAATTGGCCATGAAAATCTTATGAATAGCAGTGCAGCATTGTCTGATATAGTACTGAAGATGAAAGGATGGCACAAAATGACTGGGCAGGGTTCAGCTCTGCTGTATACAGAGTTGCTGGGAGTCAGAACCAACCCAATGGCACTAACAACAAAAAATTGCAGGCTTCGTAACATACAAATGTAATATATCACAAGAATAGCACAAAGGACTGGGGGTAAAATGAAACTACACTGTTAAAAAATCTTATTAAGAAACGTAAGTGTAATACTAAAATGTGTTTTACTAACCCAAAAAAAGACAAGAGAGGGAGAACAACAGATCAAAGCAAGAGATGGGACAAATAGAAAATAATAAGACGGTAATAAGTAAATCTAATATCAATAACTTCATTAAATATAAATGGACTAAATACTACAATTAAAAGTCTGAGATTGTCAGATTAAATAAAAAAGCAAGAACCAGCTATATGCTGTTGACATAAGATGCACTTTAAATGTAAAGGAAAAAACTAAGCTGAAACCAAAAAAATACTCCATCCAACACTGAACACACAAAAAAATGGAGGTTAATTAACATAAGACAGAATAGTATTTTTTAAAAGGTCTATTAACAGAGATAAAGAAGGCTATCTTGATTATGATAAAAAAGCCAATTTATTAGGAACTGATAACCATCATATATGTTTATGTGACTAATAACCAAGCTTCCAAATACATAAAGCAAAGTCTGACAGAACTAAAGAAATAGATAAAACCACAATCATATTTGGAGATTTTTAACACACCTCTCTGAGTAATTTATGGAAGAACTAGTCAAAAAAATCACTAAAAATATAGATGCTAAGAATACTATCAAGTACATGGACTAAGTAGCATTTATAGAACAAGTGAAGAATACACATTCTTTCCAAATGCACATGAGATGTTCTCCATTTATAACATATTTTGGGCCATTTAAGGCTTAAGATATTTCAAAAGATTGAAATCTTACAGAGTATGATCTTGTCCACATTACAATTAAATTAGAATCCTTAACAATATATATCTAGAATGACCCTAAATATTATAAATTAAACAACACATTTCTATAGCTCTTAGGTCAAAGAAGAAATTACAAAGAAAGTTAAAAATATTAAAAACTGAATAATAATAAAAATGCAACATATCAACTTTTGTGTTGATACAGCTAAAGAGTGATTATCAGGTTATCAGTGATTATAGCTTCAAATGCTCAAATTAGAAATGAAGACAGTTTTAAAATGAATAATCTAAGCTTCTACCTTAAGAAGCTAGGAAAAGGATGAGAAAATTAAGCTAAATCAAGTAGAAGGAAAGACGTAATAAAATCAATAAAATAGAAAACAAATAATGGAGAAAATCAACAAAACCATGAGTTGGCTTTTGAAAAGATTAATAAATTGAAAAACCCTTAATTAAGCTGACAAGAAAAAAAATAGAAAACTAATTACCAATATCAGAAATTGAAGTACGAATATGATTACAGATCTTGTAAACATTAAAAAATAACATTATGCAGGGAGCCGGCCCGTGGCCAAGTGGCTAAGTTTGTGTGCTCCAATTTGGCAGCCCAGGGTTTCGCCAGTTTGGCTCCTGGACACAGACCTAGCACTGCTCATCAAGCCATGCTGAGGTGGCGTGCCACATGTCAGAACTAGAAGAACCTACAACTATAATATACAAATACATACTAGGGTGGCTTGGGGGAGTAGAAGAGAGAGAGAAAAAAAGGTTGGCAACTGATATTAGCTCAGGTGCCAATCTTTAAAAAAAAAGGGGGGTGGAGAAGATTATGAATTCTATACCAATATAGTCAATAAATTAGAAAAAATAGGTGTTTCTTTAAAAACACAACCTACCAAAACTGACAAGAGTTAAGATAAAATATGAATGCCCTGCCTTATAACTATTAGAGACGTTGAATTTGTAAGAAAAAAATTTCTGCAAAGAAAACTCAAAAGACAGATGGTCTCACCGGCGAATTAAGAAAATGAAGAAATACCATTTGATTGTCTCAATAAAAGCAGAAAATTATTTGGCAAAATAACATCCATTAATAATTTTAAAACTAGGAACAGAAGGAATTATAAAAGGAATATACGAAAAACTACAGTCAACATCACACCCAATGGTAAAAACATTGAATACTTTCCCCCCAAGACTGGGAACAAGGCAAGGACGTCCATCATCACCATCGCTATTCAACCTTGTACTGGAAAGTCCTTGCTAGCGCCATAAGGAATGAATATATATATCACCACAAAAAATGAAAAGAACTAAAATGCTTATGCACAGATGACATGATTGTGTAGAGCATCTTAAGAAATCTACAATGAAATTATTAAGATTAATAAGTGGATTTAGCAAGGTCATAGCATACAAGTTCAATATACAAAAATCAAGTACAACAGCAAACAATTGGAAAATGAAATGTACAAACTTCAGTTATAATAGTCAACAAACATACTTTAGGAATAAATTTAACACAGAATGTGCAATACCACTGCTATTTTAATGGCTTCATTATTTTAACGGAATTAATGGGATGTGGAAGTAACAGAGGCCAGGTGGTAGAACTTAATCACCAGAAGCAAGGTTGGTGTCATCACCATCCTGGGAAACTGAGAGGAAGTGGCTATCAGAATGTTTTGACTGTATGGGACTTTTGGCAATAGCTAATTGATCACAGCCTCCCTAGGAATGAAACAGGCCCACAGCCTGTTAAAGAATTACTGTACCTATATAGCTGGAAACACTCTTGGTCTGGCAGCAAGCAGCCTGATGAATGGCCTTACAGAAAGTTAGAGCCTCTTGCGAGATCCTAGGCCCAAAGCTTCTTGAAGGGCAGGCTGGGCCCTCTTGAGAAGGGTCCCTGCAACACATCCAGAAGTATATAGCATTAATCTTTCCACAAGCCTTATCCAGAAAGACTTGTGGGCATTTATTAGGGTTACTGTGGATTGAGGAAAATACGTGGAACTTTCAGGGTTACTGCATATTGGCTCGGAGTTGAGGCTAATACGTCAACCATTGTGAGGCAGCGTTAATATTGAGGCTCACGGAGGTTGGGTGATAACAGAGTTTGGCCCGAGAACATCTCACCGTAGTCCAGTGGATCTACAGGCTGGGCCTGTGGTCATCTCCCCCTTTCCTGAATGTATAATAAGCACAGACAGACTCAGCAACTGGCACAAGCCCCGTACTGACTCCCTGAATTATAGACTGGTGACATCATGGCAGAAGGATGCGATTGGAATCCCCGGGAACTTCATCTCTCTACCAGAAGAGTTCATTCAAAAGCAATACTGCGTCCCATTTGGAATTTCAGAGATTAATGACAGCAAAGACTTGGGATCTAAGACTTGGAAGTCGAAATTAAGACCTGGTCATGTTGGACTCTGCATGCTAGTGATCCAACAGGCAAAGAGGTAGATTCCTCTCTTCCCAGGATGATTAATCCAGCTGTGGAGGGGAAATTGGGCTGCTGCAGGGAGTGTCCATACCTGGAACCCAAGTAGCAAACCCCTTCTACTCAATAAAGACGGGTCTTGTAGGACCAGCAAGGACTCAGATCTTCACATAAATAACATTGACCAGCGATTGTTAAGCAAACTCGGGACTGTCATAGAATGGGGTCTGAGTAATAAGGCTCATGCTCCCTTTCACATAATCAGCACAAGAAAAACCTGAGGTTCTGAGTGTAGCTCAGGGCTAATACAGAGTAAATAGGTTGTTTCCTTAATTCAATCAAGAGACTACTTAGTTCCCTGTGGAATTTGAAACCTCTTATTGCAAATTAAACATGAGAGTATGTCATAGCAAAGAAATGTAGCTTACCATTTGGGAGTATAAATGTCCCCAAAATTGGTTAGTGAATAATAATCAATCTCAATGATTTCATAAAAAGAAAGCAATACTGCGAAGCACCTGTTTCCTGTCTTAGTCAGCTTCGGCTGCTCTTGACCGAGTGGTTTAACAACAAACTTTCTTTCTCACAGTTCTGGAGGCTGGAAGTCCGAGATCAAGGCACAGAATCCATGTCTGGTGAGGGCCCACTCCTGGTTCATCGACGGCCGTCGTTTTGCTGTGTCCTCACATGGTGGAAGGGACGAGGCTGCTCTCTGGGTGCTCCCTGCTCTCCTTCATAAGGGACTGATCCCATTCCTGAGAGCTCCACCTCTTGACCTAATCACCCCCCAAGGGCCCCACCTCCAAAGGCTACATCATTGGGGATTAGGTTTCAACATACGAATTCGGGGGACACAGACATTCTGTCTAGCAGTCCCCACGTGAGCCTCTGTTTCCTTGAGCTTTACCATAAGTGAACTCAAC
The DNA here is from genome assembly GCF_041296235.1 of Equus asinus. Classification (NCBI taxonomy): domain Eukaryota; kingdom Metazoa; phylum Chordata; class Mammalia; order Perissodactyla; family Equidae; genus Equus; species Equus asinus. The sequence continues at coordinate 86,642,742 of NC_091810.1, read as the reverse complement.
TTGGGAGCTTCCCACCAGCTGGAGAGCTCCTTACTGAACTGCAGCGGGCTTCCTCAGACAGAAGGAAACCACTCTGCAACACCCGAGGAGGACAAGGAGAAACTGAGGCAGCATGAGTTAGGGATGGTGGGGGAGTATTCTTGCATCAACAGGGGCTGGAGCAGAAGACCCCTGAGGTCCCTTCCAGTCCTGCCAGCGTGAGTCTCTTACTAGGGGGACACTCAAGCCAACTGCCAGCATCTCCTCGCCCCACCTTTTCCCAACTCCTCCAAACTGCCCTAGTCCCTAATAAGATTGAACACTGTGACAAACAGGTGGTGGGTTGGAAACCAAAGATCCATCTGATACTTTGCTTTGGGGAAGGCACAGAAAAATATCTTTCCTTATCCCAAAATGTCACTTTAATCTGTTTTCCTTACCACAGGCTTGCTGCTTTTGGATGTCAGCCTCTGGAAAACCATAGGAGGGATTACTCACACACCAGGCAGTGTGAGAGACTCCGCAGCATCTCACTGAGGTGTAGAAACGATCCATAAAGTAGGTACGCTTGTCATCATCCTTCCCATTTCACACAGGAACAAACAGCAACTTTGAGAAATTAAGTGATCCCTCCAAAGCTACAGAGCTAATTAGTGACCCAACCCGGTCAGCTCAAAAGGCCACACCCGTGGACCCTCAAATTGGAGCGTGTTGATGCTGCTGGTCCAAGGACCACACTTGGAGTGCAGGCACGGCTCTATTCTGGCTCCCCCTAGAGTGGTTTGCTACCTGCCACAAGCCAGGCAATGCACAAGATGCTCTATGGACTTCGCTCAGTGAATTCCCACAAGCATCCTACGAGGCAGATATTACTATAATTCCCATATTACTGAAGAGGAAATTGAGGCATAGTGAGCGAAAGTGCTTACCCAGGGTAAGACAGATCTCAGACGCACAGGCAGGATTCACACCCAGACCTGGCCGACCCCAACTCTTCTCTTGACCCTTCCCCAGGTTTCTCGGATCTACATGTCCCCATGGAAACTGCACGGTGTACTCCCAGGGCAGTAGTTCACAGACGAAGAAATAAAATATTGCCCAAGAAAATTAGGAGGCCACAGCCAATAAGGACTGCAGCAGAAATATTGCTACAAACTGTGGTATGATCCCGTGCTTTCGATAATTCTCTCAAGAGAAGATGCATTATGCTAGTTTATCATTTTAAATAAATCCTCAACAAGCTCTTTGCCTGTCAGTCTGTATCTGTGGAGGCTGTTTTTGCAACATCTGATAAATGAGCAATTAGAGACTTTAAAAGACCCTTAAATGTGTGGAGCTGGTAAACCTGAACTCCCAGGAATGGTAAATGTCACTTCAAATGTCATTGCTGCACGCTCCCTGTCTACCTCTGTTTCGACAGCTGTGCTATGGCACTTCTCTCCTAGTTTGAGGACACCTGACTGCCAGCAGGATGTAATGGGAGCACTGGGGAGCTGGGCCCTAGGTCGCTTGGATTCTAGACCCAGCTGTCCTTGGATGACCTTGACCAAGTCAACATTTCTCTCAGTTATTTGTTAATAAAATGAGAGGGTTGAAACTAGAATATTGTTAAGAGCTCTCCAAGCTCTAACATTCTACAGCTTCATGAATCTGTGCCCTTGACTATGCACAGCTTCATTCTTTACAATTTCGAAGATAGGATCCTAAACAAGGGCAAGTTTAGCCCTCCATGCAGATTAGTTATCATTGTCATCATAATTATTATTCAGTGAAGTCAGAAAGTCTATATGTAGCAAAAAAAGCAGAACCAGGGATCTAAACTTCCACCATTAGATATTTATTTCTTTGGGTTGGAGGATTTTAAAATATATCAGAAGGAGGGCTGCTTTAAGACAGCGGATTGTTTTTAAGAAGCAGAAATCTTTTTTTTAAATACAGCTGTTCAATGAGACCCTATATACAAACCATAGATATGGAGTTTTTATGGATGGAGTGGGGAACGGCATAGGGTTGGGGGGATGGGCAGGGGTATCTGGGAGTCTCTCCACTGAGCTTTTCCTTCACTCTCACATGGGCCCCAAGGCCCTCCCTCCCAAACCTAGGATTCCTCAGAGGACCATTCAAAACTCGTTTCTCTAAGCCAACACCAGCTCACACTCCTTAAGGATTAAAGAGCCAGTAGAGATTAAGATGAGTGATTGGGAATGGGGAACTGTGGGGTGGGCGAGGCAGGCCAGACTCAGGGATGGAAGGGAGAGGAAAGAAATTAACCTTTACTGGGGGCCTTGTGTCCACCATGTATTTTGCTAGATTCTTTAAATAGGCAATAAGCAGAAAGTATTTAAATTATACATATTTACAGAGGCCCGGTACCCATGTCATGGTTTTCTAAAGCCAATCCCTCCACTTGTGCACCAGATTCCATGCCCACTTCTCTGCTCAGGACATTGTTCTAGCAATTCTCTCCTCTCTCCTATCTCAGTCATCTCCCACCTGGATCATAGCTGTGGCCTCCTAACTCCTCCGCCCATCCACAGTATGCTGTCAATGCAGCCACTGGGCCCAGAACCTGCAATCGTTTCCCGGGATGCTCAGAATAAAAGCAAAGCCCTCATGGACCTCCAGGGCCACCTGATCTGGACCTGATCCCATCTGACCCAGAGATGATCCTGGTCACTCTCTCACACTCTCTGCTGCAGCCACGCTGGCTGTTCCTGGAAAATCCCAAGCACACTCCTGCAACAGTGCCTTTGCACTGACTGTCCCCTCTACCTGGAACTCTCTTCCCTGGATATCTATGTGGCCCACTTCCTACCTCCTCAAGCCTCCTCTCTAAAGTCTCCTTCTCAGCAAGTTTCCCTGTTTGACGCTGTAGCCCACCCACCCTTGAAGCTTGGGCACTTCAATCTCCCTTCCTATGTAAATTCCTATGTTGAAGTCCTATCCCCCAGTAGCTCCAAATGTAACCTCATTTGGAAATGGGGTCTTTGCCGATATAATTAGTTAAGATGAGGTCACACCGGACTAGGGTGGGCCCCTAATCCAATATGAGCGGTGTCCCCATAAAAAGGGAAAACTCGGACCCTGATTCAGACCTGCACAGAGGGAGAAGCCCTGTGAAGACTGGAGTTTGCTGCCACAAGCCAGGAACCACCAGAGGCTGGGAGGGGGCCTGGAGCAGACCCTTCCCCAGAGCCTGCACGGGGGCACGGCCTTGCTGCCACCTCAGTCTCAGACCTCTGGCCTCCAGAACTGCGAGACAATAAATTTCTGTTTGCTGCCCCGATTGTGTGATTTGTTACACAGCCCTAGCAAACAAATACACTCTGCTCTGCTTTTCCTTTTTTCCATGGAAATTCTAAAGTCTCACGTAACTTACACATTTATTCATTTTAGTGTCCATTTAGTGTCCAGATTATAAGCTCTGAAGGGGCAGAGATCTTGGTCTATTTTGTTCCCTGAAGTATAAAACAGTAGGCGTTAAGTGAATGCTTTCAAATGAATGAATATATAAACAAATTTCCCTCCTTTCTTCTGTGTTCTCCAAACACATCACAAAATTCTCCCTTACTCATTTATGCTTCAGCTCTCAGACTTTTTCCCTGCCTGATGCTCCTCTCCCACCTTACTCACTCTCACTGCCCATCTTCCCACCTCTGGGGACAATAACAGCACGTTGGTTTGGGTCTTCTAGGGAGAGGCGTGTGGCCCAAGAGGGTGCGGTTACATTCGTGTTGCACATTCTTAACCCCCATGGCAGCCCTTGAAGCAGACACTGCAATCCCATCTTACGGATGAGGAAACTGAGGTTCATAAAAGATAAGCAATATGCCCACAGCATCCTGTGCATCAAACACTGACCCACATTGACCTTTCTCCTTTCCTTATTAGCATACAGCTTCCAAGGAGCAGGAGCAGCATCTTTGCCTCTGTATCTCAAACTCCTAGGCCAGGCCAGGCACATGGTAGGTGCTCCATCAATGCTGCTGAACTCTCCACTGCAACACCATTGGGAAGTGGCAGAGCTGGGCTGGAATGCAGCCTGACCCCACAGCCCCTGCTCCTGCCATATAGCTCCCCCCTGCCAGCAGAACGCAGGCCACATCACAGCACCCTTTTATTTTTACGAGAGTTTTTCAGCAGCCTTATCTCCCCACACTCCACCCAAAACGCTTTCCCACTCCCCGAGGCCCCCAGCAACCCATGTTAACACCTCACGGGACACCCTCCCGTATACAAATACACACATGTTGGGTTTTTGTCTTTATTTGTTAAAAAACGAGCTCTCATACATTCGTGTGTGCGTCTTGCTTTTCTCATTCAACAATATTCCTGAAAACTCCAGGTAAACCGCTTTGCCTCTACATTACTCTTTTTAATGACTAAATGGTATCACAATTTATTCAACCACAAACATTGTTGGGTATTCAATATATTTCTAGGATTTTTTTCTTTTTGTTAGTTTTGTTACATTAAATATCCTTACATGGATAACATCTATGGATAGATTTCCAGGAGTGAGACTATTATATTAAAAAGTAAATGCATATATGCTTCTACTTGTTATAATGGAAACTTTCAAACCCAGAAAGGTAAAGGAAATAATATAGTGAAGCCCCACAAATCTATTGTCCAGACTCAGAAGTTATCAGCTCATGTCCAGTGTGGTCTCATCCAATCCCTTTCCCACTTCCCCACAGTCTAGATTATTGGGGGGGACAGATACATTATCACTTAATCTGTAAATATTTGTGTCTACAACTCTAAGAGTTGAGGACTCTTTGGAATAACATAACCACAATGCCCTTATCAAAGCTAAAACATTGGTAATTATTTCTTCCTATCATCTAGTCTTTGAGCAGTGTTCAAATTCCCTCACTTGAACCATAAATAAGATTTGAATTTCTATCTGATGTCAGTTCCTTTTAGTCTGAAGAACTTTATTTAGCATTTCTTGAAGTATTATTCTCATGACAACAAATGTTCTCGGTCTTAGTTTATCTAAAAATGTCTTTATTCCCTTTTATTTTTTGAGGAATATTTTTGGCAGAATATAGAATTCTGAATTTTTTCTTTCAGCATTCTACAGATGTCATTTCTTTGTCTTCTGATCTTTGTTGCTTTAGAACGAGCCATTATTCACATTTTTCTTTTTTGTGTACTATGTTGTTTTCTCTGGCTGCTTTCAAGATTTTTACTTTATTTTTGGTCTCCAGCAGTTTAACCATGGCATGCCTAACTCTGATTTTCTTAGTGTTTATTTTGTTTGGGTTTCTCTGAGCTTCTTGGATCTATAAGTTGATGTTAAACAAATGTGGAGAAATTTGAGTCCTCATTACTTCAAATATCTTTTTCTTGCCCATTGTTTCTCTTCTCCCCTTCTGGAACTCCAGCTGCGTATATATTAGACTCCTTGATATTGTCCCACAGGTCACCGTGGCCCTTTCGTTTTAAAAAAAAAATTCTCTGTTTTCCCTGCTTTTCTCATTGGAAACTTGATACTGACCTGTTTTCAAGTTCAGTGACCCTTTCTTCCGCCATTCTCAATTTGCTGTTAAACCCATCAGGCAAATTTTCATGTCAGATATTATACTTCTCAGTTTTTGACTTTCTATTTGGTTCCTTTACATAGTTTCCATTTTTCTGCAGAGAATCCTCCTCTATTCATCCATTTTGATCATGTTCTCCTTTAAGTGCTTGAAAATACTTATATCAGCTGCTTTAAAGTCCTTATGTGATAATTCCAATGTTGGTCATCTCAGAGTCAGTTGATATTGACTGGTTTTCTTTTGTTTTTTTGACAATGGCTCACATTTGCCTGTTTCCTCATATTGTCTATGGACGTCATTGCTGAAATTCTGGATTCTCTTGTTTTCCTCTGTTAATTGTTGGCTTTTCCTTTAGGAAGCAGTTTTCTTTGTTGGATTCAAACTCCAAACCATGTCTCTCCTATGGTGGGCAGCAGCTGGAATATATATTTGGTTCTTTCTGCCTTGCAGCTGTTGCTTTGCTGAGGCCCCTGGAGTTTTCTCCCAGGCACGTGTAATTCGTGGGTCAACTGAGTATTTGAATAGGCTTTACATGCAGACTGTAGGGCTTTGTGTCTGCAGCTCCCATGCTTTCCAGCCTTCCTGCCAGTCCTGAACTCCATCCTCTGTCCTCTGAGTCCTCAGGCTGCAGGGCTGTGGCTGTTGCCTGACTTCCAGCCCCACGTTGTATGGATTGGGGAATGCCTGTTGGTGAAAATCTGCACAAATCAATATCCAGAGCTGGCCAATTTTATCAAGCTCCTCCAATTTCTGCCTGCTTTTGGTTGCTCTTTAATGCTTTCAAATAGGTTAATTTTCCCCCAAGTTTGTCTATTATCTGCAAGAGAGTTTATCTGATAGAAGTTACAGAGAAGCGCAATTTCCATATCTTAAACTTTTACTTTTAATTTTACCATAAAATATATGCTTGCACACCAATTCACCAAGTTTTTGATATAGGGCCATGGCATTTTCTTTGAGCATGTATCTGTTTTTGAGTATGTATGCCCACAGTTTCCAATTTGGTTTTCTTCAAAAGTAGAGGAAGAGCTTAAAGACAGTTTTGAAGTACAAAACCCATCTTAGTGGTCTTGGGCTCAACCTGAAAATTATACTCCCCTGACTTCAACAGGCCACAGTTGGCTTCAGCTTCAAAAGAAAGATAGAAGAGTGATGTCAGCAACATGGCGGAGTGAGCAGTTTTCTTTGTCTCTCCCCCTTCAAACTGCAACTGAATGGACATTCATTGATCAGCAGAGGATACTTACACAGCACCTCAGGACGCCTGAGAGCCCTGCACTGCTATACAGCTGAAGGTGGATGGACTGCCCCTGGGGAGGAGGTGGAGCTGGGTGAGAATGCTCCAGCCCCCACAGCGCCTAGTACCTGCGAGTGACTCTCTCCCAGCTGACATGCTCATAGCAGTGCCATGGCCCTGAGGGTGGGTGTGCACATTGGTGCAACTGTGGAGACAGGTAACTACAGCCCTAAGCCCCCTGTGATTGCCATGTGGACCAATGGGAAAATCCATGCTCCCACAGCAGCTGCAGGGAGAGTCTCTTGTTGGCCCTACTGGAGAGGCACTGTCCACCAAGCACAAAGGCTGGGCCATCTTGGGGCAGGACTGGCACAGCTGGGTGAGCTACCCACTGGCTGCAAAAAAGACCCATAGCTCTGGGGCAGCCCCGACGGGGCAAGTGAGATCCATTGGGACTGTGCGAGCAGATGGTGACAATCTGAAGCCCCAGCATGACTGCTCCTTGGTCCAGGGGGAAAATCCATGGCCCCACAGTGGCCCCAGGGAGAATCTATACTCAGCCCTAGTGGAGAGGCACCACCCACCAAACACAAAAGCTGGGCAACCTAGGAGCAGAAGTGGTGCAGCCAGGTGAGCTAACCACCAGCTATATTAGATGCCCATAGCTCTGCCGCAGCCCAGAGTGGGCAAGTGGGATCCAGCAGGACCAGACAGTGGCAGAGCTTCAAGTCTGGGTGAACCAGCTCCTGGCTGCCACGAAAGCCCATAACACCACTGTAGTCCCTAAGAAGAGTGTGTGTCTAGGCAGGTCTGTGGGAGCAGGCACCGGCAACCCGAAGCCCCCGTGTGATTTTCCCACAGTTGATGGGAGACCCCACAGGGCCACTGTGATCATGAGGAGGGGCCCAGGCCTGGTCAGGAGCAGCTGACGGGGATCCTGGCCAGTGCAGATTACACAGCTGCTGCCCCTCCCTACCGATGGCAGCAAGTGGAAGCAGTAACTAAACTCTATCTCTATGTGGAGGCACAAATGAACACCATCAACCAGTATGAAAAAATATATTAAATATTCAGAACAGAAGGAAAATGACAAGCACCCAGAAAACAATCCCAAAGACACAGAAATCTATAACCTAAATGACAAAGAATTCAAAATAGCTATCATTAAAAAATTCAATGAGTTAAAAGAGAATACAGATAGACAACTCAATGAGTTCAGGAGCTATGTCCCAAAAGAGCTTGATACTATAGAGAAGAACCAATTAGAAATGTTGGAGATGAAAAACACAATGGAGGAGATTAAGAAAAATCTGGACTCCCTGAACAGTAGGACTGATGATATGGAGGACAGAATTAGCAATTTGGAGGATAGGAATATAGAAATGCTTCAGATGGAGGAGGAGAGAGAACTAAGACTAAAAAGAAATAAAGAGACTCTCTGAGAAATATACAACTCAATTAGGAAATGCAACATAAGGATTACAGGTATTCCAGAGGAAGAAGAGGAGGAGAATGGAGCAGAAAGCTTATTCAAAGAAATAATAGCTGAGAACTTCCCAAACCTGGGGAGGGAGCTGGAAATCCATGTGACAGAAGCTAATAGATTTCCAAAATTTATCAATGTAAAAAGACCAACCCCAAGGCATATAGTAGTGAAGCTTGCAAAAGTCAACAACAAAGGGAAAATATTAAGGGCAGCAAGGCAGAAGAAAATAACCTACAAAGGAACCCCTATCAGGCTGTCAGCAGATTTCTCAGCAGATACCTTGCAGGCTAGGAGAACTTGGAATGATATATTAAAAACTCTGAAAGACAAAAACTTGCAGCCAAGAATACTCTATCCAGCAAAAATATCCTTCAGATATGATGGAGAAATAAAAACTTTCCCAGCTAAACAAAAGTTAAGGGAGTTCATCTCCACAAGACCCCCTTACAAGAAATGCTTAGAAAGACCCTCATAACTGGAAAAAAAAAAAAGGGTTACAAAACCCTGAGCAAAGGAGATAAGTAGAAAGACAAAATCAGAAAATTGTAGCTCTCCATCAGAACAGGTTAGCAAATGCTGATGTATAACATTAAAGATAAAGGGAAGGAAAACAAAAAGAATAAATATAATCTTGTCATTTTAACCACAAACTCACAACACAAGAAGAAAAAAAGATGTGACAATAACAACCTAGAAGGGGAAGAGGAGGGGATGGAACTGGCTTAGTCTATGGAAATAAGAAGCTATCCAGAAAATGGACTATCTCATCTATGAGACGTTTTATACAAACCACATACTAACCACAAAACAAATAATTAGAACAGAGACACAAATTGAAAATAAGAAGAAAACCAACATAGAAACAACCTAACTGAATTGGTAGTCCGAAATTCATGGGACAAGAAACAAAGGAAATGCAGGAGAACTGGGAAATGAGCTATAAAATGGCAGCATAGGCCCCCACATTTCAATAATCACTCTAAATGTAAATAGATTGAATTCTCCAATCAAAAGACACAGAGTGGTAGGATGGATTAAAGAACAAGATGCAACAATATGCTCCCTCCAGCCTCAGCCCCAAACACAAACACAGACTCAGAGTGAAGGGATGGAAGATGATACTCCAAGCTAATAGTGAACCTAAGAAAGCAGGTGTCACCATACTTATGTCAGACAAAGTAGACTTCAAGGCAAAACAGGTAAAGAAAAACAAAGAGGGGCAGTTTATAATGATAAAAGGGTGACTCCTCCAAGAAGACATAACACTTGTAAATATACGTGCACCTAACGTAGAAGCACCAAAGTATGCAAAGCAACTATTAACAAAACTAAAAGGAGATATCAACAATGATATGATAATAGTAGGGACCTCAACACCCCACTAACACCAATGGATAGATCATCCAGACAGAAAGTCAGCAAGGAAATTGTAGAATTAAATGAAAAACCAGACCAGATGGACTTAATAGATATGTATAGAACATTCCATCCAAAAATAGGTTACACATTCTTTTCAAATGTGCATGGAACATTCTGAAGGATCGACCATATGTTGGGAAATAAAGAAAGCCTCAACAAATTTAAGAGGACTGAAATAATATCAAGCATCCTTTCTGACCATAATGCTATGAAACTAGAAATCAATTACAAGAATAAAGCTGGGAAAGGGACAAAGACGTGGAGATTAAACAACATGCTACTGAACAATGAATGGATCATTGAAGAAATCAAAGGAGAAATCAAACATTATCTGGAAACAAATGAAAATGAAAACACACCATACCAACTCATTTGGGATGCAGCAAAAGCCGTCCTAAGAGAGAAATTCATTGCAATACAGGCTCACCTCAAAAAACAAGAAAAATCTCAAATAAGCAATCTCAAACTACACGTAACAGAATTAGAAAAAAAAGAACAAACAAAGCCCAAAGTCAGTAGAAGGACAGAAATAGTAAAAATTAGAGCAGAAATAAATGAAATTGAAACAAAAAAGACAGTAGAGAGGATCAATGAAACAAAGAGCTGGTTCTTTGAGAAAACAAACAAAATTAACAAACCCTTAGCCAGGTTCACCAAGAAAAAAAGAGAGAAGACTCACATAAATAAAATCAGAAATGAACGAGGAGAAATCACAACGGATACCACAGAAATACAAAAGATTATGAGAGAATACTATGAAAAACTATATGCCAACAAATTGGACAACCTAGAAGAAATGAATAAATTCTTAGACTCTTACAAACTTCCAAGACTGAATCAAGAAGAAATAGAGAATCTGAATAGACCAATCACAAGTAAAGAGATTGAAACAGTAATCAAAAACCTCCCCCAAAATAAAAGTCCAGGACCAGATGGCTTCTCTGGAGAATTCTACCAAACATTCAAAGAAGATTTAATACCTATCCTTCTCAAACTATTTCAGAAAATTGAGGAAGATGGAGCACTTCGTAACACATTCTACGAGGCCAACACCACTCTGATCCCAAAATCAGACAAAGACAACACAAAGAAGGAAAACTACAGGCCAATATCACTGAAGAACATAGATGCAAAAATCCTCAACAAAATATTGGCAAACTGAACACAGCAATACATTAAAAATATCATACACCATGATCAATTGAGATTTATACCAGGGACACAGGGATGGTTCAACATCTGCAAGTCAATCAATGTGAGACACCATGTTAACAAAAGGAGAAACAAAAACCACATGATCATCTCAATTGATGCAGAGAAAACATTTGACAAGTTCCAACATCCATTTATGATAAAAACTCTCAGTAAAATGGGTATAGAAGGAAAGTACCTCAACATAATAAAGGCCATATACGACAAACCCACAGCCAACATCATACTAAATAGGGAAAAACCAAAAGCCATCCCTCTGAGAACAGGAACAAGACGAGGGTGCCCACTCTCACCACTCTTATTCAACATAGTACTGGAAGTTTTGGCCAGAGCAATTAGGCAGGAAAAAGGAATCCAAATAGGAACTGAAGAAGTGAAACTCTTGCTGTTTGCAGATGACATGATCTTATATAAAGAAAACCCTAAAAAATCCATTGGCAAGCTACCAGAAGTAATCAACAATTACAGCAAAGTTCCAGGGTACAAAATCAACTTACATAAATCAGTAGCATTTCTATACACTAATAATGAGCTAACCGAAAGAGAACTCAAGAACACAATCCCATTCACAGTCTCAACCAAAAGAATAACTTATCCTGGAAGAAATTTAACCAAGGACGTGAAAGACCTATACAATGAAAACTACAAGACTCTACTGAAAAAAATTGATGGCAACATAAAAAGAAGGAAAGACATTCCACGCACATGGATTGGAAGAATAAACATAGTTAAAATGTCCATACTACCTAAAGCAATCTACAGATTCAATGCAATCCCAATCAGAATCCCAATGACATTCTTCAAAGAAATAGAACAAAGAATCTTAAAATTCATATGGGGCAACAAAAGACCCTGAATTGCTCAAGCAATCCTGAGAAAGAAGAACAAAGCTGGAGGTATCACAATCCCTGACTTCAAAATAAACTACAAAGCTACAGTAACCAAAACAGCATGGTAGTGGTACAAAAACAGGCACACAGATCAATGGGACAGAATTGAAAACCCAGAAATAAAACTGCACATCTATGGACAGCTAATCGTCGACAAAGGAGCTGAGGGAATACAATGGAGAAAAGAAAGTCTCTTCAACAAATGGTGCTGGGAAAACTGGAAAGCCACATGTGAAAGAATGAAAATAGACCATTCCTTTATGCCATTTACAAAAATAAACTCAAAATGGATCAAAGACTTAAAGGTAAGACCTTTAAGAAACTGTAAGAGTTCTAGAAGAAAATATGGGCAGTACACTCTTTGACATCAATCTTAAAAGGATCTTTTCAGACACTGTGTCTTCTCAGACAAGGAAACAATAGAAAGAATAAACAAATGGGACTTCATCAGACTAAAGAGCTTCTACAAGGCAAGGGAAAACAGGATTGAAACAAAAACACAACCCACCAACTTGGAAAAAAATATTTGCAAATCAAATATCTGACAAAGGGTTGATCTCTATAATATATAAAGAACTCACACAACTCAACAACAAAAAATCTAACAACCTGATCAAAAATTGGGCAGGGGATATGAACAGACATTTCTCCAAAGAAGATATAAGGATGGCCAATAGGCACATGAAAAGATGCTCATCATCACTGATCATCAGGGAAACGCAAATCCAAACTACACTAAGATATCACCTTACACCCATTAGAATGGCTAAAATAACCACAACAAAAAATAACAAATGTTGGAGAGGTTGTAGAGAAAAATGAACCCTCATACACTGCTGGTGGGAGTGCAAACTGGTGCAGCCATATGGAAAACAGTATGGAGATTTCTCAAAAAATTAAAAATAGAAATACCATATGACCCTGCTATTGCACTACTGGGTATCTATCCAAAGAACTTGAAATCAGCAATTCAAAGAGACCCGTGCACCCCTATGTTCATTGCAGCATTATTCACAATAGCCAAGACATGGAAACAACCTAAGTGCCTATCGACCGGTGAATGGATAAAGAAGAAATGGTATATATATATATACAATGGAATACTACTCAGCCATAAAAAGGATAAAATCATCCCATTCACAACAACATGGATGGACCTTGAGGGTATTATGTTAAGTGAAATAAGCCAGATTGAGAAAGACAATCTCTGTATGACTTCATTCATATGTGGAACATAAACAAACACGTGGACAAAGAAAACAGATTAGTGGCTACCAGGGGAAAGGAGGGGTGAGGGGTGGGCACAAAGGGTGAAGTGGTGCACCTACAATATGACTGACAAACAATAATGTACAACTGAAATTTCACAAGGTTGTAAACTATCATATTCTCAATTTAAAAAAAAAGAAAGAAATAGGATAGTAAATACAGCAGGATAGCAAGACAACATCAGGGACGCTTCCTTTGTGGTGTCTCATAACAGTCAAGACTCTAAGTTTTAGTGCTTTGAATGACAGCTCAGGTGCTAGAGGAGTCCACAATTGTGTATGAGAGTGAGGCCAAATTTTCCATTTACGGACACGACAATATCCCCCGTCTTACATGCTCTTCTAAAAAATGTGACTTCTTTCATCCAGTGGGAGAGACTTTGTCCCCTTCCTTTGGGTCTACTTTAGGACATTTTTTTTTTTTTTAATATGAGGGTTGTCTGCCCCTTAAATATTTGCCAGGATTCATTTGTAAAATTGTTTTGGGTGCAGTATTTGGGGCAGATGTGAGAAATTCAGAGGGTTAGCTCTTTGACATATTTCTTATTTTCTGTCGTGGTTTTCTCCCTCTTAATTTGGCAGTTTGGTATTTATATTTTCTTTTAAAAAAATCATACATTCTATTCATATTTTCAAAGTTACTAAAACAGAGTTGAACAAAATGTTCTCCTATGTGTCTTTGGATTTTTCTCTGCATTTGTATTTTCTCCTTTATTCATTCCTAATTGTATAGTTTTGTGCTTTCTCTCTCTCATTCTTGATTACACTACTTAATGGTGTACTATTAGTTGTATTGAATTTTTTCCTCATAGAATTTTCTCTTAAAATATTTAATTCTACTATCTTTTGGTCACAAATTCGTTGTTTTTTTGAGTTTATATTTTCCTTGAACTTCTTTTTGTCTTTCCCTTTTAACTTTGTATCTTGATATTTATTTAATTCATTTTCATTCTTGTTAATTTAGTATTATAAGTGTTTGAGGTTACGACTTTCCCTGTGCACACAATTCGAAATGTATCCCAGTTCTAATTTGTAATGTTATTATTTTATTTTTTAGATATTTGACAATTGTAAATTATCTGTTATCTTTGACCCAATAGTTAACTGAGAGATGTTTTTCCCCTAATTTCCAAGGGTTTGGCGTTTCTATGTTTGCTACTTATTTTTTGTTTTATTGTATTGCAGTCTTAGAATGTAATTTGCATTATAACAGCTTCTTGGAGTTTATGCCTAAAAGATGGTAATTTTTGTAAATACACCATAGAAACCTAGAAAGACATAATTTTAATTATATTGTTCACATACTTTATATCCTTACTTATTTTCATACACTTGACCTGTCAAGGATCTAAAGAGGTGTATTAAAACCTTTTATTCCTTTTATATTTTTGTCAGTTTCTCTTTGTATTTCCTATGGTTTTACTTCACAAGTGTTGGTGCTTTGTTATTTGGTTGCTAACGGCTCATGACAACATTATCTCCACCATAAATGGCAGCCTTCCTCTCCACAGTGGATTGCAGCCTTCAGCATTATGAAGTGACTGCTTCTGCCACCACACAACGCTTTTAACCCTGAATTCATCTTTGTCCAATAACAGTGTCATAATTCTTGCCTTGTCTCCATTCAGGCTTCTGCTTCAGGTAGGAAGCTGGTTTGAGGAGAAGAGAAGTGGTGTGGCTGCCCATCTCTCTCTCCACCCTGACTGCATTGTTTCCCTTTGTGGAGAAGGAACAGCTTCCCCTGGCCCACCCAAGCCCAAAGTCTCCTGGGTGAGAGCCCTTCAGATCCCTCTCTCTGATCTTTTTTGCAAGTTTCCTAAGCACTGGCGTGCACCAGTGAATGAGACGTAGGCTCTGGATCTTAGGGCCCCATCTCTTTAGTGGAGACAGAGGGAGAAGTCACAGTACAGAGTAGCAGGAGTTACAACTGCTGCAACCTCTGCTCTATGCAGGTGGATGCTGTCGGACCCAGACAAGGGGCCCCTCCCCATTTCAGTCTTCCTCAGGAGGGGACACAGGTGATGTATTGCCTGAATTAGGAGTTAGCCAGGCAAATGGCAAGGAATATGTGGGAATTCAAGACAGAGAGGATGCAATGATCAAAGGCATGGAGACAGGCATTTATATGCCAATTTCACAAGAAGGTAGTTGAGTGTCAAAGAAGTGAAGTAATCAGCCCAAGATAACAGTGGTAATAGAATCCAGATTTGAATCCAGGTCTTTCTGACTCCAAAATCTGTGCTCTGCCCACTCCGGCGCACCGCTTGCCCAAATACCAATTCCCTTTCAGTGTCATCGCGTTTCCTCATCCTCATCATGTACTTATGGTCCTAGTTATCACACTTTCTTCTCTAGTACAAAGCTTTCACACAGACGAGCAAACAACTGACAACAGTTTAACATGAGAGCTACTTTCTCTTCAAAGAGGTCTGTATTTATTGAGATTAAAGTCAGAAGCTGAAAGAACACAACTCCAGCAGTGGAATTCCATTCCACGTTTGGAGAAGGAAGTGTGGGGATGTGTAGGCGCCTTGTCGATGCCTGAGAAGTTTCACCTTTGAGCTGAACTGAAGGCTGGCCTCCCTCTCCGCCCCCCTTTTTCCTTTGGTTTTCTATTCTTGGTGTCCCTTTGCTCACACTAATTCCTAACTCCTTTGTACAAAGAGTCTCTGACCGGCTCTTCTATGACTAAAGCCACGGAAGAGCCCTGGACCTCTGGGAAAAAGGTGCTGGTGGGGGACAGAGGCTGCAGTGAGTGAGAACAAAACTTTGCTCAATTTAGTTTTCTAAAGCTGTTCCTGCTCACGTCTAGGTTCTTGCTTCCTTTCCAGGTCTCGTGAGGACTCCTCTTTCTTGGAGTCCTGGGCCTTCCTTGTCTGAAAAGAGTTTTGAGTTGCTGAGGAGTCAGTGTCAGGAGGAAGCCAGCTTCTTCCTGAAACGGCCCTCAGGCTCCGCATGAGTTTCTTCCATAAATTCATGCTGCCCCTTTCAGCCACACCTTCACACCTCTTTGAGGCGGAAACTGCTTTGAGGCCCTGGATCTGATTGTTCCCTGCTCCTGGGGGGCATCTACAATATGGAGGTGGGAAGAAGGGGCCTTCGCCTCGATTTGGTCTGTCCCTGTTTCAGGGAGATGGGTGGCCTTGCCAAGAGTCTGGTCAGTGACAGCCTTCTCACTCACAGGCATTTTTTGTGGCTCAGGCTTGAGTGACCTCTGTTCATTCCACATTGATCAGCAGTTGCCTCTTCACCCTAGAGATCCCAAATTCCAGGGGCTGCTGCTTTGAAACCCAGAGATTTTTCTAAGACTTGGCAGGAATTGTTCTTGACTTTCCTTATGTGTCCATTCATTCAATTAGTCCAACACACACACACGCACATACACACTATCTTGGAAGGTAGAGTGTGGCCAGAATGTGCTAGCTACTTTAGGAAATGTAAAAATACAGACTCTTTCCACATCACTCAGTTTACACTTTTACCTTCACTAAATGTCTGATTTTCAGACCTAAAATCAGGATATGAGGTGGGGCGCTCAGGGTTTTTTGTTTGCCTTGGTTTTTTTGGGCGATTAGCCCTGAGCTAACATCTGCTGCCAATTCTCCTCTTTTTGCTGAGGAAGACTGGCCCTGAGCTAACATCCGTGCCCATCTTCCTCTACTTTCTATGTGGGAGGCTACCACAGCATTGCTTGACAAGTGGTGCCGTGTCCGCACCTGGGATCCGAACTGGTGAACCCTGGGCCGTTGAAGCAGAATGTGCACACTTAACCGCTGTGCCACCTGGCTGGCCCCTGTTTGGCTTGGTTTTGAAGTAAAACAATACCCAATCCAAACCTGCTTAAGCAGAAAAAAGAAAAACAAATTTTTGACTCATTTAACTGAACCATCCAGAGTTAGAGTGGGCTCCAGCACAGCTGGATTTCAGGAATCAAACAGCGTTATATCAGAATTCAGTTTCTCTCCAGTCTCAGCTCTGCCTCTTTTTGTCTTGGCTACAGTCTTTGGTTCATGTGGTAACATGATGGTGGCAACAAGTCTCAAACTCTTTCCTCCTTACAGTTTAAATCAAATCCAGAAGTGAAGTCAGTGTCTCTCTCCCAAAAGCCCCAGCGGCATCTGATTGGGTCTGGTTGGGTCATGTGACCATTCCTAAACCAATTGCTGTGGCCAGGGAAATGCAGTGTGCTGATTGGCTTAGACTCAAGTTATATGTTCATCCCTGGAGCTGGGCATGGGCTGAACCACCTCCAGCCCCTGGACTGAGTGTGGGAGGGAGTGGTTCCCCACAGGGAGACAGGGTAGTTACCAGCACAGTGGCAAATGGATCGCGGGAGGCAAAAACTGCAGATATTCACAACACCTGCTCTGACCAAGAATTTTTGAATTTCTAGATAGAAAATCAGATTGAGAGAAGTAATATGATGCCAGTGTATTGTCATTTCTGGGACATATTTTTTGTGCAATGACAAGCCTGTCACAGAATATCAATGATTTTTGGTCACTGAACTGCTACCTCAATCCCTCTGGTCTTTATAATTATTTGGTAATATCTCCCAGGGGCAACCAACAGAGAAAAAACAGTGTCTCACCTAGTCTAGATATTGTTGGCAATTTTAAGAGAGATTGTCTTGAAAAGCTTTTCATTGTATGTGCTGAGAACCTATAAATTGCTTTCAACGTTTTCCAGAGAATTGTGAAGTGCTCTGAAGGCTGCCAACAAAATGTCAAGTCAGCCCACTGACAGAGGAAGGAGGAGAAGCCTTTTGAAAAGACTGCATTGTTTCCCATTAGCTTACGTTCCTGCTGAATCTGAGCAGCTGACCTGAGGAAGGAGGTCGGAAAGGCTAAAGGATGAAATGCTGGGTAAGTCCTTTACTAGTGGCTCCAGTGGGAGAGATGCCACCTCCATCATCGTAATTCTAAGGGAAACACCCATAGCTTCAAAGACATTGGAATGCCTCTCCTTGCAGAGCAAAACTTACAGTGTGAAAACGAGACCTCAGCACAAATTTCTTTGGGCATCTTTTATTAACAGACCCAGGCTAACACAGTCATTCCCCAAAAACTCATCCAATTTCCAAGAAGGCAAGCAAAATTATTAATCATGAAATATTCATTATTATTATTGCACATATTTTAGAGTGAACACAGAACAGGGAAATTGTGCCAGGACAGTGATCCGACAGTGTTAGGGAGAGAACCATGCTGCATAGACCGTAAAGCTGGACAGTGGAGAAATGGACACAGGTGAGTCAAAGCCATTCAGTCCAAGAGCATCTGGCTCTTCCTGCTCCCGCGGGTCCATGGTTGAGGATGTGCAGCTCTCAGCCCCTCCCTCAGCACGGTCAGTTGGAGAAAGTTGAGAGGGCAAAGGCTCTTGGCGGTTGTCTCAGAGTGCCCACAACCATGTTATGGCTAGATCTAGATTGGGTCACAAGTGTGGAAGAGAACCCAGAAGTAGAGGAAGGCGGGTTTAGAAAGAAAAAGTGGCTCCTTATTAGCTGGTCTATGCCACAAATGAGCAAAGAAAGCTCCTGGAGATAAGGTGGCATTCCAGCTACACAAATGGGAAAGAAGATTTCCAGGAAATAAATGGCCTCCGCCCCACCCCTACTTATCTTTAGCACTTTGGGATCAGTATGGTAAGGATGTATTTGGTTTCAAACTAATGGGAAAAAAAGAACTATCTAAAACAAATAATGATTTATGTACCTAAAATGTCCAAAGGTAGAAAGTGCAGCTTTCAGGCACAGTCTGAGCAGGGTGCTGGCTCCATTTCTCTGACTTTCTTTCTGCTCTGCCATCTTGTAGGTCGACTCATTCCCAGACTGGCTTGCCTTAGAGTTCAAGATGGCTGCCGCTCTTCTAGGGTTCACATCCACACACTGCTTTATCCAGAGCAAGAGAGCTTCTCTTTTTATATCCATCAAAAGTCTTGAGTTTTATTATAATTGGACCACTCACTCTGGTGAAGAGGAGGCGGTTATGCTGAGTGATTTAGGACTTTGGGGCCAATGTCAGGAATGGGGGTGGTAGATCAATCTCGCTCAGACCTCGTGCCTGCTACACAGTGGGGGTGGTGAGGGATGCTGGGGAAAGGGGTGGCCAACAATGTCCTCTGCAGGGCCGGTTATGTTCTTACCACGGCAAAGGTCAAGTGCATCCATGCTATGGTGAGTGTGTGGAAGAGAAGAAAACATATTTACACCGAGAATACACATCCGGGGCCACAGCTGCACTGGGTATGGTATTGCAATGGAAATGCCGTGCAATGCACTGCCCATGATTCTTTTTGAAACTAATGAATTGCCTTATAAATATAGTGCTAGGAGCTTCATGTTAAATAGTTGGTCCCAATGTAGCACTTATAAATGTGCTGCTTGCTTAAGGCAAGGTATTACTTGAGATGTAACAGTGTTTGCCAAGTGACTGAATGCTTAAAGTGAGTAACAAAAGTTTACTATGATTTGAAGTATTTAAATAAATAACATTTTCTTTCTTTCTTTTTTCCACAGAAATACACCATTTTCAGCAAAGTCAATGATTACAGAGTCATCTGCTCTATGATGTTTCCATAACCTTGTCACAGTGGTAGATAGATAGACAGACAGACAGATAGAAAGATAGATAGATAAGGTAAATTCTCTGTCTTCACCATATTTTTCCCAAGGATCTTGACAGACATAGGCTTCTGGTTGCTTCCTTCTCCGTGGGACGCAAAAGAGTTGATGCCAGCTATTCACCCACCCAAACTAGAACCTGGCATCTCTCTGTGTAAAACTAATTTGAAACCAGCATGTTTTCCTCACTTTCTATCTTTATTGCAATTTAACTCAGGTAGGGCAACTCGTTGCAACAGCCCCAGCAGAAGCAACAGAGGACTCATGACTCCTGCCGTACTCCTTCAGGGGATGGCGAAACTCAGGGCGGACTTTTCCTCTTGTGTGTGGAGAGTGGGGCTTCCCTTGTGTGTCCAAGGGATCAAGGTGAGAGGAGTTTGAGGTGGTGTTGGACTTTTAAGCCCCTTTGGAATGTGTAAGAGTTTCATTTTTCTTGATGTTGGGATGTAATCATTGACATGAGCAAAATAACACGTCTGGAGAGACAGGACTGAGCCGCCTGCTGGGCCCAGAACAGTGCGACAGATCACCCAGACTGTGTAGTTTGACAGTTTTAGCTTTGGGTCTTGTCAAGGACATGGCTGCTTTTTTCTGGTCTGTGGAAGGGCTCCACGGAGGCATCTGGGATCCCAAATCTGTCCCCCACTGGTCTGTTTCAGGGGCTGAAATGTCATTTAAAATTGAAAACTTTTTATTCTTCTTGTGAGACACGCGTGCCCCATTCAACTCAAGACATATTTTCATTCTTTGGTGCAAGAACTCTCCTTCATTTATTTTATTTCCTTTTCCCCCCAAGCCCACTCCAGTTCCCTTATTCCATAGAAGCCTATTCAAGAATATTTTGTATGCAGCAATTCAATCCACCTTCCACATGTTTATTCAGATAAGTCTATTCTTAAAAATATATAATGCAGTATGTTTTAATTTATGTAAATAGCTCTGTGCTATAAACCTCATTTTGTTGTTTACTTTTTCTACTCAATATGTTTTTTAGATTTATCCATGTTGCTGTATTAAAATCAAATCCATTACCTCCTCCTCCCACATAGAATTCTATCATAGACAAATCCCACAATTATTTATCCAGAGGGACAACTAGATTGCTTTTTTCTCTTTGCTATCATAAAGAGCACAGTAATAAACATCCTTGCATGTTTCTCCTTGTCCTTGGACTTGTGTAAGTGTTTCTGCCAGATAAGTACCAAGGTGTGGGGCTGCTTCTTGTCACTCAGACCTGCCAGATTGCCCTCAAACGCAGCAACACCAGTTACTTCTCCCAGCCAGGCCCTAGATAGTAATTGTTTCATTTTTGTCAATAATATTTTGGTGTTTTATCATGGCATCAACTCTTGTGTCCCACTGAAAGGGAGGCAACCAGCAGCCTGTGGCTGTCGAGATCACTGGGTAAAACATGGAGTTTTCTTATTTTAATGTGCAATTCTCTGATTACCTGTGAGATTGAGAATTTCTTCATAAACTCATCAGCAATTTGGGATTCCATTCCTGTGATTTGTCCATATCGTTTGTCTGTTTGTCTATATATTTGTCTTTCTATGCTGATATGATAAAGAAAATAAAGGAGAAGGGTATGTGTGTAAACCACAATTTGTTTAACCACTGTCCTATTGACATGTGTCATTTCCAGTTTGGGATAAACCAGCAGGTTGGTTTATTATTTGAAAATCCTCTCAATATAATTCACCATAGTAACAGACTAACACAGAAAGAAATTATTCATCTCAATAGATACAGAAAAAAATTTGATAAAATACAACAATACATGATGAAAACACTCGGAAGACTGGGAATACATAGAATTTCCCCAAGCTGATAGAGCATTTATGAAAATCCTGCAGTTCATTTCATACTCAATGGTAAAAGATTGATTTCCCCCTGTTTGGGAAACAAGGAAAGCATGACCACTTTCATCCCATATATTTAACATCATGCTGGAAGTCATAGCTGGTGCAATAAGGCAGGAAAAAGAAATAAGAGGCATGTGGGTTGGGAAAGAAGATGTAAAACTGTCTTTGTTCACAGATGACATAATTATCTCCGTAGAGAATCTTAATAAATGTATAAAAAGGCTGTTACACTACTAAGTGATTTTACAGACTTGTAGGCCACAATGTCAATGTACAAAAATAAATTGTATTTCTATATATGGGCAACAAAAGCATCAGAATTGAAATTAAAAATGCCATTGAAAATAGCTTTGAAAATACAAAATCATTTAGGGAAAATATAAAATATCGAGGGGAAAATTTTTAAAATACACACAAATTTTGTATATATTGAATATATTTTCAGTATACTGAAAAATTATTGCTGCAAAAAATTTTAAAAGACTTGGGAGACTCTGGATTCTAGTTCTGTGGGAAAGGGGCTTAGAAGTCACCATTCTGTTCCAACAACAAGGAAAAGCCTGAACTAACTGAAAAATCAACAACTCTTCTTGGATTCGTAAGAGGAGGGGAGGACATGGGGCAGACCACTGCTCCTAAGACTGAAAGGACAGGTGGATGCGGGGAGTCACAGCTTACTGGAGCACAGACTCGCCAGTGGAAACCACCAAGGGGACCAGGGCCTGGCGTGGGAAACCTGAACTGGGACTGACTAATTGCTGGAGATTCAGTATGGAAAAGTCTGAGTTGAAAACTCCAGGGGAACCCAGTCATAGGGGGCCCCCAAAATATTGTGAGATTTACCTCCAGGAGCTTGACCAACTTCCCACAGGCAATATCGGAGAAAAATGCCCCTGTGCATCCAGGAGGAGCAGGGGAAAAGGAAGCGTTTTGAAATAGGCCAGAACGCTCTGTTGTTCTTAACAAGGCCTGCCCTCAGGAGAAACTAGTTAATCAGAGCCTAACCTTCGAGGGAGTTACAGAGTCTAACTGACTTGTGGGTAGGGAAATAACCAAATCCAGCCAGTTCCAGCCATTCTGTTCCACTCAAAGGGGGAGGAAAATACTGAGAAACTCTTGTGAAGTTCACGGTCCAGAGACACAAACTCACTAAAAGACTGAGCCCCAGTCACAGGACTAGAGCGCTTCCCCTCCCCACACCCCCCCCAGCACATCACTAAAGGCCTATTTACTGGAGTTCCTTTGACCCAGTGCATCACGTCCAGCTGTCAAGAAAAAACCACAAGGCATACCAAAAGGCAAAAAACACAATTTGAAGAGACAGCAAGCATCAGAACCAGACATGGCAGGGATGTTGGAATTATCAGACGAGGAATTTAAAACAACTATGATTAATATGCTAAGGACTCTAATGGATAAAGCAGACGGCATGAAAGAACAAATGGGCAATGTAAACAGAGAGATGGAAATCCTAAAAAGGAACCAAAATGAAATGCTAGAGATAAAAACACTGTAATAGAAATGAAGAATGCCTTTGATGGGCTTATTAGTAGACTGGACACAGCTGGGGAAAGAATCTCTGAGCGAGAGGATCTGTCAATAGAATCCTTCAAAACCAAAAAGCAAAGAGAACAAAGACTGGAAAGAACAGAACAATATCCAAGGACTGTGGGACAACTACAAAAGGTGTAAGATACATGTGAAGGAGAAGAAAGATAGAAGGGAACAGAAAAAATATTTGAAACAATAATGACTAGAATTTCCCCAAATTAATGTCAGACAGCAAACCACAGCTCTGGGAAGCTCAGAGAACACCAGGCAGGATAAACACCAAAAAACTACACATAGGCATATCATTTTCAAACTACAGAAAATCAGAGATAATGAAAAAATCCTGAAAGAACCCAGAGGCAAAAAATCTTACCTATAGAGGAACAGAGATGAAGAGTTACATCTGACTTCTCAGGAATCATGAAAGCAAGAAGAGAGTGGAGTGAAATACTTAAAGTATTGAGAGGAAAAAACCCACCAACCTAGAATTCTGTATCCTGTAAAATTATCCTTTAAAAGTGAAGGAGAAATGGAAGGCTTTCTCAGACAAAGAAAAATTCAAAGAATTTGTTGCCAGTAGACCTACCCTGCAAGAAATAGTAAAAGAAGTGCTTTAAAGAGAAGGAAAATAATATAGAGCAGTAACTTGGATTTACATACAGTGTGGAAGAGCATTAAAGAAGGAATAAGTGAAAGTAAAATAAAACTTTTATTTTTCTTATTCTTAATTGATCTAGTAGATAACAGTTTGTCAAAATAATGATACCACCAATGTATTTGATTATGTATGCTTATGTGTATATCTTATGCATGCTTTAAAAAAGACTTGAGAAATGGAGCAATATACTATGTTTGTGAATTTGATGACTCAATCTTGTTAAGATGTCAGTTGTCCTCAGACTGATCTACGGATCCAAAGCAATCCCAATCGAAGTCCTAGCAGGGTCTTTACAGCTTCTTTCAGAAGCTGAGTCTACAATTTTTATAGAAATGCAAGGAATCTAGAATAGCCAAAGCCACCTTTACAGAGAAAACAGCAGGGGAAGACTCATCGGACCTAACTTCCAGACTTACTACATAAAGCTACGGTGATCAAGGTCGTGTGCATTTGGCATAAGGGTAAACACATAACTCAATGGAATAGAAGGAAGAGTCCAGAAACAGACCCATGCATAGATGCTCAATTGATTTTCAACAAAGGCGCTACGATAATTCAATGGAGAAAGGCCAGTCTTCCAACAAATGGAGTGGAACCAATTGTATACTCATATGGGGACACAAATGAACTTTGATCCTGACCTCATAGCATATACAAAATTTAACCCCAAATGCATCATACTATAATCTAAAAGTTAATCTATAAAATTCCTAGAAGTAAACATAAGAAAAAATGTTTGTAACCTTACCTTAGATAAAGATTTCTTAGATAAAACACAAAAAGCAGAAACTATAACAGAAAAAATGTGATTAGACTCCATGAAAATAAAAAACGTTTGTCTTTTGGAAGATCCTGTTAAGAAGATGAAAATGCAGGTCTCAGACTGGGGAAAATATTTGTCAATCATATATAGGATTAAAGAACTCTTAAAACTCAATATTGAGAATACAAACAACTCAATTTTTAAAAAATGGGCAAAGATTTGATGACTCTTTACCGAAGAAGACAAAGGAATGGCAAATAAGCATATGAAAATATGCTTAACATCATTTGTTATAAAGGAAATCCAAATTAAAACCTCAATTAAAACCACTCACACACATGAGCATGGCTAGATTCAAAAAGACTGACAATACTAAGCGTCAGAGAGGATGTGGAACAACCGGAACTCTTGTAAATTGCTGATGCGAGAGCAAAGTGGTACAGCCACATTGGAAACCAGTTTGGTGGTGTCTTATAAAATTAGACGCACATCTACCGTATGACCCAGCCATCCCAATTCTAGATATTTACCCTAGAGAAATGAAAACATATTCCACAGAAAGATTGGTGCATGAAAGTTCATAGCAGCTTTATTCAAAATAAAATAAAAACTGGAAACAAGGCAAATATCCATTAACAGGTGAATAAATAAATTGTGGTATATTTATACAATGGTCTACTACTCAGCAATAATAAAAAAGCAACAACCGAATCATAGATGCGAGAACAAAGCTGAATCTTGAAAGCATATGGTGAGCAGACCCCAAAGACTATATACTTCCATTTTATGACGTTCTAGAAAGAGCCAAACCACAGTGGCAGGATGCAGATCAGTGGTTGCCTGAAGCCAGGAACTTTTGGGATGCAGAAGAGAACTTTTTGGGAGGATAAAAATATTCTGTATCTTGACCGTGGTGTTAGTTACAAGACTGTATACTTTTGTCAAAACTTATGTGCACTTAAAATGGGTGAATTTGTGTAAGTTAGACTTCAGTGAATCTGATTTTAAAAGTTGTGGGGGTGTTTGTTGTGCTGATTACGTTTCCATGTTGTTGCCCAGTGCCCGAGGGCCTAGAGAGGGGAGCAGCCTGGGCTGCAGGGTGTCGCAGCTTTGTGGGAGACACCCATTTCCTCTAGCAGATCACAGAAATGTGGTGTCACATTTCTTTCTGCTGGAGCCCACATCGGGACCCTGGGATCCACATTTGGCTGCACAAATGGAACTCCGATGAAGAAGTGGCGGGCCCAAGAGAAGTTTAAGGAAGTGAAAGGAAAGACATCATGGTTTCCTGCCGAGGGGAGAGAACAGGGGCTGGGAGTCGGGGCAGGGCAGTCCCTGCTGGAGCCTCTTGCTGATTCTCTGATGTGGGGCTTTTCCTCTGCAGATGAACTGACAGAGTCAGTTTCCCTGGGCCCGGCCCTTGTTATCCACCAGGGCGACAGTGGGGACTCCCATTTGTCCCTCATTTCCAGGTTCATGTGGCCTAGGAGGAAGAGCAGACACGGGCATAGGTAATTATCATAATGCATAATAGAAAGATGTATTCAGGGGAGCATGGGGGCTGGGACTCCTGAACCCCACCACTTTCACCTGTTAAATGTGGGTAATGACAGTGGCAACCTCCCAAGATCATCTCGAGGAATTAACGAAATATCAAAAACTGCATTTTCAAACTATACAAGTTGCGTAATGCATAGGATGTTTCTCATCTCTAGAGGCCCTGGCTGGCTTTAGGCTCATCTTTATCAAATAAAGTATGGTGTGTGTCTGAATAAACTAATAAAATAATAGCTACTAGGTGCTGCGCAAATAGTGCACGATTTAATCCTTATAAACATCATGCAGGATCTGTACCATTAGCCCCATTTTCCCCAGGGGAAAAGCGAGGCTTCTAAGAGTTATAGGCTTGACAAAAGTCACCCAGCCAGTGAGCAGTGGCTCTGGGGAAAGATGGAGAGAAGGGAAGGATCCATGTCTTTTTTTTCTCTTAGACTCACCCTGGCTTGGTTATCCTTGTGTTGTCATCAAGGATCACAAACCCAAATGCCTACGGGAGCCAGGTAGGTAGCGTGGAAGAGGGAGAGGCTGGGTGTCAGACTGAGGGTGAGGCGTGCAGAGCTGAGGGGCGGGAACAGAGTCTGAGGAACCAGCAGCTCCTCCACTCAGCCAAGGTTGCCCAACAGGAGTGCCAGCTCCACGTGGGGCACCCCCGAGTTTGCAAGAGAAGCAGAAATCTGAATGTAAAAGTAAACACGAAATATCCTGATTTTTAATTGTTAAGTAGGTTTGATGAACAAACATTTCATCTGGGTGTAACTAAACCCATTGTGGGTTAAATTTGGCCCCAAAGTTTGCAACATCTGATCTGTATAATTCTCTTTAAATGTAAGATTAAGAACCAAAAAAGGAATTTTTGCCATTGGCTAAATTCAAAGATTCGGCATATTGCACTGGAGTTTTGGATGACATGCTACTTTAAACCTTCTTGGCTGGTGCATTAGTCAGGGTTTTCCAGAGAAACAGAATCAGTAGGATATACATATATATACACATATATATGGAGAGAGAGAGATTTATTTTAAGGAACAGGCTCACGTGATCATGGAGACCCAGGAAAAAGCCAATTTTGCAGTTCCAGTGTGAAGGCCTTCTGCTGGCCGAATGGGCTTGTGGGAGGTCAGTCTTTGTTATAATCAGGCCTTCAACTGATTGGATGAGGCGCACCCATATTATGGAGGACATTACACTTTACTCAAAGTCTACTGATTTAAACGTTGATCTCATCCAAAGTCACTGTCACAGAAACATCCAGAGTAATCTTTGACCAAATATCTGAGCACTGTGGCCCAGCCAAGATGACACAGAAAATTAAGCATCACAGGTGGTTATGTGGCTGATGGAGAGGCCGTTTTGACAGATAGGGCTGGGCTGCTTTGGGGTGTGGAGCAGTGATTGTCTGGGCTGTGATGGGCTGTCTTGCATTTGGGGAATATGTTCCACACGAGCTGTCTCTAGAACAGAGCCCAGCAAAATACCCAGGGAACTGGGAAATGGGGGCAGCAGCCTGTCTTCCAGACTCTGCAGCCCTAATTCAGTAACTTTCAAGGGAAAGGCTGAAGTCAGGCCATTGGCTGCTGCTCGGAACAACTTCATTTCTCAGTCCAGGCCTCCGGGGGAAAGCCAGGAAGCTGAAGAAATTGAAGGCTGGAACTTCTGAGCCAGGGAATGAAGATTTTACCCGGCCACAGGGCTGTGGGTAATGTTTGGTGAACGGACAGAATACCTGGATTTGCACGCACATTTATAGGCCAAAGAATCCTTCATTTATTAATTCAGGCTCCAAAGGGAAAAAGCGGCTGTGTGGAGAGTCACAATGGTGTGGAGAGGCAAGTTACAGGGCCAGATTTGGACCCAATCACCGGCGCTCAGAATCGGAGCTGTGCCCTACGTGCAGTGTGTCGGTGACTGCAAGATCCGGGTCAGGGGCCTGTGCTGAGGAGCTGGAGATCAGCTTCTAGCCCCTGCCGGTTCCTTAGGGGTTGGGGCCGTGGACCAACCACTCTGGCTCTCAGCATCCTCATCTCGTAAATAGGAGCGTCTCCTGGATGAGCCTGTCTTGCTACATTTTCGGCGGCATCCTCTTTGATTGCCTTTTCCTCTGTCAATCATTTTGTAATATCATAGTTTACAGAGAGATTTAAGCTGTAATTCAGTCTTTCCTCTCGCACGGTTGATCCCAGTTTTCTTTTTATTATTGACAGTTTTAGAAACATTTATTTTTGTTTAACAATTTATTTTTGGGAATGTCATGAAAATTTTTAAGGTGGTTGTCACACGTGGGAAACCTTCAATCAAATTTCTTTTATATGTGTCTCATCTAATGACATATGTGCTTAAATATTTGTGTAAAACATCACAAAATTGGACAGTTTGCTCCTTTATGTAATTTCTACATTCTTTGAGGCTTTTTCTATCTTGTCTTCTTTAATATTTCAAAGATTTTTTACTAAATCAAATTGATGTGTCCTTAGAGGAATTAACTAAAACATCCTTAAAATGTTTAAAAATAGGCAAAAGCAAAAATACAAAATGAAAAAAGGAAGCTTTAAAGAATCTGTGCAGGTTGCATTGAATATGAAGAACCGCATGTGTGATGAATATGTTTCCCAAAGATGCATGCTTAGGGGATAGCCTCCCTTGGTCAGCTGAGGCTTCCTTGTGGGGAGAAGCCATATAGCCGAATCATGCTGTGTGTTCCAGCCCAAGTCCTTCCAAAGCTTCAACAGGCTAGGGAATTGGGTTTCTGTTACTTAACGCCTGCCCACCTGCTTTGGTGCCATAGAAATGGTATTGAGAGGGCAAGCAAAACAGTTTGCAACAGGGTCCTGTTTCCCTGGCTTCTGTATGGAAAAATGATGCTTCTCCTTACTAACTGGTAAACTTTTTTGTCATGGAAACCATAAATATTGCACTGAATGTTTCCCTCTTTTTGCTTTGGACACTGGGAAGCTCCTATTAAACCATGTGACCTTAGCAAGAGTGAAGGACAGAGTGATGTACATTTTTAGGAATTCTGGCTTCAGTGTTTTATTCTAATTGTTGATAACCAGTTTCTCTTTTTTGTCTATTGCATATAGATTTGAAAGGCATCACAAACCCAATTTGGAAAAATAATAGAGGTATAAATAAAAGAAAGGTGATGGTTTGGAGGAAGAATGGCTGAGATCAAGTTGAGCAAGAGGGGCTATGAATCAAAAAGCTGAGATGGGAGGGGAATGGGTCGTGAATATTGACGAAATGTGGGGAATGGCATGGGGGCTGGACTAGGAGATTACAGATGGGATCAAGATTTGAGGGGGTATTAGCAAACACAGCATGCTGAAATCAGAGCTTGAGGAAGCTTAGGAAGAGGCAGGAGAGCTCCCAGCCAGGCCCCAGGACAGTCTAATCCCCACAGCTTATTTAGTCAGCAGTTTTTCTTTGTCTGGGCATTTAAAAGATTTTTCTCTTTATCTTTTCACTATGACGTCTACTTTTGGATTAATTTGTGTTTATCCTGCTTTGTGCTCAGAGAAAACTTTGTTGTTTTTTTTTTTTCCTGAGGAAGATTAGCCCTGAGCTAACATCTGTGCCCGTCTTCTTCTACTTTGTATGTGGGTTCCTGCCACAGCATGGCTGACAAGTGGTGTAGGCCCACGACCAGGATCCGAACCCACGAACCCGGGCTGCCAAAGTGGAGTGTGATGAACCTTTAACCACTACACCACGGGGCCAGCCCCATGGAGCAAACTTTTAATTTGAGAACTTATGTCTCTCTTAAATCCTGGAAATATTCTACTTTTATCTCTCAAATATTTCTTCTTCACTGTCTTCCATGTGTCTTAACTGCCTTTCTGATAATTATTTCAATTATGGCTATCCTCTAGGTCATTTCCCCAGAGTCACTTCTCATACTGTGGCCAGACTGGAGTGCACCTCACCTACTGAGTTTATTCAGTAGCTATATATCTAGTTTTCAAGATTTCTAATTAGTTTTTAATAGTTTGCTGTCATTTTAATTTCTGCATGATTTTGTCTCATAATTTCTGTCCCTTTTATTGATGGTATTTCTTCTCGCTGAGGATCTCAGACATATTTATTTAAAGTCATTGTCAGACTGTCTATAATTGTATTTTCACCTGGAGTGAATTCACGTTGATTACTTATTAGTTTATTTTGCTTCCTGTCTTTCGTTGCATTTCATTTCCTCATGGGTTTGGAATTTTCGTTTGTAGGCTCATCCTAAGAGGAAGGTCCTGTCCCACAACCCGTTCCACACACACACACTATTTCAGTTATGATGCATTCGACTTCATGTAAGAGGAAATCCAACCAACACTGGTTAAACCACAAGAAAGGTATTATTTACTATACAAGTATACAGAGTCTAGGTGGCCCAGGGTTCACTGAGTGGTCCAACAACGTCAGGGTTCCACGTCAGCATCTTTCCTTCTCAACAGCTGGAAGAGGCTGTCTCAGCTTCAGTCATCCTGTCATTGCACAATGACATCTCAGGTGAGATGGGAGATGCAGGCTGAAAACAGCAGCTTTTTCCCTACAAACACTTTATATGGGAGAAAACCTTTCCCAGAAGCCCTGAGCAGTAGGCATGATTTGGGTCCTTCTCGGGGTGTTGAACAGACGTACTCCTATTTTCTCTGCAAGAATAAAACTCTCAGACCGAAGGACAGTAGTGCCAGCTTCTACTCACCACTCTGCATCTCTCTTCCATTTCACGTCCGCAGATGCGGTCATCTTGATTTTGAACCTGGCTATGATTTTAGCAGTTTCTTTTTATATTTCATCTGTCATTACTATGTGCTCAGAGTGGAGGAAAGGAAGGGACTTCAAATCATGTACTTGAAATGCTATCTGGATCCAAGTCTCATTCTCCTTTCTGTTTTAAATTATGGGATGTGAGTCATGTGTTGGGTAAATGATCAAACTCACACAACTACCTTGGTTTGAAGGGTGTGGCCCAGCGTGGGAAGGAGACGGCCACCTTTTATAACCCTCATGGATGTGTGAGGCACAGGAGAAGCTCAGAATAATGATACAAATACCAACAAGCACATTCTCAACTTAAAAGGACACACCTGCACGTCCAGGTGATTAACATGATTAACACCAGGCAGAGTTTGTAGCCCAGATATACTCTCCACATGAATTTGAACTCCGAAATCAACCTCCAATGCCACGAATTTTTGTTACTTAAACCTTGAATTAGCTACACCATGGCGGTTGTGGTGAAGATCGATGTTTAGTCTTGGTTAATCTTCACGTTAATTACCTGGAGTGTGATTTACAACTTGGAAAGGGGTAGGATATCAACACCTTGACCCATATAGTCTTTTCACCTGCCCAGTGGGATCTTCGTATCCACCCCTGAGGCATGGGGTGGAGGGTGCAGGAGGGCCTTTGCTGTGTCTCTCCCACAGGAGGATGCATGTTACAGGTAAGTTACAGCAGCAGGCACAGCCCGCTTAGCGTCACCTGCCCCTATTTGGTCATCGCTGGCTTTTCTAGACTGGTGGGACCAGTTTTGGAGCAGAGATGGGGCTGTTTCAGAGACATTGTTTCAAAAGCTTTGTTTTCAGAATTCATTTCCCCTCTTTCGTTCAAAGGAAAGAGAAACTTTGTACAGGGTACTTACTAGCAGTTTATCGAAGGACATTGAAGTTCAGCATTGAAGACCTTGTTTTCAGAATCTTTTTCTTCCCACTTTTTTTTTTTTTCAAAGGCAAAAAGTTAGTTCTATACAGTTCACTATAGGAGTTTTTCTACGGGATTTGAGGGCGCTTCTGATAGGGTGGGCTGAAGCCTACATTGACAGAGTTTTTCTAGCTCCTGGGCTGCTGCTGCTTAAGCAGAAAGGGGCTTTGGCCTGTGGCTTCTGGCTGCAGCTGCCATCTCACTACCCCGTCCTCACAGTCTGGGGTCCAGCTTTCCAGCTGCTCAGTTTCCGGCCGTTGCTCAGGCCCCATCTCAGCCTCTGGCCACTTCCACCTTCATGTCCATGTCCGTGCCACCCGCTGGCCTGGTTTGGGGCTGGCCAGGGGCTGCCTGAACCCCACAGCTCCTCGGTGAGCGCTCGGCACGCCCCACCCCACCTCCTCGCCCTGTCAGCTGAGACGGAGGCCTTTGAAGCCAGTGCTGTGGGCCCAGGCCCCTTCCGCTGAGTTGAGCTGCAGCTCGAGTCTACATCTCCTGCAGCAGCACACTGTCTCTGACCCTTCACATTTTC
This sequence comes from Equus asinus, assembly GCF_041296235.1. Classification (NCBI taxonomy): domain Eukaryota; kingdom Metazoa; phylum Chordata; class Mammalia; order Perissodactyla; family Equidae; genus Equus; species Equus asinus. The sequence continues at coordinate 86,610,460 of NC_091810.1, read as the reverse complement.
CTTGCCCACTTTTTTTTTTTTTAAAGATTTTATTTTTTCCTTTTTCTCCCCAAAGCCCCCCGGTACATAGTTGTGTATTCTTCGTTGTGGGTTCTTCTAGTTGTGGCATGTGGGACGCTGCCTCAGCGTGGTCTGACGAGCAGTGCCATGTCCGCGCCCAGGATTCGAACCGACGAAACACTGGGCCGCCTGCAGCGGAGCGCACGAACTTAACCACTTGGCCACGGGGCCAGCCCCTTTCCTTGCCCACTTTTAAGGAGCCATTGCTGTGTGCAGCCCCTCAGCCGCTGCCCAGGGGAGGGGATGGTTGTGCTAATTGCATGTAAATGATCAAGCTCCACAGATGGTGGGAAAAGCAAACCAACAGTTTACTTCACTTTAAGGATGCAGGTACAGCAGTGTAGGAAGTGGGCATATCAGGGCTATGCAACCGTGGGCAGGGTCTCTGCCACGTCGGTTTAGGGAGCCTGCTGCAGTCTAGAGCAGGGGTTTGCAAAATATGTCCCATGGGCCAAAGGTAGCCTGCCCCCGTTCTTGTACGTTGTTGGAACACAGCCACACTTGTTCGTTTGTTTACATATTGTCTATCGCTACTTTCACACCTAAGACAGGTAGTTGCAACAGAGGTCGTACAGCCTGTAAAGCCCAAAGTATTTACTATCCGACCTTTGCAGCAGAAGTCTGTCAACCCCTGGTCTCCAGTCTTTTGAGGGGAAGAAACTTAAGACTTCTGACAAAGCCCTGAGAGATGCAGGACGCCTTCCTGGAGTCTGTCCGGCAGCCCTTATAGCTGTTCTGAGTGTGTGAGGTAGGAGTGATGCTCATCACGGACCAAGATACATACAAGTGCATTTAACTGCTCCCATGTACCACCGCCTGAGTGAGGTTCATAGCTGACGTGTGCCTCATTAATCCCCTCTAAGGGCTGTTGTGTTAACAGGAAAGGACAGACCTAAAGAAGATATTATAATATTACAAACAATAAAATATCTGTGATCATTTGCCTCGTTGTGAAGGTTTTAAGCTCTTATCTTATTTGCTTTGGTGACAACCTGCTAGACATGGTGAGATCAGTAAAACCCCTTGACCACTCTCCCTAACCCATCTGTAGGAGTTCAAACCCCCTTGGTGGCCCCAAGGCAAGGAACACAGCAGAATGGGGGGCTGCCACAGCTGTCATCTGTCCAAGACAACCCGTGAAAGCCACCATATCGGGAGAATGAGTGGAGTCTTTCTCCTTCTCGGGCTTTCTGCCCATTCACCACTGTTGCAGGTGGAACAGCTGCGGAAACGTAGTGCACAGAACATGCGGCTTGTTTACGTGACCACATCAGCGGGAGCGTCACCAGGTCTGCTGCACAGAAGGAGCTCCCGAGCACACGTATGCAGAACACTGGATTTCCAGTACAGAAAATTTACCCAAAGCTTGAAAATAAGGCAAAAGTGTAGGCAGATGTCCTTTTAATGGTTAACAGGCTCAACCAAGGATTATTCAGTTATTTACCAGAATGTTCCTGTGTTTGATCCTGCTATTTGTTATTTATTAGAGTCCAGACCTTGTAAAATTACGTGCTAACTTGTAGTTCTGTTTGAGAGAGGAAAAACCCCCTAAACTATGGTTTTATTCCTCTGTAGGACAGTAACTGGTTTTGCAAGCGGCCCAACAATCTTTTTAAAAAAAAGTTTGTTTTGTTTTTTTCTTTTTTTCCTAGCAATCTTATTCAAGCCTTCTTTTTTAAGGCACCTTTTATTGATGGGCTATGCAGTCCCTGTTCCTCACTTACTCTTCGAAGTGGCTCTATCTTCCTTCTGGAATGTGGGTATGGTGGAAGGCTGGCCCAAGTCTATGACATGGAGCCTCTCCTTCCTAATGTCCTGTGACGTCCCATTGGCCAAAGCAAATCACATCAAACTCAGGGGCAAAGCACTTCTCCACAGGAGGTGGGAACCAGGTGTATCTGACTGAGCAAGTTTCTAACCTATTGCAGCGGGTAATTTTATGTGTCAGCCTGACTGGGCCATGGGATGCCCAGAGAGCTGGTTAAATGGTGTTTCTGGGTGTGCCTGTGAGGGTGTTTCTGGACGCAATTAGCATTTGAGTTGTTGGACTGAGTAAGGCTGACGGCCCTCCTCAGTGTGGGTGGGCACCATCCACTTTGCTGAGGGCCTGAATAGAACGAACGGGCAGCGGAAGGGAGAATGCGCTCTGCCTGACTATGAGCTGAACATCAGTCTTCTGCCCTCAGCTCCTGGTTCTCAGGTCTTCAGACTCTAACCATAATCTACACCATCAGCTCTATGGCTCCCAGGCCTTTGCACTGGCCTTCCTGGCTTCTCCAGCTTGCAGACGGCAGATTGTGGGACTTCTTATCCTCTGTAACCATACATATATAGTATTGGTTCACACAGTGTATATGTAGGTGTATGTATGTGTGTGTGTGTGTGTGTATTCAGTTACGTGCCGCATAACGACCTTTTGGTCAACGAGGGACCGCATATGCAATGGTGGTCCCATAAGGTTAGTATCATATAGTCTATGTGTATATTAGGCTATACCATCTGGATTTCTGTAAGTACACTCTATGATGTGCATCCAATGACAAAATCACCTAATGACACAGTTCTCAGAACTTATCCCATCGTTAAGCAACGCAGGGCTGTAGTAGGGGAGGAAGACAGTTCCTCCACCCTCTAGGTCTTTCTGGCTGGTCTAAGAATTAAATTGACACAAGACAGGATAACGGGAGAATGTCAAACAAAGTTTAATAACACGTATACATGAGCGAAACCTAGGAAAGCTGAGTAACTCACCAGAATGGCCAAAACCTGTCACCTTAAATACCGCCTTCAGCTAAAGACAAAGGAGGAGGCAGGGGGTAGTGGTTTGGGTCTTCAAAAGGGAAGAAGGCAATTTACATGGAGATGGAAATGCATGTGGGCCAAATATAGACAATGTGACCTGAGGAACACATTTTACATTACACTACAGTTATGGGATCAGTTCCTTCCTGGAACAGCCTTGTATCTTAAATTCTTTTAGGCTGTTGGGGGGAAGATCAAAGTATCTTTCAGAGTCTTTTTGTCCTTAAAAATAATCAAGGCAAAGAGACACATTTTGGGGTGGCCAACTCTGATCCCCTACACTGTGTATCTTCTATTGGCTCTGTTTCTCTGGAGAACTCTCATACTCCCACCGCAGTGGATAAACTGGGGGCATTTCATTAGTAGAGCTCATTGCAGTGCACTCATCGTCACATTCTTAGAACAAATAAAATGATCACATGGTATATAAAATATGAAAGCATGCAAACTGACTTCTCAACAAAAGTGCTGATTGCAAACTGCACCCCCGTGAATGTGCATCACAGACCTGGCTGAGCGTAGTGGAGATCACAGGAAAGTCAACCAGTCCAAACACGTTAATGCCATAATCCTGCACTGGTATCATGTACAGAGATTTTGAAAAACCCAGAATGCCAATTGTTACAGTTTTATAAGTAAACAGCTATAGTTCATATAAGCATTTTCATAAAAGACTAAAGTTACATCTATTGCGAAAACATCCAGGATGAAAGAAAATTTGAATCAGAGGTGGGAGACTCTACATCCTGTGGGCCAAATCTACCCCAGTTTCGTAAATAAAGTTTTATTGGAACACTTGATAAACAAATGGCAAGCAATAGGATATTGGAGTATAGGAGGAAGCCATTTGGTGTAAACTTAATTTGGCCTGACCTTGTTTTTCCAAAAGGGCCTGTCATGGCTGTTGAGCACGCATTGTGTATCTGCTTTAAGCATTTGCTGTGCCTCAAAGACAAGAACAAATCGCCTTAAGATAAAGACGCAACCTCCCCCACACTGGCATTTCCTTAAGGCTAGGCATTGATTGCTGCGCCCACCCTGCTGTGTCCATCGAGACAGCAGCCTACTTCGTGCTGTGTGAATAGCTGTGCTGTGCCAGCCAGGCAACCTCTTGACTGTTGTAAAAGGGACATTCCTATCTTCTATGATGGATGCTCTTTGTTCCAAGATGGTATATAACCACTCTGTACACCCCACTTCCTTGGTCCCCTCCTTCCTTGGAGAAGGAAGGCCCTGGGCTAAGCTAGTCCTCAGATCTGGCTCATAATAAAACTCACCCCGGTTTGGGTTTATAGATTGGTTATGGATGTTTTCATCGACAACTGTTAGGCACGGTCCTTTATGTGCAGTCTACGGCTGCTTTCGTACCACAATGGCAGGGCTGAATAGTTGCAGCAGAGATCACAGGGCCCACGAAGTCTAACGTTGCTGCTCTCTGGCCCTTTGCAGGAAGCATTTACTGACCCCTGCTCTAGAGGAATGCCAGAAGTATGATTTGTGCCTGTTCTTGCGCTGCCTCTGGACATACCACAGTCTATAAAACCAGCAAGGTAAGAGCAAGGGCAGCATGGCGAGCACTACATACCTGGAGTCCAGGAGAACAAGGGCCTCCTCCGAGGTGGGGCAGGAGTCTGCTAGGGAACCTGCTGAGAGCTTCTCCCTGCCTGTTCCTTCTCAGGTTTTCTAGAAAAGAGTTTTCTTAAGGGAAAAATGGTCAGGGTATTATCCTTCCTGAAGGATTGGAAAAGTTTACGTCTGTCACACACCTGGAGCTGAAAACAAGCGATATTTATTTGCAAATGAAAAACTCCATTTGCAGCAGTGGCAACAGGTACCTGCAGCGTCAGGCTGCTCTCTCCCCACTGACATTGCCAGGATTAAAAATAGCCGTTCTGTGTGTCCTTCAGCCCTGTATTGAGCTGGAGCCCTGAGCCGAGTTCTCCTCAGCTTCATGCTTAATGAAGCATAATTTGTATTAATAGCAGCTATTAAATCTAGAGTGCTTAATAGGAATTTAGAGCTGCGATCCTGAGTCACTGAGCTTCCTGCACGCGGTCCCCAGAGCGCTGAGCTCAGCCTGAGCACCGGCCACGGGTCCTGGGCCTGTGCGGGGAGCAGCTGTGGCGAACAGGAGGCAAGAGAGAGCAGGGCGCCAAATCTCCAACTCAGCCTGGGGTTTTCTTGGGTCCTAGGACCGCGTGGCGGTCCCTCTGTGGTGGGAAGGCTGCATTCCGGAAAAGGCAGCATTGGGTGCTGGAGAACAAGTGGGCCGGGCAATTTTACAGACTTGCATTCAGGGAAAGACAGAAATGAAGATTTGATGTTGGTTCGGCACCTTTCTGTTCCCATCCTTCTTTAAAACAAGCTCTGGTTTAAATGTAATATGGAAGGATTTCTGTAGAAAATCATCGTGGGAAGTGAAGTGGCTCCTCGTAGCCCTGCTTCAGCAAACGTTTCCTTCCTTGCTGGGCTTCCCTCCATCTACACTCACTGTGCCTGTGTTTTCTCTGTGCCCTGAAGCCCTTGCTCAGACAGCCGTCTCCACTCCCACCCACCACCCCGGGAGCTCCAAAAAGGCAGTGGGAGAAGAAAATGTGTCCTTTCATCTTTGACTCTCTGATGCCTCGCTCAGGGTCTGGTGCCAGGTGGGTGGGAGACCTCGTGGTTGCTGTCGTTACTGTTATTTTACAATTAAGAAAACGGTGTTAAACTCAGGGTCTAATTGTCTGTTTTAATACTATTACCAGCTGCTTGCCCTTGGGCAAGTCATGTCGTCCATCTGGCCTCAATTTCCACATCTGCAAAGTGGAGTTAATAACACTACAAACTCCTAGGTTGCTGAGAAGATGAACTACAAAAATACAAAACTCAGGCTGTGCTTGTGCGCTAGAGCTATTTGTACCAGAGCAGGAAAGGCTGAGGTGCCAGCAGTTTCCTCTGACAGTTGCACACTGGGTGTGAATGTCTTTTTCTGCCCTGGGCATAGGGCTGGTCACGTGGCGGAGGCCTGGCTCCATGCACAGCTTCTGCTCAGCACTTGGGTAGGTGGGAGACGGCAGCAGAATGTGGAGCTTCAAAGAAATGATCAAGTTGGCAGCCTCCCTGTGGAAGGCGCTGTTTGAGGCAGGCCATCGCAACGGTGCCCCGGGTCCTTTAATCACACCCGGGAGAAAAATGCCTTTAACAAGCTCCTAAAGCCCTGAAGCAGAAGGATTAATAACAGCTCTCATCTTGGACTCAGGCAGCCAATAGGAAAATAGACGTGAAGTCCTGGCCATATGCGAGCCTGGGCATCCTCGCTTGAGCGATCCTTTCGGAGGAACCGGTGGCAGGAGAGGAGAACAGAGTTTTCTACTGCTTTAGGTTTCATGAGCAAGCCAACAAACCTAAAGACAGTCCACAGAGTGGGGACATGCAACAGGGGCCTTCTGTTTCCAGTGATTCTTCATTCCCACAGTGTTGGCTTAACTGCAGGGACCCCGTCACAGAGGTGGGGCTCTTTGCTGGGCTGTGTACATCAAACCAGAGTTCCCGGGATATTCGCTCGTCTGTGGAGTGCAGGCTGCTTCCGCAGGGGTGATGACTTGGCCAAGATGGAGGCAGGTCCCCCAGCCACAGGTCTCACAGCCCTTGAGACAAGAAGGGAGTCCACACTGGCACAGCGATAAACCGTGGAGTGACTCAGGGAGTCACGGGCAGGCCAATAGTAATATAACTGGCTCACAAGCTTGCCTCTTTTTTATTCACTGAGAAGTCCATGGTGTCAGGCACAGGCTGAGACAGGGGATAGAGGCAGAAACACAGAGCCCCACCCACCTGGCGTGGACCCAGCTTGTGTGCCCTTTACTGAAAACAATCCAAGATCATGAATACAAAAGTAGGTAAAAAGTGAGTATTTACTTAGAATAAGAAAGAAATTACATCCAATTTCATATTTTTAAAATAATGTGCTGGAATTAACAGACACAGCTCTATAATATTTTTTACTAACATATTCTGGTAGCATATTCTTTGATCGTCTCTTTGTATAGCAACAATTTTGTAATGTTATTATCCAAGGAGGACAGAAAGATGATTCAGTGTTGCATAGTTTACCAAAAATTGCTTTGTATTATTGGTAGCTGAGGAAAGTTTCTTTCATCCTTATGTATCATTGTAGTGATGTCATGTACATGTAAAGATTGTTGTAAATTTGGAAAAAACTTCTGCCTCCCGTGTGTGGATTGTATGTCTTATTTCTTCTGCCCTTTCGTTTCTGGTTTGGTAGTGTTCTGATTCTCATAACCTCTTCTATCTTTTTTGTTACTTCATTATCTATACCGTTTGGATATCAGGATTCCTTCCGTGTCCTCATCTGGACCGTCAGCATTTTAGTCTCTTGTGGTATAAGAGGTTTTGACATTTTGAAGCCTCTGCTAGTCTGTCTTTCAGTTGATTCTTTTGGCTTCCACTACGACACTTCCTTTCTGTCATATTTGACTTTTGGAGCGATCATTAATTCTGAAAAAAATATACAAAATTGATCTGTAATTAAGGAACATTCAAATTCAAATGCTTTTCTAAATACCAGTATTTTGTGTTTAACTACATAATTGTGAAATCAACTTGCTTTTATGCTACATACATAGATTGTGCAGGAGTTTTACTAGGTGAGTTTCTTCAGGTCATTTTCCTGCATCAGTGGTAATTTTGTATGCAGTTTGGTCTGAAAGGCCAGATTTTTTGGAGGACAAATTGTGTCAGACACACTAAGATAGGCCTTGATACGTAGGGGCGTTTAAAACATGCTATTTCCCACGTAGACAAGTTCTCTCTTTGTAGTATTGCTACAAGTTTGCACCCTACAGCACAAGAATTATGATAAAATGTATCATTACATAAAAAAGAATTTTCAAATGTGTGCCAAACTTATCACTGTATATACAGCATTATTGAATCTATTCCTGAGAAGGAAGACATTTTTATCTAGGTGTGGATGAGCCCTGGAGCCTTTGCTCATAATTGTATTCTTCCTGTGATTTATGAGTATTACATAGCCCAGCTGTGGCTCCACACGATTTGAACTTCTGCTTCCATCTTCAGGTGCTGTGGAACATGTTTATATCGTCATGCCGTCTCTGGACCTGTGCCTTTGTACGTGATGCTGGAGCAGTCGGCACAGTGGGCCGTAAGAGTATTCTGCAGAAGTGACTGCGCAGTGCTTTTGTAAAATACCTGCTAAATACAAGTTAAATCCATCCCACAGCCACTCCTGACACCTGCATGAAGAGATGTGACAGAGAGGGGCAGACGGATGGAGAAAGATGGCAGTGTTAATGAATTGTATTTAAATATCTTATTTTTGACAAGTCATGACCATAGGCACACATTAGTGGGGCCCCTGTCAGGGCCTTCGGAAAGAGCTGGGCAAGAGAGAAGCACTGAGGCTAGAGCATCCTCAGTCCACCTCTGTTTGCCCACAGAGCTCATACTGGAGGGAGGGAGAAGGAGAGAGAGTAGTAGACAGGCCGCGGCAGAATAACATGATCGTTCCATGCCAGAAGGAAGCACAGGGAAGTGGAGAATCAGAGAGGAGGGGTCCTGGGTCAGCCCGGGAGGCAGGGAAGGCATCCTTGGGGAGATGGTGTCCAAACTGAAACCCAAATGGTGACCAGTTCTTTGCCAGACAAACCAGGTGAGAGAGGCGTTTCAGGTGGAGGGCACAGCACGAGCAAGGGTCCAGAGTTGTGGTCCAGACATAGAGTCTAGAAATGCAAAAGCATTCGGTATGGCTGGAACTCAGAGTGCCAGGAGAGGAGTGCAGAGAAAAGAGGCTTAGTAGAAAAGCAGGGCTGAGGTCACAAGGCACCTGGACTACCATGCTAAGGGGACTCTACCCTGGGTGATGGGGACGTATTGAAAGATGGAGGTGAGATTTGCATTTAGAAAGCTCACTTGAAACAGTTTTGAACTGAACAGGAGTGGAGTAAGACTGGGGCTGATGCAGTAGTGCGGGTAAGAGTAGCTGTGTGTGAGAAGGGGAGGTCCAAATATTAGGAAAAAGTAAGGAATAGAGGGGAAAAAATACTTTGGGTGGGTGGGGATTTCCAAGGATAATAATCCAAGTGTCTGAGTCTATATGATGTTAAGAGAGGAGAGGAAGAGCAGCAGATTTGCTGGGGAGCTGCTTGAGGTTCTTACAGGACGTCTCAGCGAAGATGCCCTGTGAAGGGGCACCAGATGCACCCACAGTGCTGGAGAGGGATCTGCCAGAGTGGTGACTTTCAGAAGTCAGTGAAGCCACAACGTGGACGAGCTCTTCACAGGAGAGAGTGTGGCATGAAAGTGTCAAGGACACAGCACCAAACCCTGGAACACTAACATTGAAGTCCAAGAAGAGGAGGAATGTGCACAGGAGACCTGGAAGAAATGGGGAAGTGTAGGAGAAAGATGAGTCTCTAGGGAAGTTTTCCTCAGTTTGGGCGTGATCCTAGAACAGGATAGATCAGAGCTTCCAAGTAACACTTGGTTGGGGAAGCCCGAGTAATGGGAAACACGTTTTCCATTTCACGGTTCCAGGTAATTTCCATGCTGGCATCATCTGGCTATTGCATCAGGAATTTGGAGGAGAGAACTACTTCATTCTCTTTTATTTTTCCTCAGAGGGACTTGAGGAAATATAAAACCATAGGACTCTCAGTATCCGAGGCAGACATTCTGTACAATTAATAGAGAACAGAGACAAATTACAAAATAATTGAGGTTTTGCCTAAAATGATCCCATCACTCTCTAACTCCATGGCCTAAAATGTAAACCTAGCTTTTGCATGTAGATGTGTATTTACTAACGACATTATTTCACTCATTACAGTTTTGTGTCACCTTCTATTTAGGTGAATACAGATATTGATCATCTCAGTTAATTTGCCACAATAATGCTGTGTGGCATAACACAACAAAAGTTTATTTCCTACACATAGTTCATATCTACCATGGGTCAGTGGGAGTTCTCTCCACATGGTTGCTCAGGATCCAGGCTGACAGAAAGTCCACCATCTTGAAGCTACACCATCTGGAAAATTTGGCTTCCTCAGTCACTTTAGTGGGAAAGGGAGAGGCATTGTGTCATGTCCTGGCTCTACAATGCTTTGTCCCAGAAGAGAGATGGACCACTTTGATTCACAGCCCTTTGGGCAGGACTAGTGGTGCAGCCCCATCTAATTGCCTGGGGGTTGAACCTGCGGAAGAATACATCCATATATGGTGGGCGGTACATATCTCTGCCACACTCCACATCATATAAATCCAAAGTCTCAAAAGGCACTTTAGGTCAGAAAATGTAAACAAAATAACAATAAAACGCCTTACAATTAATATTAACAAATAATAGTAAAATACTTCTATCAAAAATTATCTAAGCAAATATAAATGGAAATACATCTATGTCTGGTTTTATTGGAAGCAATTACTTTTTTTCAAATCCTATTTATTTACATTTTGACTTATTATTTGTAACATTGTAATACCACATTGACGTTACATTTATATATTTTCTAATATTAATTTGATTAAGAGTAACGAGGGTATTTTTTATTGTTATTGTGAAGTATAGGAAATTTAGAAAATTACAGTCTTAAAAAGTTTTAACTGTTTTGCTTTTGCTGTAAAACTCAATCTCAGCATATTTTAAATATGTCATGATATGTCTCTATCTTTGCTTTCTGTAGTAAGTGCACAAATACCGCAGAGGTGAAACGCACAGTCATGTATGAAGAACTGAGTTTCAACAAAAACTTAATTTACCAATAGATGTTTTTTTCTCATTCCAACGTATAAGAAAATTGCTAGACTATGAACTGTTAAATTTCCCAGTTTTATTATGCAGTGCGGTCTTTTGGGAACTAAAAGAATTCAACCATCTCCTTGGGCTCGGTAATTTGCTGGAATGGCTCACGGAACTCAGGGAAACACTTATGTTTACCAGTTTATTGTAAACAATATACAGTCCTCCCTCCGTATCTGAGGGAAATTGGTTCCAGGACCCCCTCGGATACCAAAATCCTCGGACGCTCAAGTCCCTTGTGTAAAGTGGTGTAGTATTTGCATATAACCTACAAATATCCTCCCATGTGCTTTAAATCATCTCTAGATTACTTATAATACCTCATACAATATAAATGCTGTGTAAATAGTTGTTACACTGTATTGTTCAGGGAATAATGACAGGGAAAAAAAGTCTGAATATGTTCAGTACAAGACGCAACGATCACAGGCCTTTCCATCGGAGTTTGGTTGAATCCGCAGATGTGGAACTTGTGCATCTGGAGGGCCAAGTGTAAAGGATATAAATTAACAGCCAGATGAAGAGACGTGACGTCTGGAAGCGTCCTGAACAAAGGAGCTCATACCCCCGTGGAGTTGGGGTGCGCCACTCTCTCGGCACGTGGATGTGTTCACCAACCCAGAAGCTTGCTGAACCCCATCCTATTGGGACTATTACGGAGGCTTCATCATGTAGGCGTGATCAATCATTAACTCAATCTCCAGTCCCCTCTCCCTTCCTAGAGGATGGGTGGGGTGGAGCTGAAAGTTCTAAGCTTGAAATCACGGTCCGGTCTTTCTGGTGATGGACCCCATCCAGGAGCCCACCAAGAGTCACCTCATTAGAACAAAAGACACTCCTATCGCCCAGGAAATTCCAAGGAACTTAGGAGCCATGCGTCAGGAACCAGGGTCAAAGAGCAAATATCAGAACAAGAGATGCTCCTAGTGCTCTTATCACTTAGGAAATTGCATGAGTTTAGAAGCTCTATGCCAGGAAGTGGGAGCAGAGACATATATGTATATTTTTTTCAATTATTTCACACTTTGGAAAAAATTTTCATGTTATTTTATATTTGTTTTAAGCTCATATTATTATACTTCAATATAATTTTGGAATGTTACCAGTTTCCATAGCGTATGTTACTTTCCTATTTAAAGGTTATACTTAAAAATAAAACTAGTAATTCAAACACAGTTTAATCATAATAGCAACTTTTTTTATTTCAAATTCATCTTTAAATTGATAAAAGTTATAATATGCACCTCTTTAAAAACACTTGCATATATTTCATTTTATTCCTGCCCAGAATATTTATTTGTCAAGAAGACTTTTTAAAAGAAGTTTTAAAAAGATATTTTGACAAATGGGATTTTATATTTTCAATTACGTATTTTATATTGCATGTTTAGGAGACACTCTTACTTAGACACTCTCTCTTTTTAAGACTTATAATCTCTGAATATCGTTTTAAAACTATAAACTACAGAACATTTGCATAAATTATAGGGCACTGGGTTCACAGATTTTTTTAAATAGAAGTCTTTGTATTTGAAAAATACAAAAAAGATGCTTGCTCTGTCTCTCCACATTATATTTTTTGCCTTTTGGTATGCCTTGTGGTTTTTTTCTGGACAGCTGGACATGCTGTACTGGGTCAAAGGAACTCCAGTAAATAGGCCTTTAGCGATGTGGGGGAGGGGGCTGGGGAGGGGAAGCGCTCTAGTCCTGTGACTGGGGCTCAGTTTTTTAGTGAGTTTGTGTCTCTGGACCGTGAACTTCACGAGTTTCTCAGTTTTTTCTTCCCCCGCCCTTGGGTGGGACAGGATGGCTAGAACTGGCTGGATTTGGTTATTTCCCTTCCCACAGGTCAGTTCGACTGTATTTGCAAATGAGAAGAAAGATTAGTGTATGGTATCAGGAATCCATTGTCTGCAAATAACAGAAACCAAACTGACGTTGGCTTAGCAGGCAGCTGGGGTGGGGAGGGGAGGCGGTGGGGATCCACGCTGTTACTCTGGCTCAGCAGAGCCACCGGGTCCTTTGCGTCTCTCCGCTCTGTCCCCCTCAGTGTGCCCACCTTCTGCCTCGGGCTTGGTGTCCTGTGGTTACAGCTGGCTGCTGCCTTTCAAATCCTCTCATCCACGTCCCAGTCAGGAATCAGGGAGAAGGAGAAGGGCGAAGGCCATCTCCTAACGAAGCCTTGCCTTTTAATTCAGGCAAGATCGTCTCCCTCGGGTCTCCCCTACATCTTATTGCCCAGAACTGAGTGAAGAGTGATGCTTCGACACAAGGCAGGTAGTTTTAATGATTCTGTTCATAAGCGAGAAAGTGGGAGTGGATACAGAATAGGCAACTAGCAGAGTTTGCTGAACTTTCCTGAGTTAAAATAATGATACTTAGATAATTAAAAACTTAACAGGCACACATTTATTTGACCAGTGTATGAGTAACATTCAATTTATTTATAATTGGCCTCTTTTTATGATTTTCTCCTATAAAGAGAGTCATCTTAGAACACTTCTCAGCTCCATTCTTACAACTTTCTCTATCTGACACCTGGGTATTCATCCTTTTTTTCTATTTAAATAAAAGGATCTTTGGTTATTTTTAAAATAAAATGAAGAGGACTCTTTTGGTTAATTCTTGGGATGGACAGGCAGATGTAAACAGACCTGATTAAGGAAATGCTGGAAGCCTTCACACACAAACCCAAGTGTATATGATGATGCCTAGACCATGAAATGTTAGATTTCTCAGCTTTGTTCTGTACGTTTCAATTTCTGTTGAACTTGCTCATGTCAAGTCCAAAGCAAGTGTCCCCATCAGCCAACTGCCTCCCCTCAAGTGGTCTATCTGGTTCTGCCGGCGTTGACCGTGGCTTCCAAGGATACACGTTGATCTGCATCCAAGGGCAGAAGGGAAGGAGCCTGGAGGACTGGTTGTTCACGGCAAGTTTCTAAGGGCCAGGCTTGGCGTGGCTGGTGTCACTTCCACGCACATACCGTTGCTAGAGCTTCATCACAGGACCATGGTAACGGTAGCCCTGTGGCAAGGAGCAGGGCCCAGGAACTGCTTTCCAGGAAGAGGGCGGATGGGGTTTGGGAAAGAGCCAGCTGGTCCCTGTCACACAGCTGATTTGGCTGTTCAACAATTACAGGCTCTTCTGTAAATACTGGTTGAGTCTGGCAATTAGAGATTGGTGGGTCTATATTTCTCTCCTCTACAATTTTGCTGCAGAAATATCACAACAAAAACAAATTCTAAACTCAATTCTGATGAAAGTGCAAGAAGTCACAGAACAGTCACATGAACTGTGCCTGTAAACAAGGAAGGCTCCGCTCTGCATCCTTAGTGCTGCTCTGAGAGCCTTGAGTGAACGGTGGGCTCCAGGGCAGACCCAGAGATATTTCAAGACATCCTGCTGGCAGGACAGCCAGCCATCAAGATTCTGCTGGCAGGACAGCCAGCCATAAGCTGGGTGGCCGGAAGGAATGCTCCAGAAAGTGGGGCTCTCAGGGCCTGCGGAGCTCCGGACCTCACTGCCGCTCTGAAGGAAGTGGGCTGTTGAGTTTGCTTTCTTACCTGTTGTTAACACAAGGGCCGTGGAGACCCAAGCCATCTCTGCAGCCAACCACATATCCTGACCCACCCTTCATTTCACCAATCCAAATTATTTCATAGCAATAATAATAATACTAACAATACTAAAAGCAGTAGAAGTACTAATTGGACCTCAGGTGAGAAAGGGTTGACTTAATGAACCCTTCAGCGCACGTCGTGCTGCCATCACTGGTCTCTGTTCCTGGCCCCATTCCCACTCCTGTTCCCTCCTCCCCGACATAGGCGGCCTGTCTAATGTGTCAGTGTATGTTCTTTCATCTGCATGTGTTCTTGAGAACATGTAGAGTTTCGTGTGCACCTATTGTTAGTTTATATTGACTCTATTGGGTTAGAGATCTCACTCGGTTTCTTAATTGTTACTTAATTTTGTCTTCCCTACCACTATTCTTACATGATCTCCCATGTTACTGCATGTGTTATGCTGAGCTTCCTAGGGAACAGACTCTGAGATAGAGATTTGCGTGAAGGAATTTTACTGAGAATGTTCTGTGTTTCAGGATCAACCCCTGTGAGACAGGGAGGGAGGGAAGCAGGACTGGGCAGAGGGAGGAAGTGATCTGATGTAGATCATGGGGACCTCATGGGAACTCTGGAGCTGGGATGGCCTGGACGAAGTTGCCCTGGCTTAAGGCAAGGGGCCTGGCCCTAAGACATCAACCCATTATTGGATGTGGGCTGCCCTGGAAGTGTGATGGGGGTGAGGGATTTGCTTTGGCTGAGAGCAATTTTTGTAGAGTGATGCAGATAAGAGCATCAGTGGCCAACCATTCCAGGGGCTGGAGTAATGAATGCTTCTGTTCTGACAGAGGCTGGGGAGCGCACTATACTCTCTGCTACTCTACATGTAAGACAGTCTGTTATTTCTCATTGCCGCTTCACATCCCACTACATTTACTTATCCGTGTCTTCAGATGGCCTCAACTCCCTGGTACCACAAATGATGTGTAACAAACATCCCCACTTACCAGGTGGATCTGAACCAGCTTCTCTGGGGATTGTGAGAATGGAATTCCGGGTCCCTGGCAATGGTGCTGGCTGGTTTCCAGAGTGGCTGCCTCTGCCTGTGTGCCCACCGGTGGTGCACAAGGGTTTCTAGGCCTCGCCCACTTTTTATTTTTTTTTAAAGATTGGCACCTGGGCTAACAACTGTTGCCAATCTTTTTTTTTTTTTTTTTTTTCTGCTTTATCTCCCCAACACCCCCTGTACACAGTTGTATATCTTAGTTGCAGGTCCTTCTGGTTGTGGGATGTGGGACGCCGCCTCAACGTGGCCTGATGAGCGGTGCCATGTCCGCACCCAGGATCCGAACCCTGGGCCGCCGCAGCAGAGCGCGTGAACTTAACCACTCGGCCCCGGAGCCAGCTCCCCTCGCCCACTTTTGACGCTCTCTGTCTCTCTGATTTTGGCAACCTGATGGGTCTGTGCTGTCTGATTTTTCTTTAAATTTGCATTTCTGTCATTGCTAATGGATTTGAGAATATCTTGAAATGCCTTTTAGCCCCTTCAGCTTCCCCTTCTGTGAATTGTCTGTTCATATTCTTTGTCCGTTTTTCTAGTGGGTTCTGAAAAAATACTTCTGATCTCTTTTTAGCTGGTAAACAAGCCTCCTATACAGGTTTTAATAATGGTATCTAAGGAGTTTCAGCAACCCTCTCTGGAGTGTGCATTCCTGTTCAGAATACTTCAAGTGTTAACTAATCATTCTCTGTCTCTCTCTTGCTCTTTATTTCTCTCTCTCTCACACACACACTATGTTTATAATGAAATATTTTTGAAGAAATGATCACTGATTATATAATAGTTGTCTGGTTAGTTTGTAACTGAAGATTTCTTTGGAGTAGCTGATTTTTTTTTTAAATGCTCACTGCCTTCTTTGTGCCTACTATTTATCTTTTACATCTAAATTTACAGATTTATAATCTTTCGTATCATTTCTGGGTGAGAACTCTCATTTTCTAGTCACCTGAATCTGTGAAGGAGCTGAAGGAGGTGACAGGGCTAGCTTTCTCAGCTCTTCCTCCCTCCCGCCCGCCCTTGTCTCCCTCTCTCCTCTCTCTCTGGTGTATTAGTCAAAATACGAGTCCTGGGAGCCCTGGGTTCTGTGATTTTGAGGATGTTTTTAAGGTGTAGGATTTTGTCTAAAACGGAAGACCCCAGACTGTGTAATGCCTACGATGTGCACGTAACCTGAGCCGTTATCCTGGGAGGGCACATCCTCAGACTCTCCCTTCCCACGTCACCTCCCACACCGGAGAGAAGCACCCTCAGGCTGGTGTGCCTTAGCTTTCCCCAGGGGGAAGTTTATGTCAGAGGAAGAATCGGTTCAAATCCATTTGTCTTGGGTTAAGATTTTCGCTGCATACAGATCAAATCTCCCCAGGGTCCTTACTGCGGAAGCTCAGGCAGACTTCCAGATGGGCTGACCGTGCAGGGTGAGCGTGTTCCCCAGCCCCCAGGAAAATTCAGGGGTCCCATCCCAGCCAGCACACAGTTCTGAAATCGTTACCTTAAATTCATGTTCTCAGCTGGAAGCGGCTATTCTTCAATGCAGCTCATTGATGCCACCTTTTTCCGTGAAGTTAGACATCATATTTCCTCTTATATGAACAGCTGAGGAATCTGGCAGCAAACCAGTGCTGGCAGGCTGGGCACACACACACAGGTTGCCCATCTCTGAAAGCACTTCAGAGTTTCCTGTGGAGAGGGGTCTGTCTCACTGCCCCTGTGGCAGACCCAGTCTACGTTGGAGACACCTTAGAAGGTGAAAGAAGCTTGCTTCAAGTTGTGTTTGGGTCAAAATCTGTTGGAACCAGGATTTCATGATAACCTTCTGGCTACTGTCAAGAGATAGAGTGCCCCAGAGGGCCTTTTTATTCAAAAGGCCCTCTGGCCAAGTGACAGAGTTGACATATTTTTATAAAGTAAAAATTTATTTTATCATTCATGAACAGAAGGAAAATACACTATGCACTTTTTCGATTTTTTGAACATGTCCAAGAGGGCTTGTAGCTGCCCGTCAGCAGCGTTGCAGATAAATAGCTGCATTTTTCAGACAGCAGCCCACTCTGTGGGATCAGTTCTCACTTTCCAGCAGCCTTACCCTGTGCTTAGTCAAGTCTGACAGACACGTGGACGGGCCCTGGAACGCAGAACTCTGCTCAGGGAGGAGTGGTCAACGCATGGCTGTCATAAGGAGGTCGTGGCCGGCTCATTAACTGTATCACGAGCTGTGCACTGAGTTCCACTTTCTCCTGAGATCATGGAGAACTCTTGGTGGATTTTGAGCAGGGAAGTAGTATAATCTGGACTGAGAAAGTCTGAGCCCATTTGGAAATATCCCCGTGCCTGTTCTCTGCACTCACTGATTCTCCATCAGGTGGCTCATCCCGGGTGAGACACGGCACTTTGGGAGGTGGACTCACAGGAGAGTTCTGGAGCGAAAGTCTTAGGGGAGGAAATGGAGAGAAGAACGCAGAGTGGGGATGCTTGCAGACGTGGACCCATATCTGTCCTCGCGCCTTGGTTCATTTCTGCTGGGGAGGCACTGCTGGGGGGCGTCTCTAGCAGCTCAGATTCTCTCGTCTGTCCAACGATTCTGTTTATAAATACCCGCTGCCCTCAACCAGCTAGAGGTGACTTTCTTGTTTGCAGCTAAGACCCTTGACTAAAACACTTCCCCTTTCTCCTTCTTCTCTCAGCTTAATCACTGCTTCTTTAGGGAGACTTTGGCCTTCTTGATTACGGCAGTTCGCCCTATCGGAGATGCTCATAGCTCCAGAGGTGCCTCCTGTGCAGCGCCTGTAAGTACAATCGCACATTTATTTAATAATAATTTCTGCACATTCAGTGAGGGTGGGCAGCTGGTGCTGCTGGTGTCCCTGGTGCCCAGTACAGTGCATGGCTCCCAGGAAGCACTGAGCAAGGAGCTGTGGAACATCTTTGGGCAACGAATGGACAAATGAATGAATGAAGACTCCAAATTGCTTTGTGTCTCCAGATCATCATAGATTCCAGGACACAGAGGTCAACAGAGACCTTGGGGACAGCTTTCTGCTGTCACTGCTCTGGGAGAGGATACATATTTGTCCTTGTTTCTGCATAGTTTGCTCTCCTGCTGGTTTTTCGATTCTCTCTGGTTTACATTTTTTAACATTCATTTTATCAACACTCAGTTTATCTTTGGAACTGTGGTTGTCTAACCAGGACTTCTCAGCTCCCGTCTGGGGCGTGCTTTGGGACTATTTGTAGCCCTGGGTGCTAAAAAGGAAAACTGTGTTCATTAGTGGGCTCTGGCGCCTGCACACTCTGCTTTTTCAAAGGCAACATTTCCCTCCTGTGGGCGGGTCATTCCCTCGCAGTGTGGGCAGACACTGGCTCAGCTGCACCAGCACGATATTTGGAATACCACATCTGAGAGGGAATCTGGGCTCTGCCGCTCACCAGCTGTGTGACCTTGACGAGAGACCTAATCTCTCTGGAACCCGGTTCCTTCCTTTATAAAATGGGGATGAAGTTACTTTCCACAGGGGGTTGCTGGGAGGATTAAATTAGAAAATACGGTGAAATCCCTGGTCCAAAGTACATGCTCAGCAAATCTTTGTACATCTCCCTGCTCTTTCTATTTCCCCTTTTTCTGAAAATTTCTACATTGAGGAGAAAAGAGGAGTCCACCCATGGAGAGTATTGTCCATGCCAGACCCCAGAACCACTGAATGAATGAATGAGTGAATGAGTGAGTGGATGGAGGAAGGACTGAATGAATGAGGGTGTGACCTGCACTGACTGTTACTAGGGGATGTCAGAATAGCAGTGGTTATAGTTGTGGTGGCAGTAATTATTTAGTGAATGCCCAAAGGGCTGGACATTGTGGCAGACACTTGATGGAAGTTATCTCATTTAATTAGCATGAGAGTCCTTTAAGAAAGGTATCATTAGCACCATTTTATGAATGAGAGATGAAGGCTCAGGGAGATGTCACACAACAGTGGTGCCATGACCAGTAAGTGGTTCTATGAAGGTATCATGAAAAGAGAAGGCCGTAGCTATGTGTGTATGTGCATAGGTGCATTTGCTGGTACATGTATGTTTGTGCACGTGTGTGTGGTGTTTATTTGACTCCCAAGAAAACAGTAGGCACTCATGACATGATTCTGCAATTAATGAGTGACTGTAAATGTTGGTGCTAATTAGAAGGATGAAGGCAGATAAAGTGAAGCATACAACAAGAAAAATGATTGACTATATGGCCTTGAGGAAGGAAGGTCAAGGCCAATTCACAGAGGGCTTCCGGGCTCCCTTCCTGCTGTTTAGGGAAGAGAGAACTGGGCTGAGGCCCTGAGCAAGGTCAGAGGGCTGTGATCATGGATCCTGGGAGCCAAGGCTGTGGGGCCTGTGCCCAGCGAGGGTACTGGTGAAGTCCGTAGGCACAAATGGAAGTCTCTGCAACGTGACCAATGTGTGTTAGCACCCAGAGCTTGCCCTGTTCAAGGTTTCCAAGTAGCTCTATAGTTACGGCAATGCTGGGACTCACAGAATATAGACACTTGCTTTGGACTGGCCCAAAGCAGGCTGTCTTGGTGGATATATGGTTAAAACTGGTTAAAAGCACCAGCTTGCGCCTGGGCGACCCTGAACTTTGGCATCAAGTAGCCTTTGGATTATACACTTAGCCTCTTTGTGCTGTATTTTCTCATTTGCAAATGGAGATATAAATGTAATACAATTTTTGTGAGGTTAAAATACATAATGCACAGCACAGTTCCGGGCACCTAGTTATTGTTTAATAAAGTATGTGTATTAATAATCATTCCCGTGACAACATTCGTTACAACGGAAAGCATTCCTAAGCCTTAATTCATTCAGCTTTATTTTAAGATCACTAAGAAGACTCAGAGAGGCTCTTTGGCTCTTTGTCCCGTGGTTTACTTTGCTAACATGTTCTGGTCACAGATTGGTGGGACTGACCCAGAGTGAGTGTTAAGCCAGGCTGCTAACACAATGAACAACCAGTGGAGAGGAAGAGAAGGCATTTCCCAGGGACGCCATGTGCCGTTCATAGTACTGGGCCTTCAAAGACAGCGTTGGGTTGTTAATCTTCTCTATCTCCCTTCAGCAGCTGAGTAGCCTGATGTACCTGACACCAGCTGGTTCCAGTCCATCCGCGTCTCTGCTCTGCTGGCCAGCGCCTGTTGCTGCTGCCATCACACCCATGCTCTGGTGCCCTCTGTTGGCGGCAATCTCCACATGCTTGGGCGCCGTGACTTTTGTTGGCCTTGGAAGAGGGCTGATTGAATCTGAGATCTTGCCTTCGTGTGCAAGAAGTTTAAGAAGTTTAAAAAGTTTAGAAGTTTAGACATTTAAGTATACTATTAAGTGGGCTGTTGGAGCAGATAGACCTGAGGGAAATGGAGCAGGGTCTCAGAGGTGTCATACCCAGCGTGAAATTAAATGCTTGGTTCAGGACAGTTCCCCTGGATGAGGCACTAACAAAGGGAAGAACCCAGGCCTTGGCTCCACACCCTTATCTGAGCCTACAGGCAACATTTCCCAAAGTGAATGCCAGTCCCGAGGATGCTTTATGAGGTAAAGGATTCCATAGTCAGATTGGTTTGAGAAACACTCCTATATTCTCTTCTAGAGGATTCCCAATGCTCATTCTGGAAATTTCTGGAGTGAAAGAAATCTGTTTAATCCATTCTTTTCAGGAACAGAACTTTATCAGGAAGTTTTTTTCTAGTAGTATCTATTAAGGAACATCTATGGGCCAAATATTCTGTGCAGCACACAGGGGGAAATCCAGGTTCAGAAATTCTCAAATGGAAGCAGTTAATGCAAAGTTCTTTGCTGCGTCTGCCAGCTCCTCCCCTCTTCTGGTGAGAGTTCTCTGTGTCTTCTTTGAGGAACGCTCCTTCCGTCTCCCAGTTATGTGCTCCTGGGAGCAGAGGGCTGTCAAACATGGACCGTAGCCCCACCCACAGCCACAGGGGCCATACATGACACAAAATGGGCCAAAACAGTGCTTATCCAAGATTTGGAGCTGCTTCTAAGGAAACTGAGTCCCTTCTTCTCTGAAGGTGTGGCAGCGTAGATGGGAGCCTGGGAGCTGCCAGCAGCCACAGATCCTCCCTAGTTATGAAAATTGGTG
Organism: Equus asinus; assembly: GCF_041296235.1. Taxonomy (NCBI): domain Eukaryota; kingdom Metazoa; phylum Chordata; class Mammalia; order Perissodactyla; family Equidae; genus Equus; species Equus asinus. Next base: position 86,589,028 of record NC_091810.1, on the reverse strand, counting down.
AGAGAATCTGCCAGCATGCAAGAAGGGGCAGCCGTGCCGTGAAGGACACCCAGCTAGTGCTTAATAAAATAGACATAATAGTGATATTGATACTCATGTATTAATAGTATACAATATATAATTATATACTTCATAATGTCTAACTATAATTATGTAATTTAATTATAAACCATAATTAAATAACTATGTACATAATATATAATTGTATTACATATATATTGATATAGAATATATATCAGGGCTTGCTAAGTTTGTTAATACGGATTATATAAAATTATAAAAGTGTATAATTATATACAATAACATATATATTATAACTTATTATAATATACATATACAACACAACATATATATACAATATACTAATTTATATTATATAACATACATAATTTTATATGAGTATATAAAAATGTAAGTATGTAATTATATATAACATATATTAATAACCTCAGCAAGCCCTAATAATTATATATATAATATATACTAATCATGTTAGCAAGCCATACGTTTCCAGTCATCAGCGAGGCCCAGCCCCACCGCAGCTCTTCTCGCTGTTGGGTAACAGGAGCCAAAAGCTACGTATCCTTTTGAATCCTGATGAACGCAAGCAGCTTCTGGGGTGACCGGACCCTCCACCAAGCTGCCCGCAATTCAAGTTTGGCCTCAGGAAAGGCAATGCTGGTTCTAGAGAAGACTTTAAAATTCATTAAAGATTCCAAAAAGAGCAAAAAGGAGCGCTGGAGGTCAGGCCCCTTTTGAAAAGTCTCTGCCCTCTTAGGTGGAGACCTGGTACAGCCAACTCCACTTTCATCCGAGTGCCCTCATTTCATCTCTCCTCCCCTCCTGCGTGTCCCCTGGCTGTGTCTCATTTCTCAGTCTCGAAAAGCCAGGGGCTACAGTCTGGTGGAGGTTTACGACAGAGGAGCGATAACCTGGCTGGTTTCTTGTCCTCTCTGTGCAGGCTCCCTCTGTCTTCTGGAACACTGTCTCGTCATTCTGCTTCCTCCCGCACCCACACTCCGTCTTCAATGCCTAAGAAGAGATTAATGTAACCAGCAGCCCTACTCAAGTCATCTGGCAATTAACAGAGATTATAGCCATAAATGACAGTGGCAGTGTTTCATTGCTGGTGGTGTAAAGAAGTTTTGATGAGGAACATGGAGTTTTCCCAACGCTAGGTCAGTCCTTTAGTTCATGGGGAGAGGTGCGTCTGGGTTTTCTGGATACCTCACCTGTGAACAGTGATGGGCTGGAGCTGGCTCCAAAAAGCCAATTGTCAGCATCTTCCCAACTCTGAGTTCAGTGACATCACGTTGGTAGCTTAAAATCAGCCATGGTGGGAGTATTTACTTCATAGGAATCAGTGAATGCTACAAATTAGACCCCCCTACCCCCAAAGCTGCTTGTTAGCCGTTTACCAGCACACCACTGCCCGGAGACCTCTTCACCGTGGTCCTGCCTTTGAATACCCACACGGCTGAGATTGCTTCCCTATCTGTTCCTTCTGCCACCCTTGCAGTGGCATTGGTGAGCAGCCATCACCCACAGGACCGAATACGCTGAATTGAGAGTGTTGTGACGATTCTGTTTTTCTGATTAGTCAGACACCTGATCCACTCTAACACAGCCTCGAACAGAGGTTGCAAACTGGTCACCTGTGTGCTGAATTCAGCCTGCCGATCTAGTTCACTTGGTCCACATGCCATTTGCTGAAACGTGAATTAGTTGCCAAAATTTAAAATCTGGTAGATTTCGCATGAAAACCTGTGTTTCTGACTCTCGTGAAAGAGGAAATCAGAAGACCCGGCAATAACGGGCGACCATCCGTGCATTGAGACGTCCACAGGAGCTGAGGAGCAGCGACCCCTCTGGGCTTGGTGTGCATTTTTCTTTTCTCCTCAGGCCCCCTCCAGGTAGCTGTGCTCACTTACACTTCCTGCCTTACCTCTGCAGGCATTTGAGTTTGGCTTAGAACAGCATGTCCTGTGCCCAGTTCCCCAACCCTCCACGAGGGGCACTTGACAATAAGGCAGGACATGCTCTGGGGGTGCAGAGGACGGTAGGATCACATTCCACTGGGGAGATCAGGATGGCATCACTGATCAATAGCCCTGGAGCTTAGAAGTGGGACCTCCTGTTAGGGATAAGATTTCCGTGGCCTAAAATATGGGAGGAGGGATGGCATTCCAGGTAGCAGGACCAGGAGGAGTAACAGCATGGAGATGGGAACACTCACCGTGTGCTTTGGAAATAGTAAGACCCAGGACTCATGGTGGGCAGTCAGGTGATAGGAGGATGAAAGAGGAAGGTCACTGAGGACTTTGCATTGGAGGCTCAATTCAGCTCAGTTTCATAAATTCTCTCTGGCTGCTTTCTATCCCAGGATCTCTGCTAGAGCGGGAACTCAGGCATGATTGAGATGGAATTTCTCCCCAGGACTTTTCTCCATGGTTTAGCAATTTATAAGTTTGTTTTTGTTGGTGTTTGTAAGCTTTTGCCATGGACCCTCTGTCAGGTTAACCTGAGATGAAGCCCTATATTCAAACCTGATAAACCAGGCCCTTTTCAGGGTAAAGAATACAGCTCGTTTGCCACGAGGGACTGGGGAAACCCTCAAGCTCCAGGGCCTTGTATGGAAAGGGTGAGTTCTGAGGAGTTTCTGTGGCCTGTCAGCCGGGGAGGGCAGCTCCCAGCAGAGATTCAGTGTCGTGGCAGGCACGGAGTCTGAGAGGGACAGAATCCGGGAGCAGCCGCTGTGGGGGCAGAGGGACGAGCGGATGCTTCTGAAGGGGACGAGAGGGAATAAGCTCAGAAAGAAAATGAAGAATCTACTTATCAGACAGCAAGAATGTGGGTCTGGATGATTTTGAGAATAAGGGAGTCGTGAGAACTGTCAGGGAGGCCCAAGGATGAGCGTGTGTGTGTGTGTGTGTGTGTGTAAATTACCAAGGTGAAGATGCAAGCACCCCCAATTAGACAAAGCCTTCTTAGCCTCCCTGTGGACTCTCTGAGATGTAATAGAAAAAATATAGTTCAACATGATCAACAGGCTGTCTTACCACCAGACAGAAGAACTCCTCTTAGGGTGTTAACAATCTGTATTTGCGGGAAGATGGTGATAAACTGCTTGAGCTACAAGGATGGGCAGGGTTTGTGGCAGGAGACCAGAGTATGAAGAAAAGGTGACGAAGCTTCTCTTCAAAGAGAAAAAGAAAAGAAGTCGATTTTTACTTCTGAGAAGGGTAGGGATAGCTGCGAGCAGGGGCAGGAGAGGGCAGGTTGGAGATGGCTGGCAGATGGCACATGGCTTGGGGAGGGTAGCCAGAAGGAGTTTACAACGTGGTGATGCCTATTGTGATATGCGATGTTTGCTGTGTCGTGTGCAATGTGACTCCTCTCCATGACCCCAACACTTCCAAGAAAACTTTGCGTGAATTTTCCCTCCTTCCCTCTGGAAGGAAAGGGTAAGGCTTAACCCCTGGGCTGGGCCAATATGAAACAGGAGGGAGAGGCAGCTGTAACTGCAACTCACAGAATCCTGGGGAAGTGCTCTGGATCTCCACCGGCTTTGGGTGGGGAGGGGAGCCATCTTCAGTGGACTCCGAGGGCATGGTGGCCCTGGGTGGCACCTGGGTAAGGGAAGGTCAGCTTGGAGGAGCAGGAAGGAACAGGCTGAGAGAGACAGAGCTGTGCCCGGGCCCACCGGCCCTCCGCAACGCCCCTGCCTCCTCTGGGTCTCATCTTCCGTAGTAAGAACTACCTACTCCAGGGATCAATTAAGATTATGCACAAAGAGCTCCAGCCCTTTGTAGATGTTCAACATATACATGAGGATTGTCTTTGTACTGGTCTCCAGCAACGTGCAGCCGAGGTCAGCTCTGGGTATGACAGGGTGCCCTGACGGAGGCCTGATAGGCATCAATTTGCCATGTCACCATCCCTCACATCCCACACCCCTATCTTCCCCAAGCGTGGATTTAGAACAGAGCCCCAGAGAATGTTGACCCAGCCAGAGCGATTGTCGGTGTCCCACCTCATCAACTAGTCTGAAGAATGAAAACTCTCAGAGGTCATCTTTACTGTGAAATTCTAAAATCATATTTATTCACCAATTCACAGAAAGTGTCATAATGACCACCAACATGAATCAGTTTGTAGGCATTTACAAGCCAAGGCTGAAAATAAATATCTGTCTGTGTTGAATAGGCATTTAACAAATTACTCGGAAACTGCAAGAATCTTAATTGTTAGAAATTTAAAGTTTGTGATTCAAACATGGGTAAGATCACAGTCTTAGGAAGAAGCCCAACAGACCCCGTGACGGTTCTTGTTTCTTCCTACATCGTTATGTACAGACAGGTTCTCAGCGCCCCTCTCTCTGTGAGCCTGGAGTACAAGACAGCTCAGTGAGGCAGGGGAGGGGTGCTCAGAGAGGGCGTGGGGGCGGGGAAGGGCATTTTCTCTGATCTGCGACCCGGCAACTTCATTCACTGAGCAAGATGACAATGTGCTCTCCTGAAATTAGGTTCGATGATCTATAAATGCATACAGTCTTTCTAACGAGATAGTCCGAAGTTTGCATTGTATCGCGCTCATACACACACAATAGCATATTTAGCAAATAAATGCATTTTCTAGAATAAAAGGATTCACTCTTTGAGGCAGCTGGAAGAGCTCAGAAGTGTGTCAGGTACACACTGCCACCCCCGGAGGTGCAGCTGGTCACCGTGGGAGACGCTCTGGCTAGACTGGCCTTAACCACCCAGACAGGAACAGCGATTGAAGGTGATTCTGTAAAATGACGCTGCTGGTCGTTCCTCTCTCTACTGTGTCAACACCTCAGAGGCTCCGAGGAGAGAAGGCTCACCTCCATCTCAGACCTTTCCCATACACACTGTGGCTGGGCGGCTGGGCATAAATGGCCATCTAAGGCTCCTAAGTGGTGGTGGCATCTCAGATATGGCAGAAGGGAAGGGCTGGGAGAAGAAATCACTAGACCTTTTAGACTGGCTGAGCCCCCAGAACCTTTACTTTTAGTTCCAGAATCGTGCCTGAAGTTGGCAAAATTCAACAGCACTCCACCAAGTGTTTAGGAAATGACAGAGGCAATAGGAAGGGAGCCCCAACCCACTCCCCAGAGAAATAGCTTGTTGAGTGATATGCAGATCTGGTCCAAGGGGTTCAGACCTACTATGTCAAACATCCCACCACTGCTTGCTACCAGACAGCAAGACCCAGTGCCTGCAGCTGCCTGAACGTTGCTCTGAATCTGTGAGTTCCCCGAGGCTTCTCCTCAGCCAGGCATTGATGACCCGGGGGGTGTGTGGCAGACCTGCTTCTCTGTGGCTCCTTTAATTTGGGGTCTAGTGATAGTGGTAAGTGTCTACTGCGTAGTGACAAGCTGGACCTTCAATTTCCAAATGCTTACCAAACTCCTACTATGTGCCAGGCACTGTTTCCAGAGCTTTGAGAGCTCAAAGTAAACAACAACAACAAGAAAAAGTGTAACATTCAAACCAATGCTTCTCAAGAATTTAAAATGTGTTGGGACCATCAACATCTTCATTCTATATCTTACTTACTTCTGTATTATAGATGTGTATATGCATATGACACATATATTTAGCTGTCCTTAGCCTACTTGTCTCTGATAATTTATATTCAATATGTTAACTAATTTTCTAAACTAATGCCCCACCAAGTCATTCTGAATCTTACCTTATCGACATGATAATGTCCATTCCAATAATGTAACACATCAAACTCTAATACCTACAGATTTCTTTGAAAACAACCAACTTCTACATGCAATTTCTGTTCTGAACTCACCAACTAGTTTTCTTCAATCTCCTTCCCAGCCTGTCCAGCTCAGGGCAGCAACAGCCATTTTTAGAAGCTACTGTGGTCAGGCTGGAGGCATCAAGTGGAGTGATCCGTCACGACTAGTTCAATTAAGAACTGAAATCACCTTCAATCAGCTCTGACTTTGGAAGCAATAGCCCTGACTGCCTCTGCGGTCACCCGGCCAGACTTACCCATAGTTTGCTGAAACTTGGGTACAGCTTTCAAGACATAGCAGAGCCCTGGCCTCCTGGGTGAGGGGTTCCTGCTGCTGTCGCTCCCACCCAGCCTCACCTGTTCCCCTCAATCTCTCTTCTCCTGCTTTTTTGAGTGATGAGTCGTGGGTATCAAGGCTAACTTCCTGACCTGCAAAAAGCTGTTGCCGTCTCCATCACTTGAAGTTTACTAGTGAAGATGAACATGACCTCTCTTGAATCCTGCTCATCAGCAGTTCCTTTGCAGCCAAATAAGGGAGCCCGGGGGTGGGTGCTCCATGTTGACCACGATGGATGTACTTTCGTCTCCAGGAGTGGATGGTGCACGTGACATTAATGTTTGTGACCCACAGGCACAAGCAGAGCCCCTCGTCCCAGATGCCCTAATGAACCCTTGCCAAGGGCAGCTGCCTCCCCATCCCTCCCCCTCCCTTTTCCACACAGTGGCTGGAGTCTGTAGCTGAGACTTGTGGTGAATTCTTTGCTTCTGCAAATAGACACAACCTGTGGGCTCATTTCTCTGATAGCTCTTTCTGCTGGGAAAAGAACCCTCAATATTTGTGTGTGTGTCCCACTTCTGTTCTGAATTGCGAAGAATAAAGGGTCTGGGCAGCAGAGATGCATTTTCATTTCAAGATAAAAGCAGACCGACATTAAAGCTGACATGTTTCTATTGCCTGTGATTAATACACACTGTCTGCATTTGGGCTCTTCTCACGTTTGTTGCTCTCTTTTCATTAGTCTGTTGGGAACTGAGCTTCATCTTGATGAATCTCCTCTGCAGTGAGTCTGATAAAAGGGACTGGAGCGCAGCACAGGGCTGGGTCATTAATAGACGAGGGCTTTCTCTCCTCAGCTGGGACGCTGCCACGACCTACAGGGTGCAGCAAGTGGGCTTGTCAAGGCCCACCTGCCCCTGTTCTCTGCTTAGGGGCTCCTTTTACTGTTATAGCTGGGAAGGGATCACTCTCCAAACAGCCCCATTCCCGTTCTCTCTCCATTTGGGAAGCAGGAATGTCATCCTCCCTCCACTGCACTTCCACGCCTCCTCGATCTGACTTTATGAAGGACCCTGGCTTAAACACTAAAAGAAAAATGGAGGAATCTTTCTCCACTGGAGCATCTTAATTTTTCAAACCCAGTCCGTTCACTGAGGTCAAGTGGTCTCTGGTATTCCACTGAATTCACCGTTTATTGAGCACATGCTGTGGGCCAGGGGCTACGCTGGACACCAGGGTGCCAGGAGAGATAAGTTCCTCTTCCTGCTTTGAGGAGGGCACCTGTGACAGCAGAGAAGGCAAGAGTCGAGGAGCCATCCTGGCCCCACGCAACTCTGTCTTTCAGGGTCCTGGGCTGGTGCCCCATCAGGCGCCTGGGCAGTGAGGACTGGGTTCCATTTCATTCGACTGAAAGTTCTCTTGGAGTGGGACCCTGACTCTGGAGATGTGTCACCTCCGTGGTCCAGAGGCACCAGCCCCTCTCTGCTGCTCAGAATGGGAGGAACTAGCTGGTGTTGGGACTCAGGTCTCTCGACTGTTTCTGACGAGTGTAAATGGCTGGTGTGACCTGCCCACTGACATACTGTGTGTCTCATCTCTGCCCAGCCTTCCCAATGAAACCCCTCACGACTCACTCACTCCACCTGTGTGGCTGCATCTGCGCTCCTGACCCTCAGTCCATAATGTCTTCCTATCTGGCTTGACCAGACAGAGGTCCAAGTCTGTCAACGAGAACAGAATCCATCCCTGCTTCCAGAACCACCAAAGGCCTCTCCACACACTTCCTGCCATCCTGTTCCATGTCCTTTTGTCCTACAGGAGGCTTTGTAATAAGGGACCAACCTCTGGGAAACACACAAAATTGCCTTAACGTCTTGGGAGAGCAACATTTCGTCAGGGAATTCAAAAGAGAGGCCAGGCTGTACAGACAACCTCTTCTGGATCTAAGTGACAGGAAGAGACCCTTTGTCTTCTGCGCTCAGGGCCATCTGGTTTCCCCATGCTCGCTCACCACAAACACCCCGCAAGCCCTCTTTGTTCTTGTTAGCATATTCTAATCCATTAGAGAGGAGTTATTCTCCATGTGGTCTCTGTGGCTTCAGGAGATGCTTGGGTATTTCATCAGAAAACCTTTCCAAGCTGGGCGGGAGGAATGAAATGTCCACTAGGGCATTAGGGGGTACTCAGTGAGGAGACTGCTGAGAGGACCAGGAATGTGTCTCTGAGCTGGAGAATTGGGATTCTCAGGAACTACACAGCAGTGCTAGCTCTCCGAGGCTGGGTCCTTCCCAGCCCATTCCTCCTCCATCCTTCCACCCCAACGCCCAGTGCCTGGGCCCTCTGACTCCCAGTCTCAGAAATCCTTATATGTGGACAGATACTGCACCACAGTTAGATGTAAATAACCGAGAGAGCGCCAACTAGCTCCTCCCAAAGGTTTGTGGACCGTCACAGAGTTTAAGCCATAAATCAAAAAACTAAATCAATAGTTGGTGGACCTCAGGCATCTGGTAGGGGGGAAAAGGGCATTGGTGGAGACTGGGACCTCTGCAGGTCTTAGAAATTCGAGGACCAAGACAGATTCAGTCTGTAGAGAGGCTGCAGGTTTGTTTTGGTTTTAGTTTTTCACTTTTAGTAACATCCAGAATGAGTTACTGCCCTTCCAAGAAAAGCCATTCATTTCCCGTCCAATTTAGTGTCGGATTGTGATGCTGCATGCCCCAGTCCCATTACAAATGGAGTGGTCTGCAGTGACCTGGCCGTGACCCAGCTCCACTCTCTGCCGGGCCCTGGACGGCTCCGCCAGTAGAGGCGCTGTGTGCAGAACAGTTCTGGTGATGCAGGGTCATTGCCATGGTTTAATTGTTTCCCCCTCAAATATGGCCCTGGAGGAAGCTGCTCAGTTTACAGGAACCTGGAAGGCAGCATCCCTAGAGATGGGAGGCCTCACTACAGCCTCTCCTGGGCCGTGTCTCTCTCCAGGACGAAAGGGGCCAGGCCAGCAGGAAGTAGCTCATGTGTGAGGGGAGGAGTGGAATTGCGACTAAGTGGGGTTCCCTGAAACCACTGTTTCAGGGAGTAGGGAGTGGAGCCTGGAGGGGCCTGGAGGGTAGGTGGGGCCATCTGCTTGGGTCCCCTCTGCATCACTACACAGTAATTAATCATCTCGTTAATAGTCATCTCCTCCCAATGCCAGTGAAAGTCATTCTCCTCACCCTCTCCATCAGTGGTTCTCAAACCTTAGTGTGCATCAGAATCAGAGAGCTCCTGAAAACACAGATGGCTGGGCCCCAGCCCAGAGTTTCTGATTCAGTAGACCTGGGTGGGGCCTGAGAATCTGCATTTCTCCCTCATTCCCAGGTGATGCTCAGACTCTGGTTCAGAGACGCACCTTGAGAATCTCTGCTCCACAGTGTTGTGTGAAGCCTTGGCAGGTCCTCTAGAGTCGGGCCCTTGTTCCCTCTTCAGCTCTGACTTCAGGCCTCAGAGGTGCTCCCTCACATCAGGCTTTTCATGCCTTGGGGCCTTGGCTCACACCAGCCCCTCTACCTGGGTTACTTCTGAGGTCTGCTTGCCTGCTGTTCATACTTAAAACTTCCTTTGGTCTTGTTTCACTGAGTCTCAGCCGTCAGCCCTGTTATATCCGCCGGATGGGCAGGGTGACCAGCTTTCATCCATAGGTGAACTGAGTCAGGCTGGTGAGAAGTAGAAACATTCAGGGAAGCATTGCCTGGTTCCCTGGGGGCTCCTCAGCTGGTCTCAGCAACGTGTGCCAGGGCTCCCAGAGTTACACCTGCCGTCCAACTCAGGGTGGATAACTGCCAGAGCAGGTTACCCAACTCTCCCCACTCCACACTTCTGTCCACAAGAGTCCTGGCTGCTCTCAGATTGCCTCCAACACTGCAAAGAGAACATCCCAACAGCTCAGGAGCCAGGAGACCCTCGTGGGCAGGGCCATGCCACCTCCATCCTCCTTCCCCTGTGCCTGGCACAGGGCCTGGTGCGCCATGGGCGCTCAGCGACGATTTGCTGAATTATCTTGAACAAAGCTGCCAACACAGAATCCCATCTGTTCACAATGGCGACGGGGATGTCGGAGTGCTTTCCGGGGTGCTGGTGGAGGTAACTTCTTCCGTCTCTTCTTGTCTCCCTGGGATAGAGTCAGGTTTGGCTTCTAATCCACAGCCCTTATAAAGCCAACACCCACTTCCAGTTGGTGCCAGAGGGAAAACCAGAGCAAGATCTATAAAGCAGGTTTAGAATGAATTTACAAAGTAAAGCAAATACAGACGGGAAATGAAGGGGCTGGAGTAGACTTCAAAACTCTCATTGCGCATTTCCTTCGCCTACAGCTGGACAACGGAAACTGGGTACATGAAAATTAAATTGTGCCAAGGGCTTTGGCTTGTCAGCCTCGATAAAGGTCTGATGCGGATGGAGAATCCTGTACCATCCATACTCTGGACAGCACATTGCACGGGGCCTGAGGGTCCCCCACAGGTCTGAGAGTTATCTTACCTGAAAATCATCTACTTTCCACTGGGAAATTCTTTCAAAGAATCAGGCCATTCCCTCACTTTTTTGTAAAAGCGATTTGGTTCATTTAAATGAGGGGATGGTTAAGAAAAAGTCCTCTTTTTCTTCTTCTTGCTCATTTTGAATCACAGAGCCAAGAAGACTGCTAATTTCGAAGTGTGCTGGGGCGGGCTTTCTACTGATTATGTTGCTGTTGATTCAAACAGTCACAAGTCTTTAGGATCATTTTTAGAGCAGTGGCATGAGCGCGGCTGAGATGGAAATCGGTTGAGATAATGAGCATGGCTGCTCAGAAATCACTGCAGTCTGAACCATGCGGAGAAGGCGCCGGGCCTGGGAGCTAGCTCTCAGCTCAAATGGGGTCAGCATTCAGCACTCGGTCAGTCCCTGGACACAGGGCTTGCAGCTCTTGAGGAATGCTTCCCTGCCTTTGAGTCAATTCGGGAAGTGATAAGTGTTTTTGTTTTCATTTGGCCCCTGGAACATGGGCTTTTTAAAACAGCTTCACTAAGGACTGTGTAGTTGTTGGTTGTCCATTTTGGAGGTAAAGACCACCGGATAGTTGAAGGGAGGGTCTGAGACAGCAGTTTGCTCTCCCTTGGCAAGTGGAGGGGTACTTTCCGTGCACTTATGGTGGGCTGTGCAAACTACGGCCCATGGACCAACGCGGGCCAGTTGCTAGTTTTTATATGGCCGGTGGGCTCGGAAAGGTTTTTCCATTTTTAAATGGTTGCAAATAAAAATCAAAAGAGTAATAGAATTTCATGACATGTAAAAATAAGATGAATTCAAATTGCCTACATTTTTAGGGTTCATAAATAAAGTGTGTTGGAACATAGCCGTATCCATCCATTCATTTGCGTATTGTCTGCGGCAGGTTTCACGATACAATGCCAGGGTTGAATACTGGCAACAGAGGCCTACAAAGCCTCAAGTATTTACTATCTGGCTTGTTACAGAGAGTCTGTGGACCTCTGCTCTCTGTATGGGCATGGAGGGTACTGCTTCCCACCAGGAGCCCCCTCCCTGGAGGGGTCACATCCACAAGGTACAGCCCTTGCAACATGCAGGGATGGGTGGTCTAAACTCTGTTTGATAGGATGAGTCAGCCATTCAAGAAAGTGGTAGTGAAATGAGATCCCACTGACATTTCATTTTTGGTATCTAGATGAATTCGGTCCTTGGTCAGATTTATAGCATTTGATTAAACCTACTAGAATATATATTTTAGTATTATTTAAGACAGGTGACCAACTCACTGATTGCCTTACTCCATTGGGCAACTCAGTCTGTCCTGGCCTTTTCCATCTCAACCTCCTCTTCTCCTCTGCCCTGTAACCAGAGTCACTTGAGAGCTGCCAGCCTCTCCGTTTCCCAGCTCGAGAGAGCAGAATCTGGTCAACCACTTGGCAAGATAAGCAACTGTCTGGCCTGTGGCCAAACCACTCAGCTGTTCCTCCTGGGTGCAAGCCTGCATCTGCTGCTGTGGATGTCTGGACGAGAGGCCCCAGAGGGTGTGGGTCACCTGGGAGGTTTGGTTCCTGGAGGCCAGCATATGGAGCCTGCAAGACGCTGGGCTGATTAACGACATTTTCCACTTGTGGTCAGAATCTCTGGCGGAGGGCAGGTTACATTGCTCACCACTCACCTGGACATGCCCGGAAGCTTCTGCTACTTTTCTACAACCACCCTTTCTTGTTCTCACCCATGGTGACGAGTTGGGCATTGGGAACATGGTGATGCCCACTGACCCAGCAGCATCCTTTCAAGCGCCTCGTCTTCAGAACTGGCAGGCAGAGCGTGACCTCACAGCAGGAGTTGATGGAAAGTGCTCTGACTCAGTGTCCCCATTGTTTCTCGACAAGAGTCCAGTTGGAAATGATTCAACTCTGCTGCCCTAGCCAAGTGTCACTTTCACCTTCTCCCTCCCCACACAAAAAACTAAAAGTATATAAAGATTTCACACGCCCCAAACAGCTTACTCAACCATGAATAAGTGACAGAGCCATCGGAGACAGCTGGAGGGCCTGAGAAACACCTTCCCTGCTCCAACCAAACTGAAAGACTGAGCAGGGCAAAGTGCTCCCATAAACACCAGACTTTAATATTTTAAGTCAAAATCCAATTCAAAAAGAACTGGTTTTAAACGAATAAAAGTATTCATTTTACCGCCGTGATATTGGGAGAATTCTGTTAGCTCCTAAATGCCCGACTGAAGAATCTCTTTCTATTTAACTAAGGGGATTGTGAGGACTAACCGATCCTGCAGACTTTCTCCTTGTAGATGTGCAGACAGAACCTGAAAGAAAAGAGCTATTTGGTTGGGAGAATTCGCAGACGTATCTATTTCCATTCAACGAATATAAAACCCCAAACTTCTGTCAATGTTTTTTCCTAAGAATGGAAAAATAAGAGCACTGTTGAGTTTGCCAGCGTGTCCCTCTTCTTTCTGTGACTTTTCTCTTCCCTCTGCGTCTGTCTCTCACATAATTTCTATGCCTGTATGTTTCTCCTCTGCAACTGTCCAGTCCTCTGAGGGGAGGAGCTTATCATTCAGCTATATCCCCTTCCTACAGCTGCTGATAGAATGCCTAGCACATAGTAGGTCCTCACAAGGCCTGTTAGCTGCATAAGCATGAACAGAAGTAGAATCAGGGTGGTGGGTCCAGCTTCTTATCTAAATCTCTGAATAACTCTGAGCAAGACACTGAAACTCTGAACCTTGGTTTGCTCCTCATGAAAACGTGTCTGACAACAGATGTCCCAACTACATCAGAATTATTGTGAGGCTCAAAGACACTTTTGGTGATGGAAAAAGCTGCGTAATGTAGTTTTCTCGAATCAGAAGCTTGCAAAGGCCTGTTATGGATCCTTACTGGGTGGAGGTCAGACTAGAGGACACTGACAGCCGTCCCCTTTCTTACTCTTTCTCTGTTTCGATGATGCAGGGCGTAGAATGGGAGGGTGGGAGGAGGGGGACAGAGCATACATACTGAGGACAAAGCCCGAGACATTAGGAGGAAAGACGTCCCCAGGCCTCATGGAAGGCCTACGTGGCCCGGCCCTAATTCTTCCTGCTATTCTCTTGCCACAAAAGATCACAGACCAGTTACTATAGCAACAATTCTCTTCACGAGGTGTCCATGTTAGGATGGAGATAGAAAAGATTTCCTTATTAAAAAAAGAAGAAAGAAAGAAATGAGCTTTTTGGATATATTTGCCCTCCACCCAAAGCATTGCTCCTTTTATGAGAAGAAGAAAGAAGAAGCTGTTATGATTGCAAATCTATCTCTAATTCCTAGCAGTTAAATCTCCAAACTTTCATTTTAGATGCGGCGCAGTTCACACTTGTTCTAATATATCCAAGAAGAATGTGTTTTTTTCAAGAGGCAAAACAGTGTGAAATAGGGGACAAGGGACCATAAGACTAGGTGCTGAGAGTCTTGTCAACCTCGGGCCCCCTTCTGGCCTAGGTGGGCCCAGCCAGCCCCGTCTCCCAGATCTGTGGCCACCATGAAGCCCAGCCGTGTCATCTCATCAGCGCTCCTTCTGATCCCTGGATGCAGGCTTGTCACAGCTGTCACCTGGGGCAGTGCCCAGCAGGACGGCCATGCGGGGCTCTGTGGCTGCCAGGCAGGCAGCTTCTCAGACAGCTTTGGTTGGGGACCAGGCCCTGCTGTGGCCAAGGACCTATTCTTGCTTTCAGACTTTTCATTTAAGCTTATGTGGCCTCAGAAAGGACAAAGGGAAAGGCTCTTCAGACCAGGGAGAGCATGTGCACACGCTCGCACGTGCGTATGTGCGTGTCAACCTTTTGTAAATAATTCTGCCTCAACAAGGACTTTCCTCTAAAGCATTAAGGACTAAGACCTCGGGTGTGTGAAGTCTGACTGCCCCACCTTAGGAAGCCACCTGAAGTCAGGTAAGGAGAACCTGCCGGTCTGTGTAGAGAGAGACGACCGAGTCAGGCGCACGCACAGTGAGCTGGAATCCAGGGCACTGGGAACATGGGGCCCAGGGGAGGGAAGCGACACGAAGGCTGACCTTCTCCCTTGCAGAGAAGAGCCAAGGCAGGACTCTGCAGCTTGGCAGACAGGGTGCTGGGTGAGCCCAGGGCTGGTGAAGTGGGGGCTACAGGACAAAGTCCACCCTGAAGTCCCCACTGATGATGACACGGGGCTTCTTGAAACCACCCCAGGGCTGGGACACAGGGAGTGCCCAAGGCTTACAGGGCGGATTCCAGGACGCTGGGGAAGGCCTGCCCAGACCTGTCATAGAAATCAGAGGCGACGTGTGATAGACTCGGGCATACATCGGGGTGGGGCTTACAAAAGGGACCGGTGGGTGGGCGCAGACAGCCGGGCACTAGTAGTGGAGGGTGGAGTCGTCCCACTCCAGCTGGGCTTGCCTGGCTCCGCTCTGCCCACGTCTGCCCCTGCCCAGCCCTTCCTCCTCCTCCTCGTCGCTGTCGTCGGAGTCGCTGCTGCTGGAGCTTAGGTCTTCCTCCACTTCCTCCTCCTCCTCCTCGTCCTCCGTCTCATCTTCCCCTCGCCCTGGTTCTTCATGTTTCTGCATGTCAGGGGGAGAAGGGAAATGCTCATCGGGGCGGAACAGAGGCCACTCTGGAGCTTATGTTTCTCCCTCCACTAAGGAAACACTTGGGGCCCCCTGGAATTCCTCTCCCTTAATGCTAAACCCTTGGGCCTAGAGACAGGCTTTCTGGAAGGGTCCTCTGATAAAAGGCAACTCAGAGGGCTCGGGACAAAGACAAGAAATAGCAGTGAACTCCAAGACATGGACTCGAGGTAAATTATTGTGTGTTTTAAACACTGGACCCATAAGCCAATCCCAGCCATCATTCAGCGAGCCTTTCAGGCCAAGGTTTGTTTCCTGGCATTTCCGGAGCCTTTCTGTATGGAGCTTTCCAAGTCTTAAAGGTTTGCCTCTCAGTAGGAGAGTGGCATTCAAGCTTACGCCCCTTTTCCAGGTGGCAATGTGACGTCTCTGGGAGCAGAGGGTCTTCTAAGCCGAGACTCAGGTGTGCTGCCCTTGGAAAGTATTCCTTTGGGAAGGACAGCACTCATGATGCTCACGTTCCATGCCTGCCCCTCACCTTCTGACTTGTGTCCTCAAACTCGACCCCTCTCTTTTCCAGTCCCATTTCCCTCCCCGCAGCTTTTTGGTGATTCCAGCCAACTCTTGTTTCCGGATATATGATTCGAGTTGATGAAGCAGCCATAAAAGATGTGCGCGCTTGCTTGCCTCATCCCCTCTCTGAAGCATCTTCTCTTTACCTTTGCTGCACCCCCAACCCCCACAGATCCTACCCATTCTTCCAGGCCTCCCTCAGGCTAACCTCCTCCAGGAAGTCACCCCTGAATGCTCCAGCCCCGAAGGCTCCCCCTGCGTGTGCTTCACTGACCGCTGGCATCGCCAGGTCAGCCCCTGGTGGGCACACTCTTGCCCGCTATTCAGCTGCTCCGGGAATAA
Organism: Equus asinus; assembly: GCF_041296235.1. Classification (NCBI taxonomy): domain Eukaryota; kingdom Metazoa; phylum Chordata; class Mammalia; order Perissodactyla; family Equidae; genus Equus; species Equus asinus. Next base: position 86,572,947 of record NC_091810.1, on the reverse strand, counting down.
TGGTCTTGTTTCCCACCCCCAAGGCTCAGCTCTTCAAGGAAAGAAATGCTGGAAGCGCCAGCCCGGTGCGCTCAGTACTACACCCACAGCACGTGCTGGGAGAAGCTGAGCCGCATCGGCACGCTGGCTCTGAAACTGGAGCGTGAGGCCAGCTGAGGGGCAGACTGGGGGCCAGGCTGGGGTAAGCTTTTCATTCCTCAGTGACTCCTCCTGATTCTCCCCCGCTCTCCCTCCACTGCCTCCACCTCTAGCAGTGCCCAGGGCAGAACAAAGGGCAGGAGGTAAGCGCCCCCCTTGATATTCCTATGTCCAGAACAGGGACCTCAGACACTCATGCGTGGATTCTGGGGGCTGCTGGTGAACTGGAAAGATAGGAGCTTCAGAGTCAGCAACCTGGAGTTTGAATGCTGGTGCTGCCATTACCAGCGACGTGAGTCTGAGCACTTGACTTTCCTCTCTGAGTTGGTTCCCCCCTTGACAAATGAGGATGATGCCTCCTACTTCACAGGTTGCTGGGAAGATTAAATGAGGTGGTTTATGTAGAGCGCCCCATGCAGTTCTGGCACAATGGGGGCTCTAGAAACGGCAGGTATATTCCTGGCGTATTTTTTGGTTTAACCTATTCTGAGCCTTTAAGTGAGCTCTGCAGGCAGATGGAGCGAAGCTATCTAATTTACACCGTTAGTTAATCAAAAATTCAATACTGAGTCCCTAAGTGTTAGTCAGCTCTGAGCTAAATACTGCGGGGGAGGCAAGGGATAGACACCACATGGCTGCTTGCCTTAAGAAATGTCTGCTTCTGTTTGCAGGGGGAGAGCAAGCCACACGTTTTTAGTCCATGAATGCAGCTGGTGGGAAAGTTCCGTCCCTTCAGGTGGAGAGGGCTGGAGGAGCTCAGAGAAGGGAGGGATCAGTGGGGCTGGGCTAGCTGGGCAGGGCTTTGGGATAGGAAACATGGAGCTGGGTGAGGGGAGGCATCTGCCCCGCGCTCCCAGCCCCTGCACGGGGATCACCTCCATGGGGTTGACTGTGATGGTGAGCGCAGAGTCGTCCCAGTCCATCTCGGCCTCCTTGGCAGCCTCAGTCTCCTGGGTGAAGTGCTGGTGGGCGATGCGGACCCGGTACACGCCCATGGCCACAACGAACACCAGCATGCACACGGAGATGATGATGACCACTGTGGCGATGCTCGGGACCACTGGAACGAGGAGGAAATCCACACGACATGGTGAGCAAAGGACTAGCTCAGTCTTGGGTGGAGCATGAACGAAACATCCACGTTTAGGTTAAAACCTGCCCTCCCAGCTGTAAACTCTGGGTCAGCACCTTACTCTGCCTGGGCATCACTTTTGCTATCTACATAATGGTCTGAATAATTCCTGTCCCATGGTAGTTGTGAGGAGTAAATGAAATAATCTATTTGAGTTTCCACATGGGCACATAGTAGGTGCTCAATAAATCCAAGTTCTCTTCTATCTCTTGCTCTTTCCCTCAAATTCTAGGACAGCTCCCACACAGAGCCAGGCACTGTGGAGTTCAGTGGGGACAAACAGAAGTGCCCACCAGACAGAGACACAATATGGCAGGCAAGTGCTGGAGCAGAAGTCAGGGTAGGAGACGACAATATGGTGCACGTGGGTGTGTGAGCAGATAGAAGGTCCATGGAAGGCTTCAGGCAGCGCGTAGCTTTGAGTTGGGCCTAAGAGGACTTGCAAAATTCTAGCCCAGCTCTTTGTGCAAACCTGTTATTATATATTGTCTGTAACTTTTGTGTCCTTGACGGGCTCCCTACTCAGTTCTGGGCATCTATGGCTGCTGCACACCCAACTGTCTGTTTAGTGCATGGTCTTGAGTCACAATGACCACCTAGTATCCTGAGGTCCCTCCTCCCAGGTGACCTACCTGCACTGCGCTGGATGCTACTCCGGGACTCGGGGTGGTGGACGGACTGGAGGAAGGGAGGCTGCACGATCAGGTGGTTGACGTGCTCCTCGTCTGAAACTCTGACCTCGTGGAGGACGCTGACCTGGGGAGAGCAGGGAGAGGTGCTGTTGAGCAGGAGTGGCAGGTGGGCCGGTGGCAGCAGCCCTCCTGGATAAAGGAGGGGACATATGGGTGAGCCCGGCTCCCCTGCAACTGCAGGACTCACTCACCTCCAGGTTGAACTCATTGCTGGTGTAGCGCCCGTTGAGCTCCGAGCACTTGAGCCTGAAGCGCCGGGCCCCGAGGGAGGCCGGCCGCCAGTTGCGGTAGCGGATGTGATGCAGCACCTGCTCATAGCGGCTCAGGGAGCCCACACCTGTGCCGAGAGACCACGCCTGTCACGAGGAGGCAGAAGAGGAGACGGGGGAGACAGGCTGCAGCTGCTGGGGTTTGTGGGTCTCCTGAAACTGGCCAGGCTGAGAGCTCAAGATGTTTGGGGGCAGACAACGTGCTGAAGCAGAAGTTCTAAGGGGCCAATTAAACTGATCCACAGGATTCCCATATAGACTGGTTGGCCTCAATCTGCCAAATGTTGCTGTAATATTTGCTGAGATCACACATTATAGGAGAAGGCATCCACCTAGTTTCTAAAGCAATTTCCCTATGAGTGGGATGTGGGCCAGGTCCTCAAGGTGCTGGAGGGGCTCGCCAAGCTCTGAGGTCAAGGGTCCCTACCTGACCCCACCTGCACAGGAGACAGAGCCGCCTTCGCCTCATGACTCCCTGCACGAGGCCACTCTGAGAGGAGACCACCGGCCAAGGGGCTGAGCACGGCCTTACCATAGATGGAGTAGCCCGCGGTGGAGTTGGTGGCATCCAGGTGTCGCTGGTGGAGCTCACTGTGGTTGAGCTCCAAGCACTCCTGTCTCGGGTCCAAGTCCCCGTCCAGCACCAAAATGTCACAGAAATCTAAGTTGTGAAGCATTTTGTCCAAGACTGCTGATTTGGGGGCTGTGGGAAGACAGACACATGGAAAACACAGGTGTGAGGATAGCTCGGAGAATAGCCCTGGCACGTCACCTTCCTCCTCTGGGACTGCACCCCAGCTTCAGGCTGGGTCAGGAGAAGAGGCTGTGTAACCCCAAGTACCACCTCCACTGCTCAGATGGATGTCCAGGCAGCCCCCTAGGCTGGGCACACGACTTTGTGTGAAGAGCATAAATACAGTAGTCAAAAGATGTGAGTTCGGGTACCAGCGCTGCTACTGAGAAGCTGCATAGTATTAGAGAAGCTATCAACTCCTCAATTTCCTCATCCTTGAAGAGGGCATGGGTCTTGAGAGGATTGAAAACACACAGTCTGCACTGTGTAGCTCTGGCGCACAGGAGGTGCTCAATAAGCAACAGCTCTGATTCGGGACCAGGGATAAGTGCCCTCCCCTGTGCTCTCATAGCTTTCCCCTGTGGTTATGGCAGGTGCCTCTGTCACCCCCAGCAGACTCTGAGGTTCTTGAGGCAGACACGCCTTCTATGACTGACCCCTCAGTATCTAATCCAGGGGTGGGCATGGAGCAGTATTACTACACACCGCTCAAGGGGAGCTGCATCGTTAGTATAATGAAATAATTAAGTAAATTGGTTAGTCTAGTTGGCAAGCTGTTGGTCAGACTAGCTGTCCTTGACTGATTTTATGACCCCAAATTTCCCAAAGGAATGTCTGAGTGTTTGAATGCTGGACAGGTTGGCAATCTCAAATTAAAATTCTACCTTAAAATTATGGAGTCCTTGCTACGTGCCAGGCACTGTGCAAACGGAATGCTAACAGACAGACATTAGAGGGGTACCATTAGCATCCTCGTTACATGGATGGGGAAACGGAAGGTCCAGGGGGCGGCGTGGATTGCCCAGGGTGCCCGAAGTTGCACAGAAAGCAGAGGAGGAGCTGGGACAGAAACCATGACTTTCAGATTCCACAGTTGGTTAAGTCTTAACCTCTGGGCCAGAGGTCTGCAAATAGTTTTGATCTTGGAAGACTTTTATTGAAAAATTTGTGAACAGAGATCATTTAAACAAGCATATTTATTGATTTATAAAGTGGACTAATATATTTTGTTCATTGTAAAACATTTATAAAAATAGAAGTTAAAAGGGGCCGGCCCGGTGGCGCAGAGGTTAAGTTCGCACGTTCCGCTTCTCGGCGGCCCGGGGTTCGCTGGTTCGGATCCTGGGTGCGGACATGGCACTGCTTGGCAGCCATGCTGTGGTAGGCGTCCCACGTATAAACTAGAGGAAGATGGGCACGGATGTTAGCTCAGAGCCAGGCTTCCTCAGCAAAAAGAGGAGGACTGGCAGTAGTTAGCTGAGGGCTAATCTTCCTCCAAAAAACAAAAAAAACAAAAAACAAAAACAAACAAAAAAATAGAAGTTAAAAAAGGATTCACTAAAGATGAGAGAATTATTCTTCATATTTTGTTTAATTTTTTAGTGATAACAAAAAGAATTTTTGCTCTCACTAGATATGTATTATTATAAATGGTTTTGTATGCTTAATTTTTAAATGCTTGCCAATCTCAGTGGCTTCGTGGATTGCTGGCACAATCTAAAAGCACATTAATACATGCTTACAAGGTCCATCATTAACAATAGTGTATGTATAGCTCTACTTCGAATGGCCTTCTCTGGTTTCTGGGGTTTTTTGGCCAGGTTCTGATCAGGTCAGGCTAGGTCCTCCTCACTCTCCCTCCCAACTTGGCGGGCTGGTTGCTCACACCAGGTAGAGGGCGTGTTGTCCCTGCCATCTCTCCTTGTTCTCCTGTGCTTGCACTGAGGTAGTTATCTTCTGTCTGCGGTTTCCATGATGCCCACTGTGGGGAAGGGTCTGTGCTGGGCTCAGGTGCTGAGAGGGGAACCAGCCATGGGTGGGCCCTCAGGAGCTCCTGTCTGGAGTGATAAACAGATAACACCACCGAGCGCCAGCAAACGTGTCTTCACAGGAAGCAGCAGTGGGTGGGGGTGCACAGAGCAGGAGCCCTAACCCCATCCAGGGTCAGGGTGGAGAGGGGGAGGCCTTCCAAAGGAGGTGTTGCAGGTAGACAGGCTTGCCAGCCATAATGGGGGAAAGGGAGGGAGAGGGACCTTCCAGGGAGGTGGAGGGTGAGCAAAGGTGGGAACTGACACAGGTGTGAGAGAGAGGGGAGTGCAGGACCGCCCCCGCCACCGAGCCTTTGGTGCTGAAACAGCACAGAGTGGGTCAGTGGGGGCAGAAGATGCTGCTGGAGTGGGTCACTGACACCTGGCGGCAAATGCCATTAGCCTGCGTGTTTAAGGGCACCATGATGATTATTCTAACAATGAGTGAAATGTAAAAAGCACTAGTAACAGCTCTTGGGCACTTGGCTGTGCACCTGCCTGCTCCTCTCACAACCAGATGCTGAGCTGTGGACCCAGGTCACGGCTCTCCTTTCTCCCACCTTGCCTGCATGCTGGTGCCAGGCCTGCGAAGCCAGATGCTCTCAGTTACAGCCTGCAGCCGCCAGGGCAGAGGCCCTTCCTTTTTCTGTCAGATTTTAGCCACAAATGAGGGAGAAAGCGAAGATCGCACAACCTGATGCCCCTTGGAGTGTGACTAGGAAACCGCCTGCTGGGACAGGTGGCAAACACCGTCTGTTTTTGTGAGCTCAGGAGGGCTGCTGTGTGGGGCACCCCATTCGCTAGGGACCAGGGTGGTTTAAGGCAGTGGGTAATTAGGATTATTATAGGAGCAGCCCTTCAGGGACTCAGGCCCCCTGGCACCAGCACATCATTAGCAGCTGCTTTTGGAGGGGAATGGGGAGAGTTTAAATTCTTCTCTTGGAGGAGGCAGCAAGGGACAGTTCTCACACAGACATTTCCCCTAGAGATCTGGGCCCTGGGTTTTCCTTCCTTCTTTCCTTCCTTCCTCCTTCCCTCCCTCTCTTCCTTCATTATCCTTCCTTCCTCCCTCCCCACCAGCAGAACATACTGTAGCTTTCGATGCAACTAAGTGTTCTCCCTGGCAGATAATTCAAATTGTTCTGCTTTCACCGAACAGCCCTCCCAATAACGAAACTGCTGGAAAGAACGACCGGAAAGTTTCCTGAGAGCTTAGACTAATATTGCTGAACAGGACTTGACTTTACTGTGGGTGTATTAAGATGCAGTCATATGTTCTCTTCGTGCTTCTTTAGCTTTCCTTCTGATTATCAAAATGATGCATGCACATGATAGAACATTTTGCAGCTGCAAAACGTGAAGGCAACCAGAAACAAATTGGCTCTTCTCACGCTTCTCAGAGAATATCACTGTTAGCATTAGCTGTGTTTCTTTCTTGGCATTTTCCTATGTGTTTTTTTCTTTACATGGTTGACCTCACTCTACGTGTAGATGCTCTGTAATTTGCATCTTGCCTTTTTTCACTTACCGTTTAGCATAAACGCCTTTCCTCTAACATCATATGGCTTATATGGGAATCCCGTAACTTGCTAAGCCACTCATTCCCCTCCTGTTATTTATCTGCGTTGCTTCCAGGTTTGTTTGTTCTGCTATTCTAAATTACCCTGCCGTGGGGAACAATGCTGTTGTCCTGAAGTAGGATTCTGCCTGGCTGTGAGAATTTAAGGCCCACTGCCCACAACCCAGTATGCACCCATACCTGTGGTCTTTAAATCCCCCGGGGCCTCGGCTTTGGCGAAGGTGCTCACAATCTTGATGTCGGGGAAGAGGAGCACCCCACGGGCACTTTCAAACTGGGCAGCGGGTCTCCAGAAGCGGTCCGTGCCGCGGAGGGTGATCTGGGGCTCGACGGCCTGCAGCACCATCACGTAGGCGTCCACGTCGGGGATGCTGATGCACACGTCTTCCCCAAAGCACCTGCGAAAACAGCTGCAGTCACGCCACTGAAGAGCAGATGCTGAAATCATCTGTCATCGGCCGTGGACAAGGATACATACAGCCACCTCTAGTCCTTGACGAGGCATCCTGACTGCCTAAGAGTCTCTGAGGATGTCAACAGACATTCAAATTTAAAGCCAAGTTATAGTCAAAACACTAGCAATCTAGAGACTTAAAAAGATTGGCTTCTGGGAGAAATGGGAATTTGCTATACCAGCAACAAGTAACTGTTAAGCCTTTAATTATCCTTTAGCAAAGTAATCAATGGCAACTTTAATTAGATTGAAACTGCTTGTTATGTGCATAAGGATTTGGTAAGCAAATTGTTGTCTAACTGGTTGCTTACAGCCATCTTACTAAGTGGGACCCCAGGGCTAGACTCCCCTGCGCTGCATATATGTTCTCTCTCTATGAGGATGTCACATGAGAGCACCTGTTCCAGGTATGCCAGCAGAATGCTAGTGTAATCACGCTCCTTTTTCCTGATATACTGCCACAAAAATATCTGACTGCCAGAATGGTGTGACAAGAGCAAGGCCTGGGAAGGCAGACAGACAAGGGTCCACAGCCTGGCTCTGCCACTCCCGGGCTGGGTGACGCTGGGCAAGGTGCTTGACTCTTGTGAGCCTCAGTTTCTTCATCTATACAATGGGGATGACGATAATTAATTACCTTCTAGTAGTAAGGATTAAATGCAGACGACGTGTAGAAAAGAAGCCACCCCAGAGCCTGCCTCATGGTTGGAACTCAGTAAATGTTGACAGATCCAATGTGCTCATCAGACCTCATCAGACATGCATGTCACTGGCACTCTCCACTGGTCATTTAGGCCAGAGACCTAGGCTACAGTGGAGAAGCCAGGGTCCAGATGGAGCTCTGGGAATGTGCAGAGGCCTCCAGCTGGTGGCAGCCATCCTCTTGCATCCTTTGGGAAAGGTCCCGACGGAAGGGCAGGGGCTGGATCCCATGCAGAGCCTCTCCATCCTCTTCTCTGGGGTGAGTGAGACGTGGGAGTGGTGGTGAGCTCCTGCTCCCAGTTTTCTCTGGCCTTTCCTACACCAAACCCAAAGCTTACAGAGGATATCCCTCCCCTCCCCAGCTTATGGGAAGCCTGGCCCTGGAGCTGGAGAGTGGCCGGTCTGGTCCCTCTTCACTGCAATGTGGAGCCAACCTGCAGGTGCCTGCTCTTACCCCAGGCCTCCAGAAGTGGCCTTTAGTGTGGAGGTGGGAGCCCTTCCACCATCGCTAGGACTATTGAAGGTAATTGCCAGCTGGGCTTTATCCTGGCACCTGTCCCAGGCCCCACAACATGACAGTCAGCAGACCCATCTTTCCCTCTCTTGTTTCTGTCTTTCTGGGCCCCTCCCCTGCCTCCAAGCGCCAGCGGACTCCCCTTCTGCTTCCCAGGAGTGTTCCTGGGGTCCCCTTCCTAGCTGCCCTCCCAGGCAGCTGCTGTGGCTGAGAAATGATTTGGTAGGCCAGTAAGGGAGGTATCTAAAGGCCATAGCAATAGTCTCAGCTCCTTAATTTAACTCTGATCCCGGGGGACAAGAACCGTGCCTGCTCTTTCTCTCACATGCTCCCAGTATTTAGGAGTGCTACAAAGGTGGGCTGGTCGACTTAATTCAATTAATAAACATTTGTGAAGCACCTACCACGTACCAGGCACTGTGGCCTTAAATCACTCCACTTAAAACCCAGTTCTCTGAGAATTTACAGGAAGCAGTGCCTTCCGGGCATTAGATCAGAAACAGAATAAGACAGCACAAGCTGGATTTCAGTTGGGAAAACAACAGAACATTTTCTTTAAGAAGGAGGACACAGGTCCACTGGGGCGTCCTCACAGGGAGAACAGAGAAACTGCGACCAGCTGGAGAGGGGTGCATTCTGTCATGCAAGGGAACATTCCCAAGGGGCCCCCGCCCCCCTCGCCTCAGCAGGCCCTGCTGACCCGCGTCCACTCACTGCACTTCGGAAGAGACCTTCAGGCGCCGCACACCCGCGGTCGGGAACTGCCTGGAGTTGATGTAGGAGACCTTCTGGAGGGCACGGTTGATGTTCCCAATGTCGTCCCCTTCCATCACCAGGACGGACTGCGAGGGGTTGAAGTGATACTGGAAGACAGAAGAGGGTGTCACAGGAGAGAATGATCAACCATGTGCACGGTCCCATGGAGACACTCCAGCTCCATGAAAAGGCCACTCAGGCCAGCACAGGCGTCTGCCGGGCATCTGCCAGCACGGCAGCTGTGTGAACTCATGACTGTGTTAACCCCCTGGTCGGCTTTGAGAGCCTCCCCTGTAACACCCCTGTGGATTATAAACTCCCAGGAATATTGGCTGAGCCACAGGAGGGAATTCTGAAATCCAGTCACAGGCTCTTGCAGCCCAGCCCTTGGTGGGGGTGACCCACGCTCTGTGGTTCCCTGGGGTCCTGAGCAGAAACTTTGAGCCCTTGGACTGCCCACCCCCTCAGCCAACAGCCCAGAAACTTGGGGCTTGGGCTCCTCTCGCTGTTGTTGTCTTTGGCCTTGAGCTGCTCCTCAGTTCACCCTGAATTCCACTTCCTGACCCAGGCCCCATCTTCTTAGCTTTCAAATTGAAAGCTCATTTTGCAGTTCATGGCTTTCCTTCTCTCTTAGATCTGATTCTTGGTCTTGCTTTCCTGGTGCTAAACTCTAGTTTCCCATGAATTTTACTCACTTGCTGTTTACATGCCTGCCCTCTGCCCCAGGTCTGTCTATTCCTTCCACTCTGAGCCTCTGGTGTCCCAGGGACTATGACGCTCCCCGCTGAGTCACTTGGGTCCTCCAACTAGATAAACTAGGTCCAGACTCTGCTTCTCCCGCATGCCCTGGGCTGTCCCTCTTCTTTGAATGGAGCATAGAGAACTGCTTTCCTACTGGTCTGAGTTATTGAGCTTGACACACTTCTGAGCAAGAATTATTAGGAACTGCTATGAATAAGATGTAGGGAACATGTCTGTGGATTCAGATTATGTATCCAATGCTCATCTCACAGGAAAGAAAGACATGGATGTATTTTTATGTAGCTACTTGGCAACAATGATTTAGTTTTTTGAATAGATAATATATCTATATGGTTCATATATATACATGTACAAAGTGGCAAAGTGAAAGTGTCCTTCTTATTCCTCTCTCTCATCCACCCAGTTTCCCCAATCCCATCCCACAGGTAATCACCGTTATAGTAATTTTCTCAGTGACAGATTGCCTTATCGTTCATAATTAGTTGCTTCCCCTCCCAGTGAGAGGCTACTCATGCCTGACCTATGGTCAACAGGCTTGATCATGTGACTTATGGTACCCTTCTTTGCAGGATATACACTTTTGACCTGTTGCACCCAGTAGTGGGCATGTGATGTGCTTGGCCAACAAAATGTCAGCAGAAGTATTTTTAGCTTCACTCCCATGTGGAAGATTTAACAGCCAGCTCATGGTTTGCCATCTCCCATTCCCTCTGCCATGAAACCTGCAAAGCTCCCTGAGGTCCACCAGCCTGGGTTTCACAGTGGGTGGTATGGATCAGAGCTGCAGCCAATCTATAATGGACATGAAATGTGAACAACGACAAAATTTGTTGTATAAACCACTGAATCTTTTAAGTCATTTGTTACTGCAGCATAACCTCGCCTATCCTGACAGTTACACTTAAGTATTCTTATGAATATACAGTCAAGGGATATGCATTCCCATTTTTCTCCTTTCTTACACCAAGGTAACTTATTTCATACTATACTCTACTTTACTTTTTTGCACTTAGTTCATATCTTGGAGATCTTTCTGTGTCAGTACATAATAAGATTCCTTATTCTTTTTTATTTTTACAGCTGAATATTATTTAAAATTAAATAAACTATAATTTATTTAACCAGTCTCCTAGTATGAACATTTGGGTTGTTTCCAATCTCTTGCTAATAATGCCACAATGAAATTTGTCGTACATGTAACATTTTACAAGTGTGTAAATACATCTGTAGAATAAATCTCTACAAGTGAAATTGCTAAGCCAAAGAGTATACGCACTTTAAATTCCAACAAATGTTGCCAAATTCCCAGTTGCTAGGGATTATATCAAGATACACTCCCTCTAACAGTGGAGGAGAATGCCTCTTTTCTCAAAACCTCCACAACAGAGTATGCTGTCAGACTTTGGGATTTTTGCCAATCTGATACGTGATAAATGGGTTCTTAGTGTAGTTTTAATTTGCATTTCTCTACCATGAAAGACACTGTTTCCATGAGTTTAAGGGAAAAATCTATCTATATTAGCTTTCCCTGTTCTGTCTTGATGTCTTTATGAGTTCCTCATTCTGTGCATGGACCCCAACAGGAAGTAGACATCTCATGAGCACTAAGGATGACACTGGCTCATGTAAGTCCCTTGCACTGTGGACCCTAGCCAACTGGTAGCGCAGTCTTTGTCTTCTTCAGCTATCACATGAGTGCTTTCTCCTTTCCTCCTCCTCAAGACCTCCCCGGCTTCCCTCATTTTGGTCCTCACTGGGCTCCTATAGTGCTTAGGAAATAGCAGGATGATTATTGTAGTGCAGTGACCATGAGCTCACTGAGGACGGGGGCTGGGAATCATCCCTGAATCCCAGAACCCAGTCCTAGCGCCCTGTAAGCCCCTGTTCCATGAACGAGTGAATGGTTCCCCCAGCCCACATTTTACTCAGTACCATCTCATGTTACTCCTCAAAGGGACTCTTTTTTCAGTCAAGCCTTCTTGGGAGTCCCTATCAGTGCTGCCAAACCCTGTTCTCCTTTCGTTCCTGGGCATCCTGGAGGCTGCACTTCCCAGTGGCCCTGAGCCAGGTGGGTGGGGCCATGTGACTTCGTCTGGCCAATGTGAGGGAGTGGGGCGGGGTTTCTGGGCTGAGGCTGTGAAAAGCCATGTGGGATGCTCCACCCTTTTTCTTCCTCCGCTTTGGTGGCCCATGGCCTTCTGGGCAGAAACCCTGCCTCACCTCTGCAACTTAGAGTGAGAGAAAAATTAACTTTTCAGCATTAAGCTGTGGAGATTTTGGAGTCATTTGCTACTGCAGTTGCTTATCCCGTTTAGGAAGAATTCAGTCCTCCCAGGCACGGTTCTCTCTCCCCTAGGCTGTGGCATCTTTCATCCTGAGCTGGGTGGACTGTCATACTCCAGCTCCGGTACAAGCTATAGAGTACAACCTTGGACTATTTACTTCCCCTTTCTGGACTTTATTTCCTCATTTAAAATAATGGGGATATTAATATCTCCCTGTCTGGGGCTTAAATGAGATAACATATATAAAGTATCTAGCATTTAAAAGGTGTTCAGTCTGTGATGGCTTTTATTATAAATCTTAATATTGTAATTATGTCTGCACTAAGTCTCTGCCCCTGGCTGGCACCCCTGCCTTCACGGCTCTCCCTCCCTACCATCTTGTCGCTCCTGTCCTCAAAGCCTGGAGCAGCGTCCCTCTGAGCCGTGTTGTCTGGTCACAGGCACAGCTATGGTGCTGGGTTCGGGAGCCCCCGGGGAATATGCGCGGGCGATGCCTGGGTCAGCCTCTGGGCGGGCTTCTCTTTCGAAGCGGCTGCCTCATGAGCTCAGTGCGCTCAGCCATGGAGCTGCCCTGCGCTGGGGAGTCACTGTTAGCTCTGACTGTTGCACAAGTCATCAGTTTCTGATTTGAGCAGATTCACGGTTCTTCTAAAAACATCACTTACGTTCCACAGGTTTTTCTGTCCCCTGCCCCGCACCACCCCTGCTACAGCAGAGCCTTGTGGTGCTGTTGCTGTCTGTCTGTCTGTCTGCCTGCCTGTCTGCCTCCCTCAGCAGGCTATGAGTACCTGGGGGGCAGGGGTTACTGATTCTCCTCGGCATCGCCACGGCGTCTGGCACACGGACGTGGGAGGGAAGGCCATGAGCGCTGCAGGAGAGGCCGATCTCCGAGCCTCGCCTGAGGGCTGAACAGGAAAATCAAGCGGTTCTCCCAGAAGGATGGATTGGCAGCATCCCCTGGCAGTCAACAGAGGGCACATTCCCACTGTAGCCCCCCCCCCCCCCCCCCAGCTGGAGGACGGTTTAGGGAATGTGTTGGACCTCCAGTTAACACCCTGGTCTTGCTGCCAGAGCATCCCAGGGACTGCTACAGGGCAGGCTGGCCGGCAACAACATTCTCGCAGGATCAATAAAACCTCCACTAAAATAGGTTTTGTTTGTCTGTTTTGTTTTCTTAAACTGCAGTGTTTGCAGCCCTGTGGTGTGTGTGACCAAGGGTCAGTCTCTGGTTGTGCAGGACACAGGATGCTATTGGTATTACCACAGAGGCAGGAGATGGCTTCCTGGGGACCTAGCAAAGGGTGACAGTGCTCACTCGCCCCTGGGAAGCTGTGCTGTAGCCACGGTGATTCCTGTCATTGAGTCATGAAGCTGCAATGGTCTGCTCTCCTAGAGGGTTGGCTGGTGTCATCAGCCACCTAGCAGGCTGGGACATCAGTGAGGTCCCTGCCCAAAGCCTGGGTCTGCACCTCGCGGGCAGACTGGCCATGGCACTCCAGTCACCCTACCGTTCCCTTGGACACCTGCCAGCCCCTCTGGGCTGGGCCAGATGGAAATTTGCCACGTTAGAGGCTCCTCTGCCACAACTGTCACCCAGGCTTACCTTTCAAAAGAAGCTGGAGCAGCAGCCACGCCAAGTGCCAGCCCAGCAGGAGAAGGGAGCTGTGATTTGGAAAGTCTCTTAGGTTTGCTCGGGGAGATAGATCTATATGTATATGTTTATCTATTTAATCTCTATGTTTATCTTTTCTATGTCTATATCTAATATGCATAAATGTATAAAATATACATCTAGAGATATATAAAAATAGATAAAATTCAATTCTCACAACATCACTACAAAATAATATTAACTCCATCTTATACAAGAGGGAATTGGGGCTTAAAGAATTAAAATGCATTGCCCAAGGTCACCCGGCTAGTAAATATCCATACTGTGATTTGAACCTAGGAGTGTCTTGTTCCAAAGTTCTCGCTCTTTCTCACTCTTCCGCTCTGTGGAGATGGCAAATTGGCAGGGATTATGCTATGAAAATGAGAACAGGGTATTCTTCAGGAATGTGCCTATTCCACAGTGCTTCGTGTGGATACAAGACAGCAGCTACCCCAATCATTTAGTGACTCCAGACATGCCGGAGAGGTAGTCAGAAATAGGCATGGTCCGGGAAATGAGGGAGAGGAGGAGTCAGCGCCGGTCACCCTGAGCAGCTGGGAAGCTGCCCTCCTCACAGGAGGACCTCGCTTCTTCTGACTAGCCAGAGAGAAGGGAGGAGGCCAGGAGCAGGGAAAGAATAGTCATTATTCAGAAACGAAATGAGGGATAAATGGAGGAAGGGCAGGAAGGAAGGCAGCTTTCATAATGTTCAAGAATGCCTTCTAATCTGAGTTGCTGGTGTGGAAGAAAGAGCATGGACTTATTTTGGACAAGTCCCTGAGCCCCAATCTCCTTATTTCTGAAATGGGGTCGTAATATTTAATTTGTTGTGAGGAGTAGAGATAATGAACTTAAAATAGCCCCAGTGGGTGCGCCGTAAATTGTGTCTTATCATTCACTTCTCACACACCGCTCTAGTTCTTGCCAGCCTCGCCCTGAGGGTGGAAAAGAACCGTTTGCAGTGACTGGTTCTGAGCAGGTGGCATCTTGAGAAGTTGGATTAGCCTCCCCACCCCCAGCTCTTTGTGCCACTTAGTTTAGCACGTCCTCTTTTCACAGGTGATGACTACTATGTAGAAATTGCTGGGGTTCCTAATTTATAATTCTAAGAATGCGTGGCTTTTAAGTCTAGCATCTTGGGCTTATTTGTTCCTCAGTGCTTGGAATCCTGAAACTGTGGCCACATGGGATGATGCAAAGCAGAGATCGACTCAGAGGCAGGGAGCAAATCCAGAATCAGAGAGGGGAGGGCTGGAGGATGGATTTCTGCATCACTGGATTGACAAAACACTAAGGAAACAACACAAGCAGTAGGTCAAGGATCGAACCCCAGGCTTTGCACAGGAGGATATCTGTGGGAAATGTGCCATGAGGGGCTTGCCTGGGCCAGCTGCCATGAAACAGACCAGTGGAAAGCCGCCTTTCCAATAGAGGCGGTCTTGTGAGTTTCCTTCAATGACGGGTGATCGGCTATTAAGAACACCTGTGTGTGTGTGCATGCGTGTGCACGCGTGTGTTTACTACACATTAAACAATGCTGTGGAAAGCCATTCTTGCCTTACCTTGCCTGTGTACCCCTCCTGTCTTCCCCCTCTGACCCAGTCTCCAGGGTGAGCATCATAACCCCACAACTGCCAGATCATGCTCCCCCACCTGGAGCCCTTCCATGGCTGCCTGTTGCTGACAGATTAAATAAATAAATAAAATAAACCCCTAAACACAGTTAGCAAGGCCCCGTGACCTGGCCTCTGCTACCTCTCTGGTCACGCTCTCTGCCTTTCCTCCTGCAGGCTGGGCACCTGTAACAGTGGCCTTCTTGGAGTTCCAGGGCACACTATGGGTCCCCCCTCTGCCATTACTCATGCTCTTGCATCTGCCTAGAGTCACCGTCCTGCCCTCTCCCCTGACCCTCTGCCTTTTTCCTGGTTGGTTTACCCATCCTGAAACATTCTGCTCAGACTTTGCCTCCTCCAAGGAGCCTTCCTGAACTGCCCTTCCCCGGGTTCTGGAGTGGGACTGCGGGGTTCAAGTTCTGGCTCTGCTCATTATTAGCTCTGGGATCTTAGGCAAGTTTCCTTTCTCTTCCAGTCCTCAGTTTCTCATGTGCAAAATGAGAATATTCATGGTACCTTTGTCATAGGGTTGTTCTGGGGCTTAAATGAGTCAATATCCATAAACCTTTTGGAACAGTGTCTGGCACGTGGGGGACCCTCAGTAAATGTTAGTGCTCGTGATCCCTGTAGCAGTCGCCACACTGGATCACAAACGTCTGCTTGGCCAGTGAGTTCCCTGAAGACAAGAAGCTTGGAACACGTTGTTTTTTTTTTTTTTTTTTGAGGAAGATCAGCCCTGAGCTAACATGTGCTGCCAGTCCTCCTCTTTTTGCTGAGGAAGACTGGCCCTGAGCTAACATCTGTGCCCATCTTCCTCTACTTTATATGTGGGACGCCTACCACAGCATGGCTTGCCAAGCGGTGCCATGTCGGCACCCGGGATCTGAACCGACGAACACCAGGGCCACCGGAGTGGACTCTTCGAACTTAACCGCTGTGCCACTGGGCCAGCCCTGGGACATGGATTTTTGTGTCTTGCTCAGCCCATAACCGAATCACATGGCTGTCCGTAGAATGTTTGCTGAAGCGACTGAGACTTAAAGAGAATCAGGCTGTGCTCAGGTCACCAGCCCCTCCAGGACTACCCAAGTCAGAGCCCCACAGCCCCACAGCCCCACATGGACAGTGTAATTAAGAGGGCTTTGTCTTGCACGGGTGACTCCCCTGTGCAGAAGAGGCAGGCCCCGAGCGGAGCTCCACGGGGCAGCACTGGGTGCCAATGGGAGGGGGGGGTGGGAAACCTCTGCCCTGGCCATGCCCTCCTTGGGAAGGCTTCACAGCTGCTGGGGCCTGGGGGTCTGGGAGAGGCTGGCCTGTACCCCAGAAGCAGAGGGTGGGCCAACCAACTTTCAGAGAGGAGGCAGAGGGGCTGCCTGCTCTCACTGGGGTCCGCTATGACTGAGTGGTGCTATGATGATGTTTACTTTGCTCTTTGACCAGGACCCAGAGGCCTGATGCCAGCAGGCACTCCTAAAGTCCAGGTGAGGCCATAACCATCCTCTGCTTGTCAGGGAGGCACTCGCTGAGGACTGCCGGCCACATCCTGCCCCCTCGGGGGGAGCTTTTCTCGGGATGTATCTTTGCTTCTCTTGGATCACTCGAATGTTTTTATTTTGCGTGGATAATAAAAATCATGACTGCTCACATTCCCTTTGACTGCTAGAGATGGCTCGGAGGCCAATCTGTGCCTCGACCTAACCCTGTAAGACCCAGACACCTCCATTTCTGCTTTCTAATTGCACCCCACTCTGGGTTGACCTCCTTTTCTAATTCGTATTTTACATGGTCCGAACTTTTTATGTTTTTGGAATGTATTCTTGCATGCTACTTCAGTTCCTTTGGGCAAATAAATGACAAAGCAACCACTAGTCCAGGAACAAATTACATGTGATAACTCCCTCCAGCTAGACACTGAACATGTGCCTGCTTTGGGGTAGTGAACTGACTGCACACAGGGCTTCATCTCGGAATTTCCAGAGATGGCAGAAGTCCATGGTGGGGTCACGGTGGCTAATCTCCCCCCGTGGCAGCCCCTTTGCCCGTGGCACCATCTCTGTGCAACTTGACAGGCAAGGACTCCCTTTCCCAAGATGCACTGGTGCTGGGCAGCCTCCACTCACCAATTGGCGTCTTCCTGAAGGTGATGCCGTCTCCTTCCTTACCTTTATTCCTCGGCCGAGGCTTTCCAGGGAATTAATATCCAGCCCTTCCTTGCAGGCCTGCAGGCAGGAAATCACCTTCTGACTCTCCATTTTGCCAGGGCGGATGGTCAGACTGGCCAGGCTGCCGTGGAAGAACTGGGCAAAACGTGGTTTGGCCACTTCTCCTCCTAAAAGAAAGAGAAGCGCCGTTATTTGCCCTCTGGAGATTGAGTCTGAAACACCGCTTCAAGGCACCACCTGGCCAGGGAGCCGAGGACACAGTGACTGTGTCCCCGAAACCTGAGCTCTTCCTTCCGAGTGGTGAGCTCAGGGGCCAGAAGCTCAACCAAAGATATTATTTGCCGCCAAGACCATGGCACTCCCCAGCGGCACCTGACTTAGGAATCCTGGAATTTCTGAATTTTAAAACAGTTACTTTCAGAGGCAGGAACTGTCTTAGAAGACAGGAAGGGCTGACAGAGTAAAAAGAGGAGGGAGAAGGAAGCTACCAGTGATTAAAGGCCTGCTGTGCCAGGCTGTCTGCTGAGGACTTCACCTGAACAAGCGGCAAGGACGGTATCACTGTTTCCAACAGACACATGAAGAACCCTGAGACTCAGAAGGTTGAGGGACTTGCCCCAGGACACACAGCTAAATGCTGGAGCCGGTACTCTAGTCCTGGTCTGTCTGACTCCAAAGCTGGCATGTGCTCCCCTATATTCCGCTGAGAGCTTGGCATGCAGTGGAGGACTCCCAGAGACACCCCATCCACGGGCTCTGGCTCTCTTGCTAAGAGCTGATTTCGCATCTGCCCAGATTCATGCTCTTTGACATAGAAGGACTTCCTCTATTCCGTCCTTCCTCTGACTTTCTTCTCATCCCCTACCTCCTGTATTCTCCTGTTCTCTCTACTGGCTCAGCTGCATCCTGTCTGGGCTGGGGTCTACTCTTGGACGTGTGAAATTGCTCAATGAGGCTCATGTTGCAAAGCCAGCCTGAGACTCACTTTCTCCCATTTTCTCCATGGTTTTCCAAATCAGCCCTCCCCTAAGGTCCATCTTGAATCCTCACCTCCACCAGGAGGCCTTCCCCACTGACTCCATGGGCACAGACCCCTTCCGTCTCCAGGCAGCCGACTCCAACAGACTTACCCTTGATCTTGCACTTCTGTTCAGAGAGGTGGCAGGACATATAGGAAACGGGGATCTGGATTGAATTCCAACCTTGCTAAGTCCTGGGAAGGTTTTGTAACCTCTCTGAGCCTCCACTTGCTTGTAGGGGACACTTCTGTGTTTGCCTCCCGGTTCTCTGCACTCTCTCAGCTCCAGCTGCTTCCCCAGGGCCTGGCTCCTGCAATGCACAGCCAGCACCTTCTCCCAGGAGAGTGTGCTCCACTGAGACACCACCCTGTGGACACTTTCCCAGCACCCTACACCATGGTGCCTCTGCACTTCTCTGTCCTTGAGTGAGCCATGCTGTGTCAGCAAGTCTGGACGGCAGGCTGTGGGGATGGGGTGGAGGGAGCTCCCTAGGGTGCTCTGTCCCAGCCCTGGGGGTGTGGATGCTCCTGATGCCTGCTTCTCTCTACGCTTTAGAGTTCTCTCTACTTGTTAGTAGCCGCTCCTTCATTATTCCAATCCTATGTTATGGTTAATAATTCTTTATATTTCCCTGTTGAAATTACAGTGTGGTTTCTCTCTCCTGGTTGGGCCCAGACTGATACAATCCTTGATGTTTGCACGCACCCATTCTTCCTCCTTCTGAGATACCAGCTCCAAACTGCTCAGATACACAAATCCCACCAGTCCTTCAAGGCCCCTTAAGCCCCCTGACCCCTGTGGCTCACAGAAAACTAACCCTCAGCCCCCACCCACCATGTGCTTGCCCTGTCCTCAGCCCCCGCCCACCATGCCCTCTCCCCGCCCTCAGCCCCTTAGAGCAGCAGATACAATAACTATCATTTCCTGGATGTGAACTATGTTTCCAACATGTGTGCAGTCCTCAGCATACATCATCTTATTGAATCTTCATCAAAGTCTCGGGAGGTTGGTACATATTCTGTAGTTACAGATGAGCAAACTCAGGCTTAGAGAGGAGGAGTAAGTGGCCCAAGACCACACAAGTAGGAAGTGGTGCAGTGTGTGTCTCGACAGTGTGAGTACGGCCATCCCTGCACAGGACCAGCTGGAGCATCCTGCCGGGGCTGGTCAGCCCAGTCTAGAGCGAGGCTGAGAGAGAGCCCACTGTGGTCCATCATCTAGCCCCGCTCAACTGCTCACTCAGCAGCTCCATCCTCAAAGACCAAACTTTGCGACTCTCTTGGATGCTAAAACATTTTCCTACACACTGTTTTCTCTCAGCGAAACATTCATCTTCTGTATTTTTGACTCAAGAATCCCAGATCCGTGATGCATTCCATTTATTAGGGACGCAGCTCCAGGAAATCAATTCAATTAGTATTTGGCATTAGGAGGCCAGCATAAACTCTGAAATATATTTGCACTCAGGGTGCAAATGCAGGATTTTGAAAAATAATAGACACACTGAAAATCTCTTTCTTTTTTAACATCTAGGGTGGCTGCCTACACCACATGGTGCCTCTGTTAACATTTAGACATACACATGCTCATGAATTATTTTAAGAAAAAAAAATAACCTGACTTCTAACACAAAGAACCTTCTCTAAATGTTTGTGAACATGATTTTGGATTCCTGAGGTGAGATCTGCACACATTTTAAAGTGTTTACTGTATGCCTAGCCTTCTGTTAGATTCAGTTAATTATGAGATGTGGACCATGCTCTCCAAGAGCTTACATTTAGTTGGGAGAATAAAGTATAGACACTGGGAAAGTAAAATAAAAATATAAGAGTAAATTGGCAGTACAATAGATATTCTAAGACAGTGCATGATTAATTTCCAAACAAAGGATATAGATAATGTGTCCAACAGATCATAGGGGAAAAACAATAGCCATCATTTATTAGGTCCTTAAAACATGGCAAGTTCTTTCATGTGCTATTCTATTTAATACTTAAGTGGCAGGATAGCACTTCTGAGATGTTAGTCTCCGGTCTTTTAATTTCTCCCCTCTTACCCTCCATTGAAATACATCTCTGGTTTGTGCTCATGGCCACAGGAAGGGTTGTGACAGGGAGAAGAATGCATGGGGCTTGAAGCTGAGTCTCTCCCCAGTTTTGTTTCCCGAAAGCTAAACCCTTGGGGGGGGGGGGAACATCTGCATATGGATTAACATTTGGGAAAAAAGAGAAGCAGAAAATCTGGCTTCCCCTAGACTAGGACATGATACCCCAGACTGGGAGTGGGAGGTGGCAGGGAGGGGCAGAGGGGTATAAGACAACAGAGATGCAGAGTGAGGGCCCTGAAGCCTGACCCCTGGGCTGAGCCCTGGAAAGGGTGTGTGATGTTGGGAGGTAAAGCCAGTCTGGTGTTTGGACATATGGACGGACGGACTATGGATGGTATTACAGAGAAGATGAGAAGCAGCAGAGACATTTCTGTGCCCTTAAATAAGGCAAAGAAATCCTGAGAGAGCTGTCCTCAAGGACCATTAGTGACTGGGGACCAGAGAAGTGAGGACCATTTCAGCAGACACCTGCATGGAAAGATGACTGGAGGCCTCTCAACAGCTTATATGTCCCCCTGAAATCAGCTTGCACCCTAAGGAAATGGAAGAATTCCAAATCTGCCGAGGTCAAATCTCCCCACTCAGATGGAATAGGGGTTTGAAATGAAACTAGATGGATGCAGAAAAAGTAAGTTTTTCTTTGTACATTCAGATTCTTACCTGCTAAATTTACAACTCTTTTTGTAGATAATGTTTTCAAAGTTAGGTAACCTTCTCAAGGCCACACAGCCAGACAACAGTGAAACCTAGATTCAAACTCAGATCTTGCTTGTTCCCAAGCCTTTGACCTGCAGGCCAAAAATGAGATGCGGCTGGGAGGGCTGAAGAAGTACTTTTTGGAAGACGTAATAATTGTGTTGCTTCACAAAGATGGGGGCAGGTTGGGACTGACACCACATTGGGGGAGAATGTCCAGTTATGCTGGGTTCTGTGGACACTGGATGAACTCCGCAGCAACTCCCAACGATTTGTGTCATTTGCTGGGAAACACGGTTGTCTTGAAAAATGGTAGTATTTGGCAAACGTGATTTACTGTAGCCCATGTTATTCTGAGCCAGAGTTTGCAGTGAGAATGAACTCCCACTCAGCTTTCTTTCAACTGAAAGGTGGAGCCCACCCTATAAACATAGCTTTTGAATCACTAATGTTCACTTTCCTCTAAGTATGAGTAAAAGATCTGTGTTGTATGAACGTACTAAGTCTCCTCTTTTTGCAAAGTGGGGGTGGGATGCTGTTGGTCTTTTCTTTCCTGCTGTCATTCCCACAGCCATTTAGTCTGAGAAACACATGGAAGGGAGTGGGGGCCAGGTTCCTTCCTGCTTGAGTCAACTGCTGCTCTGTGTATGGCTTGTGGATGGGATGCCCCTCAATGGACACAGTTTCACGGATGGTTGGGTATCAATTTTGAGCAATGCAAGTGGTGAAACTCTGAAATCTTGTTTTCTCTCATTTCCTCCTTTCAGTGATGGAGACACCCAGAGAATACAAAGACTAAGTGAAGTGTGTAATAGATCCCCACAAGCTGCAGCTTGAGAACTGTCCACACCACCCCAGGGGCTGCAGCTGCAGGTTGCAGTGACTTGTGGAGACAGACGATCTGCCATCATGGCTGGTCATGACGCATTCTCAGCAGGCCTTCTCAACCCTTCAGCTTTTATGTATCCATCTTTCTAGCCTTTCCAGCAAACATTTGTATGGCATGTTCTAAGTGAGCAAAACATACGACTTGTAGACGACTCCAAAAGTCAACTCTCTGGGGCTGAGGATCTAAATCCATGGAGTTGGAAGGGCCCTCAGACATCACCCAATATATCTCCTTCATCTCTAGCTGAAGAACTGAGGAGCATGAAGGCAAGACACTGTTTTCAAAGACCCAGAGCAGATAAGCAGCAGCAGTGAGGGTCTGGAATTCTCCTCTTCTGACTCCAAATTCAGCCTTCCTGTGCTGAACCATGAGACTTGATGGGCCTATAACTATCTTTGGGCCTCCGCTTGACTTTGTCTGATCTGTAGGAAAAATTCCCAGGGAGTTTGGGCAAATATTTTTGACCCCAGATTCCAGAATCCTCTGGTCTCCTGTACTTGGTAATGAAACGCCATCTGGCTTTACACGTCCCCAGAAGCAGAGATGGTGTAGCAGCTTAATTAAGGGTGAGAGCTCTGCTGGCACAGACCTGGCTGCAAATCCAGGCTCTATGTGACCCTTAGCAAGGCACTTGTCTTCTCCAAGTCTTAGTTTCCTCGTCTGCACAATGGGGAGCATAATCATAGCCACGCCGCAGGGCTGTGAAAGAAGCTCCGCACAGTGCGGGAGCTCAGAAATGGCACCCGTCCCAGGGGCAGCAAGAACTGAGGACTCCAAGATGAGATTATGTCATGTCAGTTCTCTCTGTCTCTTTTCAGTGGCCTCTTTCTCTTTTTTTCTCCTCTCTGATATGTCTCTCAGAGAAGCTAAAATGATACTGTTTTTGCTCTAAGACCCTTATCTCTTAATCAACATAATCTTCAAAATAAGATATAAAGTTAGAATTATAACTCAGCTATACTGTGTTTCCAGACATGAATCACTGGATTTTAAAGCTGTGTCATCTTTAAACCAATAAACCCTCATGTCAAGTTAACTCCAGGGCCCAGAACAATGGTTCCTTGAGTTTTTAATACAGACAATATTAAGACAGGCTGAGAGACACCCTGTCATTAGTCCCTGTGTGTCAGAACATGAACCCCAAACCTTTGACAAAATAGCCTCTAAAATGGATGCAATTCAACCAACATTACTTATTGACTTTCTCTAGGTCCTGGATAGGGGGAAGGGGAAGGAGAGGAGAGCCTGTGAGAGCACACAGTCCTTGCCGTCTGCGACTCATGACCTCGCAGGGGATGGAGGCCTGCATAATAACTCCAGAGAGATGTTCCCCACAGAGTACTCCAGGAACACTATTTCACGGAGTGAGCTGCATGGTGAAATAAGATTGAGAAACATGGATTAAATAATATCAACCAGGTTACATTATTGGTGTGCTTTTGAGAGCTTTGAATAAGCTAACGTGCACTGTGACTCTCCAACATTGTCGTGTGGGAATGGTTTATGTGGTTTCCCAAACTTGACCTTGGCCTCCTTGTGGAAGGGGCATCCTACGGGACTAGAGCTCCATGAGCCCTCCTTGGGAAATGCCACCTGCATGTAAGGCAGACTACGCTAGCACGTGCCTCTGTCTTCCAGCAGCAGAGACCCTGGGGAGGCAGAATAATTTCAGCACAGACTTTATTAAGAGAATTTGAACTAAATTAGACCAAGCTTATTAAGTGAAGGCATGTACTCCAGGTCTGTGAACTCATTTTAGTGTCTGGCAGAAAAATGACACGGAAATGTATACCAGATCTCAGGACCACATGTGGCTCTAATTCTGCTCTATCTGAGGACCATATGCTATTGATTACTGCAACTCTCAGGGTTATTTCTGCGTTTTCATCCCTTTTTTGACCATTCCTATATCTTTGCCTTGGCTCCTCCCCAAAGCCACAATGGGGGTTCTGTATCTGCCCTTTAACAGGCTCTGATTTTTAGACCCATCCCCCTCTCTGCCTTCTGCTGCTTTATTGGTAAGTAGGGAGGAGGACTTAGCAAGACCAGGAGCTTGGGGACAAGGCCCTCCTCATGTGGGACCAGGCAAAGCTGGACACTCTGAGGATGTCAAGGTCTAGAACACTGGAGGAGAGTCTCCAGCAGAGGTAGGGATGGGGTGGTCCCTGGGGACAGAGCACAGGCAGGGAAGCCTGTGATGAGGCCCACCAGGAACAGACGAGGCTCAGGCAGGGAGCAGGACGGTGGCCTCCTTAGTGAGCTAGAACTGAGCTTCTTCAAACACGTGCAGCCATTTTGTTAAATGAAGTCTTGCCCAGAGGTCATACAAAATAGGTAAAACAGAGCTGCGCTGATTGTAGTGTTAGGGGAGAGGTGCCCTGGAGTGTCACTTGCTGGGGCATCTCTCTGTAACCCTGGGGCTTCCTAAGGCCCTGGTCTGGCACAGTCAGCAGCCTTCCTGACTCCCTCCCTTGAACAGAGGCTTACAGTACCGGGGCGGGGGGGGGGCCCAGTTTAGAGTTCCAGGGGAGGAGTAGGTGTGAGTATATAACGCTTAGTACTTATGAATAGAACTTGAAATTTTGTTGGGAGAAATAGGATGAGCAGAAAATCTAAGGAAAAGGACAAATTAATTAGGCTTTTAAAGGATTTTCTTCCATGGTGTGACCCAGAGGGAGACAAGGAACCTGATATTTGTCTAAAGGCAGCCGCTGCTGAGTCAGCAGAGACTGAGCTCGGCCATGGGGGAGGGTCTGACTCTGTTCTGCGAACTCTGTGACACCGAGCACGGAAGCGATGGCAAGATGGCATGCACTGGCCACACAGAAAGGAGGACTCCTTTGTGACGCGAGGTCCATCCTGACTGCAAAAGCCTTTCTCTATAATTAAGATACGCCACATGCTCTAGGCCCTACTGGCAACATTTCTTAAGTGTAAATGAAGTCTCAATTTTTTTGTTGCTTAATTACTGGAAAAAGTACCAACGAAAATGAAGTTTCACTGATTACTTTGGCTTTCAGCTTCACTAACAGGCCACAGTAGGCTAATTGGGGCTGCAGAGCACTGCCCGGCGACGGTGATGGAGCCAGTTCCCAGGAGCAGCCGCCAGCCAGCCGCTATCAGGTTATTTTCTGTTCCCACTGTTAAACCTCAACTGGACATTTCACAAACGGTGGGAACCAGTTTCCTTGCCAACCTCAAGACACCTGAAGAACTCTCCACAATTGCAGGCCCAAAGGCAGTCCAAGTTCCACACAGAGGGCTTCTAACGTGTATACAAGGAGACTCTGGCAGGCTTAGAAACACACTGAGAAGGGCTGCATCGTAGGCAGTTAATTTTGTAGCACCATGTCCTATTGAAAGATCTTTCGATGTGTCCTTACAAGGCAAAAGTGAGGCTCCAACAAGGAGCAAGCATCCATGGGGATCCAAGGTCCTTAGCAAGGTGGTACGGTGTCCTATGGTCTGGTCTCAACCCCTTTTCCCAACCTCTTCTCCACTCATTCTGGTCCATGTATGTTCCAGGGGAAGGGAGCCCTGTGCACGCCTGCGTCAGGCTTCCCTGCCATAGTGTCTGCTGTCGCCTTCCTTATCTTCCTACTGAACTCTTACTCACCCCATAAAGCCTGATTTTAAAGATTTTTAAGGATTTTCCCTTATGCTGAAAATTCACCAATGAACTGTCATTCCTCTCGGGGAAGATACCCAAATCTTCTCCACGGCTCTGAAAGCTGCCTGATTGGATTTCTGCCTACATCACAAGCCCCATCTTCCATTACTTGTCTTCTGACCCACTATTCTCCAGCTTCACGGACCTTCTTTCTAACTTATAGATGGACCTGGTTGGACAAGGTCTGTGTGTAAGGGTTAGTCTTGGGGAAGCGGAGAGGAGTCAGGGCACGCAAGGAACCATGGGGAAGCTGGAATCACAGAAGCCAGAGGGGACCAAGGTCGTCAGCTTTGGGCAAGTGGCATTTCTTAGCACTCTGCTCAACAGCTGACCCAAATCCAGACTCTGGCATCTGAGTTCATAATATTTGTCATTTGGTAATAAGGCCACACACACATACTGACCCCATAAAGAATAAGCAATGAGGATAGAGCTATCTTCTGAAAGGTCTTGCAGACTGTCTCCCATGTTGGATTTAGGTGTAAGGGGCAGAGAAGGGGGTGGGGGAGGGGACCAGCAGATGTTTTCACACTTACACATTCATTGAACTGAAACACGCCAAGCACACTCCACGTGCCCAGCACCTAATCCTCATGACAATCCTGTGAGGTAAATATTACTCTAGTTTTGTGGATAAGCAAGAAGGAGCTCAGGAAAGTTAGGGATTCTGCCGGGTCCACACAGTCAGTAAGTGGCAGGGCTGGGATCTGACTCAAACTCCAAAAGCCTAAATGCTTTTTCCCTGTTCTGTGAAGGGTCACTTCAGGGGGTATACAGCAGGAGATTAGCAAAGGACACGCAGAGTTCCTGTGGGTTTTGATTCCAGAGTGTTCAGATGGCTCAGAAGGGAAAGGGTTTATAGCATTTGTATCAATATACATCAACTCTGGTTTTTCCCAAACACATAATTACTCAACAAAATGATTAACAGCAGGGGCAATGAGCCACAGTGAAAAGAGAACAGGCTTTGATGACTTGGGGTCGGGCAGATTTGGCCAGGTGACTTTGGGTAAGCTACTTCAGCTCTCAGAGCCTTGGCTTCCCTCATCTACAAGTCAGGACCAGTAATACTTTCTCACAGGACTGTAAACACCTCATGTACGTAAGGGGCTTCCTTGCAACACTGCCTCTAAATGTTTCCACCAGGAAATGATCTAAAGCACTTCCACTCACATTTAATTGGCTAAAGCAAGTCACATGACCCCACCTAACTCCAACAAAGCACGGTTCTAGCATCTATCTGGGGAGAGGACAGAAATACTCAGTGAACATCCTAGTGGTCATTCTTTCTCTTACATCTTTGAAAATAAATGTATACTTTAGTTTAATGTTTGAAAAGCATTTTTGTAGAATAGCTTTCAAATAAATACTAGTCAGATATAGTATTAGAGCTATTATTTATGGACTGACAATGCCCTCTTCAGATGTGGCTAGGAGGACACTGGAGAAAGAAACACCTCCTAGAGAATGGAGTCAAGGTCCACAAAGACACCTGCCACCCTAGGAGAGGGGCCTTACAGCATCAGGCCAGAGGGATTTCAAAATTGCTATGGACCAAAGACTGCTGTATTTCTCAAATTTTTCCTCTTTCTCAGTGGAAGTGTTTTTTGGTTATTCTGTCTCATTCCACTGTTGCATAGTATGTGTGTATGTGTGTGTGTGTGTGTGTATATAGGAGATGATGGTTGTGGTGGTAGCAAATAATTTTTCCTATTAGTGTAGAAGTCTCCAGATCAAGTGGAGCCACATCTGGGCCTGATATAGAGCCTCTTGTGCATCTCATCCTGATGAAGACATCACCAGGAATCACTCAGAGAGCCTGGATATTGAGCTTGGAGGCGGTAACAGGTGGGTGGTCTCATTTAGGGAAGGGCAGGTATATTTTTCAAGTGGGAAGTACAGCCAAACAAATGTCTGTTGACTAAGTGGAGACACTGTGGTGTTCATCAATATTGTTCATAAAATATTTCCAGTTTTTCCCCAGACACATTATAGATTTCACTTCCCTGCTCTGGGAGTTAGGTGTGGCCATATGAATAAATGTGGGTATAGATGATTGGTGTCACTCGTAGGTAGGAGCTTTAAGCATGTGCACCATTCATCATGCTTTCTTTTCTTCTTCCTCAGTACCCAGCAATGTGGTTGCTCTGTCTGCCTGGGTCCCAGACTGAGGAAAAAGCAGAGAAGAGCTCCCATTGATTTGCAGTAAATAGGAAGTGGGAATTATTTTAAGTGAGAATTGGGGTTTGCCTGTCACTGCAGCACAACCTAGCCTATTCTAACTGATTCAAAGAGATCATCTTAATTCTTTTAAAAGTCACTTTTTACTTTTGTGGGACTGTTTCCCTACCCAGTGGGCATGTAACTGGGCAGCAGTGGCCTTGTAGAGTTGGGGGCAGGTTTCCATTGTGGGTTGGGGTGACCGGGATCCAGATGTGGCCTCTGAGGGCCTCTTGGGAAGAGTCACAGGAAGGTTCATGGTCAGAACATGACTAGGGCCCTCCTATCTTATGCGCAGCATCCAGGTTATGTTCCAAAATATCCACAGACTGGCTGTGGTGTCCGGCTGGGGCACTGAGCCACATGAGAGAGCCACGACTCTAGCACAGCTGTGTCCAGTGACTATTCCTGTGCAACCTCTGAATCAGTGCCTTGCTATACTAATTAGTTTCATGGGCTCTTGCCACATGACACAGGCTCCCTTTCCTGACATCCTGGGGATTTCTGCAATACTGGTGAAGGTCTCATCGAGTTCTATTGAAATATTTAATGAACTTTTTACTCTCATATGACATATGTCAGATGCCAGGTAGGTGACCTCAGCTCAAAAATACATCCCCTTCCCTTGCCTCATTCATGCTTTATTTCCTTCCTGGGTTTTTTATCCCTAGTGCTCCCAGAGCTGCACTATGTGCACTTCTTTCCATCTTCTTTTGCATGGAGCTGCCCAGAACCCACTCTTTGTCCTAACCTGGAGGGGCCTATGTCACTCCTAGTTCACTCTTTGGTCAGCTGGTCCTCTGAAGGCATATTCTTATACCCTAGCCCACCTCTCCCCACCGCCCCCATGGTGAATGGTCAAAGTCACAAATATTAGTAACTTTCAACATAATGTTGGGTCATCTCAAAGTACAAGTCTGCTTATTTGGGGAGCATTTTTCTTCCCCTCTGCTCTTTCACTGGCACCTCAAAGACTCCAGCCTTTAAGGGAGCAAAAACAGACTCCAGCAGTCCTGTGTGAGAGACAGAAAGGCTGCATGCATGCTTGGAGAGCTGGATTTCCTGCTTCCAAAAAAGAGAGGAGCCTGGGTTTGGGGACTGGAGGAGAGGCAGCAGCTAAGGAAGTGAGGAGGGAGCAGAGACCTTGGAGGGGGAAGGCAACAAGGGGCCTCTGTCCTCAGTGAGCAGGAAGGGGCTCAGAGCTGAGCCGAACTTCAGAGTGGCCTCCCGTGGCCTCACCCCTGTGGACAGTCCACTCCCACTGTCCTGCATATTTCTGAGTTCCCTGAACCGAGGGTCAGGGGCTTGGACATCTTGTATGGAGAGAAAGGGAGATCTTTGGCTCCTGTTCAACGTAGCACTCAACAGAGTCAACTGACAATTTTGATACAAGATTCTACATTCAGGCCCAGTTTGAAACCAGATAAGGTTCTAGAATGATACAAGGCATTAGCGAATCAGATGCAACCATAAACTGCTCATGGCCATCTAAAATCAAAATCTGGTCTCAAGCTAAGAGCTTTATTATTCCACAAGTTTAGTGTGGGGATTAATCCTTATTTTTCTAAGTCCTCTTTTATTAGTAAGGGATAGTAAATTTTCCTGGCTAATTCTCATACTACTTGATTTTCCCTTTTCTCTATCAGTACTTTTATGGACAGTACACAGATGGGCCAGGGGGAAAGGCTCGACTTAGGGTTACCTTGCCAACAAGCGCCGACTGTAAGTTGCATGGCTATGTGAGATGGATGAATGGGCCAATCGTTGGTCACCAGGTATGGTTCATACGTTGCTCCATCCATGTATAAAGTAACCACAGGAAACTCCACATTGATGACATAGTAATGCCACTCTTTGTCACAAATCTAATGAAAAGAAAGAGAAGCAATACTTACAATTGAATATGCAATACAACATCAAACAAGCTTTCACTCTAATTATGAAAGGGTGAGAAGACATTTTTGGGTCAACAATTTTTTACTGCAAAGAACTCAATAAACATACTGGTTGATATGCACTGTGATTATAGAAGCTCATGACAAACATAATGGAGCAAGCCATAGGGTAGAGGAACACCTGAGAATTCAATCATCAGGCAAATATTTGACTACGGGGAGATTATCTTGCGCATGTAACTACCAGCTGTCTAGTTCTTGGTGGACAGGTGGGGGTGTCAGCTTAAATTTGCTTTGTATGAAATTTTTCTTAGTTCTTCAGTAGAGGAAAAAGTTAAATTGAAATTGTTTTTCTAAGTTTTGTGATAGGTGGAGTTATAAAAAGAAAGGTGCTAGACAGAAAGGTAGAAATAAAAATGAAGATACAGAAGGGGAGGAGGAAGGGAGAGAGAAAGAAGAAAACAGAAGAGGAAAGAATTAGAGTTAGAAAAGAGTAAGAGAGAAGGCAATGAACAGGGGAAGAGGAGGAAGGATGAGATGCAGAAGAATAGATAATTCCTCTGCCTCTATTTGAAGGCTTGCCCCCTGAGGAGCTGTCGTAATCTCATGTCCCCTTCAACTCAAGCAAAATACATTCTGAGAGAGACAGTCTTCCCAAGGGGACTCAGCTGCATCCTATCTGGGAGTACCTGGGGAGGCAGAGAAGGACCGCGAATGGTCCTCCTGGCCAGGAGTCCATGCAGAGCACACTCTTACATTTGTGTCCCCTCATCTTTTGTACCTAAGACTCCTGGTCTTAGGACTGGGAACCAAAACCTAACTTTAATGGATAGGTAGAGACATTGGGGGCTAGGATAGAGTCACAATTCCTGACCCCAAGAGACTGAACTCCTACAGCAGGATCCAAAATAGAAACCAAGACTGGCACATCTTGGGAAGGGAGATAGGAAGCGTAAAAGATGGCCAGGTTGCAGAATGGTGCTCCCCTCCCTCTGATCCCCTAAGCGAGTGCCGTGGGAGTCACACTAGACTCTCTCTCCCCCACACTCTCTCTCCCTCTAATGCCTCTGCACCCTGTGGAGTCCACCTCTGAAATGTCTCTCATCTGTGTCCTCTAGTCTACGTTGCCCCTGCCATTTGTGGCAGCAGAGACAGATGAGTTCTGCATGAAGATGGCCCCAATGTGAGGGCATCAAAGCCCTCCCGACATCCCACTCTGGATTAAATGTGCTGTTTCTCATGAATAGATAACACCAACAGGGATGCTAAATGATCTTTTCCCTTTCATTTTGGAAAATAGATTTTTTTCTTGATGTTCTTTTTATATTGTCCTATCTCATGTTTCAGAAAATTTCTCCTTTTGAAGCCCATTAGCCTGATAAAGGCTGGTGAATTTTTTAGGGGTCCTGGGAAGGTAGTCAGGAGGGATCCAGGCAGATGTCTCCAAAATCCTGTTACACTCCACTGAGTGTACAGCTCAGTACCTGTTACACGTCACTAGAGGTCCTAACCCTGTTTACACTCCCCTTCTGCTCGATGCCTGAGACCAGACGTTGGGCAGGGTGCAGGGCTCCTGGGCTAGGCCTGGGACTGGGGTGGGGCCGCCTAAGGGGCATAGGAGGGACATGAAGGAAGACCTAGAGAGAGAGCCTAGGGGTGATGGAAGAGCGGGGACCATGGGGAGTATTTGAATGAGGAAGCATCCAAGCCAGGGAAGCCCAATGCACCCTGGACTGATTGTTTGCCATCAAGGATAGCCAGCCAGCAGGACCTGGAGTATGGTTCACATCCTGGGGATGTTCTTTGAGGCATTGGGAAACCTCTGGCCAGGCCCAGGATGGGACGCGAGTGGGTGGCAGTGCCGTGACCCTGACTACACCCCGTGCCCTGTGACATGGAGGCAGAACATCAGAGTTAACCAGGCAGCACGGGGGGCTCCCCTGTCTAGGCTGCCGTGTTGAACCCATGTGCCACTGACTCTACAGCACTCCACACCTGCCCAAGCTGGGCAGAGGATGATCCTCTGGCTCGCTTTCTTTCATAACGTTTACAGCATTTTTGTAGGACAACACAATAAAATTCCAAGGAGGAAATAAAACAATTCCATAACGCACAGCGGCGGCGACCCCTCTCATCTTACGGTCTTCCCCTAGGCGTTTTCCGAAGTGAGCTCCAGTGCACAGCAGTCCTCATGATGCCCCACAGAAAACCGTGACCCTGTACAGCAAGCCTCGCTTTCTTGGATTTTCCGTGTCATTAGCATATCCAAGGCTCCCAGCGAGCCTCAAAGTTGATGCCTGTAATAACTTCCCAACCTTGCTGAAAAACAGAACTTTCTATTTATAGCATTCTTATAAACATCTTGTGAAACAACAGTTGGGCAAGGTCTATTTGGATCACACCATATATAAAATTTGAAAGTTTGCTGGTTTTGCTTAACATCAGCATTAAAATGTCTTAACCAACTTTACTTTAGATGGCTGTATAATCAGGATGTACTCTACTATACTAAAATATTCCTGGATCATCAGGTATTAATTATGTATCAGCAATTATAAATGATGCTCTAATGAATTCCTTTGTGCGTAAATATTCGTCCGCATCTCCGATTATATCCTTGGGAAAGATTCCTGGAAACGGAATTACTGAGCCAAAGGCTGGAGGTATTTTGAAGGCTCTTGACACATATTGTCAATTTTCTTTCTGCAAAAGGTTGTGTCTATTTATACTCCTGCCCGCAGAGTATGAGAATACTCGTGCATTATACCCTTACCACATTGAGTATTTAAAAAACAGAAATTCCTGGCAATTTGAAAGGGATATATTTTATCTTACTTTAATATGAGTCACAAATGATAGCAAGATTTACATTCTCCGAGGTCAGAAGGGAGGACCTTCCGGGATGGGGGAGCAGCCTGGGCTAAGACTCGGAGGCAGGAACGATTGGGAGCATTCCAGCCAGCTCCTACGTGAGCATCCAAACAGGCAGCTGGCTCAGACAAGGCTTTGCCTGCAGACTTCCCGCACCAAGCCATCTACGAAGGTAGCTAGAGGAAGCGCCTAATTAGGACTTCATAAATGTGGATCTATGATCACGAAGAACCCGCATTAACCCTCTGCTAGAACTGCAGGGACAGAGTGTAATTGAAAAATGATCAAGCCAGGAGGAAGCACAAATAAATGTGTCAATGCACAGCTCAACCACAAAAGAAGGAAATTAGGCAAAGTGACCTTTCCTGGGAGGAGAGAAGAACTTGAATTCCCGACTGTTCATGAATCACTAGTGAACGCAGCCGGCACCATGCAAGTCCAGTGCCATCTCCTGAGATAATGCCCAAGGCCTCAGCTGGACCAAAGGCACTTTGCTCTCTGAAAACCTGCAGGTGTGTCCCCCAGGTAGGCGGCTGCAGCTGCTGTTAGCTGGTGAGTGAATCGGACACCAGAGACCCAGGGACAAATGTCAAGGAAGGGTAGTAAGGACAATACCAAAGGAGGTCTGAGTTGGGAATAGACTAGTACTCCAAGGTGAGTCGGGGCCCAGGAAGCCCCCTGTGAGAGGGGAGGAGATCAGGCTGTTGATGGGTAGGTCCAAATGTCCTAGAAAAGGCCACCCTAGAAATTCCACGTTGGTTTCCCCAGTAAATCATTTTTGAATGCAGCTATTGAACATGAGATACATTTGCCTATCAACGACTCCCTGCTGGGGCGCGTGCTGAGGGCTGCGCAGGATGCAGCACTTATCAGATCTGTGTTCTGCCTTCAAGATGTTCAGTCTAATCGTGGGGGAGGGCCGCGACAAGTACACAAAAGACTCGAATGTAATGGGAATTGAGATCAGTGTCATGCACCACAGGCAAAGCACTGTGGGACCCCAGGGGATGAAGAGATGACTTCTGGTGGGAAGAGGGTAGTATTTAGCATGGATATTAAAGGACTGTTAAGATTTCATTAGGAATAGACGGCAAGGAAAAATTCCAGGCAAATGGAGCAGAAACCTCTTATTCTTTTATTCATCCCTTTGTCTTTTCTTTTTTTTCCTCTTCCTTCCTTTCCTTTCTTCCTTCTTTCCTTCCTTTCTCCCTCCCTCCCTTCCTTTCCTTCTTTCTTTCTTTCTTCTTCTCCCCAAAGCCCCCCAGTACATAGTTGTATATTCTAGTTGCAGGTCCTTCTGGTTCTGCTACGTGGGACGCCACCTCAGCATGGCTTGACGAGCAGTGCTAGGTGTGCGCCCAGGATCCGAATGGGCGAAGCCCTGGGCTGCCAAAGGGGAGCGCATGAGCTTAAACACTTGGCCATGGGGTCAGCCCCTTCCTTTGTTTTTTCTATTGCCAAAAAAGATGCAGGTTTGAGGCATGTGGAGATTCACTCATTCATTCATTCCTGCAGACATTTACTGCAAGCGCATCCTGCTTTGTCAAAAAAAGAGAGCACCTGCATTTATGGAGCTTCCAGTCCAGCCACAGAATTGACAAAAAGGCTTATAACAGATGTGACTCGCGCCCCACAGGTTTGTGCAGGGTGCCAGGTTAACCCTGTGAGGGAGCGGGGGTCTGACTGCACTGAGAGGAGGGAAGGAGCAAAGACACAGAGCTTGGGGGGGTGGGGTTGGTTTGGGAAGGTGAGGAGTGGGAGTAGAGATGCAAGGATGGATTCGGAACTGAGGCCCGAGGACGTGGACTGCTTCTATTCTGTAGGCAACAGGAGGTCTGGGGGTTTTGAGTGGGAGGAGGAGGATGGTAGTCATAACAACAATTAATCTTGGAACATGCTTTTCAATTTTAAGGCAGCTTTTCCTATTCCTTATACCATTTAATCCTCGCTCCAGAGCTATAACGTAGGAGGGCTAGTGCTCTCTTAGGCATCTTTAGAAAAGGAAAAGAAAGAAAAGGCATGGTTTCTAATCTCAAGGAGTTTGTATTGGGAGTTAGATGTAACACACAGCCCACTGTGTGTCACACACACCCTGTGTGTCTTTCCATTTCACACACAACCAGTGGCTTAGCTTCAATAGTCACTGACAAATCAGGATCTTGAGCAGACACTTATCTCTGGAGTGATGGACTTACACGTCCGATTGTCCCCAAATGGCCCGACTTCATGTGCTACATGCCCTTCACGCTCATCGTGTCCAAAATTGAGCTCACCATCCCCTGAGCCCCAGCCTTCCCTCTCCCCTCTCCTGCGCTCACCGCCTCAGCAAACGCTCCCTCTTCCGGTACATCATCCACGCCAGAAAAACGGGGGTGGGGGGGGGTGGGCTTCGAACCCCTGCTCTTTCCCTCCCTGCAGTTAACTTACAGCCAAGTTCTGATGATGCTTCTCTCATCCATCCTCACCTCTCTACCTCATCCTACTCAGAACTTAAAGTACACACTAGGGAGGGGAAAGGCTGAGGAAGTGTGTCTGGGACAGGCTCTTGCAGGATGGAAAGCATTTGAACAGGGGAAGGATCACGTGGACCAGGGGATGGTGAGAAAGCTCTGGTGGGATTTCGGGTGTGACAGAGAGAGCAGCCCGTTAGTGCGTTAGTGACCGGCTGCCTGTGGGCTGGAGGCAGCCACAGAATGAGATGGGCGGAGCAGTAACGGAGGCGCAGGAAGGAGTCCGTGCATGCTGAGCCTGTGGGTTATGGGTTGGGAGTCATGCCTGCTTTAGGAATCTCTGCAGAATCACATTCCAGACTTTGGGAATACAATCCAAACTTCCTAATCCTTGGCTCCTTCATCTGTAAAGTGAGGGTAATAATAGTATTTACATCATAGAGTGGTTGTGCAAATTGAGCTAAAATAAAGCATACACAATGCTTAGCACATATTTTCAGCCAGAGCAGATACGGAAGCCCCTTTCCTTTTCTAAATGCATTGAGATGCTGGATAAAATATAAAAACAATGGTAACAAAATAAAACAAAAATCAGAGAGCCAGAAAGAGAACTCCTAAAGTATAAAAACCAAAAAACCCAAAGCTGCAACTGAGAGTTGAAACTGCACAGCCACTGAGGGGCTGTGACTCCCCACACCCCGCCCCGATCAGCCATGGTTCCAAGGCCCAGGAGGAACAAGGAAGGGAAACTCAGGTCCTCTGTGCAAAGGAAACCCGAGTTGGCATGTATGTCTGCAGAAAGCCTGCAGATGCAAAGGGCTGTCTGAAGCCTGGGTCCTGGGAAAACCGCTGCTACCGACCTAGGAATGCAGGGAGGAAGCCAGCCACTCTGGAACAAGGGCCCTCCGAGAAGTGAGACCCCTGCACCTGCTCTGTGCTTGTGCATTGGGTCCAAATGTACACAGCCCACACAGTGTGTAACCCGGAACTCAGAAACTAACTTAAATAGGCATCTTTGAAGACTTCAGGGCCCCGAGCAAAGGCAGACTCAAAGCCTCTCCATAGCGAGGTGCCCACAACCTAGGCCATGAGCAGGAGATGAGCTCAGAGTGAAAACCTGCAAGACAAGGGGAAGCGAGCCTTTGCCTGTGTGAGAAAAATGATCCAACTTACATTCCAGGAAACACAGAAAATGGAGCATTGGGAAAGGGACTCAGGGGAGGCGGGTCTGAAAATGAACTAAATAAAATCCCAGAAATACAAGACATAGTGTTGAAACAGAAGCAAATCAACAGGTTAAACACAGACCAGAAAGCTGATCACAGCATTAGTGAATTGGAAGATAGAGGAGATTACAGCGAAGTGAAAACTTTGATGAATCAGTTAAGAGATATGGATGCTATGGTGATGGACGGATAAATTCCAACAAACAAATGCACCTGACAGATGCGCGTGGCCAGAGGAGAGGCTGCCGGAGAGCAGTGGGCTGGTTTCTCCACCATGCTAAAGTGTATTACTTTAGTGGCTTGCCTTCCAGAAAGCCATTCTTTACTTCAACAGCCTCATCAAGTGTTAAATTCAGAGGACAGCGGACACATAGGGCTGCATGAGCACCTGCTCCACAGGACATATCGAAGGGTAGGTCAAAACTGAACCTCGTCTTCTGAAATGGAGAGCTTTTGAACCAGGAGGGTTGACACCATGCAAATCGGTTCTTGCTGTGGACTTGCAAAGCCATTTGGCCTCAGGCCACTGTTTGGAGCATTAGAAAGACGAGGTTTTGGTTGGTGCCAAGATCAACCTCATGCCAAAGCAAAGATGCCACTCTTATTTGCAAAGCTATTTAAGATCTTCCCGGAGCGCACCTGCACTCGGGACAGGCAGGGAGAAGTACAATGTGTTTTCAGGGGAAGGTGATCGTGACAGCTCGGAAAGCACCCGCTGGGCCTTCTGTCGAAAAGCAATTGCTGACTCAGGGCGGTGGAGCACAGGGGTCAGGGAACATGGAAGGTAGCCTGTGTCAAAGAGACCACCCCATTTGCAATTCAGCTGAGCAACATTTGGGCAAATCCCCGAAACAATCCTGAAAAACTGAAAAACTGTCCTTGCAATTTGTGCTTGCAACATGTAAATTGAGACTTGCTGGCACCCAGGATTTAAAGTCACTGTGGGGAGAGAAAGCACACCTGTATTATGCACGGACGACACACCTGGCCCCCTGCTATGAGTTCTGCCTATGTAATCAGCCTACTGGACCAGCTGGTTTATTCTTTCCCATCACTGCGTTTAAACAGTGTCAATCAGATCTGCCTTCCCCATCCCCAGACGACACCCTGGGAAGATGCCTTAACTTCCAGGTCTTACTAACGCCCTCATTTCCATGTACTAAAAAGTGCACTTCAATTAGTCTCTCATCCAAGTCGAAGCTTCTCTTGGCCAGCCTAGGGCTGGTCGGCAAATTCTGAGAGGCCCCACGGAGGTGGAGGCAGGGTTGGCGGGGCTGACGTGGCAGCAAGAGGTCAGGGCAGAAAGTCTGCTCACAATGAAGTGGGATCGTGCATTCCGCTGCTCTGTCTCCTGCAGGAGCGAGGAGGAGGAATGGGACCAGCCAGGGGAGATGAGGCCCCTCCCCAGCTGTCACTCGGGAAAGTGTGTTCTCCTCTGACCCTTCCAGCTTCCTTCCCAACTGGGCTTTTGTTTTAAAACAGTGTTCTGAAAGAGCTGCTGTGAACAGAGGCATCCAGGGTCAAAAGTGTTTGGTAAAACCTCATTTAACACACTTAAACAGATTTCTTCTAGCAAGACTGCTTCGAGCAGGGGTTCTCCAGGTGTGGTCCCTGGACCAGCAGCATCAGCATCCCCTAGTGTGATGGGCTGAACATTTGTGTCCCCCAAATTCCTATGTTGAAGCCCGAGCCCCCATTGTGAGGGTAGGGAGACGGGGCCTTTGCGAGGTGATCAGGTTTAGCTGAGGTCACAGGGGTGGGAGATTAGTTCTTACAAGAGGAGGAAAAGAGACTAGAGTTCTCCCTCTGCCATGTGAGCACACAGTGAGAAGCCGGCCATCTGACAGCCAGGAAGAGGGCCCTCACCAGGAACGGCATTAGCCAGCACCTTGAGCTTGGACCACCCAGCCTCCAGGGCCGTGAGAAAATAAACATCTGCTGTTTAAACCAGCCAGTCTGTGGTGTTTTGTTACAGCAGCCTGAGCTGACTAAGACACTAGGAACTTGTTAGAAATGCAGATTCTCAGGCCCCACCCAGACCCACTGAGTCGGACTGTCTGGAGCGGGCCGGTAGTCAGCCTGTGTCCCAACAGACTCTCCTCGTGATGCTGCGGGCGAAGTCCCAGAACCTCTGCCTCAGAGAATTTCACATGCTAGTGCTAGGGACGCAAGAGGCAGTTTCCCACATTTTTTGGCCTCATTTATTTTGTTTCCCTGTTAGAAACAAAGAAGATGTTGGATCAAGAGTCGGGTAGTGCTTGGGTTCAGTACTGAATTAGCAGAAGGTTTAGTGAGCCCCTGATGAATATCACCTTGGAACACAAAATCTCAGGAGACGCATGCTGTGAAATGCACTCAGCACACACGATGGAATGTGGGACA
Source organism: Equus asinus (assembly GCF_041296235.1). Classification (NCBI taxonomy): domain Eukaryota; kingdom Metazoa; phylum Chordata; class Mammalia; order Perissodactyla; family Equidae; genus Equus; species Equus asinus. The sequence goes on along the minus strand of NC_091810.1, from coordinate 86,534,209 downwards.
TTCCCACTATGTCCTAGGCACCTTACAGGCACTGGGAACGTGACACAACAGGACGATTCTGCCGGTCCCTTCCCATTCTCCAGTTGCTCCCCCTGCCCCTCCTTCCTCCCACTGCTTTCCAAAGCATCTGGGTCTCTGCTCACATTAGGACTATCTTAACCCCCAAGAGAAAAAAGTCTCTCTTAAGTCCACTGAACTTTATTTCTCCTCCCCGGGTTTTGCTTCTGGGATGCACCAAGGATTCATCCGGGGATGTTTTCCTCAACAGCTGACACCTGTGGGGCCCTGGGGCCGAGGCACCACCCGCCTGTTGTAGGCGGTGAGCACCCGTGTGTGGAGCGGGTATGATATTCAACAGGCCAGGAAGCACGCGTCTTAAAGTTGACAATTAGGAAAAGGACAGTTTCTCCTCAGGTGCTCTTTCCCTGATCACAGTCAACCGCACAAAGACCAAGCAGATGGCTCGCCTCGGAAAAGAAACTGTCTGGAAAGAAGTCACTTTAGGCTGGGGTTGCGGCGGTTGGAGTCCCATCCTGAGGGTGTTACCCCTGCTGTAGAAGACTGAGCTGCTTGAGGTGCAGCGTAAGGGGTACAATGGCTGCTTGATACCAAGAGTTCACTGAATGACTGAATGAAGGAATGAACGAATGAATACGGAAGAGCCAGCAACACTGGAAATGGTTCCTCTAGAAAATGGGGACAGGAGGGTCCAGCGTGGAAGACTGGGGCATGGCCCTGGAGATAAGGGCATGTCAGTGTCAAATACGTGGACTCCTGGCAACCTCGCCAGATGGCAGTCCAAGAGAAAGGGTGGAGAAGGCCCCGTAGGCCTGGAAGGTTCTGGGTAGAAGATGAGAGCCTCGTGGGGCGAAGGAAGGAGGGTGGAGGTCATCAGATATGGGGAGTCCTCAAAAGACACTGCCTAGGAAAGGGCCCGTGCATGTTGCTTTGATGCGCATCCTGGGGGTGTGGGACCCTCCTTGCTTTCCCACCAGTGGCAGTGGCTTTGAACTGAGTCAGCTCAGGGGATATTTCAGCTCTACTCTCTCACCTGGCATGGGACCTGGGGCAAGTTTCTTACACTTGCTGAGTGCCAGTTTCATCATCTATAAAATGGGTAGAACACCTATGTTGTAGGAAGATTTGATCATTTATTCAATGCATATTTATTGGTAGTAATTATGGGTCGGGAATTATTCTAGGTGTTGAGTATATAAAGTGGGCAAAGACAGATGCACTTCCCTCCCTACGGGAATAGACACAAAATAAAATACTCACATAAATAGGTGTAACGTAATATCTGAAAGATATACAACGAAGGGAAGGTACCAGGGGCTGTATGAGCCCGCAATTGGGAGATCCGACCTAGTTATGGAGCTCAGGAAGTGATGGTGAAGGAGAGAAGGAGGGTGAATGGATCCATGGGGGTGCAACATTCAAGGCAGGGGGAGCAGCGAGACGATGGCCCTGCCGCTGGAGCACAGAAGGTAAAGGAGAGCTTGTGACATGGAGGGCAGAGGGCCTGGCAGAGCACGTGCCAGGTGGGGAAGCGTCCGTCTCTGCCCCTCTCTAGCCCCACGGCTGCCAGCACACCCTTGGTGCGCCCCAAACCCCCTGCCCCCGGATCAGACTTCCTGTCTCCTCACACTAGGCTCTGAGCTGCCCCAAGCCTGTGGGGACACCCACAGACCATGTGCTCGCTCCTCAGCCCGACCCTAGACAGGGGGTACCGTACAGTTCAGTGCTGAGGCTCTGGAGCAGGCTGCCCAGGCTCAAACTCTGGCTGTGTGATCTCAGGCGAGTCACATTCCCTCTCTGTGCCTCATTTCCTTCATCTATAAAATGGAAATGCTAACAGCAGTAACTATCTCATGGGGCTGTGCGGATTAAATGAGTTAGCACTTGTGAAACACTTAGAGCAGCACCTGACATAGCGAGTGCTAAAACCAGGTAGGCATGACCATTGGTCTTGTGTCCGCCGCATATTCCTCAGTTACTTACCTTGTTCCTAGCATGAGCTCTCTGCCCTCCTCCCATTAAGCCCAGCACGTGCCCAACCCTCCTAGTGTTGTATCTCTCCCCACCGTGCCCCCAGGTTACTTGAACGCGCCAGCCCGCACCCTCCCCTCTCGCCCCACCCTCCCGGACCCTCACACACTCAAGGCACATGTGTAACTGCGCATTTTCTAGTAGCTACATTAAAAAAAGCCGGTGAAATTAACTTTAACAATATACTCTATTTAATCTACTATCCATTTATCATTTCAACATGTAATCAATATTAAAAATTATTAAGATATTTTACATTCTGTTTTTCTTACTAAGTCTTTGCAGTCCCTCGTGTGTGTCACACCAACAGCACGCCTCAGCTCAGACTAGCCATGCTTCAGTGCTCCATAGGCACACCCAGCTAGTGGCTATCCTATTGGTCAGGCCAGCCCTTGACTCTGGGATCCATGACGACAGGGACCATGGCTGAAGCTCCAGGTATGCACCTGTTCTCCCCTGAGGCCTCTTCCTCTGTTACTGGGCCCACAGCCTTCCAGCCACAATGGGGATCAAATCCTGGGTACCAAGTGCTGAAAGACCTTACGGAAGAGAAGGTGAGGGGAGCGCTTAAAGGACCCCGGGGCCAGGCAGCACCTTTGGGAGGGGAGTGTGAAGAAAGAGAGGTGGGTGGTGAAGATTCATGTCACATCAGGGAGAACAGGCCCCACCCTACACAGCCCTCAGCCTCCAGGCCCATCGGCAAAGAGGAGGAGGAACCGGCAGAAGAGGGAGCCATCTCCCAGCAGGGCTCTCTCAGTTTCCTGGAGACCTGGAACAGGAAGCAACAATCTGCAGGATGAATGAAAGGAGGGAATACTTTGGTGCTGAAATATTTCTTTCCCTGCTTAATTTCTCCTCTCATTCCTTATCAGTCAGACAAAAAGCAGGGAGCGGTCGCGCCTCACCGGCTTCACCCTCATGAGGCTGACGTTTGTGGGCAGCTGCAGAAGAGTAGGTGGGAGGGTTCCTGGAGACTTCGACCAGCCTGCCCGGCCCAGAGAGTCTCGGGAACTTGCTCAGGGTGAAACAGCTTGTTAGCGGCAGGGCTGGAGCCCAGAACTCCTGCTTCCTGTCCTCGGGCCTGTGCTTTTGAAAGTTCTTTCTTGCCAAAGATGAGAGGACCCCAGTATATTAAACAAATAGGCTATTGAGATGCAGTTAACTGTTCAGTAATGTATTTGAAGAAAATTAATTTTTCATTCTGCCACTCAGAACATTGAAGCTGGCTGTCTGTAAATACACAGACTGACTCCTCCTTGCAAGTTAGTAAAAAAAAAAAGAAGATAATCTCAGTGGATATCTTTAGAGAAACATAATTATAATTTAGTTGACATATCTCATATTGCAGGGCTGGTGAACAAACCTCCCCTGAATAATTCAAATAATACATTCTGCCCCTTTGGAAAATTGAGCTGATCTTCAACGGAATTGGTTAAATGTTTCCATCTCCAAAGAAACACCATGAGCCAGCCAGCAAGCACATCCTGCATCTCAAAACTCACCGGGACTTCCCCAGGTACTGGCTCTGTAAACCAGATGCCTGGGGCTGGCTGGCCTTGCCTCCAGCCACGTGCTTGCCTGGGCGTGTCTGTCAGCTCTCCGGTGGAGCATTTCCAATGGAGCTGCTGAATCTCCAGCCCAGCTCCTCCACCACATGGGTCTCCCACGCTGCTCTTGCGCTGGTGGAAGTCGGAGTGCCTGATTGTAATCACAGGCTGTCAGCAGGCCGACGCCATGAGCATCACGTTGCTGTGCCACAAGAGATCCATTCTCTCCGCAGTGGGTCACCTGTTCCCCTTGCAGAGTGATTTCTGTTGGGGAGGTCGATTTGCATTTCACACGGGCCGCAGAGAAGGCATGTGCGAACAGGTTACCTCTGCTTGGGATTCCACAGCAAACAAATTGGGTACTTCCTTTGAACTACCAGTCAATTAAATGTGGGAGAATTTGTAGAAATCTTCAGGGGAACAGTCGCAGTTTTAAATCCATTAGAACATCCAAGATCTTAAGACCAGGCTATTATGAATGTTTGCCAAGTGGAATTTTCACACCTGAGTTTTGATCTCATACAAAGCTTTGGGAACAGTTTAAAATCCAGCAATATCCCTTCTCCCCTCGCCACTCCCTGCCAAAATGAAAACTCATGCAAACACAAAAACCTGCCCAGCACCAACCGTCCCTTGCTTTGGAGAGAGGACGGGTAGCAAGACCACCTCCACGCCCACATTAACCTCTCAGCACGGACTTCTCGAGTGCTGATTAGGTGCAAGGCAGACGTCAGAAAACATAAATGGCCCTCTGCATTAACCGGGATGCGTGTGGCTCATTCATCGTGGCTTCCATCCAAGCTCCTGTTCAGGGACCACATTTTACAAAGTCTGCGAACAAGATTGGGAAGGCTAGTCCACGACCGTGTGTGGCCTTTGCGTTGGTTTGCTATGTCTGCTACAGCAAAGCCCCGCAGACCAAGTGGCTTCAAACCACGGGAACTTACTGGTCTCACAGTTCTGGAGGCTGAAGTCTGAAATCAAGGTGCCGGTGCCTTGTTCTGAAGGTTCTGAGGGAAGATCTGTTCAGGCTCTCTTCTAGCTTCCGGTAGCCACAGGCCTTCCTCGGCTTGTAGAGGCATCGCTCCGATCCTCTGTCTTCACACGGCCTCTCCCTGAGTCTCTGTGTCTTGACACGGCCATGTTCTCATAAGGACACCAGTCATATTGGAACCGGGCCACCCTACTCCAGTATGACCTCATCTTAACTAATGACATCTGCAACAATCCTATTTGCAAGTAAGGTCACATTCTGAGGCCCTGGAGGTTAGGACTTTAACATCTTTTTTGAGGGACACAATTCATCCCATAATAGCCTTCTCTTGTTCCCACCATGTTCCCCAGGTGCAGGGCCGGGGTCTCAGAAAGCGCTCAAAGGATGTAGACTGCGTTCAGGCCTCTCCCTCACCATGACAGAACAAGCAAAGTGGCTACCTAGCGGGTCACCACATTTTTTTGGTATGAGGACAGAAAATTCTTTGAACCCCATGTGATAATAATAGTAAATGCTGAGATGTTCTATGTATTCAGGAAGTGCTACTTTTAAAAGGAGAATCTTTGGTTAAATAATAATTTAAAAAGCCTCCCATTACAGGGTCTGTAAACCATATTCATTGATTCATTCATTCATCCATTCAATAAATATGCCAGCAGCCTGCTGTGCACTAGGTACCCTCTCTGTGCAGAAGAAGCTGAGATCCGCTCAGGGAGCCGGGAGGCCTCTGAGGCTCCCTCTCTAGTGATCCGACAGAAGTGGGGGAGACGCTCAGACTTAAGACCACTTTATAGAGCATTATGCTTATGCCTGAGTGTGAGATAATCAGATATATAGAGAGACATATATATATGTCTCTGCCCCCAGTTCCTGACACAGAGCTCCTAAGACCTTTGTAATTTCCTGAGTGACAGTGACAGGACCATCTGACACAGGGCTCCTAAATCCTGGAATTTCCTGGGTGATAGGAGTGTCTTTTTGTTCTAATGGGGTAATTCTTGATGGGCTCCTGGAAGGGGGCCAACACCAGAAAGACAAAACTGTGATTAGAAGCTTGGACCTTTCAGCCCCAGGCCCCAATCTCCAGAGAGGGGAGAGGAGCTGGAGACTGAGTTAATGATCGATTGGCCTATGTGATGAAGCCTCCATAAAAATCCCAATAGTAAGGGGTACAGAAATCTTCCGTGTTGGTGAACACATGTATGTACTGGGAGGGTGACACAGCCCAACCCCGTGGGGAACAGAAACTCTTGTGCTTGGGACCCTTCCAGACCTCACCCTGTGTGTCTCTTCATCTGGCTAGTCATCTGAATCCTTTATCATATCCTTTATTATATAATAAACTGGTAAACGTAAGCAAGTGTTTCCCCGAGTTCTGCGAACTGTTCTATCAAATGATCAAATCCAAGGAGGGGGTCATGGGAATCCCCATTTGTAGGCAAGTCGGATGGAATTGTGGGTAACCCGGGGACTGGAAGTAGGGGGCAGTCTTGTGGGACTGAGCCCTTAACCTTGGGATCTGCTCTAACTCTGGCTGGTGTCAGAATTGAACTGAATTGTAGGACACCCAGCTGGTGTCACAGGGAATTGCTTAGTTTTGGGAAGAAAAACCACACATCTGGTAGTAGTGTGACAGTAAAGGAGAAACACACAGGAGAGTTCTTCCTACGTACACTGAGGTTCTAAGGGAGTTCACGGATTTATCTGGTACGGGAGGGAGGGGCTGAGGAGAAGGAGGGAAGGCCAAGGATGGGCATGCTCTCCTTGTCCTCGTGGCCGGCAGGCTGCCAGGCATGCCCTGTGGTTCTTTGTGGGGGAGCCCCGATGAAGCAGATTCTACCACTGCACCCCGTGTGCAGGGGAAACTCTCCTTACAAACCAGCTCATACAGCTGAGTCCTGAAATGTTCTTTTTTCCTGTCCCAAACTCTGGGGTAAACATTTCATTTTGTTTTTTAGGAACTTCCTTACTAAATTGCATTTCCCACAAAATCCTGAGAGACAGACACATTTAAGTCACCCCAACATGCAGGCAGAATAAGGGCCCCCAAATCCTAATCCCCACACCCTAATCCCCAGAAGGTGTGAATATGTTGTCCTACGCGGCAAAGGGACTTTTCAAGGGTGATCAAGTGAAGAATTGTGAGATGGAAAGTTATCCTGCATTATTCCCCATGAATAACCCAGGACAATTTCCCATTTTATAAAGCTTTATGTAATCTTATAAGGTCCAATGTAATCACAAAGGTCCTCAGAAGTGAAAGAGGAGGCAGGAGAGCCAGAGAAGGTGATGCGATAATGGAAGTGGAGGCTGGAATGTGTAAGTACCGACTTTAAAGGTGGAGGAAGGGGCTGCGAGCCAAGGAATGCGGGCGGCCTCTACAAGCTGGAAGGGACAAGGAAACTGATTCTCCCAGAGCCTCCAGAAGGAACTCAGCCTTCCCAACACCTGGATTTTAGCCTGCGAGACCCGTTTCAGACTTCTGACCCCCAAACTATAAGATAATAAATTAAATTTCTCTTATTTGAAGCTACTAAGTGTGTGGTAACTTGCACAGGAAGAACAGGGAAGATATGCACCCATCTTACGTGACTCCTGACGCTCGCTTCTCCAAACGCTGTTTTCTCACAGTGCTCTCTGCACCAGACTCCATTCTTGCACCCCACTTCCGTTCTGCTCTCCCCTCCTTCTCCTCCTCCTCCCACCCTAGTCAGCCTGCCAAGGCCAGCTCCCCGACTCCACACTCCATTCCCCACACTGCTCCTGCCCTGCTCAGCCCCCCAAATCCTTTCCTGCTGCCAGGCCCATGAGCCCTGACCTCTGAATTCCCTCAGTGTTTTGAAGAGTGTTTCTCACTATGTCTCATCTGTGACGACTTTGGATAAACAACCAACCAGAAATCTCATCTGCCTAAAGACATGTAAAAGGGCTGGGCGGGCCCCACGGTGCACGACTGGAGACCTACCGAACTGCCCCAAAGCCAGGTTCCCCCCTGAGCTAAATGCTATTTCCTAAGGGCTCTTTTCCCTGAAATGCCCACAGACCCTGTGCGTGGAAATGGCGCACTGTGATGTGGGGCACCCAGCAGCCGTCCTGCGTCCACCCCTCACGCAAACAGGACTCTGCACCTCCGACCGCTCAGCCTGGCCAAGGTGTGCTCCATTGCTGCAAGTCTTTCCATTCAGAGGGTGGAATTGCTCGGCCTTGGGCCTGGGTGGCTAAGCCTGAAAGCTGTGCTCTTGCAATTCTCTGAATGTCTCCCCAGGGAAAGCCCACTCAGGAGAAGTTCCCAAACTGTCACCCTGGAGTCACCACTGCTGTGAGGACCACCCTCTCTCATCTACTTTGTGCTGCTCACTGGGCTAAGAACTTTGCATGCGTTGCCTTATTTAGTTCTCCCAACAACTCTTGGAGGTAATACTATTAAATCCCCCAGTTTACAAACTAACTGAGGCTCAGAGAGGTTAAATAACTTGCCCAAGACCACACAAGGAGTTGTGTGCAGAGCCTTGCCGGAAAGCCTTGCTGCTCAGAGTGTGGGCCACCAATGAGCAGCCTCAGATCTGCTGGAAGCATGGGCATCACCTGGGAGCTGGTTAGAGACCAGAATCCCAGAGCCGCTCCTGCTCTTCTGAATCAGAACCTGCAATCCCACAGGATCGCTAGGTGATTTGCATGCGCACTGAAGTTGGAGCAGCTTTCCTCTAAACCACTGTGTGGTACTATCAGGAAAGAAAAAAGTCATTAATGGATGTGAATTGGAAGAGCGTGTCCAGGAGGGATTCCTGCAGGTCCAGTGGAGGTGGGCATTGTGGGAGGCCTCCGAAGGCATCCCATTGAGTCCCTAAGCGTTTAGCTGCCAGGGGTATCCCTCCTCCCTGCACCTAGCCCTGAGTCCAGGCAGCAGAGGGCTGCTCCTACAGGTTTGCTGGAGGACTGATGCAGGGCGTTCGTCCTTGCGTGATGGCCATGGGGGCTGATGGCCTGCAAAGGGCGTTAGAGCAGTGGATGGGGACTGCTCTTGCACACGGCCCTGCCTGGGTTAGATCTTAGTCCCTTAGCTGAAGGAGGAAGCGATGGAACTTCAGGCACCGTGGCAAGCCATCAGGTAGGCAGGAGAGAGCGAGAGAACAAAAGCAAGGTCAGGAGGGCACTGATTGATCTGGGGAGGGGGTGCCTCATGCCCAAGCCGTGTTCAGTGAAGGGCCGGCTCTCCCAGCAGCCGGACTCACTCCATTAACAGCCTCTGGGGGTCCTCTCCTTCACCCCAACACTCAACCAGAATTGAGGGGAGCGAGACTGGTACTCAATCCCTATCATTACTCCCTCTAAACCCATTAATTTAGATCTTATTTATTTATCTATACCCACCTCATTCCTTACCAGACTCAGGATTAATTTGTATTAATAATAGATACTTAATAACCATTGTTAACAGCAATAGCACTAATCACTTTTCATTAATGAAATAATACTTCATTATTGTCAAAGTACTCCACAGTATGATCCCACGTTGTCCTCAGCGTCCCTAGGAGGCCGAATGGGTGAGTAGCATGTGTTCCACAAATGAAAAGAGTAAAGCCTGCAGACGCACGATGAGGTCATCGAGGCAGCTCGAGGAGGGGGATGGGGACCAGCACCCAGGTCCCCCGAGTTCTAGGCGGCCTTGCTTCCTAGGCATTTCCTCTAACCAACTAAACAACATGGAAGCCAGACCAACAATAACAATGCAACACTAATCACATGCAGACCCCACACTCTGATTCAGGAATGCCTACCCCAATTTCTCCTCCTCCTAACTCAGTCCAGGTTTTAGATTCACGGTTGGAGAACCCTGGTGAAGGGTTGGCATTGGTTCCATGGAGTGATTGCCCATGCCCATTAGAAAGTTTCTCTCTCCCTCACAGGTTCTGAGTGTATTCCTAATTTTCGAATATGCTTTTCCTCTGTGGTCATACATGTATGTATATATGCTGCTTGGTTTGTCTTCTCAATTCCCAGGTATTTTCTGGGTCCTTAAACAATTACCAGCAAGGCTGGTTTTGGGGCCAGCCTCTGATACTCAGTTAGAAGAGACGCCTGTGTGCTACGCTGAGTGGGTGAACGAGGAGATTTTTTTTTTTTTTAAAGACTTTATTTTTTTTTTTCCTTTTTCTCCCCAAAGCCCCCCCGTACATGGTTGTATATTCTTCGTTGTGGGTCCTTCTAGTTGTGGCATGTGGGACGCTGCCTCAGCGTGGTTTGACGAGCAGTGCCATGTCCGCGCCCAGGATTCGAACCAACGAAACACTGGGCCGCCTGCAGCGGAGCGCATGAACTTAACCACTCGGCCACGGGGCCAGCCCCTCGAGGAGATATTTATGATCAGAATTCCTGGGGATCACAAGCTGACTCCGAATTCCTGAGCCTCCACTTTGGGGACCCCTAACCTGAGCCTCCCTGACTCCCCATGAAATATTCTGGTTTCCACACCTTGCCCTCCCCTCCATGAGAACATCTGCGTTTTTACAGGGGTCTTAGGTATCTGGAGCCCATGCATGGCAACGGGCAGAACTTCAGGCACCTGGGTAGGCCCATCAGAGGCATCAGGGAGAGAGATTGGGAGATGGAGGGTTTATACCACCCACTACACTGAGGGCAATTCTGCCAGGGAGTGGAGCTGCCCTGCACAAAGACCGGCCTCCCCGGCTCTAAATGATGCCCAGCATCTGAGCCAGAGGGCCGCTTGGTGCCCGGACGGGTCTTCCTCTCTTGGGTTGCAGTTCTCAAGCCCTCAGCCCAGAAAAAAAAAGAAGAGAACGCCAGAGCCGAAAGTGTCCTCCCACATGCGCGGCTGACCATTTAATTACAAGGCCCAGTCAGGCTAACTACACGTTAGGGACCTTGAAGACACTGGGTAATTAAAGGCGGCCTTGCTGCTGAGTTCTAGAAAGGTGGACTGTTTTCACTGTGGTCAGTAGATGAGGCCACAAGTCATTCAGTGAAAAGGCAAAGCTTGAGACCAGGAGAATCAGGAGAAAGAATCATCTGGAGGCAGCAAACCCACTGAGGGCTCAACACTGGGTTGACTTTCACAGAGTCAGAGAGCTATATGCGATTTTTCCTGGCAAATCCATCATCACAGAAAACTGGTTTCCTCATGAGATCGTACGACTGAGCCCCAGCTGGAAAGAGCTGAGTTACAAGAAGGCTAAACGAGGTAAGCCAGCTAGTGCAGTGTGGGGCATATAGTAAATGCTCGATAGATGGTGATTATTAAAATTATTGCTAACTATTTGGTTTAGTGCGGAAACATCCAAGTGCCCACAATGCCAGACACCGTGCCCAGTGTTGGGGATTCCGAGGACATGCTGTCTTTGCAGATTCTTGGGGCTTCCAATGACAAATATAACCAAGACTCAGAGGAAATACTTCCAGAAGCACAAGCCTTGTACTTGGCATGAGACGTGAGTTGAAGGCTACCTTGTTCTGTGAAGAGAGGTGGTGAGGATGGCTAGTGGCTGCGCTGATTCAGCCTTAAGCATTCACTTTAGACTCTCCTGGGGACACTTCAGAGGATGAGAGGGAAGGGACACCTTGAGGACGTGACTTTTACTGAGAGAATGGATGAGCACACAGCAAAAACTTGTTGGATATTATTTATACCCTGGCCCAAACAAAACATATTGAATGTGGCTTGTGAGGATAAAATCAATACATGATTTTTAAAAAGTCAGGAAATAAGAAGCCATGGAAGGGAAAATCTGGGTCGGACAGTCTGTCAGACACCTCAGCTCTCAGCACCATCTCTCTGCGGGGAGGACGGGGAGAGGGGACATGGCCACTTGTTGGCTCCAGCTGCCATTGTGGCAAATAACTCCACATGGTCCGCCCAGCCCCTGGCCAGTGATGGACTTCCCAAGGGCACAACTCCACAGCCCCCCACCCTGCTGTGGGGCTTCCCAGGTGTCTCTGAGGCATGAGGTGCAGTGGGACTCATGCCACCCAGACATAAAGGGCAGGAACGCTCCTGGGGCAAATATTGGGCCAATGGGAGACAGGTGCTGGTGGACAACTTCTTCTCCCTTTCTCTCCCCACATAAGGCAAGTAGTTAATGATTAAGAGTTACTAGTTGCTTTGGGAGAGCAATCAGCCGAACTTGTCCCCAGCTTGATAACACACCCTTTTGCTTTACCTCCCTCATTGCCTGCCTCCCTCCCTTTCCCACACTCTCAGCCCCCTGGGCTTGTGCTGCTTGTGCTAAAGGAGAAGCTCATAAGCTTTGGCCTCAGACTTTGCTTTCTAGGGACTTAGGCTAAGGCAGAAAGTTAAGATGAAGTCTTGGAGTGAGTGTATATCATTTGTCCCCTAACTGTATGCTGAAAGGGTCTACATTCTTTAGCAGACCAGGCAGCCAGCTGGGTCAAAGCTTTGTGGAAGCTAATGCAAAGAGGAAGCTTGATGAGTCACATTGTCTTATCACGTCCAAGAAACGAAAAGATACCTTTTTTTAAAAGAGAAGAAGAGCTTTTTCTTATACTGACTCCAGACAGGAATTTCTCTTGTGAATTCTCAAAAGAAGACATTGTATGACGTAGAGACTGTTGTCCTAAACATCATCCTTTATTAATCTAATAACGAGTTTTGGGGGCTGGTTCTTATACACCTTCAACGTGGTCTGAGCATCACTCCAGGTGTACTCCAGTAAGAGCATGGAGCCAGCCAGATGGAATAGCGCACGGTTGACGCCAAGGGCTTAGAAGTGGCATGGGTTTAGGTATGATTCCCACTTCTGTCACCGACTACCTGCATGACCTCCAGCAAATTAAACTCCCTGAGTCTCAGCATTCTTCATCTGTAAAATAGGTCGTGGTAAGGATAAATAATATAATGCACGATATGTGCTCAATTTGACACTCAGCACACAGTGAGTGTTTGGTAGAAATTGCTATTGGTAAAACTGTTCTGAGAGGCTCCGGAAGGAGGCCCAGGTACAGCGTGATTCTCAGACGTCTGTCTTAACTCAAGGACTAAGTGTAGAGCATCTTCAGCTGTTGCTCCTCCTTTTTGTTTTTTAATCAATGAGGGTCTCTTTTTCAATTTCAAACATTTCAGGCTTTACATATAGTTGTATCCACGGCCTGAGAGAATAATACAATGACCTAAAGCTACCATTTGTATTTATATATACATGAATATGTTGTTTTATGAATGACCATCGCATGTGAAGCCGCAAAGTACACACAGGCTGTGTGTGTGGAACCTGGCAGGGCAGGGAATTCAAAGACCCCGCAAAGTAACTCAGGGCTTCATGGTCTGGGGATCCTAGAGACTGAGATCTGCTCAGCTTCTTATCTTTCAGTCAGTTTGGAGAATAAGTAAACTCCAGGCTGTTTTGTCTGTTTGTTTTACTGACTACAAAAGCTAGAGAAGTACCGAGAAAAGAACATCGGGAAAGCCATAGCAGTCACGGGGGGCTCCTGAAAGAAGAGGATCTAATGTCTCTTTCTTTCCCCTCCCCCTTCCTCTTTTCTTATTTCAGTCTACAGATACTCTGGGCCAATTACTGTGCCAAAGCTAGAGCTCAGTGGTAACCACAACAGAGGAGGTTTCTGCCCTCATGAAGCTCACAGTCTGTGCGGGAGACAAATAGACAAATAAATAAATAATCATATTTTAAGCTGTGACAAGTGCTTTGAAGGAAGAGCACAGGAAGTGACAGAATTTTAATAGGTGGTCCTGTAGTCTGGGGGTCTGGGAAGGCTGGCAGAAAATGGGCGGGGATCCCTGGGGGAGAGCGAGCCTACGGGCGTGTTTCCCTCCTCTGGCTGGTATGATGGCACCGGGATTCACAGCTGTGGGTAAGGCCGCCCTCCATGAACGGTGGGCACCAGCCTCCCGGCCTCTCCAGAAGACAGTGTGCTGTAGTGGAAAGAACACAGGTTTTTAGAGGGGCCAATTAAGTTGCTGTGTGGCTAGGGGCAAGCCACTTCAATGCTCTGAGCCTCAGGTCTCCGGTCTGTGAAATGGAAGTAATGATTCTTGTTTACAGACTGCTGTGAGGATTGAGTGAATGCAGACCAAGTACCGAGAGCAGATCCAGCCTAGAGAGGCTCAATAATGTTCATTCCTTCGACCCTCTTCTTCCCCCTTCTTTTGTATTACAACCTGGTAACCCCTGATATAATAGCACAGGGCTTTGCCAACTATTTCTTTGTGACCCCACAGGACCTAGCTTAATGCCTATATAAAGCAGCTATCCAGTAGGTGCTGCTCACACAATATTTGACTGAAGAAGCAAACTTGTCACATTGCCCCCGGGTTCCGTGGCTAATGCTACAGTTACAAGAACAGCACGACTGAGATTCCAGAGAAACCCTGTAATGCACGTAAATGATTCTCCACTGTCCTAAATAATAACACAGATTTAATTAAAAACACTTTAAAGACATCCTTTCAAAGCCTTGCCCAACCCTCTATTCCTCTATCAGACTCTCAATTTGCTGACTGGAGGGTGATTTGTGCTGAAACCTCTGAATGGCAAATCGCATTTTCATCCCAAAGTGTCACAGATAAAGCCATGTGAGCGAATGGAATAATTAAGGGCCAAGGAGGTAAACCCAGCCGGGAGTGATGGGAAAACTGAGCCAGCCAAGGATGTTCACAGAATTTTTTTTTTTTTTCATTTGCTGATTAAACCAAAGGTCTTGGCTATAAATTAGAACTGTGTTCTCTTGAAATATTAATCTACGTCTTAAGTTAAAAAAAAAAGTCCATGGTTGATTGTAATAATTCAAACTGCTGGTGGGTGTCCTTGGCAGAGATGAGTAGGGTTTGTCAAACTCTTTGTGGAATATTCCTTACATGGTGGGAAGCCCCTGCCTCTAGCAGAAACAGAGTTTACCTACAGACTCCTGAGCTCTTCCCACCTATGTTAATCTTCATCCCTCCCTCCATCCATCCACCCATCCACCCACCCACTCTTCTATCCCTCCAGCCTCTATCCCCCCCATCCACCATCTACCTATCCACCCATCCACCATCCTTCCATCTTTCCATCACCCATTCATCCACCCATCCATCCACCCACCATCCTTACATCCATCCATCTATCCATCCATCCATCCATCCATCCTTGCATCCAGCATATACTCACTGAGCCCCTACTCTGAGCCAGGTGCTGTTCTAGTCCTGGGGGGCACAGCAGGAAATAAGACAGATGAGGTTCCTGCTTTCATGGAGAGAGAGTACATAACTATATAACAAATAGTTATAGAATATAAACCATAATTTCCCATAATGATATTCATTCAACCAAATGTCCTTGAGATGAGCGCAAAAGGCCAAGATCTCCTGATTGCTGAGGTCAGTGACTATGTTTTCCTGAGAGGATAAGGGCCATATCTGAGTTAGTCCTGAAACCCAGATCACAGTAAGCACTCAGAAAAAGTGTGTTTGATGAAGACAATCTACTCTGGGGCTACTCAAAGACAAGGACAATGTCTTATCTGCCTCTGAATAGAGTGTTCCAGAACAGGTTCCAATTCATTCAACTGGCATTTTCTGAGACCCATTCATTTCCCAAATATTGTACATGTCTTTTAGGGAACATATGTATGTGTTTCTGCTGTAACAATTTGGAGTGGAACTTCTGGATCCACTTTAGGAGATACCGCCAAGCACTTTTCCAACCTGGTTATATCAATTTACATCCCCACAAGCAATACACAAGAGTTCCAGTTGTTCTAAATTCCTGCCAAATCTTGGTATTGTCTTTTTTCTTTTCTCTTTTCTTAGCCATTCCAGTGGATGTCTAGCATGGCTCCCTGAGGATTTAATTTGCATTTCTCTGATGTTTAATAAAGCTGAGCACCTTTTTATGTGTTTACTGACCGTTTGGATAACTCCTGTGCAGTGAATGTCTGGGTCTTTCTGCTTTTTTGTCTGCTTTGTTCACTGTGCGTCCTCAGGTTCTAGAACAATGCTTGTCACTAAGTAGGCGCTCAAAGGGTATTCGTGAAAGAAGTGTGCAGATTCATATACCTCTTCTCCTATCATTTTCTTAATATTTTTCTTCAAATCAAGTCACTTTTACTTAAATAAACTGACTTAAAAAGGTAATTTTGTATCATTTCATAGCTCTGAAATCACGGTTGTAATGTGAAAGTTACACTTATCTCTTACACATTAAAATAAACGGGCAGCAAGAAAATTTTTAAAAAATCCCTCCACGTATTTCTAATATCTCCCCTTTAATGCCAGTGGTGATGTACTACTCTCTCCCAAATTAGGTGAATTGATTCAGGTAAAACACTCAAGTGCTCGTGATGAGTTGGCTGTGATTAGCTTTCCTGTACACCATGGTATCTGAACAGCACCAGCAGACCTGAGACAAGGGTGAAAGGGGCATTCAGGAAATGTGTGGGAAGGGATTGGTGCCAGGGCCCTAGCAATGTCTTTAGAAAGATGGCAGAGGTGGCCCAGAGAACAAAATGTTGGAGGGGTGCCAGAAGGATGAGACACACGGAGACACGGGAAGACAAATTAACACTTGACTCTCGTTGTGATGTAAAGTATGTTTTTCAAGACATTAAGTGACCAATTGTGCTTTGCTCCACAGATAAAAAGCCTTAAGTGTATTAGGGACAAATGACTTGCAGGAGGTTAAGACTGCTAAAATCTTATTAAATGAACAGCCTTTAAATGTCCTGCCTCTCTCTCCCTAGATGAGCTGTTGTTGGATGAAATGCAGAAAGGAGCAGCCTCGAGTCATAAAGTGTAATGAGGAAGGCTCCTCGCTTCTTTAATCAACCACGAATGTGAATGCTCCCCGGCCATGTGAGAGCCTGCCCCCGTCATCACAGCCAGGCAGGCTGGGCTGTGCAACCTTTGTGAGGTCTGGGGCCCGCCCTGTGGTGACTGAGCTGATGATGGTGCCAATGTTCAGCTTATGACACTGCTTGGGGAACAGAGTCCCCATTTACCAAAAGGTGGGAAGTCACAGAATCCTGCTCTTGAAAGCCAAGAGTCTGCTCAGATCATAGTCCCAGGAGATGTGCCACACCCTGAACTGGTTCTGGGTAGTTCAGGCAGCGAGGATGAGAGCCTTCTCTGTGGCTCAGCCTCAGAGTTCTGGAATGAAAGTCAGTGGGAAGCCCCTAGTCTGCATGGATATGATTCGCAGTGTTGCCCATTAGCTGCTTCTTCTAGGGAGGAGTGCGTAACACGAGGCCCCGAGGGGTACAATCCTGACTCCAGGAGAAGGGAGCCTTCCTTCATAAGGAGGTCTAAAAGCCCCCTCCCATCTCTGTGGAGGTGGGGCACATGGAAGAAGTGATTGGTGTGGAGCCCATATGGTCCACAGAGAAGAGACCAAGGCTGCCATGCCCCCTGGTGCTCTCGGCTGAGCAGTAGAAGGAAGCAAAGCCTTGGAAGAAAGACCTAAACCTTTAATGTCTTTGGACTGCTCTCAGTCAATGCTCAAGCAAAGGCTAGACCCTCTGCAACGGGAACAAGGATCTCAAAGCATAAGCCGAGAAGCCCCAGGGTAGCTGGGGATGTCCAGGGAAGGCCCCAGACAGACCCCAGGGACCACTCTGCTGGATGCTTGGGGAGGGCCTCTCACCAGCCTGGAGTCAGAAAGCTACACCAGGGGCAATGCACTGTATTACCACAATTAATCCTCCCAACGCTATGGGGAGAGATTGGGGAAACTGAGGCACAGTGAACTTAGTTAACTTTCCCAAGGCCACACGATCAGAAGTAGCAGATCTGGGATTCAAACCCAGGAAGTCACGTTCCCAAATCTAGGCACTTCACCACCAAGCCAGGTCACCATTCATAGCCAAGTACACCATAGGGCATGGCCTCTTGTTTCCATAAAGTCCTGAATTCCAGAACCTTCCAGAACAGATTTAAACTGGTTAAGCCAAGACTCTGATTTCCAGCATGGGCAAAATAAGGTGAAAATAATGACAAGGATAAAACAATGTAATTTATTATCATCTAACATGAATCTGGCGCTTTACTCACATATCTAATGCTCATTAACCCATTTTATCCATAAGGCCGTGGGGCCTTGGAGGGGCTAAGTTCCCACTGCTGGAGGGTGGCCATGGTGAGATGGAACTTGAGGTTTTCTGCCCAAAACTCATGGTCTTGCTTCTACACACTGTCTTCTGCTCTCACGAGCCCCATATTCTCTCCAGTATACACCGTGCCACTGTCCTTCCTCCTCCATGGGTATTTGAATGGAAAGCCTCGTCTGTCACCTGGGAAAGGGACTGCAGGCTTCAGATGCCCCCAGCAAGCCTGTGCCAATTTACACTTGCCCCTAGCAGCATACGCACACTTGGTATTCTCATTACAACAAAAAACAACTTTGAGGGCTGGCCTGGTGGCGTAGCGGTTAAGTTCACGTGCTCCGCTTCGGCGGCCCAAGGCTCACGGGTTCCAATCTCGGGAGCGGACCTACACACAGCTCATCACGCCATGCTGTGGAGGCAACCCACATACAAAGTAGAGGAAGATTGGCACAGACGTTAGCTCAGCGACAATCTTCCTCAAGCAAAAAGAGGAGGATTGGCAATACATATTGTTCACTCAGGGCCAAAAAAAAGAAGAAAACAACTTTGCTGTTTCATTGAGCAAAGACGACTTTTAAAATTTTATAATTTGTGCTCTTCTGTTGCCAACCCCTTTAACTCCTGGCCTGGGCTGTCCATGCCCACAAACTAACCAGCTGTACCCGCCAGGGACCATAGACCCACTACTTCCCGGGCAAAAGAGTATAGATTTGTTTAAATTCTCTGTTCTTCTATTGACTAGCCAGTTGATCTAGGGTGAGCTGTTTTCTATTCTCTCTAAGCCACAGTTACCTCACATCTCAGTAACGGGTACTAACGCCTGGCGGGGATTAACCAAGACGCTGAGGGGGAGCTGTGTAAAGTGTGTGGCGGGGTGCCTGGCACTTTGTTTGCCTGCACCCCCGAGCCAGCCCGTATGGGAACTCTTTAGAGCCAAGACAGTGTCACCACCCGCTGTGTCCTCAGAATGGGCCAGTGGGCAGTAGGTCCTGTCGCTGCTCTTTACTCCAAGCCCTCCGCCGCCCCAGGGCTGGTGGGTGATGCTTCCCTGCCACTCCTCTGTACCCCTCTCTCCTAGCCCCGATCATGTATCCTAAACACGCTTCCCTCCCACCAAACTCCGAGCTCCTCCAGGGCCAGGACTGTGCCTCACTCACTGCCGTAGCCCCCGGCAGTGTCTCCAGCACACAGCAGGCCTCGACACTTATTTCTTCCTGTTTAAATCACTTTTTATTGTAACATCAAACAAGACACACAGAGCCACACAAAACAAGTGTAGAATGTAATGAACCATTATAGAGCGGACATCCTTATAAGCACTACCCAGGCCGAGAGAGAATTTTTCCAGGTACCCAGAAGCCCCTTCCCTGGGCGCCACTTGAGTCACAACCACCCTCCTCCAGGAGGGCCCACCATCCCGACCTCTACCGTCTTCACTTCTCGACCGTTTTATCCCCCAAATCTGTATCTCTAGACACTATAGTTTAGCTTTTCCCATTAAAAAAAACTAATTTGTTACATTTTAAAGTCTTTGTTAATCTACAGATCGCTCCTCCATCGCTTTCTGTTCCTTACAGCTTACCTTTTGCAGAACCCGGGCTATTTGACCTGCAGTTTCCCCGTCTGGATTTTGTGGACTGCACACTCACACGCGGTTCAAAATGCTGCTCTGTCCCAGTATTTCCTGCAAACAGGCAACTGGACCCAGGCTCCTCCGCTTCCTTTTCTGCCCCAAACCTGGAACCAGCCACTTCTTCAAGAAATCTTGGTATGTTTTAGTGCAAATGATATTTTAAGGCTACAGTCTGGAAAATGAGAGCAGGGGTCTATCATAGTTCTGTTTACCACGTGCCCAGCTCTCACCGGATCAGTGCCTAGTACGGAGTAGCTGCTAACAAAAAAGGGTGCGTGTTAAATGAACTCAGCCGCAGGACAGCGCTCACCCCATGTGCAGTTTCTCTCTCTCTCTCTCTCTGTGTTATGACAGTGCTGGCCCAACAAAGCCCTTCCATGGCTCACATGATCTGCCACCACTTCCTCACTAACTTTGCTGTACATTCACTGTATCGTTTATCCTCACAGTTACACCTGAGGTGTTTACAATTATCCTTATTTCACAGATGAGGAAACTGAGGCTCAGAGAGGTGAAGTGACTCACCCAGGGTCACACAGATAACAAGAGGCACAGCTCAGCAGTGAACTCAGGTCTGGGGGGCTCCCAAGTCAGTGTGCCTTTCACTGCTCCAGGAGGAAGATTTGCCCCCGAAATACAAGTTTGTTCATTTAGAAACTTAACCCTGATTGAGATTTGTTGATAAATGGGTGAGCGAATGAACGCCTGACGTCGTGGTGAAGAGTGTAGACACAGCCTAACTCTGTGCTCTGCCCCACTAAGAAATCCTTTTTTCCGTTTTTTTTGGTTCTCAAGGTGTCATATTTTGGCTAGATATGGCAGAGGGATATTTTTAGTATTCTGGAATAAACCTGAAGGTGTATTTTTGCTCTTGGCTTGTGCAGCTTATTTTATTCATGTTTATAGATGCAAAAATAAGTGGATGATATCAGATAATTCTTCAGGGAATTCAAGCCTCAACTCACATGTCTGCCTCAGTTATGGGCTCACTTATTATCTGAGTCTACAGCATAGGTCTAAGAATCTCTGCTTTGTGCCCGCATAGCAAAAGCCTCATAGTCCCCTTGTATTTGTGGCTGTGATGACAAGGTTTGACAAGGTTGTGCTTGATGGAAAGGCATGTGGCCTTTTTAACAGAAGCAGACCAAGTTACAAGGCTGATACCAAGCTTTCAGTTTCCATGGCACTCACACAGAAAGACAAGGGGTGCGCGGGATCTAACATTTCATGTAACGTTGGAAGTGGGTGTTAGGCTTCCCTAGCGGGAGAGGAAAGAGATCTCTCTTTGCATGAGCGCACGGGAAGTTACCACCCATCCGCCAAAGAGAGGAAGGCATATGGATCCATGGGGTCAACATAGGGATGGCTCTGGTGCTGTCCTTTGTCTTTATCTTGGACGTTGGTGTCAGGACAGTGTTGAAAAGAATGACAACTCATCCCTCCTGATAGAGAGGAAGGAAGGCCAAACGATGTTTGTACCTTCAGTTAGCTCAGAAGTTCATACGGAAATTGACTGGAGAGCCTCCATTGGGCTGTCCTTACAAGCTGGTTTGGCTCTTGACGGCAAAATGGCCCAAAGGTCCATAGGTAAGGGATGAGGACTCAGGGTAATGCCAGATAAATATGGGAGACTCCCAGTGCAAATGAGCCATCATTTCTGAAATCTTTGTGGATATCCCAATTCGCGAGTGCCATTTACAATTTCCCCTCAATCTCTAAGTTCTGGCTAAAATCATTACTTTTGCAGACCTCTTCACTCTATTCACTTCCATGACCAGCATGAACAATTCAAATAAAGAGTGATATTTCTGTTTAAAAAGGGAGAGAAGGACACTGACTCCATCCTAGGGAGGCTGATTATCCAGATGACACAACACAGGTCTCTAGCCCCCTAGTGCCTTATGTACACCCTGTTTTAAAACGTACCCAAGATTTGTTTTAATCGGATATGGTAAGACATGCAGACACAGAAATGACTGTCATGAAGGAAGAAGTTTTTATATTCACAGATCCCTAGAAACAGGAGTCATGCAAATGGGGAGGCACCAGGGCTGGTCAGGGAGCAGACAGAGTGAGAAGAAGTGTGGACGGGAGGCTTTATTGTGGTTTTTTGCAGAAGGAATGGGCAAAGCAAGGTAAACAAGCTGAACAGGTTGAGGATTGGCTAGTTTGAATAATTTCAATGGGCTCTGGGCCATAAGGGTGGTCCCTAGTTGTCTGGTACCTGGCCCTGGAATGCTTTGGGACAGGTGGATACCGTCCTGGTCTGTAGGAGCCCAACAAAAGGAGGCAGGTGGAGGTGTGGACTCAGCATTGGTTGGTTTGCATATCAAAGGTGTGCTGGCAGGCAAGTCATTTACTCTCTTTGAATGAGCTAACCCTGGGAAGGGGAGGCCCTCGCTGGGTCCATAAGGCCTCAAGATGTTAAAGCATCAAAATACAGGGAAAAAAATACGCTTGATACACACAGAGACAAAGTTGATGCCATTTCTTGCATTCCTAAGAGCAGCAAATTCCACCTTGCTTTCTATCCCCATCCTCCTAGGTCACTTTCCAGATCCCTTAAACTGACACCTGTTGGTTCTCTTGCTTACTTTCTAAAATCCAAACCTCAGAATTTTCTCTCGAGGCTCTCTTTAGAACCTTGTTTCATGGCAAACAAACAACCCTAAATTCTTAAATGTTGTGCCCAATTTCAATTCAGTGTTGGAAGATGAGATTGGGCCCTCCTACATCATTCATGCCACTTCTCGAGCACTCTCCTTAAGCATTGTCTGGAAATTCCAGGTTAAGTTTCTCCCTCCCTAGTGTGGCCCATGCACCATCAACTCTTCTTTGCCCTTGATCCCACCATTGCCCAGCTTCTTTTTTGTCTGCTTCAAGATCTACAATGTCCTGAGTTTGTATTTTTTCCATGAGCACTCCTTAACCTCATAATCTCTAATGTAAAGAAGGCCTTTGTTCACAGGCATTTTTAGCTAATCATAGCATAGAGTTAACACTGTATCACTTCCCACCAAATGTGAGAACCATGCCCCAGTATAACTCGATTTACCTCCTCTCCCATCATTTGTTCTATTGTGGTTATGAGTTCTACATCCACATAGATTCGATACTCCCAATACACTGTTATAATTATTGCATTAAAAGTCATTTAAAGAAATTAAGAGGAAAGGAAAAACAGTTTTTTATATTTATGCACATATTTACCATTTTCAGTGCACTTCTTTCCTTCTTGTGGATCTGTTTTTCCATCTGATACCATTCCTTTCTATCTTGAAGACTTCCTTTGTCATCCCATTGACTTTTGGTCGCCATCATTTCCAGTACAATGTCCATTTTAATTCATATTGTTGTTCTCCCATATGTAATGTATTTTTTCTTTTTCTCTGGGTGCTTTCAAGATTTTCCCTTTACTTTTGGCTTTCCATAGGTTGAGGATGTAATTAGGTCTGGTTTTCTTTGTATTTATCCAGTTTGGAGCTTACTTATCTTATTCAATCTTTAAGATAATGTTATGCACCAAATTTGGAAAAATTTTCAGCCATGATTTCACAACTAAATCTTATGCCCCATTCACTGACTCTTGTCCTTTGGTCATTTTGAGGCTTTTCTCTTTTCTTTTCTCCTCTCCTCCCCCCATTCTGGCTCTAGATTTAAAAAATCTTTCTCTCTCCTCTTTGTTCTTCACATTGGACAATTTCTTTTGATCCCTCTTTTGGTTCATTGGCTCTTTCTTCTTCCATCTCCAATCTGCTGCTAAATCCACCCTTTAATTTCAGATATTTTATTCTCCACTCTACATTTTACATTTCTGTATAGTTTCTATTTCTTTGCTGAGATTCCCTATCTGTTCATTCACTATGACAATCTTTACTTTTAAGTTTTTAAACATATTTAAGATAGCCGCTTTAAAATTACTTTCAGTTAATTCCAATATCTGTGCCATCTCTGGGTCTGTTTTTCTTGAATGATCATACTCTGGACGTTAGGTCACATTTTCCTGATTACTCACATGTATAATAATTTAAATTTTATACTGGGAACTGTGGTTTGTATATTGTAGAAACTCTGGATTGTTATCTTTCTCTGGGATTGTTGATTTTGTTAAATTACTAGATGGTCCCCTTGTATTCATAGGGTTTGGTTTTATGCTATATATGTCTGTTTGGGTTTGCCCTTAAGCCAGGACTAGTCTCTTAATCCTGGCACATAATTTTTACTCTTGAGATATGTCTCTTCTGGGATTTCACTGGAAAACTCTAGGTGTCTACCTAGCCTTTTTAATTTGAAGGAATTCGAAAATCTGTTTCATTTGCAGTAGGCAGTAGCTAACACCTCTGCTCAGTTTTTTCATCTTTCCTGCTATTGCTTTTCACTGGGTTCCTGAAGTTTCCTCTGTGTGTACACAGTTCAGGGGTCAGCCAAGGATTTGAGGGAAGTTTATATTTAGATTCCAGGATTTCTCCCTGCATGTTCCTCCTTTCTGGTATTAACCCCCTAAACTTCCAGCCATTCTGGCATTGTTGAACTTCACCCTATAACACAGCAGGCTTAAGGAACTGAGTCTTCCTTCCTTCCTTTCATTCTTCTTTACTTTTTTCAATTATTATTTTAATAGCTTTATTGTGGTATGACATATATCATAAAATTCACTCCTTGTAAGTGTGCAATTCAATAATTTTTAGTCAATTTAAGAGCTGTGCAATAATCATCACAACTTTTTTTTGGTTTTGAAGCTGGGTACCTGAGGGTTACTGTAGATATTCAAATAACGTGATTGTCTTTTGACCTTGTTCCCAAGACAGACGTAGATGAATCTTGTCAGTTTGTTGAGGGGTGATTTGGGTCTCAAGGATTTGTGAGTTTGTTTCGAAGAAGAAAGAGAAAGCTTTGGGGGAAGTTGAGATCACCAGATGGCCAGCCCCCAGCAGCCATTCCAGATTGCCTAGGGGCTTATCTGGAGGGATGCTTTCATTTCTCTGAAGCTCCTCCTGCCAAACCACTTAGCTCTATAAAACCCCCTGCTTTTTGCTCTGATTGAGGCAGATTTGAACAAATCCAAGCTCCCACCTTCTTGTTTTGGCTGATTCAAATAAAATCTTTCTCCCTCTCCAAGCACTGATGTCTCAGGGTTTGTCTCGCTGCACATTGGACATATGAACTCGAGATTAAGAGGTTCAGTATCAGTTTCAGAATATTTGTATCACCCAAAAATGTTTGTGCCCATTTGCACTTGATTCCTGCTCTGACCCCAAGCCCTAGGCAACTACTGACCTGCTTTCTGCTTACAAAATTGCCCTTTATGGACATTCCATGTAAATGAAGTCATGCAATATGTAGTCGTTGTTGTCTAGTTTCTTTCACTTAGCATAACATTTTTGAAATTCATCCATGTTGTGTGAATCAATAGTTTGTTCCTTTTTATTGCTGAATAGCATTGTACATATGGATATACAACAGGTTATCTATCCATTTACCTGTTAAAGAACATCTTGGTTTTTTCCGGAAGCTTTTTTCCAATGTTCCTCAGATGATACATAGTCAAATTGGCACTTGTAGGTCTGTGGACCAGTGTTTGGAAATTACAGTGTAGAAGATCCGATTATGACAGTCATATAAGGATTTACTTTTTTTTAATTTAAGAATCATTTATTCAACATATATTTGTGTTAGACACTGTTAAAGATTGAAGAGGTGAATAAGACATGATATCCCCATGTAGTGGAGAAAATGAACCAACAAATAAATAAGTTTAATAAAGTATGGAAAATGCTGTGATAAAATTCTGGGGGCCCCGTGGAGGTGAGGTCAATTCTCTATGGAAGAGGCAGTCACAGGAAAGTCTTATTAGGGATGTGACCCTTGAGTCTAGTCTTGAAAGATGAATATGTAATTGGCCAGTGAGATAGTGGAAATGACCTGCCTGTCCATGACACATTCTGTTTTATTCTTCAGAGCCATGCAAATAGGTGCATACAAAGTGTTGTCCAGTCTACCTGTGCCTGGGCATTGTGTGGAAGAAAACTATTCCTGTGAGTTTCTGCTGAGATCAGCAGATGGAGAAGTATGGTGAAGACTTGGAGGACACCCAATTTTGCCAAGCTATCTAAACACTTCTCAACAAGACAAACACACAATGGAAAAGAACATGCAGCTTCGGAGATTGGTAGACTTGGCCCAATACCTTAGGCAAATTACTTTCAGAGCCTCAATTTCAGTATCTATAAAATGAAGTTAAGAAATAACTTCAAAAGCAATTGTACAGCTTAGACTTAATAAGGAGTTTAAGGATTGGCACATGACAGCCTCTCGAAAAATGCTGGTTTCTCTTCTTTCCCTCACATGTAATATGTTACTGGCTGACTGCCATTCTCGCACCTAAGGCTACAAGGAGTTAATGCCATCACAAGGCTCATTTGTGTTTTGACTCCTGTTTCTATTGCCTCAAGAAAGCTACCATCTTCTAAGTAACCAAGGGATGTAGTAGCTGCTTCATAATGAGGCCTTGCTTCCTTCTAAATATGCACTGATTGTCAAGGTGATAGAGGAGGTTCATTATTTAAAAGCATAATTAAAGGGCACTTCCTTTAGCTAAACTAATGAGCAGTAAGTGCAGCAATATTTGCATGTTTAGACAATAAGGATGGAAACAGATGACTCAAAGGAGATGGGGAGGAAGCAGGGAAGGTAGGACAAATTAATCTCCCCGCTGGGCCTCCAGGGTTATTGCTTGGCAAGACTTCCTCAGAGGAGTAGACCTCCTGGGAAGTCAGCTCCACTGTCTTCTCTTGCTTTATGGGATAAACAGCCCTCTTATCACTCTGTCTCAGAGTAAGCAGATCTGTACTTCAAAAGATGCTAAACATGATTCCTGATAAGTTGGGCATGGAATCAGTTTCTGGATGGACATCCACACCCTGTTCTAAACATTCAGGTATCAGCATGGATAATGGTTCATTCTTGTCATCATGTGTATTCACTAAGGTTGTAAATTCTCCCAAGTCAATAATGGTGCCTTTTATCGTCTTGGAGTATGTGTGTTTTGAGGTCATATTCAAGGTTCTTCCATTTATGAGACAAGTAATTTGGAAAGCACCCTGCTAAGTTTCTCATTCTTCATCCTTTACCTGGGTGTTATGCTTAAAGTGAAAGATTTTTTCTGAATTAAAAGAAAGCATCTGGGACAATGTAAGACCTGAAGTAACGCTGATTCCAATTTTCCTCCTCACTACTTAGGGACTCCACAGTGATCAGTGCCTTTGCCTCACGTCTCCTAAATGAGGACGTTGGCATTAGAATTTTCCATTTTATATTAGGATTCAGTTTTTCCAATTTCTCATCTTTCCATAGTGCAGAAATGACAGAAAACTATCTTTCATACAACGAATGCAGACACTAGGGTTTTATGCCAAGGAGGAGAGTCCCGCCCCTCCCACTGGCACCTGATCCCGGAAGCAGTCTAGGAAGCCAGTGTGGTGACCAGGTCATTGTTGCTTCCCTCGGGACCACCCCAGGGCACAAGCATGTTAATTTACTATTGAAAAGGTGACCTGACTTACTAAGTATTTTTGCTTGTGTTGACATTATTTCCCTCTTTTTAACAGTAAAATTAGAGACACTGATTTTAAATATGTGTTACAGAATGTCTACTGAAAAAATGCAGCCATTGCCTCTGGGCAGATGTACAGGCTTAAAAACAAATAACGATTTCTTGGGAGCAAAAGGAATTGCAGAGCAGGTGCTCGTCAGGCAAGAGGGACCAGAGAGGAGCCAGGTGTGCTAGCGAAGGGAGAAAGGTAGAGAATAATGAGCATCTTTGATTTGGTTAAATGTAGCAGTTGTACAGCCTTCTCTTTCAAGTCAGGACGAGAAAGTGGAGAAGCCAGTGGCCTGCAGCCGGGAAGACAGTGATGTTTCTGCAGCTCTGAATTCTCCAAGAGTGTGGATTCTCCTTTAGCACAGGCTCTTCAGAAGAGGAATCAAAGAAATTCCTTGGAATAATAATGGAAATCCAAGAAAGCCCTGAGAAATCAGCTCTTCAAGCAAATGGCTCAAGATCTATTGATAAATACGGCTATGGAGACCCTCAGTGGGTTTGTGGACACTATGTCCACAATAAGACACACAAGGAATCATCTCCGTGTCCTCAGGGCTCCCTGCTGGTCAGGTAGCCGGTCAGCTCCCCAACATGTGACAACACTAATCTGTGCTTCACTAAGCTCCACTTCCCTGCCCTTACTCCCTTCACTTGGGTCCCTCGGGAACTTCCTCCTTCTGGTCATGGTTCTGCCTCTGGGGCTGCAGAGGTCCTATTCTTCCCAATAATAAGAGCAGTCGCTGTTTGCTAACTGTCCACTACAGACCAGAAGCTTCCTGTGTTGCAGGGGTGAACGGTGCATTTGGGAGGTGGTTCCATTGGGGAGGAAAGGTGAAGTCGGGGAGTGAGTCATGGAAAGACAAGCCAACACAAGGGGGCATCGTCAAGGTCATCGCCACGGGCAGAGGGGCTTGCTTCCCCTGAGACTCCTGAGAAGAGTGCAGGGGGCTGCCCAGAAGTGCTCCCCACCCCGAAGCCTGGCTGCTCCTGTGCCCACTCGGGGCGAGGGGTGCTCCCTAGGTGACAGCTCCAGGACTGTGCCCACTGGAGCCCAGCAGGCTCCCGTAGCATGGAGAAGCCCTGAGGCAGGATCCTGGAAGGACAGTGCAGGAGGGGGGAGCTTGAGAGGGGCCTTCCAGGGAAGCAGGTGTCTGTGCCTCGGGGGAAGGGCAGGCATTATCTAGAGAATTCATTCCTGTACTGACTCTGTCAGCTTTCAGCTTCCAGGTGAGGCTCTGTCAAGAGAAAGGATTTTGTAGGTTTGTTTCAGCGTTTCCAGAACCAAGCATAGAAAACGCAGTGTTTCTTCTCTAAAGGCAGAGAAGGTACCTTTTCCACGTACCAGGGCTTGTGAGGGCCGGTGCCTTAGGCTACTACAGGAAGACTATGGTTTGGGGGAAGGAAAGGCTAAATCGGCCCTTTGGGCTCCCCACTCAGAGGCCTGTGGGAAGGGGTCTGCTGACAAGCAGGATCAAGTAGTTTCTCTGCTGCCCCCTCCTAGGGCCATACCACAAGGGGAGGGGGTCTGAGGAGGCCTGTGGCAGGAGTCCCACACGCTGCAGCTACAGAGGAGTCTCTGGACCTGCCTGGGAAGCCTGGCCCAAGGTCTCCTCTGTAAGGTGTGGGGGATGAGAGGTGGCCGGATCTATGGCCTGAGGCCGCTCCTGGGCTCCCCATGGCTCCGAGGGATGCTATTGCTGCTGTAACAAATAATCTCAAACTTTGCGGCTTAAAACAACACAAATGTACTATCTTACAGTTTTGGAGGCCAGAAGTCTGCAATGAGTTTCACTGGCTAAAATCAAGGTGCTGTCAGGGCTGCATTCCTTCTGGCGGCTCCAAGGGAGAATGCTTTATCTTTGTCTCTATTTCCAGCTCATCGAGGGTGCTGTATTCCTTGCTCATGGCCCCACATCACCCCACATCACCACTCTGCTTCCATCATTACATATCTAGCTCTCACCCTCCTGCCCTTCTCCTAGGAAGGCCCCTTGTGGTCACTTGTGGCCCACCTGGATAACCCAGGATTACCTCCCTGTCACAGGAGCTTTAAGTGCATCACGTCTGAAGATATCCTTTTGTTGTGTAAGGTAACATATTCACAGGTTTCAGGGACTAGGAGGTGGACGTCTTTGGGAGCTGTTATTCTGTCTACCATAAGAGGCTCACTGGGGACCCGGAGGAGCCCAGCTGAGGTGCCGTGGCATGGAGGTAGGCAGGCCAGCAGGGCAGCACAGACCCCGGGCATGAAGAAAGGCTGCCACTAGATAGGCTTCAGGGTAGAGGGCACCTGGCTTAGCTAGGGGACTGGAGTGATGGGTACAGCACAATGGCACCCTCTGTAAAGAAAACAGAACAAATAGGCTGACCACGTCAGCAGTCACCCTTCAGGGAGCAGAAAATCCAGTCACCGTACAGTCCCGAGCCGAGAGGACCAACAGTGTCGGATGCCAACACCATGAAGCCATGGAAGCCATCTCTCCCCAACTGTCTAGAAGCTCTTGGAGATGGGAAGAGGCGGAGAGGGGGACTCTGAGAGAAGGGGGGCTTGTCAGGACCCATACGTGTTATAGAGAAACAAAAGAGGGAGAGTCCGTGTATCTGTGACTCTCCCACATCCGTTATTCATTCAGAAAACCCTGCAAGTTGGCATCTTGGAAAAAGAGGTTCTGGACATTCTTCCCCCTCTGTTTAGGACACGTGTTCCTAAAGGAAAGCGGGTCCACTGAAGGCCGGTGTACAGGGCGGGACAGTGAGTGGGGTGGCGTGATTGTGTTAGAAGAAACGTGGCAACGTGTCCCAGAGACAGTCTTTAACAATGGAATCAGAGTGTTGATGATGCACAATTATTTTGCTCAGTAAGATGACTGGTCTGGATTGGGCTGATCATTCTCTGATTAACTCCTTGGCACTTGGCTATAATAAAGATTGAACTAGCTCATTGGACTCCCAGTGTGGCTGAGAGAACAGAGAGATGTGAGCAAACTGACTCGGCATCACTCTAACAACTCTTCTTTCACCAAGAATAAAGGATTTGTTCACTTGTAGCTTCTTCCAGGAGATTTAGAACTCTATGCCAGTAGAATGGACTTGACAGGCAAAGGCTTTGGCCCAAGACGAATGTGAGCATTGGCTCCAATCCTAGTGCTGCCATTTGTTTCTGGGGGAACTTGTGCCTGTGATGTACTGTCTCCTTTATGTAGGAGGAAGGAAGACCACCGTCAACACTAGGGGCCTGGGTCTAAGGGACCCTGCCCCACTCACACTGCCCCTTCCCTCTGGGTGTGGTGGGGGCTGTTGGGGACCAGAGATGCCCCTCCCCAGCCCCACTACTGAGAGTCCAGCATTCTTCACAGGCGGGTGGGGTGGGGGGCGAGGAGAACAGGAGGCGATTACAAAGGACGAGTGGGCCTCATTTAAGAAGATCCAAACTTCCCAAGTAGACATGTTATGATACGATTTTTTGTGTCAAAATTGTAGTGTTCTTTTTAAAAAAAAAATCAGTAGTCTCAAACAAGCAGCCAGAGTATAAAGATAAATGCAGACTAGTTGTTTGGTCTGATGATATGTGTTCTTAAATGAGAAAGTATTAAAAATTAGGAGATTTTACATAAAAATCTCATTTCCAACTCCTAAACAATTGGAAGTTGGGTTCCAGGCCTGGATTCTTGTATGGCCTGGAGCTGCGTGGTGGCTGCATCTTTAACCCGGACCCACCTTCACCCAGCCAGGCATCCTCACTCATTGTTGCTTCTCTCTGCCCGAAATTATTAGAGTTTGGGACTCCTGCAGGAGAGTGCTCCCCAGGTGTCCTCCTTCTCTCTCCTTGGGCCTGTTACAAGTTCTGGCACAGGGAAGGCGATGGCCAACAGAGTGACTCTCACTTCCGCATTTCGTGCTCCTTGCAATTCTGCAGAGACACCTTGTTTTCCTCATCTGAGTTGGGGGTGCCTGTCCTTTCGCTGCTCGAGTGCGGCTGTCACTCAGGCTGTGTCTTTCAGTAAGTGGAACATGCTGTAAAACATCACCAGGTTTCACTCCAAGCACCAACAAGTCCAGAGGGAAGATCATTAGCATTCGCGACACTGAGTCAACGGTATCCACATCATGTTAAAGTCGGGCGGGGCTGTGCATTAATAACCCTTTGCTCTGTGTGCTGGAAGCTGGCGTTCGCCTCGGCCCCCGTCTGGGTTTAGCACGTGACTCACTGCAGGCTCCAGGGATTTGCATTAGCAGGTCATGAGTAAAAATCTCATTAAAATGACACTCTCCTCACTGTTACCACCCCTTTAGTGAGGTGCCCTGCATTGTCAGGGCCATTTCCTGGAGCTGCTTGTTAATGGGTTTACCTGGCAGCCCCCCACCCTTGCAAAGGCCCTTTGAGGTGGGGGGCAAAGGGGCTGGGCTGCTGGAAGCACAAAGCTCTTCGTTGGCAACTCTCTCTCTCTTGGAACCCTCCTGAACAGCTAGGTGGAGACCGTCCTGCACAGCATGCCCTGGGGTCAGTGCGCACCAGGAGCACCTGTCAAGCACTTGATCTCCAGGCCTGGCTGTGGAGAGAGGAAGGGGAAACCCTGGGTCTAAGGCAGCCTCTGCCACTGGCCCCACTGAACGGCTGGCTTGAGCTGTATCTGCTTAACTTTGATAAATTTTATGAATGTCACATTAGCACTCTTCACATTTACCCAACCCTCGAATTCTCTGTCTTCTATTGAATAACAAAATGCTTAGATTGTGGCCCATTCCTTTGGGGATAAAGTACCAACTCAGTAACATGATACAAAAAGTCTCTTGAGATTTATAACCCACCTGCTCCTCCAAACTTGGGTTCGAACCCCTGCCAGTCTTCCCCTTCTGCCTGTCCCTATGCTCTGCCACGTGGAAAGCTTACAGTGCTCGGAAGATGGCCCTCCTGCTCACCTCTCTGCCAGGCTGACCGCCTGGCTCCACACCACTGAGCCCCCCACCTCCTTCAGATGGTGTCCCCTCTCAGGGGCTGACCCAGGTCTTTATCCTCAGATCCATGGCAGGTGCCCTGGAAATGGGCTCCCACAGGCTCCCCACACCTGGCCTGCTGTCCCCTGCCCCAGCACAAGTTGCATGGGATTGTCAACTCTCTGCTACATCTTTGCCCCATTATCGTGGAAACTTCTAGCGAGCAGTCTCCTATTTCAGCTATTGAACCTTGGTACCCAACACAGAGCCTGGCACATAGTTTGTGCTCGAATAAACTGTTGATTAAAGAAATAAGTGTGGCCCCTTCAGGCATTAGAACATATGCTTCTGGAATCCCCAAAGTGGGCCAGGAATTTGAATATGCACAATATATCAGACTGGCTTGAGATCCTTCTGGCCAAGGCCAGAAAATTCTGTAATAGTCACAGGGCCACTGGTGGTAAATTCCAGACAATCTTTGAAATAAGATACCAAGATCAAGGCTGAACAACATTTGAGACCTAGAGAGTAAAAAATGGCAAAGTTTTAGAATTTTAAAATGCTTCCACAAAGATCAATTAATCACCAGGAAGTTTTAAAAGATCTCTGGATTCTCTTCTGTCCTCCCCTCATCCCCTCCCTCACTTCATCTCCTCCTTCTTTTGGTCTTGACACCTATCCACTGTCATGCAAACATTTACTGGGCACCATCTGTGTGCTCAGGGTCCTGATATGTACTGGAGAATTGGAGAGAGGGAGACACAGCGCCGCTCTCAGGAGCTCAGCGCAGGGCGAGGAGAAGGGCAGGATAGCTGGATAACTGGGGTACGGTGAGTATCGGGATGCAGTTCTGCATGGAGTCTGGAGCGCACAGGGGAGAGGCAAACCACCCAGGGAGTGACCCAGGATGGCTTCCTGGGGGAGGAGACTTTATCAGGTGTGCACATTCTGAACATCAAGTTGTTTACATCTAAGAGACTTCTGGTAACATTCTGTTCACAAGAGGAGCTGAGTAAGGGGAGAGAGGGACCATGGTCTATATACACCACGGATTGCCCACATGAGTATGGCTGAGGTTTCCTATATCTTGCCCACTGTGGCTCCTTTCAGAGGGACGGCAACTGTCCAGGTGAGCTGGGGCTTCTAATCATCAATAGGCAGCCTTTAAATTTTTTTGCTGATAATCTCTTTTTTCTTTTGTGAGGAAGAACCCCCCTGAGCTAACATCTGTGCCAATCTTCCTCTTTTCTGTATGTGGGACGCCTCCACAGTGTGGCTGATGAGCGGAGGAGGTCCGTGCCCAGGATCTGAACCTGCAAACCCAGGCCACGGATGCAGAGCACGTGGAACTTTAACCACTCAGCCAAGGGGCTGGCCCTGCACTGCTAATTTCTTTAGTAGAAGAATGCTTTAGACTGAACTGTGTACCCCCAGATTCCTACGTTGAAGCCCTAACTCTCAATGTGACTATATTTGTTGGCAAGAGGGCCTCTAGGAGGTAGTGAAGGTTAAGTGAGGTCCTGAGGGAGGGGTCCTAATCTGATAGGGCTCATGCCTCCTCAGAAGAGGAAAAGGTACCAAGCTCTCTCTCTCCGTCATGTGAGGACACAGTGAGAAGGCGCTGTCTACAAGCCAGGGAGAGGGCCCTCACTGAGGAACGGAATCAGCCAGCACCTTGATCTTGGACCTCCCCGCCTCCAGAACTCTGAGAAATAAATGTCTGTGGTTTAAGTCACTGAGTCTCTGGTAGTCTGTGATGGCAGCCTGAACAGACTCAGACAAGGAAGAAGACAGAGCTTGAGCGAAGTGAAGATCTGACAATTTCACAGGGTTTCATCAACACTATGTATAAACATTTCCCATTTTAGTGATAATTGTGATCCCTAAATTAAAAATATTTTAAATTTAGAAAGGAAAACATTTTTAAATTTTAAATTAGCGAGCTCATCAAAGAGGGAGCATAGCAAACGGAAAGGGCAGGTGCAAACCATGGTTTGCTGGGTGACCCTGGGCAAGTCACTGGATCTGGGTCTCCTGCCTCATGTTACCCACTGGGCAGGACTGGGGCAGAGATGAGGAGGACCTCACACACGCAGCGTGCCTGGCACAGAGCGGACCCCGGCGGATGGTAGTAAAAGAGATCAGAGTAGTTTGGAAGGTGTTCAGTGAATCTCAGCCCCTCCTTAAATTCACCATTGTGGGAACAGATTGCAGAGTTGCTAGGGTCCCTGCATCTTTATCTGGAGAACCAGAATTCCTTCCTCATCTATTTTTAATTTCAAACCCTGTGACTTCATTTGCCTGTATCTGTGCTTCTCGATTCCATCTCAGAATATGCCGCGGGGCATCTATAATTATCCCGGCAAGTACAGCAATGTTCTCATTAAAAACCCTCCAATAAATATTTCAAATAAATATTGAATTTATTTTAATTCACCTCAATTCGTATTATGTATTTAAAAACATCCTATACAAGCCATATGGCACTTTAGAAGGTAGCTGAGGGGTTGCCGGGAAATCAAATAGACAATATCAAGATTCCATAATTTCTGCAAGACTCAGATTCCTAATTCAGAGGAACAGGCGCTAACCTGGATATCATATTTGCAAAGCCCCAGGATCCAGCAGGAGGGGCTTTATTGGGAGTGGATTAAGCAATGGCCACTGTGCTCCCCGACACATCTTCCCCACCAGCTTGGCATCCCTGAACTTGTCACGTTGCCTGTTGCCTGCGGAGCCACCATGAAGAGATTCCCTGAGGTTAATGAATGTCTCTCTTAGAGAGCATATGTCTGTACATCCTGTGTACAGGATGAAAGGCGGCAGCAACCACCCTCATCTCCAGGTGAATGAGTTCCTCCTGGGATGCCTCCCAGGAACCCTCTCTGAGGTCAGCCTCACTGGGCTCCTGGGGTCTTAGGTAGCAGAGGGGGAGCGGGAGGGAGACTCGGGTAGGAAGGAGAGAGAAGGGAAAGGATTATGGAGCATTCAGCCCTGGGCAGGATGAGGCAGGCAGCACACAGAGAGTTTTGGAGGCAGAAAAGAAGACTGAGGGCCCCAAGAGCTCTCGGAATATGGGTGGGGCAGAAAGAAAGCAAAGAGAGATGCTGGGGCGCCAGGCAGTAAGGCCACAGAAAGTGTCTCATCATTTCCTCTGCTTCATCAAGCAGACCCATTCTGCAATGTCCTTCTCTGCCTCCTGGCACTCTCTGACTTGAAAACCTCAGACCATTGTAAAAAGTTCACACCTCCCTCTTCAAATCTAAGCGAAGGCCAACCCTAGGCCTGCTCCACAGACCCCTCCTCAGCAGCACAGTCACCCAGAGAAGCGAGCGCCACCTCCATGATCTCAGCTCTGCACGGCCCTTGGAAACAGGCACTTTGAAGCTTTTGATTCAAACCAGACACTTCACATGTCGTTGACAAGGGTGACACAGTGGCCCTTGTGATCACCAGTCATGAGGTTCCAGAGTGAGTCACAGATTTTTTCCACTTCAGAAAAGAACACGCACTGCTCACAGCATGCTGTCACTGTTTACTTGAAAGTCCTCAGGCCCCTGCGCTCAATTTGTGTCACCAAAAGCAAGGCTGCACTGTCACCCAAAGGAGAGTGAAGAGCATCAAAGAGGAGACATGGAGCACTTATGATATAAAGATGTGCAACAAAGATCATCAGCTGGACCTGGGGCTCAGGACAATCAGCTTCCCAGGAGCTCAGCGTGGAGCAAATGGACAACATGCCTCTTGGCAGGTCCACTGACGGGTATGGGATCCTAGCTGGGACATGTGGCTGCCCTGCCTCCGAGTCGTCTTTAAGGTGGCAGGTTCCATCCTGTCTTTAAGATGCTATGTGTCTTCCTGAGCTGATTTTTCCAAAAATCAACAAGCAACCAGAACCCCAAGGTGCCCACCCACCGCCATCATCACTGGAGCACGCCAACCATACCTGCAAAAGGTGAGCCGCAGCGAGGTGAGCACCCTACCTGGTCCAGCTTCCAGTGGAACTCCGCGGGGCGGAAGGTGTCGGCCTGGTCGAAGTCCTTCCTCAGGAGGAAGACGAGGCGGCAGTTGTGCACGTACAGGGCGTAGTGGTGCCGGTTCATTTCTGAAAATGAGAAGGAGGACCGGGGTGAGCGAAGCCCTGTGTCAGTCTCGGCCAGAGGAGTCTTCCGCTACATGGCTGAGCACTCCTCGGAGGGCAAAGGAACGGGCATTCCAGTTTTCTCTTTTACAACTGGTTCTGATGAATGTTCTAGAACACACATGGCAGAGCTCACCGAAATGAAAGAGGAAGTCAAGAAAGCTGACAGAAAGCTTCTCCTGAGAAGACATTCGGGCTTTAAATATTGACCTAACTTATGCTCAGACACTGCCTCAGGCCCTGGATAAAAACGACATAGGTTAACAGCTGGTTTTTTTGGTGCAGACACTTTTGGGAGAGGTGAGGGGGCTCCCTGACAACCAGGTCAGCCAGCCTGGGCACATTTAACACAGCTGGTTTCGCCCAGAGTTCTGGGTTTTTACTCTATTTCATCAGGCTTGACTACGGGGGCCTAATCTGTGTGCGGTTAGGGGAGCTGCCTCACCTTCAGGGGCTGGGACGGGGGACAGATTGATTTCCCAGCATTAGACAGAGTTCTGTGCTTTCCCCAAGCCAGGAATAAATACCTCTCTCCCCAAACACAGACAATCGATGAGACTTTTCCTTCCCTTGATATAAAAACTTCCTTTCCTGCTTAGGAAACCTCATGTGATGGGTCCCAGCCATGATGTCCTGTAGCCACCAGGCAACACCCCCTGGGAGGGGATGCGCTGTCCTTTGACCGACACTCAGAGAACTCAACACTTCACTACAGAGTAGCACACATAGAAATCCACCACGAGGCACGTGCTCCATAAATGCCAGGCGAGTGAGCGGGTGACCAGGCGTAGTGGGGAGAGCACAGGCCCCCAGGTTCAGACAGACTTTGGTGGAGTTGTATCTCTGGCTGATGCTGGGAGAGTTACTCAGCCTCTCAGAGCCTCAGTTTCCTTGACTGTATGATGACAGGGATGCTGGATTATCCTAACATGTCATAAGACTAGGATCCTGTCCTATGGGGAGAATAGGATATTGTGACTGATTGTCGTACATCCTGTGCAGACCTCGCCCTTGAGGTTTGAGAGGGAGGAATAGACACCAACTACACTTCTAGGCATGGGCTCTGATTACTCCCAGCCAGACAGACTCTTGCTAATCCTCCTCCTACAGTGACTGGTTCAAGACCCAGGCCTAAGTCCAGCAGTCAGGCCATTCTCCCAGCCACAGGGCTGCTGTCAGGAACTGGCAAGGCACTCGATTCAGGCCAGTGATTCAGGAGCTTCACTAAGTTCTGGGAAAGAACTATCTCGTTTTTAGCAGAAGCAAATAGAAGAGATACTCTCTTTTTCTCTGGAAGTTGTAGTACATAACTGGGAAGCTTGGAGCTGCCGCAGTCATATTTCCTACCATGAAACTGATATTCTTATGGGGACAGAGCTAAGAAATTGCAGAGAAAAGGAGCCAGGGCCTTGATCACCCTTTGCCTGAAGCCATCCTAGCTCTGGATGTTTCAGTTACAAGAATCTCTCACTCCCTTTATTATTTCAACTTTTAAAAATTACTTGATATCAGTTGCATCTGTATTTCCTGTTCCTTATAACTGAAAGCATCCTAATTGATACAATGAGGAAATGTGTTAAAGCATCTGCCCAGAACAGATGCTCAATGACTGTTAGTTATTATAAGGACTATTACACTGCCTTGTGATGATGACAACATAACAAAGTAGTGTCAGATGCTGTTTTCACGAAAGCATTGCTGTTGTTCAGAAGGGAATCAAAGAATGGAAGGGAAGAGAATGGTCAGCTGCCAAGTATGACAGGGTTGGCGTAGGCCGACGCCAAGGTGACCACTCAGCCTTTGGATTGGCAAAACACTCAGGCCTGGTTATGGAAATTTTACTAAATATTTCTTGTCCCCATCACAGTTGCCTGATTCCTGAAGTTTCTGTTGGTAACTATCAGGAAAACATTTTTTCCTGTTGGTTTTATTTGGATGATGTGAGTGAGGAGGTGAAACAAGAAGAATGACAGGACAGACCTCACTGGAGGCCTGGAACATCTCTAGCCTAGGAGGTTCCTCCCTCCCTCCACCTCCGTTAGTCTGCCACCCACAGTGACTGGTTGTTCAATGGGTGGTGCAGGATCCACTCAGGAATCGGCCTCATTTCTTTCCCTGTCCTTCGGTGTTCTCGGCTGCAGCTCTCTTCTCTTCTCTTTGCCCACATCTCTGGCAGATCCTGCAGCTGCATCCATTTCAAAGCTCTTCCCTCTCTTCTGCTCAGCCTCGCCCCACAGCTTGGCGGCCAATGGTGGGGAAAGGATGGGGTATCATTGTGTCTTCTTTCTTTCTTCTTGTTCCACCACCTCATCCTCCAGCCTCCTCCTGGCTCCAATCATGGTCAGCAGTGGGGAAGGTGGATGAGAAGAAAAGAAGTAGAAAGTCTCTTCAAAGAGCCAGTGGCGTTTGTCATTTCCTCAGTGATGTCTCTGCCACACAGTGCCTACATATGGGCTCCCTCATGGGCGCACAGACTGGTTTTTTGAAAGGCCCTGTGGAGATCTCCACATGGTGCCCGTGGCCCCTGGAGTGGGTTTGGGCCCTGGTAGAATACTTTCTTCAGCCCCTTCCTCTCCCCCCCCACCCTCAATAAGAATGGACCTGTTACAACCTTTACATAGGAATTGATCTGATAAGCCACACAGTCCCTTTCCGGGTGGCTGGGACATTTGTGCCAGCTCCAACCCCACCTTGTTGGCCCTCACCTCTCCATTCCTGGTGTGAGCGATGCTCTTTCCAGTCGGCCTTTCATGATGTCTGTCTGCTCCCCCCTCTCAGTAACCGCTCCCCACATCTGCTTCTCCTGCTGGGACCCCGTCTTCCTGTCCTGCAGCACTCCTGGCTCTGGCCCTGCACATTTCTGGATGCCCATTTGGTCCACACGAATAAGAACAAAAACACCTGTGTTTTGCCAAATTGTAGTAGGCACCCGCTCCCCTGTTGCCCTGCTCTCCTCACCCCACCAAGGAGGGTGTCCCCATCAGCCTTTTGCCTCAGAACCCCTGGGCAAGCATCAGGCCCCAGCTTTCATACACCCTCAACTCCTGGGGATGTGAGTTGCACTTTCCCAGCATTCTCCTGGGCTCTGCTCCCACACCAGCCCAGAGTAGGTCTATGAGGGTTTGCAGCTCAGCCAACGGGCTGCTGGGAGTGATTCCCACTTCCTCTACAGCAGACAACCTCGGTCCCTCCAAGTGGTTGCCTGGGCATCTCTGGAAGTGTGGAAGCACCTCTCCCTTTCCCAGCAGGCAAGAGGCCCAGGCTAGCACTCTCTACCTGGCTGGTACCTCTTCCATGCTCCTCTGCTGTTTGCTGGGCCAGGTTAACTCTCTTGCCTTGTAGGGAAGTGGCCAGTACTGTATGTGGCTACTTATCACTCATTGCTCTCAGCTGAAACTTAGAGGTAGCAAGAGGGCTGCACTGGCAGGAAGAGGGGATCCTGGCAGGAGGAGCAGCTCTGTGGGGGAGGGGAGTTACTGAGAGAGGGCAGCAAAGGGCACGGGGAATGGAGAGAGAGGTTCCACAAAGGTGGGGTGGAAGAGGGCACAGCACCCCAGGCAGTCATCGTGGGAGAGACACTGCTATGTGTTCACCTAATCCTGCTTCCTTTGCTCCCAGACACACAGCTAAACTCACTGCACAGCTTCCCCCATGGTTAGGTGGGGCCACGTGACCAAATTCTGGCCAACAGAATGTTGAGTAGCAGCGAGGCAAGCCACTCTGTGGTCTAGCCAATAAAACGCTTCTGCGCTCAAGTCTATTCTAACTTTCTGTCTGTGGTTGAAAATGGCAGCACCAAACGACGGAAGGATTCTGGGTCCTCGAATGTCGGGGCACAGCTAAGCTTCCTCATCCGCCCGCCACCTGGGGCGGCTGGACGGTGCCGTGAGGGAGCACCGCGGTGAGTGTTAGCCACCGAGCTGGGTTTTGTTGCTGGTGGTGATAGTGGTTGGCTTTCTCACTTTTTTAAAACTGCAATTAGCCCTTGATGAGAATCAATTCTGATATCCAACTATTCATAAATTACTTCATAATGGGCCAGCATTAGCGAGTTTCACTTAGAGGACAAGATAGAAACTAACGCAGTCTTTATGAAGGGCAATTTGGGAATTTACATCAATCGCCTTCCTAACGTTTATATCATTTGACTCAGTAATTCAACTTCCGGTCAGGAAATAATAAGAAATGTGCAGGGGCCTGCCCGCGGCTGAGTGGTTAAGTTTGCAGGCTCTGCTGCAGTGGCCCAGGGTTTCGCTTGTTCGGATCCTGGGTGCTGACATGGCACCGCTCATCAGGCCACGTTGAGGGAGCATCCCACATGCCACGGCTAGAAGGACCTGCAACTGAGATATAC
This sequence comes from Equus asinus, assembly GCF_041296235.1. Lineage (NCBI taxonomy): Eukaryota > Metazoa > Chordata > Mammalia > Perissodactyla > Equidae > Equus > Equus asinus. The sequence goes on along the minus strand of NC_091810.1, from coordinate 86,493,891 downwards.
AACTATGTACTGGGGGGATTTGGGGAGATAAAGCAGAAAAAAAAAAAAAAAAGATTGGCAACAGTTGTTAGCTCAGGTGCCAATCTTAAAAAAAAAAGTCCACAAATGTATGTACAAGAATGTTCATAAGAGCATTGTTTTATTTACATTTAAAAGGAGATAATCTAAATGTCTAACCAAAGGGAGCTGGTTAAATGAAGTATAATAAAGCCCCATGACAGAATTTTAGACTGTCATGTAATTCCTATTTTTAAAGAATATTTTATCACATAGAGAAATGATCTGGATATAATGTCAGGTAAAAGGAACAGAGGACATGATAGTATCACACGTATTATAAGAAATAGACTGAAAATTGAGAGGGCATTCTACATATACATAGAAATAAAAAGATTTCATTTGATAATGAAATATACCAAATGTTATCAATAAATATCTCCAAGTATTAGGATTTTAGGTGACTTATCTATTCTTTTATGTTTTTCTGTGTTTTCAGGTTTTCTGCTATAAATATGTGTTGCTTTTGTAACTTGAAAAAAAATTTCTGATCTATAAAAGCCCTAATCAAGCTTTAATTTATTCCTAATTTTTTTAATTTAGGCACGGAGGTATTTATAGACTTTTTTTTAAGTCAGAGAAATTGGAGAAAAATCTCCTCGTTCTTCTCCATGCCAGTGTTGAGCTGATTTGACAGGTGTTATTTTATACTAAGGCCAAAGCTGAGCAGTGTCAGGTCTTGCTGATTTGAGGGGACAAAACGCCTGTTGGGTGGAGGGGTCTGATGCAAGCAAGGCACCCTTGTCTAGTGCAGAGTTTCAGCCGTGGCTGCACAAAAGAACCCCCAGGATCTCCGATTTATTGAGCTGGGGCGGGGCCCTGGCATCCATGCATTTCCGCATGCGCCAGGTTATTCTATTGTGTAGCAGGATTGAGAACCGCGGTCCAGTAGCATGGGCCTGGGATGTGGGGCCAATGCACCCAGGTCCAAGCCTGATTCTCTTGGTAATTGCTGTGTTATCCAGGGCCAGTCGCTCAACCTTCCGTATTCCAATTTCTTCCTCTGTAAGCAGGAACATTGACACCTGTCTGACCTGCCTCCAGGGATATGTGATACCTTCCAGAAGGACTATGTGTGTGGCTGCTAACCCCAGCTCGTGCTGTTTTGCATTCATATGTACACTGCCAAGCCGTGGTCTCATTGAGCCTGGCTCCTGGCTCATGATGGGAGCACCCCGGCAGGCACTGAGGGGACCAGGTCACAGGGTGATTCCTCGGCCCACGGGCTGAGTCCTGAACGGTTCCCAAACCTCAGCTCCATCTCATGCAGGTCTGCAGGGTCCTTCCTGCATGAAGGCCCCAGAAAAACCGGTCCCCGGCACTGGCTCCGACACAGATTTCCTATATGACTAGGGAAAGCCAGGCAACTCTCTCTGTCTCAGTTTCTACATCCAGGAAATAGGTGAACATTTATTGTAAAGATCGACTGAGAGGGGAAATGTGGGGTCCTCGTAGGAGCACAATGTGAATAAAGCAGAAGCAATACGATGATGACGCTAACAACATCAAGTACGCTAGTCGAGCACTGACTGTATATCGGGCGCTGCCAAGTGATCTCATATGTTATTTCACGGTTATTTTCCCCATTTGACATATGGGCAAACTGAGGCTCGGATAAATTAGCAACCTCTCCAAGGTCACACGTCAAGTGGTAGAAAAGCTGAGACATGAACCGTGGCTGTCCGACAGCAGTGGCCAAGCTGGCGACCGTGCTCCGACCCGGTCTTCTCACTGCAATATTTGCTCCGCTTATTTATTTTGGGCATTTTAACAAAAGTGACATTGAGATGGGAAACTGTGGAACTATAATTTAGGATGGAGTTGTAAGATATTTGTGCATGTGTGTTTGCGTGTGGGGTGTGGTGACAAAAGCAGAGGATCACAGTGAGCTGGATCTAAGCTTACATGCCAATCAATACCCATGCTTCCCGGCTGCGTAACTCTGGACAAGTTACTTAACCTCTCAGGGATGTTTCCTTTTCCTTAAAATGAGAAGCACAATAACGCTGTTATAAACTTGTTTGTAGAGACGTGAGGCCCTGTTTGGAGTATTAACAGCTAACACAGATGGCACTTCCTGTGTACCAGACGCTGTATGGACAGTAAGTCATTTGATCCTCATACAAACCCTGTGAGGTAGGTAATACTATAATGCCCATTTTATAGACGGGGAAGTGAGGCACAGAGGGGTTAAACCACATACCTGAGGTCACACAGCCAATAAGTGGTGGGGTGCTTTTAACCACCAAGCTGGGAACTGCCTCACACAGGCTCAGCATGCCGAAAACGCCTAGCAAAGTTTAGCTATCATTATTACATATGGCAAAGACATTAAAACTGCTATTTTAAATTAGCAGGGTCCTATCATTGAAAATAATCTTCTGGAGGTCTTACTCATAATATCGTGCAGATGGAGCTGCTTTGCTTGAAGGAAGGATGCAGCTTCCTCCCCATCCCCATCTCACCGTTAGTAGCCCTAAGTTACTTCTGGGGAGGCTGGGGTTCCAAAGAACCCAGTTTGAAAACCACCAATTCCAATTTTTGCATTCTTTGTGTCTGTACATCTCCTTTTCTCCCTTTTCTGGTCTGGCCCTACCCCAAGCCCGGGAAATCAGCAGACAGACTACCAGAGACCAGAATATTTTCCCTGGACCTCTCTCCCACTCCTGTTTTCCTCCCACGTTCTCAGTGGCTGTGTCTGTGCCTAACCAACAGGGATGCGGCGGGCAGCGACCAGGAGGGCTGAGCTGGGAACTCACCCGTTTTATCTGAGTTGCAGAGGATGGTTTCCTTCTCGGCTCTCACGCCAGGGCTGGGACCGTGTTTCATCCACATGGTGATGGTGAACTGGTCCGTCAGGTTCTTGGGCACGATCCCATCAGGGATCTTGGCACCCTGCCTGCCATCAAACCTGAAGATCATCTCGCTGCTGTCCACCAGCAGTCCTGCGGTCCAGTTGGTGGTAGTGGTGGGGGACGGCAAGAGGTCAATGATGCCAGAGGAGGCTCCTGCAGGGGCAGGGGACAGAAGGGACAAAGGGTCATTCCTCATGGGGTAGGTGACCTGACCGTCTGTTTTCTGCTCCTGAGTCAGGATGGGCTGCTCAGGGTGCTTACTCAGAGGTCTGTGCCCAGCCCTGAGCTAGGAGACTTGAGAAAAGAACGCCAAATGGCAGCCTTGACCTGAATTGCTTCTGGCTGGCTTGGGGAGGCATCAGTAACTTACAGACGAAAGGGTCACATGTGGCAAGACAGTGGAATTAACTATTATACAAGGAAAAGGGGCTGGAGGCATTTAGGGAAATGAGATTGCCCTGGGAGCTGTTATAAGCGGGCAAGTTTCCCGGAGAAGGCCAGGCTTTGATGTGGATCGATGGATCTCTTCGTGCACTCCTCTATCCATTAACCTGTCAGCCATTTATGGACCACCGACCAGGTGCTGAGAACTCTGCCAGGTGCTGGCAGTGTAAAGGTGAACCAGCACAGTCCCCACCCTGGAGGAGCTCCGAGCCAAGAAGCAACTGTGACACAGTGTGATCAGGGATGTGACGGGGGAAAGTTCTAGGTCCTGATCCCATGAGAAGGAGCGTAAGCCACTTTGTAGTCACTACACTTTTTTACAACCACTTGTTTAGGCCAAATGGTCCAGTGGTTGAGAACATGAGTTCTAAAGCCAGCAAAACTTACATTTGACGCCTGGCAGCATGACCTGCTAGCCTTGTGACTGTGAGCAAGTCATGACCCTTTCTGACTCTCCCCGTCCCAGGGCCGAGAGGACTGAACGAATGAGAGACTGCAGTGGAGCTGGCAGCAGCATGCCCGCCACGCGGTGAAGGCTCACTCCACGTCAGCTGTGACGTTATCATGATTATCAGAGTTATCATCATTTCCGCACCACTCGGATTCCAGGCTAAGGCATGAGGACTTAACTTGAAGCAGTGGGAGTGTCATGGGCAGATTTGTGTCTTAGAATCACGCTGACAGCTTTGAGAAGGGCTGATACTGTCAGGGAATAAGTGTGAGGGGGTCTAAGATGTGCCCGATGCTGGGGGCCACGTGCGTGGGGCTCTCCCCTGGCGTGGCGCTGACCAGTCAGCTGTAAACGCTGATGGGTTTAATGGACAGTGGTTGTGTGATTACCTGCCATTTGTCAGGGATCATTGGACTTCTGAATTCTGTGTATCAGAGTGTCGTCTCACCTTGGGATTAGGTTCCAAAATTAGCCATCACAAACATCTCCTCCAGTTAAAATGACCCTTGAACATCCCGTAGGAAGGTGCCATATTGGAAACCATATACTTCTTTGAAAACATTCAACTCAGCTAGTTTTCCCTCCAGCCTTGGGACAGATCACTGGGTCTAGGGTTGAGCACCCATTGGTTTGCAACGGAAGGTTATGCTATGTGGAAAATATGTAACCTTGGAAGCAGATGCTCTGCTCAGCACTGTGAGAGGCTCACCCTGGGAAAGGCCTCCAGGAATTGCGGTGTCTGAGAGGGTGGGAGATTCCGTTTTCCCAAAATTCATGACCACCCTGTAGCTTATGCTTATCAAGGGGAAGTGTGGGCATTGTTGACTGCATTATTCACATGGGTATTTCCTAGAGTTTTTGGTTGGTACTGTGCCTGACACATAGTAGGCACTCCATTCATGTTTATAACTGCCCTTCTTCCCACCTAGTGCCTCCAAGAGATGCTTCTGGCCATCTACTCAATACTCATGTGAGCCTGCCCATCTAGGCTCTTGGCAGTACCCACACCTCTCTCTCATCAATATTTACTTGTTTGCATCCCATGCTCCTAGATCTTTGTTTGGTATTTATTTTGCTTCTCTGATAAGCTAATTCACACTAATGTTTTAATGACTAACAAAGTCTTGAGGGTTATCACCCTCCATAGGTATTTGAAAGAAAGAAATCTATCAAGGTGATGGTAGGTAGAGATTTTGGGGTGGTCTGGGAGTGGGAGATACATGGTCTTTTGGGATAAGTTCCTTTTCTAGAACACCCAGAATATGCAACATGGCAGCGGCTTCTTTGACCCATCAGTAAGTTGGCTCTGACACCAGGATTTGTGCAGTGTGAAGACAGCCCAGTAACTGGGCATACTCAGCGTGTGTGTTGGTTCCTGAAATTTCACGTGGCCAGAGAGATGCAGGCTGAGCACTCAAGGCTCCTGACTTCTACCTCAAGCCAAGAAGCCAGCGCCGTGGAGTAGGGCCCAGTGCACAGGTGTGTGCCGGGGGTCTGCCCTGGCCAGCTTTGCTCCCATGCCTTTATTATTATTTTCCTAGGAATTTTTGGGATGTGAGAGCCCGACCTGGTTTAAGTCCTTTAATACTTTTTCTTCGTTACTCGTCTATGTGGTGAATATGATTCAGTTTACAGATAAGAAACCCGAGGCTCAGCGAGCTTGGAATCACAATCAGCCAGGGAGCGGACTCGTCATCAGGGCTTTCTAGCACCAAGGCCCACACTCCCCACTGCACCACCTCAATGAAGCTCTAGGAAGATCCTGTAACTTCTGTTGCACTTTACAAACATGGAAACTGAGGCCCAGAGAGGGAAAACAATTAGACCAAGATCACACAGTCACATAGCTATCAACGGGCAGGCCAAGCTCTCAGACAGCCAGCTAATGTTCTTTCTACCTCACAGTATAGCGTCCAGCCAAACACAGTCCAGTGTCCTGGGACCCCACCTCCCTACTCAGGCAGCTGTCCACAGAGAGGCACACTGAAGACAGCATGTGCCCTGGCAAGGTCATCGATGTGGAGTTTCCTGTCTTCCCTGGTGAGGGGAGCAGCAGGCCACCTCGCCTAACCCACGGATGCCGCCTCCCCGACAGCATCAAGCTGCATTTCACCAGATGGCACAGACTGCCACAAACTTAACAGCTTGTATTTCATTTCTCAGTGCAATTAAACAAACAGAGAGATTTACTTTCTCCCAAAGTTCTTCTTGCTCTCCCCTTCCCAAGGGATCCCGTGGAAGCAGTGGGTAAACAGGATGCATCACTTGCAAAGATGGTGTGGCATCATCTGCACATCAGGATGTATTTAAGACACTCCTTGGGAATCCTCGAGAAGGTCCCTGGGACCCACCAGGCTGCTGAGATTTACACTTGTCTGGTGCAACTTGAGCAAGGGGGGCTTGGAAGCAGTGGTGAGGTCCAAAGCAAGGTCCCTGAGCCCCGCCTGGGAGGGGAAGCCTCGCTGAGCCAGCAAGCGGATAAAGACAGGGGTGAACGGGGCAGATTTCAGGGCAGACCGTGGAGTGGGAGCCCGAATGGTGCACAGGTGCAGGGGTTACATTTGGGATCCTTCGTTGTAGGGTTTGCATTCTCCTCTGGACGGCCTTGGTGAAGGCAGTGTCCTTAGCACTTCAGTGGGCCTGCAGTAACGGTGACTGACGTGGAGCCCTCAGGCCACGCTCCTCATGCTCTATTGCAGTGGGGGAAGGGGCAGGGGTAAGTGAGGGGGGCGCCTCAGAGGCGAGGAACCATTGTCATCAAGGACACAGGCCTCATTCTGTAGGGTATTCTCACAATTGGCAATATCAACTCTATATTATTTCAGTAAGTGTTTGCGTCACATCTCAGCTAGGTCAGGCACGTTGTGAGAACACAGCAATGAACCAGACAGAAAGGGGCCCCACTTTTAGGGATCCAGTAGGGAGCCTTATTTTCATCGAGTGGAGCAGTTCGGTGGTGGAGTCTCAGGGGAGGCCAGGGAGGCCCTCGTACAAACGCTGTGCTAGGGCTGTGTGCTGGGAGAACGCGTTCTGTCTCTTTGTGCTTCTCTGACCCCTGATACCCCTTGGCCCTGCGACACGGGGACCGATATCCACCTAAGTGACTTAGATCAGCAGCTACAGTCCCATCTCTCTGTCACGCCTTCGGCATGTCCTTTCTGATGTCCTTTCAGGAGCTCACGTCTTCTCTGCTCCTACAATCAGACTATCATTCCATGTCTGGAATCCTAGGCAAGAGGGCTTCCTCCCAGGCCTGGGAATCAGAAACTTGGATCTCCAGGTGAGGCAAGCTGGGCTTCCGATGAGGGGTGTTCAGCCAGGCTCCCGGGCCAAGGCCATGGATTGCCAGTTGCTGACCAGCTTGGGCAGGGCCACTGCAGGCAAAACCTTCTCTCCAACAGAGGAGGGCATGCTGCAAGGTAGCTGCTTAAACGACCTCCAAGAAATAAGCACCTCCAGAGAGAAGCCCCCTGCTCGCCATTGTCATTCATGTGTGCAGCCCGTTGCTGATGTACAGTTGGTGACTTAAATTGACTCCCAACAGGTATGCACCAGTTTTCCTCAGAGTAAGAAGCCCGCTTCAGCTGTCTGAGATTAGAAGCACTGGCTATAACTGGGGGACTGATATTGTCTCCCCAGGAGCTCCAGCTCTTTAAAGGTGTCTCGGAGAAACTGACAACAGCTTCCTATAGTTGGGCTATTCTGAGGGTTTAAAGGCCTCTGATCACCATCCTTAGTGAGGACGAGCTCTGTTAAGCTTCAAGGTGTCGTAGAAAACTATGGACTTAGCTTTTTAAATGTCAGGACACTGAATGGTTAAGTGGTCTCATTAACTTCTACATGACCTCAAGAGTTACAGCATTTGGACATTCAACAAATATTTGTTGACTTAATAAATACATGAATGAATGAATGAATGAGTGAATCCTCTGTGCACACCTCCTGGGCTCATACATGTATAAACCATGAGGACAGCTTCACGTCTGGTGGTCTGAGCTGCTCTGACAGATCGGTCACTTGATTTGGTAGCATGCCCTCATGCTGCGGCCTTTCCCTCAGCAGGGCCGTCCTCGCAGTTCTTGACTCCACATACAAAGAGCTGACCTGGGCATTCCGTGTGGAAGATGCCAGCCAGCTACCAGGAGCCCTGTGCTCTCTCGGAGGAGCGGCCCTGGTCTCTAGGCTCCGGAGGGCGTGTGCATAACAACTGCTTTTCTATTTACTGTGATCTGTAGTGACTTAGGAGCATGAGAGCAGGCCTTTTCTTGGGCTGTTGTCAATGTCAAGTTTAATTTGGCCAAGAGGTCCCCCTGAGGGCGTCATCAAGCATTTCATACCCGGCAGTCCTGTGATGCTTCACCTCTGGAAAGCCGGATACTGAGATGGCCAGAACTGCATGGTGAACCTCTGAATTCAGAGGGAGTGATAACCTAAATTCTCCAAGAAGCCTGCCTTTATGTAGAGCAAGGGCCGTGGGGGCCCATCTTGGGCTATGTCTGGCCCCACAAGCTGAAGGGGACACTGGTTCAGGGCCCTGCATTGTCGCTGTTTCGAGGCAGAATGGACGTGTAAACCTCAGGAGGCAATATGCCTGGCGTCCAGTGTCTCACCAGGCACGGAGAAGCCATTCCTAATGCTGCTGCACCTGTCAGGGACTTCCTGGCAGCAGGCTTCCTGCCAGCTATTGTCCGACTTCCCCTTAAACAGAATCCTGTCACTGCTCCTAGTGGAACTGACTCTGCAGGAGGAGGAAGCAGGCCGGCGGTGACCAGACATCCACAATGCCCCTCTGGGAGACACCCCACCTGGGTCACTGCACAATGACAGCACCATAGAAGAGGCGCCAGAACTCAACGGCAACCAGGCAGCAGCCAAGGACTGCCTCCCCAGTGTGCACAGAGGGCGGGAGAATACTGACCGAAGGGAAGCATTTGGAACGGTGAAGGGGAGAGAGATTCTAGCAGGAAGAAAACATGAATGAAGCCTTAGGGATGAGAACCAGCCAGGCACGGAGCAGAGGTGTCCTGGCCAAGAAACGGCAGAACAGCAGGAGGAAATGGGCGCTAAGGATGGCATGGCAGGTGGAGGCAGGTCCTCGGGAGGATGGAGAGTCAGGCTAGAGTTGGGCACCTACACCTGGATGTCCCCCAGGCTCCCATCCTCATCATCCCTGAATCTGTGCTTGCCCTGGATTCCTAGTTTTGGCTGGGGCACCCTTGTCTGGTTAGATGCTGGCTTACACTGGAGTCATCTTAGATTCCTTCTCTTTCATCCAGACAGCTAATCAGTCATCGCCTCTTGCTGATTTTGCCTCCTAAATCTGTCTTCCATTCAGATTAAGACTACAGCTACTACTGCCCTCTGCCACTCCCCTGGGGCAGAACTCGTTATCTTTTGCTTAGACTATGGCAGTAACATCCTAATTGGTCTCCCTGTTTCCATCCAAAGTCAATAAAGATTTATAGGATGAAAAATGCATGAATGCCGAGGCTTAAAGTATCATGGCAGTTCCCTAGTTGGGAAACCCTGCAAGCAACTTGTCTACCATCCACTGGAAACACACAGAAGCTCGTCTCGAGAACCTGACGTGCTCTGCAGGAGTCAGGAATTACAGTGCCCGCACCTCCTGGGCAGTTTAGAGGGAACATGGAGCCTGACGAGCTGCCTCCTTAGGAGGAGCAGACTCCAGCACCAGATGCGCATGTGGGTCTCCCTCATTTGCTTCTGCTCTTTTTTCCTGAGCTCTCCCTCAGTAGAGGTCAAGATCTGGACTCCTAGTATGGCAGCCAGAGTGCCCTGCCTGTCAGGGTTCCTGGGACAGAGTGCCCCTAAATGTGGCAGGTGGCACAACCAAGAAGGTCACCAGAAAGACACACAGGCTTCTCTTAACAAAGGGTCGCTCCCAGGACCAGAGGAGCTCGCATCTTGGGGGAGCTGCTTTCCCGACTGCATGGACCTGCCTTGCTGCAGAGGTGAGGCTGGCAGCCCGGAGCAACAAGCTGTGTTCGCAGCACATGCAATTTTGCTCTGAAGTTTCTTCCCTCAGAAAATCCTTCTCATTCTCAGTGTCTGCTCATCTCTTCCCAGCAACATTCAAAATCAAATCACAAGTGCATGCCCTTGGGCCCACCTGATCTTTAACAAGCTGATTCCATCAACTCCTTCCAACCCGGAGGAGTTTAGGAAATGACTGTAACCCGCGGTGGCGTGGGGTTGAGCTGGCGTATGATTCAGGTGCACGGGGAGCGAAATGGGATATTCATTCAAAGTAAGATGTCATCTGAGATGGCTCCTCCGCACACAGAGTGAAGGAGGGACTGGGCCAGTTTTCTGCATACTGCAGGCCCTTTATATCCATTTTCGCAAGAGCTATTTGGAATATTGAAGCTGGGGTGCTTCCCCTGGTCCACTGCATCGTTCGGAGAAGCCTGCATTCCCACAGGCCTTCCTTGCCAGCCTGGTGACGTGATAAATGGGACATGGTGAGACCCAAGCACAGTTTGTTTCACCTTCAGCGCTGAAATTTTCATTTGGTTCTTTGGTCAAGAGCAGTGTGGGTGAGAGCATGTGTGTATATGTGAGTGCGCACCACATGTGTGTGTGCGTGTGCGTTTGTGTGTGTGCCTGTGTGTGTGTGCGTGCGTGCATATGGCAATGTTGATGGAGGAAAACTGCCCCCAAAGATAGCAGTGGAGGGGTCACCAGGAAGGATGGCAGGCGAGGCTGTGTGTTCAGGAGCCTTCTTTTCCCTTTGCAGAGATGTAGTTACCCCCAAATACAGACCCAGTCTGAGAGTACTCTTCCCCAAGCTCCCCACAGCACAGCTGCAGAGTCAAGTGCGAGTTCCTGAATTTTCTTGGCAAGAACAAGAAAGAAATGAAATATACATGGTGGGGATGAAGGAGGGGCCCATCCTTACACCATCAGTCTGGTTTCCGAAGCACATGGGACCATCCCACTGTGCTGAGCGTCCTCTCCTTCCACAGGCTCCCTTGAGAGAGTCACGTTCCAGCTCCAAAGGCCTGGCCCTCCTTCCCGGGGATGGAGCTGGAGAGCCCGTCATGTTCTTCATGAAGCTGGGATAGACCCAACTTCAAATTCTGGCTCTGTCACTTTCTATCTGTGTGACCTTGAATGAGTCATTTTTCCTCTTTGGGCCCCAAATTTTCCATCTTTCAAATGGGATAAATGATACCCTCCTCATACTGAAGAGAGAATTCACAAAAGTAATGCACGTGAAGAGTCTGCAGTGTGCACACGGTAGGTGCTCCAGGAAGCTAAGCGGCCTTTTGTAGCGCCCTCCGCCAGCCTTGTTTCCTAGTTCCCCGCCTACCTTTCTTGTGGCGCCACCTCCCAGCCCACCCACAGCAAGCCCTCTCTCCCTGACACTGGGCCTTGCAAATTATGTAACTGGTCCCACAGGGAGGAGACTAACTTCTTCCCAAGTGACTGACACCACCCTTCCTGGGGCTCCTGGTCAGGCGCCTCTCTATAAACCGACACGGCAGAAGGAGACCCTTGTTTCTTCAGGCTCCGTGCTGGGTGTTCTTAAACACATTGTGTCACTGATCCCTGCTTTACTGATGACGAACAGAGGCTTTGTCACATCACAGCCACACAACTGATATACGGTGGGGTCTGGATCAGGTGTGCCGGAAGCTGAAAGCTGTGCCTGCCTTCAGATCCTTTAACCACAATAAGTCAACTTACCATCCATCTGGGAGGTACATATACCAGTGTGGCGGGGAGGGGCTGATACTTTCATAATATAATAAGATACCCTTTATTAGTGTATATCATTTAAAAGCAATTAACTTAAAAAATCCCATCAGGGAAAAACCTACCACATAATTTCTGAAGGGATTTCTCCGAGTAGGTCTCCCGGTCACAGCCCTTGCCGATGTAATTGGTCTGCAGCTCTGTGGTGATCTGGATGGAGGACACGGCCCCGTCGCACGTCTCCAGGTGGATGCTGGGGAACAGCGGCACGCTCCCCGAGCCTGGCTGATACTCAATCCTCTTGGTCCAGTCTGAATAAACAAGGAAAAGATTAAAGTAAATCACGGCACAGCCAGTTCTGCTATAACACTTACCTTGAAAATGTGAATTTGTTTCAACACAATTGATATATTATGGAACAATTTGAAGATAACAGGAATTTCACATTTGCTTATGCACGATTTCCTCCCTGAGAAATACCAAGTGCATGCAGAATGCTGCTGAGCCACATAGGAACGAACGGAAGCGCACATGTACACGTCTCAAACATCCACCAGCTACTCGGTTCACTGTGTGTCATGAGCCACACCCACCTGCATTTGTGGTTACAACCTTCCACCCCGTTCAGAAAACCCTCCTTCCACCACTTCCTAATAACGCACCAGCTGCAACCTGTCCCACGCCCACTGCCACCAGCAAACGCCAGGTCTCTTCAAGCTGAAGGGCCATATTTATTGTAGTTCTTGGGCTCCTCCCAAGCTCCCAATTTGGAGACAAGCAAGTGTTGGAGAGGAAGAAAATCACAATCAAAATGGCCCAACACAAACCAAAGCAATCACCGAAAACAAACACTCAGAGTGAATGTCCACACGAATCGATTGAAGCAACAACAGCAGCGACTGAACGTCAGAGCCAACTGGAGGCAGCGCTCACAGTGATGGATAACAGCGCTCGCTGACGACAGGGAGTGGCCCATGCTCAGCACGGACGCACGTCTGAGAGGCCTGCGCCACCCTTCTAAGGCCGACTTGCAGGCACAAGAGTGAATTTGAATCATCAAGGAATGTGAGTTATGGGAATCCCAAACGTTTGTCACATAGCACACTGCTGGATGTTCTCTAGAGGCTAGATGCAGTAGAAATGAAAATGTGGAATCTATGCCTGCCCTCAGTGAGAAACTCAGGAAGAAACTCAGGAAATTCAGAAGAAACTCAGGAAATTTGTGGGCCAGTCTGCAGCCACTGGGGGCTCCTCCCAAGCTCCCAGTGGGCCACTGGCCGCCATCTTGAGCAATACCAGCAGAGCGCAGAGGGCTGGCTTATGGGCTTCCTTCACTGAGCAACCATTTGTTTGGGGTTTCCAGGTACCAGGCTCTGCTCGGAGCACCAAGGACACCACAGTGAAGGAGTCAGGCAGGGCCCCTGCCTCGTGGAGCTGGGGGAGAGAGGTGGACGATGAAGAGCCCCGTGCAGTCCCAGCAGAGAGGATAAGTGCTGGGAAAGGAAAAGCCGCTGACAGAGAAGGGCTCTTGAGATGGAGAGAGTCCCTGTCTGAGCTGAGGCCTGAGTGTCGAGGATGGATGCGCCGGGGAGGCCTCAGAGAGGCATGTTTGAAGCAGAGGCAGCAATGACCTTGGCTTGACTCTGTCAGGTTAGGAAGTTCGTGGGCAGGTTAATGAAGGTCTCTAAGCCTCGGGCACCTCATCAGGAAAATAGGGACCACAGCACTGACCTTACAGCACTGGGTGAGGACCAAGTGTGACGATGTGTGCACGGCATGTAGTAGGGCCCTGACTGATGCTGTTCCCCCAAAAGGAAGGGAGATGTTTGGTCCACTGGGGGCACATCCCCTGCCCTGCAACCCTGGATACCCTGTCAGCTGGGTGTAGCTCTGAACCCCCGCGTTAACTAGCTGCCCTTAAGGGTTTTTCTCAGAAGCCACCACGAGCAGAGACTGCACCCCATGGCCGTGAGCTCTGCCACCAGAGAACTTGCCATGGGAGCATGTTTAGACGAGAGTGACTACATGTGAAAGAGAATGCATCCAACTACCTGTTTTTCCTCAGAGCCCCTAGAAGCCGCGTCTGGACTGGCCCATCACCTCCTGGAGGATGAGGTCATGGAGCTGCCATAGCCCATGCTCCAGAGGCCCCAAGTTCAGTCTTAAGGATACACCCCAGGAGAAGAGGAGGGCTTTTTGTCCGGTGTATCTGAAAGTCACAGTGCTGTCAGAAGCAGTCCACACCTGACCAGCCTTATGGTGCCCCTGGTACTAACTGCGTCCTGTCACTGTGCATTTGATCGTGCTGTTTCTTCTACATGGAGCACCCTTTCTGTTACCTTCTGTCTCGTCACCTCCTCCACGCAACCTTTCAGGATTTCTCCAATCTGGGTAGAAACCCTCCTCTGTGCTCTCACAGCATCCCCAGCATTAGTCTACGGCATCAGACCCCAGCTTCATGGTCATTCTAAATCTCTACCACTCTGCACAGTGCCAGTAGAGTAGATGCTCACTAGATAGTGGTAGAAAGTGTGAATGAATCCTATAGGATAACATTGAAATTATCTATTTGTGTGCCTGCCTCCCCCAGTTACTGGGAACTCCTTAAAGGCAGGGATTGGGATGTTTAGATTTGACTGTCCACACTCAGCTCAGAGTAGAGGAGACTTCTGCATGTAGCCCTGGGGAGTCCCAGACACCCAACCTCGACTGTCACCGTGGCAGCCTTCCTTGAGCCACAGCCAGGACGCATGGCCTGTTGGCAGCTTCTCTGGTGTGGTCTCTCCCTTCCGTCCTGCAGAACCATGCATCCCAACAGCGGCCCATACTGTGTTGGGGTCTTTTTGTTCTCGGCAAGGCGGCTGGTCCAGGATTGAGGAAGGAGAAATCCGCTTCCCAGTAAGAAGAAAAGGTGTCAAGGAGGAGGCCTCTTTTCCTTCCCTCCCTCACTCCTCTCTCCCTGGATCCCTCCCTTTCTTTAGAGATGCAGATAAAGCAATGCAGAAAGCGGTTTTGTGCAGGCAGCCTTGGTGTGAGCCCCACAGCACCAGTGCTGGAGGGCCCGCTGCTTCTGCTGGTGTGTAAGAGATCCCCACAACGCCTCCTTCCGGAAGCCTTTTCCGTTGGAGAAGCCGAGACACTGGATCTGGGTATTGATTCTCTTGATTCTGTGGGGGCTGTGGGCACCTCTTTCTCATCTAGATATTTTGGTGGTCAGCTTTGATGAGAAATTCCACTTCAAATCCTTTTTAGAAGGAATGCAAGTAAACATTTAGAAAGGAGCAAATAAGCAATGAAGGGACAGTCAGGGGAGGCACAGTCCTCGCAGAGTCTTCCTTCCTCGGGCCCCTCTTCGGCTGGGCGGCGAGGTCCCCTCTGGGGAGAAATCAGGTCGGAAAGGGCTTTAGGAGCGTCACTCTGCCAGTTGCTTTGGTGACTCCATGAGGCTCGCTTTAGAGGGTTTAGGAGGAGCAGGCGAAATTGCAACCACACAGTCAAAGAAATCAATGAAGCTTTCTGGCATAGTGTCCTTGAGAGAGCGGGAAGATCACATACACATCTTTCATTTTCCAAGAAGGAGTTGGGATGAGGATTAAGAGAGCTAAAGGCAAGTTACTCGATTCGGCCTTTGCCACAGGAATGTCTCTTCGTCCTCATTTCCTGGAGGGTAGGACAGCATGGTGCTTAATAGTATGACCTCCAAATGCAGCGCGCCAAGGTTCAAATTCCAGCCCTCCCACTTCTTGTGTAACTTTAGGCAAATCACTTAATCCTCCTGAGCTTCAGTTTCCTTTTCTGTAAAAGTGGTACCTGCCACCCAGGATTTCGGGGGAATGAAATGCAAAGTTGTTTCAGCACCGAACACAGGGACCTGTCCAAGAGACGTACTGTTGGTAAACCGTCGTTTATCCAATAACGCTGCTGCAGGAAGCGAGAGGACAGACGGTTATTAAGCACCTGTAAGGCAGGAAGCTCCTCTGCACCTTTTCTTTCATGTCATCCCCCCAGCAACCCAGTGGGTGAGCGGCATTATCTTGATTGCACAGATGACAAGACCATGGCCTGCCGTTGGTGTGACTTGCCCATGGCCACACTGCTCCTTATCAATAGCTCCTCCACGATTGTGAGGATGTGCCATGACTGAGAACAACAGTAATTTTCACAGATTCATTCTTGAACATTCAATTTATGGTAATATAAAAAAAAAAGGTGACAATGTCCGATGTTGGCAAAGGATCGAGGAATCAAGGAGTATTGTCAGTTTCATCACTGCTTGACCCTGAGGGCAGCTTGTGGGGGCAGAGGGGCTGCTCTGACACTGAAGACTGGAGAGAGCTGGACTTGAATCTCATCTCCCCCAGAGGCAGGCCATGCGGCCTCTGCAGAGCAGTTGCCACCTCTGAGCCTCCACGGCCTCATTTGTGGATTTGAGATAATTACACCTCCTCAAGGGCTTGTCGTGAGCATTTAAGGCCAAGGGCCCAGCACAGAGACCTTCTCGTTGAAGCTCGTGATAGAAATAGCCCATCCCTGGATTCACAAGCTTCCCAAACTTCTCTGAGCTGTCCTGCTTTAATCTAGCTCCATGCGTCCCGATTTTAAAAATGTTGTCTGTATATAAAGGGCCTAGGGACTAGATCATGAATTGTGGTTCAATTTTTTTCCGAAGTGAAGAGAAAGGAAGTAGATGACCTGTTGTTTTAAAAACCAGGCTCACTGATACTGGAAGTATTCCCGAAAAAGCCAGCAGTGGGATGCCCTCAGGAATTAAACTCCTCTGTGGATTAAGGGTTTAGAAACATGATGATTTTATTATAACTCTCGCTAAATTTGGGGAACATATGTGTTCTTATCAGGAGAACATTCACACTTGGCACTGTCATATTGGACACCTGGAGGTGGAAAAAAGCTAATCCGAGACTCTGGAAAGCACAGGCTTTGGGGCTCCCATAATCCAGAACATTCAGGTCTGTTGTTCCAATTCCGCCCTCAGAAGGGAGGCAGAGGATGAGAGGAGACGAAGGCGTGGGCCAGACACTCTTCTTCCCTAACCGTGCGTGCTCTGGGGCCTCCAGCTCTTCCCCGTCTCAGCTTTCAGCAGCTGAAGAAGCACCTGGTTTTCTAGGAAACTGCTAGGCGTGGGGATGCTGCGAGTGGGAGGGATGGGGGTCCCCTGAACAGGGATTTTTCAGGCAGCTGACAGCCCAGCCAGTCTCTGTGGGCATCCACCATCTGGCATCTTTCAAGACTTTCTCCAAGAGACGGGTGATGTTGATTTGGCACCAGGGGACTTCCTTTCCTAGCGGGAGGAGCTACGGAGTTGGCTTTGCTGAGCAGGGAGCACTTATCTCCGCTGGCCATCCCTGCCTCTGAACTGGGCTGGGAAGGAGAGAGGGGCTGGAGAGGTGAGTGGAGGTCAGAGGACTGAGGCTGGGCAGGCGGTTTGGGTTTCATTTTGGGGCAGCGAAGAGCCGTAAATCTGTGTTTAGTGAGAGCGTGAAGTATCCAGACTTGCTTTGGAAAGGTCACTCGGCAGCTGGGTGTGGCCTGGGGTGCATTTTCAGAACATCAGAACACTCCTGACTGCCACCTCTTGATTGATCCATGCAGAGGGTCACCTCTGACAGGGTCACACAATGGGGAATTAATTTCAATTCAGCTCAATTCAACTTTATTAAGAGTGTTCACCCTGCGGCTGGACAGACTCAGGTTTGAACCCTAGCTCTGCGACTCCTTGGCTGTGTGGCCTTGGGTAAATCACTGAACCTCTCTGAGCCTTGTTTTCTCATCTGTAGAATGAGATCAACACAAATCTACCTTGCAGAGAGTGACTTTGGGAATTGGAGAAAATGTGTGCAAAGCACCAGGAACAGAGAGCTATTGTGACTACTACTGTCATCATTCTTATCATTATTCCAGATGCCATGTGTGTACCGAGCACCTATGTGTCTGGCAGAGCCCCAGGCAGGGAGGCAGAGAAGTGGGACTCGTACCCCCAACTTGATGGAGCTCGCAGTCAGGGCAGTGGCAGGCACACAGCCAGCTTTGAAGCAGACAGAGGAACAAAGAGCAGGCCCAGGGGACAGAGAGGAGGAGGTAATTATGCTGACAGGGCCATTGAAGGACACTTTGCAGAGGAACTGACGCGGGCATTTGTTATAACATAGGTTTTATTGTTACTGAAGTATGGTAAAGCCAACAGTGGTGGTCTAGTGGCCAAGATTCAGCGCCCTCACCCCCCTGGTCCAGGTTTGTTCCCCAGTCAGGGAACTGCACCACCTGTCTGTCGATTGCCATACTGTGATGGCTGCGTGTTGCTGTGATGCTGAAAGCTATGCCGTTGGTATTTCAAATATCAGCAGGGTCACCCACGGTGGACAGGTTTCAGAGGAGCTTCCAGACTAGACAGACTAGGAAGAAGCACCTGGCCGCCACTTAGGAAACAATTGACCATGAAAACCCTGTGCGTAGCAGCAGAGCACTGTCTGACAGAGCCACGGAAGGTGAGAGGACGGCACAGAAGTACCGGGCAGGGTTCTGCTCTGCTGTGCACAGGGTCGCTAGGAGCTGGAATAGACTCAATGGCACTAATGACAAAAAGGCCAACAGGTCAGGATATGACTGCCGTGGAAAAGAGAGCTTGTTATACTCACAGATCCTCAGGAAAGGGGCACGTCACACCCCTGGGGGCCACACGGAGAAGCACCTGGCTCAGTCAGGAAGCAGAGGGAGAGAGGCAAACGGGGCAGGAGCCTTTCTTGTGGTCTCCATGGAAGGAACAGGCGAGGCAGGGTAAGTGGGACTGGGGTTGGCCAGTCTGAATGATTTCAGCAGCCTTTGGGGCACAGGCCCTCTCCTCAGCTGTCTGGCCCTGGTCCTGGGTTGATTAGGGCAGGCGGATGGTGGCACCAAGTGTGAGAGCCCAATAAAGGAGGTGGTTGGGGGTGTGGGTTCTGGATTGGTTGGTCTACGTTTGAAAAGCAAAAGGGTAAGTTGCTTACTGTCTCTAGGAACTGGCTCACCCTGAGAGGGCCCAGATGTCAGAGCATCAGAGTACAGCTCATAAAGGCGTGGGTAACACAGCGCTGTCTAGCAAGGAGAAGGCAGGGGGCAGAGAGAACTCCAGGATGTCTCCTCCATGGCTTTAGGTGCCATTTACATGGGCAATGACAAGAACAGTGCCCCCACCTCAAGTCACATGACTCAGCGGCTTTGCACGACTCAGACAGCGTGGACATATGTGAGGCTGGGGTGGGCCTCCAGGGGGCGCAGTGCGAGATGAGTCAGGAAGGAGCTTTCGGGGCCAGATTACTGGGCCGTTGAGTGGGTTTGTGCAGGGTAAGTAATAAAGACTCTGCCAAGGCCTTTGTAAAAGTCACCGACAGAAGTGACTTCTGAGATTGCCCTTCCCTCTCCTCTCCCCACGTGCCTCCTGGGGTGGATTCCTCAGCGTCCAAGACTGACTTTGGGTAGCGCCAGAGTGACACTTAGATGGCAGGGCACAGAGGAGGGGTGAGGAGTCAGACATCTGGGTTCCGACCCCGCCTCCTCTGCTCACCAGCTACCGAACCTTCTGCAAGATATTCTCTGTGCCTCAGTTTCCTCATCTGTAAGATGGGGAAATCACAGCTACGTCTCATGGGGTCGTTGGGACAATGAAGTGAGATGATACATGTGGTAGAGTGGGACCTGTGCCAAGCCCCAAAAGGACGGCTTGCCTTTCTGAATTCATCTTCTGTCTGCATCTCCCAGCTGTTGACGTGGGTCTACAACCCAAGGTGGCACGTGCAGCTGGAAGGAGGCAGAGGTGGTGAGAAGTGAGGGAGGCTGGGCATCCACTCCCGGCTCCAAGACCAACTTCATGCTCAGAGGGGTCCTGTACTTGGTTTGACACTCTGCTGTTGGTGGGGCGTGCAGCTGGAAGGAGGCAGAGGTGGTGAGAAGTGAGGGAGGCTGGGCATCCACTCCTGGCTCCAAGACCAACTTCATGCTCAGAGGGGTCCTGTACTTGGTTTGACACTCTGCTGTCGCTGTCTTAAAATTTTTAATAACTTTGAAACAAGAGTCCTCCATTTTCATTTGCACATGTAGCTGGTCCTACCTTTCCAGCTGAGCAACCATTTCTCCATCTGTAGAATGGGAAGATTAATCAACCACCCCAAAGGGAGGAACCCAGGCTTTGGGGTCAGGCCCAGGTGTGAATCCCACCTCTGCCTCTTGGACCACGTCATTTCCTTGTCCGCCTGAGTCCATGTGTGCAAACACGTGATATTAGCACGGATTTCAGAGTTGTTGATGGGGTTTATTTAGCCCTGTGCCCAATGTATAACACGCATATACATTTTTGAGCATTAAATTAGGCAGCTTTCTCTTCTCTGATTAAAAACAGTTGCACACAGGCACAATTTAAAAATAAGCAAAACAAATGCTCTGAACTCAATTATAAATGTGAAGGATGCTCTTTCTTCCTTTATTACTGACCTCTTCCCATTTACTATATTTTGTTTTCACAAGAGCATTTTATTCCCTTTTAATTCCTACTAAAAAGAGATACCTTAATTAACTGTAGAAGAGAAGGAGGGAGGGGGAAATACCCTGTGGCCACATCAGGGCTGAGCCTCAGGGCCGTCCCTCTGCTGGGCGCCCAGGCCCTGCCCTTCCTGAGGCTGGTCCTTCTCTTCGTCTGCCTCTCATCTCACACGTGACATCTTGGCCCACCTTGATGAGGCCCCTGCCTGTCCCTCCCTCCTGAGAATTTATATTTACTCATTTATGGCCCGTTCCTGCTCTGGAGCATAACTGGTGAGTCACGGAGCAGTGCCCGGCACACATGGGGGCTCGATCAATATCTATCAAATGAGTGAGTGCCTTGACATATGAAAATCAGAACAGACGTGCACGCACGCACACACACACACACTCACACTCACAGTCCATTCCTCCTTGGGCTGCCAAAGGTGAGGAAGGGGGGGTCTTTGTTGATTCAAGATTTGGCTGCTGTGTGTGTAAGTGTGTGTGCACGCCCACACCCCAGCCGGAGTTTGAGTGGGTGGACAAGTGTGTGTGATGATGAAGTTGCACTTATATGTGGCTCCAGTTTTGGAAACTCTCGTGTATTTCCACCCTTTCAGGCTCCCCAGGTGTCTTGATAAGGGTCGAATGAAACAACCAGAAATGTGTCCTCCAGTTTTGTCTCAATCATGAAGTTCTCCCCAGGGTTCCGAGGACAGAGGGGACTCGATTTTGCCCCAATCAACTGTGACTCCCGGGCCTGAGGAGCCCTCGCACCTTCACTTGGGTGGCTTCAGAGTCATGGATGCAGGCGGACACTGTCAGGCCTTATTCTGGGAGCACCTGGAATAGTGCAGACAGCCTCTTGCCTGCCAGCTTCTTGTTGAGGCCCGAGGCTTCTGTCAGACCCTCGTCCCTGGCCTGTCACTGCCTCCCAGGAGGACCCGTGCCATCAGGTCAGGACCAGGTAAAGACGGCACGCTGAGCAGGCTGCACTGCCAATGTGATCCGAGCCTAAACCACGTCAGGGTCTGTGGAGGGTAAGGGCAAGGGCAGGCTCCGGAACAATGCCACTCGCCATGATCTACAGACCGCGCCATCCCTGGCCTGCCCATCACAGGTCTGTGAGGACGGACGGATAGAACCGAGATCAAGCATTTAGAAACTTTTATAGCAATTTGACAGAGTAATTTTATATTTGTTGAATCTAATAGTAACTAAAAATTTGGCTTACATTTTGAATGTCTTTGCTATTTATTTCATTTTTATGGAAATTTGTTTCTATTACATTTTACAAAATCATCGTCTGTGACTGATGGAAAAACACTCTGGTCCTGCAGCACAGAGGACTCGAGAAGCACTGCTCTAAGAACACCTAGCAGGGCTATTTCCTGAAACTCACTTCCAAAGCCTTCGGATCCAGGAGGCAAGGCTGCAGAGCACTGGAACATTTGCCCCACACACCCAGAGGGCCATTAAGGCCTCCTGCTTCTGAATTTTGGATGGCTTCCAAGAACAAGGTCTCTCCACTCTAGTCTTATGGCCATCATCACTTCTCACCCGGACCAATCTCTAGGACAACTTCCTACCTTAACTCTCTTCGTCCTTCTAATCTACACTTGTCACCACTGCCAACCACAAGACATCCAATTCCTCTTCCAGGAAGTCCTCTGTGATTGCTCCAGCCTAGACAACATTCTCTCCTCAGCAATTCACAGACCTTTCAATCTACTTCATCTATGTGGGGCTCACACTATGCTCCCCCAATTTCTATCTATAGAGAGGTGCAGAGTCAGGCCTGGCCTCAGGAGAACCACCTGAAAAACTTGTACAGACACTAATTCCTAGGCCCCACCTTAGGAGATTCCAGTGGATAGTTTTAAGGCAGAGGCCCTGGAATCTGTCATGGTAACCAACACCTAAAGTGACCTGGATGCACGGACAGACTTGAAAACCACCAGCCCAAACAACACTGGGCAATACACTCCCACCCCTCCCCTCCCCACATCCATGAGTCCCAGCAGCCAGGGGAGCAGCTGGGCGAGGACCTCTGCTCCCTCCGCAGGATGCCCAAAGCCAGGGCTGTTTGCTGCCCGGAAACCGCCCCAGCAGGGTAGGACCTCACACAGAGTGAGTTCAGAACGAGCTTTCGTTTCCGTCGTCACATCCTGCAGGGCAGGGCACAGGTTCCAGTCCCACAAGAACCACAGACGCAGGACCCAGGGCTCTGGAGCCACTCCCCGTCGTGGTGCATTAGATTGCTGCTCCTGGATGTCCTCCTCCCGGTGGACAGAGTGCCCCTCCCTGCCCCACCGACTGGCTCTGAGCTGTAGAAGAAACTGTTCATTGATTTCTGTGACCTTTTCTTTGGTCTGCAACTCTTGACACCCCTCCCTCCTCCACCACAAGTTCCACAAGCGCAAGGACTGTGTCGATGTTGTTAGTTTTTACATCTGCAGTGCCTGGGACACAGCAGGTGCTCACTGAATGTCTGGGGCACGAATGACAAGGATGCATCATGAGAGGTGCCAGTTCCCAGGTCCAGGGCTCAGGAATCCCTCGGCCCTCTTGCTCCGGTCAGACTTTCTTCTCGCTGCATCCTTTGTGGATTCGCCTGCTCGAGCCAGCCTCTGGACTGGAGATGTGGTTGCCATTCTGCTGGGCTGGGTGCGGGGTGCACTCTGTGTCCTGCTTCTCCAGGGCCCTGGATCCACACAAGCCCTCGGGCAAGTTCTGCTCTGGCCCCGTGCCTGGCGTGAGCCCCTGAACGCTTATCCCCAATCCAGCCAGCGCCCGTGTGGCGAGGGGATCCGTTCTCTCTTCTGCGTGGTTCTCTGATGCCGGTGTGAGCACCTGATTCCCCAACAAGCCTCTGAGCTTGCTAGTGTCAGGCACCACCTCTTTGAAACCTGTGACCTCCCCTCTCACCTGGCTCCAAGCTCTCCAGGGATGTTGGGGTAGCAGCTGATGATGCCATTGAGGGAACCCCATGGTTCAGAAACCAAGACCCCACCCAAAGCTTGTCTGCCGCTTTCTCTCCGGCCCCTTCATCCCCAAAGATCCTCGGCTCAGGTGCTTCTCAGCTCCCTAACAGAAACACGTCTGGCAGAATTGATGCAGAAACCAGGCAATTTAGGAGCAGTCCTCGTGAAAGATAATTCTCCCAAGGGGAAAATCATTAGCTCAACCAACCAGAATACTTTCTCTTGCATTTATAGAACTCTTCTCTCTTATGTCCAATAAACACGAGCGTTTTCCAGGCAATTTTCTTATCTTGGGACAAATGTATTATTGGTACAAGATAGAGTAGCTGTTCTTCAAGAATCTTTAATGGCTTTGAAAAGAATTTACAAGGCAAGAGAATGATTTCTCATGCACATATTTTCAGTCTTTTTGTAAAGATGGCTTATGTATACTTTTCATATTCCAGTCACGTAAATCTCTTTAATCGATAGGTCAGTTGCACATGGTTGAAAAACTTATTTGTTTTTAAATAAAAGGACCATGACTCTAGGTGATATGAGAGCCCACAGGGCTTTTCCTTTTACTGGATGACATTCTACAGTTGGAACCAAATTGTCGTCTCTTCAGGAAATACAGTACAAATCCGCAGAGCCCGTCACATACACTGGACACCCGAGAGTCCACGCACACGAGGGCGGGGAGAGGTGTCCCTCACGCTGCTGGGGGCATGTAGCCGTCACCAATGATTAGGGGAGGTGCTTAGCAAAATGCAACTCAGGCCAAGAAATGCCCACAGCCTTTGGCGCAGGTAACACACCCCAGAGAAAGTAATCCAAAATGCAGACTTCTGCGTGAAGATCTTCACTGATGCACAAAAAAGAAAAACAGAACCAAGTTGAGTCCCGACCATCACACTGCCCTGTCCACCTGTGAGGACACGGCCCCGTGCGCTTGGCCTTCTACTCGGGAGTGTTATGCAGCCGCAGAGGGATGGCGAGGGTTTGTGACGCGGGACAGTGCACGTGGCACAAAGTTAAGAGGAAAAAGAACACAAAGTTCAAATGACTGTGTGAAGGGAGCAAAGTACCATAATACTGATACAACTAATTAATTAGATTATGGGCAGGGGCCAGCCCCGTGGCTGAGTGGCTAAGTTCTTGTGCTCTGCTTTGGTGGCCCTATACATCGGTCATCAAGCCATGCTGTGGCAACATCCCACAGAGAAGAACTAGAAGGACCTACAACTGGGATATACAACTATGTACTTGGGATTTCGGGAGAAAAGGAAAAAAAGAGGAAGACTGGCAACAGATGTTAGCTCAGGGCCAATCTCCTCCAAAAAATAAATAAATAAAAGAAACAAGCTACTGATTAAATGTATGCATTTTTAAAAAATTAAAAAATTAGATTATGGGGTATTTTTACTGTGAGTATTATACTATTTAAAAATCATTTTCAAACGAGCATAAAATACTTCATAATTTAAAAAATGTTTACATTAAAAAGTCTTGGTAGCCCAATTGCCATTTGTCACCTCAAGTTCTCTAACTGAACGCAGAACTCGTAAACATTGCCTGAGAAACATCCTTCCCCCTTGTCGGGTGCTGCCCGCCGGGCAGACAGACCCCCTGCCTCTTTGCGTTGGCACAAAGGGCTCCCGCCCGCACGGGCACATGGGGCCGGCTCACACCCTAGCTGTGGAGTACTGTGTCTCTCCTCTGGTAACGAACAAGGAAGGTTACAAATCCACAGGGGAAAGAGCCTGAAGAGCTAAATCCCAGGCAGCCGGTAGGGGGTGACATGCTGTCAGCCTTTGCTCCTGGGCCCAGGAGACGCCCAAGGGTGGTGGGAGATTCACCCAATGAGAGGCTGTCATTAACCAGACCTCCCAGCGGCTGGACGGCCCCTCTTCTGGCCGGCCCAGTTCTGCCTCTGTGCGGCTGGCTGCCATCTCCCCGGGATGCAGAGTCTCAGGTCAGAGACAGACATTGCCATTGGAAGACATAGAGGGGCAACAAAGCCATCTTGGCTTCTGGCCTGCAGCAAATGCCTCATTACTGAAACAAGGCTAACTAAAAACCCATTTGTCTTAAACGGTGGCTGAAAATGAGGTCACATTTTACTCTAAATACCAGCCTCCACCGACCAGGTTATCAGAAATAAGTCCTCCTCAGAGGGTACTAGTTTCTGGAGACGCAGACTAGTTCCCCACACTGGCCCACGTCTGCAGGCCCCACAGCTCCCCTGAGCTCCCACTTCTGCTAGGGCCCACTTGCCCATGCCTGCTGCTCCCATGGCAGGGCCAGCTCTGCCCCGCCTGACCAGTGGACACTAGCCCCCGGCTGAGGGCACCAACCATGGGTGCTCTGAAGGCATCCAGGCCTCGGGGGCTGAGGCTGCTGGGCTCCAGGGAGAGATCAGGAGAAGGGACCTCCCCTGCTGAGGTCCACCTCGTCCCTTTGGGCCAGGTGAACTCAGGCTGTCATGCCACAGCCTTAGAGTCTCTCTGGAATGTTCTGTCTACATGCACTGTCCACACTGGAAATCTCAGCACATCTCTCATGAAAACAAATAAGGAAACGACACTAGTCCATACACCTCTGCTCGGTTTTCTCCAAACCCTCGGCTGCAACTGAAACTCTTATCTCTTGTCCGTCATAAAGCAAGAGCTGCTGAGCAGAACAGGGATGTAAACAGAATCCTGGAAGGGGCAGCGTCTAATCATCAAGATCTCCTGGGGACACTGCTCCCTGCCCCTTCCCATCGCTGCCTCCTTCCCCACTCCCCCAGCCCACCTGGTGAATTTGCACTGACCCCTCGGAGCTCGGAGCTCGGCTTCAGCACCACCTCCTCTGGGAAGCCTTTCTAAAGGGTCAGGCAGCCCTGCCTTCTGCCCTCACAGCCCCTGGTTCCTGGTCATTGCCCAGACTCCCCCATGTTGGAGTGATCTGTTCACCTGCCTGCCCAGGCCCCACCATTCCAGCTCATGGTCCCCAGGGGCTCAGCACCCGCCCAGCACAGAGTAGGCCCTGGGAAAGTTCATTCAGGTGAATGGAAGCTTTGAGAGCTCCTCTATTGTGCCAGGACCATGGCTGTGCCTCCGCGTGGTTAGAGTGTGGTCCATGCTCCACACCCCTGTACGGGCATTTCAAGGGTCATGACACACTCGGCAATATGAATCCAGGGCTCCCTGGCAGACGAGGCTGACTCATAACCCTTCATCCTGTCGCTCTGTCCACCAAGAGCCACGTGAAATGGGTATGTGGAGAAGGATGCACTATTCTGCCCATTTTAGAGATGAGGACAAATGTGGCAAGGAGATGTGGGGTGGCTTGCTGTGGGTCACATTCATCTCTAGAACCCAAGTGTCTGGTTGGTGTGCAGACGACGATACCAGTGTCTAGTCTGGCATCCCTTGGCGATGCAGAGAGCAGGAAGGAAACCTCCATTTAACAGGCTCTTTGCTGGGCCTCTTACACGTGTTATCAGTCTACACGACCTGCCCAAGGTCACACAGCCAACAAATGGCACCCAGAGGCTGGCCTAACTCCTAAACCCACTTTAGTGTCTTCCATTTCTTCTCCTCCTTCCTGCCCCTCATTGGTAGCATTGAGCTCTTCCTGTACACCCAGCACAGTTCCGCCTCGTGACAACCCTCTGAGATAGGTCCTGTTATTAGCCTCATTTTGAAGAAGCCACATTTGAGGGTTCAGAGAGGTTCAGTCACTGGACCAATGTCCCTGAGCCAACGGGATTTGAACCCTGATATATCCGGCTTCAGGGCCGGCCCTCTGAAGCTCTACCCTCTGCTGACTCCCTGCAGGGAGACATCCTAGCCGGCTGCACACCTTTAAAAGAACCGTCAGTGGAAGAGGGAGTAGGCTGATTCTGTGTGGCTCCAGGGCAACCCAGGTCCACGGAGAGATGGAGGAGAGCGTGGGGTTCTGAGTCAGGAGAACCGACGCCAGCCGTGGTCCCGCCTCTCAGCATCTGTGTGTTCTTGGGCAAGCCCTGTCCCCTCTGCGGTCCCCGAGGGGTCATCTCAGAAGGCTCAGAGATGGCTCTGCTGTCCTGAATGAAGGCAGGTCCCGGAGGTGGGCTTGTGAGGAGGAGTGGTACCCACCTCATCCCCCATCAACCTGCAAGCAGGGTCCTCTCTCAAGGCTGCCCTGCTCTCCAGTTGCACATTTTCCTTATAACACAAGGGAAGGGTTCTAACTGCAGAATTTTCCTCAAAACAGCTTTCCTCCAGTGATCTGAAAAGGTGGCCACCATTCTCCTTTGCTTTTGAGATGCATTGTGGTGAATGGGCAGGGGCCCCATGCCTGCAGACACACAGGACCGGGGTTGATGCTGGGCCTGGATAGTACTAGCTGTGTAGCAAGGATCTTAACCTCAGTGTACTCATCTGCAAAATAACAGCTTTCCGGGTGTGATGAGGAACAAATGAGAGAGTACATGCAACTCCTAGAGACAGGGCCTGGCAAGCGGGAAATGCTCAGTCAGGGGCGGCCAGTATTGTGACTGAGTACCATTTGGCAGAGTGCAGTCCGCCCCCACCCCTGCCCCTCAGAGCTGAGACTGTAGCACCCAGAAGCCTCAGAGGCCCATTTACGCGGTGCTCACATGGAGCCCTGGGAACTGGGCGGAAGCAGGCTGAGGCGGGCGCATTTATCCAGCAGGTCTTTAAGCACATTAAGACGCCACTGAGTAGGTAAATCAGCATCCTGCACAGAGCCATTTGTTGCACCTTAATGACCGGCTGTGTCAGTGATGTCAAAACAGGTCGTTATTCACAGAGGAGTGCCTCTCGAGGCCCTCGCCAGGAGCACAGGATGCTCGCCTGGCAGATCGGCAGAGCCAAGCCAGGAGCAGCTGGCCTGGGGTCGCTCTGCCCGAGTTAGGGAATTCAGGCCTCAATGACGGCTGCTCTAATCATTTGGAGGGTAAATGCTACACTATGATTTTAAAAATCAAAATACAGGGAATTGAAAAGAGCTGCTGTTCACTGAGCCCCGAGTGTGTGGTTCTGAGCACGGTGCTCCGCCAGCAGCCTTTCATCTTCTCACCAGAAGGCGTTACTGTCCTATGTAGACGTGGGGAAGCTGAAGCAGGCAGGAACGACTCTCCGAGGTTGCAGAGTGGTTAGAGCCGAGCTGGGACTGAGGCCTGGGCTCCCGGCCCCCCAGACTGTGCTCTTGCCCCAACCCAACTGTCACCCTTTGGTTCCAATATTCAGCTCTAAAATCAAGGACATGATTCTCAAGCCACACAGCCCTACCCAATTCTATGGGTATTCAACGTGAGTATATGCATTTACATGACAGTACCTATTTTACCAGTTTTAATCATAATGCTTTTGGCATGGTGATTTAATTTTTGCAAAGCACTAATACACATAGAACCTCCTGTGGCCTTCTTAACAATCCTGCAAAATAATAGGGCCAAAAATTATGATTCTTAATTTACTGTTGAGAAACCCAGGCTCAGCCAGGGAGTGGCTTCAGCACAGCCTGTGGCCGGCTCACAATAGAGCCAAGGACTGACTTGACTCACTCCTCATCCAGGTCCATCTTCACGGCTTTGCACCTGACCCCTGCACCCGTGCACCCCATCACCTTCCCCAGGGTTGCGTTCAGGGCCTATGCTTGGGAAAGGGGGCGAGGAGGAATGTAGGGGGAATGAAGAGGGAGGAGAGGAAGGTAGAGAATGAGGACCCAGGGAGAGGGAAGAACGTGGATGACCAGGAGAGTCAAGAGGACAGGAGGAGATTGAGGGCAGAAGGCACAGGGGATGAAGGAGCTGAGCCCCTGGGGTAAACCTCAAGTCAAGTCAGCTTCTGTCCTGTTGAACGGAAGGGTAGATGGTGGGCAAGCTTCATGACCAATTCTCTTACAGGAGAAGGCAGGCTTCCTGCTGTGGGATGAGGAGCCAGCTTGGGCTCAGTATCTTTGGGTTGGAAGCTGAACATCCAGGTCTCAGACTCACATTGTGTTTCTCTGGCTCCTGAGATCCCCAGAGGCAGCTTTAGGGTCAGGCAGATGGTATCTGAGAGACGGACCATAGCAAGTGTGGGTTTATTTTCAGATGACTCATAGTTTCCAGGGGATGGTGCCCTGGACCAGGCGCAGAGAAGGCAGTGTGAGTGAGGCAGGACCGGGAGAGGAAGGATGAACGTGGGGCACCCCTCAGGTGCTGCGTGTACATTGTTTCATGGAACTCCAGCGACCCTTTCAAGGTGAGTCTCATCGTCATTTTGCAGAGAAGGTGACTGAGGGATTAAATGTGTTGCCTCAGGGACACAGGTTGTGTCTCCTCTGAGCAGTTTTCTGAGGTGCCCTTTTCAAGCTGTTTACATGCCCCTTTGGAAGTTTCCAAGCTCCTTATTCTTTCCTCCTGATGCCTCATTGCCCTCTGGGATGGACCCACATGAATTTGAATTCCATCTCTGCCATTTACCAGCTGTGAGGTCTTTGGAAAGTCACTGAATCTCTCCTAGCCTAAGTTTTCCTCATCCGTAAAATGGGCTAAATTTGTTCATCTTGCAGTGTTGTTTCTGTCCTCTGTGCAGCAAACCTTGCTTTGGACTTTCATACTCCTTTGCCTCTGTCTGAATTTGTCCATTTGATGTTTTGTTCTTTCTAGGCTGTCCTAGGTACTCCAAAAATACTAATTCTCACTAAGGTGTGAATGGACAATAATAGCTTCACACAGGTGTCAGCAAATTTTTTCTGTAAAAGGTCACATAGTAAATATTTAGGCTTTGAGGGCCATCTGGTCTCTCTGGAAACTCCTTAGCTCTGCTGTTAGTGCAAAAGCAGCCAAGAGATAATATGTAAATGAATGAGGGTGGCCATGTGCCAATAAAACTTTATTTATGGGCACTAAAATTTGAATTTCATGTAATTTTCATGTGCCACAAAATATTATTCTTTTTTTGATTTTTTTCAACCGCTTAAGATGTAAAAACTCTTTTTAGCTCACAATTGTACAAAAACGGGTGGTCTGCAAGATTTGGTTTGCCAGCCATACTTTGCTGACTCCTGGCTTAACAGTTATTCTTGCAACCGGCATTTGCATTTTTAGTGGGGATTATCCTTTAGTACAAAAAATTGGTACCCTAATGATGGAATCTCAGACATCCTGGCAGGACAGTGAAGGAGAGAACTAAGGACAAGCAGCCATCTTTCTGGAAATGCCCTCATACCTCAGCCTGCAATGAGGGCAACGTCATCACGCAATCCTCTGATGGACACAGTTTCACCTTCTGAGTGCTGCCTGATTCTGTTTCTCTAAGCAAATCTAAGCTCCTTCCTGGGCTTATCATCCTGTGATTGGAAATCAATGCCCTTCATGTAGCAAAACCTAAGCCAGCTCTTCAGTGTACTTGATCAATAACTGATCTGACTTTTGGAAGGGGCAGGGTGAAGCTAGCTGACTCCTGGGCTCTGGGCTTCCTTCTCCTTGGCAGAGCGGCGGCCAAGTGGACAGCTTCAGAGGGCACTGGGACATATATTTGACAAGGCTTAGTAGGGGTCGTTTCTGCTTCAGACATGCCTGACTGCCAACCTTGTCCCATTGCCTATGGTGTCTCATGGGATTTGCCTGAAAATCTAACCTCCTTTGCTGCCCAGAACTTTGAATTGGTTTTGGAATAAATGCACGAGTTTAGATACTTTTCCAGAAGTGCTCCACTTAAAAGTCACACAGGAATAACTGTCCTTTTCCTCTGGTCTCCATGCCCCATCTCTATCCCAGCCACCATCCATGTGGTTGGCCAAGAAGTCTTTCATCCTCAGGATCCCCTTCACCACGCTGGGGTATGAAAGCCTCTGGGTTCCCCACTGTCCCTGGGGTGATACAGGAGACCCTCCCTCTGTGATTTGGTCCCCATCGGCCTGTCCACTCTTCTTCCCCATGCCTCAGCCACATCATGCTCCTTCCCACCTTCCTGACATCTGCTCCCTGGTCTGGAACACCCTTCTGTGTGCTAAAACTACTATCCTTCAAGACTTGGCCCAGGTGCATCTCGCCCAAGGCCCCTGCACGGGTAAGTGTCTCTCCTGTGTGTCCCCATAGCTCCCTCCACCAGAGCCTTGGTTCTCAGTATTTCATCACCTCCCCTGTACTACATGCCCTGGTGGATCGTGTCTGTCTCTGTATCCCCAGCCTTCAGCACACAGTGGGCCGTCAGGAACGGGTGAATGAATTCCCTTCAAAAATATTCCCCACGTGTAATGTGTGCATCAAGTTCAGTTATCTCACAATGCAGATAGTGAACGGAAAATCCACCCCAACCAGCAGCTTTCATGCTACTATCTTTTCAACAAAAAAGTGTTAGACACACTCTAGGCGTTTAGTAAATATTTTCTGCATGATCTTCCTACTCAAAGTGAAGGCCACGGACCAGCCACATCCAGACCTCCCCCAGACTTATTAAGTCAGAATCTGCATTTTGCCCAGCCTCCCAGGTTGGAGAAGCACTCCTCTGACAGAGACCACCCCTCCTCCTAATGAAGGCTTGACTGTGGAATGGTGGGAACACCGAAATGACCTCATGCACCTGAGAATTATTTAAACCCTAAAGAATAGAGAAGAAATGGTTCAATTATATAGCTGCATCTCCTTTTCTTTCTAATTTAAACAGGACACCCTACTGTGAAGGTAGAAGGAACAGGAGTTGAACCTGTGGGAGAAACTCCGGGAACGGGCGCTGCTGGGTGAGCCGGTGCTGGGCGAGGTGTGACTGGCTGCCGAGAGATGATGCTGAGGGATGAGGCGGGCACACGGAGACAGGGTTCCGTGGAGCTAGAGTCTGGAGAGCTAATTCTTGATATGGGAGCCTCGGATTCAGAATGGCTGGATGTCGGTCAGCAACAGGTCTGGGAAAGAAATGGCGTGGGGCCGCCAGAAAGTCTCCAGTGGCTCTCTTCAAAGGGGAGTTGTTTTGCATAAAGAGAGAGTGAAATAGTGAACTTTGGGTCCCGACTGGCAGGGGCAGGTGCTAAATACAAGATCTGATTTGCAACAGTAAAAGGGAAAAGATACTAAGTGTTGTGAAGACAACGTTTCCAGCTTGAAACATAGAAAGAGATGAGCCACGGGTTATAAAGAATAATAAAGGAAGGTGTGAAGAAGCCGTGTGTTTCACAACATAACACAACACAACATAACATAACATAACCAACCAACCAACAAAAGCCCCAAACCAGCAACTGAATTATAAACAATCCTTGAGGACACAGTCTGTGGCCCCTGCACGTGGACTGGGTGCACTGCTGTTATTGCTGCCATAGCCTCTGGGGGCACTACATCCTCTGTAGTGTTCTGATCCATGAACAGATGCATAACTTTCCCGAAGGATGGTCGTCGGTGCACATACAGGCCCAGGCTTGGGTATGTATAACCACTTGGAAGAGGGAGACAGACACCAAGAAGATGGCAGATGCAGGCGACTGGCATGAGAGGCAGGCACAAGCCTGTCCTTAGCATGTGGTCCGCTGCTGGTGCACCTGTTTCCTGGTTCCTAATAGAATCTGCCATCTCTGTGAATAAGAGCTGCTATGGGGAGACCACGAGTTCTCAAAGCTCAGGACAAAACATAGCAATTTAGTTCTCCCTTCCACTCACACAGGTCTAGCTGATGCTTTGAGGACCATCTTCTTCCTGGGCAGCTGAGAATGGGGGTGACGTTCCCTTAGGCAAAGCTGCACAGATCCCTGCAGAGTAAGCTGACCCCACCACCTCTTCAGAATTACAATCTCAGAAGACAGCAGAGACGACAAAGCTCACGCAAGAGCAAGACACACGTGCCTGGCGCCCTGGAGTCGGTGTCTGGATGCAAAGCCTGCCTTCCTCCCTTGCTGCTGATTGAGCCTTCGTAAGCCCTGCTGCCCACTGGTGAGTGATGATGGTAAACAAGCTTTTAGTTTATGCTGAGGCAATGGATGGAAAGTTCAGTGAGTGCCTGGGGCTATGAGTAGTATGGTTCTGCCCCCAAGGATCCCATATTGTTTCTGGGAAGACAAGACCAACATAAAGAAAAAAGACCCCCAAATGGAAAACCATAGCCCAAGCAGATGATTCCTTGGCCAAGATCTGAAAGGCAGGTGACAGGACAGCCAGGGTCTGGGATGTCCTTCGCACACAGCTAGGTAAGGCCAGCAGCATGCTGGGAAAGCCTTGGTCCTACATTCCTGGAAGGGGTTATTGTGATGGAAACGGGGGCCGCTGCCCTGGGGCATCACTGGAGTCTGGAAGCAGTCCCTCATGGGCCCTGGGAAGGAAGGGAAGGTTCCAGCAGTGGGCAGGGTCCCTTGCTCCTCCAGGATAGCTTGCTGGGGGAAGCTGACTGTGGCAAGGGTGGGTGAGGGTGCTGACAGGGAGTGCCTCAGGGGAGACGCGGGGCTCCTGGCCATGATGGATTGCTTTCACTGTGCTGCAAGGCCCTCCTGCCTGGAGGGAAATGACTTAGAACAGGGACAAGAATTTAAATTGCCAAACTGTGTTTGGTGACTCTTGGTGCTTGTGATAAGTCAGCGGGGGGAGGAGCCTCTGTTCTCCTGGGCAATTATGCCCTGGCACACGCCTGCAGACCCCTCACTCACAGCTGGGTCTGGGGGGCTGGAGGATCATTGTGGCTCCTCACCCTGGCATTCAAAATCTTGACCACCCACCCTACCCTGCCCCTGACCTCTCCAATCTTGCTTCTCCCTTCTCCCCAGTCCCAACCCCCTACTCAAGCCAGACTGGCTTCCTCATGTTCTTCACTGCTGCCCTGAATGGCCTCCCCTCTCTGTCCTCCTCTGCCACACAGTGCAGGCTTCACCCCACACCCACTTCAAGAAGAGCCAACTCTTTTCCCTAGGGACCTGATGACCTCTCACAGTAAAGAGCAGCCTGCCTCATCTGCAGCTAGCAAAGAAAACCAGTAAAACCGAATAAATCAGATTGCTCCATACAGCTAGGAGAGAGGGCTGGATAAGGGACACAGACCGGGGACCAGTGGTGGTATGCTCTTCCTTGGAGAAAGGTACACTTAACACCTGCAGCCCTGGTCAGGGGTAGCAGAGAGAACAGATCCCAAGATGGGATGGTCAGAGGTGAGGGTTGCTCATGTGAAGGAACGAGTGAAGGGTCAAAGAGGATCAGTACCCTGGGAGGAGGGAAGATTCCTCTCCAGGTCTGGAAGGCTGCACATATCAGAGAACCTGGAGGATCTGTCTATGATCTGAAAGCCTGCTAGGATGGTGGCTGGAGAGAGAGATTTAATGGCTGGCTCTGGGACGGGGGTGGGGGTGCGGGGTAGGGGAAGCTAGAAGGAGGAGGAGGGGCACGGTGCAGAATCCAGTGTCCGCTTCCGCCACGGAGGCTGGGTAACTTATGCAGGGGATCCACCATACAGTAGATTCTGATGGTACACACGCTTAAACTGCTTTGCCTGACATGGTGAACTGGTGCAGGGAGTTGCTGCCTCCCTCTTGCCTTTGTTTCACAGAAAGGTACGTTTTTCACCATTCATTCATCCATTCAGCACTTGCCGATCGCCTGCATTGGGGCTGGCCCTGTGCTGGGCGCTGGAGACACAACGACGCACAGGCACAATCCTTGCCTCCAGGGACACACTGCCTAGAGCTGCCAACAGCATCGCGCACCAGAGAACAGGTGTTCCACATATTCTTCACACACAGAACTAAACATTATCAAGTGCTTTTCTTTGCATACATTTAGCACTGAAACACGTACAAACTCTGTTAGGAAATTGCACTTAAATATAGGTACAAAAACGTAATCCCAAATCTATACGTTTTTCATTTATCAGAGACAAGAGACATTGGGATCATTCTCCAGATCTGACTCTGTGCTTTGCTTTCCCCACTTAAAATCCCATCGTGAGCATGTTCCATGCTTAGGAACCTTTTATACTCTTTCCAGGTTTCCTTTTCAAAAGCTAGACTTTCAGTGGAGTCAGCCCTTATAAGTTAAAATAAAACAAGGAGAGTTCTTCTTTGCTCAAATAGCTTTTCATTCATTCATCTATGTATTCACTCATTCATTTATTCAATGGCTATTTCTTGAGCACCTATGATTGGGACCAGACACACGCTAAGCCTGAGCGATCCAGTGGTGGATGAGAGAGACAGAATCCTGGCCGCAGGCTCCGTAGGGTCTAGTGAATTATACTCAACCAGAGCTCAGGCTCCCTGAGTTTCCCTTGCTGGCTTGTTCCTCTTTCTCTGTCTCTTGCTTGACAAAGATGGCTCGACTTTGTTCTTTACATCCCATGTGTCTTACCTGGGGCTCCTCTACTGAGCATTTCATCTTCTCTACTTGGTTCGCAGGCAAACGACTCTGGCTCTCTCCAGAGGTGGGCTTAATTGACCCCTCCCACCTTTCTGGTTGAAGGATTAAGGGAGATAGAGTTGTGCAGGGGAGTGACCCCACGTAGGTCTTCAGGTGTCCATGTTCTGTACCATGATATCTTGTCGATATGACCCAAATGAATTGTATTAGGAATGAATGCCTGACTAAAAGGCAGCTATTCAAAGTCTGACCAGTGGCCTGGCATCAGTCTGCTCCATAGGGATATGAATGACTAACACAGCTAATCGCGCACTCTCTAGGGGAATTTAAGAATGAAAGATACAGGGGCCGGCCCTGTGGCTGAGTGGTTCAGTTTGTGCGCTCCACTTTGGCGGCCCACGGTTTCGCAGGTTCAGATCCTGGGCGCACACGTGGTACCCCTCATCAGGCCATGCTGAGGCGGTGTCCCACATAGCAGAACTAGAAGGATCTGCAAGTAGAATACACAACTGTGTACTTGGGGGCTTTGGGGAGAATAAGAAAAAGAAAAAAAAGAATGAAAGATACAGAGAAAGAGGTAGAATATAACAGGGGTCCTGAAGCTTAAGGACACCCGAAGAGAAGGTGGTAGACAGAAGCCACAAAATGCAGGATGGAGGACTCCATGAAGCACCATGAATCATGAGGAAGCAGCAGCCTGCAGCAGCATCAACACGGGAAGCAGAAACAGGAGCAGCTGAGCACAGAGATGACACCAGCATCCCTGCTCGGCCATTGGAACTACTGGTGTTACCACTAGAGCTACCGTTATTCCGTGAACCATCCAATTCCCTGTGAGATGCCCTCTACAGCTGGCCTTACCCTCCTTATTTCCCCTAGGCTCAGTGATAAACCTCGTCATCTAAGGGTAACCTGACCCTCTGCTCTGTCTTTGCCTCCTAAAAGATCTAAACTGGCACCAAGATCCACCTCCATCTAAGTCCACCGCTTCTCCATTCCCAGAGCCAACAGTTTACAGAGCTCCTACTCCACAGGTTGGATTCTGGATCTCCAGCCTCTGCCTGCACACCCTCTGTGCCAGCCCACGGAACACGGCAACCTTCCCCAGGTGCTGAGTGATGATCACAGTTTGAAACGCAGCTGCTAGACCCAGCACCCTTAGATAAAGTGAATAGGCTCGCCGGCACTTTCTCCTGAGCACTGCGGGATAATTACTATTGATTCAAGATGCCATGAGATTTGAGAAAGGGTGCACTGGACAAACTGGGCATGTGGTGTTAGACAAGGTGCCTTGGACATTCTTGGCTGTAAAATGGGGATAATAGGTCACTGAGGAGTTGTGAGAATAAACAAGCTGCTCTAGTTCTCGCGGCAGAGCGACCACATTTTAAGAACTCCTCTAGTTGTGTGTTGTGATGATTTGAGGACAGGTCCAGCACCTTCTATACACCAGGCCAGCCTGCCCTCACTCAGCAGGACTGACACGAGCAGGCCCACCTTGCCAGCCAGGCTTGCAAACTGGTTTCACGTCCACCTGCACCAGGGTGTCCTGAGCAGCCGGCTTCTGTCCGCAGTCGTAGGCGGTCACCAGGATCTCATACTGGTGCTGCTTGTCATAGCTCAGCTTCTCAGTGTTCCTGATGTTGCCTGAGGACACAGAGATTCAAAATCGTTTCAGATCAAGTGAAACAGACTGCAGTTCTTCAAAATCCCTTCTCCACTCCTCCAACCTTCACCAGAATGAAATTACCGTTTTTCCTACCTGTTTGCAAAAACAAGGGCAAATAGGGCATGGCTTCCACATGTGGCCTGCTTATGCCTTGGTGGCAGATTCGCAGGAGGCCCCCCAGCTGTGGGATGGGACTTCTAGGGAATTCCAGGCACACAGCTGGAATCCAACTGGCTGTGTTTATAAGTAATGGGCTGTCAGAAAACTCCTAAAGGACGCCCATGTGGCCATGTCCCTCCTGTAGGGTACCGAGAGGGCATCTGCCATGAAATCTCTGGGAAAAGATGGAATTCAGAAATGTCCTGACACACGTTTTTTAACATCTGGGCTCATTGCCAGGAATGTTCACTGCCTCTCCTCACATTATTTAGCTACCAAATAGGAAGTAAAATCAATAAGAAAACATGGACTTTCTCTTCTGAAAGCTACACAGAATAGCGAATTCTCTGCCCAGGTGGCAAAGACGTTTTTCTTCTCTGAGAGAGAGCAAACAATTTTTCTGAGCCATTTGTGTGTTTTTGTTCCTGTGGGTTTGATATTATGACTCAGAAATAATTATTTGATAATTAATGAGAAAAATTTTAATTGACTGTTTTTGCTGAAATACAGTTTTGTTTCCAAGGAAATAACAAAGGCCCAAGGTGCATTTAATACTTTTTAGTTTTCAATTCCAAGAGATTAAAGTCTTCCTTTGTTGAGAATAATTTCATTCTTGCTTTTTTTCTGATGGTGGAGCTGACAGCAAATTAGGACTCAAATGTTAGCATCATCCTTTACCAGAAGTGAAATTAAGAAAATGGAAATTAAAAAACAAACAAAGCCATGAGCAAATAAACAAACACAGAATGGCTGACTCAGGGATATTTTTATATTTCATCAAAACTGAAGGAAACTCCCTAAAGAGCTTTCTTCCATTCCAACTGATGTTCATGTGGAATTGAGACAGCAGAGACCAAGGCAAGAAAGTCTGCAAAATTAGAAAAGTCACATGATGTTTTAAAGATTGGAAAAGGTGACCCTCCAATCACCCAATCTTAGTAAAACAGACTTAGTACCAGCCCAGGAGCAGGTGCTACAAATGAAAGTATACGTGAGTGTGGGGGGGACGAAGTCGCCCAAGACATTGGACCAAGAATTAGAATCATTTGTTCCGCTATCTGCTCTGGATTATTCCTAAAATGCAATGGCAGCCACTGATTTGAAGTAAAATTTAGTTCAATAAAGCCAGTCAAAAATCTCTGAGTAAAAAAGGGTTTGATGTATTTTCGGCCTTGTGGCTGGTGTCCAGAATCCCTTTCATTTTTCCCCCAATATTTGTTTTGCTCTCAGCTCGGGGCCAGCACAGCTCTGCGACGGCTCAGTACTGGGTTGGTAACACTCCCTGAGGGTTCTGTTAACACACTAGTTTTTGGTGATAGTCATCCCCGGGGGAGAAATTCCGTCAGGTGGAAGCACATCGATACAACCATGAGAAGCATGTTTCAGCAACATCAAATTGAATTCTGAACAAAAAGTTTTAACTTTCTCTTTCTTTAAAGGTAAATGGCTCTCAAAAGATATGCCTCTGAGAAGAAGAAAGCTCAGGCTTTACAATCCGTGTGACATTAAGCAGACCGAACACTATTGATTGTGCTAGAAAAATAAACACACAAGCCAGCAATCCTTGGCTCAATTGCTGCAGCTCCACTTCCGTCCCGAGTCTTAATGAAACTGTCTGAGAAACTAATTTACTTTCTCCACCACCTCTGACTTCTTGCATGTGAGAACGGGTTTCAGAGGCAGAATTTAAAGGATTAGGTCAAAAATGAGGGTACAGTATTGCAACCAATTGTGGTGTAGAGGAGGGTCATATTTGGATAAGACATTCATTTACAATTTTTTTGAAAGCTCAGAAAAAGCCATCCATTTTGCTACCGTTCCAATTGTATTTTTTGCCCCCACATTTGAATTATTTCTCCTAGTAGTGCCTTCTCAGGAGACCTGAGTCCACAGTCAACCCAGGTGAGTAGCGGTCCTTGGGCCTAATTCTCGGGTCCACATGAACCTGGGAAGCTAATCCTCAAAAAGACACTCAGTACCTACTTGCATTTTAGTGAAGGCATTGTTCTAAAACTCAGGTGGGGTGGGCAGTGCGCTGAGGCAGGCACGCCGACCTGCACCTCCTTGTGGTGGAATTTGACCCAGAACAACCCTTTTGGATGCTATTGAGGCCAGTCACTTTGCAAGTGTTCATATGTTTTGGGCATGCAATTCCACGTCTAAGCATCGATTCCAGGAAAATGATACAAATTGCAGATACAGGTGCAAATATGTTCGTCTAAGCATTATTTATTACGTTGGAAAATAGTAAAGCAACTGAAAGTCCGATGGTAAGGGAAGAGCTAAGTCTGCATAAGATGGAATGCTGTTCAGCACTAAGAGTGATAGTTATGAAGAGTTTTTAAGGATGGAAAAAATCCACATTGTCAAATGTTAGGTGAAAAAGGTGAGGACAAGGAAAAGTATGGAAAGTGTGGCCTTTCTTTTGTTTAAAACCTTCATAGAAGAACTGCTGGTGGAATGTCAGTAGAGGTATCAGTGGTGGGATTATGGGTGACTGATTCCCTTCTTCATACTTGCCTATGGTTTCCAAATTTCCCACAAAAGGCATGCGTTACTTTCTATTCTGGTGGAAAAGAAGTGTTTTCACTGACTTTAGAACAAGCCAACTCGCAGACAAAGGGCTCAGAGGCATCAGAGTTCCGTGACTCAGCAGGCAGCCTGCTGACAGAGAGCCCAGCTGGGGCTGTGTGTGGACCAAACAGGGCTTGAAGAGAGGAGAGCTGGCCAAGGGGGGACTGGGTGTCACTGAGCCCACCGCTGCTCCTCCTGGGTCATTCTCTAACATGGCGGAGAGCTTGGTTCATGCCAGCACAAGTGAGCACCTTGATTCATTACATCCACCCTCTTCCACAGGCATAAGAGGTAACTCCCATCTACTGATGAGGATCTGGGGCAAGGCTTAAGTAACTTAGACACACACACACACATTGGAGTCATTGTTATACGATTAAGACACACTTTGTGTTTTTGAACTTAAATCCCATTGCCATGTGCTCCTGTCAAATATCTCTGAGGAAGAGCCGTCTGGTGGAAAGGCTGTGGGGCCAACACTCAGCAGACCCAGGCTCCAGTCTCAACTCTGCCAGCAGGGTGACAGGTGCTGTTAGGCAAGCTCTTTATGCTTTAGGACTCAGTTTTTCCACCTGTTCAGTGGAAATGAGTAGTCAGGCCCTATCTGTCTCAGAAAGTCTGGCCTAGTGCCAGAAGATTGGGGCCTGGAAGCCATGTGAAATGAATCCAGAACTTCCCAAGAGGGAGTTGATGTCACCAACTCAGAGTTTCCTGCTCATATTTCAGTCTGGAAATCTATTGGGGGTAACGAACCTTCATGTCCCAATCACCCAGGTGAATACCTGGTAACTGTGGCACTCACCATGTGCCAGGTACCCTGAGAAGCTTATCCCCACACGCTGCCAAGCCCTCTGCCAACCCCACGAGGAGGCCTTCCTGTTATGCCATGATTTCACAGGGGAGGAATTCAAGGGGAGAAAAGTCAAGGAGTTCGGCTGGAAGAGGTTGAGTCTTGAGTTAAGACGGGTCAGGCTGACTCCATGTAATGTCTCCTATCCTCCTGCTGCCCTGCTTCCCTTCCTTCCCCCACAGGCAGAGAGTCTGGCAGGTTGGAGGGACCCGGTGCCATCCACCTGAAGCCATTGGGCCTCAATGAGTGGGCCCCAAACTCAGCAGTACTTTGTCTGATGTGCATGCCAAGAACTTCTTCAAGAAGCCCGGAAGGTCGCCGGTGGAAGTGATGGATAAGGGCCAACTGGGAAGCTCATTAGAATGGGAGCCTCTTCTGTGTCTGCCTCTGGGTCCTGCCTTCATTACTTGGAGAACTGCTCTTGTAAACCTCACTGTCGGAGGCCCATACTCCCTGGGAGTGCCCACTCGCCTCTTTATCTTATGTTGTAAACCAACATTGGAGGCAGAGCCCTGGCAAAGGACTGTTCCTCACTTTTAATGAGACAGCTAAGGAAATAAATTGGCATATGTTAGCGAAATGGCTCATCAAGATGAGTAATTATCTTCATGACTGGGGCAGTCTACCCTCCACTGAAAGAATTTGCATCTCATCTCTCCTTGGGCTGTGCCTCTCCAGAGCTAAGGCAGGAGGCCAATGGAGCTCGACCACTCATCAAAGACCCCACCATTGTCTAGTCGTGCCCTTCACCAAGGACTCGCCACTCCCCAGGTTCCAAAGCTTTCATGGACTAGACCAAACAGCTGATCACAGGAGAACAGAAAAATACAAAGCAGTTTTACATTATATGGAGTAGTGTGTGTGTGATATGTGTGAGATGTGAGTCTGTGCGGTGGGGGCAGGCCAGTCTTTTCACAGGGCCCGTAGGAAAACCTATCAGGAAGCAGCTCTGATGGGCTCTCCTAATTGAAATGACCGTCTTCTGAGTCTTGAACCAAACTTTAAAGTCTGATATTTTTTCCTTTACTCTTTTGTGCACTGATCTGTGTTCTGCACAATTAGCATCTAGCAATGTCTAGGTGTGTAACTGTCATTTCCAGATGCTTTAGCATTTTATAAGGAAATTGCCTATTACTATTTTTTAGTAATATGAATATTAGTTCATGAATATTGGTTTCATCTTCATAAGCTACTAGAGGTGAGAAATGAGGGTGTCTCCTCGGCTTCCTTCTCCCATGGAAGCTGTTGTAGTTCCAGGATGCAGAAGCCTGTGTCATAGCTAAGTTTCTCCCTGGTCGCAACAAGAAGCGCTGGGCTTTTCCTGACGACTTGCAAGCAGGTGGCTGACAGTATTTCCCTTTAGGCCTTGGCCACCAGGATGCTCAGAGCTAATTTATTTCCTAATGCAGGTGCAGGGCTGCTTCGTGTCCCAACCTCACCTTTGATGCCACCTGATTTTCTATTTTTTATTTTGATTTTTTTTTCACTAGATGGTAAGCTCCATGTGAGCAGGCCCCTGTCTGTTTTGAGTTCCACTCTGTCTTCATTCCCATTTCCCAGCACCATACCTGGCACTCAATTAACGTTGACTGGGTGGACAAACTCCAGGTTTTGCAACTGCTGCATCTTTGTGCACTATTTAAATACTATTCAAAACAAAGCAGGGATAACATACATATACCCACACACTCATGCTAATAATTAAACGATATACTTGGCCAATAATTATCATTTGATTAAAATCAAGGTATTGAAAAATTACAGTCACGGTGGCCTGAGTTGATGGGGGCCTCTGGCTGTGGTGTTTACACTACAGTGAGTTTTTATTAATTGAGGAAATAGCCAAATGGCTTTATAGGACTGTGTTCAGGTCAGTTTGGGGTTGGGGTATGGTAGGAGGGTTCTTTCATGCTCCATTCTCGCTAGGGTAGAAATTCTCAAAGGACACTAGCAACAGCTTTACAGATTCCTGAATGGATCTGCTGCTTAGAAGGTGTTTCAAAGTCTCCACCCTCTCTGCTAGCATCTCTTTGTCTGGCAGCAGGAAGCAGATTGCTGTGGTGAGGAGTAATGTTATAATGTGGGAGTAATGTTATAACTCGTTATCTAGGAAAAGGACTCAGATATGACCAAGTTGATGGCCTGGCTTACATGTGAATGACAACTGGAAGATTCCACCAGAAAACCAACCGATCTTTGGTATTCAGTTGTATGGTGCTGCGAGTTTTAAAGACTATGTTCCCTGAGTAGGTTTCTGAGGTGTCCTGGGGTTGATCTAGGCCCAGTAGGGCTGCCGATCATGTCAGGCCACCTGTCTAGCGCGGACTGAGTTCTGGGTTACAGAGCCTGCATCAGAGGTAGCAAGGGAGGCCTTGCTTGCCAAGTACATTCAGAGCCTCCACTTGGCCTTCAGAGTGGGGGTGATGGAGCCATTTCCCCGCCCCCCACTGGGGTCGTCTCAGGACACTCACCATTTCTGTCAATGGCAAAAGGCACATCAGCGGTGACGATCTCGTAGTTGCAGATCTGGCTGTACTGGGGTGAACAGTCCTCGTCGGCAGCCTCCACCTGCAGGATACTGTCATAGATCTTGCCCTCCGTCACGACGGCCTTGTAGGCCGGCTCTTTGAAGGTGGGAGCAAACTCATTGACGTCCTTCACCTGGATGTGGACCACAGCCCTGCAACCACACACAGGAAGGAAGGGATGGCGGTAAAGAAAGAGTCCCGCCATCCTCCCACACCTCCCACAGGCACTGCCTAGACCCCAAGGCCAAGTGAGTGGAGCAAGCACAAGCCAAAAGGGCCAGCTGTTGTCTGAGCGTTCTGTCCTCCCTCCCGTGGGAAACCCTCCTACCTGTCCTTGCCCCGATCCTCAGACATGAGTCCGCCCAGAGAGAATCTTCCCCATCTTTGACCTTCCTTGATACCCAGCTGTAAGCAACAACTTTCCTTTGATCATCTCCCCGTTCCCCATCCATTCCTTCCTCACTTCACTCACTCCTCCATTCAGGAGCAATTTCACCACTCTCCCTGGGTTAGGCTTTGAGTCCCACTCCATCCGGGAGAGAGTTACAACCCCAAATGAAAAGGGCTGCAACAGAAAGAAGACCGTGGCAGAAACCCAGTGAAAGGTCCTAACCAGGTCGGCAGGGACGGGCTGGCTCAGGGAAGGGTTCCCAGAAGTGACACCTGAACTCGGTC
Organism: Equus asinus; assembly: GCF_041296235.1. Lineage (NCBI taxonomy): Eukaryota > Metazoa > Chordata > Mammalia > Perissodactyla > Equidae > Equus > Equus asinus. Next base: position 86,450,132 of record NC_091810.1, on the reverse strand, counting down.
CTGATGGTGGAACAGGTGTATCTTCAGGTGAAGCAGAGGGATAGAGAATTCCCCGTGCAGAAAGTGGCCTGTGCTGATGTCTGCAGGGGCCTGGGGAACCAGCAAGCAGTGGAGCAGCTTAGAGCACCGTGGTGTGACCAATGGGTAACACGCATCTGAAGAGCAGCGTGTGAAGGAGATGGTGGGCAGGGACGGGAGGGGCCCGGGGAGCTCTGCCAGGACACTCACTTGTGCGACTTCTTCCAGGCCGTCTCCCGGGGCCCCGCGCCGCAATCATAGGCCTGGATGATGAACGTGTACTCCTTCTGTAGCTCACAGTCGATGGGGCTCTTGGCCCGGAGCCGGCCCTCTCCTGATGTCTTGTTGAGCACCACAGCCTCAAAGGGCAGCTCCTGGCCATGGATCTTGAATGCACAGATTTCCCCTGCAGAAGATGGAAGACCATGAGTGGGGATCTTGAGAACTGCCAGCCTGAAGACAGAGCTTCTGCTGGGCCAGATTTGCAAACCCAAAACCTCCAGGCCATTTCCTCCACACAGAGGGCTGTCAAACCAGAAGAGGCCTCCCGAGATGCAGACCAATACATTCATTTATGGATGGTAAAATTCAGGTGTTCCATGCATGGAAATGTCACCCATCAAGGGCATCTGGCAGAAAAAAGGGGAGAGTCCCCAGGCTGGGGAGCTGGTGATTACCCCCGTCTGCCACTTTTCCTAGCAGGTTCCCACTTGCCCTCTGCCCAGTCTGAGGTTAAGGAATTTGCCCACAGTCAAAGGACAGATTGCAGAGGAAAGGAGAAAAAAGCCAAGGCTTTCACAACCTTTTGTCCTGGGACTCCATCCTCACTACTTGAAAGGGTGGTCCATGAACAGGCAGCATGAGCATCTCTGGGAGCTTGTTAGAAATGCAGACTCCCAGGTCCCACCAGATGGCTTGAGTCAGATCTGCATTTCAACAGGGCCCAGGTGATTTATTTGCTCCCGAAATCTTAGCTGCATGGCTCTCCTCCGGTTCTCCTGTCCTTTACTCCTGGTTTAAGCAGCCCACGTTGCTGTTGCCACGCCCCCTCCCCCGCCCCTCCTTTTGTCTCTCCACCCACTGCTTCCCTGTTGGGAGATGGCCACCGCTGGGAGTTGTAATTTTCTCTTGAAACAGTGGGTGAGTCTATGTGAATTCCAGAATCCCTGTGGAGCCTGAAAAGCAAACTTCTTAAAGAGCTGAACATGTTGTGAAATTAATGCGTTTCTCCCCCTCAGCTGGGCTAATGTGTATTATAACTGTTTCTCTGCATTAAAATTATAAGGCCATGAAAATATCTTCTTTCTCTCAATTGATGGATATTTATTTCTTGAACCCCGACTGTAGGTTAGCCCTGTAATAAGTGCCTTGGGAAGTACTGAGACTTTGAGACACGTCCTCTTCCTGTATTGAGGGAGCTTCCAGGCTTGCTGGGGAGACGATGTGTAGATGTCCAGAAAGGCCCTTCATAGTGCAAAGGGGCATGTGAGTGTCATGCGACATCGGCAGTAAGGCATTTGCTGTAGACTGCTGGGGAGTGAAACACAGGCTTAGAGCCAGAGGCCTGGGTTCACAGGCCTGGGTTTGCCAATTTAGTCAAATTATACTAACTCTCTGGGTCTCAACTGTGGCATCTGTAAAATGGCCCAGGAGATGGTGTTGGGGGGAAGGCAGCTACCCTGAGATGCCCCAACGCTGGTCTGACACCGCCCTAGCTGCACTGCTGGGACCAGGGTGAGGTGTCTTGGGTGCCCAGCTCAAGAGGGGCCCTCACTCTCAGGGTGACCAACTGTCCCAAAGACCTGACACCGCAAGAAGGAATAACAGGATCGCATGCCTGCTCTGTGCCAGGTCCCAAGCTTTGTACCTCCACCCAGGTGATCTCATTTGATCTTCATAACAAACCTGCAAAGCAGATGTTTCATACTAATTTATACAAATTAAAAAAAAGAAGGTCAGAGAGGTTATTACCTGCTCATGGTCACAGAGCTAAAGTTGGATGTAAAACCCAGGTATGGCTGACTCCTCAGTCCACGCCTTTCTGCTCCACTGCACCATCTCCCAGCAGCCCCATAACTTGTAAGGGGACACCTTGGCGATGCGTCTAGTGACGTTCTGTATTCCCATTCGAGTCTTACTCAGGATAGAAATCCCCACTTTACGTATAGGAAGCATGCCCTGATCTCTCTCAAACAATGTTTTCTGAAATGGTCGATCAATACCGATCTTACCTTTAGGGTTTTGTTTTTTATTATTTCATCGATCCTCAATTTCATTATGAACACTGAACTTTCACTACCTCCCCTCCTGGCCCTTTCTCAAATGTAGCTGTGGGATAATGGACAAGGCAGATAGGTTGTGGACCAGGCTCTAGCAAGAAGGCTGGTTCCCATTCCACCACCATGCCGTCTCTGTACCGCCTCCCCACAAGGAGGCTCGGCAGCCGTCAGGGCGAGAGGATGGGTTTCCTCCCAGCCTCCAGCTTAATTTCTGCTCTGAATTGGCTGGAGTTGAATGGAGGAACTTCTAGAGTGCCTGCCTTGGGATTCTATCCCAAGATTGATGCCAATATGGGAATATTACCAGCGAAAGTGCCCACACTGGTTCTGGGGCATTCTGTGGAAGGCCCAACCACTGCCATGATTATAAGACCAGTCGACCATTTCTCTTCGAAGAGTCCAGTTAAACCAAAAGTAAATGAGGGTAATTTTCTGTTGGAAACATTTGATCACAACTAAAGTAGTTCTCAAGACTCAGAAATCCTTAACAAGAAGAAAGGAGAGGAAGGAGGAAAAGAAGGAAGAGAGGGAAGAGGAGACACCTGGGGAGGGTGAGATAAACTAAACTTCAGGGCAATATATGCTCAGCTCAATTCAATTCAATATGAACAGTATTTTTTGAGAGCCAGTTAACTGCCAGGAACTGTGCTGCGGCCAGAGATGTAAAGAAAATGACTTGGATATCTTTTAAAAAAAAATTTATACCTTTGTATATTGCAATATGATTGCCACCGTAGTGTTAGTCAACACCCCATCACATCGCACAGTGATCATTTCTTTCTGTGGTGGGCTCCCCTGCCCTCAAGTACTCACGACCTAGTAGAAGGGACAATCCAGTGGGCCAGGCGATGTGATGCTCACTGAGCTCCACCAGCTCAGACTGGGACAGGATTTGACCCCTTTTGAACAAGATCTAGAAATCATGACCCCCTCATTCATCCCACCTCGTCATCTGACACTTTTGTTCTGGTTGCAAAAACATTCATTGGTTTATTCATCTATTCATTCATCTCATAAATACTGATTAGGGACTAGGTGCCCAGCACTGGTGAAACAATAATGAACAGAATCAGACCTCTCCTGGGCTATAAGGTGCTGGCTGCCCAGTGGCGAAGGGAAATAAGGAGTTGGGTAATCATGTACCTAAATGCAGAATGTGACTGCGACAGTGATTGAAGGAGAGAGTCCTGACCTGGTCAGCAGGGCGGTGGGGGGGTGGGGGGGGGGTGGGGGGTGGGGGGGGTGGGGCACGCCAACCTAAGGATGTGGCGGCTGAGCTGAGCTCACAGGAAGAGAAAAGGCACACGCCCAGGCCACGAGGGAGGGAACTGAGTTTCAGGCAGAGGGGGCAGCACACCATAGGGCCGTTCAGCAGGAAGGAACGAGGTGAGGCCAAGGGACTGCAGGGGCCAGTATGGCAGGAGTAGAGGCCATGGGCAGGGCCAGCTTCATGGGCATGTGACCTGAGAGCCACACAGGCCCCTGAGCTCAAGAGAGCTTGGTTTTAATTGCTACTGTTGCCATCTCAAAATGTTAATAATTTTATCTCTGAGCTTATGTTTCATAAGTGAAGTCTGACGGGACAGTGGAGCACGCTGAGAGCAGAGGAGACGTGTGCAGTATGCACATTCACCATTCTTGCTGCCCCATTCACATACAGTATTCGGGATGCCCCATGAGCACGGAGTTCCGGTGGACCCATGACGCCTGGGGGCTCAGCGGGACTCAGAGCGGAAACAAGTTAAGCACGCGATGTCCAGGACTGAGTAAGTGGGCAGCTGACAGCCCCCAGAGGCTACCCCTTCCGTTCGAACCTAAATTGTTTTGAACACAGAAAGAGGGCAGGGGTGTGTGTTTTGTTTTGTTTTGTTTTTGAGGAAGATTAGCCCTGAGTTAACATCTGCCACCAATCCTCCCCTTTTTGCTGAGGAAGACTGGCCCTGAGCTAACATCCGTGCCCATCTTCCTCCACCTCACACGTGCGACGCCTGCCACAGCATGGCTTGCCAAGCGGTGCCATGTCCACACTTGGCATCCGAACCAGTGAACCCCGGGCCACCAAAGCAGAATGTGCAAACTTAACCACTGCGCCACCGGGCCAGCCCCAGCAGGGGTGTTTTAAGAGACATGATCAGCTGAAGAACCTTATATCCTTTCTGACTCAGGTTGCTTCCCTGTGGTAGCCAACCACTTATGCTGCAAATGATGACAGGGAGGAGAATGAACGATAAGATGACCCACAGCTCCTTTTCTTTCCCGGCCTCCTTACGCCCAGTAAGCCAAAGAGAGAGTGCGTTGGTAGAAAGTACACAGACAAAGAAGTGAAATAAAAACACCGGAGTTGGGTTTGTACGGCATTTACACTGCTCTGATAAAGAACTGACTACATATGCACACACAAGCTACGAAACACCAAGCCTGCAATTCTGGAGGTTCTGCACAGCAGTTAACTGCTCTTACATTTGCATTTGAAACTGGCATTGCACAGTATAAAGATAAATGGTAAAATTCATGCTAATAATTTAAAATTTTAATTTTTCTTTACTTAGCATGACATCAAATAGGACATTATTTTAAAACCCTACCAGTTGAGAGAGAGAGACTGTGGAAGAAACATGCTGAGAGGAAGTCCTGAGGAGCAAGGATGTTTAAAATCACAATTCCCATCTCAGTGTGTTTTGTCTTGATCTTTGTGGGGCCCGTCACTAGAATTTGTTATTGCTAATTGGGCACTGCAGTGGGAGGATGACGGACTTAAGCAGAGCAGACCTACTGGTTTCCTTATACAGATATCCCTTCTACAGTCTAGCTTTGCAGTAGCTTCTCAGGCGGGAGAGCTGGTGTGCCAGGAGCCGTGTGTGGGAGTGCAGCACACAGATAAGCATGTGCTTTGCACCAGCAACGGGCTCTGTGGGACGAGCCAGCAGCAGCATCAGGCTGCCGGGCTCTCGGCGCTCTCCCACGCTGGCCATGGCCTAAGGTGGCGGAACTCGGCTTCACCAAGAGCCCGCTGGGGAGGCCAGACCCACAAGATGAGCCCCTGCGGAGCCCGGCGGGGCAGGAGGGCTCCAGCCCCTCAGCCATCTGTTGTAGCTCACAGCTACCTTCTCCTCTGCAGCAACATGCCTTCAACACACCAGAGAAACTGGTGTAGCTGTCTCTTAATTCCTCCCATGAGATTCTGGGGGAAATGAATGAAACTGGTGAATGAATGAATGAGTGAGATAGGTTTTTAGAATATATTTTGTTTTTACCCTCAAATAGTTTTGAACAACAGGTTGTGTTGATTCTATTTTTCAGATGAGGAAACTGAGTCTCAGAGAGATTGAGTGGCTCTCCCAAAGTCACTGGGACAGTAAGGAGCAGATGAAGGACTGAAATCATGACCCTGAGGGTCTCAGTCCAGCCCTCTCTTTGTTGTTTCCTGTCGCTCATCACGAGTGAGCGTGATATTCTAGGATGGTGGTTCTCAGTGCTCTATCTGTGGACCCCGGGATCCCCCAGGCCCTTTCTGCAGGTCCACAAAGTCAAAATTAGCATCCTATTAACACTAAGACACTATTTTCTTTTTCCGTTGTGTTGGTAATTTGCTCTGGTGCTATAGAAGCAATGGTGCCTAACAGTGCTGGTGCCTGAGCAGCATCCAACTGCATTCTTCACAATATAGGTCACAGTAAACAAAACCAGTAAAGACTTCATTAAATCTTAATCCTTGAGTGCACGTCTCTTTAATACTCTGTGCGACAAAATGGAAAGTACACACAGAGCGCCTTTGTACAGCAAAGTCTGCTGGTTTGCCTCTATGAAAAGCTTTTGTGTGATTTGAGCTGAGTGGGGAGCTGAACTAGGACCCTTTTTCACGGAATGCCATTTTTACTTGACAGACAAACTACGTTTCTTCAGGCCCGAGCGTGTGGCAGACATCCTTTTAAAGTGAGCCTGTCACTTCAAGGAAAAGAACTAGTAGCATTTGTTGCCAATGATAAGATTTAAGCTTTCAATTTTGGAAAACTTGTGTCTGCCACAGTGAGTTCAACAATTTACCCATACTTTAATAGTTTTCTGATGAGATGAGTAGTGATATTAATGAATATAACTTTTTGATATTGTATAAGGAAATATGTCAACTTTTGAAAGATCCACTTAACAATGAATCAGTACCTTCCAGATAACCAGTGCGCAATGTCCTACAGTCGTGTGGGCGAAAGATTCATTCAAAGTGCGAGATGGACCAATGCATTTTAATGCAATGGTGTACGGTAAGTTCATTAATGTGATTTCAGATTCCTTATTATGACTAGCCTTTGAGAAACTGTTACTTATGGAGTTCTGGTGTACTATCAGAGAAGAGCGTCTACAATTATCTGAGAAGATTATTACTCAACTACATACCTGGGTAAGGCTGTGGTTTTTTCACATGCTTCGACCTAACAACGGATCACAACCGATTGGAGGCAGAAGCCAACATGAGGACTAGCCATCCTCTATTAAGCTAGACGCTGAAAAGGTTGCAAAAATGCAAACAGTGTTATTCTTCTTATTGCTTGGAAAATGTTTTTTCTTTGTCAAATTATGTTATTTATGTTAATATGTAATGAGCTTCTTATTGTTATTTTTAAATGAAGTAATAAATAAGCATTTGAAAGTTTCTCAGTTTTCATTTCTAGTACAGTGAATATTGATAGATATAACCCACAGAGACAGAGGCTCTTGAGGGTCCTTAACAACGCTCAAGAATGTAAAGAGGTCATGAGACCAAAAAGTTGAGAACTGCTGCTCTTGTAATTTACCAGCCATAGTTTCCACCCAGATGCCTCTCCCATATCCTGTGCTTGATGCTTGAACAGGGACCCATTGCCTCTCACAGGTCTCTCAACCTCAGAACAACGCAGTTTTCTCTGTACCTCACAGCTGGGGCATTTGTCTATTGCAAGTGACTAGGCAGATCTTGATGTCCACAGAGCTTGGGCAAGAAACTTCATTTCCAGATCTTCATCCAAGCACGGATGGTTAAATCCTGGCTCTGGAGCCAGACAGGCTGGGCTGGAATCCTACCTGTGCAGTTTATGACCTGTGCAACCGTGGTTGATTACCTCTCTGTGCCTGTTTCCTCATCTGTAAAATGGGATGATATTAGTTATAGTTACCGCATAGCATTGTTGGTTGTTGGGAAGACTGAGTTAATATACGCAAAGCACTTGGTGCCTGGCATAGGGGTAAGTACTAGGCAAGCGTTAGCTCTTATCACTGTCATTATTGAAGAAAGTCACACACTTCTGGCAAACTCCCTGTTCACATTTAGAACTGAAGAGGCAGAATGTGGAGATCGACTCATCAGCAGGAATATTTTGAATATATGTCACATGTGTCATTCAAAAGCAGTCTGGCTCCTTGAAGCACCTTACACCATTAGCCATAGGTTACACATATTTATTTTCCTGAACATCGTTGGCCAACAACTGCATCCTGTGCATTTGCAAAATCTCATCCAGGGCTAGTACTGCCGCATGGGGGCAGTTTACTGGTGTGCGAAGGGGGTCTTGTCTGTCTGATTCGGCTCGTCACAGTGAGTGGAGGTTGCTAATGGCCTTTATTGGGCGAGTCAAGGGTGCTAAATATCCTGCTCTGAGTGGGTCAGCCCCAGATCACCAAGAACCGTCTCACCCAAAAGGGCCGTAGCGTCCCCTTGAGAAACACGGTACCCCGAGCATGCAGCCAGTCTTCCTGGAGCAAACATCAGGCCAGTTCCTGACCCCAGTTTGAGGAAAATGATGGATCTTGTAAAGGCTTCTCCTCCAGCCCGGCGAGGTCCCTCCAGATGGAGGACGATACCGCCTGCTCTCAGCTGCACTCTGTCCTCCCAGCATGCATGCTCGGCAGGCAGTGAACACTGGCCACGCTGCTGGAGGCTGGGCGGGTGAGTTTTTTAAAGCGTCCTCCACACCTCTCCATGGAGTCATCTGTAGTCACTTTAAGTATAATAAAATGGGAAAGGACAAATGCTAATCCCAACAAGAGGTAATCATGCCCAGAATACCAAATTAGGGCTAAATCTGGAAATAAATTTAGACTTAAAAAAATGTTGATTTCAAGCCCTCCTACTTCACATAAAAACTTAAAATTTCCAAAAGCAGAAAGAGAAAGGGAACAGTTCAACGGATTGTCACTTTGGCTGCTCCCTCATAGGTCTGGGTGGCAGGGAGATCTTGGGCAGGAAGATGACCTTGAGTGAGTCCCTGCTCTGCTCTTCTCAGCTGGGTGACCTTGAGTGGCTCCCAAGTGCCTCTTGAGTACAGCTGAGGACATCACCATGCCTAATCCTGTCAGTGCCACGAGGCTGCAGTGTCACGCGAATGTGAAAGAGCTTTGGGAAGTATAAACGTCTATCTACTTTTCATTATTCCAATTACAATAAATCCTGCCTTCAAGCCGCCAAGATGCATATTGGCAACTTACCTTGTTTCTGTTAGAAACCAAAGGAGAGGGGGATGTCTCCATTTATAGCTTTCTGGCTACTTAGCATTGAGCAAAATAAAATATACTCTTTTATTTAAAAAGTCATTTTCCTAAAGCTTTGTGCTGAGATCAAAATCCACTCCACCCCTGCCCCCCTTTTTGGAAGATTAACACAGCACGGTTATTATGTTGCTGAAAACCCAATGAAGACAATGCATTTTTCTGTCTTTGGCAACATTTGTTGAATGAAGAAATGCTGTAACAACTAATATATATGCTGAGAGACTTAGAGAGGCCCCCATGGCTCAGCTTGTCACAACTAGGTCAAGAAGAGCTTGAAGACATGTCAGGCAGTCACTAGGGCTGTCTGGTGCCCAACGGTCTGGAGTTGAAGGACTCCAGGTACAAAAATGTGCTGTATCCATCATTCACTCAGCAAACTTTCCCTGGGTATAAATGATATAGTAATAAGAAAATGGATAATAGCAATTTGTAAAATTCACTGCACCTCACATTTATTGAGTGTTTATGATGGACTAGGCACTTATTTAGGGCTACAATGAAAACAACCTGCATCTCTGCGTTTGCTGACCTGCCTGGCCAGGGGCTGGGGATTTACGTGAAGCAGAGACCTGCTCTGTCTTTGCAGACAGGAGGCGGCAGATGGACAAAGAGTCACGTGCAATGAAGTACTGCAAAGGTTGCAATAAGTGTCTGTTCTGGGTGTGTGAGAACACAAATGATGATGGATCTGTCAAGCTCCCCCCTAAATACTTCCAGAATCGATGGTTTGCTGTCATGTAGCCCCCACAGAGGAACAATGCAGCTGCAAGGAGGAAGGAGCTTCAGCCTAAACAACTCCGCTGCAGTAAGTCTCTGCCCTGTGGACACGATCGTGTCTCTCTCTTTGCAGTGGCATTTCAGAGCTTCTGTTCCTGGCAGAAGGGTAGTGTAGGTTAGTGCCTAACAGTCAGGTAAACCCAGAGTCAAAGCCTGACTCTTCAGTTGTCATCTCTGTAACTTTGAAAAAGTTAGTCTTTCCAGACCTCCACTTCCCCGTCTGTGAAATGGGAATAAAGTCATTTGCTTCCCATGGTAACCACATTATAATCAGAATAGCACTGTTTTTTTTAAACTGAGGATTTACTCTGGCATGAACTAGGTTGAGCAATTTGTGCGAAGCTATATAATTCTCTCCACAGCTGTATGAGGAAGGCAGCAGAAAGTGATGGGAGACCAGACCAGATGGGCACATTCCTGGTTCCACCAGGTGCCCTACCCAGGTTAGCGATGCCCAGCCCTCCACTGACCTCACTGGTTGACCCTCAGGTGTCCACAGTTCTGGTTAGGTGTTGTCAGATGGCAGGAGGAGGGAGGGAGCAAGGAAGCCACTTTGAATAGGACAGTGACTGCATTTAGAATGGCTGAATTTTTTTTAAATTTTTTTTTTTTTGAGGAAGATCAGCCCTGATCTAACATCCACCGCCAATCTTCCTCTTTTTGCTGAGGAAGACTGGCCCTGAGCTAACATCCAACATCCATGCCCCCTTCCACTACTTTATAAGTGGGACGCCTGCCACAGCGTGGCTTGACAAGCGGTGCGTAGGTCTGGACCTAGGATCCGAACCGGCGAACCCTGGGCCGCCGAAGCAGAATGCGTGAACTTAACTGCTGCGCCACTGGGCCAGCCCCTAGAATGGCTGAATTTTTAATGTTTGCCAAGACAGAGTTTGTGTCTCAAAAATTACTGGCCTGGACGCAATTACCAGATGGGAATAAATGCCTTTCCCACTGCCAAGTATGAATGGGAGCCTGTCGAATGAGGGGAGAGAAACTTGCTAAAAAATGAAGGGATCTCGTTGGCCCTCAGGGTGCATTTCAGTCCAACCCACTCCAGGGTCATTGCGTAGACTCTGTCTCAGCTCACTCCCGCTGTCCTTTAGGGAAAAGATTGGATGTTGAAGAGCCGCGGAGAGTGAAAAAGTCCCATACGAATATAATGGCCCTTTGCCACTGTCTGAATATCTCCATCAACAACGTGTTTTGAAGTGTTTGCCTCCTGCAGGGAAGAAATCTTAGCAGGTGCTGAGGTCCCCAAATGCTTAAAACTCTGTCCTCACCCTCACAGAGCTTACAGTTGGGTTTGAGAAACAGAAGCTATAGGTAGGACTAAATAACTAAAAGTGTTTGAGATTAATGAGTGCCAATGATTTCTCAAGATATGGGGGTGAATTTAAAGCCTCCTCAATTAACAAGAAGAAGACCTAATATTCAAACGGAACTCGTATGAATCACGCCGACAGGTAAAATCTTGGGATTCTCTTCCTGCCCCCTTTTCCTCAGCATCCAAACAGGGGTCTCACGTACGGCCTCAGGGCTGAACCAGCCAGAGGGGCAAAGCCAAACCAACTCGAAGGCTTTGCTTGCTCCAAACAATATATTCTTTTTAATTTATCTTTTTCTTCTATGCACTCTGGGTCTTTCTCAAACAGCGTCACGGGCACTCGGACAGGCCCAGGATGGAAGCATGACTGGTGGAATGCTCTGCTCTGCACTTCTCAATGTGGGAGCCACTAGCCACAACGTGGCTCTTGGAGTCTTGAAATGCGGCTCAGTGTGACCAAGGAACTGGATTTTTAAATTTATTTAATTTTTACCATTTTAAATGGAAATTTAAGAACAGATACTCAATTTAGTTACTGAAAAACTTTTAAGTATGTTTAAGTACATGGATCAATTTTTTTCAACTATGGATTATATGAAATAGAAATACAGGTTAAGTATTTCTGATGAAAATTCAGAGCCTAAATTGAAATGTCTTGTACGTGTAAAATGCACACTGATTTGAAAAACAGAATATAAAATTTCTCATCAATAATTTTCTACTTGATAACATATTGACATGATAATATTGGATATTTTGGGTTGTATAACATATACTATTAAAATCTATTTCAACTGCTTCTTTTTGCTTTTGTAATGAGGCTACTAGAAAATACATCATTATATGTGTGGCTTGCCTTACGTTTCTGTTGGACAGTTCTGCTCATAATTAATAGTCTACATCATGAAAAGCTAGTTTTCCATAGAAATAAGTGTAAAGTAGAGAGGATGCATTCTACCACAATAACTGTAGAATTGTTCTGCCTTAATGCTGATTTTTATTTCTCAGCATTATTCCTAACATTTGGGATAATTCTCCCTCTTAAAAAATAGCCCATTTGGCCTTCTTCAGATGATTAAGCCAAATTTAGCTCAAGTTCCCAAAGTGCTGATTGTCAGGGCTTGAATTAGCATCGCCTTTTAACGATTGCTTGGATGGCATTGTTATAGGACAAAAAATATTTTGACATCTTAATGACATCGAATATTTAAATAATAGCACGTTGGTCACTTGTCGAAATTCAGATATACATACTGACAAACGGCTTTTATTAATTATCACATAAGGTAGAAGCCTTTTGGCAATAGGATTCTAATTTACAATTCACTTAGTCACTAGAATTGAAAATGTGTAATCCTTTATAAAGAAAGTTTTATTATTTTTTTAAAAATTTTATTTTTCCTTTTTCTCCCCAAAGCCCCCAGTACATAGTTGTATATTTTTAGTTGTGGGTCCTTCCAGTTGTGGCATGTGGGACGCTGCCCTAGCATGGCCCAACAAGGGGTGCCACATTCGTGCCCAGGATTCGAGTGAACCGGTGAAACCCTGGGCTGCCGAAGTGGAGTGCGCAAACCTAACCACTGGGCCATGGGGCCGGCCCCAAGAAAGTTTTATTTTTATAAAGTAAATTTAATATTACATTAGTATTATATTAATAAAATATTTTCTAAAGTAATAATTATATATTGCTATCAAGTCATAAGTCAATATTCTTATTGCACTTTTTCTAATTAGAAGAATTCAAATTCACACAAAATTGTAATGCGCTGTGCTTGTTTCCTTGCAAATGGGAGGATAGAAAACTTGGGTTGTAAAAGGCACAAGTACAAGGACTTAGGAGTTCTGGTTCTGGGGTGGATGGCCAAGCTCCTAACACAGTCTCTCCCACAACACCTATAATCCTGGAAAAATACCACCCTCTCCCTCAAAAAAATACCTAAGGGCCTGGAGAGTGATCAAAAATAGGCAGATTTTGGAGGGGAGTAGGAAATTGGAGGAAATCATTAGCACTGGGAGAGTTGTTTGTTTTGGGTTTTTTTTTTTTTTTTTTGAGGAGGCTTAGCCCTGAGCTAACATCTACTGTCAATCCTCCTCTTTTTGCTGAGGAAGACTGGCCCTGAGCTAACATCTATGCCCATCTCCCTCTACTTTATACGTGGGACGCCTGCCACAGCACGGCTTGATGAGCAGCGTGTAGGTCTGCACCTGGGATCCAAACAAGTGAACCGAGGGCTGCCAAAGCGGAACGTGTGAACTTAACTGCTGTGCTACCCAGCTGGCTGGAGTTTTCTGTTTTTTAATCATTTAAAAAATTGTGGTAAAATACACGCAACATAACATGTACCATCTTAACCATTTTTCAGTGTACCGTTCAGTATTACTAAGTACGTTCACAAGTTTTCTGTTTTGATCGTTTGCCCTGAGGGCAGCTGCAGCGGGGGAGGGGGGAGCGGCTTAAACTCTGAGAGAAAGCCTGCTATCTTCTGGCCAGGTAAACAGGACTGCTGGAGGAGGAATCGGAGCGGAGGGAGCCAGGGAAGGGGAACCCAACACCATGTTCCAACTCCACCCCAGTCTCTGGCTGGCCCCAGAATCACGCCTGTGGGGACAGACTGGAAGGCGTCTGCGCTGAGCTCTGACCTGCTGCCCACAGCAGGTGAGGGAGAGCTTATGGTGTGAGTGGAACTGAGTGAACTGCCTGTTAAAACAAAACATCAACAACTTCTGAAGGAATGTGACCATCCAGTCTTCCCAACGTACGATTCAAAATGTCCCAGACGTGATCCCAACTTACCGGACACATGAAAAGCCAGAAAAATGGGAGCCTTTCTTAAGGAAAAAGACCACAGGGGCCAGCCCCAAGATAACTCAATATGTATTCACAAACAAGTCCATTAAATAAGTGCTGATAGGATGCGCAAGGCTATAAAAGAGAATATGCTGCAATGAATGAAAAGATATAAATCTCATCAGACAAACACAGCATAGAAAAAAGAGTCAAGTACAAATTCTATAACTAAAAGAGATAATATATGAAAGAAAATATTCACTGGATGGACCTAATGGAAGAATGAAAATGATAGAAGGATGGATCAGTGAATGCGTGACAGAGCAACATAAAAGCATCCAATATGAAGGAAAGAGAGAACAAAGACTGAAAGGAAATAAACAGACCTTGGTGACCTGTGAGAAATATGAAGTAGAAAAATAAAATTTACCGAGAGAAAATATAACCTCAGGGACCTATGGGTTGATATCAGAAAGTCTAACATAACAGGTCACTGGAGTCCCAGAAAGAGAGGAGAGGGAGAAAGATGCAAAGATAATATTCAAGAGAAATAATGGCTAAAATCTTTCCACATTTGGTGAAAGACATATATTTACATGTGCAAGAAGCCGGTAAACCCCAAGAGGACTAAATATTACATTAAAGCTGAAGTACATTGAAGCTGAATATAAAGAGAAAGCAACCACAGAAAAATGACATTACATACGGGGGAACAATAATTTGAATGGCTGTGAACTGATTCCAAACCATGGAAGCTAGAAGACAGGGAACAACATCCTTAAAGGACTAAAGAATAAAAACTACCAGCCCATGATTCTGTAACGAGCAAAAATAGCCTTCAAGAAAGAAGGTGAAATGAAGAAAGACATTTTGGTTCACCTCCGCTAGACTGAGCCTACAAGAAATGCTAAAGGAATCTTTTCTGGCAAAAGAGAAATGATACCTGGGGAAACACGGGTCTTCAGAGATGAAGGAAGATCATCGGGAATTGTAAGTTTTCAGTAAGTCTAAGAGACTATTTCTTCCTCCTACTTGGTTTAAAATACATACGATTGCTTAAAGTAAAATTACAACATTGTCTGTGGGGCTCATAACACGTACAGATATGATACGTGTGACTGCGAAAGCATAAAGGATGGAGGAGAGGGTGGTAAATGGCCCTCCATGGTTGCAGGGTTTCTGCAGTTTGCACGAACTGGCAAAATATCAATTCTTGGAAGACTGTGAAAATTTATAGATATATAAAGAGAGCAAGTAATCACTTAAAATAATGAAAAATGATATAGCTAAAAGCTCAATAGATAAATTAAAGTGAGATTCTAAAGAATAGTCAAATAAACCCAAAGAAGGCAGGAAAGGAGCAACAGAAAAACAAACATCAGCAGTTAAATGAAAAACAAATAATAAAATGGGAGATCTAAATCCAACCATATCAATAATTACATTAAACATTCCATAAAAAGGCAGAGATTATTAGAATGGATGAAAATGCATGGCCCAACTATATGTGTGCTGTCTACAAGAAATACGCTCTAAATATAAAAACGGAAAGGTCAAAAGGAATGAGTGGGAGAGAAATTCAATACAAATAGGAAGTACAGGAAGGCTGGAGCAGCTAAATTAATATTAGATGAAATTGATGTCAAACAGAGCATATTACTGAAGAAGGACATTTCATAATCATAAAGGGAAGAGACAGCGGTCATAAAAGCATATGCACCTAATTACAGAGCCTCAAAACATATGAAGCAAAAATGGACAGGATCCATCCATCTCCTCAATCGTATTAGGAGAATTTTAGTAATTGACAGAACAACAAGACAAAAGACAATCAATAAAGTCGTGGGTAATCTAAACAACACTCTCAACCACTTTGTCCTAACTGATATTTACAGCATATCACGTCCAACTGCGGGAAGACACATTCATTCCAACCTCAATGTCACAAGCACAAAGGCCACATGCTGGGCCATCAAATGAGTCCCAACCAATTTAACAGGCTGAAATCCTACAGTACGTTCTCTGGCCACAATGGAACTAAACTGGAAATCAATAGCATTTAACAATAACAGATCTAGAGAAACCCCAGATATTTGAAAATTAAACAATTCATATTTAAACAATACATGAATCAAAGAAGAAACTGAAAGGGAAATTAGTAAATAACTGGAATGGAAGATAATATAAACACAACATTGCAAAATCTGTGGGATGCAGATAAATCAGTGTTTAGAGAGAAATTCACGGCTTTAAATGCATATATTATAAAAGAAAAAGGTCTAAAATCAACAAGCTAGAAAAAGAAGAATGAAGTAAATCAAAAGTAAGTAAGTAAAAAAAACCCTATTGATTATTATCATATTTAAATCATATATTAAAAAATTTGAGGGCTGGCCCAGTGGCGTAGTGGTTAAGTGTGCCCACTGCTCTTTGGCGGCCCAGAGTTCCCAGGTTTGAATCCCAGGCGGGGACATATACACTGCTCATCAAGCCATGCTGTGGCAGCGACCCACATACAAAATAGAGGAAGACTGGCACAGATGTTAGCTCAGGGACAATCTTCCTCAAAAACCAAAAAGGAAAGATTGACAACTGATGTTAGCTCAGGGCCCATCTTCCTCACCAAAAAAATGGACTTTTTAATAAAAAATCTTTCCACAAAGAAAACTCCAGGCTGAGATTGTTTCATTGGTGAATTCTGTCACATACTCAAATTAAAAACAACAATCATACATAATTTGTTTTTGGAAAATCAAGGAAGAGGGAACACTTTCTCGTTCTAAGAGGCTGCCATTACCCTAATACCAAAGCCCAACACAGACGTTATAAGTAAAGAAAGTTACAGACCTCTATCTGTCATGAACACGGACACAAAAATCCTTGAGAATATAGTATCAGACTTAATCCAGCTCTATAAAAGGATTAGGACTAAGTAGAATTGATCCCAGAAATACAAGATTCAGTCAATGTAATTCACCATATTAACAGGATAAAGGAGAAAAACTATATGGTTATTTCAATAGATGTAAAAAAGAATTAGCCAAAATTCAACACCCATACATAATAAAATCACCCAGTAAACTAGAAATAGAAGGAAACTTGCTCAAACTGATAAAGGACATCTAGGATAAATCGACAGCTACCATCAGACTGTGAAATATTCAGTCCTTTCTTCCTAAAATCAGGAACAAGGGAGGAGACTCGCTCTCAGCACTGAGCAGTTCTTGAGCGCTTATTATGCGCCAGCTACTGTGCCAATGGCTTTAGAGCAACTCTTTGTGCAAGTACCCAGTTTTCTCCCATTAGACAGAGGGGCAGACTGGCACACAGAGAGGTTCAGAAACTTGCCCAATGTCACAGAGTAATCATAAGTCAACATTTAAATTCAGCTCCTTGACTTCAGACTTCACCTCTTCTCACAGCTGTCGCCTTAGTGGTATAACAATAAATATCGTTATAGGAATCTGGGGGGGGGGACCTCTGTATCTGGCTTCTTCACACTTTCCTCTCCCAAAGTTCAAGAAGCAAAAATAACTGTTGACACTTGTCCACCAGGGACAAAGCAGACACACGCTAAAAGGTACGTGGTTTCCAGGAGACTCTTGAGAGAGCGGCCGCCAGATTTGCACATCTCCATCAAAGCCGCCATGCTATCCATCAATAGGAATATTCAAATTACAACAATATTTTGCTACTAAAAGTGAGTCTAATTTGCTCATTTTCATTATTTAGAGGCAGTTAATTAAAAACCCGGCTGATATTTATTTTGCTCCCTTCACATCACCAGTGATTTCTTGCTGCCATGCTTTCACAGCATTACAGTTTTATGACTTGTACGGCCTATAGTGGGTTTCTTATGGTTGTGTCTCCCATTATTTTAATTTCAGGCAAGACATTAAACTGCTGTAAGATTTCAGCTATTGCTGGTGAAGCGTGAGGAACATCATGGTGCTCATCCTCATGAAGAGCAGACACTACTGGATTGTACACCAGGGAACTGGCCCCGGTCCCTTCCACAAGAACGTAGGAGTTCGGTTCTGGGCGAGTGAAAGATTGACCCCAATGTTATGCTGGCCAGAAACATGCAGGCTTAATCCTGGGCCCATCAGCATTTCATCGCCACCTCATCACGGAGAAGGAACCGCCAGGCTGAAAGATGGCCCATGTCAACTGTGACGTTTCTGAGAAAGCTAAGGTTTCATTTCTTAAAAGTCATGGTAATTTTGCAATTCACTCTATAAAGTATCTAAAAAGCTTTTAATATTAATATTTTTAAAATTAATATTAATATTAATGTTTATTCTTGCATCTCTCAGTAGGAAAAGGCATCCTGTCTGTCTGGCAGCTCCACACCTGCTTGGTGCGGGCCACCTCAGGCAGAGAAGCCCTGCTCCGAAATTGCTGGTTAAAGGTGAGAATATCAGCGAGCCAGTGAGCAACCACTGTGTGAAATTTTTAATCTGGAAATTAAGGAGGAGCAGAAAACACCCTAACAACCAGGCTTTTGCAGCTTATCTTCCAATGAGAACCTGTGGAAACAGACAGGCTTTCAAGCTGCCCAGTAGAGAGGTTAGTAAGCAGCTGTCATTGCCATCAGCAGCCTTTGTTGTCAAGAAATGAGCCATACTAGTTGCTGTTGGTCGAAACAGAGAACTCTCTGTCGTAGCTACCAGGAGAACTCCTACACAATCTTCAAAACCCAGTTTAAGCATTACCTCCTTTGAGGAGCCTGCTCTGGCTTCTCAAGTGCAGATGAGTGCCCCCTCTTGGTGCTTCCCCATATGTCACGCTTCTCTAAGCCTCAATCTTCTCATCCATAAATGGGAGTAATAACAGATCCTACTACACTGAGCGACTGTGGAGTTTGCAATCAACAAGGCAAAGCGCATAATGTTTGCATAATGCCGCCATGGAGAAACTGCACGGGAAATGTTGGCAATTGCTAACATCAGTGGCAGCACCGTCATGTGGAAGTTGACACTCACTTTCTTCTGACTTTGACCTCACAGGAGAGAAAGAGGCTCGGAGACAGTCACCATCTGGTAGCGGAAAGATCCCAATGAGGGTCATTCCCAGGACCCCCCCGCCCCCAATTTTCTCTTTGTCAGGCGTCAAGCCTCACCTCCTCTAATCAGCCTCATTTCAAGGTCTGTCTGGCTCATGCCCCAGAATCCAGCTTGCTTCTGGGGCCTGCTCCAGTGAGCCATCTCTGGTGGGCCATGGTTCTGGTAGCCACGGCTCCTCTCATGGCTGATGCCACCCTGAGCTAATCCCACGGCTTGCTTCTTCTGGGCTGGATATACTGCTCCATCCTTCGAAAATCCACTGCCCATCACTGGGCATGCTGCCTGCACGACCTCTCACCCTACCAACAATCCTGCTGCCAGGGGGTATTCACCCCATTTGAAAGATGAGTCAACTGAGGCACAGAGCAACTGAATGACTTGTTCAAGGTCAAACCGGGACCTGATCCCATGTTTTCCTGGCTCTGGCGCTCACATTGTACACCAAGCTGCCTCCTTGTACAGCAAAGACCCCAAAATCAACGAAGAACTGCAGGTACACGAGCCCTCATATTTCCGTTCCCTGACAAGTTTTGCCCATAATCCATATGTTGTACCGAAGTTCCCAAATGTTCAGGTGGGGAACCCCAAAGGGGCAGAGGCATATTTTAAATGCTTAATTCAAGTTAAGGCAAGTGTCAGGAAAATCCATATTTTGAGCTGCAGAAGAAAGAGTAATGGCAGCCCAATCAATATTACAGAAGTATGTGGACTCTTTTACTGTTCTATCAATTCCTGGAGCTAATAAGTCAGCATCTCAGGGGACAGCTTCATGGTCTAAAACAAAAGTTCAGAGGCCACTGCCTGTCAGGCGTGTCTCCAGCTTTTACTCTGATCAAGGTGAGTGGGAGATGAAGGGCCTTCCGACAAAGTACCAGACGACCCCCGGGCACCCCTCATCACGACCAGGACTGCTCAGCTGCTAACAAGTGTCTCTGATATGGCTGGCTAATTCTTCATTTCCTTGTCATCAATACTGCTGGCAAAGCCCCCATAGAAGGCATGCAGATTAAAATGTTAGATCAAACTCAGAAGAGAAATTTGAAAATCAATTTTAGGTTCCCGAAGACAAGGCCAGGGAGGATAATTAAGACTTGTGACTCCCGGCTTCAGCTGCTTTAGTTTCTAACTCCGAGAAAAATAACACCATTATTTTCCAAGGAATCAGCTGGAGCAGGAACACAGTGGCAAAGCCGAGTGTGCTCCCCGGGCAGAGAGCCAGGATGGCCCAGGTATTCCCAGTTCATGGACACAAGCTCAGCACACTGCCTCTTGACAACTCTCTCATTTTCTTTTCTTCTACCATTTTTTTCTCCGGCAACAGAAAGCCAATGCAAATGGGAAAGGGTGGCTGCTTCCAAGTTTACAGTAAATAACTTGAAAGAGCTGTAGATTACCCGGACTCTGGGTGTCAGGAGCTATTGTGTTCTAAATGTAACCCATTTCCAGCAGAGCCAAATGCTGCCTTGACATTTTCCTTTGCCGTACTTGGATATTTGTATGATCGGTGCTTTGCTCTGGCTCCGATTTGCCTATTGTGTTTCACAGGGACTAGCGATGCTAATAGGATGCTTCATTTCCCCCTTGGGCCAGTGCAAGATAAATTACAGCCTCGTGATCCATCTTGCTGTACAGTAAATACCCTCGTGCTGCTTCTTACTTTCCACACAAAACACATGTGGATGTAGTTCACTTTCTAAGCTACCTAGAAATGGAAAGAGCGATGGAATTCCTCCCTCTCTAGGTAGGGGGTATTTGTAGAAGACTCAGGAGAATTTCATTTCCTGGCTCCCAGCAGCGAAGGTCACATAATTATACCATCCCCAGTGAGATCCGAAATTCTGCATAGCCCAGAAAAATAAAATTGACAGAAGGCAATCTGCAGCTCCTCAGAACAGCCTACGTTTTTATCGACTGGGAAGTCTGCAGGCATGGTTCTGCACAAATTTATCAGCAGAACTTTTTCATCCTATTCCTGCTTGGCGAATGCTATTTGGCCTAGAACTTCCAGTATAAGCTTAGAATTCAATCACTTGTTCCTCTCCCAGCCAATCGCACTCCTGTGTGGGCTATTAGGAATAATTAATGAGCACCTGTTACATACCAGCCACTGCCGAGGAGGCAAAAGAACTAGGACTCCACGGCTGTCCTCCACGCTGACGTCTCCGTAGGAAGGGGCTGGAGGCACAGAGCACCCCACGGGCTTAGAGAAACATCTCAGAGCTTTTATTCTAATGTTTCTCGACCTTCAGCTTTTCAACGATCACCTTCATGATCTTGGCTATAATTGAGGAAGGCCTATAACATTTTTACTTCATAATTTTAACTAGATTTGTTTATTTTTACTTAAAATTACTTATAAAGAAGACTTAACTATTACTCACAGTTTGAAAAACAATGCAAACAGCCACAAAGAGAAGGCGCTGTTTGTGTGCTACTTCTAGTTTGACCGTGTGGCCCTCACTGTGAGGAGAAGGACATGTGTGCATGTGACTAATATAGAGTGTGATAAACACATCAGACAGGAGAGGAGGGGGCACTCAACCAACTCTAGGAGGAAGGGAAGGCTTCCTGGAGGAGGAGACCTCTACGTTGGGCTAGAAGGATGATAAGGAGTTCATCAGGAAGACGAGAAGACCTTCCATATTCCCCTGTGGTCTTCCTCGTGTCTCTGGAACCAGCCAAAATGTCTTGGTGTTACTTTGCTGCCGTCCGCTCTGTAACAATGCAGAAACAGTCAATTACTGATGTCCAACAGGGACATCAAAATTGATCGGCACCAGCAACTTGCAAACTGCTTAGGCATTGGCAGTGATACGACCTGATCATTCGTCCTGTGAAACAACTCTGAAACGCTGTCTGTTCTCACACTCAGCATCTCCCACTGGTTCGATTGTTGGGATTTATTTCAAAACCACATTGCAGCTACTCTCATTGTCCAGGCTGTGAGCCTCTCCTAGAGTCAGAAGCCCTAACTCTCCAGCTTGCCCTGAAGATGACAGCCCTCAAAGTGCACGGAGCTCAGTGATGCTGGAGATTTGGCTGTGGTGACATCCCTGAGCTGAAGAATCCATTTCCTGGTCACCTGACCGTCATCTAGGGGATAATGCCCAAGCCTCTGAGTGGGGTTTCCTCCATTCCTCCTCCTTAGGGGACAGGAGCATCTCGCTGCTCCCACAGAGCACATGTGAAGGATGCTTGAAGCCTTGAGGTTTATGCAAAGAACCGCAGCCTCCGGGCCTTCCTCTTGGTTTCTTATCACTTCTTCGTAGAAGGGAGGTTTTTAGCAGCGTTACCCCATGGACCTGAGCCCCAGAAGGAATGAGGCAGAGCACACCCGCGACACAAAGAAGGTGCTGGCTGCAGGGGTGCTTGTCGCCTTCCATGAAGATGAACCAGCTTCCTTGACAAATCACATTGATTAATATTACTCAATTCAAAGCAGAGACTGTGAATGATTCATTTTCCCTGGCTGATCAGCCTCCCTCAGCCTTATGGGGCCGCATGTTGTCTGGGAGAGACAGTGACTATTTCCATCTGTCAGATAGCCACAAAACAGCCCCAGGACCCACTGTGTTCGGGACCTGAGATAGGCGGGAGGTAGCCCACGAGAATAAAACTGACAGGGTCCCTGTCGTCTGGGACCTGGCCTAAAGGAAAAGGCAAATATCAGATGAATAAGTACAAGCCTGAAGATGTGATAACAAATTGGATTAAATGTTAGGAAGGGAATGAACAGGAAAAAAATTGAGGGGTGGGATAGTGACTAAGTAAAGAATGAGAAGAAATTAGTCAGACATATTGTGGAACTGGGAAGGAGGGTGGAGGTAGCTGCATAGCGCATTCTGGGTAGAAGAAACAGTAGTGCAAAGGCCCTGGGGTAGGAGGGTACAAGTCTCCTCTATGGAAGTCTGAACATGTGAGGGTGGCATCAGTGGCACGAGAAGACTCAGAGAGGTAGGAATGGACACGTCATGTTTTCCAGTTCAGAGCTTTCCAGTCTGACCCCAAGTGCATTCTTTGAAGACCTCTTACTTTCTTATATCCAGCAGGTGTTGAGGCAAAGGTGGCCTCTGTGAGGTTGTTTTAATATGGCAAGCTCTGATTGTTCAAGTCAGCAAACTTTCATACACCATCAGCCTTGTGTCTGGCCCTGGGCTCTTGCTGGGGATACCTAGCTGGTCAGCCTGGGAGGCACCTGCTGGTGTGCCACCCTCAGACCCTCTGCAGTGTGGAGCCAGGGCCGCATGGTCAGCCCTGGTGGGCTCAGGCCCCGGGCTCTCCCCTGAATGGAGTAGCCACGTAGCCAGTGAGTGGAAGCTTGATAACAACAATGAGAAGTCATGCCTAGGACGAGCCAGGCGTCACGCTTCATGGTTTACACACATTCCTTCATTCAGACCTTGCAATGACCTTGGAGCAGGTGCTCGTTCTACTCCCATTTTGTAGAGCAGGAGATGACTGAGGTTTGGAGAGGTTGTGTGGTTTCCAAGGATACATGCTTAGTGTGCGGCTGAGTCAGCCTCAGAAACTGTTGTGGATTAAATTGCATCCCCCTAAAAGACATGCTAAAACCCTATCTTCAGAAGGCAACCTTATTTGGAAATGGGGTCATTACAGAGGTAACCAAGATCAAATGAGGCCATTAGGGTGGGCTCTAATCCAACAAGGTGGCATCCTGATTAAAGGGGGAAATTTGGACACAGACAGACACACACGGAGGGAAGACCATGTGAAGACACACAGGGAGAAGACGGCCATGGGGCTGGAGGGGTGCATCCACAAGCCAAGGAAGGCCGAGGATGGCCAGCACACGCCAGAAGCTGGAAGAAGGAAGTGTGGAAGCCCGTGATCACACTTTTCTTCAGTTGCCCTTCAAGTCCACCTTGGTCCTGTGTGGGAGCTGGGAGGGGATGAAGAGAGAGAGAAGATACTGGAAGGAACCCACAGTCCAGCCACAGATGGTCTCACATCTGTGTCCCATTCAGCCTACTAGCTCTGCGTGAGCAGATGGGGTTCTGGCACACAGTGGAGCTCAGAGTGTGCTTGTAAATAAACGAGGAATTGTGCATCAGAGTCGGCCACAGAGACCCTCTGGGGGGTGCAGACAAGGGGGTGTTTTGGGGGGCTGGGGTCGGCGGTTAAGGCCTCCAGAGTTTGCTGAAGGTGCTTGACAAGGCTCCATGACTCTGACCAGAGTTTCTTAAGAGGAAACAAAGATAATTCTTGTCACTGTTTCTAAAACTTGGAGGATCGCTGAATTAAAAAAAGAAATTCGAGAGGCTGGCCCTGTGGCCAAGTGGTTAAGTTGGCGCGCTCTGCTGCAGGCGGCCCAGTGTTTCGTTGGTTTGAATCCTGGGCACGGACATGGCACTGCTCATCAAGCCACGCTGAGGCAGCGTCCCACATGCCACAACTAGAAGGACCCACAACGAAGAATATGCAACTATGTACCGGGGGCCTTTGGGGAGAAAAAGGAAAAAAATAAAAATCTTTAAAAAAAAAGAAATTCTCAAGGACTTCGATAAAAGGGCTATAAATAAAGCTGTTATTATCTCATTAGTAGGTGTCGTCCCTCGAGGGGGCCAAGTGGATCAGCACTGCCATCTACACCTGGCTGGGCCAGTCTGGAACACATGTGGATGCATCAGGTCTTCTCAGGAAACGGGGCCGGGCCACACAGGGGCCCTGCTCCCAAAGGACCAGGGCCCTGGATCAGGGGCACGTGCTGATGGGGTCGCCTGGCTCTGTGACAGGCACACACTCCCAGCTGCCCCTCACCAATATTTCCGGCTGCTTCCACAGCCCAGCATCGTCCGAGTGGCTCAAGGGTCAGGTATATAGACCACTGTCCGGGTGGGGTCATTCCACAGGCACAAGACAGCTTTTATTGCAACAAACACAGCCCCAGGGGTGCCTGAAATTCCACCGTTTCCTTGGGTTTAGTATCCCCCATAGTGGTATCTCTTGGTTTCATTTTTGTTTCATTTCCAATTTTTATCTTTATGCTCAGTACATAAAGTTTAGAAACATAAAAAGGTAAAAACATCATGGTAATCATACTTCTGGGAGGCAATCGACAGCAACTTTTAGGCACATCTACTTCCAATCTTCTTCCAGTGAACTTTTTTTAACCAGTAGAGATGACATCGTATGCACAAATCTGTATCCTGTATCTTTGTTTCACATCAAAAGAGCAGGTCCCCAGCTTATCACACTCCTTGCAAGCATTACTTTTAATGGCTGCGTGATATTCCATTCTACGGGCACGGCAAACACATATATCCAAATGTTGAAATGTAGACTGTTGCCAACATCTTACAACCACAAATAGCTCTGGGATAAACGGTTTCATATATTTTTAAAATATCATCGGCAAAATGGTGATGAATTCCTGGAAGGGGAACTACTGAGTCAAAGGGCATGAGTATTTAAAGCTCTTGCTATGTGTTGCTATTTCACTTAAAGACGCAGCCTCTCATTTCCCCTTCCCCAGTGGAACGCATTTTAGCACCTACGCTCCACTAGGCTAATGCCAGCCTCCCAGGGAATGGAGTCAACTTCTCACATGTAGGGTGGCCCCTGGCTGAGTGACTGTCCTAGGACCCCCAGCAAGTCTCTGAAGAGTCACTGTCTCCCGCTCTCCCCTTGGTGACCTCCACAGTGACCGTGGCCTCCCCGGGGTCAGTCCCCTTTGCCACTCTGGGAACAACGTCCCTCAACGTGGTCTAGAGATGGTCTCCTTTTGTGGCCAGGCTGGTACCGGAGACTGTTAGCAAGAAACAGCAGGCTCCGGCCTGCTAAATGAGATGGTTGCAGCTCCTGCTGAGATGCCCAGCAGCATCGGCAGGAGAAAGTGACTCATCTCTGCCTCTTCCTTCCCCCAGAAGGTGGGGCCCTTGGGGGGTTTTGAATTAGCACGTCTCCCTCCAGACGGCAGGGTGGGAATGGAGTGGAAAGGGCGGAACGTGCTATCGTGCTATTGCAGGGGAAGCCCAGCTGCTAAGCTGACGCTGACAGTCAACGAGACCGCTGACGCCTTCAGGCCTGCAGCGTTTCAGCAGGGAGCAGGCAGGCTCAGCCTGTGCTATAAGTCACACTGATTGTAGCAGGCACTGGAGAAAACAAAGCCATCTATAAGTGAGCATCTACTATACATCAAACGCTAGATGTGGCATTTCACGCATGTTAGCATACTTAATCCTGTCTACACTCCTGAGAGCTGGTTATTTTACCAAATTTTACAGAAAAATAAACTGGAGCTCAGAGAGGTTATGTGACTCACCCGAGGCCACACAGCCAGTAAGTGACCCTCAGGCTTCAGACATGGTCTGTCTGATTCCCACGCTCACTTCCCTCTGGGTACTAGTTTCTAAAGAGGCCTTCCTGGTGGGTCCTCAAGGCCTCCTTGCTGCTTTGCCCACAGCCAGGATCAAATGGGCAGTCGGGTCCTAGTGCCAGTGAGAAAGCCTAGGTGTCAGGTCTCTGCCAGAAAGACCATATAACCCTAATGATAGACAAACAGATTAAGGTCGCTGCATTTTGAGCCCATCTTTCCTAGTTCCTGCAGAGAACTCTTGGTCTTCGGAAAGACTGCATCAGGTCAGGAAGGTGTGGCACAGGCCCGTATAGCCTAAGTGTGTGGAGTGCCTGGAGCATGATAGGTAGGGGCAGACATTAGTTCCCTTGCTCCGTTAGGGTCAGATGGCTTTGCAGGTCACTCATAAAATATTTACTGAGCATCTCCTATGTGCCGTGCAGACTAGCTCCTACAGGGGTCTGCTACCAGGAGACAGGAATACGGGAGCACCCCCAGCAGGAGACGTTCCTTCCTCTAAGTCCAACCGGCAGGAATTCAAGACCCATCAAGAAATGTTGGAAGAAGAACGATCCCAAACCCAGCTCCCGGATCCTTCCAGACGCCTCCCTTCAGGGAGTCTTATAAGAACGCTGCAGATAACGTGGTGGCTTCTTTCAACTGAACCGCGACACTGCGAGACTGCTGGCAAGTCTGGCCAGAACTTCTGGGATGGGACAGTCAGAGGAGACCCTGGATTCAGAGCACAGCCCCTCACAGGGACTGTGCAGAATGTGATGTGAAAAACAACTTATTGCAGCCTTTAAAAGCAAAGGCCGTGGAGGGCTTATGCCTTGGGAGGGCGATTTGGAATTCTGGCCAGTCATCTCCTGGATTGTTCAACTAAATACTTTTAAAGTAGTTGAACAAAGAAGAGAGAGAGGGACGATGCAAAAGGGAGGGGACTCTTTGTGAGAAGGCTGTGCTGCTGCCACAGGAGCATTTGGAAGGAGACAAGCCCCCAGCCTCCCTCCCTCCCCTCTCCCTCACTGCCCTGGGTTAGGGACCCCGCCTGCCTCAGCCCAGAAGGAGCACGGCCTGGAGCATCCGCTGCTGCTCTCCTGACAGCTAAAGCGGGCAGAGGTGGGGTGAGCGCTGGAAGCTGAAAACCGAGCCAAGCCCAACAGCTCAGTCAGATCCTCTCTCCCTGGCATTTGGAATCGGTTCCCAGTGACTGAGCCAGCTGGATGGTAACAGGCTCTGGACTATGAGACATGCAGACTTGAGCTTGGTGGTTAGGCTGGGCCTTGCGAAAGCAGACCTCAACTGTTTGGAGGGAGCACGTGAAGCGGAAGAGCCGAGAGGAAGAAACAAGGGACCCCAGAGTAAGAGGCAGATCGCAAATGTGGTTGTTGATGATGATTTTCCATTTCTAATGAGGCTTGACTATCCTTCTTGTGCCTCATCTCTTTGGGATTTGCCTGTATCCTTCCATGAGCCTGCGCTGCCTGGAGGTAGCATGGGCGGCGGGCTGTTTCTGGTCCCTGAGGATGCACTTCCTAAGATACTGGACCAGCCTCACAACTGGTTCCTTCGTGGCTCAGCCTCCAACATGCTGTTTTGTAATCAAAGAGCATAAAAGACAATAAAGTAACAGTATGCTATCAACAAAAAGATGAATCAAGGCAAAGTCATTTAAAACAGCATAAAAGGCAAATAACAAGGCTAAAATAAAAACGAAAGACATAAAACTCAAGCTCAAAATAAAAGTTGAGTATGATGAGAGAACTAGATAAAAGATAAGCCGTGGATGAAAGTAAAAGTGAATAAAAGACAGTCATTAAACTGTATGTCAGCTGAGGACAATTAAAATACAAGAAACAAAAGAGCAAGTGAATACTGAAGGAATATAATCTGCAAACTATAAAACCAGGATAATCAGGCAATAAAACAAAATGGAGCTCGCTGGGCCCGGGGCAGACGCCAAGGGCTTGAGTCTCCAGGAGCAAGACCATCAGGGCCTTTCCAGCCACCTTAGTCCCTGCTGGGGCACAGGCCTCCCATGACTGTCTTCCACGGCCCGGCATCCGCAGCAAGTGTTCTCTGGACAGAGAGCCCCAGGGGTCAGAGAGCAGGACACTTGTTCTGTCCTTTCCCTTTCTCCCTCTCTCCTTCAATGTGTGCCTCCTCCCCACACCGGCTCCTTTAACGCACCAGACGGAAAACGCGACCCAAGCCGCAGTGAAGCTGAACCAGATCCACTGTCCTTCAGTCCCTCAACCACGTCTTGTGAGCAACAAAGAGCAGTGCCCATACATATGGTCTGTTACAGAGTCTAAGCGTCAAGATTTAGAACCGCCACCCTGGTTCCTGGATGGCGAAAGGAAGGCAGCAGGCTAAAGGCCTTGTCCATCCAAAATTCTGCAAAATGCAGAGGCTTTGGGTGGGGCTGACATGGCCAGAGGAAATCACTGGGCAGTAGAGTCATCTGTGAGCAGCTGGCCTCCTTCTCCGGGTTCTCACCAGGGTACTGAAAGGGTCTGGGGCCAGCAGCAGGCAGGCAATATTGAGATATATTACAAACCTATCAGGAGCTATAAGGGGGCTTCCATCATGGTCAAAGAGAACGAATGGGTATCTGACTATGAAAAATTCCATTTATTGAAGGATTATAATAGGATCATTTAGGCTTTCTATTTCTTCTTGCATCAACTTGAAAAGTTATATTTTTAGAAATGTATTTATATCATTTAATTTTTTAAATTTATTGTCATAGTCATTTATAACACCATTTTATTATCATTTAACATCAGAGGTCCTCTTTTTTCATTCCTGCTAAAGATAATGTCTTCATTTTTATCATTTTTAACAGGATCATCCTTAGCAGAGGTTAATCAATTTTACTAATGTTTTCAAAGAACCAGCCAATCCAAAGAAAAGAAATTAATGAAGTAGCAAACAAATATACAATATTGCTACTCATTAGGGCAAAAAAAAAAGATGCCTAGAAAAATGAGCTAACAAACCGTGAGAGGAAGGCTAACGCTACAGCAGCGTTTAGTAGCAGGTCCTATCAGAGATCACTCTGTGGAGACACACCCGGCAGGATGGGGAACTTCAGTTGGGTTGTAAAGAATGGCAGTATTTGGATAGTCTGAGAAGAGGAGGAGGAAGAGACAGTGGAGGGAGAAGAGGAGGCGAGAACGGCTGAGCAACGGTATAGAACAGACAGGTTGATCCATTGGGTTTCTGCCATAGGATTGAAGGTCACCAAGTTCAGTAGTAAATAAGGACCAGATCCTAAAGGGCTGTGATGTGGAAGCCAGAGGGAAGGAGTTTGTGGCACATCCTAAACTTAGGGGGTGGCCACTGAAGGTGTCCGGTGGATGAGGGAGGCAGTCCTGTGGGAGGACCTCCCTGCAGAGGAGCAGAGGGGAAATGGGCTGGACAGAAAGACTGTCAGCGGCAGTGGAGGCCACCGGGCCCAGTGATGAAGGCCTGCGGCAGGAAGCCGGCAGTGAAGACAGAGGGAAGGGTCCAGAGCAGGAGCAGTCAGGAAGGGAAAAGAGCTGAGGGCACTCAACATGTCCTGCCCACGAGGGAGGGCTCTAGAAAGTTCTGGCAGGTATAAGTGGCCCATTTTCGCGCTCCAGTGTTGGGAGGGAGCCTCCAGTCTCTTTGCTCCGACGCCTTTCCCTCTTGCTGATTGGGAAGACAGACTCCACCTCACTCTTCAAAGAGACAATTATGCCTTCCTGACTCTCCGCTGTCACAACCTCCCGTGTGACAGTGTATGTAGGTCAGCGTGATTGCTCCTTTGCCCTAAAATAGAGTTCTCTCCCTCCTGCGCCAACAGTACTGACTGCCAGAGCCCCGCATGCTCAGGGAGCGCTTTCTCCCAAAGCTGGTCTCCACGCCCTGGCTGTGCAGCCCCACAGCCCGACCGAGCAGGAAGGGAGAGAATTCTGGGCTCTGGGCTCTGCTTCTCCCGCTCCGTGTGGCAGGCAGCACATACGAGAGCAACACTCAGAGGGACCTTTTTTGGGAGCGCAGCGAAGAGAAAGCCTATCATTTTCCATCTGAAAATGTAGTTGAGAACACTGGGCATGTGTTTATGCCTGCTGGTCACTCAAGAAGCAGCAGGGGAGAGAGGTCCTATTTCCCTGATGGCCCAGCTGAGCTTCTCCCAAGAATAAGGGACAACAGTCCTCAAAGTTCTGATGACATACCTCTCGCATTATCAATGCTGAAACAGTACTACAACCCTCTTTGCTCGAGCACGTTCTGCTGTTTCTTACAGTATGTTATACACACTCACAGTTCCCCCATGGCTACCCTACGTTTGGAAAATGCTGAGTGAAAACAGTTTCTTAACTGCAAGGCTTCTCAGAGCCTTTAATATGCTAACTTGCATTGTGAAACCCTCAGAGAACCAGTGTTCCCAAGACGACGCAATCTTGGAACTGTTTCTGCAGAGCATCGCTGCACTTCACAGGGACCTTCAAGGAAGATGGTCAAGCGGCCATCTCACCCGCACGGTGACGGAGCGGCCTGCCACCTGAGCCTTGTGGTCAGACACGCCTCCCTCGCGCTTGCCTCTAGAGCAGAATCTCTGTGGTGCAGGGGTTTTATTGCATCACAGGGGTGACCCCAAATGGCCTAGCGTTAAGTCAGCAAAAGGTGTTGGCAAGGGCCTTGCCACCTTCCGCTTCCCTTTTCTCCACCAAGTACCCTCATGTTCACTCTGACAAAGGCATCAAGGTTTGCTCCCATAAAAAACAGGCGCAAGTAATTCACAGTGGCTGCTCACTGGGTGACCCACCCACACAAGCCTCCCTTTATTCAGTCATCTCATCGTTCAAAAACACTCAGTGTGGACTGTGCTGGGTACCGGGATGCAGGCAGAAGGGAGGGTGCAGACCCTGCCCTTGAGAAGAGAGCAGTCCAGTAGGAGAAGCAGAGAGCTGAACAGACTTACTCTCCTGGGTGAGATGCTATGAAAGAGGGGTGGACCAAGATATTTGGGAGCACATGAGGGACACCTCTCCTGGTCCAAGAAGGAGGCATTCAGAGATGGCTTCCAGGAGGAGGTGATACCCAAGTGGGGAAGTGGGAAAATGTGCTACAGCAAAATCAACGACACCCGCAGAGGCTGGGAGATGAGACACAGCGCGCTACGCCCAGGAGGAGAAGAACAAGCAGCCAGCAGGGCTGAAGAAAAGGATGACTTTAGAGAAGCGACTGGAAATGAGGCCAACAGAAAGGCAGAGGCCAAATCAGGGACCTTCTTATAGAGTAAGGAGTGTGGATTCCATCCTGGAACCTGTGAGGAGCACCGTAGCCCGGGCAAGGGCGTGCGTGTTTAAGTCAGAGTTCCAGGCAGAGCTGCTGTTGCTCCCTCCCAGCTCTGGGACTTCCCCACCTGCTGCACACTCTTCCCCAGGTTCATCCTGGCGCCTTGCAGGCGCTCCTGCTCCACCCAGATCCCCAGTTACAAACCCTCTTGCCAGGCAGGAGTTACTGGCTTGGTCTCTCTGGCCACCGAAGGCCCATCGCGAAGCATCAATGCATTACAACAGCTCCATGTCTGCCCAGGAAGGGAGAGATGGATATCACGGGCGTGTCCCTGGGGTTAGGCTTACGTGCAGACAGCATGCCCACTTACTGGCAGTGCCACCGTTTTATGCGGAGCTCTCTGACCACAGATTTGCTGAACATGTGCTACTTGGCTGTTGTACCATAACTGGTTTTATGGAGAAACCCTGAAATTAGTGAATATGTGGCCCTAGGCTAGTCCATAATCCCTGAGCATCACTTACTTAACTGAAAGTAAGGATATAAACCCCTTGCCAGGCTTTCTTTAGGAAGGATTACGTTAGATGATGGACACTGAGGCTCCAGCTTGAGCTTAGACTGGACTCAAATGCCCAGACATAGGGGACCAGCTGGAGGGCAGGGCATCGGGGGCTGGAAGGTTCCAGGCAGCCACTTGGTGGCGCCGATGAAAGCCAAGGTTTGAGAGGGTATTTGTTCGCTCAGATTGTCCCACAAACCAGGTAGCTTAAACAACAGATTTATTGTCTCTTGGTTCTGGAAGCTAGAAGTGTGAGGTCAAGGTGTTGGCAGAGTTGGTCTTGCCTGAGGGTTGTGAGGGAGAATCTGTCTCCTTGCCGGCATCACCCCAGTCTCTGCCTTCATCTCCAGACAGTGTTCTCCTTGTGTGCATGTCTATCTCCAAATTCCCCTTTTTATTAGGACACCAGTCATTTTGGACTAGGGGCCCAGGCTACTGCGGTATGACCTCATCTTATCTAATTACATCTGCAAAGACCCTATTCCCAAATACGGTCACGTGCTGAGGTACTGGGATTAGTACGTCAGTGAATAAATTTGGCGGGGGACACAGTGCAACCCATAACAGGGAGGAAGGTGGGATGGCCCAGTGAGTTCATCTGAGGTGGGAACTGCAGAACTTTGCACATTCTAAAGCCTGCCTCACGCTAGCGTCACACACAGCCTGGATGTATGAACATGCATGTTCATACCATGTGGCTGGTTCCTGGGGTGGAGTTCTTATTGGCATCAAAGATTGGTGAGGCCTGGGGAAACTCGCTTATGTATGAAGATGCCTGGCACGTGTCTGGTCCTTAGTACATGACATCCCCCTGTCTCCCACCCTCTGCCCATTCCCTAACTCCCTGTGTTCCAGCCAAGCACGTTTTCTCCTTAGTCCTCTGTAGATTATTTGCAACAACCTTCCAGGGCCATGTCTTCTAGGCCCTTCCACTCCTTATCTTCAAGGCTTGACCTACATGCTGCTGTGGTCCCGAATCCCTCCACTCCCCGAAGCCCTCTCAGATCCTGCATCCAGAGGTACTTGCCTGGACTCCTGGAGGGCACTCCATGCCTGGGTCCATTTATCTTTTAGCAGCTTCAGTGCCAGGGGAATTGCCAGTGAAATATGTCACCTCTGAGAAGTGAGAAAACCCTGCAGAAGGTGTTTGCCAGAAAGACGGCAAAAGGTGTTGTTTTCGCTTAGCAGACGTTTAAATTTTTATGAGACACAAACTTGTGGAAATCACAGACTTTCAGATGGCTGTTTGCTATCTGGAGTCACCATGCTTTCGCGGCCAAGGCGCTGGAGGTGGGTGTGGTGTGTGTGTTTGGCTGGGGGTGTGGGGTCTGTATTGGGGATCTGATGGAAGAAATAATGTGTGCTCATGGACCCAGCATGGCCCCCCACTGGGAGCTTAGCATTAGAAAAAGCCACTCAGCTCCCAGAAGATGCCTCATCCTTGAAATATGTATTCGTCCTTCTGTAAGCCTGAATGGTTCTGTTTTTTCAGCTGCATGCACTTTCCACTTAAGCTTGACTCCAGATGCCCAGGGTGAGGGCATGCTGGGTAAATAAAGTTCTCTCGGGCCAGTGGAGTTATACTGGGGTCTCCTCCTTCCTCCTTCAAACCTGACACAACAACCATATTCTAGAACTGCAATGTCAGGACCAAGTAGGGTCATAAGCATTCCATGACAATTCCTGCCCTCCCTCCCCTTCTTCCTTCCTTTCGTAAATATACACTGAGCATCTACCATGTGCTAGGCACTGTGTTGGGTGAAGGATACACGATGAAAACAAAGCCACCTTGGGTCTTTGATTCTGTGGGGCAGGTAGAGCCCCCAAGCTTTCAATCCTGAACTGCACTTCAGTGCTGTGATTATTGACCTTAAGAAGACAGATTTCCTCGGAAACAATGATTCTGCACCTTCACTGCCCATGAGGTTCACCAAGGGAGCTGTAACACATGCCAGTCCCAGGCCTCCCCCAAGAGCAACCGAATCAGACTCTGGGAGGCCCAGGCTGTGCACGCTAAGGCAGAGCCAGGGTTGAGAAGTCAGCCCTGGAACACCCTGGGGCCCCCTCAGCGATCTGTTCACACGTCCTGTCATCTGTAACCCACCCTGGCTAGTTCCTTGGTTAGACTGACAGGGAATGTTTCTGGACAAGACATGGAAGTCGACCCTCCATGAAGCAGAGGACGCTCAGACTGAAGAAACGACCTGACAGCCCCATGGAAATAATCCTTCTTAATTCCCGGAATAAATATGTAGTTTCACTCTTTGATACACAATACACATCTGTAACATAAAATAATCCCACGAAACAACTTTTAGGGGCCTACTGTCTGCCTTCATGGCGCTATCCATGGTGGGGCATGTGTGTCCATCTACAGCCTTAATCCTCCACCATCTGCAATTAGGGATTTCAACTCCTGGAGGTAAAACAAGGCAGAAATGAGTGATGCAGGCTGAGTTCAGGGTGATAAACGGCGGGGAGAGCTGTGGTTATAGAAATGCTAACACTGCACCCAGAGCCAGTGGGCTAGTATTTTGTTCCCACTGACTGTGGCCAAGTAGAAATGGAGGACCTGTGTAGGCACCTTTAGATATTTTGCAGATTTTTAGGTGAAATCTCCTGATTTTTAAATATTGAGAGCCAGTCATTTTTTTAAATATTAAAACAAACAAAAAACACATTGGGGGCCGGCCCAGTGGTGCAGCGGTTAAGTTCGCGTCCTCCGCTTCAGCAGCCTGGGGTTCACTGGTTCGGATCCCAGGCACGGACCTACACACCACTCATCAAGGCTTGCTGTGGCAGGTGTCCCCCACATAAAATAGAAGAAGATGGGCACAGATGTTAGCTCAGGACCAATCTTCTTCAAAAAAGCCCCCAAAAAACCCCAACGCATTGGGCAATGCAAGTCAGACCTATCAACTGATCAGATTCAGTTCCCAGACCAAAAGGATGGGGTGCACTGGCGACGGAGGCTCTATCCACAGGCAGACCTTCCGTGGTGGGTCGTCCCTGTTAGCTGATGCTGCCTCAAGGATTAATTGGAGACGTTAGAGGCGGAAAGCCCTAGAGCTGCTGTGCCCCTCTGGCTGGTGTGAAACGCAAGCATGAAGTTCATGAAGACCTGTGACACGTAAATCTCTCTCACTCACCCAGTGTTGACTTATAGTGGCTGCTGATGAATTTTACTCAAGACAACCAGCAGTAAGCTGTAACAACTGAAGTGCCTAGAATCCAACTGATGAATGTGCCAGTTATTCTTCCTCGCCTAAACACTTGGTCTTAGGCATTGCCAGGTAACAGAGCAGCCACAATTGAGCCAGAAATTCATTCACTTTAAAATCTGCTACTGAACTTCTACTTGAGGTGGGCACTGTGACCCAGAGGGATGGGGAGTCCTCGCCCTCAGGGTCTGCACTGTCCTAGAGTAAACTGTCAGTTAAAATGCCTCCACCTTGCACTGGCTGGGAGGGGGGCAAGGCCACCCTGGTTACAGGACAGGAAGGCATCGCTCACCTCTTTCTTACTTCTTGCCTGATTGTTTTTATTTAAAGCTCACATAGAACACTGTATGAAACCAATGAATGATGATGCTATGAAAACTAACTCCAAAATTCCTGTAGCAAATCAATAGCAAACAAGTGGGCTCTCTGGAGAGAAAGGGCAACTTCTCTGCCTTCTTAGCACAGGTAAGACAGAGGCGGAGCCTACAGAGCTGGGGTCTCTGCTGGGTGCTGGCACAGCTTTGTGAGCTCTCCCAAGGATCATCTTGGGGGCCTTCAAGCTTAAGTTGAGACAAGGACCTGTTGAGAATTAATAGTGATTTGGAACCAGTAGGAAAGATGAGTATATCTAGCTCTGACCCACTGAGGAGTGGGGTTTGATTCAGGCCAAAGATTGTGCCCACCAATGGATGGGTTCAGGGTCCCAGCCATCCTTCCCCCAGTGCTGTCTCCTCTAGCCAGGATGGCTTCTGTCCTTCTGCTGGCTAATTCCCACATTTGAGTCTTTCCTCAGGGAGTCGCAGAGGCCCTGCCTCCTCCTCTGCATATCCCCCAAAGCCATCTACCTCCAGGCCAGCTTTAGTCCCCTGAAGCCATCTCCTCCAGGAAGCCCTCCTTGTCCCCTTCTGAAAGCTCTTGCACACAAGCATTTATTGAGTGCCTACCGCATACCAGGTGCTGTATCTGTAAATTAGCCTCTTTAATTCTCACCGCAACCCTACATAGAAGGTCTTCTTTATAGATGAGGAAACAGAAGGGCAGAGGAGTTCAGCATGAGGTGTGGGGCTATCCAGCTACTAAAAGTGGTAGATCTAGAATCTGGCCGTGTAGTTCCTTCCACTCCTTGCAGAAAATCCCCATGCAGCTGGGATGGGCTCTGAGAGAGAGAAACTGGAGAGATGACTGACGAGGGCCATGTGTCAAGGAGCTGCTGCCAGGGAGCTAACAGGTGAGTGCGTCTGGAGGGCGGAAGGGGAGTGGGTCAGACAAAGCAGGTGCTGGCGGTCACAGCCTGGGGGTGCTGGGGACATCTCGCTTTCTATACAGCACTGCATTCAGCACTTCCTTCAGGACATGTAGAAGAAACCTAGATTCTTTCTTAAAGCATTCTTAAGGATTCATTCTCTTTCCCTCAAATCTTGTTCTTCTCCCTTTATTTTTAATATCTTGATAAATGGAACTACCATCCACCGAGTCTGTTGATGCAGAAATCTGGGAAATTCCTAGATTTTTCCCTTTCCCTCGTCCCTTGTTTCCCATGGAATTACTCCCCGGAACCCCACCTCCTCATTCTCTCACCAGCATGCCTTTCCCTCTCCTCATGGTCTCTCCCCCGAGGCTGGCAGCAGCCTCCAACCTAGTGCCCAGCTCCAATCCGGCTCCCTGTGTCCACCCTCCGTAAGATAGCGAGAAAGTGCTCCCTAGAAAGCCATGCTAATCATGCTAGCCCTGCATTTAATCCCTTCATGGTTAGCATTCACCTTCAACTAATCTGAAAGCTTTTTAGCTTAGCACAAAGGCCTCCGAGTCACGGGGCCCGCCCGCCAGCCTCCCAGCCAGAAGGCTTTGCAGGGTCCAGTCCGGTCTTTTCACATGTGGTGGGTTCCTCACTGCCTCCCCTTGTCTAATCTCTACCTGTAACCAGTCACAGTCCCAGGAGGAAACAGGACAGGTGGGTGAAGGGACCACTCACATGGGTGAGGTTCAGATGTAGAGAAACCTCAGGGCATGGGGCAGGAGCCAGGGACACAGATAGCACCCCTCAGCCTCTGGGGTGAGGAAGCAGCTTCAGAGACCTGAAGCCAGAGGCTGTGATGACGGGGCCCCCTGACAGGACCTCTGGCCTTTGGTCAAGGCACAGTCAGCCTGCAGTGGCCAAGCAGGGAGGATGCGGGGCAATGAATAACGTGATGATGTTACTGTGCTTCCCATGGGCTCCCACCTGGCCCCACTGGCTGAACCAGCCGGAAGCCAGAGGGCAGGACACAGAGCATGGCAGGAAAGGAGGGCTCCACAGAGCACACGGGGTCCCTAGAATGGAACACCCTGCTCCTCCCTCAAAACTCGGCCGGGCCACCTTGCTGGGAGGCCTGCTTGAGCACCTCCATCCCTGGCTC
The DNA here is from genome assembly GCF_041296235.1 of Equus asinus. Classification (NCBI taxonomy): domain Eukaryota; kingdom Metazoa; phylum Chordata; class Mammalia; order Perissodactyla; family Equidae; genus Equus; species Equus asinus. The sequence goes on along the minus strand of NC_091810.1, from coordinate 86,412,596 downwards.
ACATGAGTGCCCCTCATCTGAGCTCCCAGCGCTCCGTGACTGGCTCACTTTAGGCTCTCAGCAAAGGTGTGTGGAGCACGGGCATGAACGAATCTTTTCACATCTCCCTGGTGGCCCATCTCCCCTCAAACTTGGGTAATGAGCTTCACATATTTACAATTTTCTATCTTAATTAGGCTTTCCTTGATTTGTTTTTCCAAAAATAACCACCTGGAAGCTTCCAAGGTCCTCTGTGGTACAGATTTCAGGGTCTGGAGGGCAAGACGGCGCTTCCCTCCTTGGCCCCAGTGAGGCAACATATTCACGACTGCCTTGCCCTGTGCCCAGATGGAGGTAATGACAGCCCCGAGCAATCACTCTGTCCCGGGCCCTGCACTCAGAACTTACAGGCCTGCCTAACCTACCCAAACATCCTAGGAGGCAGTCACTACTGGTCCAGTTTCACAGATGAAGAGGCTGAGGCTCAGAGAGGTTCCCGACCATCCCTAGTGCCACACATTTACTAAGCGGTAGAGCCAGGAGGCGGATAAGAGCTTCAGGAACTTCATGCATTAAAAATGCTATGGAGGGGCCAGCCTGGTGGTGCAGTGGTTAAGTGTGCCCATTCTGCTTCACTGGCCCAGGGTTCACCGGTTTGGATCCTGTGTGTGGACATGGCACCACTTGGCAAGCCATGCTGTGGTAGGCGTCCCACATATAAAGTAGAGGAAGATGGGCACGGATGTTAGCTCAGGGCCAGTCTTTCTCAGCAAAAAGAGAATTGGCGGGAGATGTTAGCTCAGGGCTAATCTTTCTCAAAAAAAAAAAAAAAATGCTACAGAGCCCACAACCTTCCCAATTCAAAATATAAACAAATAACCCGAAACTAATGCAGGTGATGGAAGTAAAGTAGTTTCCAAGTTCTATAATTCTGAAGATCTGGATGCATTTCTCTGCAGCTGAACTTCTCTCCTTTTTGTGTGTCCCCCTCCTTTGCTGGTGCCTAAAGCACTCCTCAGGTGCCTGTTGGCTCACCTGGTCCCGGGTGAGAGGTGTGAGTCCAGGTGGAGGCTCGGCACCACCAGCTCCCCTCCAGGCCATCTCAGCGCGAGTGGAGTGGAGTGCAGAGTGGCCCTGGAATCTTCCTGCCCAGCCGCTGCAGCCACGCCTTTGTCTTCCCTCCTGCAGATGTTACCCAGGCCCCCCAGCTGACTCCTAGTGCTGTTTCTACTCTCGGTTGGCCAGTAAGAGCACCCTGGAATTCCCAGCACCCAGATCATTGTATCTTCCACCTCTCCCAATCGCCAGCTGGTCTTGGAGGCTGGAAGGGAAAAAGCACAATATGCAAGGAAGGTCCCAGGTGCAAGGACAAATCTCGAACAAGAGCAACCTGGGTTGGAGTTTCGAGAGGGAAGTGACGCCTGCCGGGGAGGGCTCTGCAGGCTCTGGGAAGAGGCAGGGTCTGAGCTGGTGCAGAAGGTGGAGGGGTTTCCAGAGGGAATGAGGTGAGAGTTAAGGCCTAGGGCAGGTGGGACTCAGAGGGGGTGGAGGAGAGAGGGAAGGCAAGGGTGAGCTCATGACAATGCAATGGCCCTAGCCTCGTGGGGTCCTCTGTAGTCTGTCTGAAGTAAACCCTGGGCAGTTTGGCCCACTGCTCACACATTTTAACTGTCTTGGTTTTGATTATATATTTTTCTTTCCGAATATCTGATGCCTGTCTTCTTAAATGCTCTCTTAAGGCAGAACGAATCTTGTCTCCTGTCCTCCTGTGGCTCACCGTTGGTTTCAGGAGCAACAAGGTAATTAGACTGATTGCTCCAGGCTAGGGCCGCTGCCTAGACCGGAGTGGTCTCCTCCCACTCACACAGCATGTCTGCTTGCCTGGCCAGGCTCCTCCAGCATGAACCATAACCAGTGCCTTCTAGGTGGGAGGGGCGGAAAGCAGTGGTGGGGACGCTGTGCCTCATCCATCCCGCGGGTCAGTTCTATAAAGGAAGGTGTGCACAGTGCCTCTGTGACATGCAGCCTCTGTGACATGCGGCAGAGGAGCATTTCAGGCCATCACCGCGAGCTGCTGTGTTCTTCCCTTCCCAGGTCAGCTTGTCTTTGGCCAGCTCGTAGATCAGCAGCCGTTCTGCCTCTGTAGGTGCCAGCCTACCTCTGAGAACCAGGGTGAGGCGGTGGCCTGGGGTGTGGTGCCCCAAGGGCAGAACACCAGCTCCTGGGGAGACCCTTTCTCGCCAGGCTTAGGGTGTGAGGTTGCAGCTCTTTTTCTCTCTAGACATTTTCCAGGCCCTTCCAGCAGCTTTGTGAATCTTTTTTTTTTTTAAAAAAAGAAACAAAGGAGAAAGTTTTTGCTTCGAATGGGCAGCTGTCTGTCTCCATCTGTCTCCACAGCACCAGACCCAGGGCAGAGCATGGGTTGTTGCAGGCTCTCCATGAGTGCCAAGTGGACAGAGGACAGAACCGTGAGAGGAAGCGGGGCTCCAGGGCTCAGATTCTGAAGTCCTAGTTCTGGCACCTCCGTTTACCGTCTGTGTGTATTTCGGTCCTTCGCTTCACCTCTCTGGGCCTCAGTTTCCCCCAAATAAACTTGCTCTCAGAATGACAGTCCTTCCTAGCTCTGCCATCCTCCCTGGGCTGTGGGAAGGATATAGGAGATAACATGTGGAGGTACTTATTAAATGGTAAAGAGCTCTGCAACAATACCATTTATTTATTGATCAATTTCTGAAACTCTGTGTAAGCCATATCCCACTTTAAAGCTACTAAGAGAATTCTTTGCTTTGGGGACCCTGTAGGGGTTCCTTTGAAGAATCCCTTTGAAATGGGAATTTCTTCCCCTAGCATACCATCTCTGCTTAGGTGAAGGCTCCTGTGAGAGCTGGGGCTGTCTTGGCTCCAGCAATGCAAGCATCCCCACCTCTGTATCCGTGCCAAATGCTCTCGGCCTCCACCAATTTCAGGGGACAGCTATTTATTCATGGATTTCTGTAAGAATGTGCTCATTTATTAATTTCTCCCCTGAGATGATCAATCCTGCAGGCATCTCCTTGCTCTTTCCAGCCTCGGTCCACGAGAGGGTCCATGCTCTGCCTGGGACACTGCTCTTCTCTTCCCAGTTCCCTGCTAACTCATACTCATGATTCAGGTCTCAGCTGGCACACACCTCCTCCAGGAATTGTGTGCCCGGTGCCCAGTGCAGGGCTGGACAACTGTGGGCACTCAATCAATCTTCAGTGAATGAATGAGTGAATTTCACTTGGGTTGTAATCCACACTTTCCTCAAAGGTAAGCAACAGCATGAAATTCGAATTGAGTACCTTCATTATTAGCTGTGCATGCCTTACCCCATCCCTCTCCTGCTCCTGGCACTTTGGACACAGGCCCCCTTGTTTCACTATTGTGTCCTAACTGACCTTCAAACAGGCTCCAGCCTCACACATACAAGTACTAAGTTGGTCACCACCAGGTCAGACAAGAGATCAAATGGTGCACAAAGGGAAAGGTACGATTCTGGGGACATCAGGCAGTTTCCATGGTAACCACTGGTTTCCCTCAAGCTCCCTTCCTCCACAGGGGGTGGAGATGGAGGGACCCTTTGCTACACCAGGACAGAACACACCAAACCCCGGCCCCCTACTCTGAGGGCACTTAGGCCAAGGAGAGAGGTCAATGCCGCTCAGGACCCCAGGGGTCTCGACAGGGCCTCTCTCATGGAATCTGGGTAAATGTATCTGATGCCCATGACTGCCTGTTTCACACCTAAACAACTAAGTCCACTCCTTGGAATCGACTTCTGGGAAGGAAGTGGACTAGATGAGTAACTCTGAAAATGTGAGCCTGGAGGGTTAGAATCAGGACTTAGAAAAAGATGCAACAAGGAAGGATCAAGAAGGACATGCATTCATTAAACACACATGGAGTTGTGCTGACGTGGGCCAGGATGGTGCTGGGATCCTGCAGTTTACCCTATCTCCGCTCACAGATGAGAAAACCAGGGGAGGCTCAAGTCAGTCAGGGACATGGGGCTGGTGAAGGTCAGGGACGGGAGAGCCTCCCCGTTGGGTCCAGCCTCCCACTGTTTCTCACCTCCCAACTTGGGCCATTGCAAGAGTGAGCCACTTGGTCTCGACCCTCCGAGCTCCCCAGCCCCAGTTGGCCCTTCATTGAGCAATGGGAGAGATCTTTGTAAAATCCAATTTGGATCTCGTTACCCCTGAACTTAAAGTTGTGGATGGTTGCCCATTGTCTGCAGGATGGAGTCCCAAAGGGCTTTGTGTGCCCTTCATATTGTTACCCACCATCCCCGCCTCCACCCACAGGAGCCCTGCTCCAGTGGAAGGGAGGCAGAGAGAAACGCAGACAGACGGGATCCTAAATTCACGCCAGGCCCTCTGACTGTCAGGCATCTCCACCATGAGCTGACACTGAACCCAAGCCTGCTATCTATCAGTCATGGCTGAGAAGCAGAAGTTTTGAGGTGTCATTTGTCTTTTAGCAACTTAATTGAGGTATAATTTACAGATCTTAAAATTTACCTGTTAGAATATTTCAATGACTTTTAGTAATTTTAGAGAGGCGTGCAACTATCACCACAATCAATTTTGAGAACATTTCCACCACACCAAAAAGATGCCCCTTGTGCCCATTTGCAGTCACCTTGAAGTCTTACACCCCACATCCCGGGCAACTGCCTGAGACGGATCTGCTTTCTCTCTTTGTTAGTTTACCTTTCCTGAACATTTCATATCAATGGAATCATACGGTATTCTGTCATAATACAGTAACATAAGAGTCCATTGTGACTAGCTTCTTCTACTTAGCATAACGTTTTTGCAATTCATCCACGTCATACTGTATACAGGTAATGCATTACTTTTTATTGATGAACGATATTCTAGTGTATGGATATACCATATTTTGTTTATCCATTCACCAGTTGATGGACATTTGGGTTGTTTCTGATTTTAAGCTATTATAAATAATGCCACTATTAATATTCATGTGCAAGTCTGTATGTAGGCATATATTTTTCTTATCTCCTAGATGGATTTCCGAGTGGAGTTTTTGGGTCATTTACGTTTAACTTTTTAAGAAACTGACAAACAGTGTTCTAAAGTAACTCCACGACTTTACTTTCCTCACCCCGACCCTGCAGTGTATAAAGGGCACAGTTTCTGCACACTCTTGTCAACACTTACTGTCTGGTTTATTATTACTATTATTGTTATATCCATTTCCAGGAGCCTGAAGTGGTAGATTACTGTGGTTTTAATTCGCATTTCCCTAATGACTAATGATGTTGAGTACCTTTTCACTTTTCATTCATATATCTTCTTTGGTGAAATGTCTATTCAAATCTCTTGCCAATTTTAAAATCAGGTTGTTTGTCTTCTTATCATTGAATTGTAAGATCTTCTTATATATTCTGCATTCAAGTCCTTTATCAGATATATATTTTCTCCAAGTCTGTGGCTTGTCTTTTCATATCCTTATGGAGTCTTTTGAAGCAAAAAAGTTTTAATTTTGATAAAGTCCAATTTATCAAGGTTTTTATAGATCATGGTTTGGTATTATATCTAAGAATTCCTTGCCTAACCCAAGGCCATGAAGATTTTCTCCTATGTTTTTATCTGAAGGTTTATAGTTTTACCTCTTACGTTTAAGTTAATTAATGATCCATTTTGAGTTAGTTTTTGTGTATGTTGTGGGGTAAGGGTATATATTCGTCCTTTTGCATGTGGGTATCCAATTATTCTAGCACCATTTGTTAAAAAGGTTACCCCTTCCCCCATTGAATTAATGTGGCATCTGTGTCGAAAATCACTTGATCACAAATGTAAGGGGTTATTTCTAGACTCTCAGTTCTGTTCCATTGATCTATATTCGTATCCTTCCAACAGTATCCCACTGTTTTAATTACCGTAGACGTAAAGGAAGTTTTGAAATCACGAAGTCTCAGTCTTCCAACCTTGTTCTTCCTTTTCAAAAGGGTTTTGGTTATTCTGTGTCCTTTGCATTGCCAGGATCATCTCGTCAATTTCTGCAAAGAAAGCCTGCTGAGATTTTGATAGGGATTGCATTGAATATGCAGATCCATTTGTGGAGAACTGCCATTGTAACAACACTGAATCTTCCAATCCATGAACTTGGAATGTCACTCCACTTATTTAGCTGTTTCTTTTTTTTTTCCTCAGCAATGTTTTTATAGTTTTCAGTGTACCAGTCTTGCACTTCTTTTGTTAAATTTATTCCTCAGCATTTTATTGTTTTTGATGGCTTTTTGAATGGAATTATTTTCTTAATTTCATTTTCAGATTGTTCATTGCTAGTATATAAAAATATCATTGAGTTCTTTATACTGATCTTGTATCTGCAAACTTGCTGAACTTGCTCATTAGTTCTGGTAGAATTTTGTTGATTCTGTAGGATTTTCTACATCTAGGCTCATGTTGTCTGTGAACAAAGACAATTTTTACTTCCTCCTTTACAATCTAAATGTCTTTAATATCTTTTTTTTTTTTGGTCTTATTTGACAGGCTTAGAAACGTCAGTTCAATGTTGAATAGAAGTGTTGAGAACAGACATCCTTACCTTGTTCCTATTTTATGGGGAAAGCTTTCAGTCTTTCACCATTAAGTATGCTATCAGCTATAGATTTTTTGTAAATGCCCTTTATTAGGTTGAGGAAGTTTCTCTATTTTTAGTTTGAGTGGATGTTAAATTTTTCATATGCTTTTTCTGTGTCTGTTGAGATGATCACGTGGTTTTTCTTCTTGCTAATTTTGTCCATTTTAATAAGATGGTGTATTAATTAATTGATTTTTGGATGTTAAACCAGTCTTTGATTCCTGGGATAAATCTGACTTGGTCACAGTGTATAAACTTTTTATGTGTCGTTGGAGTTCATTTGTCAATATTTTGAGAGTTTTTGCATCTATGTCCATGAGAGATGTTGCTGTGTTTTCTTATGATGTCTTTATCTGACTTTGGTTTCAGGATAATCCTGGCCCTTCATCCTCCTCTGTTTCCTGAAGAATTTGTGAAGGATTGGCATTATTTCTTCTTTAAATATATGATAGAATCCACTAGTGAAGTCATCTGGGCCCGGGCTTCCTTTGTGGGAAGATTTTTAATGACTAATTCAATTTATTTGCTTGTTATAGGTCTATTCGGATTTTCTTTTTCTTTTTTTGAGTTAGTTTTAATTATTTGCATCTTTTAGGGATTTTTCCATTTCATTGAAGTTGTCTAATTTATTGACACAAAATTGTTCATAATAGTCCCCCAGTTTGTTGTTTGTCTTTGGTCAATTTCCAGAGTCCTGAAATGGTGGTTTTTGATGATTTTTTTTTTTTTAACTTTCATTGTCCTTTTTTGGGGGAGAGTATTTGCCGAGCTCCTCACTCTCCCATTCCGGAAGTCACACCCTTCTCTTCTGATTTTGATACCACATCCTCATTTTTCAGTGAAGGAGACCTTGTGTGGCCGACTATTTCAGACCTTCAAGTTTCTATTCAAATGACAACTCCCTGAGGGGCTCTTCTTGGCCTCTCTCCTCTCACATGCCTCTCCTCCCCCTCCAGGTTCTCCTTATCACATCAGTCAGTCCTGTTTTATCATAATGCTTACCACTCTCTGGATTCATTCCACTTATTCAGTCATTTTCTCATGTTTATCGTCCACGCCCAGCTCAAGCCTCCCTGCCAGAACGTTAGTGCCACGAAAGCAGAGGCTGTCTGTCCTCAGCTCTATTGACAACTGCCTGGCACATTATCAGCGGAACCTGATAAATATCTGTTGATGAATGGGTGAGTGAAGGAATAAAGAAAGGAAGGATTATATAAATAAATAAAGGAAGGAAGGCGATAAGGGCTCCAAGCTGGGGCACTGATTTCTAGAGCAGTGATTCTCTAGTCCATTGTTCTTTCTTCCTAAATTAAAAATGTGCTCCCAGGGTGGGGGTGGAGGAAGCAATAGGAGGGAAAAACTAATCTATACCGAGCCTTACTGCCCATGGACAGGCAGCAGACGTTTCCTGCACATTTCTAAGCCCCCTTGCAGTTAGGTTGGGACCAAGTGACTAGTTCAGGTCAACAGGAGGTAATTGGGAGAGAGTCTATTATGTCTCCACTGCCCTAACTCAGCAAGACAGATATTACTGTGCCCCTTTAAAGATGGGCTGCTGAGGGCCAGAGGTCAAGCAATATGACCAACCTCGCCCAACTGACAAGAGGTGGAGCCAGCTTTCTTTTAAAACCCAGTTCAAAGGATTTGTGCTCCTTCTGCGTTTTCACTATTCCGGGCAACCTACGTGGAAGTAATTATGTCATTAAGTTATTATAAACAATTAGCACCAGAGCTGGTTTACTGTGAGTTAGGCAAAGGATCAAAAGCCTCATTTCTTTTCCCTTTTCCTTTCTTAATGTGAGTACACATAATGTTTTGCATCAGTGCAGCCCTGGCGAACTATCAAAATGATTTTTAGGCTGACTTAATTAAAATTTAGGACAGAAGAGCTAGTTGAGTGCGGAAATGGGTTCCTGAGATGACGTTCGTGGTTTAAATGTGAGCCTTGTAGGGAGCGCTTCAAATGCTTTTGCTCGGTCACTCACTCCCCCACCCAGCGTGTTTTCTGGTTTGATGTCCGCTATCAGCGGATGCAGAGATGAAGAGAGTCAGCCCCCACCCTGAAGAGCTCAGAGTCCAGAGGGAGAGCCGGAACAAAGGCTGCTTTTCCCCACAAACACCAGCAACACACCGCCACCGCCTGTTTCTGCACGGATTCCCGGGGCAGCGTTTGTTGCCAAGGTTGTGAGTGGGTCATGGGGTGATCGCAGACTCGAAGGCAATGCCTTTGAACGACAGGATCTTTGCTCTTGGTGTGGATGGCTGGAGGTCTGGAGGAGGTTTGGCTGCCAGCCCTGCCTGGGAGGGCCATTTGGCTGTGGCCTCTGCTTCTGGGTTTATTCTGCCTCTTGTGCACCTGTGTGGGAAGCCCACTGCTCCCCGGCCTCACTGCATCAGCACCTGCAAAACGGAGGGCTGGGTCAAACTAGCCTTTCCCTCCCTCAGGTGCATGGCATCTGTGGCATTTAAAAAACATTGTGCTGTTCTCTCACTCCCAGACTAACAGGATCAAAATACGGGAGTTGGGGGGTTTGAGTGATGGGGTGGGTGGTGGTAGAGGATTGACACATCTAGAAAAGCACCCAGGTGACAGTATGAGCTGCCAGGATTGGGAACTAGAATAATATTAATCTAGAATAATCTCTTGGGTCCCTTCCAGCTCTGTGCAGATTCAAGTATGCAAGGCACGACCTGAGAAAGGGTCACAGTCTCAAATGACATTTCCAGAGCTGAAAGGCACTCCTAATGCCCTGCCTGGGATGTGGCCTCATGTTTTCCTAAGTGCTTTCATGCTCATTAAGCAATGCTCTTTAAAGACGAGCGCCATAGCAAGACAGGTATTTTAGGCATTTTATAGATGAAAAACACTCCCCCTAAAAGGACAGTTAAGAGTCTCTCCAAGGGTCACCCACTATTTAGCCACATACTGGGACCAGAACCCAGCCAGCCTGTGGACCCCCAGCCCGGAGCTGCCTCCAGGAGCTCTAACTGCTCTGTAAAGCCAAGAAGCTTCCAGAAAGTTTTTCCAAGGGGAGGTAGAAGGGGGTTGGCCACATTTCTCCAAGACTCTGCAAGACTGGAGAGCCGGGTTGCACAGAGTCCTGAGAGGCGGGGACCCGTTTATGGGCCACCTTCTGATACACGGAGCGTGGGGAGCCCCAGCTTGCCCAGCAGGCGCTCTGCAGCCCTCAGCTCTAACGGAGAATCAAAGACAACTGAGCCCACTATGGCGGTGGTGAGAGCAGCCTCTCCGTGTCAGCCTGGCTCCCGCTGAGACAGGGAGAGACAGTCCTGCCAGGGCACTTCACGCTTAACCCCTTGCTACTGGCTAATGGGCTGTCAGAATCCATAACAGAGTCTGCCTTTCTGCCCTGCAAGCCAGAAATGGATCCTATTTTCCTCCATATTAGGTTGCCCAGGGTTTTAGTTCAGCACCGGATTTAGCAGCTCAGATGGAGAAGTCTGAACCCCCCATGCACCCTGGTGGCCCTTGGCCACACTGGAAATGATGGCGCCCAGAGGCTCTCAAACCACGGTCCTCTGTGCTCTGCATGAGACAGTCTGGGTCCCAGATATCCCCTAAACCTCATTCTAAAGGCACATGGAGAAAGTACAAAATGAGTTAGGCCAAAGAGTCTCCACTCAGCTCTGACCCCTGCAAGCAGCATCTCCTGCAGTCTCTTCTCTTCCTGGGCTTGGTGTCCCTGTCCCTCACATAAAGAGACCATCTTGGGGGCCGGCCCAGTGGCTCAGCGGTTAAGTGCATACATTCCACTTCAGCGTACGTTCCACTTCAGGGGACTGGAGTTCGCCAGTTCAAATCCTGGGTGTGGACATGGCACTGCTTGGCAAGCCATGCTTTGGTAGGCGTCCCACATATAAAATACAGGAAGATGGGCACAGATGTTAGCTCAGGGCCAGTCTTCCTCAGCAAAAAAAGAGGAGGATTGGCAGATGTTAGCTCAGGGCTAATCTTCCTCAAAAAAAAAAAAGAGACCATCTTGGGTCAACGAGGCAAGTGCTAAAGCGATAACAATAATAAAAATCTCTATGCTGGGGTGGGGGGCACATACCCGAGGCACCACCCAGCCCAGCCTAAGGCCCGGAAGGCTTCCTGGAGGAGGAGACATCAGAGCAGCAGGAGGAATGCACAGTAGGTGCTCCATGAACATGGGTAGGGCTGAGACGGGTCGCACAGCTATACAGCAGCCTCCTGCTAAGGCCTCGCCCTGCTCCAGAGGTACCTATGGATTTTCATTCTGTCTTAAGAACCACAGACAGTCTTCTCACATCTGAGCCAGCATTTGGCGTGGGTGGGGCGACCTGTGATTCTCAGACTTAAGGGAGGTAGAGGGATTTGGGGTGTGGCCTCCCCTGGGCCACCCTCAGGATGGGGCCTCACGAGTCTCTGGGGCTCTGTGCTTAGACCAGACCCTACTCTCTCTCAGGCCTGTCTGGTTTTTGCCAGGGCCAGCTCAAAGCTGAGACTATACATCCCAGTGTGGGGGAGGGCCGGCAAGGCCCTTTCTGGCCACACTCATCCTCCACCAAGGCGTGTCCTGACTGTTGGCAGTGGGTGCCCTCCTGCAGCTCATCTGACTCCCCGGGAGGTTGGAGACATGGTCATCAAGACGCCAGCCCACCACACTCCAAAGAAGGTGCATCAGCTTTCTGTCTACAGATGGATTTCTGGAGAGGTCCTCAGCTGGGGTCGGAGGAGAGGGCAACACCACAGGTTGTGGCGACCTCTCGCAGAAGGCCTCTGGGGTCTGTCTTCACACCTGCGCATCTGGACGTGAAAGAGTAAGCACCGTAACTATGAGGGTGTGTGTCCGTGCAAAAGGGTGTCTGGAGTGTGTGCCCATGGAGGGGGCTCTCACGTTGTTGGCCCAGGGGCAGCGTTGAGAAACGTGCATCAGTTCATCTCTCTGGCCCCTTCTGTCAGGGCATCTTTTTTTTTTTTTAAAGATTGGCACCTGAGCTAACATCTGTTGCCAATCTGTTTTTTCCCTTCTCCCCAAAGCCCCCCAGTACACAGTTGAGCTGAGTCCCAAGCTTGGATCAGCTTTGCTTTTTACTAACCATGGGGCCTGGGGCCGTGTTTTCTCTAAGCCTCAGTTTCCTCACCTGTAAAATGAGGACGCCAACTACCTGGCTGGTTGTCAGGACTGACACCATCCGTAACGTGGCAGGTTACATGAGTAACTGGTACCCAGCTCATGTTAATACTCAGTTCCCTTTCTCCTTGTCACTGTTTGAAATGATAATATCGACATTAGTGCAATGTTTTAAAGTTTTCTTTTTAATCGAAGACAACTGTTTCCTAGGTGTCACCCAGCTCAGGTCCTTGCAGGAAAAAGCCCGCAATCCTGCCTTAGTTTGCAGTGAGTTTTACCAGTCGTAGGAGCTTTGGCTAAGGGCACCTCCAGGGAGAAGCTCAGCTGTGGCCTGCTTTGTGCATCCACTCTGGGGCTGTCCACCGCGGGCGATCTCTCACTCCACTGACTCCCAGCGCACTTCCTGCTTTCTGCTCCCTCTGATGATAGTTTACACCCATGTTCGTCTTCTCTTTAAGTTCCCATATCTATTGAGCGGTGGGTCCAAGGCTCTGTGTGCTGTTGGCCATTCTCTTCCCTGGAGGAGCTCACAGTCAGTGGAGAAACAGATGGTCAGAATTCAGGGTGGCCAGTACCGGGTGATGGAGGTACTGCCAGCAGGGAGGTGGGGATGTCTGAGCTGTGTCATCGCTAACATGAGTTTTGCCAGATGCTCAAAAAATACTATGGTTAACTTTTCATTCATTCTTATTCAAGGACAAAAGCTTATGTTAATTTACATTTTTTGAAGGCAACAAACAAATGTTCATCTACCAAGGAAATCAGCGTAGCCCTCGTGTAGAATATAAACATCTCCCCTGTGATGTCCTGGACATGACGGTCCATCCCCATTCCTCCTGGGAGTGGGAGGTGCTGTGAGTAGGGGACAAGGAGCAGAGCCAGCCCAGCCTGCCGCCCGTCACCTGCCCCGCGTTCAGTCCTGGCCAGGTCCCCTTCATCCTCCCTGATCCCCAGGGGGCAACACTACTCCTTCTTCTCCAGGACACTCCCTAGGCTGCTCCAAACCACACTGGCCCTTCACCTCTGAAATCTGACAGCGTGTCCCAGCTGCCCCAGCATTGTGTCGGATACGCCCATATTGCTGACAGCCCTCCACCTACTGACATATTTACCAAGCACCCTCCTTATGCCAGACACCGGGCTAAAAGCTAAGGGCATTTTCTCATTGTAGCCTCACAACAATCCTATGAGATTTGTATTAATATTCCCATTTTACAGATAAAAAAGCAAGGCTCAAATGACCACAAAAAATAGGTGGAATGGTAGAGAAATTTCCTGAGTCAAACTGTTTATCCAGAAGAGTGAAAGTTCATATTTAAGTTTAAAAAATTAAATAAGAAATGCCATTCTTATATAAGAAATGCCAATCTAAGAAAAGTAATTCTTATACCCATGCACAATTCAATAGCAAGGCCACTTTCTTTCTGTAAAACACCTTGGACTTACACATTACCTTATCTGCTCTTCTGAACATGTTTTTTGCTTGTTGTTGTTGAGGTAAGACCGGTATATAACATCATGTAAGTTTTAGGTGTACAACGTTGTAATTCGACATCTGTATACACTACAAAGTGATCACCCCAAAAGGCTAGTTACCATCCATTACCATACAGCTGACTGCTTCCCCTCTGGTAAGCACCAATCTGTTGTCTGCTTCTATGATTTTGTTGGTTCCAGTTTTAGCTTATCTTTTCTTCTGACAACACAGTGAGAGTCCCGTGTGCAGCTTCCCTCTGCCAAGTGACTCCACATCTCCCAAGGACGGGACCAGCCCTTGCACTTCTTCAGACACCTCTTAGAGTGTGGCACAGGCTGGAGCAAATGATGGGCCTGAAGAGTGTCTGTCAGCCAGCAGGAGGACAGCCAGTGTGGGGTGGGGGCACCTCCTCCCAAAATGTCACCTCCTAAAGGTCAGTGTTGACATGGGGGGCATGAAGACAGTGACGAGTATGCAAGTGGGGAAGCAGCGAGGTCTGTCTCCGAGTCTATCTCACAGAAGGGAGTAGAAGGGAGACATTAAGGGTTTGATTTCACCAAGCATGGGTAGACCTACTTAATCCAGGCCCACTCCAGAGTCACGCCTTCCACATTAAACCAAGGACATGCCTACAGCCACAATGCAGGCTGGGGCTGCATCTTTTTGGAAGCGGACTCTCACAGTGCCTCAAGAGATGTCCAGTGGGCTGGGAGGGGGAGTCAGGGAGGACTGTGGAATCAGCAGAAATCCTCCTCCCCCCACAGGACCACCCAAAGTGCTAGGACATTTGTCAGTGTGGATCTGAAGTCAGTGTGGGTCAATGTGGGTGGAGTGACACGGGAATAAAGTTTACATGGTGGCCACAAGAGATGGCAATGTGGTGGGGAGAAAGGTACCATCAGCAACTATAGGATGTAAAGTTTCTTTACCATTAAAGGGCATAAGGTGTCTTGAACCACAAAAGATGTGTAATCTTGCAAAAACAGGAGGCAACGGCTCACTCCCAGATGGAAGTCCAGTGTCCTTAGGTGGCCCAACATCCCACCCCTATTGCTGCACCTATGGGGGATATCATCACACGGAGGTCAGTGTGAGGAGTCCCACAGGCCATTTTTAGGAGGGTCTTTTCTAACTATTTCCAGCCTCACCTCCCCCACCCCTCCCCTCTCCCAGATACCAAGGCTATGTGCCTAGTTACTGTCCAGATGCAAGAAGCCACAGCCAACAAGCAGCACTTTCCTGAGTGGGTTGTGTGTGACAATGAACAGGGGCCGATTTCCCAGGCTGGCCATTCTTCAGTGCGCTCAGCCTTCCCACCGGCCCCAGGTCCACTCTTATAGTTCAGCGTCTGCAGTCTGCTGCGGCCTCAGCATGCGGGGCTGTCGGTCTGCCAGGACCCCAGGCAGCCTGTCTGGTTGAACCCAGGCAAAGATGGACAGCTCCACATGGCATTTGTATCATTCCTCTTAGAGTATTACTATTTAGAAGTGACAAAGAAATACATAAATGGTCCAGAGTAAATACTTTGTCATCATTATCCATTAATATTTCATGGAGGCCATCTGAGTGAGCTTTCCAGCTGCTAATGGAGAGCAGGCATTACTAGAACTTGAGTGAGGTAGCGGTAGCTTCCGGAAAAGATAAGGCCTGGCTGAGGACACCAGGAGGTTCGGTGGAGAGAGATGAATTCCTCTGCTCTGAAGGAGATAACTGGTCCCAATTAGCAAAAAAACCTCTGAATAATAGGTATAATTTGAAGGAGGGCTTTGAGTAAACACGGGACACTGCTAGCAGGGCCATAGTGAGGGGGCTGCTATATTTCCTAGAGGATCTCTGACAGCTTTAATGAATAGGTAGGAATCATTGTTAATTAGCACATCCACTCTCGGAATGCAAATGTGGCTGCCAACCCAGCAGCTTTGCTCTCAGTACACGAACTGTGTCCATGTTTACCAGGTGACGGTCCCCAGAGGCTTGTTTTTTATAAATTGCTTTTGGGGGTGGGGGGTGAGGAGATTCTTAATAGGAATTCCAGGAAACCCTGGGTTTCTGAGCCTAGCTGCGTACTGAAGGGAATGCCTGAGTTGGTCTTAGGACAAAATTTCAATGACCAACAGCCTTAAGGACATGAGCAATAGGACTTTCCATTAGGCCTTTGTGACCCCAGCACGTACCCTTTCCAACTAATGATTGTGGAGGCGTCTGTAGCCCTAGGACCTCCTCTGGGCTTTGATTAATAAAGAATGTTAATGATTATTTTGTAATTAAAAGCTATCATTTATTGAGTACTGGCAAATGCACTATTTCTTTTAACAGCTACCCTCTGGGTAGGTCCAATATTATCCTTATTTTGACTCAGGAAAATTGCTTAATCAGATTAACTCAGCCCTCTCAGGTCACTCATTGGGATTAGAGTCAGGATGAGAACCAGGTCTGTCTCACTCTCCTGCCCAGGGGAGTTCCTCAGGTACACTTGTCACTCCAGGGCAGAAGACGGCAGATTCCCTCCTTGACTCTCCAGCTGTTTCCCTCTTTGTATGGCTGAAACACCCATCTCGCTGCTCCAGGAACATCTACCTGCTTATAGCTCCCCGAGTACAATCTGGGAGCTCCTGCTCCAATGCCTCAGCACTCGATTCTTCCTTGACTTTAAACCTACTAAGAAAAAATACCCAGGGGCTGGCCCCGTGGCCGAGTGGTTAAGTTTGTGCGCTCCGCTGCAGGCGGCCCAGTGTTTCGCTGGTTCGAGTCGTGGGCGCGGACATGGCGATGCTCATCGGGCCACGCTGGGGCGGCGTCCCACATGCCACAGCTAGAAGGACCCACAACGGAGAATATACAACTATGTACTGGGGGGCTTTGGGGAGAAAAAGGAAAAAAAGAAAATCTAAAAAAAAGAAAATACCCAAACTGGCAAATAAGTTAAAAAGATGACTATACGACCCTTTAAAGTCATCCTGAAGCACAGGTCAGACTCTACAGCCTGAAGGCCAAATCCAGACAACCACGTGTCTTTGTAAATAAAGTTTTATTGAAACACAGCCACATCCATTCATTTAAATATTGTCGAGGGCAGCTTTTGTGCTGCAATGGCAGAATTGAGTAGTTATGGTAGAGACCTTATGGCCCACAAAGTCTAAAATATTTACTCTCTGGGCCTTTATAGAAGTAGTTTGCTGACCCCTACTCTAGGGGGACTTGACTGTGTTTCTTCTTACCATTTACCGTTGATTAGGACCCAGATAAATTTTGTACTTTGTAAAGGTTAGAGGTCAATGTACAGAACACAAATAAGGGGCAGATGCTGTTAGAGAAAAATCTCGAAAGTTAGAGTTTTATTGTCCTGCAGGAATTACCCAGCTTCGCATCCAGTTTACCTGTCTCTTCTCAGCCTTTCTTTTTATCTCACAGACTATATAAAACCCCAGCTCTCATATTATCTTTTGTATGATTTTGTCATCTTGCTGTTTCTCTCATTAAAAAGTTAAATGAAACTCTGATACATGCTTGCTCTCCCTCTCTCTCCATTGTGAGAAATTCATTTTGACAAGCTGTTCCATCCACTTCTAATCATAATTCAATGCTTACCTGGGTTGTCCCCTTCTCTGGGAAGCCTTCCCTCATCCAGCCCTCGTTACTGGCCTCTCTCTCTTCACCTGCAGTGTCCTGAGTACCCTTTCCTTGACATGAATTCTCTCATTTGGGAGTGAAATGAGGGATGCTAAAGAAACAAGGACTAAGGCTTCTGTGGGATCCGAGAGAAGAAACTGCTCAGCTGTGGACAGTAGAGGTTGGGGTGGGGACTGGTGTTGAGGGGTCCCCAGATTTGTGAAACAACTATCAGCCTTTTGATAACTTTACTCAATGATTTTCACCATCTTGAGCATCTAATCTCTAACTCTCCAGAACTACCAAGAGCTCTAGGCTTCAGTAATCTGGAGTCAAAGGCAGAAAATCATTGATAACCTGGATGGAGAAAGGGACCAAAATAAGGACCTCATTAAAGATGTTCAAAATCGCTAATTATCAGGGAAATGCAAATCAAAGCTATACTAAGATACCACCTTACACCTGTTAAAATGGCTATAATCACTAAGACTAAAAATAAATGTTGGCGAGGATGTGGAGAACAGGGAATGCTCACACACTGCTGGTGGGAATGCGAACTGGTGCAG
Source organism: Equus asinus (assembly GCF_041296235.1). Classification (NCBI taxonomy): domain Eukaryota; kingdom Metazoa; phylum Chordata; class Mammalia; order Perissodactyla; family Equidae; genus Equus; species Equus asinus. Next base: position 86,395,215 of record NC_091810.1, on the reverse strand, counting down.
CCACCATGGAAAACAGTATGGAGATTCCTCAAAAAACTAAAAATAGAACTATCATATGACCCAGCTATCCCACTACTGGGTTTCTATTTGAAATCAACAATCCACAGTAACATATGCACCCCTGTTCATCGCAGCACTATTCACGATAGCCAAGACATGGAAGCAACCCAAGTGCCCATCGACGGATGATTGGATAAAGAAGATGTGCTATATGTATACAACGGAATAATATCCAGCCATAAAAAAAGACAAATTCATCCCATTCGCAATAACATGGAAGAACCTGGAGGGACTTATGCTAAGTGAAATAAGCCAGACTGAGAAAGACAAACACCATGTGATTTCACACATATGTGGAACATAAACAAACACATGGACAAAGAAAACAGATCAGTGGTTACCAGGGGAAGGGGGGTGGGGGTTGGGAGCAGGGGGTGAAGGGGAGCATTTATGTGGTGACAGACAAGAAATAATGTACAACTGAAATTTCACAATGATGTTAACTATTATGAACTCAATTAAAAAAAGTACCCCTAAAAAAAAAACAAATAAGGGCCTTATTATGTGCGTAGTATCTGCAAAAGACTAACATGAACTTAGAATTATCTTGTCAAAACATCTGGGCAAAGAGAACCTGAGAAGTTTCTAGTAAGCAGGAAGTAAATGGAACATAATCACACACATTACCATTTTGAGATGGTAGTATGTTGTTAAGATGCTCATTATTTAGTGTGTCCTTTAAGGTTTTACTTTTGGAAACAAAAAACACGTAGAGGGGCTTTCACAAGTCACGCCCCACCCCCACCCCACACCCCATTTTCTCCATGAGATCTAGTCCCTCACTATAGGGCTTTCAGGAGCCTAACAGCCACGGCCAAGCTTTGAGCTGAAGGTAGAAATCTGTAGCTGACTTTTTAGCTTCCACATAATACCCGCATTTCCAAGTTTGTTTTGCATGAGTGAAACTCCTCTAGCTGTTATTCCTTCTGCAATTAGCCTGGATTTCTGGCAGGTAGTGTTCTTGGCATCATTAAAGAAAGACTCGGTTTTCTGAGATGTGCTCCTTTCAGCTTTCCAAAGTTATTACCTTTCTTTCTGCTCACCCACACTTTAAGCTGCCACCAAGCCAAGAAGCAGAACCACACTTGCTGTTGCAGCCAGCTCGGTTTCCCTGGGGAATGCAGTGTGTGTCTGTGTGTGTGTGTGTATGTAAAAAGAGGTTTGTTATCCCTCAGCCTCTGCCTGACTCTTGGCTCTCCTTCCTGGACTTCAGGCAAAGTTTCAAAACTGATTATCCAAATGACCTCTCAGTCTTATGGGATGTCAACATGGTGAGAGGAGGGGAGAGTCAGAAAAGGCTTTGGAGAAAGGCACTATGACCTAAAATGCTTGTCCTCTGTTCACAAGCCAGCCAAGTGCACAGAGTGATGGATGGGGAAGCATGCGGATGCCCACTCCCCCACAAGCATATGTATTTGTAGACCCATGCAAGGAATCAAAGTGGAAAAATAGCAAGTAAAGGGTAAAGGGTACTTGTTGCTTCAATTCCGAGTTCTGTTACCTTGCAATCACATTCAAACACCTGGACTCTCAAATGTCTGAACAATCATTTCAAAAAGTCCTTTCAGCTTCATGGATTTCAGATCTGGCCACTCCCAACCCTCACACCACACTCACTCCTGCAGCCGTAGATAGGACTCCCGCCAGAATGCCATCTCCTGTCTTCTTAGCGAATCTACAAGATCATATAAAAAGCAACCCACAAGTCTTTCTTGAATAAATAAACGAATTATTCCTGTTGAGAACGGATTTTCATTTTACAAAAGGGAACGTGGCTTTCCCCCCGCACACTAAATTCCTTCAGTGCTTCAAAAGTAATTGGATTCTGACCCAATGACAAAGCAGAGTGTACATTTTTGGTAAAGAGTGAGGAAAACACAGTCAACCACAGTAATGACTGACAGCCAGTCTTGGCAAAGTCACTGGGACCCCATTTGTGCCATAACAGGAACGGGGAAGAGGGGACAGAGAGGAGGAGGCTGGGAGAGCAGGGGGAGAGACTAGCTGGACTTCTGGACTTCAGAGAATTTACTGGTACATGTGCATGTGGGTGTGTGAGTGTGTGTATATGTGTGTGCGTGTGTGTGTGTCACCGACGCAGTGGAAACTTCAGGGAAGGAATTCCCTCCAGGTCAAACAGCAGCAGGGCTGGCCTCACGTACTAGGCAGATGAGGCCATTCTATGTGTGGTGACTTGGAGCATAATATATAGGCCTTCCTGCATGAAATGATGTCCCCGATCTGTGACTCCGACCTACCTTCCTATAATGGGGGGCCGTGTCTTTCATTCCTCAAAGAAATTTCAAACTGTGATTCTCTGAGAGAAAGAAAAACAGTGAGACTCAGGCTGAGATGTACATGGCTGATAGCACATCCCTTCTTGAGAGCAGACTGGCGCTGAGCCTGGTAGGGGGAGGGCCCTGGCTGCCTGGACACGAGGACAGAGAAAGCAGGATGCAAGGCAATTGAAGACAGGCTTTGCTGATTGACCCTAAATTGAGGCTTGACTATGAAAGGTGGTCAGAGAAAGAAGAAGCCCTCTTAACTTGGAACAGATGTTCTACAAGTTTAAAAACTTGTTTGGGGGCTCAGTGCTCCCAAAGTGAAACTACAGAGTTCAGCCTATCCAAGGCCATGGGATTAGACAGAATGATTCAGCTTCTTTCTGAGAGTTTGAGGCCAAAGAACTGGAGCTGCAGCTCATTTTGGTAACACCACCATTTCAAGAGGAACAATTCTGAGGGCCAGAGCTCCATAACTTGACCGCAAGTGGTTAACTTTGCAAGCCTAGGAGATGGAGCCGATACTCGAAACCTGTGCTGTCACTCTTCCTTTCCACTCAAGTGACAGTCAATGCTAATTCATCACAGCATCCTTCCTACTGAGCTAATATTAATCATCAGAATCCTTCTCAACCCAGCTCTAAGAGTGACCAGAATTAGTTGATTGGACTTGGCTGTTGGGTCAAAAGTTATCTTTCTTTCTTGGTCAAAAGCGATGAAGAGTTTCCACATATAAATTATTTAAAGGTTGCATCTCTATGCTTTTCTCCCTGAAGAGGAATTCAGGGTAGGACACTCTAGCAGATATGCAGTAGATCTGTGAGCATTTGAGGAAAATTCGTGCGAAAACGAGCACACACGGTTGACTCATTTACAATTCCTGAGAGGCAGGTGAAGGAAGCATTAACTGGAGATCATAAAAGCATATTTGCTATGACTTCTAACTCTCTGCTGCTTTAGGGAGAAAAATGAGGCCTCATTTACACAGAGCTCCAGCCATGCTTAGCAAGAAAGAAGTGTTGTAGTCTGTGTTTTAGTAAAGAATCGGATGTTTGCTTCACCAAAACACAGAGGACCCATGATGCGTTAGTAAGTCCGTTCCACGTGACTCGCCTTTGCTCACTCTCTGGTTTAGGACTCCAGGAAAATGACTGGAGCTCACCAATATGGTGGACCCTGGAACACCAGCTTGTAAATAGCCATTAAACAAAACCCCAGTGGGCTCAAGCATTAGCAATCCTGCAGGGTCTCCTTAGGATCTTCAACTCTCAGATTCCGCGTCCCTAAAATGATTTAATTGTTCCTGTTCAACAAGGAAAAGTTCAACGGCACATGGTTTTTTCTTCTCTTTTTTTGGTCTATTAGGAAACACCAACTAACATATTTTACTCAATGTTTCAGTCAACGGTGTTTTGTGAGAAAACCATCAAGAAAAACGACTCCGTTCAAAATACGTGTATGATTCTCAGGAGAAAACAGGATCTGGACCCATTAAAGAAAGTAAAACAAAATTTCAGTAGAGCTGTGAAATCTCTCCCAGGAGAGAAAAGTTGTAGAAAATAAAGATTAGATAAGATATTCTTCCAGTGTTTACTATCTACTTATTAGAAGAAAAGAAAAACATGGCAGGCTAACGCGTTAGTACAGGGAAGTCTGTGCTGCTGGCTTAGGCAGGTTCAGTGGATTGGCAGATGCAGGGTCCCAATATTAGCCATTATTCCAGATTCTGGAGCATCTACAAAGAGACATGTGCATTTCACGTTCTATCCATTACCCATAATCCTCACAGCCACAATCAAAGTTGTCATTATCCCATTGTTGTAGTTGAGCACCATGAGATGCTGAAGGGTAAAGTCTTTGGCTAAGAGTCTTTGGGGACAAGGGGAAGCTGACTCTACAAAGAGTCAAAGAAAGTTTTCAGTCCCAATTTTGGATAAGTAGGGATTGAAAATGGCTCCGCCAGATTTTCTGCATATTTGACACTTGTTCCCAAACTTACTTACTTAATTCTCATAATTCAATCCTACGTGCTTATTGAACAACTCCTCTGTGCAAAGCATTGTTCCAGAAGGAGACACTGACCAGAACATCTGAAAGGGCAGAGGCAGAGCATGGCACATGGCTGTGGGTACGCAGAGTGTGTGACGAGACAACCCTCGTGGGGATCTTACCTTACGATGCAGAAGTTTCGAAAGGCAGCAACAAGCAGAGTGGGTCACTGGAAACAAGATGGAGGTGACAGCACATGATGCACCTACTCCAAAAGTTTTTATTATCGCTCCTTCTAGCCCTTTTCTCAATGAAGATAGCCAAAAGAACTTGTTTGGGTTATTATATGCAGGGTGGCTGCATGGACTTGGCTAATATGAAGTTCTACATTTGAATGAACAATGTGATATCTTGTCTGATGAATTTTACAGCCAATTCAACTGGCATGGAATAAACACCTTTGAGATGGTGAGACTCACCTGAAAGTGTGCACGCCTAGGGGAGTTAGCAATGGCACAAGAAGAGCTAGCAGGGTTGGGGTTCTGCCAGGCCCTGCCATCTCTTATATTCTGTGTATTGATTTGGAAGAGGCTTCTGAACGTCGCCAGTCACTTCTTTGGAAAAAGACCCAGCCTGGAAGCCACGTGTGGTTTCAGTAAGCCAAGATGATGGGCTATTATATCTTAGAGTACCATATTGAAACAGCAAACACAGATAATTGAGTTACCTTCAAAATGGATCAGTCACAGTGAAAGGCTTTGGATTCCTTTAAATGAGGAGCAGCTGTGACTTAAGAGTCCCAGCGGTAAACATATAAATTCCCATTTCCAGCCCCATTCTGAAGAAACTGAAGTCTGGATGGGTTGAAAGCAGCCTGCAAGTCTGTCCCCTTCACTCTCTCTATGCCTCTGGAAAAATCCAAAGTTGAGCGGCAGCCATACACGTTACTGCCTTTAACCACATGCACAGCCTTCTGCTCCATGCTCCCGGCCCCACCTCCTCTACCAAAAAAATCAACACAGGAACACCAATGACAAATGAATGGCAGATCCTGCATAAAACAGCCTGTATCCACCCAATGCCTCACTGTCTCGAACTCCCAAAACTACTACCTAGGGAACAAACTCGCAGCTGACCAGACCTGCTCCTCACGTAAGGTAAGATGGGAGACCAGAGGGCAAAAAGGGCAAATGAGGATATAATGCCATCCAGAACAGAACCTAAGCCACATGGTCCACACTGATTTCCCAGGTTCCACATGCCTCAAAAGCAGATGGCATTTCTTGGACAGTCAGATGTGCCCAGACTGCTCGTACTATTCATTCCAAAAGGCCCTCCCACTTGGAAATGCTGAAACCCCAGTTCTTTCTGGGCTTTCTCAGAGCTGTCAGTGTAGAGAGGTCACCATCCCCTCACCCAGTGCCACAAACACCGCACACATTTGCTCTTCAACCCCTTTGAGCCTGTGCTGCATGCTGGGGAAATCATGGAGAATAACATGGGGTTCAACATTCATGGGATGGTGAGTGAGATAAAGACAAACAGATAAACCCACTTGGTGCACTGTAATGGGGTCTGTATGTGTCGAATGCTATGGGAACACAGAGGAGAGTCTAGGAACCAAAGTGTGTTATCAGGGAAGGTGTCCCAGAGGAGGTGGCCCCTGACCGGAATCTCAAAAGATGAGTAGGAACTCAGGGAGTTGGGTAGTTTGATCCCAAAGGGGAGGGTATTTCAAGAAGAGAGAATGGCATACCAAAGGCCCAGAGGCCAAAAAGAACATGACAGCTGTGGAAGAAGTGCTCATGTGATAGAGCAGATCACTGGGCAGGAAATACACGCTCTACTCCTGCCTCCTGTGGGGAGTCTGCTGAAATGCAACTTGACTTTGGGCTGAGAATATGACTCGTTTGGGCCACTGGTATGTGAGTAGACAAGATGTGAACAGAGGCTCAAAATGTGCTTGCACAGTCAGGTTTGCTCTCTTGTGCTCCTGCCTTTTGCTATGAGAACAATTCCTGGATAGCTTTAGGCCAATAACAAGATACATGAAGAGCAGATCTGAACCTATCTCAGCTGAGCTCAGCTTAAATGGGCCGAACTCCAGATGATGACACAGAAGTGAGAAGTCAATAAACACTTACTGTTATATGCCAGTGAGAATTGGGACAGCTTGTTATGTAGCATTACTGAAAATATAGCAGACTGATACGCTGGGCAAGGCAAAAGATGGGCAAAGAAGAGGCTGGAGAAGGAAGAACATGCCGATCATAGCCAACTGGAAATAAGCACAGCAGAGAAACAAAGGAAGCAAGAAGCAGCCCTGAGACATGAGGGCAAGGACTGCCTTCTTTTGGATGGTCACCCACGTCTGACACTTAGCGTAAGTGTGAGCACATAGCAGATACTCAGTGAAGACCCAGTTGGATGAGCAAACCAATGAGTCCTCAGCCAGGAAAGAATAATAGGCAGCACACACATCAGCAATGACAGACTACTTACAGCACTGGGTCAAAACTATCACAGGCAAAAAATTAGCTATGGCTACAGCCGGGAAACTCATTGAAGTTAACAGAATAGTCATATGAACTTACTCAATGTAACCAGAACTTGTATGAGGATTAAAAAGGAGTAAACCTTCATATTTTAATTACATTTTGTCTAGAACTTCCATGCTCAAGGAAAATCTCATGAGCCTCTAAAATAGACGATATTGAATATAATAAAATGCCCAGTCACTGAGGTCAGAAACATTTGTTCAGTTAACACTTATTAAGAACCCAGATTGTGCACTGCACATGGTAGACTCTGGAAGACACAAGTTCACTTTCTAAGACAGTCTCTTAAAAGCGAAGATTTATGTGCAATCTTATTTCAAGCACATCAGCACCACAATTCTTTATTGAACTAACCTCACAATAACCAATGCTGTGGTTTTACCTTAAAATGAGCTTTCTCAAGGTGAAATGGAGTTAGCTATTCTTAGGGCCTCTAGAATTGAGAATCAAAAGGTTCTCAGAACCACTGGGGATATTCAGAGGGAATAAACCAAACAAAACCCCAGTATCACCTTTTTCTAGCGGACCTGGAGGGTAATTTCACTTCAATCACTTTGATTATGGTGAATGAAAGCAGAGTAGAACCTGAGAGGAGAGGGTCAGGGGTGGGGCCCATGAGATGGGGTGAGGGAAACACACTCTATGGAAAGGTAAAGTCGGGGAGGGCACTGGGGCAGATGGCCTCAACCACTTACCCTGCCCTGAGCTCCTCATACAACGTGACTCTGACACGCCTCCCCTCTGAGGTGCCTCTGACCACAGCAGAAGCTACGCCATGTGAGTTCCAAGGCTTAGTCATTAAGGCAACACAGTTTTCACTGGATTCTCTTGTGATAGTCAGCTTTGGAGTCCCGAGACCACGTGAGCATCTGAGTGCCCTGAAGCCGCCATGTTGTGAGGAAGCCCAGACCACATGGAGAGGCCAGGCGTAGGTGTCTGGGGTGCAATAGATAACTGAAACAGCAACCGTGATGGGGACTGCCTCCCTGGTTTCCCCTGGTACTTTCTGCAGTTAATGGTTAGAAAGTTATCAGCTCTACAAAGCAGGAAGTGCCTGTACCTCCCAGCCCTCAGGCAGAAACACAACCAAACCCATGGGGTACAAATGTGTCTCATGGTGCAGCACCTAGAGAGACAGCCATCCCTTTAGAATAGTGGTTCTCAACTGAGGGTGATTCCTCCCCAGGGACACTTGGCAATGTCTGAAGACATGTTTGATTGTCACAACTTGGAGAGTGGTGCTACTGTCGTCTAGTGGGTAGGGACCGGGGATGTGCTAAATGTCCTGCAATGCACAGGACAGCCCCCACAACAAAAAGTTACCCTGTCCACAACATCACCAGTGCTGAGGTCAAGAACCTCTGCTTTAGAAGACAGCAACCACTCAGATCTGTGCAGTTTGCTGAGAATGTTCCATTTTCACAGAGGAATGCTGCCTGGGCCAACATATGACAAGGTCTGATTGAAGACTCTTCTCTCCTCTTTGAGATGTTAAATAGATGAAGCAGTGGAGTCTGCAGGCTGTCTGCCCAGGGGACCAGCCCCCACAACGTCCTCTCAGAACCTTGCCTTAAGCGCCAGGCTCCCTTTAAAGCAGAGCAATTAGCCACCTGCTCTCAGACTCACTCTGGAGAACTATTTCTTTTATAAAAAAAACAAAAACAACTCACTAAGGATTGTAAATTTTAGGACAGTGTGCCTGTTGCAGGTGGCCGGGAAACTGTCATCACAGGAAAAGCTGTCTAATTTCAACGTATCACTGTCACGAGCTTCTCTGACAAAAAGCCATGGGTGAGAGGAGGGAGGAAATGGCTACGATTCAGTCATTTATCCCACCGATAAGTGAACCCCGTGTGCCCGGCCCTGTGCTGGGTGTTTCGAGTGGAGGGAACTGTGGAACAGACTGTCCCCCTAAATTGCTGGGGTGTTTCCAGGTGGCTGGGTAGGAACCTCCTCCTTCAGCAAGATTCACGCCCTGCTTACCCTCGGCAGCAAGGAGAAAGTGCGGCTAGAAGGATCCTTTACTCCTACGGCGAGGGCACGGCCCCATGGCTGGTTCATGGGGCTGCTCATGGGCACCGTCGGAAGCCACCCTGCATGGCCCACCCTCCGCACTGCGGGCAGTGGGGGCCGGGGGCAGTCACACCCGGCGGGAACCGAGGCTGGCAACCAGACAAATTCGGGAAGAGACCTCTGGAGGAGTGGGGTGCAACAGCATGAAAACCAAGCCAAAACAAAATGTAAAGAAAGGAGCAAAGTCTCAAGGCTGTCAATTTTTCTTTTCCTAAATGAAAATATCTTTTTTCTCCCTGATTATCAAAGCAATTATGCTCACTGAAAGAAAAGAACATTTCAGATAATATGGAAAAATAGAAAGGAAATGAAAGAGTAAAGTATGGGAACGGGGGCGGGGAGTAACTTTACATTCTCAGAGAGAGCCGACACACTCCACCTCAGCGGCGATCGAGGGCAGTGCCAAGTCAGGCTGAGAGCACGTGCTCCTGCCGCGAGGTGACAAAATGGCACTTTATCTCCATGGTCTCCCTCCTCAGTCCAATCGTGAGAAACATGTGAGATGAGTCCCAATCAAGGGATACTCTTCAAAACACTAAATCAGTGAACCTCACAACTGTCAAGGTCAAAAACAAGGACAGTCCGAGAAAGCGTCTCAGCCAAGAGGAGCCTAAGGAGGCTTGAGGAGTAAACGTAGTAGGCACGCTGGATGAGATCCAAGAACGAAAGAAGGGCATTGGGCAAAAGTAAGAAAATCTGAATAAGGTGTGGACTTAGCTTAATAACAGTATATCAATTTGGGGTCATTAATTGTACCAAATGTACCACAGTAATGTAAAATGTTAATAGTCGGGTAAACTGAGAGTAGGGTTTGTGGGAATTCTCTGTGCTATCATTTGAAATGTATCCGTAAATCTAAAACTGCTCTAAAAAAATAAAGTTTATTAAAAAACAAAGAGGAAATGAAAATCATCTGTAATTGCACCCTCCAGATAAAACTATTGTTAATAATATGGTTTCTAGCCTTCTCTTTGCATGTACCATCACTCTATATGTATTCATATTTTTATTATTTTAATTTTAATTTTTTTTAATAAAAAATAGGGCTATGCTATAAGCTTTTCAACCGTTTTTGTTCACTCACTGGCCCTCATTTGCAGACCTAGCCAGCACACGTTACCATAATGTTCCATGTGCACGGAAGGTGACGTGCATGGAGGAAGCACATTAGGACTTCTCAGTCAGGTCCACTTCATGCACGAGCCTGAGCCAGGACAAAATGCATGTTTTAGGAAGACACCCGCTGGGCAAAGCACCAGTTTCAACAAGATTATGGAGGGATCCATTCCAGTTGAGGAGAGGGAGTGAGAGAAGAAGCCACCTCCTGAGATTGCATCACACACCACTCACGTCTCAACCACCATCTCTTTCAATTCTCACAGAAATCCTCCAAGGTCGACCTGTGTGTCCTCATTTTGAGAAAAGGAAACTGGGTGTCTGAGGGAAACTCGTAGCTTGCCCAAGGCCATACAATCAGTAAGCGGTGGAGCCAGGGTCTGCACCACGTCCAACTCCCAAACTCGGGCTCCTTTTGCAGAAGGCAGCGGTGTTGCCTGGACCACGTCTACCCTTCAGAGATGAGGAAACTAAGCGACGTGGTGTATGACCAACCGCAGTGCAGAGGCTAGAAGAACATCCATTAAGCATGTAACATGTGCCCCAAAGACTTGTTTTTGCATAGCTTGATTACCTGGGTGGTGTAGTGGTCCTAAGTGTGCCTTGGGGAACCACAGGGTAGATGCAATTCAACTAAGGATTAAAACTCTAAGCCTCCATTTCAAGGCCCCCACGACTCTGAGGAAACACAATGCCAGCTGGACACAAAGGTTCCTGGGCCCCAGCCCCAGGGATTTCATTTAGTAGGTCTAGTTTATGGCCTGGGAATTGTTATCTTTTAAAAGTTCCCCAGGTGAACGCTGAGGTGCAGCCAGGCTTGGGAACCCCTGAGATGGAGGGTCCCTTCCAGCTTTAAAATTCTAAGAGCAACTGATTAGTAAAACTAAATCCCTGTAATTACTCTTTGCAAATCTCACTGTAATTCCAAAGGGTCTTCTTAATATCTTTTCCTTGGAGAAAGGGGAGAGAGAGAAACAGAGAGAGAGAGAGAACCACAGTCACCAGCACTCTTCTGTCCTCCACACAGAACACTGGTCATGAGGCCCACGGCTCTTCTTGCGATTTCAAAAAAGCCCAAACAGTCCAAACAGGAAAAATACTCTTGATATCCCTCAATCCAACCAGCCCCTTACGGTACAGACCAGGTCCCAAAGTTCAGGACACATTCCAACCCAGACGGCCCATCTGAAACCCACGTTCAAACCTCCATCCAAGAAGCAGATGACGTGGTGCTGCTCACGCCCGCTGACATAGGAGCCACCGCACAGCGTGACACGTTCCCACTCCCTCCTAATAGAGCAGCATATGTGGATCTGTGTCAGGCGGCCAGAACCCTCATCTCTGCCCCCCACCTCATTAGCTAAGAGCCCATAAATCCCGCCCCACTGTCTGTTTGGAGAAAGCAGACAAGCACGGTGCACATCAGATGAAGAGAGCAGCTGGCCAGGCCATGGGGGAATGGGGAGGGCGCGGCACCTGTGCACTGACATCCTCAGGCCTGGAAGAAGGACAGTCCGCACCTCCACTGGCTGTTCTACAAGACATGTTCCCTTGAGCCTCAGGCAGTAAAAGCCACTCAGGGACCAGCGCCCAGCACTGTGCAGTAAAGGGCGCTAGCCTTTGAGCAATTATTAGACATCTTCCTACGGTCCCCCAGATAAGAGCTCTCTGAGTTCAGTGTCATACAGCGCCTGACAATTCTAAGGGAGCACTTAGGATGAAAGCCATCACTTACTGAGCGCCCCCTAGGGGTATGGAGTGGAACTGGACATGTTGTGTGCTTTACCACATTTCATCCTTGCTGCCACCCTTGTGGAAGAGATGTTATTATTCTTGCTTTATAAAGGAGGCTCAGAGGGATTAAAATACTTGCTCCAATGGGAGAGTTGGGCCTTGAGCCCAGCACGAGCAGGGTTGGCTCATGGAAGGCCTGTGGCAGTCTTACGGATTCAGGTTTTATTCTAAGGGCTATGGTGTCATGGACAGACCTATGGCCCCAGGTTTGCATTCCAAACAGACTCTCCTGGCTATGTGTGAGAAGAGTGGAGTGGGTGCATATGGAGACCCATCATTAAGTGCCTGAAAGGAGAGAGAGCAGGCAGGAAATGGAGAAAAACCAGGGTGCTTGTTCCTGCTGCCCCGAGGCCTGCAGATTAATGACTCTTCCTGACAAAGCCATCCCCAGAGAAGCAGGAAGACACTGTTTATCAACGTGCGGTCCATGAACCATCTGTATCAGAATCGCTGCAGGTGCCCTTTAAACTCAGATTCCCGGACTCCATCTCAGATTAGCTGAATTGGAAGCTCTGAGGGAAAAGCTTGGAAATCTGTATTATCAGGAATTTAGGATTAAGAGCACAGGCTCTGGAATCAGAGTGCCTGGTCTTTCATCCTAACTCTGTCACGTCACTGAGTCCTGGCCAGTTACCTGCTGTCTGTAAAACAGGCATCATGTGAGTACCCACCTCATCTGGAAGTCATGGGGTTAAATCAGTTAACGTGTATAAACCCCTTAAGCTAGTTCCAGGCCAACAGTAACAGCTCAGTTAGTGCCCAAGGGCCTCTGAGGGGATGATGCAAGTCAATGTCAACTGAGGAGGCTCAGTTCCATTCCACCCACAAAGATGCTTTCTTCAT